>NC_064615.1:231590209-232840209 GCF_023898315.1 Schistocerca nitens
CAGCTGGTTTCCTACGCTGTATTAGGCATGGTAATACGGTTTGTTTTTGGCATTTTAATATTTCCTAAAAACCCTGTGCATCTAATCCACGTCAGGTAGTAATTTTTCGGTATCACATCCAGGCGTGAACCCGAAAAAACAATAGCTAACATCGGTTACGAGTATATGGTACATATAATTAAACTCTCGCTACCTGAGCCAGTGTAGAGGGAAATCTGTTCAGCGTGTGGGCACCAAACTTCATAAGAATGATGTTCGCAATTTGCGCTGCAGTATTTACATAGTCAGTAGTCTTAGTGCAATGACTTGTCATTAGGCGCCGGTTCTGGTAGGGCAGAAATACATGCATCAGCGGGCACTGCAGTTGCAGACACACAACATGAGTCCCGACAAGGCGTGCAAAGCTTTATTCTTAAAGTTGTTTTACCAAAATAATAGCTGTAGTGCTTCTGCTCTTCATGAGTATCGACACATAAAAGGAATGCGGAGAGATCCTATTTTTGGACCGTGGCTGAAGAACGTGATTCGAAAGTTAGAGTTAAATGGAAATTTGGGAATTGTTCCGAGGAAAGACCGAAGGCCTACTGCGCCACAAATTGTTAAAGAGTTGCTATTCCCTGGCTTAGAATGCTGGGTGCAATGTGCGACCTTCTCGTAGTGCGTGATCCGCATCACGACGGTTGAACATTTCCTGGTCCAACGGTTCGAAAATTGCTGCGAACAGCTGTGGAATGGAATCTGTAGTGCGGTTCCAGGCTGTCGTGGATCTAGACGATAGTCACACTGAGCAAAATTTGTAACGTAGTTAACAACTGCTACCCTCTTATGAGGAAATTAAAATGTGTTTCTTTCAATGGTGTATCGGTTATTTGTCCCCGGTGCATCGGTGCATCGGTGCATGTGCATCGACATGTGCATCGGTTATGTACATGCCCCCACAAATATTTCCACTAGTTTTCATTGTCTTGCGAGCACAAAAGAGTTGTGGACCCCTGGAGGGGAGAGGATCCTCACATTTCCATGGCGTCTTTGAAATGTTTAATGGTTATCTTCATCTACTTTTACAGCCATTTTCTGCAAACCATTGTGAAGACCTTGGGAAAGAGTATTTCACATTGTACTTTATGTTAGGGTTCCCTTCGCTAACTGAGCGCGGATAGAATCACTGCTTAATTGAGTCTGTGCCCACTGTAAGTAGTTTAATGTTGCCTTTGCTATGGATACACTAATGATACATGAGGAGCTGTGCTATACACCTAAATTCCGTAATTAATACACGTAATTGAAAGTAGGGTTTCGTGGTAATAAGCATTGTAAAAGTAACTGGTAGCTGTCTTATTGCGAAACAGTGCGTAATCAGAGAATTAATGATGCATATCGAACATGCTTCCTGCAGCTCCCTCAGCAGTCTGTTAGTGCGAAGTTGAGGTTCGCGGACTTTTCGGAGCGACGTAGCAGCCGGCAGGAGGAAGTTCAGCGGGAAGAAGAGTCAATTAAGTAGAGCCGATTATTGAGGCAGGACTGCGTCCTGAGCGCCGCCTTTATTGGAAGAGAGTTTTATTAAATGGCTTTGCTTCGTTGGAGATGACGATTATGAGTGCAGGACGGCTAGGTCCCATCCACCCCTCTTACGCCCGCGACCGTGCCCGACTTGCGAGGAAGAACGATGAGCTTTCATTTCCAGCACACGGTCCAGCGAAATTGCCTTGGGCCGAGATGCGACAGCAGTCTTGTGACTTCGGTCGAGCTGATCAGCGGACGTAAAGAGTAATTTCTGCTAGGTTACTACTGACAAGTAATATTCGTATGGGCGTTACAACATCCACTACTCAATAGTGCCTGAAGCATCCAGATTTGAGGGAGAGTTATCAGAAAAACAAGTTTTACTCTGACATAATTTTAAAAGGATCTGATTGAGAAGTGTTTCGTTGTAAGTATAGGAAAAAAGAGGGTTATTAAAGAGCCATGTAATTTGATCAACTATTAATTGAAATATTGAGTTGAAAACCTAGAGCTCGTCGGTCAAACTTGAAAACGAGAACAAGTTCCACAATACAGTCACTGTATACGTCTCTGCTACTGAAACATAGTTCAAAAATAGCGTGAAAAGTATGTTAGGTAGCTGTATAGTGGAATTCATTTTCCTTAATGATGAATAACACAGCTGCACATCCTACACAATGTGGAAAAGCATCAGTAGAAGCAGTGGGAAAAAAACCACGGTTAATTTGAAGCAACACTGTGATCGAGGGGGGTCGAAGAGGTAACCCTGATGGAGGACATTTTTCTGCAATGTTTGTCTGGAACTTCAATTCCTGGTGGAAGGTTGCCAAGGACTTTGGTTGTAAGAGCAGTAATGAATTTGGACGGTCATACTTGACCGGTCCCTGCCAGGCCACTAACTTCACAAAAGTTGGGTTGGTTCAAATGGCTCTGAGCACTATGGGACTTAACTTCTGAGGTCATCAGTCTCCCAGAACTCAGAACTACTTAAACCTAACTAACCTAAGGACATCATACACATCCATGCCCGAGGCAGGGTGCGAACCTGCGACCGTAACGGTCGCGCGGTTCCAGACTGTAGCGCCTAGAACTGTTCGGCCACTCAGGCCTGCCACAAAAGTTGCTGACTCCCATTTATTGTATCTATATTTATATTCCGCAAGCCACCTAGTGCTTTGTGGCAGCAAGTACTTTGCGTTACAATGTCGATTCCACTCTCTTCTGCCGGCCGCGGTGGTCTCGCGGTTCTAGGCGCGCAGTCCGGAACCGTGCGACTGCTACGGTCGCAGGTTCGAATCCTGCCTCGGGCATGGATGTGTGTGATGTCCTTCGGTTAGTTGGGTTTAAGTAGTTCTAAGTTCTAGGGGACTGATGACCACAGCTGTTAAGTCCCATAGTGCTCAGAGCCATTTCAACCATTTGAACCACTCTCTTCTGTTCCATCCGAGGTATGAACAATTGCTGCTCAGATTTCGTGCGACCTTCATGGTCTTTTCGTGAGATATACATTGGAGGAAGCATCATACGAGTGAAGCATCATACGAGTATTAGTTCACTCTTCGAGAAATGTACGCTTTAGGAATTTTAACAGCAAACAACGCCATCATGCACAAGGCCTCTTTTGTAGTGCCTGCCACACTGAAGTTACAAGAACATTTGCGTGACGCTTTCACGCTTACTAAATGAACCTATGGGGAGACAAGCTGCACTTCTTTGGATCTTCTGTATTTCTATTATCAACCCTGTTTTCTACGGATGCCACACTGACAAGCAATAATCAATCATTTCAGAATGAGATTTTCACTCTGCAGTGGAGTGTGCGCTGATGTGAAACTTCCTGGCAGATTAAAACTGTGTGCCCGACCGAGACTCGAACTCGGGACCTTTGCCTTTCGCGGGCAAGTGCTCTACCAACTTCGTCGAAAAAGGGATTATAAGTTACCTCTCTTTTAGGTTCTTACAATGAAACGACACTTGACATCTGCCTTTCCTGAGATTAGTTTTATGTGGTCGTTCCACTTTAAATCGCCTCTTGCGCGTCACTCCCAGATATGTAATGGGTGTGACTGCTCCCAGTGTCTGTTCTGCAACAGTGTACTCACACAGTAATGAATCTTTATGCCTATTTATGCACAATACGTTTTATTTCTTTATGCTTAGGGACAACTGCAAATTCCTTCTCCAATCATTGATCCTTAGCAGGACTTCCAGCATTTCACTACAGTGTTCTAGAGTTGCGACGTCTCTGTATGTAACATCATCCGCGAGAAACGAAGCGGAACTTCCGGCGTTATATATATATATATATATATATATATATATATATATATATATATATATATATATATATATATATATATATATATATATACTAGCTTAGTGCCCGCTGTTTAGCTCGCATAGCCTGCATGCTGTTTTTCATTTTTTGTTTTTATTCAATCGAATTTTTACGTTGTTCACAAATTATAAATCCTTCTAACCTTTTCGCACTAATTAAAGCCATATAAACATGGTCTTTTCCAAATGTACTTCTGACCAAAAAGCGATTCTGGTAGCAGGGATCTAAAGTTTTTGTTAATCATGCTTTCGCTTTCTGGTGGAAAAGTTTCCATGGCAACATTCATCGCCTAAGAATTATTTCCTTATATCTAAGCGAGAAGTGAAATAGCAATTTTCATAAATTAAGTTTTAAAATTTTTAATATAAGGGAATATTTTCTTCAAAATTTTCATCCCCTATTGCATTCCGTTAGGGGTTGAAATTTCAGAAACTCTACAACACGTTCTTTTTTTGTCATTTCTAACCGAGAAGTCAAATACCATGTAGTCTTAAAAAATCCCTTATCAGTTGTTTAGTAATTATTATTTTCAAAACACTTTCACCCACTATTTAACCCACTTCGTGGTTCAATTTCCAAAAATTTTGAAACATGTATTTCTTATTTTCTGACTGAGAAAGCCAATACCGTTTTTCGTAGTTCTAGTTTCAAAATTCGCCTAATAGCGAAACATTTTCTAAAAACCTTTCATCCCCTATTTAAACCCTCATAGGAGTGGAATTTCGGACAGCCAGATTTAAATATTCGTAATTTAGCTTTAAAAATGCTTTCACATTAAAATATTGAGAAAAAAATTCTTACCCTCTATTTCACCCCCTTAGTGGTTCAATTTCCAAAACACTGAGACCTCTTTTTTATCATTTTTTGTAGCCATGAAGTCAGATACCAATGTTCATACACGTAGCTTTAAGAATACTTTAGTAGTTCTTTAATAATTTTTTTTTCAAAATAAGCTTTCACCCACTGTTTCGCCCCCATGGGCTTAAATTTCCAAAAATGATGAACACTTACTCCTTGATCTCTAGCCGAAAAACCAAATACAGACCTAGCTTCAAAATTTCCTTAATAACGACACTTCATCCATTTCACCTGCTTATAGTTGAAACTTCGAAAAATTCCTTCTTAAACGACACCTACAGTACGAGATACAGACCCTCTCCAAATTTCGAGTTTCTGTCCTTAGCGATTTGGGCTGAGCAATGAGGAGTCAGTCAAACACTGCCTGAACCACATAAAACTAGCACTGCAAATATTTTTGAAATGGGAAGTGCTATCGAAAGTTTTCGCAGATTGGATTGGTAATCAGGGGCTCTTATTTATAGCCACGAAAAAGATGGTAATAATACTTAGAAAGAGCATTTCTGTGCAAACATGCACTTTTTAAATGGAACATTGTCTACTGGCAATAACAAATTTAAAATAGAACAAATTAGAATGTCAGTGATGTTTGTTGTAGGATTTCGTCTCTGCCGTTTAAGAGATATCACTTGTACCATACCAGTGGTAGTATACACTAAAGGACAACACAAGTATATACACTAGTAATCTGGATTCTGACCAGTAATGAAACAACTGACCATCACAGATAGTGTTCAAAATGACCACTGGCAGGGCCAATACACACTTCCATTCTCGTAAGGAATGACTGCTGTAGACGTACCAGCATTTCAGCGGAGATGTCCGAGCCGGCTGCAGTAATACGTCGTTGCATATCGTCGGATGTAGCTGATAAGTCCTTGTAGACGGTAACTTTAAGCTTTCCCTACAAAAAGGACTATAGGCGTCAAATCCGGGGAATGGGTCAGCCAACGAACAGTTCCTCTGCGTCGAATCCAACGATATGGAAACATTTCGTGAAGACATGTTCTAGTAGTTGGTGCACTATGTGCTGGGCAGCCATCACGTTGGTACTACAAGTTCTTCCTAGTCTGCAGAGGAACTCTTCTAGCACCCGTTAAAGGTGGTCTGTTAGGTGCATGCGATACTTGGGCGCGTTCATTGTTCTGTCTATGAAAAAAGGGCCTATCAGCTGATGGTTCACTATCACACATCAGATGTCTATACTTCAGGGACGCTGTCGATCCACCTGGCGAAGCCAACAGGGATTGTCAAAAATCCAATAGCGCATATCTCGGCGGTTTACCTGGCTGTGACTGATAAATGTGGCTTCATCACTAAGCAAGATACATCTGGAGTAAACTGTCTTAATGCCCAAGTACAGACATTAACAAGACTCTTATAACAGGACTCTTATAATCGTTTCCATGCAGCTCTTGATGGAGAGTGATGTGATAGGATGATAGGGATGGTACCTATGTCGATGGAGAATGCATAGGATATTTGCCTGACTCATGCCACTTCCTCATGTCCAGCTCCTCGTGCATTTGTGTGGGAACTAACGTCCAAATCCATTACAACAGAAGAAAGACTTGTTTCCTTACGTCATCTAGGTGTTACACTATCACTTTCACGTAATCTGTTGAAGAGGATGATAAATTATTGCCGAGATGGTTGACGGCTTGCTGCTTACACCGTACAAGGACGAGTTACAGTCCCTACACTCTCCACACACCATGAACATGTCGGCTGTTTCTGCATTGGTAAATCTCATCGTCCACTCACGGCCTACTGTACTGCATGGAGTGACAGACACTAACCGACTATCAAGTCACCTTGAACTCAAGAAACACTCAAGTACACTCTAAACGAACGTAATAACACCGTACCTAGGCATTGCGCAGGTTGGATGGTACAAACAAAGCCGGTGCTGAAATTAGACAAAATACGATGTCTCGTAAACGTCTCGTACTAGAATCCTTCAAAAAATACAACTGACATTCGATTTAGCCTACTTTTAGTTAGTTAAAGTCAATAGGCATTTTATCATTTAAGCAGTGTAAGTTTCCACAGAAAATACACTTTCTAAATATTATTACTGTGGTGTCACCGCCAGACACCACACTTGCTAGGTGGTAGCATTTAAATCGGCCGCGGTCCGTTAGTATACGTCGGACCCGCGTGTCGCCACTGTCAGTAATTGCAGACCGAGCGCCACCACACGGCAGGTCCAGAGAGACGTCCTGGAACTCGCCCCAGTTGTACAGCCGACTTAGCCAGAGATGGATCACTGACAACTACGCTCTCATTTGCCGAGACGATAGTTAGCATAGCCTTCAGCTACGTCATTTGCTACGACCTATCAAGGCGCCATTACCAGTTATATTGAGCTTATTATAAAACCTGTACCGTCAAGAGCGATGTACACCTATTATGGATTAAAGTTCTTTGTTTATTAGACTCAACTCCTTTAATTGTTCCAGACCTCACGCCAGTCTGCGTGTAATTAAACGCGTGCCTTTCGGCCTCCTCTTGCAACACGGTGTTGGCTCTTCTGCCAACACTTCAATTACCATCTGTTGATTGTCTAACAATACGAGCCCTGAATACTAATCCAGTGTGTGAGAAACCCGCATCAATAGCACTTTCCATTTTCGCAATATTTACGGTGTAAGTTTTAGTTGATTCACTATATATAATGGTCACATGTCCTTATGCACTTCCGAGCCGGCCGCGGTGGTCTAGCGGCTCTAGGCGCGCAGTCCGGAACCGCGCGACTGCTACGGTCGCAGGCTCGAATCCTGCCTCGGGCATGGATGTGTGTGATGTCCTTAGGTTAGTTAGGTTTAAGTAGTTCTACGTTCTAGGGGACTGATGACCTCAGAAGTTAAGTCCCATAGTGCTCAGAGCCATTTGCACTTCGGAAACCACTTTTACATCTGAAGATTTCTCTCCAACATTATCAACGAAAAACTGTGTTCTTGTTGATGCGGTGCGCCACGAATTCGTCTGTTGTAACACCAAACATCCACAATCACTTCTTGGATATATTCAAATTATGTGTTCCCTTACAGCTTTTATTCCATATCACGTGTCCTGTCATCCTGTCTCTTCTTCTTGTCAATGTTTTCCACATATATCTCTCCTCGTCGATTCTGCCAAAAACCTCCTTATTTCTTACCTTATCAGTCCAGCTACTGTTCGGCATTCTTCTATAGCACAACATCTAAAGGTCTTCGATTCTCTTCTTCTCAGGTTTTCCTACACTGCATGATTTACTACGCCATCTTCAGGCCCTGTATATAGACAATAATGATACCAGTATGAAATAGATAACCAAAAATGGGGCGTGGTGCAAGTGCTATATGCAGTGGTAATATGTAATAACATAATGGCCGAGCGGTTATAGGCGCTACAGACTGGAACCGCGCGACCGCTACGGTCGCAGTTTCGAATCCTGCCTCGGGCATGGATGTGTGTGATGGCCTTAGGTTAGTTAGGTTAAAGTAGTTCTAAGTTCTAGGGGACTGATGACCACAGCAGTTAAGTCCCACAGTACTCAGAGCCATTTGAACCATTTTGAACGTAACAATACAACCAGTACAGGAAGTTACATAAAGTTACAGATAAATTAAGAAAAAAGAGAGAACAGTTTCACACTGTATTAAGTTGAACTAGTGAAAAAAGTAAATGAGTCGTACAGTCGTAATAAAGGAATCTACTAAACGAGGTCAATATTTCATGTTATGCATAGAAAATCACGGTATAGTTAGCCTTATTCCTTGATTTGCCCGTTAAAAGAACTGGAGTAAAACATATAGTCACATACCGACGAACACAAATTGAACGTAAAACATTATTCTGTCCTATATTAGTAAAACGTATACCACATGATGGAGGTCAGCCCCATAACCACCTGTATCATCATGATCCACATACTAATAGTAAATAATAAAAGGAGAATACACAGGCTCTGAATATGGTGTAGTAAATCGCCGAAACTATTAGCCAAATAAAATAAGTTGAAAACAAGACAGCTGAAAGGAATTTTGGATAGTTGTTGGAAATATTAGAATATAATAATTTTTCTGGGAAGGTTACAACTGACAGAATGTTAATAAAGTACGAAAATTATTGGATGAAACGCGTGCATGGTATTCTGTTCTGTGGGAAACAATCTCTGTCAAGTAACAACAGATAATGCGTTTTTCTAAACGTCGAAAGAAAACTACAAAGCATTCTTAAATGTGAATCTCTCTGTTTAAATAATTGAAGACAATAATCTGATTACCACATAGATTTTTATGTTGGATGGACAAATACAGGTAAAAGGAAGCTAGCTGCAAAGCAGTCGAGTGCAAGAGGAAAAGTACTTCAATTAATCAACGAAGAAGGAGATAGAGAAGGTACTAATACAACAAAATAAGTCACCTTGGAATGAAATAAATATAATGTGCAGAGGAGATAAGGCAAATTGGCTACAGAAAAATATGAACAAATAGAAAATGTAATGGTTGTAGGAAGGACGGATTCAGAATACTGAATTTGTGTTTTATGCTTTTTTTCAGATGCAAAAATGTTCTAATGTGTGTAAATTCCTAAGGGACCAAACTGCTGAGTTCATTGGTCCCTAGACTTGCACTCTACTTAAACGAACTTAATCTAACTTATTGTAAGAACAACACAGACACCCATGCCCGAGGAAGGACTCGACCTCCAAAGGGAGGCCCGCGCAATCCGTGACATGGCGCCCCAAACCGCGCGGTCACTCCGCGCGGCTTTCAAATTTATATTTTCAGTTTCATCAGTGCGAATTTTACACTGAGACTAATATTCAGTGTAATATTACTTCATTCTTAATTTCTGTGTGACTTTTCAAACGACAATTCTTACTTAAGATTCTCAGTGAAACCCTTAGACTTTATTCTGATTGTGTACGTAATGTACGTAATGTAACATTATGCCCACTATTGGCTGTACGTAGCTATTACTTGTACCGCATATGAAGCTTCTGTGTTGCAGCTATGAGCGTTATTAACACACAGTATGCGAAAATCAAGAACATAATGCATCTGTTCTACCAAATGAGAATAATCTCAATAGTTTGATCTCTAATGGAAAACATTTGCACTGCCACTAACTAAATACAAGAGTGTTAGTATAATCTGAACAGAATCACTGTGCCCTAAGTGTACAAACCAAGACCTGTTCTGGTCTTAATAATGACTTTGGATTACCTTCGAGCAAACCAGCAAAATGTTTTAGCTTGGCAGTGCTTGCCTGTAATAAATCACGCTACTTGCAGTCGTTAAAATAATTCTGGCATGTGCAATGTAAGATATTGTCTCAGCCAAAGAAACAGTTAAGAGTCAGATCTTTCGAAATCCTATGCGAGTCCGAAATATTTTTCTTTAAAAACTTTTGGATAGCAAGTGGGACTTGAGGCTCAGAGTGGAATAATTTTAAAACTAATTTCACCTTAATTTTATGTTCGTTAACCAAACTAGAAAATATTATAATTTGGAAGTAAACACTAAATTTACTAAGTTAGTTTTTCGACAAAGTTGTTATGATATTTAATTCTTTAAACAAAATGTATATTCATCATTTAGAAATGAAAAGAGGGAAGAGTGATTTCTTTCTTTCTTGAGTTCATGCATTTACAAGATAATGAAACAACAGTAGCCCAACAACCAAACAATGCAAGTCGCGAAAATTTACAAACCAAAATTAAAAATTTTCGCTAAACACGACGTCTCACCTTCTGCAGAGCTAGTACATACGGCTTATTATTACCTTACTTTACCAATTACTAACTGCAGCAGATGGAATTTGGCCTCAGCACCAGTAAACAGATCCACTTCATACCAAGACGGACAACCCAGTTTCTCTCTCTCTGTCTCTCTCTCTCTGCATCTCTCTCTATCTCTCTGACGCATACTACCTACTTGACAATAGCATATGCTTTGGATTCCAGAGAACGTCCCTCATAAAAGAACTCGAAAGAAACGTTATCTGCATTCAGTATCGTAGACAAAATTTTCAATTCGAATACTCTAACAGCGTTTCAAAGTGTCAGATAACCTCCGGTGGAATAACCAAAAAAGCCGTCTGCCTTAAGATTGAAGGAGGAATTTACCTTTTAAACGTAGAGAAGAGAGCGAATAAGGGCTCTAAGAAGAGTACTGTCCGTGACAGGCAGAAGATATGGACGTCGATTTGGAACGCAGGGAATCCAGTATTACAGCCAGAGTTTGACAGGGTTATGGAAGACTTGAGGTGACATAAGGTAGAAAGCATTAATAACATTTCCTCGGCATTTATAAACTCTCTGGAGTAAATGGAGCTAAACGACTTTTCAAGGAGGAGATGGAAACAGAAAGGGGGAAGAGGAGATGGGCAGAAACCGAGGGAAGAAGGAGTTGGACTGTTAGAAGACTGGAATAAATAAATACCAGAGCAACGCCGGGTTTCTCAGCTGGTAACGGAAATAAAAGTTCGGTTTAGCAGTGGCACTAAAATTCAGGGTGAAACAATGTCAACGATAAGATTCGCTGTTGACATTGCTATCCTCTGTGAAAACCAGAAATAATTACAGGCCAGACTAAGAAGAGTGAACACGAAATATGGACTGTGGGTAAACCGAAGAAGACGAAAGTAACTGATAGCGGCAGGAAAGAGGTTAGTGGTGAACTTAAAATCAGAATTGAGGACCACGAAACAGACGAAGTGAAGGATCTCTGCTACCTTGAAGCAGGCTAGTACAGACAATGAGGACTTCCTGGCCAAAATAAATCTACTGCGATCAGTTTGGTCCTTAATATGAGGAAATTATTTCTGAGAAATCGTGTATGGAGCATAGTATAGCATGGAAATGAACGGTAGTCTATGGTTGGGGAGGAAGGTGGCGGGAGGGGGGCGGAAAAGAAGTGAATAGAAGTGTTAGAGATAAGTGGTGCTCTAGAAGGATGCTGAAAATTAGTAGGACTGATAAGAGATGAGGAAGTTCGCGGCAGAATCGGCGAGGAAAGAAATGTATGAAAACACTGACAAGAAAGAAGGGACAGGATATTAGGATATATGATAAGAAATTCGGGAACAACTTCCATGGTATTTGAGGAAGCTGTGGAGGGTGGAAACTGAAGAGAAAGATATATGTTGGAGTATATCCACGAATGACGTAGGGTGTAAGTACTGGAGTGAGAAGAATAGGTTGGTACAGGAGAGACAGTAGTGACAAAACGCACAAACCACAGAACCGATGATCTTAAAGAAAGTTTTTTTATCTCTTTTCTTGTGAAATGTAGTAACTACAGCTCTGTTCTGCTTTTAGAGTACTAACTCCATACTTAATTTTGTTTATATTTTGGTCAGGTTGTACTGTTTTGCGTTTCCCTTGGCTTTAATGATTCCTGTTGTGTCACAATCAATAAAAATTACCAGTATTCAGTGAACTTCATTAGTTTCTCTTACAATAAAACAGTAGAAAAATAATAACGCATTTGCAGTGTTCATAAAATAAAACACCTACTTTAAAACTGCCCAGTTATGATCTAGATAAGGACATCAGTTGAAACGTCAAGTGGACACACTTGCTGGCAAGAGCTGTTGAAGAGCAGCGACCTCGTGCGCGGTGGCAGTGTGTGATTGGACTTGAAGTGGACGGAAGACCTCAGTGTAAGACGAGGACCCATAATCCAAGGTAGTTTATTTCAAAAACGCGACAAATGGAGAGTCACAGTTTTTTTTAAGTGTTATAATCATGTGAGTTGTGGTCAAGTCTTCGAAGTAAAGGCTCCAATAACGAATTCGTGCAATCCAGATATTGAAGGCTCTAGTATGCAAATATCGATATATCTGATTATATGTGAAGTGAACGTGGGCTGAAGAAAGCATTATTGAGAAGCGGAAACAGGTTGTCTAAACAAAACAACATTTCAAAACGGACAGCCGTTTGGCGATTTTACTTGGTAAATATGAGTGGTGTGTTGGCATTCTGATGAGAGTATTTTCTCTCGAAACCCGATCTGAATTACAGTGTTTTAAATGCTTCCGATTGTTACTAATAATGTTTAACAAATGGACTTCGTATCATAACGATGGAAAGTGCTAGAGGCTTGGGTAGCGCAGTTGGTAGAGCCCTTGCCCGCGAAAGGCAAAGGTCCCGAGTTCGAGTCTCGATCCAGGGCACAGTTATCTGCCAGAAAGTTTCAGCATCGAAAATCCTCCGAGTAAGTTCGTCCCCATTATGTACTTGCAGAGCATAAGTAAGTTCCTTCATATTGCCCCAAAAGTAAAAATCTAGTCGATTTAAATCAGGACTGCGTACTGGCATCGACGTGGACCAACACGTCCTATACATCATCCTAGAAATCTTATATTCAAAAATCCTGGTACTCTGTTACCGATGTGGGGTGGAGCACCACTGTGGAGCAACCACGTGCTATGACGTACGGCTAGCGGAATATTTTCTAATAACCTAGGTAGCAAAGTTCCCTCTAGAAAGGTTCGGTAACTGTTACCAGTCAATCGTGTAGGTGAAATGTGAGACCCAATACTGTAATCGTCTGTTTGACCCGCCAAAACATTTATGGAAAAGTGGCACTGAAAACCTTTTTCTATTACTTGGCGCGGATTGTGCACACTCCACGTATTCATGTTATGGAAGTTGGTTATTCCGTCGCCAGTGAAACACGCTTCATCTGTGACGAGTATTTTCTTTACAGAATCTCGCTGAGCACTTTGTAACAAAAACCACTCTGAGAAGTCTCGCCGAGGAGGGAAATCTTTCTCTTCCAACGGTTATGGGTGTTGATTGTGGTAAGGCTGTAGACGCTTCTCCTTCAAAGTGCCATGAATGACAGTGTGCTATACACGCATCTTGGCGGGCAATGCTTCTAGTACTCGGAGTAGTACGATCGTGGATGAGGTGCTGTATTTGTTCCTGCCGACGTACGTTCTTAGCGTTGTGGGCCTCTGCCTTCCTACAGGGTGTTTCAAAAATGACCGGTATATTTGAAACGGCAATAAAAACTAAACGAGCAGCGATAGAAATACACCGTTTGTTGCAATATGCTTGGGACAACAGTACATTTTCAGGCAGACAAACTTTCGAAGTTACAAGTAGTTAAAATTTTCAACAACAGATGGCGCTGCGGTCTGGGACACTCTATAGTACGATATTTTCCACATATCCACCATGCGTAGCAATAATATGGCGTAGTCTCTGAATGAAATTACCCGAAACCTTTGACAACGTGTCTGGCGGAATGGCTTCACATGCAGATGAGATGTACTGCTTCAGCTGTTCAATTGTTTCTGGATTCTGGCGGTACACCTGGTCTTTCAAGTGTCCCCACAGAAAGAAGTCACAGGGGTTCATGTCTGGCGAATAGGGAGGCCAATCCACGCCGCCTCCTGTATGTTTCGGATAGCCCAAAGCAATCACACGATCATCGAAATATTCATTCAGGAAATTAAAGACGTCGGCCGTGCGATGTGGCCGGGCACCATCTTGCATAAACCACGAGGTGTTCGCAGTGTCGTCTAAGGCAGTTTGTACCGCCACAAATTCACGAAGAATGTCCAGATAGCGTGATGCAGTAATCGTTTCTGATCTGAAAAATGGGCCAATGATTCCTTCAGAAGAAATGGCGGCCCAGACCAGTACTTTTTGAGGATGCAGGGACGATGGGACTGCAACATGGGGCTTTTCGGTTCCCCATATGCGCCAGTTCTGTTTATTGACGAAGCCATCCAGGTAAAAATAAGCTTCGTCAGTAAACCAAATGCTGCCCACATGCATATCGCCGTCATCAATCCTGTGCACTATATCGTTAGCGAATGTCTCTCGTGCAGCAATGGTAGCGGCGCTGAGGGGTTGCCGCGTTTGAATTTTGTATGGATAGAGGTGTAAACTCTGGCGCATGAGACGATACGTGGACTTTGGCGTCATTTGGACCGCAGCTGCAACACGGCGAACGGAAACCCGAGGCCGCTGTTGGATCACCTGCTGGACTAGCTGCGCGTTGCCCTCTGTGGTTGCCGTACGCGGTCGCCCTACCTTTCCAGCACGTTCATCCGTCACGTTCCCAGTCCGTTGAAATTTTTCAAACAGATCCTTTATTGTATCGCTTTTCGGTCCTTTGGTTACATTAAACCTCCGTTGAAAACTTCGTCTTGTTGCAACAACACTGTGTTCTAGGCGGTGGAATTCCAACACCAGAAAAATCCTCTGTTCTAAGGAATAAACCATGTTGTCTACAGCACACTTGCACGTTGTGAACAGCACACGCTTACAACAGAAAGACGACGTACAGAATGGCGCACCCACAGACTGCGTTGTCTTCTATATCTTTCACATCACTTGCAGCGCCATCTGTTGTTGAAAATTGTAACTACTGTAATTTCGAAAGTTTGTCCGCCTGAAAATGTACTGTTGTCCCAAGCATATTTCAACAAACGGTGTATTTCTATCGCTGCTCGTTTAGTTTTTATTGCCGTTTCAAATATACCGGTCATTTTTGAAACACCCTGTACTTGTAAGCTGTTATTCTGTCGTGATGTACTTAACAAATAAACCGAACGTATATCACAACAGATGATGCGTTTCGCATACAGAATTAAAGGCAAAGATAACTACTGCACTTTGTTACAAATGAATCGCAAAACAATGGAGTAAAAGAATAGAATTATGATGATACAAACTTTTGGTGAAGAGCGACAAATGTCGATGGTGCAGAAAGCCTTGATTGTTGGAAGCGTTCTCGATAAATTAGTGCCGCTGCCCTCGCAACACTCTTTGCTGGATAAATTAGATGAATATCGCATAGTTCAGTGATAGTAAATTTCCCTTCGATCCTAACGTTTAACGGAGTTGCGGTGACGTCTGCAGAGGTAACTCGACTACAGCTGCCGACGATCGGCGAACTACAGTGACTCAACCACGCAGGCCGTCGTGGCCTATGTGTTTGCGACTCATGTTCGCGATGTCAGTACGCGCAGTTGTGATGTCTACTTTTCAAAAAACGTTGTCCCGAGATGAACTGATTTTTTTTTCTGAGACAACCGTAAGAATTGGACGAACATGTTACTGGACGTTTTACATCAATTACTTGCGTTCTACTAACAGTAATTTTTTGCCAGCTTATACCATTTACACCCTGTATAAAAAGCAGCTCTGATGTGTTATCATTTGAATGAAGTTCATTAAGAGACAATACTTAAGCCTAAAAATCACTCTAAAATATTTGATTACGTATAAAAACTTGATATAGACATTTTTTTCATAAAATATTTGAATGTGTGGATAAATTTTCCTCAGTTGTTAGTTACTGTGCCAATTGCCATCATAGTTAAAGACTTAGACGCAGTGGTAAATACGGGCGTAGTTTTTACAGTCTTGACCTTCACTCCCCCGCATGTGCCAGCCAGGCATCTAATCGCGTTGTTTATGGGTGGACAGGAGACAGTACCGCCACGTCCTCGGTACCCACCGCAGCGAAGTAATGAAACGTCAGAGGGCGACTCCAAATTGGTCCCCTGACGGCGTTTCCTGCTCCCTGACCACGTCTCGGCCCGCCTTTTCCACGCTAATGAGGGGAAAGAATTAGCCGCCGGGCCCAGTATTAGCGAAGTAGTGTTAATCCAGTCGGGCTGCTTACGTAGGCGAGCTAATTCAATCCAGCGCCGCCAGAGTGCTCCTAATTCGGCTAAATTAGTGCGGTCGCGCCCGTCTGATCGGCCCCTGGACCGCTGGGCCACGACGTCACAGCTTTCACCCGGCCTGAAATATTTACCGCGCGGAATCTCATTTGGTTCCGGAGCCAACCCTGCCAACCCTCCCCTCCCACCTCCCCCGCCACCCACCGTTCTGTGTGTGTCCGTGGGCCTCACCCCAGCTGAGTAACTCTAGCCGCCCCCGCCGTAAATCTCTGAGGCTAACGGGGAGTTTGCTGCGCTATCGACCCCCATTCTCATTAAACAGAATAGACACTCTTTCCGTCTTCCGAACAGATAACGAGAAGCTACAGAGGTGATAGAAATTTAGAGCAAAAGTACTGGAGATTCTTAGACCCTAGCCTTTCTATCGATGTTAACTAACTCGGCATTAAAAAAAACCATTAAAAAAGTAAAAGAACTAGCGAACAGGGGAACAGTGACCGTTAGAAATTGAAATTCTAGAGCCGTCACAAGTCGCATGTAGCAAGAAATGGTATGTCTTGCTGTGTAATGGCTCACGAAAGAACGTCTCCTTGACTTTTTTTGGGAGGGGAGGAAGCAAAATGACAGAGAAACAATACTAGCACCTTTACCGAGCATTTATTTAATTATATTACAAAAAAAACAAAGATTCTCGGAAACTATTACAAAATGGCGACACTGAAGCAGTTTTCCCGAGGCATACTGAATCTGAGGCAATCGGCGGCACGCACTGTAGCTGGTGCGAGTTTGAATCTGGAAAAAAGAAAAGATCTATGTAATCTACATGACTGTAGCAAGAGAACCACGTAGGGGATTTTAGAAATACAGATTTTTCAAGGTTACTTATAATCCGTCCTGATTGCATAAAATATTTATTCACATGACCGGTTTCGGTTCCTCTAGAACCATCTTCAGATCTGCAGTTTCGATTACAGGAGTAACCCGTCCATACACAGAAACCTTCACATGCTGCGTCACATGTGAAGGTTGCTGTGTGTGGACGGGTTACTCTTGTAACCGAAATTGCAGGTCTAGAGATGGTTCTAGAGGAAACGAAACCGGCCATGTGAATAAACATTTTATGCAATCAAGACGGATTATAAGTAACATTGTAAAACCACTGATTGCGGTTATCCCATCAGACATTATGTCTATATTTGCAAAATACTGATTTTTATGTAATTGGTGACTGTTTGAATAAAGTAGTTCAATATTCACCAAAAAAATACAAGCATTTGTTAAAAAAGTTGCTTAAATCAACTAATCGAAAATACTCTACATGGTTTACTATAAAATGTTTTTAAATTTTCGTCAGTTAGTAATTCTGACGAGATCGTGGATGGATAAATGTTAAAGAGTGAGCCAAACTTGCCGGCCGGAGTGGTCGTGCGGTTCTAGGCGCTACAGTCTGGAACCGGGCGATCGCTACGGTCGCAGGTTCGAATCCTGCCTCGGGAATGGATATGTGTGATGTCCTTAGGTTAGTTAGGTTTAATTAGTTCTAAGTTCTAGGCGACTCATGACCTCAGAAGTTAAGTCGCATAGTGCTCAGAGCCATTTTTTGAGCCAAACTTATTAAAATATTTAAGTAATTATTTTTTAATTCAATTAACTGTGGGTTCATTTTGAAACATCGTAAATCAAGTAAACAAGCACTGCGTTTGGCCTTGTTTCACAATTTGTTATTAATGTTACTCCACACCAAGGTTTCGGGTTATAAGCCCACTTTCAAGTACATTACCGATTCCCAAAGTTGATAATTCACAGATAAACAGGATGACAAGGCAAAGTTAATCATCTCAACTTCTTAAGGTATTAATCCATAGCTTAATTTAAAATTACGTCAATGACCAATATTTTTACAAATTACATACGTAATTACACAGTTCAGCAATTACCTTAACATGACAGGACTAAAGTTATGTACCAGCCAAGAACTCTTTAACTACGATGGACTGGGGCCCAAAGTTTTGCTTCTATCCTGGGATTGTGATCTCATCCAAAAGAGGTGAATAACTGAATTGAATTTGCTCGTTTAATAATAGGTGTGGGGATGTACACATCTGTCTTTTAATTTCTAAAATTTTTAATTAGTTGAGTTTATCCCCTTTTCCTCCGTGTGTAAGACTTTTACATCTATTACGTATTTTTGGTTATTGTTTAGGCAATGTTCAGCAAAGGCTGATTCAGAAAGCATATCCTTTCTGAGAGCAAGGCATGCACAGTTAAAATTTACCGCAAAGATTCCTTCACAGACACTTGCATCCCGGCTGTCTCCCAGCATCTTTCAACCTACAAACGTGCATCATTCCATTACATGATCCACCTCCCCTTTATATCCCTACGCCCCAAGAAGACTTTGACCAGGAACTTAATACAACAAAAACATAGCCACAGATAATGAATTTGACCTCAACACCATTGATAAAATTGTAGGTAAAAAGATGAAGAAAAACCCAGGTCCCTACTGTCCCCAATGAAAAACACAGACAAACAGGAAAAGAAATGGTGCAGATTATCAAATAGCATAAGTAACATCTTCAAGGCAAAGTGTTCTCTTTGTTTTTCTATGTCCCTCAGACAATAGGTAGTTTCTTCTTCAATGCAAAAAACAAACAACCAGCTATCACAAAAAGTGGAATATATAAAATCACATGCCGTGAGTGTCAGTCTTTCAACATTGGACAGACGGGGAGGTCAATCAGTTCCAGGTTTAAAGAACACCACAGAAGCTGGAAATTGAAGAAGCCCTATTCAGCCTTTGCAGAACATTGCCTGAACAATAGCCACAAATCGACAATAGGTCTACAAGTCTTGCACACAGAGGAAAATGAGGCTAAATTCAACCAATTAGATATTTTAGAAATTTCTATTTCTAAACGAGGAAACTAAGTTCAATTATTCACCTCTTTTAGATGAGATCACAACCCCAGGATAGAAGCAAAACTTTGGGCCCCGTTCCATCGTAGTTAAAAAGTTCGTGGCTGGTGCATAAATTTAGTGCTGTCCTGTAAGGGTAATTGGTGAATTGTGTAATTATGTGTGTAATTTGACGTAATTTTAAATGAAGCCATGGATTGGTACCTTAAGAAGTTGAGATGATTATCTTTGCCTTGTCATCATGTTTATCTGTGCATTATCATCTTTGGGAATCGGTAAGGTGCTTGAAAATGGGCTTATAACCCGAAACCTAGGATGTGCAGCCACATTAATAATAAAGTATGAAACAAGGGCAAAACAATGTTTGTTTACTTGATTAAGTGATTTCTTAAATAAATAATTTTCGTTAATTTATTTCTCTTATTTGGAGCTCTTGACAGTGACGTTTTGTGTAAGGTACGTTCTCATTCTTTTACTCGACCGTGCATATGTCTTCAAATGAAAACTTCTTTTATCGGACATCGAAAACATTTATTCACGGAAGGAATGGTTCCTACTGGACTATTTATGTGTTTTTGAAGAACACGAAACCTTTCGCCATGTCAAGATGCGGTATAGCTACGGATGATTTCAACATAAAGTGAAACACGTATTAAGTAATATCACTATATTCAGTTATTACACATAAACAATAAATTTACAACGAGACTTACATTAAGCAAAATATAAATGGTAAAGACGGTGTGTCGTGTAAATCTGCCGTAATCACAGAAACGCGTCCGTCCCGGTCCGCTTCTAAAACAAAAAGATGCCGTCCCCTTCACAAAAACAACTGAAACAAGTAATTCTGCAATTGTTTTTGCGGTTTTATCATACAGTCGATACAACCGTTCATAGTACTTACTTTTTGGTTTTTGCATTATTTATTTATTAACTTTCAAATAGTTTGTTCGCAAAATCCGCTCTTTCCGCAGATGTGCCTTTACATGTTATTTCAAACTTGTGGTTGAATTTTCAAATAAAAAGAGTTAAAACTGTTTGAGATATTCCGCGTTCCGTTTTGAAAAATCGTATTCCGAGAAAAACACGTCTGAAGTTTTCAAATGTGCTAAAGACACGAAAACATGAAAAAATTCTACTTTTAGAAAACTTTACTATTCATCTGCTATCCTGGAACTGGTTTTTCGTCCTGTTGCCGTTGCTATCAAAATCGTATCCACTAGGTTATCATACAGTGATTAAAATATCGGTCGTAACAATTCCATGAAAGCATTAAATTTGACAATTCCTTCTAGCCCTAGTATAAACAGCCCTACTATAAGAAGGCGCATTTGCTAGAACGATCTGACTGTGCATTTCATATGAGTTCCGTATAAACCTATTACTTGGTGTAACAACGTCTGAGCTGTTTGGACAAGCAATTTATTTTTCTGAGGCCTAAGCGTCGAGGACTTTGTCATTGAAACGTAATATATGCATTGACGTCTACTTTGCACATTCACGTGTTGAGAAATAATAGAGGAACCGGAAAGAAAATCTGAAATCATATATCTCAATCGCTAATTCACATCGGCATCCAGGTCATTCTCTATTAATTTCTTAGCAGAAGCACTGACTCCTTCTGAACTGCTCTCAGCCTCATATCTGTTCTTAGGATGCATTGATGACATACTGTTTCGACGCGACGTCGGATAGGCTGTCTTCGTACCTTTTCTGCCTGAGTACACTTCCTTAACGCTCATTCTTACTTGAAAGACAGAATTGTGTACTTCAAGATCACAAATAAACAGTCAAACCGGCATACATAAATTTCGATTCGACGCGAAAGAATTGTCTGTTTAGTATACGTGCTAACGCCAATCTAACGTATTATTGTTCTAACAAAACCCAGACACTAAAGAGGTATCGCTTTGGCGCGGATACGCCGTTTCAGGTTATTCGAGGCGCTAGGGGAGGAGCTAGGAATTGCACAGAACACTTTTTTTCAATGATTAGATTTTTTGCATCAAATTTTAGAAGGATCAAAGCATCTCTTAAGCCAATAATAATGATTTTTTTGAAAATTCTGGAGTGGTATCATCCCTTAATCTTACAACAGACCTGACTAGAGAGTTTACCGTAACTGTACGCAACCAGCTTAGTCCATTTTATATATTACGGCTCCACTGTACACAGCCCGATATTTGTAACGTATTGCCCTCGGCTACATACTGTAGATTATCGTGTTGTAAGGTGAATCAGTGAATTGACATTATTGTATGACAGTGTAACACATTTTATTTCCACAGTTCTGAAGACGCTCGCGTTGGTCGAGTGAAACTTGTTTTGCAAAATAAAGAACTAGAGTCGAAACAACAGTCAATGGCCCAAACCAAAAACATTTACGCAGTCTTCGTTCTCGAATCGAAAAATGATGACGGTTTTTTGGGACAAAAATGAGGCCCTTTTGATTGATTTCATGGACAATTGGTCAACAATTACAGCTGACGTGTACTGTGAAATGTTAACGAAACAGAGACATCTGATCCAAAATCGACGCCACCGGAAACTGTCGTCTGGCATAATAGTCCATCACGACGATGCACGCCCTCTTACCGCTGACAAGACCAAGGAGAAGATTGAAGATTTTGATTTGGAACTTTCTGAGCACCATCCGTACAGCCCTGAACTTGCACATAGAGACAGTTTGCTCTTCTTGCATTTGAAAAAGTGGCTGGGTGGAAAACCTTTTCAAAGGGACGACGAACTAAATACAGGTTCACTTCCTGCAGCAGGCTTACATGCAGAGGCGTTAAAGAAAGTGTACGTTACAGAAAGTGTGTAGACAGGAACGGCCATTATGTGGAAACGTGGAGTAGATATGTATTAAAATATTACTTTCTATAAAAACTTTTTCTCATGAGCTTATTTTTCTTATGACCAGACGGACCTTAGTTTTGGAATGCACCTCGTATTAATGCAACCTTGTAACTTTGTCATACCAATGACTGATACTCAGTAATCAGTGGACCAAGTGTTATATAAGACACTTGTTTCGTGGATGTATAACATGCCTCTAATATTCTACTAAAGTATTTTAGCCTGGCATATGCTTTTGCTATAATTCGTATTATGAGGTCGTGCCATATTAGATCGCTTCATACGGCTAGATTATTTACTGTGGTTGATATTTTCCACAAGATTCTGCCGACGAACCTTTGGCGTCTATTGCTTTCGATTATTTCCCTTTTAGGGTCATACCTCTTTAAGCGTCTCTGCATCGTTACTCCTAGATATTTCTCGATAGTTACAGTATGTTAGCGATTTGTCACCAATAGTGTAATCAAATAACTGTGGATTTCTTCACGCAATTATGCAATTTATTTACATTTGGGGGTCAACTACACCACTTGCACCAATCATCGATCTTGTGCTGGTCTTCTTGAATTTCGGGACAATCTTTTGGCGTTGCCACCTTCTCAGTCGCAACTGTATCAAAATTGCAAATTCAAGTCAAATATACAAAGAAATTTTAACTCTGAGCCCACTTACTTGTATGACAGATTTGAACAAAGCTGTCTTTCAGTAACTGTAAAGTTTCAACATAGGAATCACAGAACCAGCCAGTTTCAAATTATTATTTAATAATTTTCCCTAGGTTTCGATACCTCTAAGGACGTCCTTATCAGAATGAAAATTTGTCAGCCCTATAAAATAATTCATAGAAAAACCAAATTGACAGAAGCAGTAACCAAAACGAAAAAAGTCATAACATAGAAATGTGCACTTACATAAAACTACAATGAGAGAAGGAACTGTCAAAGTTTAGAGCAGACAAGCTGAAGTCAAAAATTAAAAATCAAACCTTTCCAGCCTTTGGTACGTACACTTTGCAACGAACATCAGACTGAGAGGCCCAGTGGCTTAAGATTGCTGCTACGACAGTAAGACGCAAGTTGCGCCACCTATCAGGTGTGCATATGGCCAATTGAGACATTATAAGAGAGGTAGTCGAACTGGGCAACAGTTAATTATAAAACAAAATTATAAGGATGAGAGTTTAATGTATTTTTGAAAATATCAAGTAGTCAAGTAAATGAATTACAAATAAGTACCATTTATTAGGCTTTACTGAAATGGTAGTTACGTAAAGTATAGAGTATTGTGGAATATTTAAATAAACAGCTGCACAGTCCAAAAATATCTGCATGAAGGAAACTTTAGTAGTACACGTTTATATGATATTTGAAGAAAATATTTGGGAAGTAGAGGCAGGAAAACTTAGTAGAAAAAGGGAATAAAAAACTGTGAGTAGTGGATTAAAGTCACTGTAAAAAATTTTGTTACATAATCATAACTGTTCGTTGAGGATGAGGCCACTGTTCTTAGAAATATACTTGAAAATCTCCACCTCTTCGAGTACGTCGCGCCTGTTACCTCTCTTTTCCGTGTGTAAAATGGAAATTTCTTCATTTTTTGGTTTATGTCCAGAAATTAACAATTGATCATCAAAAGACTGCCTTTCTTTACCAATAAATGTTTCTTATACCTGATATTGAAAGATCTTCCACTTTGTGCTACATAATAAACAGGACGTGTATCACAAGTGATTCTATAAACTCCTGAACTATGTATAATAGCAACTGTAGACTAGAGATTGTGAGTCAGATTTTTCGGCAATGTGTCGTTAGTTGAATAGACAACTTTGCAACCATACCTTTTAACTAGAATACGACGAATTCTATAAAAAATGGGACCTAAAAATGGAATCGAAAAAACTGTTTTACACTCGTTACTGTGAGAAACAGCCTAAAGTAGTCACTTTAGCGCCAGTTTTAACTTTGAAGATGCCTTCAACGAACCCAGAATCGTAGCCGTTATTAATTTCAACAGTTTTTATTAAATTGATCACAGCATAAAGCTTGACTGATGAGAAAACTACAAGTCCAAGTAACGTAGATGACGATCATTATTTTCTAATTCACAAGTGAAGCTAATGTTTTCATGAACACTATTAAAAATTCCAAAATAAATGATCAGTACCTTCCCAGAAAACACTGTTTTTAGTATGTTGTTGCGGCCCCTCTGCCGTGAAAGCATGCATTGATTTGACGTGGAAGGGTATCAAATAATTGTTGTATCCTCTTCTGAGGTAAGATGGCCCACAACTAGAGTCTGATACATCACTGATGTTTACAACGTCTATACGTGTATACAGTGTTTATCGTCACAATACAATGTCCTTCAGACATGCAGCCATGGCTGAAGAAAGTATACTGTGACGATACAGACGCTGTATAAAGACAGACATTGTAAATGTCAATGATGTATCTACACTCCTGGAAATGGAAAAAAGAACACATTGACACCGGTGTGTCAGACCCACCATACTTGCTCCGGACACTGCGAGAGGGCTGTACAAGCAATGATCACACGCACGGCACAGCGGACACACCAGGAACCACGGTGTTGGCCGTCGAATGGCGCTAGCTGCGCAGCATTTGTGCACCGCCGCCGTCAGTGTCAGCCATTTTGCCGTGGCATACGGAGCTCAATCGCAGTCTTTAACACTGGTAGCATGCCGCGACAGCGTGGACGTGAACCGTATGTGCAGTTGACGGACTTTGAGCGAGGGCGTATAGTGGGCACGCGGGAGGCCGGGTGGACGTACCGCCGAATTGCTCAACACGTGGGGCGTGAGGTCTCCACAGTACATCGATGTTGTCGCCAGTGGTCGGCGGAAGGTGCACGTGCCCGTCGACCTGGGACCGGACCGCAGCGACGCACGGATGCACGCCAAGACCGTAGGATCCTACGCAGTGCCGTAGGGGACCGCACCGCCACTTCCCAGCAAATTAGGGACACTGTTGCTCCTGGGGTATCGGCGAGGACCATTCGCAACCGTCTCCATGAAGCTGGGCTACGGTCCCGCACACCGTTAGGCCGTCTTCCGCTCACGCCCCAACATCGTGCAGCCCGCCTCCAGTGGTGTCGCGACAGGCGTGAATGGAGGGACGAATGGAGACGTGTCGTCTTCAGCGATGAGAGTCGCTTCTGCCTTGGTGCCAATGATGGTCGTATGCGTGTTTGGCGCCGTGCAGGTGAGCGCCACAATCAGGACTGCATACGACCGAGGCACACAGGGCCAACACCCGGCATCATGGTGTGGGGAGCGATCTCCTACACTGGCCGTACACCACTGGTGATCGTCGAGGGGACACTGAATAGTGCACGGTACATCCAAACCGTCATCGAACCCATCGTTCTACCATTCCTAGACCGGCAAGGGAACTTGCTGTTCCAACAGGACAATGCACGTCCGCATGTGCATGTGCATGTGCATGCTCTGTTGCCTGTGTCTATGTGCCTGTGGTTCTGTCAGTGTGATCATGTGATGTATCTAACCCCAGGAATGTGTCAATAAAGTTTCCCCTTCCTGGGACAATGAATTCACGATGTTCTTATTTCAATTTCCAGGAGTGTATTTCTCGGCGAGCTAAGATGACGACATAATCTTTGTCTCCTTGTGCGGGAATGACGAATTGTACGAGCATAAGGGTTGTGACTACGTCACTTATGGAAGGTTTGGATCGGTTCTGGGGGTGTTTAGGGCGATGGCTCGCGAAGTGTTTAGGGCGATGGCTCGCGACGAGTGAGATCCGGGTGCGAGTACCGATCCGGCAAAAAATTTTGTGTGTCATAAACAGCTGACGCCATTGCATAGTCACAAAACGCGAATCTATGAGATTAATTCAAATAAAGCTTGGTCAGTACGTCTACGTTTGCCTTATACATAAGGTGGCCCCACGTAACTGAGTGTGTGGTGGCGCCATATATTTGTAGAGAGACTGACGCGTACGCACCGTTTGATGCTGCATAGCGCCAGTGTGGTTTCACGCCGAAGACAAGGTAGTTACACAAGTTATCGTCCATTATCGGACATGCAGGCGAGTAAGCAGGAACAACGAGGAGTGATTCGATTTTTGGCGGCGGAGGGAGTTGGAGGCAGTGAAATGTATCGACGGATGGGGGCTGTGAACGGTGAGTACAGTCTGAGTTGTTCAAGTGTTGTGGAATGGTGCAAACGACTCCTTGATGGGCCCGAGTCACTGGAAGACGATGATGGTCTTGGACAAACTCATCGTGTGATCACACCGGAAATGGTTGCGGAAATGAATGCTTTAGTCTCGGATCACCGCGGAATCACCGTGGACGAGATCCATTGCTTACTGGGGATTAGCGTGGACACTGGCCCGCACCATAATGCAGCAACACTCGAACTTTCGAAAAATCTGTGCGCAGTGGGTTCCCCACCAACTGACCGCCGAACACCGCAATACTCGAATGGCGCTGTCTTTGAGTCATCTGTAACGTTATCACCAGGAGGAATAAGGCTTTCTGTCGCGTACTGTCACAGTTGACGAAACATGGTGTCACCATTTTGAACCGGAAAGCAAGCTTGAGAGCAAGCAGTGGAGAAATGCGACTTCACCACTTCCAAACCTTCTGGTAAGGTCATGATGTCTTTTTTTTTACCACAAGGGGCCACTGTTTGTCGAGTTCCTGGAACAGCAAACCACCATCGGTGCCCACCGTTATCAAGCCATTTTGCAGACCCTTTGACGAGCCCTGAATTGGAAACGCTGAGGCATGTTGTCCAATGGCGTTATCCTCCCGCATGATAATGCACGTTCACATACGGCCAATGCGTTGAAGACGACTTTGCAGCAGTTTCGGTGGGAAACGCTGGAACATCCACTGTACAGTCTCGACCTTTCACAGTGAGGCTTTCATGTGTTTGGACGTCTAAAACAAGCTATTCGCGGACATAGATTCGCAACCGACGACGAAATGCCACAACGGGATAAATATGCCGCCGGCCGCGGTGGCCGAGCGGTTGTAGGCGCTTCAGTCCGGAACCGCGCGACTGCTAAGGTCGCAGGTTCGAATCCTGCCACGGGCATGGATGTGTGTGATGTCCTTAGGTTAGTTAGGTTTCAGTAGTTCTAAGTTCTAGGGGACTGATGACCATAGATGTTAAGTCCCATAGTGCTCAGAGCCATTTGAACCATTTGAACTGATGACCTCAGATGTTAAGACCCATAGTGCTCAGAGCCATTTGAACCATAAATGTGCCAATAGTTTTGGCGACTACTTCTGAGTATGTGTACCGTGTATAACTACATTTTTGAGTTAATAAAATCGTTACCGTTAATTTACACTAGTGACCGGATTTAATTTGAATGCTCCTTATATTTCGTAGTAATTCTTGATATGCTGCATTCTGGCCGAAATGTCCCCATATATGTTCTATTAGGGAAAGATCTGGGGATTTTGGTGACCTTGCGAGTACCTCAGTACCATTTAGACAGTTCATAGAGAGGCGTACCAACCATGGACGAGCACTGTCCTGTTGAAAAATGGCACAACGATTCTGTCATGTGAGATGTAACACATGAAGAGGCCAGATTTCGTGACGTACCACTGGGTCTTCAGTGGTCCATCAATCACTGCGTGCTGCGATTTGGAGTCATACCTGATGCTTTGCCGCATCATGATGTCAATGATAATATCGCTGCGCCTCTCCAAAACACTGCAAGAATGGGACCTCTCCCCAGAAGGTTGCCGCCATACTATCCGACAATGGTCAACCGTGGCAGTGCAAAAACGTGATTCGTCGTTGCGATGCCATTCATCAGCAGTCCATGATTCCCAGTCGCGGTACCACACCAAACCAAACCGTTTGTCTTGAGGTGTTAACGGGTCAACCTACTCATTGAACAATAATTCTCTATTTCCGCTACTGCGGGTTTCTGACCATGGATGGCACAGAATGTTGCATGGCGTCCGTTATTTGTTATTGGATGACAGGCGCAGATGTGCAGAGTTACGACGTGCTTGGTGAGCGATTCAGATATCCTTCCTTTTGGTGGCCAGAAGTGATGGACTGGAACCTTGACGACGAGTACGCCCACCCTCAGGTTCCCATACATTCTAACATTGGACCACTGTCACCTCAGAATGCCCCACAAATCTATATACTGCACGATTACACCAGCCGGCCACATAAAGACCACCACTGAGGCTACTGACAGGTGCTGGTAGTACTGTCTCACGAGAGTAGGCGCCATTTTCGTGTCTTTCGCTGTGATCACTCACCATCTGATGTTAAGGCCACTTACACCGATATCCTAACAGTCCACGTATTAACACTAATCAAAGGCAACACTAATACACTTCGGTGGCAGTTCTGACTGTCACAGAGAACTGCACCTCTAATCATCATGTACCCAGCAATGGTCTGTAACGAAAGTACATTGACATCAGACCGTGCATTTTGGAAGCTTCATTTCTTTTTGTCAGGCAGAACACATAAATAATATTATATAACTAAGGCTAATATCTACATCTACACCTACATGGCTACTCTGCAAACCACATTTAGTTCATCGAACCACCTTCACAATAATTCTCTATTATTCTAATCTCGAACAGCGCGCGGGAAAAAAAGGAACTCCTGTATCTTTCCGTACGAGCTGTGATTACCTTTGTTTCATTATGATGATCGTTTCTCCCTAAGTTGTTGTTGTTGTTGTGGTCTTCAGTCCTGAGACTGGTTTGATGCACCTCTCCCTGCTACTCATCCTGTGCAAGCTTCTTCATCTCCCAGTACCTACTACAGCCTACATGCTTCTGAATCTGCTTAGTGTATTCATGTCTTGGTCTCCTTCAACGATTTTTACCCTCCACGCTGCCCTCCAGTACTAAATTGGTGATCCCTTGATGCCTCAGAACATGTCCTACCAACCGATCCCTTCTTCTAGTCAAGTTGTGCCACAAACCCCTCTTCTCCCCAATTCTATTCAATACCTCCTCATTAGTTATGTGATCTACCCATCCACTTCTACATGATTACTCTGCAATTCATATTTAAGTGCTTGGCAGAGGGTTCATCGAACCACAATCATACTATCTCTCTACCATTCCACTCCCGAACAACGCGCGGGAAAAACGAACACCTAAACCTTTCTGTTCGAGCTCTGATTTCTCCATTTTATATTGATGATCATTCCTACTTATGTAAGTTGGGCTCAAAAAAATATTTTCGCATTCGGAAGAGAAAGTTGGTTGCTGAAATTTCGTAAATAGATCTCGCCGCGACGAGAAACATCTTTGCCTTAATGACTTCCATCCCAACTCGCGTATCATATCTGCCACACTCTCCCCTATTACGTGATAATACAAAACGAGCCGCCCTTTTTTGCACCCTTTCGATGTCCTCCGTCAATCCCACCTGGTAAGGATCCCACACCGCGCAGCAATATTCTAACAGAGGACGAACGAGTGTAGTGTAAGATGTCTCTTTAGTGGACTTGTTGCATCTTCTAAGTGCCCTGCCAATGAAACGTAACCTTTGGCTCGCCTTCCCCACGATTTTATCCATGTGGTCTTTCCAATTGAAGTTGTTCGTAATTTTAACACCCAGGTATTTAGTTGAATTGACAACCTTGAGAATTGTACTATTTATCGAGTAATCGAATTCCAATGGATTTATTTTGGAACTCATGTGGATCACCTCACACTTGTCGTTATTTAGCGTCAACTGCCACCTGCCACACCATACAGCAATCTTTTCTAAATCGCTTTGCAACTGATACTGGACTTCGGATGACCTTACTAGACGGTACATTACAGCATCATCTCCGAACAACCTAAGAGAACTGCTTAGATTGTCACCCAGATCATGTATATAGATCAGGAACAGCAGAGGTCCCAGGACGCTTCCCTGGGGAACACCTGATATCACTTCAGTTTTACTCGATGATTTGCCTTCTATTACTACAGCATTCTACTGTAGCACCACATTTCGAAAGCTTCTATTCTCTTCTTGTCTAAACTATTTATCGTCCATGTTTCACTTCCATACATGGCTACACTCCATACAAATACTTTCAGAAACGACTTCCTGCCACTTAAATCAATACTCGATGTTAACAAATTTGTCTTCTTCAGAAACGTTTTCCTTGCCATTGCCAGTCTACATTTTATATCCTCTCTACTTCGACCATCATCAGTTATTTTGCTCCCCAAACAGCAAAACTCCTTTACTACTTTAAATGTCTCATTTCCTAATCTAATTCCCTCAGCATCACCCGACTTAATTCGACTAAATTCTATTATCCTCGTTTTGCTTTTGTTGATGTTCATCTTATACCCTCATTTCAAGTTCAACTGCACTTCCAAGTCCTTTGCTGTCTCTGACAGAATTACAATGTCATCGGCCTACCTCAAAGTATTTATTTCTTCTCCAATGGTTTTAATACCTACTCCAAACTTTTCTTTTGTTTCCTTTACTGCTTGCTCAAAATACAGATTGAATAACATCGGGGAGAGGCTACAATCCTGTCTCACTCCCTTCCCAACCACTGCTTCCCTTTTATGTCCCTCGAGTCTTATAATTACCATCTGCTTTCTGTACAAATTGTAAATAGCCTTTCGCTCCCTGTATTTTACCCTTGCCACCTTCATAATTTGAAAGAGAGTACTCCAGTCAACATTGTCGAAGGCTTTCTCTAATTCTACAAATGCTAGAGACGTACGTCGACGTCAAAAAAATATTTTCACCTTCGGAGGAAAAAATTTGTGATTTAAACTTCTTGAGAAGATTTCGCAGACACTATAAACGCCTTTGTTTTAATGATGCCCACTTCAAATCCTGTATCATGTCAGTGACACTCACTCCCCTATTTCACGACAATACGAAATGTTTTGCTCTTCTTTTAACTTTCTCGATACACTCCGTTTATCCAATCCAGTAAGGATCCAACACCACGTATCAGTACTCCGAAAGAGGACGCATAAGCGCAGTGTAGGCAATCTCTTTAGTAGATATGTTGCGTCTTCTAAGCCTTCTGCCAGGCAATCTTTGGTTCGCCTTCCACACAACATTTTCTGCATGTTCTTCTCGGTTTCAGTCGTTCGTAATTGCGATCCCTAGGTATCCACTTGAATTTACGGCCTTTAGATCTGACTGATCCATTGTATAACTCAGGTTTAACGGATTTCACACTTTTCATTGTTTAGGGTCAATTGCCAAATCTCGCACTCTACAGATATCTTTTCTAAATTGTTTTGCAATTTGTTGTGGTCTTCTGCTGACTTCACTAGACGATAAACGACAGCGTCATTTACAACCAACCTTCAACCTAAATGCACGTTACTACAGCCCTTTTCAGTAAATGAACGTACAGAAAGGATCCGTAATGCTAAACAATTTTCATTGTTATGTTCTGAGTAAAAGGAAAACTGTTATAGTATGAATGGCTGGCAGTCGCTCAAGAGGGATGTTCGGCAGCCTTTTAGCAAGTTCTTTCAATTGGACGCCACTTCGCTTATTTGTGCATTCTTTACTTACCCCCAATAATCCTACAGGAGAAAGCAGATCTATAGTTAAATGTAGAATCCGTAGTACGTTTCGTACCTGGAAAATCATCACATCCTTGAGAGGCGAGGTCTAGCATAAAGGGAGACAGCAATATTCTGGTGTGTCACCGGGATGTGATTCCCCGACCTTAGCACTAAACCACCAAGCCCGATATGTGATGCGTCCACATGTAATATGGGGAAGCACTTTTAATTATGGACTATATCTTGAAGTTTGTATTCAGAATAGAGCTGTCGTTAGGTATACTTGTATTTGTTACATGAAGTTAATTCTATATTTCAAATGAGTGTAGATTAAAAGTATCATTCTTAAATTTTGCACATGTATTTAAATTATTGGTATGGTTGTAAGCAGCTATGCAAGATAAAATTTTGTCGGTACAATTACGTCAAAAGCAAAATTAAAAAATCCTTCCTTTATTGTGTATACAATATGACGCAGTCGATGGAGACCTTTATTTGGTACTTTGAGGAGGAAGCAAAGTCCGCATATGTTAAGAGATATGAAGACTTGTTAAAATGTACTGAACAACAATTTTTTTTGAACTTTCAGTTTTTATTAGCTAGAAGTATGGCAGTTTAGTCGTGAATACCAGTAACACCTACAAATAGAAGTTCAGGATCATAAAAGTTCATGAAATATTCAATGAAGACTGTATAAATCAACTGTGAAAATCATAGCCCTTCATTTCTATTATTTCCTGAGGAACCTGCGACTGCGTATTGTCAAATGGATAGGTAAGGAAACGGTACTTGATGTTCTCTTTGTAGTTTACTCACCTTTAGGTTGCGTCGTAGTTTGTGTGCGTTACTGGAAGAAACTCTAACGTAACTGCACGAAATTTTGACACAATACAGAGAAAATTAAAAGATACCAGAGTGATATTTTTTATCGAATTTTTGCCCGCAGATGAATTTCATTCCGCCTTAAACTATAACAGCCAACAGAGACATTTACTCGTAACTTCGACCATGCTGATCCATATTCCGGATTCAAAAGAATGACAGAAAGTGTGTACCTAATTCCGTCGTCCCTAGCTCGATGTTTGCATTCCTCAGCGACACACTGTTTATGTGTGCAGAGTCGCTCACTCGCTCTGACGATTCCCTACCACACTATGACACACTGTGCTGCTATCGTCTCTGTCAATGTTTTTAGTGAGCAGTTAATGATATAATGTGCCTAATTACACAATATATTCCACAACGTATGTAGAACAAACGCTCACTGTGCTGAAGTTATTGTAGGAGGATATTACGGTACTTCTGCTAGTCTCATTCGTCCCGCACTATTCAGAACGCGTATTCTTTCTGAGAGCAAGGGATGCGCAGTACTTCTGGATCGTACGGTTAATGTTTTCCTTAAGTGCATCGATTTTCGGATAGCACTCGTCGATCTGCGGAGGGCAACTCAAATTCGTCAACAGCACTGAGTCGTATTTTTACTCCAGGCACTCAATGGGATCGTAATGGGGGGAACGGCCATAAAAGTGCAAGAACCGACAGTCACTAGTTGGAATTACCGCAAAGCGTTACGTCGTGAAAGGGCTGATTGAAGTCGGCTGAGAGGCAATAAAAAGCGGTACGACGTGTTTCTTGAGACCCCAGGGACAATTTTGGTGTCTCTTATTGTCATCAAAACCAGGGACCCTGGGTAGGGGTCGCTATGGAACTCCCAGAAATGCTGACAGATACCGTTCGGTTTGAGAGTGGCCAAAGTGGCAGACATAACAAAGATATAAATATTCCATAGGTATTGAAATTGCAATTATTGGGAAATACGTGTTTGAATCCCCATATGTATTTCGTTTTATAGATATAAAAGATACCGATCTGCAAAGAATCTGTTAACAACTTCTTTGGTTTGCTTTCTAGATTCGAAAAAAATTGTTTTAAAAGACAGTGAGGTGCGATTTTTTTGCATACCGCATTTTATGTCCTATTTTTTGCTTGCACCAGGAAATAATATATGCTCGAAACAAAAAAGAAAAAGTTCCAAACGAAGGATACCTCATAAATGTTCAAGGACAACTTCCCGCCGTAAGCGAATATTGGACAGAAAAGCTCATAAATAAAAAATCACACCTCGTGAAACGTCCCCTTAAAAAATTATACATGACTGTGCTTTAACTGACACACAATATTTTTTAGCGCAACGCAATCTGACTTTCAATAATCCCTACAAAAGAATGGCCCTGACTAACATCAACCTATACCTTTCACAAATCACTTACCTCACAAAAATCTTCGTTACTGGAACTACTGCAATACAGCGAGCGCCACTACTTCCAGCTAAATGAAAGATTCAAACTACTGAAGGCACTAACTACTGATAGGCACAGTTAGCAAAAGAAAGATTTTGATAGAGAACAAACAATGTATTTACCTTAATATTGTTCAAAAGTCATTATATATATATATATCAGTTCATGACATCCAGTCTTACAAATGTACTGTCTCTGATGGACACACGTCCAGATCATCCGCTCTCAAAAATCTGCCATCTCACTTCCCCACATCCACCACTGCTGGCAGCTCACCTCCAACTGTGCAACGCTACGCGCTGTTAACAGCCAACAGCACGACACTGCAATAGCGAATATTACAACAATGCCACCCAGCCACAGACTGCACACAGCACAGCCAGTGATTTTCATACAGAGCGCTACGTGGCGTTACCAATAAGAAAACCTAAACAGCCTACTTACATAGCCCCCATGCTCCCCACAAAAAATTTTACAAATTGTTTTGGGCACTGGCCAATACATATTTGTTAAAAAAAATTTCACAATTACAATAACAAAGAAATCATATGCACGCACTTATTGATACAATGTTGGTCAAAAGCTAAAATTTTCTCACGGTCCATAAAGACAGTCCTGATCGTTCATCACAGTAAAATATCAGTGTTTTTCTCAATGTCTGAGCAGTAAAAGAAAATGCACACGGAAGTAATGGATTTCCATGCAGTCTTGAAGAAGTACTGCTGTCCTTCCAACGGAGAGACAGTGCTGACTCTTGACATGCAGACAGGTAATGGGCCACAACAGAGCAAACCCACAGCAGAGTCAGTCGACGGTTTGAAGAATATTGGTAGGTAGGTCATCACAGAGCAGACCCACTGTATTCCTGGTAGAGAGTATGGTACTGGTGGGCCACCAGAGGTGCAGACCCACTGCAGTCCTTGTAGAAATAATGGTACTGGTAGGTCACCAAAGCTGCAGACCCACTGTAGTCCTTGTAGAGATAATGGTATTGGTGGGCCATCAAAGATGCAGACCCATTATAGTCCTTGTAGAAACAGTGGTATTGGTGGGCCATGAAAGATATAGGTTAATGTTAGTCAGGGCCATTATTTTGTAGGGATTTTTGAAAGTCAGATTGCGTTGCGCTAAAAATATTGTGTGTCAGTTTAAACACAGTCATGTATAATCTTTCTAAGGGGATGTTTCACTCGCTCACAATATCTTCCATAACGAACTGTTTCAGCTATCTAGGAATTAAAGGAAAATTGTAGATACCTTGGATTGCCGGCCGCTGATGATGTTTTATAATTCGGGAAACGAAACGAATATCTTGATTTAAATAAACACTTTCTGGTAGCTAAACGGATAAAAATTAAATACCGTTTCTAATTGTATAGCAGCTACGGCATCACGAATGAAGAATATGAATATTCTTTTTATACATCTACATTTACGTCTGCATCTACAGATACAGTCCGCAAACCACTGTATGGTGCATGGTGGTGGGTACCTTGTACCACTATGTCATTTTCTTTCCTCGTCCATCTTGGAAATAGAACGAGGGAAAGACAACTGTCCATATGCTTCCATAAAAGCTATAATATCTCTTATTTTCATGGTCCTTGCGCGAAATTTGGGTTGGCCGCACTAGAAGCATTCTGCAGTCCGCTTCAAATGGCGATACGCTAAATTTTCTCAATAGTGTTCCGCGAAAAAGAACTTTGTTTCTCCTCCAGGAGTTCCCACTCACGAAGTATACCCATAACACTTGCGTGTTGTTCGAACGTACCGGTACCAAATCTAGCAGCCTGCCGCGGAACTGCTTCGATGTCTTCCTTTATGCGACATGTTGGAATGCACAACACTGGGTCACCACTCAAGTGTATGTCGCACTGGTGTTCTATACGAGGTCTCCTTTACCGATGAACAACACTTTAAAAATTTTTCCCAGTACATCGAAGACTAGCGTTATTTCGCGCTCGTTGAATTTAATTTCGTTCTGCAACGTGCCATATACATATTTAATCGACCTCAGATATTCGAACATTACGGGACTGTTTTCTCTATTCATGTCCATTTGCACTTTTCAGCATTTAGAGCAACAGCAGCTAGAAATTCTGTCTAGTCAGCCTGTATCGTCCTATAGTGAGTCAATGACGACACCTTTCCGGAAAATCACAGCATCATCGGCAAGCAGCCACAAACTGCTGCTCAGGCTGTCTGTCCGGTCATTCATGTACACAGAGTATAACAGCTGTCCTATCAAACCTCCTACCTTTGTCTCGCCGTCGAGGACAACGTACTGGGTCCTATTACTTAAGATGTCTTCGAACCACTCACGTATCTAGGAAACTATTCCCCGTGCCTTCGAAAACAGTGTCCAGTAATGCACCATGTCGAGCTCTTTCCGGAAATCTAGCAATATAGAATCTGCCTGTTGCCCTTCATCCATGAATCGCAGGATATCATGAGAGAAAAAGGTGAACTGAGTTTTACATGAGTGATGCTTGCTACATCCGTTCGTTTAAAGAAAATTTATTATATACGAAGTGAGATTGTGTTCAACTATTCTGCAGCATACCGATCTTAAGATGTGGGTCTGTAATTTCCTTTACCTTCCTTATATACAGGAGTCATCTGAGCTTTTTTCCAGTTTCTTAAGCCTTTGTACTAGGCAGAAGTTTCACGGTAAATGCAAGCTAAGTAAGAAGCCAGTGCCGTAGAGTACTGTCTGTAAAGCCAAACTGGGAATCCATCCAGACCCGGGAACTTTATTCCTTTTCAACTCTTTCACATGATTCTCTACGCCAGGGATGCCTGTTATTATGATTGTATGGCGGTGAAACGACACTGTGTTTGCGCGATCCTCCTCCACGAATGATTTCTTAAAAGCGAGATTCAAAACTTTGCCTTTCCTTTTGCTGTCTTCTTTTGTCACACCAGTGACTGGTCAACGAGTAACTCGACAGAAGCCTTTGATCCCCTTAAAAATTTTACGTAGGATCAGAATTATCCCCTGTTCTCGGCAAGATCTTTTGCTGAAGTATGGCGGTGGTATTTGCTGCATGTATAAATTCCAAGGCCTTTCTGCTTTTCATTGTATGCCGCATTCAAACGCCAAACAAGGCACTGAATTTATTCTGTATTCTCATAAACAAATACACTTTCGGATACAATCTCAATTTTTGACTGAAACACATTGTTCCAAAATTAAACTAACATTAGATCCCTTCTCGCGTTACTGACAAAGGTTTTAGGTGTTTTCGTGTTGGCTATAATGCAAGCCGGAACTGAAATCCTCCTTCAAGAATCCCCATTTGGGAGTCGTTCTGTCTCAGTACCAGTCGGATATTTTTTTCACTATGAGTGTCATTACTTGAACAGTCTGTTCTAACTGGAGAACCTTGCTGGTATGCTAAATATTTAATTTCTATACCCGTTTTTTCCATAAATAATTCTGCGACATCTACCAACTGTAAATTATCCGCATCTGTATCCACACTTTGTAAACTACAGGCCAGTGCAAGGCAGAGAGTACTTCTAATTGAACCAGATAACAGGACTTCGTCTCGTTGCATCCACGAATTGAGTGTGGAATAAAGGTTTAAATACCACTATGTGTGCAGTAAATCATCTAAGGACGTCCTCAAGGTTCGTTTGTTAGAGATACGTAATGCGCTGTAGCATATTTCTGGAGGCATCATTTAAAGACAGTTCTTGAAACTACGTAAACAGTCTTTCTCAGGATAGGATGCCTCTATTTTTGAGTGTCTACCACTTCAGTTTCTTCTCAAGCTCTTACACTCTCCTTGGCGTCACAGAAACCTTATTATCGTGTATAGGTCATTTGATTTGCTACATTTGCTTTAAAAGTCTAAATTGTTTATTCCGATCTATGATTGTTTCTTCGCATTTAAGATACGTAGTAGGTCATATCCCATGTTTTATTACTGACCAGTAACGTACGTAACCTGACCTTTATGTTGATATTTTCTGAAACCTTAGGTATATCTCTCATTTAACCAGGGACCTAAGTTTGCTGCATTTACATCATCTATAGCCGGAGAGTAAGGTTGGCTACATTTATGTTTTTTTGTTATTGACATCGTTCTCACTGGAGAGAGATCACGTATTTGGTTCCGCAAGGCTCAATATCATGTCCGCTATTGTCGCTCATATATGTAAACGATCTTCCGACTGATACACAACAAGCTGAATTAGCTATTTTTGCAGATGACACTAGTATTGTAATCAATGCGACCATGCATATAGAAATCCTCACTTTTAAAAAGAGGCTATGTATTCATTTCTGCACATCTAGGGGTTCTACACCAATGGCAAATGTAATGCATGAGGAAGAAATAAAAAATAGGGCGGAAACATAGAATCGTAGCAGATCTTGCAGTGAGACAAATCAGTAACTTGATGTATTTGGCATATTTTCATTCAATAATGTCATATGGAATATGTTATGGTGTAACTCATCTAGAAGAAAGCTATCTCCATTGCTCGAAAGCATGCTGTAAAAATATGTGACGCTCACCCGTGATCATCTTGTAGACATCTGTAACACAAAAAGAGATGCGCAACATCGCACCAAAAATTTTTGATCACTTACCCAGTAACATAATATATCAGGCAGCTTGTCTTGCACAGTAGTGCGACTAACAACATGACTCTTGCATATGCTGTTATTTAAATATATCTGACGATGCTGGTGCTGAATCTGCAATTAACATTCGACGATGCCACTATGGCTGCAGTACATTAGGACATCGTTTTAATAAAACACAGGTATGCCTCTTCATATATGTCAGTAGTAGTTTTCATTATGGCATATTTATTGTTTTTAAGCTGTAGACCATCCGCGAGTGTATTTATGTTTTCCCATATTTTTTGCCGCAGATGTGAAGATGGTCATTATAGTCCTAAACCGGTAATCTGTGAACAAATAGTTTGTGACTATAGACGTAAATTAATGGAAATTTATATATCCGATAGATGACAAAGTAAAATTTGAAAACAAACTGAGGAAGTTTCACCTTGGATTTCTGCTACTGTAATGTGTAAACGGTGGTGAATAGGACTTACAACTCTCATCTGTATATCTTCTTCCTCCTGAATTAAACACCTTAAAAATGTTCAGAACCCAGCCATACGTACAAATTAATTCATTCCACATCATTACCATCTACAGTGTAAAATGATCCATGGAACATGTAACTAACTTTACACTTCATTGATATGTTTTCTTTGTTTACTCAGTGAAATGTATAAACCACAGAGTAAATTTCTATAATCAGACTCCCCTAAGGTTTACATCACCTGTAGCCTGTGTTTCATCATTGACCGGTAATATGGGTTAGTGTATAGTGCTATCAAATATTTTTATTGTTTTTTGTAATTTTAAAAAGAAAACTTTCTGTGGTTCTTAAACAGTGTTAGATTTCACTGTCACTTGCATTAGATGTGTGTGTGTGTGAATGTGTTGTGCTTAACCTCACATATAAAGACAACCGATAATGAATAATGAGCAACACGAATCTTGGTTCTAATATGCTTCCCTTATAATTATGACCTAATATATAGGATGACGTTATTAACATTTTTATATATGTGGTAAGACGGGCACTTCTGGTCGTATGTAAATATGCAGTAACATCAACTGGATGATAATTTCATTGAGTGTAATAAGTACAAACACAAACCTTTTATAGAAAGTCATTGTTACGCCAAAAGCATTTATCTTACAAGACATCACTCTTAAGATACACGATTTATTAGACTACCGTGAATTCCGACGTAGCGTCATCTAGACTAGTTCTCACCACGCTAAACTCGATGTAGTTCTATTGTTTACAGTAACTACAACATTTTGCCTATATTGAACTATTCTTGTATTATTTGTACTCTCTGATTTGTACTCTTTGATGATGTTAAGATGCAAAAGTTTTTGATGACATTACTTGTTAACTATCAGCAGTTTTTACGCATCATACTGCAGACTGGACTTTAACCTATTTGTGTGGTCTAGGGGCAGCGTGTTTGAGTAGTAACAAAAACGTCATCAGTTCCGGATAGAGCCTCGCCACTGCTTAAACTGTGAACAACATTCATCCGCAATGGCTGCCGAAGACGTCTTTCTTCAGAAGTCACCTTCGATCTGCCAAAGCTTTCTCAAAAAGTATAGAGATGTTCAGGGCACTCACTAGCCCTTGAGGTACGCAACTGCACCTACAAGGCGGCAGAGCCAGAAATGATCAACAGTATGAAGATGCAGAAGGCAATGAAACCACTGAAGTGAAGACTGCAATAACGTGTATTCACAGGATATGTGGCCTGTAACTGAAGAAGTGTCGTGATGATCTCTGCATCAGCAAAATATTCTGGCATATCATCCATTCGAATCTGCGGGAGGGGTTCGCCAAGGGCAAGGTAACCACGATAAAAAACTGAATTAACAACGAAAGGATATCGTTTTACAAGTTTGAAGCGTGGTAGGGAAGCTACGAAATCTGGAATGGCTTAGTATAGATACAGTGGGAATCAGTGAAGTGAAACTGGAGGAAGAGAAGGATTTTTGGTCAGAAGGGTATAGCATAATATCAACAGCTGCATAAAACGACAAGCGGGAATGTGATTCATTATGAACAGGAAGGTAGGACAGGTGTGAGTTACTGCGAACAGTTCAGTAATAGGACTGTCCTCATCTGAATCGACAAAAAATCAAGGGTGACAACAATAGTTCAAGTATACACGCTGGCGTCGCAAGCAGCGGATGAAGATATAGAGAAAGTATATGATGATATTGAACTGGCAATTCAGTAAGCAAAGGGAGAGGATAATCTAATAGTCATGGTCGATTGGAATGCCGTTGTAGGGGAAGGAGTAGAAGGAAGCGTTACGGAAGGATATGATCTTGGCAATAAGGACGAGGTAGGTCAAAGACTTATTGCGTTCTGCAATAAGTATCAGTTAGTAATAGCGAATATGCTGTTGAAGAATCGTAAGACTAAGGGGTTTACACGGAAAAGGCCGTGCGATACGGGGAGATTTCAGCTAGGTTATATCATGGTCAGGCAGAGATACCGAAATCAGTTCCTGTATTGTAAGGCGTACCCAGGAGCAGCCTCAGATCATAATTTAAAATTTAAGATCCGAATCAGAAAGGATCAATGCGCGAAGAATTACTAAGGAATGAAGAGATATGCTTGAAGTTCTCTGATCCTATAGATACTGCGATAACGAGTAGCTCAGTAGACAGTTCGGTTGAAGACGAATGGAAATCACTAAAAACTGCAGTCATGATGTTGGAGATGAAACGTAGGTACAGGGAAGGTAACTGTGAAGAAACCAAGGGTAACAAAAGAAGTACTTCAGTTGACCGACGAAAGAAGGAAGTACAGACATGTGCAGAGAAATTCAGGAATATAGAATTACAAGTCACTTTGGAATGAAATAAATAGGAAGTGCAGGGAATCTAAGGCGAAATGAGTGCATAAAAATGTGAGGAAGTCGAAAAATAAATGATTTTTGGAAAGACTGATTCAGCGTGTAGGAAAGTCTAATCACCTTCGATGAAATTAAAAGTAAGGACGGTAACAATAAAAGTGCAATGGGAACTCCACTTTTAAAAGCAGAGAAGACACTGGATAGCTGGAAACAGTACATTCAAGGTCTCTATCAGGGGAGGACTTGTCTGATGAAGCCATAGAACAAGGAACAGGAGTCGACAGGTAGAAGACAGGGGATCCGGTGTTAGAATTTAAATGAGCTTTGGAAGATTTAAGATGAAATAAGGCGGAAGAGATATATAATATTCCATAGGAAACTCTAAAATCACTGGGAGAAGGGGAAATAGAGTGACTGTTAATTTTGGCGTGTAGAATGTACGAGACTGGCAATATACCATCGGACTTCCGGAAAAATATCATCCACACAATTTCGAAGACAGCGAGAGCCGGCAAAAGCGACAGTTATGATATTGCAGTAGCGGTGTTATTCTGATGACGATGCACTGCAGCGACCACATCGGGACAATGTGCAAGTTTGCGTCTGACCCTGAGTCGTGCACGGATAGCCATAGGCAGGGCGGCCGCTCGCGATAATCGGGAAATCCGGGTTCGAGTCCCGGTCCGGCACAAATTTTCACTGTCATAATTCCATTCTGCAGCTGATGGTAATCATTATTCGCAATTGCGAATTCATGTGATGTGAAAGCGGCAATTATCGCACAATTGGCTTACCACTTCATACATCCAAGTTGTTGACAAGAGTAATATATAGAAGGATGAAATAAAAATTGAGTTTCTGTAAGATGACGACCAGTTACGCTGTAGGAAAGGTAAAGGCGCCAGAGAGGCAGTTGTGACATTGCGGCTGATAATGACAGTTAGACTAAAAACATATCAATAGACGTTCATAGGATCTGCAGACCTGGAAATAGCGTCCGGCAGTGCAAAATAGTGTAACATACTGAGAAAAATAGGGGTAAGCTATAGCGGGAAGTGGGAAACACACAATATGTTCAAGAACCAAGAGAAAGTATAAGACTAGTAGAGAAAGAACGCAGTGCTCGGATTAAATAGGGTTTGAGACAGGGACATAGTCTTTAGCCCGTACTGTTCAATGTTTGCAACGAAGAAGCAACGAAGGAAATACAAGAAAGGTTCAAGAATGGAATAACGATGATGAGATTCACTGATGACATTACTACGCTGAGAATAAATGAAGAAGAATTACAGCATGAATGGAGGAGAATGGACAGTCTTAAGAGTAGAGAATGTGTACTGAGAGTAAATCGCAGAAAGCCGCAAGTAATGAAAAGTAGCAGAAATGAGAACAGCGAGAAACTTAATATCAAAATCGGGGAACAGAACATTAACACAAAATAACGCATGAGCGACGGAACAAGGACATGAAAAGTAGACTAGTAATTCGAAAAGGGGCAAGCCATATCGAGGATTAGTGTACTAGTATCAAACATATGCCTTAATTTGAGAAAGAAATTTCTGAGAATATGTGCTGGGAGTAAAACATGGTAGTGAAATATCAAATGTAGGAAAAGCAGAACGGAAGAGAATGAAAGTATTTGTCATGTGGTGCTACAGAATAATGTTGATAATTACGTGAAATGATATGGTAACGAATGAACCGGCTCTCCACAGAATTGGGGACGACAAAATATTTGGAAAACAATGACAAGAAGAAGGGACAACATGAAGGAATACCAGTCGAAAAATCAGGGATTAACTCACGCAGTATATACAGTATTTGAGTAAAAGCATCCGAAAACCCCCAAAAACATACGTTTTTCAAATGGTTGAAATGGCTCTGAGCACTATGGGACTTAACATCTGAGGTCATCAGTCCCCTAGAACTTAGAACTACTTAAACCTAACTAACCTAAGGACTTCACACACACCCATGACTGAGGCAGGATTCGAACCTGCGACCGTAGCAGTCGCGTACGTTTTTCATATTAGGTGCATTGTACTGCCACCTACTGCCAGGTACTACATATCAGCGACCTCAGTAGTCATTAGCCATCGTGAGAGAGCAGAATGGGGTGCACTGCGGGACTCACGGACTTCGAACGTGGTCAGGTGATTGGGTTCCCCTTGTATCATACGTCTGTACGCGAGATTTCCACACTCCTAAACATCCCTTGGTCGACTGTTTCCGATGTGATGGTGAAGTGGAAACATTAAGGGACACGTACAGCACAAAAGCGTAAAGGCCGACCTCGTCTCTTGAATGACAGAGATGGGCGATAGTTGAAGAGGATCGTAATGTGTAATAGGTTGTCATCTACCCAAACCATAACACAGGAATTCCTAACTGCAACTGGATCCACAGCAAGTGCAATGACAGTTAGGCGGGAAGTGAGAAAACTTGGATTTCGTGGTCGAGTGGCTGCTCCTAAGCCACACATCAAGCCGGTAAACGCCAAACGACGCCTCGCTTGGTGTAAGGAGGGTAAACATTGGGCGACTGAACATTCGAAAAACGCTGTGTGGAGTGACGAATCACGGTACACAATGTGGCGATCCGATGGCAGGGTGTGGATATGGCAAATGCCCAGTGAACGTCATCTGCCAGCGTGTGTAGTGCCAACAGTAAAACTCGGAGACGGTGGTGTTACGGTGTGGTCGTGTTATTCATCGAGGGGTCTTGCACCCGTTGTTATTTTGCCTGGCACTATCACAGCACAGGCCTACATTGATGTTTGAAGCACCTTCTTGCTTCCCACTGTTGAAGAGCAATTCGGGGATGGCGATTGCATCTTTCAACGCGATCGAGCACCTGTTCATAATGCACGGCCTGTGGCGGAGTGGACTGGCCTGCACAGAGTACTGACGTGAATCCTATAGAACACCTCTGGGAAGTTTGTAACGCCGACTTCGTACCAACCGACATCGATACCTCTCCTCAGTGCAACACTCCGTGAAGAATGGGGTACCTGCCCCAAGAAACCTTCCAGCACCAGACTGAACGTATGCCTGCGAGAGTGGAAGCTGTCACCAAGGCTAAGGGTGGGCCAACGCAATATTGAAATCCACCATTACCGATAGAGGGCGCCTCAAATTTTTAAGTCATTTTCAGCCAGGTGTCCGGATACTTTTGACCACATAGTGTAGCTCTCACTTTCAGACCGAGAGGAATAATTATATGAACAAAAGAAAATATGTTGTTATCTTTGTATTTTGAGGACTGACTATGTAAAACCATTTTCTGATGCCTGAATAATAGGCTCGCAATTTCTAATTAATAATTACTACAGGCGTGTCAAGACATCAGGCTTCGTACGGAATTACTAACTGCAGGCTCCAGAAAAGTTTGCTACCGCCAGTAGCGACGTGCACGAGATGTAAATCATGGCTGCTAATTGTTCACCGGCAAGCCGTTTTTGCGAAAAGCGTTACAAGCACTTACAACATCTGGTCCGTCAACGGTGAAAATTGTCATTATTATTTCTTGAAATAAAACAACTTCAGAATATCATTCTTATTATTAACGAAGATTACCAATATTTACATAGGCAATGGCCAAGGCAAGAGAGGGAGAAGTCTCTTACTAAAGAAAAAGCGATAGAGTGTGCTAAAAAGCAGGTGATGAACGACTTACAACAATTCAGGGGTAGTATTTTGTTCATTTGCATCGCAGTCACTGATGTACACTACGTCTGCCTTTTCTGTCCATGAGAAGTCATTTGACTACATATTTTAAAGAGGCATCTATAATAAAAAATGCAGGTACTAGAGGGAGCTGTAGAGGGTAAAAACTGTGGAGGAAGACAAAGTGGAATACATCCAACAAACAATTGAGAACATATGTTGCAAATGCTACTCTGAGATGAAAAGGTTGGCACAGGAGAAAAATTCGTGGCGGCTCGCATTAAACCAGTCAGAAGACTGATAACTCAAAGAAGAATAAAGAATATCTTACACGCAAATTGGCGAACATCGTTGTGATTTGTATGTGGTAGTCATTTATGAATAGATGGAATTTTAATCCATCTGATGTTCTGCTTCGTGGGCACTGACAATAATTTCGATGAAGTATATATGTCCTTTTTCTGATTTTCTCGTTTAGTCGTCCAGTGACGCTGATTATGATAACTGAAATCGGTGAGGCATACAGTGGAATGTATACAGTGGATGATTAAGAAAAGGCTTATCTACAAAACCTGTGATCATTTTCTGTATACGTTCAGTAACCCATGTTAACCCTTTCTGGTAGGGATCTGGCACTTCTGAGCAATATTCTAGAATAGATTGCACAAGCAAGGTGCTTTGTAGACTGATTGCATTTCCCTGATATTTCCACCAATAATACGAAGTCTACCACCTGCCTTACCGACGACTGGGTCTGTGTAGCCGCTCCATTTCATATTCCAAAAAACCGTTACGCTCGTAGAATTTGTATGAGTTGCTCTATTCTAACTGTGACTTGTTGACATTGTAGTCGTACAATGCTACTTTTTTTTCTTTTTGTGAATTGTGCAGTTTCACATATTTTAACATTTAAAGCAAGTTCCCAACTCTGAACAATTTTCTTATATTTTTTTAATTATTTGTATTCTGCTTATTTAGCCTGACCAGACTAGAGCTTAACAATTTGAATTATTAATAAAAATAATAACTTGCAATATTAATAATGATAATATTAATATTGGTGATAAAATAATGGATGATTTTAATTAGTTATTACATGACAAACTCAATGATAATCATTTTCATTATTAATAGACAGTAATAATTTGCATTAATAATAACAATAATAATAACACTAATAATAACAATAATATTGATATTCATAATAATAACAAAAAAATAAAGAAGACATTAAAGAATGATACTGATTATTTTGGATGTATGAAGCCTTGTTTGGTGGTAGGAGGGGAGGGGATAATGAAAGAGGAGAGGAATGAAATTAGACAAAGGGAGGGAAAAGTGACGGGGAAGGGGGGGGGGGAGGTTGACGAGAGTGAGCTGCAGAAATGATTTTAATTTCTCTAATAGTATGAGGACGACTGTTCCAAATAACTTAGAGAACATGGTAGTAATGTGTAGCGGTACGGGCAGGATTTTACTTTGTTGAGAACGAGAAATTCTGCTGTGCTGTTCAATAGTAGCTTAAGGGTTGAAGACAGATAGGAGTGCAACGACTGAGGATACAACAAACACAGGGTATCATAATCTCCGCGCTTATCAGGAAGTAGCCGTGAATTATTCTTAGGCAGCAGTAATAAGGTCGAAATAACGTACATCAGAAGTGTATCGCGCATAAGCATTCATCGCCTTCACAATTTTATCAAGATCTAAATTATTGTTCGTGCATCTTCCTTCAGACGTTACTTCATTGCAGATACGTAAGTGCATCGTCAGAGGTTACTGCTAATACTGTCTGCATGCTCATTAATATGCAACATGAATTCGATGACACTCTATGAAGACAACACACTGCTTTCTCCATACCTAAACATCCTCAATCCAGTTATAAATTTCACATGATATGCCGTACGATCGTACTGAAAGGCGACAATCAACCTGTCTTCCATATAATGTGGTGGTTTTATCATCTTCTGCCTAGTATCTCTTCTCATATTTTTTTCCATACCAGAGAGGATGGTCACGCTGGTAACCGAAATTTACTGTGTTTTATCATCACCTTCGTTTAATTAGATATGCAGCACCCTGCTTGTGGTAAACCATGAATGATCGCTGTATTGAATGAATGTGAGTGTCATTCCAAACACATGCAACTGGGTGAAGTCAGGTTGTCTTTCTAGATTTAGCTTTACAGCAGAGGGCCTGTGAATGGCAGTTTAGTTCAAGTTTAAAAGCTGGCTTTAGGCGCCACTCGGGCGGAACGTGAAGTGTTATCTACGCGGATTTTCGTAAGGCTGGACCTTTGAGAACCACGCATGGGGGACACGTTGGTCCTAATTTTAGACGTTGAACAGACGGAAAATTTTTGAGAAGGATTATACAGGCGTCGTCCCTCATGTGTTCCGGTTGAAGAAAATGCCCGGTTCCACTAAGGAATTCGTCTTGGTGATTGGTCATTTCGACCCCTACCCCTTCACGTTTATTCTGCCCCTGTGTTCGGAGGCGAGGCAGAATGGTTTAAGGTCAGACGCCAGCGAGACACTGAAGATTAAAGTCGCTGTGCTGCTGAATGGCGAAATATTGGAAGTTGTCTTAATAAATGAAAATTATAAAGAAGATAATCTGAATGCCCATCCTGTTTGCTTTACTTCTCGATTGTCTCTTTCTGAACGTAAGCTGCGGCATACCACAAAATTCCATTCATAGAAATGAAGTATGTGCATAAGCTAACGGCACCTTTACAGTTAAGTACTAACTCTGCTAATTGATCCTGTGAAACTGAAAACTCGTGCTGCCTGTATTTGGCTTAGCTAGGTCGCAATGGAAAATGCCGTGCAACTGCTCTCGTAGAGAAGAAGCAAAGGTGTGTATCAATTTTCGAGCTGCTAATAACTATAGAGTCGCAGTAGTGCAGTCCGATCTCTTTACCACGTGCAGTACCTAGTCATCAAACTTGTCTCTCATAAAAACGAATGTTCATGACGGAATAGGAGCTGGATAATCACGTAGGATAATCAGCATTACTCTCTAGATAAAAATTCTTCTGAAGAAACCGCATCATCTGAAAAAATTTCTTTTCACATTTCCATTTACAAAATTTCATCATTGAAGGCGCAGCAAGCAATAAGAAAATACTTTACTACAAACTATCGTTATGTGAGGTCAACAATGGAGAAATACAAAAATCCTTACTGAACATGAAAATGTATTCTAAAACAAAAGTCCTCATACCCATGATTAAATTCTTCTCATTTTTTTCAAATCCATTAACATTAATTGTTTCACAACTTTGTAAAAATAGCAAGAAATTCCTGATTTGGGTACCTGTGTTCAACCAAGAATGCCTAACTAAATGCCTCTGGGTGTTTTCAAAACAGTGTCTATCTTAGTAAATTCATCTCATTCAATGTATAATGGTAATATTCCTTTCGTAAAGTAATAGCTTCCATCAGATAAATACGAGTTCCGCGTCCTTCCATTACAAGCTCACTGCCACGACACCCCACTACAACTTCCTGTCTGTCTCCTCTCTGTCAACACTTAACATCCGCGCATCTTCGCAGAGCAAAGACGACCAAGTAGCCTCCTCTGACGAAGCTCCGTGCGCATGACTAAACGACACAAATATTACATGCCCGCCCTATGACATCCAAAAACAAAAAAAAATTATCTTTTAAAATTGTATACACACCTTTCAGTATGATGTACAATTTCTATGCCTACCTTCGCTATGATTTTGAACTGAAGTTTGTTGAGATTTTTCGAGTTTGGATCTTACTGTAACTTTAAGGACATTTGTTAGTCGAGTTATGCAGTTCTTGTTATCATTAAACGAAACTGAGTTGGGGCAGAATTTCTTCTTTATTCGGACACGACTCACTTCATGGGTTGTGATAACCACTTAGTTCCGTGTTTCTTTCGCGGCAAAGCACAATCCATATCTGATGACTCACCTTTTGCTGGAATACTGTGGGCGTTATTCTATGAATGTTTGAGTCTTTGTTCGTCCATGTTTCGTCCCTGACACAGACTATCCATTACTGAAGTTTATCGCTACTGAACCACAGTATTAGAATTTATGTACGTGTCTCATGTTTAATAAAGTTCAGGAATACACTACACTTTGTAGATAAGTGTGCTGTGATCAACAATTTTGTCCATTAAAATTTTCCTCAAAGTGCGTTCCAGTACACTATCCTTCCTCCTGTGATCTCTGTCCGTAAGAGTCAGTTCCTTAGTAAAGTTCAATCTTCGATCAGTTGATCTGAAGTTCAGTAGTTAGATTTCCGTTGGAGTTTCCTTTGTGATAGGAACTACGGCTACATTTCAGTTCATTTCTTTTTTTTTTTTTTTTACTTCAGAGACTGTTTGGCACTTAAGGGAAGTTAGAGACCATTAAGCGCTATATGTATTCAATAGGAAGCTCGCGGCTAGGAATTGTCTCTGTTATACGACGAAAGCTGGTCCTACTAGAATATCAAATACCGATATATAGACGTTTTGATTACTCAAGAAACAGTGGATGTCTTTTAAAACTTTTCATTGTAAGTGTAGATGCGGTAACGAGGCAAATCCTTTTCGGAAATCAAGAAATACTGCATTTATCTTACTGGTGAGATCCATGGCTTTCTGATTTCTTGTGAGAAAAGTGGGAATTGGGTTTCACATGATCATGCTGTTTGGCATAGAGGAGGTCATTCTGTTAGAATTACCTCATTACGCTTGAGTTCAGAGATTCTGCAACAAATGTATGTTAAGGGTAGTGTGAGGTGTCTTCTACTAGCTGTAGAAAGTTCAAAGACCTCAATAACACGCTCGTCATACAGTTATAGTTTTATTGTACTGTTTAGTGTTGGCTGTTCTAGTCGTCACAGCTGCCCTTGTGCGTGTGACATACTTCCTGGCTTTGTCACTTTATTAGAACTAAGGGACAGATAAAGTTTTCTCTATTTTATTATATATGAACAATCCTGAGTTTAGCTAAATGATTAACAGTGTATCGTCTTCCCCTCTGCATACGTTTGGTAAAGTATACGCCCCAAACGAGTAGAAGTAGTAGAAATGACAACAGCGAGAAACTTAACATCAGGATTGATGGTCACGAAGTAGATGTAGTTAAGGAATTCTGCTACGTAGGCAGTAAAATAACCAATGACGGTCGGAGCAAGGACAGCATCAAAAGCAGACTAGCAATGCCAAAAAGGGCATTCCTGGCCGACAGAAGTCTACTAATATCTAATATCGACCTTAAGTGGAGGAAGATATTTCTGACAACGTACGTCTGGAATACAGCAGTGTATGGCAATGAGACATGGACTGTGGGGAAACCGGAACAGAAGAGAAGCAAAGCATTTGAGATGTGGTGCTACAGACGAATTTGAAAATTAGCTGGAGTGATAAGGCAAGGAATGAGGAGGTTCTGAGCAGTATCGGAAAGAAAAGGAATATGTGGAAAACACTGCTAAGTAGAAGGGGCAGGACCATAAGACATCTATTAAGACATGAGTGAATGACGTCCATGGTACTAGAGGGAGCTGTAGAGGGCAAAAACTGTATGGGAAGACGTAGATTGGAATACATCCAGCAAGTAACTGAGGATGAAGGTTGTAAGTGCTACTCTGAGATGCAGAGGTTAGCACATGAGAGGAATTTATGGCGGGCAGCATCAAACTAGCCAGAGGACTAATGAACAAAAAAAAAAGGACAAAACGAGTGGAACCAGTGCCCCATTTGCTACGAAGGTTGTCCAGAAAGTAATCACCGCATTCATTTCTTCAACAATTCTTTACTGAATTTAATGAGAATTACACACACGAAAGAATGGTGTTTTATCTACACACCCCATTTCTCTACGTAATCTGCATCCCCTTCTACGGCCTTCCTCCAGCGCGAGAAAAGGGCGTGTATGCCCTGTGGGTACCAATCCTTGTCCTGGAGGTGGAGCCAAAGATTCACCATGTTGTTGATTGACAGATGCAGCGCCAACTGCCGACTCGTAACGCGTCTGTCCTCGCGAATGACAACACCAACTCGCTGCAACATGTCGGGTGTGACAGCCGTGGATGGTCTCTCCGATCGCTGCAAATCGTGGAGCTACGTCGAACCGCTTTCTGATGACCTAACCCTCCGCACCCAGCGACCAACTATACTTCCGTCGGCAGGAAAGGCTCCATAGATTTTGCACTAGCGTTTGTGAATATTTCCCACAGTTTCTTTCTCTGCAGTGAGAAATTCAATGACGGCACGTTGCTTGTAACGTACATCACCTACAGACGCCAGTTTGAAACTGTCCTGCAGCTATGATATCTGTCGAAAGTGACTAAAACTTGGCGCGCTCACTCTGGAGACTTCAGATCATACATACGTAACGTTTCACATTCGTAGCATTGGTTTCGGCTGAGAAAAAAATAAGTTTTTCATTACTCTCTGGGCAAACCTCGTACCTAAAGCAGGCTGCCAGGAGGTGACTTCAGTCTGTATGCTATCAGAGATTGAAAATACATATATGTTCTTAGCTTTATTAATTTAAAAACTGATCTTAATTCTTTTCTATCAGAAAAGTTTTTTACATCATAGAATAAAGTTTATTTTTAGTTATAGAAACTTGATTAGGGAAGCAAGGTGAGTGCTCGAAAATGGCCTACTTTTTATGTGAGTGGGGTAGCTGGGAAAACTAAAAGCATCTGCGTGTAAAGGTTTGGCCAAATCGGAGACCTTTTGTGTCTGGTACTGAGAATTTCCTGCATGAACCGCTTGTAGCCGATAGAAATATGCTTTCCACCATTATGTATGAAATTTCACATAATGATGGAGTTATAAGGGTTCTTCCACTATATGTATCCTCCCATATGTTCTTTTCTACGAAATTTCCTTTGGTCAGTCAAGGAAGATTGAAAGCTGAGACTTTTCCTGGTACAGATATTCACAAATAGATGAATGATCACTAATATGAGAATACAATAAATGTCAGAGAAAAATATGCGTGGACTGGTTTGATATCTGTTACGAAAACTTTATAGGGAATAAAAACCGTTCATAGTAAAAGAGCAGCGTCAAAACCATGTTGAATAACATCACTAAGAAGTGTAATCAGGATGTAATAGTATTGAGCTAAGAAAATGCTTCCACAAGGACATTAAAGAGATGAAGAAGAGGTAACAGTGAAGACGGAATAAACGTATGAAGGCTGAATATTGTTGGATGTTGATTAAAGAATGTAAATATGAATGTTCTACTAGAAAATCAAAAAAGAGGAAGTTTGAAAATTAATTATATCAGAGGACTCATAATGTTGCTAATAGAACTGTTTGTATTGTTGTAAGGTTACGCCCAAAATTATTGACCCCAATTAAATATTAATTTTAGTATTTGCGCTTGAATTACTTAAATCTTTAAGATATTATTTACCGAAAAATCGTAACATGACAAAACAAAATGAAAGTAGCTTTCAGGAACAGCACAGGGAACCTACTGTTGAGAAAGTACCTGACAAATTTTTAAAAAATGCAACTTTCTTTAATTTTTAGTGTAGCTAATATGCTCTTATAATAACCGCTATCATACATAAAAGTAAAAAGAAAATGTACCAGATTTCTTTGTAAATGCAAACTCTATTTGTTGTGTTATCCAAGCACGCACGATTTTCTTCTGATCAGGAAACCTCATTGAAATGATTTAGTTTAAGCACATTTCGTTCCTTCGCAGAGGTGAGCTCTTGAATTTCTTTCCGGACAGCCTCTATATTGTCGGTGTTCACACGGCTACCGAACAAATCGGAAGGTCGGTCAGTACCGGAAACACACAGTTACGCGATAGGGCTGAGATAGGGCACGAACGCTTACACAAGTCGCCCCTTGTTCTCTAAACGGTCGCTTTCTACCCGTTATCGGAGGCTCGCTAAGATAGGCGACGCCATGCCCAACTTAACAAATTATCAGTGACAGCCTGAAATTTACTTCTGCGACAAAACGGGTAAGTAAAAGCCTTCAAAACGGCGCATTTAAGGCTCTAATAACTCTGAGTTGGTACAACAGTGTGTTACAAAAAGAGACCACATTTAGTTGCCGTAGTAGGGAGAAAATTTATTTTGTTCCTTATTTTCAGAGTCCCTTTCGTCAACTGCGCTAGAATATGTGCTTATAGAACACATTATTACTGAAGTACTAATGCGGTGACCATATTAAAATTCGGGAACGCACACAGGACTTCATCATGTTCGCTGATTTCACCTTGAAGAATAACATGCAGGGGTTTGGAACAAGTGAAATCATGCACTGATAGGTAATTATACAGGCTGCATTAAAAGTTAACTAACATTAAGCTCCTGTATTTCATGAGCAGAGTCAATCGTTACAAATTAACTGGGTTAACGAGAAAGCAGCTACTTTGAAAAGTGCAGTGTTCTGTTCTATATGTCTAGTTTTTAACTGCCCAAGATTGCCTGATTAGCTGATAACTGTTAATGAATAAGTTTCCTACACCTTGTAAAAATAGGTATCTCTTTGCAATAATCGTTCCTACCTGTCTTGGTACTAATAGCGATTTTCAATTCTTGAGTCCACATAAGCAGGTTACAGTCTTGAAGAACTAGATATTGGGACATTTAACAATTCCGCTGAATTTTGCAGATATCTCAATTTCATGCTTTCCTCCTGTTTTAACAGAATATACAACGTTTAGGGCTCTAGACAAAGAAAGCAATGCCAGTATTAAAATTATTTTTCTGTCTTATTTTGCAGTTCTGTAAATAGTAGTTGTGTGAAACTGCTTTTCTTATAATTGACCTCGAAAACCAACAAGGAGTAAACGTAGGGGAGAGTATTGCATGTACATGGTAGTGTACGTAGGAAGGTATTATGTTTCCTAGCCAGTGTTTGAATCTAGTGATAGATTTTAGAATGATACAAAGATATGCGCACTAGAAATCGCCGTAAGCAGTTTCGACGATTTTTCTGTTTTTGTTGTTGTTGTTGGCTTTTTTCTGCAAAGTTTGTAAATATTAGAGTTCTACACTTTTTATTGTTGTATAATACACTCTAAGACGAGAAAAGACGCACCATGAAGGAATTATCAAAATGTGGTGGAAATCTGTAGATTACAAACAGAAATTTCAGTTTCAAAAATTGGGTGTTTTATTCAAGAGAAAGAACTTCACAGACTGAGTAAGCCAGTAAATAAGAAACGTCTGGCATCTGATCGACTGTTTTCTTTATTAATGGAAGATCTACCGGATTACAACGAAGATTGTGCGAGGCCTTTCGCGGAAGGTCCTGTTCTCTACTGGAAAGTTGTGACACTGGAAGATTGGAGATAAATGCAGGAAGACCTGCAAATAATCAGTTACTGGTACAGAGATCGGCAGTTGAACGTGAACGTGAGGAACATCTACATCCACATCTACATTTATACTCCGCAAGCCACCCAACGGTGTGTGGCGGAGGGCACATTACGTGCCACTGTCATTACCTCACTTTCCTGTTCCAGTCGCGTATGGTTTGCGGGAAGAACGACTGTTGGAAAGCCTCCGTGCGCGCTCTAATCTCTCTAATTTTACATTCGTGATCTCCTCGGGAGGTATAAGGAGAGGGAAGCCATATTTTCGATACCTCATCCAGAAACGCATACTCTGGAAACCTGGCGAGCAAGCTACACCGCGATGCAGAGCGCCTCTCTTGCAGAGTCTGCCACTTGAGTTTATTAAACATCTCCGTAACGCTATCACGGTTACCAAATAACCCTGTGACGAAACGCGCCGCTCTTCTTTGGATCTTCTCTATCTCCTCTGTCAACCCGATCTGGTACGGATCCAACACTGATGAGCAATACTCAAGTATAGGTCGAACGAGTGTTTTGTAAGCCACCTCCTTTGTTGATGGACTAGATTTTCTAAGCACTCTCCCAATGAATCTCAACCTGGTACCCGCCTTACCAACAATTAATTTTATATGATCATTCCGCTTCAAATCGTTCCGCACGCATACTCCCAGATATTTTACAGAAGTAACTGCTACCAGTGTTTGTTCCGCTATCATATAATCATACAATAAAGGATCCTTCTTTGTATGTATTCGCAATACATTACATTTGTCTATGTTAAAGGACAGTTGCCACTCCCTGCACCAAGTGCCTATCCGCTGCAGATCTTCCTGCATTTTGCTACAGTTTTCTAATGCTGCAACTTTCCCGTAGACAGGCGAAGAAATCCTATACCGTTCGATTACAGTTTTGAGACAAATAGTTGAAGCAAAAACTGCCATAAAATAACTAGGAGCGACCTACAGAGATTCATTAGGAGAATCTGAAAGATATTTAATTCACTACCGAAATAAGCGACATTCGACCCATTCTTGAATGATGTTCACCATTATGAAGCCCTTTCTAGGTTGGATTAACGGAAGAGATAGGTAAGACCCAACAAAGAGTAGCCTGTTTAGTCACTGTATCGTCTAATTGTCGCTAGAACATCATGGAGACACTCAACGGAACGGACACCAGAGGCAGACGCTACGAGAGAGACGTGCGTCACGGATAAGTCCACTGTTGAAACCACGAGAGTGTACGCTCCGAAAAGACTCGGATGGGATGTTACCTCCTCCCACATGTATTTCACGAAACGATAACGATGACAGATTCCTATAAGTTAGATGTCACAGGGAGCTTAAAAACAACAATTCCTCCAACGCGGCCCTGGAAGAAGAAAATAGGAGGAATATTTAAGGAAATACCTTAGAGTCAAGTACTCATATAAATTTTGAATTTGAATTGATAACTGCTTTCACCATCACTTAGCTGTCATCTTCGGACGTGTAAATACGACATAGATACAAATTGCATTCGTAAACATATCTTCCATGCTAATAGTAATGAAAAGCGTTAGCATAGTATTTCACACATAGGTAACATAACTCGTCTTTTACAGAATTATCCCAAATGTTTTGACACTGTTGAAAATTGTAATAGTTTGAAAAAGCAAGGTCTACTATCAGGTATATCACAACGAATCAACGTGCCATTAATAAAAATATTATTTACAGTCTTTTCTCCATGCGACCATATACATTCTCAACTGAAGCCGAGTCGGAATCTTTGACAGGGAAGCTACCTCTTATGTCCGCTAGAAGGTAGCGAGGTAACAAGTTAGTGTTAGCACTTACATTAGATAAACTATACAGTTCGCTTATCAGAAATCTGTACAGTAATTAGCGTAGTCCAAACCCGAAGTTAAAGAAAATTACAAACATTTTATACAGATTATACTATGGTGATAATTGTCAATATAAAAGCTTCTGTGAAGGAGCAATATTGTCATTTAAGCAACACACTGCTACAAAAATTTATTCTGCCGTGTACATGCCATATTTACAGGTTTTAAAGGCAATCCAACAAAAGTTTTTTTTTTTTTTTTTTTTTTTTTAAATTTTAAAATTTTATTGCTAATACACATCGCTAGTCTTATAGGAAAAGCCGGCCGCTGGTGGCCGAGCGGTTCTGGCGCTACGGTCTGGAACCGCGCGACCGCTGCGGTCGCAGGTTCGAATCCTGCCTCGGGCATGGATGTGTGTTGTCCTTAGGTTAGTTAGGTTTAAGTAGTTCTAAGTTCTAGGGGACTTATGACCTCAGCAGTTAAGTCCCATAGTGCTCAGAGCCATTTGAACCATTTTTTATAGGAAAATTATTTCTTGCAATAAATTACCACTATAGTATAAGGCAGGCATCATTTGCTGTCATGATTTCTTAATTTTATTTCTAAGACAATCTTTCCTGGACAGTTCCCCATTTACGTGTACGATATTTTAGTGCGATATCACAAATTTTTATTAAGGTAGCTAGTGTTACAAAACCACAAACCCCTAACGTAATAACACAAGTGTACAATCACAACATCCCGACCTAACATTTCAACTCATGCAATATACAATTATCCAATGAATAACCTTCAAGCCAACATGTCACACAGTCCGTAATTATTTTCCTTGACATGACCTTACTGTAGGATTTTATATGAATCTCATGTTTTCTGATTTATCTGTGAATTTATTTTGAAAAGCTTTCAAACTTCACAGATAAGAACCATTTTTAAATAAAGGAAAAGCACCAGTTTGCTTTTGTTCTACAGTACTACAGCATTACTTTTATTGTGTTAACCGGTTTTCGGCTTGGAAGGCTGTCTTCAGACATTTACTGAGTATTGTCACCAAAGAAGTTACAATGGTTGTGAACAACATTGGAAGAGAAATTACACGTCTAGACTGAAGCAGAGACATACAGTAAGTCACATCTTTGACAGTGTGGTTGTAATGCATCGAAAAAGTAAACAATTGAACAGAAAATAAATAAAAATGGAGCAGACAGGAAAAACTTTAACACAAAAGAGGAACAGCATACCTACATAACAGTTTCTAGTAATAAACAAAAATAATAAATAAAATAAAATTAGTGCTTGACAAAGCTACTTCAGTAGGTATAAAACATGGTAAGTGATTCACAAACCAATTGCTCCCTCATCCACATTCACAAACCAATTGCTCCCTCATCCACATTCTGTAAGTAATGGTGTACACTACCATATCTAGGACAGGTATCATAAATTGTAGCCAAAGTAATGAAAACCTGCAAGTATAGGCTTTCCTACTATGTTAAGAGCATGACAGCCCAGTGTATTTACAATAGCAAAGATGAGATCCAGTTTTTAGCCAACAGTGGGGTAAACAAAATTACCTGTTCTGATTGTGACAAGTTTTACATCTGTCAGTCAGGCAGACACATAGCAGCTAGGCTTTCTGAACATAAATGCAGCTGGAGGTTGCGGTATTATGACTCGGCATTTGCTGAGTGTGTGTGTGAGTGTCACAACTACCAGATAGTGTCCCATGTACTGCACTTAGCAAACAAAGGCCATAAACTCAACCTGCTGGAAGCCCTGGAAATTAACAAACATCTAGCCCACAGTCGAGATCAAATCCTAAATTACCAGAAACAGCTCAACATTTCCCCTCTCCTAAACTTCATATAATCATCTCTGTTGTTCATTTCTTCCTACACTGTCTGTTCCTACATATTCCCGTTTTCCTGTATTCATTAAGTTCTTTTAATTTATTGAAGTTGTCTGTGTATTCAACACAGACTGTAGTTTCAGTTGTTCAGGCTTTCTTTTAACTGGTACTTGTATTACTGTCCATGTATAATACCTCTTGTAGTTGTCTCATCAAATATTGTTTATATTTTACTTTGTACATTTATCGAATGCAAACTGTTACATAGCCACAGTTTTGAGTATAATGTTAATGTTTTCCTGTTTGTTCCTTTTGTATTTGTGTATTGTTCAGCCTTTTTACCTTTTAAAAGTTCATTACCACCACACTCTCAAAGATTTACTGTATGTTCCTTCATACTCCTCCATTTTCCTGCATTTATTTATTTATTTCTGTTTATCTTATTGATATTCCTTAAGTTCCTTACGTAGTCTGTAGTTACATTGGTAATTGTTTCTTCTTTTAATAGGTTTGTGAATCACTCTCTACGTTTTATACCACCTGAAGTAACCTTGTCAAGCACTAGTTTTATTGCATTAGGGAGGACGACAGTTCAATCCCGCGTCCGGCCATTCTGATTTAGGTTTTCCGTGATTTCCCTAAATCGCTCCAGGCAAATGCCGGGATGGTTCCTTTGAAAGGGTACAGCCGATTTCCTTCCCCATCCTTCCCTAATCCGATGTAACCGATGACCTCCCTGTCTGGTCTCCTTCCCCAAACAACCAAACCAAACCAAAACTAATTTTATTATTTTTGTTTATTAATAGAAACTGTTATGTAGGCATGCTGTTCCTATTTTGTGTTAAAGCTTTTCCTGTCTACTCCATTTTTATTTATTTACTGTTCATTTTTTTACTTTTTCAATGCATTACCACCATGCTGTCAAAGATGTTACTTACTGTACGTCTCTGCTTCAATCTAGACGTGTAACTCCTCTACCAATGTTGTTTACAAACATTGTAACTTCTTTGGTGGCAATACTCGGTAAATGTCTGAAGATGGCCTAGTAAGCCGAAAACCGGTTAACACAATAAAAGTAATACTGTAGTCAAGTGCAAACTGATGTTTTTCATTTATTATGATGTTGTTCTACCAAGAACCAAAGGAAGATTCAGTTAACCATTTTAAAACACGAGCAATCCAAATGTCATTTTCCGGACCAAAACAGACAGCAACCATCTTATACTAAGTAACAAAGTAACAACATTTTATTTATGCAGTGTATGAAACCCAGTGTCTAGGTGAAACTGTCTAGATTTACAATGTGACGGTAAAATAGCTGTAGATGCTATTGTCACTTAAGACAGTAAAAGGGATTCTAACGATAATTATCTAACATGAGTCCACTAAGGCACAGGTGAAGCTATAAATTGTAAGCTACACCCCATGTGAGCAGACGTAATCGGTCCAAACTGCATGGATACATGATTGCAAATATCATCTTTATCAAAGACATGCTGACGGAGTGTGATCTACCTGCTGGGAGAACGTGCATTTCCATACTATTTAAGTTTTCAACATTGTCAAAATGTATGGAATAATTTTGAAAAAGATGTGCTATGTTACCTATATGTGAAATATTACACTTACGTAATTCATTACTACTGGCATAGAAAACATGTTTCCAAATGTAACATGTGTCTATGTCGTGCTGCAGATCCGAATATTTCAGCAAAGTACTGTTGAAACCGGTCATTAATTCAAAATTGATATTTAAACGTGATCTTGGCTCTTAAGTATTTCTTCAGATATTACAGTCTATTGATCACCCCATGATAAGAATGTCTGTAAGACATAGGAGGCGAAGATGGTGTGGTAACTGAGGCACACTTTACCACACCGCGTAATGTGGATTGTGCAAAGAAAGAAGGAAAATAATGGCTAAACGACCCGTGGACAATTGGTCCTTAGATAAGGAGCACAAGCTCGGATTTGTTTCAAAGATCAGGAAGGAAATCGGCTGTATCCTTTCAAAGGAACCATGCAGGCATTTGTGTGGAGCGATTTTAGGGGATAACGGAAACGGAAAATATAAAAGTGGATGGCTGGTCGTAGGTTTGAACCGTCGTCCTCCAGAATGGGAACCCAGGTGCTAAGAACAGCACAACCTCGTTCGGTGCCTCTGATGGGGTTTAGTTATAGATACATGCAATCATAAATTTCTGTATTCATTACGTGATTGCATATTAGCTAAATGTTATAAAAATCGTATTGTGCGCCCTCCTTCGGCTATAACATTAAATAGGTTGGAGGCGTTTTCTTTTTACTAGATTGCTTTCTCTTCTTGTCTTATATGTCATTAGTATGACAACTATAGGGCATCTACGTATCGCACTGACCACCAAGAACTTCAGCTAAAGGACTGAGAAAATATTTGCTAGGGAGTAAAAATGTATGGAATAACATACTAGTGAGTTTACTTGATTTCTTTATACGTAAAATTTATAAATAAGTGAAAATATTTTTGGGTATTGATTCCATTCTAAGAGTTTCTTGCGTTTGTTATTGCTTACAGAAATGATGAACACGTCAGCTTCACTGCATTGACCAGACGCGTTCTCGCGAACTCACAGCACGTGTGTGGAGAGTCACACATGTGGAATCAAAGGGTAGCGTGGGTTCCGGGCAATGCTGTGTGGTCAGTTCGCACGAGTTTGCGGCTGCCGGATAAAACCAGGAGCAGCGGTGCATGTAGCGCGATTCACCGTGGAAGCACGGAGCTGTGAGAATTAAATTAGCTTTTTATGTGAAACAAATCGGTGCCATAATGTAATATTGGAATAATTCATTTTTGGAAAATAATTACGCTCCGAGGCAGCACTGCAGATGTGTTGAAATATCATATAACTGTAGGGCAATCGCATTTTGGAGCTCGATATTACTTTCCCTGTACTGACTGTTCGAAACATGACGTCGTTCTTGAAGTCATAGCTTTGGAATGAAAAATAAAAAATATATACTTCTGTTGACCGTGTGCGAAAGTTATTTCCTGATAATTGTGTTTTTGGTGACACCCTTCACAACTGGAGTACCTCTTATTGAGCATTCAATTCTCATGAATGTTCGGCGAACAGTATTTTCCATTTCATTATTCTTAATCTTTGTTTGTGCTAGACTGCTTTAAATGTGATCTTTCCATAATCAGTCGTCCCTAGTTTGGCTTTAGACAGGAAAAATCTGCTGACAACTCGTTACGCATTTAATCGGGCTTTCCAAATTGTAGAACAGACATTACAGAAGAACGGAGTTGACATTCTTATTGACACTGCTGGCGCCTTTGATAATCTTTCGTGGCCGGCAATGTCTGCACGATTTCAAGAACTACAGTTACACGGAAACCTTTACAATAGTCTTCGAGACTGTTGTAGGGACAAAGTGACTGAGTGGCAACCGCAAGGTTGTAAAAAGGCTTACCAAACTATGTCCACAAGGCTCTATCTGCGGACTCATCTCCTGGGATACCAAACTTGAACCGCTCTTGAATTTAATCGAGGGAAGTGAACGTTCAGACGGGACCGTTGCCTATCCAGACAACCTGTTGTTTATCACACAACCCAAGAGCAATGTTGGAAAACAAGGCCAGCGGTATGCTATACACGATACAAACATGGTGCAACCAAAACAAATTACCTATACCATCACAAAAAGCGGCATTATGCTTAAAGGGTCACTACAAAGACACCCGGCAATTAAACTAAACAATACAAAAACATAAAACGCGAAGATGTAACTAGATATCTTGGTGTGCGCATTGACAAACGACGTACTCTGAAGAGCCAAAGAAACCGGTACACCTGCCTAATATCGTGTAGGGCTCCCGGAAGGACACATGGTTACTGATATCATGAATCCTGCAGAGCTGTCCATAAATCCGTAAGAGTACGACGGGGTGGAGATTTCTTCTGAACAGAACGTTGCAAGGCATCCCAGATAGGCCCAATTGTGTTCATGTCTGTGCCTGTAGCCACTCTGTACCAATTATGGACGTGTGAGGTATCGAATTGTCCTGCTGGAATTGCTCAAGTCTGTCGTAATGAGCGATGGACTTGAATGGATGCAAGTGATCAGACAGGATGCTTATGTGCGTGTCACCTGTCAGAGTCATATGTAGACGTATAAGAGGTCCCATATCACTCACATTAAAAAGCCTCCACCAGCTGGAACAGGCCCCTGCTGTCATGCAGGGACCATTGATTCATGAGGTTATCTCCATACACGTACACATCCATCCGCTCGATACAATTTGAAACAAGACTCGTCCGACCAGGCAACATGTTTACATCTACATCTACATCTACATTTATATTCCGCAAGCCACCCAACGGTGTGTGGCGGAGGGCACATTACGTGCCACTGTCATTACCTCCCTTTCCTGTTCCAGTCGCGTATGGTTCGCGGGAAGAACGACTGTTGGAAAGCCTCCGTGCGCGCTCTAATCTCTCTAATTTTACATTCGTGATCTCCTCGGGAGGTATAAGGAGAGGGAAGCCATATTTTCGATACCTCATCCAGAAACGCATACTCTGGAAACCTGGCGAGCAAGCTACACCGCGATGCAGAGCGCCTCTCTTGCAGAGTCTGCCACTTGAGTTTATTAAACATCTCCGTAACGTTATCACGGTTAACAAATAACCCTGTGACGAAACGCGCCGCTCTTCTTTGGATCTTCTCTATCTCCTCCGTCAACCCGATCTGGTACGGATGCCACACTGATGAGCAATACTCAAGTATAGGTCGAACGAGTGTTTTGTAAGCCACCTCCTTTGTTGATGGACTACATTTTCTAAGGACTCTCCCAATGATTCTCAACCTGGTACCCGCCTTACCAACAATTAATTTTATATAATCATTCCACTTCAAATCGTTCCGCACGCATACTCCCAGATATTTCACAGAAGTAACTGCTACCAGTGTTTGTTCCGCTATCATATAATCATACAATAAAGAATCCTTCTTTTCGCAATACATTACATTTGTCTATGTTAAGGGTCAGTTGCCACTCCCTGCACCAAGTGCCTATCCGCTGCAGATCTTCCTGCATTTCGCTACAATTTTCTAATGCTGCAACATCTCTGTATACTACAGTATCATCCGCGAAAAGCCACATGGAACTTCCGACACCATATACTAGGCCAGTCCAGTATCAACAGTCCAATGTTGGTGTTGACGGGTCCAAGCGAGGCGTAATGCTTTGTGACGTGCAGTCAAGGGTACATGAGTAGGCCTTCGGCTCCGAAAACCCATATCGATGATGTTTCGTTAGATGTTCGCACAGTGGCACTTGTTGATAGCCCAGGATTGAAATCTGCAGCAATTTGCGGAAGGGTTTCACTTCTGTCACGTTGAACGATTCTGTTCGTCACATTTTATTTAACCTGACAAACAAAAACTCACACGTCATTCTAAAAAAAAATACACTGACACAGATTAGATCCGTGTGGGCTGAACAAACGAGTATAAACGTAGGCTTCCGCGGCCATTGTCGCATTGAATAAAATTTTTCTGGGTTTGTGACAGTATTGTCAACATATATAAAAGTACCGACGATTCGGTCCGTGTTGCAAGCGAACTTCTTAAGGGTGTTTTTGTTTATTGTAGAACGAGTTTTTTTTTCTTTTATTGCATTTTGATTCCCCTCCAGAGCGGAGGGGCTGGCAGCAGCGTAATAGGCCGCTCTACAACCTACAGAAGAGTTAAAAGGAGAGTGTCAGAACACAACAAACAATTATAACTGGGAATAAAACTGTGACTTTTTAAAAACTGTAAAATGGCAGAAAGTAGTGGAAGTTAAAATACAAAAACATGGGGTTGACCATGTGAATGAAGATCCACAGTAGGTAGACAGGCATAATTAAAAATCACAGCGACAGTCTAGTTCCTGTTCGCAAGAGTTAAAAAACACACCTAGCGGCAGTATGGTGTCTGTTTGCAACACTGAAAGGGGATGCACAACACTGAACACTCACTTAAAACTACACTATAGAGGAGACACGACGGCAGAGGGACGGGGGGGGGGGGGGGGGGGTGGAGGATCCGGACCAATGAGGTGGAAAAAAGGGGCGAGCTGATGGAGGAAGAGGACACATAAAAGGGGGCAGGGCGGACGCTGTAAGGAGTGGGGAAGGTAGAGGAGGGGAGAGCAAAGGCACTTGGGGGAGACAATAAGTCAAAGAGAGGATAGGCAGAGAAAAAACAGGATGGAAAGGGGAGGAGGGAGCCCGAGAAAAGGACAGAGGGAGGGAGGGCGAGGTGAGGATCAGAGTTGATAGGAGGGATAAATGGAAAGAGAGAGGTCATCATCCAGGAGGGGGAGTTGACGGACTCCACCTTGGGAAAGGAGATGGAGGCTGTAGAGATGGAGGGTAGGGGGGACATAATAGTGAATGTGTAGCAGCAGATGGGGGTTGGAGAGGAGAGGAGCAACCAGGGGATGTGGGGGGGATCAAGTCAGTGGGAGGTGTTGAGGACACAGATATAGTTGAGGAAAAGGAGCAGATGGGGAATGGAATCAGGTCATGGAGGATCTGCATGGGGAATGGGAGGCATATACATAAAGTAGAGTGGAGTGCATGGCACTCGAGGATCTGGAGGGACTTACAGAATTTGGAGGGGTGGGGGTGGATATGTAGGTGGGACTGGCATAACGGAGGATGGTATGGATTAAGGATTTGTAGGTATGGTGGATGGTAGATGGGTTCAGTCCCATGTCTGGCTAGAGAGGAGTTTAAGGAGATGGAGGCAGCAGTGGCTTCTGAATTGGATACAGCGGAGATGAGGGATCTAGGTGAGGTGATGGTCGATCGTGAGTCAAAGGTACAAGAGGGTGGGGGAGAGGCAGACAGGATGGGCACAGATGATAAGGGAAAAATCAAGGAGCCAGAAGGAGCAAGTAGTACAACCTATGATGATTGCCTAGGTCTTGGAAGGATTGAATTTTAGGAGCCACTGGTTACACCATGTGGCTAAAGATCAAGGTGATTCGGGGGAAGGCGTTGGGACTGTTGAAGGGTAGGAAGGCAGTGCCATTGGCTTATTGCCAGAGGTGGACTAGATGGAGTGTTGGGGCACGTCTGTTGTGTACAGGAGGTAAACGAGAGGGGAGAGGACAGAGCCCTGGGGCACACCTACAGAGAGGTAGAAGGTGTGGGAATCAGTGTTATGGGTGGTAAGGTAGGAGGGGTAGCAGGAGAGGAAGGAGGCAATCAGATGGACGTATTTGATAGGAAGAGTGTAGGTATGGAGTTAAATCAGGAAACTGGGATGCCATATGCAGTTGTAAGCCTTTCAGAGGTCTAGGGAGACAAAAATGACAGAGTGATTGGGGGTTAAGCTAGATTGAGAGGAGATGGGTGAGGAATAGGAGTTGGTAGCAGAGAAGGAAGGTCGAAAGCCACATTGGGTGTTGGGGAGGAGGTGTTGTCAGTAGAGGTGGTGATGTACACACTGTAAAAAGATGGATTCCAAGAGAATTCTGAACACTGAGGCGAGACATACAGTGTGATAGGAAGAGGTATCCGATGGAATCTTGCCAGGTTTTGGGAAAATCAGGGTACAGGAGGTTTTCCATAGGTCAGGGTAGAAGCCGGTGGCTAGGATTACGTTGTAGAGGGTGGCAAGGACTGAAAGGATGGAGGGAGGGGAGTGTTTGAGATGGCAGTAGGTAAAGGGGTCGTGGCCAGTGGAGGTGTTGGGTTTAGTGTGGAGGATTGGTAGAGGGGACAGGATTCACAAAGGAGAAAGACAGACTGTAGGCACAGGGCTGGGCAGTGAGGGTGGATGGCTGTGGTAGTGATATGGGTGGCTAAGGTGTCGGACAAGGTCTGATGGAGGAAGGCAGCAGTTCGGGAGATGTTGTCAGGAGAGTGGAGGATGGGGTCATGGCGTCCAACCTGGCTGTGTATGGAGTCCTGGTAGGCATCCCACATGGTGCAGAAGTAATTGTGGTCAAGTTTAGGAGGAATGTCATGGTGAGGAATGCAGCAGGGATGGCGACCATCAGAGATAGTGAGTAGGTGAGTGCACGGTCACTGCCAGTTAGGTCAATGACTTCTGCAGTGTTGTGCCCAAGGAGGTTTTGGGAGACTAGGATCATGTCAAAACTGGTGCTGGATTCGAGATCGGGTGTTGTGTGGAGGTCTCCCTTGAGGGTGGTAAAAAATGAGTGACACTGCTGAAGTTCAGCAGAAGCACAGCTGTGGACATTGAGATCTGTGGAAATCACATTGATGGAGAAGGTGCTGTCAATGTAGGCCGGGAAATGGTATATGATTGGGGTATGAGGATGGATGTAGACAATGGCACATGTGACAGTGAGGGTGGGGAAGAAGAGGCTGAGGGTGAGACGCTCAGCAGTATCGTTGAGGAGAGGTTGGGACCGAACAGGGAGGTGCTTGAGGTGGCCAATTGCAACCCCACCACATGATTGGGGGTATAGGTTATTGGTGTGGTGGAGGGTGCAAGGGCTGTGGAGTCAGGGATACAGGGTTGGAGGAAGGATGAAGTGTCGATTGAGAGTGTGGAGGAAGAGGAGTTTGTGGATGGGCATGAAATGGATATTATGGTAAAGGATACTGTAATGTTGTTGCACCATGTGAGGGGAGATTTAGACGAGGAGGTGAGGGGGGAGTGAAGTGGAAGCAGGCCTGGTTGTAGAAGTGGGTGGCATAGGTGCTGAGGTGGAAGATGGAATGGACAGCGAGGGCAATTTGGGAAAGGATGTGGGGGCGTTGGAAAGGGTGGAAGTTTTGGAGGACAATAGCGACAAAGTGGATGATGTCCTCTGCAGCAGGAGGAGGGCACAGCCAAATTGTTGGGGTGGATGGGGTCATCAGTGTGGCAGATGGGGATGGTGAGCTCTGGGAGGCTGGGAGGAGGTTTTACATTTAGAGGAATAGGTAGGATTGGGTTCATTACAGGTATTACAGGAGGGAGGAGAGGTGAGGTTGGGTCAGTTTTTTCGGAAGTGGGCTTCTTTGCAGAGGGAACAGGTAGGGGGGCACTTGGAGGCAGCAGTGACATGGTCATTGTACTTACGGCAGTGTTGGCAGCTGCAGGTTTGTAAGGGGGAATGGCAGAGATCACCTTTGTGACGTTTATTATAGATGAGGACTCCCTCTGTAAGAAGGCAGTCGATGGAGGAGGTGGATTCTGTGAATAGGCACATAAGGTAAGTCGGCCCGGCATCATTAAAGATGCAAAAGGCCGAGCGGATTACAATGTGAGGATGGGAATTTAGTTCTGCCAACACCGCAACCTCCTTGATCATGAGTCTAAGCTTTGTGACCATGGTGGTAAAGGTTGGCAGACGTCGGGAAGGTTGAAGCTGTCAGGGAGAGGATGGGATGTGGTAGGGGTAGGGGTGGTTTGTGGGTTAAATTGGATATGTTGGATTTTGGATTGGAGATCAGTGTGGAAGGAAGCATTGGGGGATTTAATGAGGATCGAGTCTTTTTGAGGAATGAGAGAGGAGATGGGGGCATTGGGGAGGGTGAGGGTGCAGGGGTTGAGGAATTGAGGGTCAGGATTGGAGAGGACCAAAGTGTTTGTGGAAGGGGTTGTAGGGGTGTGGCCACGGTCATATGCTTGGGGGTGGATGGTCACAGGGCTCAGGGGTATTTTTTGTGTAGAGGGCGATGGCAGGGCAAACATTAGGGCGTTTAGTATGTTCCTTGGAGAGGAGAGGGTGGGAAGGGGTCTGGGCGATGGGTTGGAGGGGTAGGTAGCAGGGTGCATATCCTCCCTGAGGGATAGGTGGTGCAAGGGGTGGGGGCCTGCTGGGCTAGGAGCCTGTCGTAGGTGGTGCAGTGAATGGTGGGAAGTCTGAAGATGGCAATGGGGTGACAACTAAGAGTGAGAGGAAGTCGGGGGGGGGGGGGGGAAGTGATAGCCTAAGATGGCGCATGAGTGGGGTGGGTAGGGAGGGAAGGAACGATGGGGATGGGGTGAGCTAATGAGCGCCATGTGGTGATGGTTGGAGCAGCTGAGGGAGAGGTGAAAATGATGGAGGGGGTAGGTTGGGACATATTGGTGGTGTGTAAGTTAGGGTGAAGGCGGTGACAGCGACAGTGACAGTGATAGTGGCAGGGACGAGAAATGGTAATAGCAGCGACGACAGTGGCAGTGGCGAAAGAATGCGGCGATGGCAGTAGCAGCAGCGGCGGAGGAAATGAAGGTGACCTCAGTGGGAGGGGGGACAGTGGAAACTCGACCAGGGCACGGCAGAGCCCCTCCGGCAGGCTGTGCAGGTGGTCTGGCTAAACCCTCTGGTCAGCAGCTGGACGAAAACAGCAAAAGGGTGGCCCACCAGTATCCTCGGCTGGCGGCGGTGGCATCAGCAGCTGACAGGAGGGCCCCAAGGGACCGAGCCCCAATGGAAAGCTGGCAGCGACAGCAGTAACTGCTGGCACACACATAGCGACAACATCAGGGGAAGGGAGCTCATCCAAACACGTTGATCCCACCCTGAATGTAGCCCAGACAATGCAATCTTCTCACTGGGAATCGAGGGGATCCAACCCTCAAGAATGGCTGAACGAGAAAACTTTCTTATATACCTTCAGACATTGCTGTTCTCTAATTCTGATAGGTTGTTTAGGATCAAGGGGAGGGATTTTAGAAGTCTTTGTCGATGTTTTTATTATTCCTTTTCATTGGTGGAAACCGAGGTTTTGAATGGTGTTTGCATTACAGCTGGTGTAAATCGGCGAATGGAAAACCAGGCAGCAGCTGTGATGTGGTGCTGTTTTCCTGATTTCTAGCGCCGGCTGTGGCGCTGCAGAACACTACACTTCTGGCCATTAAAACTGCCCCCAAGAAGACATGCAGATGATAAACGGGTATTCATTGGACAAATATATTATACTAGAACTGACACGTGATTACATTTTCACGCAATTTGGGTCCATAGATCCTGAGAAATCAGTACCCAGAACAACCACCTCTGGCCGTAATAGCGGCCTTGATACGCCTGGGCATTGAGTCAAACAGAGCTTGGGTGGCATGTACAGGTATAGCTGCTCATGCAGTTTCAACACGATACCACAGCTCATAAAGAGTAGTGACCGGCGTATTGTGACGAGCCAGTTGCTCGGCCACCATTCACCAGACGTTTTCAATTGGGGGGAGATGTGGAGAATGTGCTGGACACGACAGCAAACGAAACTTTTCTGTATCCAGAAAGGCCCGTACAGGACCTGCAACATGCAGTCGTGCATTATCCTGATGAAATGTAGGGTTTCGCAAGGATTGAATGAAGGGTACAGCCACGGGTCGTAACACATCTGAAATGTAACGTCCACTGTTCAAATTGCCGCCAATGCGAACAAGAGGTGACCGAGACGTGTAACCAACGGCACCCCATACCATCACTCGGGGTAATACGCCAGTATGGCGATGACGAATACACGCTTCCAACGTGCGTTCACCACGATGTCGCCAAACACGGATGCGACCATCATGATCCTGTAAACAGAACCTGGATTCATCCGAAAAAATGACGTTTTGCCATTCGAGCACCCAGGTTCGTCATTGAATACACCATCGCAGGCGCTCCTGTCTGTGATGCAGCGTCAAGGGTAACCGCAGCCATGGTCTCCGACGTGATAGTCCATGCTGCTGCAAACGTCGTCGAACTGTTAGTGCAGATGGTTGTTGTCTTGCAAACGTCCCCATCTGTTGATACAGGGATCGAGACGTGGCTGCACGATCAGTTACAGTCATGCGGATAAGATGCCTGTCATCTCGACTGCTAGTGATGCGAGGCCGTTGGGATACAGCACGCCGTTCCGTATTACCCTCCTGAAACACCGATTCCATATTCTGTTAACAGTCATTGGGTCTCGACCGATGCGAGGAGCAATGTCGCGATGCGATAAACCGCAATCGTGATAGGCAACAATTCGACCTTTATCAAAGTGGGAAACGTGATGGTACGCATTTCTCTTCCTTACACGAGGCATCACAACAACGTTTCAGCAGGCAACGCCGTTTAACTGCTGTTTGTGTATGAGAAATCGGTTGGAAACTTTCCTCATGTCAGCAAGTTGTAGGTGTCGCTGTCGGCGCCAACCTTGTGTGAATGCTCTGAAAAGTTAATCATTTTCATATTACATCATCTTCTTCCTGTCGATTAAATTTCGCGTCTGTAGCACGTCATCTTCGTGGTGTAGCTATTTTAATGGCCAGCTGTATATAACTCCAAGAGACGGTATCGACACTAACAATGGATATTGTCATGAAGCTTGTAACGTTCCAGTTAACATTTATATATCAAATAACGTTTTTAAGTGTACAGTGACTGCTACGCGCCAAGCGGGGGGTAAGTTGCTGAGTAAGATACCCGATAAACGCAAACACTGTCGTTTCTGCTGATCTGTAACATAGTTTACACAAAAAAGTGGAGGAGGGGTTGGGTGGCGATACGTAGCCCAAGATATTGTAAAAATAACAAAAAGAAGTAGCAAAAGTTTGCGTCCTATAGATTTCCTTAGGACCAGAAGATGTATGAAACAGCATACTTCACGAATGTTTAGTTACGTGTTTCTTGTATCGTACAGACATTTCTTTTTGTGGTTTCTTTTTAAAGACAAGAAACAGACAGTAAATAGCAGAAGACACAATGACTTGCAGGAAGATGTCGTACATCTACACAATAAGAAGAAATTTTGTTCACTACACTTTCAAACAAAACTGATAACAAATGCGTGAAATAGGAATTAATATGGAATTTAACATCTCCTTCAAGCACGAGAGATGCTACCATAATTGTAACTGAAGAAAAGCTACCATACAAGAGGGTTAGAAAACGAAAGAACAATAAAATGTTACCCCACTCAAAACGAATCTGAAACTTCCTGGCAGATTAAAACTGTGTGCTAGACCAAGACTCGAACTCGGGGACCTTTTGCCTTTCGCGGGCAAGTGCTCTACCCAAGGACGACTCACGCCCCGTCCTCACAGCTTTACTTCTGCCAGTACCTCGTCTCTACCCTGCCAAACTTTACAGAAGCTCTCCTGCGAACCTTGCAGAACTAGCACTCATGAAAGACGGGATATTGCGGGGACATGGCTTAGCCACAGCCTGGGGGATGTTTCCAGAATGTTATTTTCGCTCTGCAGCGGAAGCTGTGAGGACAGGGCGTGAGTCGTGCTTGGGTAGTTCAGTTGGTAGAGCACTTGCCCGCGAATGGCAAAACGTCCCGAGTTCGAGTCTCGGTCTGGCACACAGTTTTAATCTGCCAGGAAGTTTCATATCAGTGCACACTCCGCTGTAGAGTGAAAATCTCATTCTGCAAAACGAATCTGTTTCCCAACTGTCGCTACGTCAGATACACAACGTCACTAGTTTTCATCACAGTCGATTTCTGAAGAAGAAATACGCTGAGGTGACGAAAGTCATGGGATAGCGAAAAGCACATATAGAGATGGCGCAGTATCGCTTGCACAAGATGTAAAATGGCAGTACTTTGGTGGAGCTGTCATTTGTAATCGTGTGATTCTTGTGAAGTAACATACGTACTTTGAACGACGAATGGTAACTGCAGCTAGATTCATCGGAGATTCAATCTCGGATATCATTTGGTAATTCAGTATTCCGAGATCCAGAGTATCAAGAGTGTCCCGAGAATACCATATTTCACACCACGGACAACACACGACCGACGGCCTTCACTTGAAAACCATGAGTAGCGGCGTTCGTGTATAGTTTCCAGTGCTAACAGACAAGCAATACTACGCGAAATAACCACTGAAATCAATGTGGGACGTACGAGGAAAGTATGTTAGGACAATGCAGCGAAATTTAGTGTTTAATATTAATGAGATGCTATTTTTCTTGACTTCCGGAAGGCGTTCGATACAGTTCCGCACTGTCGTCTGATAAACAAATTAAGAGCCTACGGAATATCAGACCAGCTGTGTGGCTGGATTGAAGAGTTTTTAGCAAACAGAACACAGCATGTTGTTATCAATGGAGAGACGTCTACAGACGTTAAAGTAACCTCTGGCGTGCCACAGGGGAGTGTTATGGGACCATTGCTTTTCACAATATATATAAATGACCTAGTAGATAGTGTCGGAAGTTCCATGCGGCTTTTTGCGGATGATGCTGTAGTATACAGAGAAGTTGCAGCACTAGAAAATTGTAGCGAAATGCAGGAAGATCTGCAGCGGATAGGCACTTGGTGCAGGGAGTGGCAACTGTCCCTTAACATATATAAATGTAATGTATCGCGAATACATAGAAAGAAGGATCCTTTATTGTATGATTATATGATAGCGGAACAAACACTGGTAGCAGTTACTTCTGTGAAATATCTGGGAGTGTTCGTGCGGAACGATTTGAAGTGGAATGATCATATAAAATTAATTGTTAGTAAGGCGGGTACCAGGTTGAGATTCATTGGGAGAGTGCTTAGAAAATGTAGTCCATCAACAAAGTAGGTGGCTTACAAAACACTCGTTCGACCTATACTTAAGTATTGCTCATCAGTGTGGCATCCGTACCAGGTCGGGTTGACGGAGGAGATAGAGAAGATCCAAAGAAGAGCGGCGCGTTTCGTCACAGGGTTATTTGTTAACCGTGATAACGTTACGGAGATGTTTAGAAAACTCAAGTGGCAGACTCTGCAAGACAGGCGCTCTGCATCGCGGTGTAGCTTGCTCGCCAGGTTTCGAGAGGGTGAGTTTCTGGATGAGGTATCGAATATATTGCTTCCCCCTACTTCTACCTTCCGAGGAGATCACGAATGTAAAATTAGAGAGATTAGAGCGCGCACGGAGGCTTTCAGACAGTCGTTCTTCCCGCGAACCATACGCGACTGGAACAGGAAAGGGAGGTAATGACAGTGGCACGTAAAGTGCCCTCCGCCACACACCGTTGGGTGGCTTGCGGAGTATAAATGTAGATGTAGATGTAGATGTAGAATGAGATATGGGAGAAGATGAACGACGTGATTGCCTATGCTAACAGCAGGACATCGCCTGCAGCTCCTCTCCTGCGCTTGGAAAACTGTGGCCTCGTCAAATGAGTCCCGATCTCAGGTGGTAATAGCTGATGCCAGGGTTCGAGTGTAGCGCAGACCGCGAAGCTATGGACCCAGGTTGCCAACAAGGCACTGTGCAAGCTCGCGGTGGCTCCATAATGGCGTGGGCTGTGCTTATATGTGAAAGACTGTGTCCTCTGTTCCAACTGAACCCATCATTGACTGGAAATGGTTATGTTCTGCTACTTGGACACCATTCGCAGCCGTTCGTGGAGTTCATGTTCCCAAACAACGCTGGGATTTTTATGGATGACAATGCGCCATGTCACCAGGCCACAACGGTTCGCAGTTGGTTTGAAGAGCATTCCGGACAGTTCTAGCCAACGATTCATCCACTCAGATGGCCCGACGTGAATCCCATCGAACGTTTATGGAACATAATCGAGAGGTCAGTGCGTGCACAAAATCCTGCACCGGCAACATTTTTCTTATTATGGACGTCTGCAGATTGCTCAATATTTCTGCAGGGGACTTCCAACGACTTGTTGAGTCCATGTCGCATCAAGCTGCTGCACTGCGAAGCGCCAGAGGTGATCGGATACGATATTAGGAGGTTTCTCATGATCTTTAGTACCTCAGTGTAAGTATAGGAAACAAATATGCCGGAGATGAAATGTCGATTTAAGTGCAACAACGAACAGATCTTTAGACATCGAGCAAAACTGTTGCGTGCCAAAGAAAGTTCCAATTATAAGAAGAATTAGCAACGAACGCAGGGTTCTTGTTGTGAAGAACAGTGTTCAATTTTCCAGAATGTGATGTATGGAAGGTCGGAGACGCTCGTACTGGCGGAATTAAAGCTGTGGTGATAGGTTGAAAGTCGTGGTTGGGTAGCTCAGTTGACTGAATATGTGCAGAGACTCACCTTCGTCAATACCCATCTGGCAGCCCAAATACTCAACATTGCGCAGATTCTGCCCACCGCTGGGACAACTGCGGCCAGACTATAGGCTGCTTTCGGTATTTTATATGATCCGGCCCATCTTCAGAGTCCAGTGTGATGACCTCTCCCTACCGAAGCGGGATGGTGACCTCAATCTGGTTAACGTGAGAGCCAGGACTGCGGCCCTCTACACCAATGCTGTGCTCCGGTAATTGAAAAGCCAAAATGCTACCTTTACTTGGATGTTGACCACTGAGCTCGCACCTGTTTCGAGACGCCCACTGACTTCTTTAGTACACATCCCACCTCCGATGTCGCAAATCGGAATACAGCTAATTATGCACCGAGCTCTCCAGGACCAGGAAGACGACAAATCGCAACATCTACCTCCTCCTCCGAATGTACGCAACCCGAAACCCTGTCCAAGCACTTCACCTCAGGCTTCGTGGCCTACATTTTGGAAAACTATCCACCATCCATACCACGCCATTGACACAGCCGTGACATGGTACGTTCTCGTCAACGGCAAATATACTACGAGGTGGAAACTGCATTGCATCGGGCTCGTGGACTCACCCTTGTGACTGAGCTGCAATGTCGAAGTTACAGATTTACATCGTTTTGAATGTGGGCAGCGGCAGAAGATTGTTGCTTTCTGCCTCCGGGTAGCCCCAAATCACATCTCCCCTACCATGCTGATATATCCTGAAGCGACCTACTTTCCATCGTCTAGGTGGCACGCCATCACATGGATCCGTTGCATGGCTGTTAACTATCTCTTCTGGGACGACATCGTCGATCCGGTCGACTTATGGACATGCTTCCAAGTATATCACAAGGCAGCTAGGAGGAGGAGGTATTCAGATAGTTATACTTTGCATGTATGTAATATATTTGACCAACTGTCAGAGTTGAGTGGAGAGGAGACTCCTGTAGCTATAGCTGTAGGGTAAATGCAGCATCGTCAGCAGTTTGGACGCCAAGTTCAGTTGCAAAGACTAACAGAAAGAAGAAGGTTCTGCTAATAGGTAGTTCGCACGGTAGAGGTGTGGGCCAGCAGTTGCAGGTAGTGTTGGTTCAAATGGCTCTGAGCACTATGGGACTTCACTTCTAAGGTAATCAGTCCCCTAGAACTTAGAACTACTTAAACCTAACCAACCTAAGGACATCACACACATCCATGCCCGAGGCAGGATTCGAACCAGCGACCGTAGCGGTCGCGCGGCTCCAGACTGTAGCGCCTAGAACCGCTCGGCCACCCCGGCCGGCGGAAGTGTTGGGGAGTGAGTACCAGGTCACCAGCATTGTGAAGCCTAATGCAGGGTTGGCTCAGGTGACTGACAGCGTAGGGGTGTTATGAAGGAATTTTACGAGGGGGGATCAGATAGTAATAGTGGGTGGAGCAGGGAACAGTCTTGACAAGAGCAGGGAATATGATGTAGGTGGTGACCTGGTAAGGATAGCTATTAAAACTGGTGGCACTAATGTGCATTTCGTGTGACTGTTTCAGCGTCATAATCGGCCTCATCTTCATGGGGCTGTTAGGCGCATTAACACGGGGCTGGAGAAGGTTCTGACGGCATGGGTCACATTTCAGTGGTGCCAGTTGAGGCTATCAGTAGATAGCGTTTCACTAGGCATGACCTGCACCTCAGTGGGTTTGGGAAGGAGAGGCTGGCAAAGCTTGTAGGTGACAGTGTAGTGGGTGGTTGTGGGATCACTCATGGAAAAATTCCTGTAGTAGTCGGTGTTAGACCTGCACTTGCTTAAAGGAAGTCCCTCTAACTAAGGGCTCACCTTAAGAGAAGAAATTACCATATTTCATCAAAATATAAAAGGTATTAGAGATAAAGGTCATGAACTGTTTATAGATATTGACTCTAAAATTATTGGCATATCCGAAAACCATTTAAATAATTTGATAGTTCAGAAGTTTCCTTTACCAAGGTACAGATTACCTGGCTGTTTTTCAAGGAGTTCTTTGGGGGGTGGGGGAGTGGGTCTATATGTAAAAAACAGTATTCCATTTGAGTCCGTTGACGTATAACGGCACTGCACTGAACAGATATTTAAATGTTGTGCAGTGGTAGTTGAATGTAGTGAAACTAATCTTCTAACTGTTGTTGTTTACAGGTCCCCTAACTCTGACTTCTGAGCATTTCTGCTCAAGCTTGAGAGGGTTCTTGATTCACTTTATACGAAGTACCAGAAATTAGTTATATGTGGTGACTTCAATATAAATTTTGTATATGATCGTGCAAGGAAAAGGATGTTGGTAGATCACCTAAATTCATATGATATGATGCAGACTGTGTTTTTTTCCAACCAGGGTACAGGGGAACAGCAGCTCGGTCATAGACAGTATTTATATTCATCCTTCATTACTAGCTGGGCATTCTGTTAGTAAAAGGGTGAATGGCCTTTCAGACCATGATGCACGAATTTTAACACCAAAACGCTTTCGTACTCAAATAAATGTCACATATAATTACAAACTATGTAGGAAAGTTTTTTAAAGGAAAGAGAGTGATAGGATGTTTATAGTGTCTATAACATAGATGACAAGTATAATGCTTTCCTTAACACATCTCATGCTCTTTGAGAGTTGTTTTCCGTTAGAACGTTATAAACGTGGTACTAACAGTAAAAGAAAGCCCGGATGGCTTACTAGTGGGATAAGAATACCATGTAGAAGAAAGTGGGAATTATATCAAAGTCTTGTGGTCAACGAGAATGAACACAGTTCTGGCTAATGAGCAACGCGACACTAGTACTTTGATCGCGGTACACATCAAAATGATAAATGTAGCACTGTTCACATCCTGATGTTTTTCACTAGCCACGAGCACAGTGTGCATAGTAAATGCGCAATGCGACTATCATCTCTGCTCTCCTCATTCCAGAATCTCGGTTGGTGCCTTTCTCTGTCGACCTATGAATATAGTTTCAGACTGTTCATACATTTTGCTTCACATAACACTCCCAACGATTTACAGTTTTATGTAAAAACACAATTTTGTATCGTCCTGTCCATAGAAAATGAATTCAAATAACATGGTAACAAATACGAAATCTTTCAAAATCAGAATACATCAGAATGGCAATCACATTCATAACAACTACATTACGTAAACAGAAACGTAATTAAACCATGAAGTAAATTTACAATAACCCTTTCAAAGTATCACGAAAATAAGACAGAAAAAACGAAAATGAAGTACAAGGAAAGAAGAATAAATCTATGTGATTGTGTTACCATCAGAACTCAAACATTTTTCAATGAAAGTAATACAATTATAAAAGCTGATGGAATAACAAACTGAATTCTGGTTGGTTTGGTTGATTGTGGAAGGAGACCAGACAGCGAGGTCATCGGTCACTGAATTCTGAAAATTCGTTGCAACTTAGCAATTATGTCCTGAGTGGTGTATGCTATGTATCGACGGCACAGGGTATTTTTCCAGATAGTTTAAAACGTGTAATTGTTAAATTACTTCATAAGAATGGTAACAAAATAGTTTTAAGCAATTATCATCCAGTTTCCTTATTGACATCTTCTCTCGAAATATTCGAATATGTAATGCACTGTAGGAGCTCTATCTCAGACACCGATAGTCATCAGGATCGAGCTGGGTGGGATTATGTGGTGAAGACATGGTTATGTTCGAGAGCGCCAAGAAAACATCATTGAGAATAAATCATTTACTGGGGAGTAATACAGTACTGTCTTCGAAGCATCACCCCACGGGTTGGCCAATGGACCTGTGCCTCGCCAGCAGCAGAAAGCCGGCATGCGCTCTTGTTGCAGTACCGTCAGTGCAGCGAAGCATCCGATGATGGCTGCTACATCATCAGCGGCCATCAACCGCGGAGTCCGGCGGCCTCCAGCTCTATGTACCGATCTGCAAAGTAATGTCGTAGACATTGAAGATTTCCACTCAGGAGTCTCCACTCCGTTCCACCTGAGCTACTTGCTGGCTCGCAGAGGTTGGCTCTCAGCCCCCATTTAGGAAACAGGAGCCAGCAGCATCAGTGTCAGCCACTATAATGGGATGAGGAGCAACAGCTCTCACCCTCTATATGGCAGATGACTGACAGCATCCAGGTCGTGCGGGTCAAGCCTCCAGCACGCCTGCAGGGTGGTGGCGATCTTTGCTCCCCATCAATCTTGCCTCGTCAGTTGGTAATGCAGCTGCAGCAGCAGCATCCTTCCAGTAGGACTCGTATTTCCATGGACGACTGAAAATAGCTAGGAATGCCAGAGGCAACCTCCATACCCACCATCTCGCTGGATAGTTGCAACTGACACCAGGGCTGAGCCTACACACTGGGCAGTCGGGAATCTGCATTTTGCAATATGACATTTGTTAAGAAAGTTTGGGTATTTATGGTGGCTCTTCCCATGCCCTCTGCGGCGGTGGAGATGGCTACATCACGTGTCCTGGTTTTCTCTCGCTGTCAGCTCTCCTAGTGAATGCAGACTTTGACAACTTCACCTTTCAGAAGTTCTTTTCCGCTGGCTCGACACATGACTATTTTGTTACATTGTACCTAGTCGTCATTACGAAACTCCGCTTTGTCACTAGTACGTAGGTATCTCCTGGCTTCTATGATGTAATTATGCTTCGCTTCCAAACTGGTGCTTGGTCATTCCCTCATGCTGCGATAGCTTCCGTGTTTACAGAAACTCTCTTATATTTGATGACTAACTGAAAACCTCAGCTGCCGAGAGGTGTTGTTGATATACACTCCTGGAAATGGAAAAAAGAACACATTGACACCGGTGTGTCAGACCCACCATACTTGCTCCGGACACTGCGAGAGGGCTGTACAAGCAATGATCACACGCACGGCACAGCGGACACACCAGGAACCGCGGTGTTGGCCGTCGAATGGCGCTAGCTGCGCAACATTTGTGCACCGCCGCCGTCAGTGTCAGCCAGTTTGCCGTGGCATACGGAGCTCCATCGCAGTCTTTAACACTGGTAGCATGCCGCGACAGCGTGGACGTGAACCGTATGTGCAGTTGACGGACTTTGAGCGAGGGCGTATAGTGAGCATGCGGGAGGCCGGGTGGACGTACCGCCGAATTGCTCAACACGTGGGGCGTGAGGTCTCCACAGTACATCGATGTTGTCGCCAGTGGTCGGCGGAAGGTGCACGTGCCCGTCGACCCGGGACCGGACCGCAGCGACGCACGGATGCACGCCAAGACCGTAGGATCCTACGCAGTGCCGTAGGGGACCGCACCGCCACTTCCCAGCAAATTAGGGACACTGTTGCTCCTGGGGTATCGGCGAGGACCATTCGCAACCGTCTCCATGAAGCTGGGCTACGGTCCCGCACACCGTTAGGCCGTCTTCCGCTCACGCCCCAACATCGTGCAGCCCGCCTCCAGTGGTGTCGCGACAGGCGTGAATGGAGGGACGAATGGAGACGTGTCGTCTTCAGCGATGACAGTCGCTTCTGCCTTGGTGCCAATGATGGTCGTATGCGTGTTTGGCGCCGTGCAGGTGAGCGCCACAATCAGGACTGCATACGACCGAGGCACACAGGGCCAACACCCGGCATCATGGTGTGGGGAGCGATCTCCTACACTGGCCGTACACCACTGGTGATCGTCGAGGGGACACTGAATAGTGCACGGTACATCCAAACCGTCATCGAACCCATCGTTCTACCATTCCTAGACCGGCAAGGGAACTTGCTGTTACAACAGGACAATGCACGTCCGCATGTATCCCGTGCCACCCAACGTGCTCTAGAAGGTGTAAGTCAACTACCCTGGCCAGCAAGATCTCCGGATCTGTCCCCCATTGAGCATGTTTGGGACTGGATGAAGCGTCGTCTCACGCGGTCTGCACGTCCAGCACGAACGCTGGTCCAGCTGAGGCGCCAGGTGGAAATGGCATGGCAAGCCGTTCCACAGGACTACATCCAGCATCTCTACGATCGTCTCCATGGGAGAATAGCAGCCTGCATTGCTGCGAAAGGTGGATATACACTGTACTAGTGCCGACATTGTGCATGCTCTGTTGCCTGTGTCTATGTGCCTGTGGTTCTGTCAGTGTGATCATGTGATGTATCTGACCCCAGGAATGTGTCAATAAAGTTTCCCCTTCCTGGGACAATGAATTCACGGTGTTCTTATTTCAATTTCCAGGAGTGTACCTCGATGTGGACAGCTGAAAATGTGTGCCCCGACCGGGACTCGAACCCGTGGTCTCTATCCATCTGAGCCACCGAGGACACAGACGAATAGTCTACAAGGTACAATACATGTGTAGAATTGTGGACAGTTGGGAATGTGAGTCTCATGTTCTGTCTTTCCACCATTCCCCCTCTTCCACCTTCGTCCAGTTCTCTCCTCTTCTCGTCACACATTCCTTCACTCCCTTCACCCATCTATCTCTTGGTCTTCCTCTGGGCCTCTTCCCCTCCAGATGCAGATCAAACATCCTCTTTGGAATTCTTCCCTCATCCATTCTCTTCATGTGTCCATACCACTGCAGTCTTGATTTTTCTATCCTGTCCTGTACTGGTTCCTCCTTTAGTCTTTCCCTCACATACACATTTCGCAATCTGTCTCGTCTTGTTACACTCAACCTGCTCCTCTGGAACTTCATTTCACTAGCCTGTATTCTACTTTTGTCGCTTTTGTGCATTACCCATGTCTCACTTCCGTATGTCAATATGGGGATAAAGTAGGTTCGGTATATAATTCCCTTCGATTTCTGTGGCACCTCCTTGCTCCAAATAAGCCCCCTAATGCATTTGTAGAACTGCCCTGCTTTTCTGCACCTTTCATTTATTTCCATTGCGTTTCCCCCCTTACTTTCAATCATGCTTCCCAGGTACTTGAAGTTCTCTACTACTTGTAGTTTTTCCCCTCCACAAGTTATATCCACATTTGGCCTATTCTTCTTCCTTGTTGTGACAATTATTTTACTTTTCTTTGCAGAGAAATGCATTCCATATTGTGCTGCCGTTGCCTCCCATACATCTAACTGCTCTTGCACCTCCTTCTCGCAATTTCCCCATAACATCAGGTCATCGGCAAAAAGCACTGCTTTCATTTTATGACCTCCAATTGCATCTGATACTTGCTGTAGGTACGCCTCTATATTAGTTCTAATTTCTCGAGATGTTTGTGGGAGGAAGTAATACGGTGTCCGACTCTACTCTATAAATTTGAATAGTAAACCTCTGTGAGACACAACGCCCGTCTTGTAGCGTCTGCCACTTGAGTTTGCTGAGCATCTCTGTAACGCTCTCGCGCCGACTAAACGAACCCGGACGAAACGCGCCGTCCTTCGTCGGGTCTTCTCTATCTCATCTATCAGTCCGACCTCGTAACGGCCGCAGATTGATGAGCAATACTCAAGAATCGTTCGAACAAGTGTTTTTTAACATGAATGAGCTACATTCGCTTAATATTCTTCTTACGAATCTGTCTGGCATCTGCTTTGGCTATTACTTGTTTTATGTGGACATTCCATTTAAGGTTGCTCTGGACAGTTACAACCAGTCATTTTATTATAGGTACCGATTCAAGCAATTTTTCATCCGTTGTGTAGTTGTACAGCAGTGGAGATCAGTTCCTATGTACGCTCAGCATCTCATCAATCCTCTGTAGACCATTCTGCAACTCGATACTGTCTTCTGGCGTTGTTACTTTCTTACAGACAACCCCACGACCTCATCATCGAGCAATCTCAAGAGCTTCCGACGCTCTCTACTATGTGATTTATACACACTGTAAACAGTATAGGTTTTATCATTTTACCTTGGGGTATTGTGGAAATTATCTTTGCCTCTGTCAGTTTTGTTCCGTTAAGAGCGGCATGTTGAGTCTTATGTGCAAGGAAGTCTTAAATCAAATAGCAAATGTGGTCCGAATGTCGGTAAGCTCGTATTTGCGCTTCAGTAAGAGCTGAAGTGATACGGAGTACCACTCAATCTATGATAAGAAGATTGTATCACTGTATTGATACCAATGGTAATCACTTTGAACACCATCTGTAAATGGACGTTCAAGCCACCTTTTTGACCTTCGTTGACCTTCAAAGACCTTACTGTCACACATCATTGGATTCGTTGGATTCGTCTCGATAGCCGCTATCAGAAAATACGTACACTTGACAGCAAAAAAAGTGGGTCACTGCAGAATACAACCAACATAACGTAGCTGTGTTGCAGGTCCTCTAAACACCAAAACCCCGTGGAGTACAGTTGTTTGACTACACACAATGGGTACCGCAAGAGACTACTAAGAGACCAAAGGTCTTTATGGCAGTCAGTCTAAGCGTCAACTAATATCGTCATACAAAACATATTAGAAAACACGTTCTTAGCGATGAGACACCCCACAACGCTCATAAACTAACCTTAATTACAACAAGTGACATTCCAAAAGTTCTGAGAAAACGGATTATTTTACATATATCGTACAGTAATCCTTAGTCAAAATTAAATACTTGAGACAATATATGGAGTTACAAATCTGTACGGCAATTGGAAAAAAGTTTTTCGCTCTCTAAAAGGTTTTCCATCCACGTGCTGAAGGTCGCTCAACGGCGAGTGGCTCTGGAAACTGGATATTGGATGAACCAGTAGAAAAACGAAATTAATGGCAACAAGCACTCTAACGAAATCTCAACATTACCAGCGAATCACCAGTAATATCATTGTCCTCGTAACACATCAACAGCTACGTGTACACAAATTTGAACTTTAAATGACATGACCAACGTCGTCGTTCTGGAGCTGGATTCAAACCCAGCACCTATAGCCATTGCTAACTAAGCTGTGCTTTGTTTGTGCCTTATTGAGACCGGATCACTAGGCATAAAGAGATGTGAAGTATAGACGTTGACACCAGTATCAGTTATCAATTCAGACCCTGAAAATAAATGACGAAATGTTTGTACTGAACTGGGAATCCTGTCATAACAGTTACCATCCTGGGAACTACCCCCAGCGACGTTTAATATGGTGTCATTCACAAGGAACAAGGTATGCTGATGTTTAAAATTGAAATGCCATCATATAAAGCTTGTGACAGGGATGCGAACCCAGCACCTGATCGGATTGTTAACGAAGTACAGTAATGCTCAAAAGTGTCCGAACGACCAGGATTGCATTTCACCTGATTCCCATGCAACCCATATAACGCAGCTGTCTAGCAGGTCCTCTAATCGCTCCTTGATACAGTCATTTGACTATTGAAAATGGTTCCAAGTAACCACTAGAAAACACTGCTCTGTATCGCAATAACTCAAGATTTAAAGTAATACCACGATACTAAAAATATCAGGGAACACCTCGTCACAGATAAGACTGTCCTTAAGGCTTGTAAGCTCGCATTTATAGCAATAACTGACATACCTGAAATGTTAGCACTCTCATTATTACGTCAGATAGGTAAGGCACGTAGTACGTGCGTCGTATTCATGATTTCCTATTCAAAGTAACATACCATATTCGTTATTTAACAAAAAATGTCATTAAAAATTTACGTTATTCACGAGCAGCTAGTTGAGAATATGTATGAACTTCAAATGACACGACGAACCGACTCGTTCTGCATATGGATTCAAACCTAGGTCATGCAAACTACGATATCGTGATGAACGGAAATTAACAGTCATTCCAGACTAGGCATAAAGAGAGTGATATACCTCATTTTTGGACAGTATCAGTTAGCAAATATCAACTTTAAATTACGTAACGTAACATTTTTAACGGTCGCGAACTCCTACGCAGCATCTACAGCCCCTGTTAACGAACTACGAGAGATGTTAAATACTGCTTCTTCACAAGTAACTTACTTGAAATGCAGTGAGGTAAAGCTTTGTGTTGCACAGGGATTCCAACCCAGAACCTCATCGGGTTGTTATCGAAGCCCAATCAACTTTGACATATCGGATTTTCTCGGCAGTAGCTAGATGTGTTAAATTAAATGACGAGACGAAACATTAATTTTTCCTTCCCAGAACTCCAACCCAGCACGTATAGCTGTTATGTTCTAGAGAAAAGGAACGTTAAGTATGGGTTTGTTACACCAGCACCGACATGTGAGCATGTTTGAACTAGAAATAATATGACGAAGTGTTCAGTGCTGACTGAGAATCGAACCCCAAATATATCGTTGTTGACCACACACAAAGAGATGACACTTACCGAATTTTTATCCACCAGCAGCTCAGAATAACATCCTTGAACTTACAGTGATCTCGCAAGTAGCTCTGTGTCTCACTGGGAGTCAAAAACGTCAGATATCGTTAGTGTTGACAACGAATGAAAATGCATTAAAAATTAAAATTATTATCCACCAGCAGATGGGTGTTCTCATGCTAGAGCTTGATAATACATAGTGAAACGTTTAGTGCTGGGCCAGGATTCCAACCCATTCATGCGCAATGTGTGGAGATGTTGAGGAATCTGCAGTTTTGAACAAACAACAAGTTGTAGTCGACCTGTATTGTCACGAAGGGATCAAATTCTGCGTTAAGGGCGGTCTGAGTTGCATTCCCAGTTCAGAAACAATTTTATCGACATACAGAAGCTCAAATAAAAGACGGAATAAGTGTCCTGTGACCATACACAGGGTTTGTTTCGTCACTAGAAATAAATAACCAGTATAAGAAAGGTTACTGGTGATAGAGTTTCTACATGTCGCCACTCCCTACTTTATTGTGGTTCCACCTAACGTCTACTTGGTAGAGAAGGGATATCATGTTTAAAGTGATTATCAGACCACAATGCCATTATACCTTCTTGACTTGGCGTAGCCAGAAGAGAATAAAATCTGCCTCTCCCTATCAAAAAACAACGGCAGATGTTGGAATCGAACCGATACCAACATCATATGAAACTACCAACAGACCACCAAATCCTCTTCTCAACGTCTCATTTCTCCATCAGAACACCGTTGCGGCATACAAGATGAGAATTCTGACACACAGGCTCCCTGTAGTGGTTTGCAGGATGTTCAGTACATTTATTTACTTGGTTGACCGAATCGCCGTGAACTAGCTGCCTTGGCAACCCAGTGCATGCATTCGACTCTATTTTGTAATCACCGAAATAAAATAACGTAACTGCCTCCTACACAGAACTGCCAACAGTGTAGGAGACAGAAATTTAAATAAGAAGTGTTCGTTCAATTTGAGCTACTCTATTGCGCTGTCTGTTTGTTGAAACCATCGTGCAGTGCAAACGAAATGCTGTAACTGTCTGTCTCTCAGAAGTCTAGATCCGGCCATATGCATTATCTCACAGCACTGTGGAATGCCGAAGTTCTGGAAGAACTGTTGTTCACCTCCAGAGGTGCTGTAGCTACGTCACAGCTAGTAGCGTAACGGTAACCGTCGCGCACTGTTGATAAGACGTCGCGTGTTCTATTACATTCGCTACTACATTGTTTTTAAACGCAGTTCTGCTCTCTGCTGAAGTTAACAATTTAATGGAACTTTGAACATAATTCTCTTCACTTCTCAACCCAAAATAGTCGCATGTGGAAAAAACACTAACTTCTGCGTCATTGTATTCTTTTCAGGTTTAATAGACGGCCAGGCAGCAGGTGCGTCTCGAAAGCTTTTGTATTATGTATGGGGAGAGTGCATCGTGCCAAAAATAGTCAGAAAGGTATTTTTTACAGTAACTGTCGTCTGGTAGTGGCATTTTATTCTTCTTCAAGCCTTGTTTGACAGCTTTAACTCAGAACAAGTTTTCTACATGCATGTAATCAATAAACTGCATGTGCACTGTCAGACTGCTATAGATAACATCAGAGAATTCGCATATATCGTTGATGATTAATTTCTCTCTCATGTTTAGTATTGTTTTAACAACACTAAAAGAAACCTTACGAAAATTGTGCACTGTATTGTAAGAAATGAAATGAAACTACCCACGATAACCTTACGACGAAAGTCAGTTTTAACAAAACTGAGTATCTGTTCAAAAGCGTGCCTCTATCTGCACGAATTAGTAAAACACTATTCACTTAGATTTCGATTGGGTCTGTGTTTAAATGGTATGCTGTGTCATACTCAACAGGTATGCAAACGTGGCATTTCATAAACAAAGTTACGTATTCCTAGAAACCCAAAATTTGCTCGTCAGCAGCGGAAAGAGGCGTTATCTGTTGTGCTGCATTGTAAGTTTTTCACCATTGCACTATGAGCTGAAAGTATTTTCTTACGATTTTCTTATCGATGTTTGATCTGACTGCTTGCAGCTCTAACACAGAAGGGATAAAAACGTTACCTTCAGCGAGACTGGAACTGTGAACCATAACAGTCGCGTTTTCACAGGTCAGCACGTCAACACAGAGCTAGTGGATAAATATGGTTTGCACCTTTCTCTTACGAGGCCAATAGTGTCTAGAACTCGTAAACCGCTATTTGCAGGACGAGATTAGTTGCGATTGCCACGTTCAATGACTTTGCTGGGCTGAATGACGTAAATTTACAATCTTCTGTTGCACCTCAAGCGATAACAACTCAGGTTATTCAATGGAAATGACACGAGAAATCAAGTGAACTTTCAGGCTTAATTCCGTGCACACCAGGAAGTAACTCGTCGATCAGAGTTGCCAAACACACTTTGCGTTGTTGCCAAATCTCAGTTACATTACCAGCAGGAAGAAGACGAACCGATGTGATCCTACAGCGGGCTTGGAAGTGACCGTAGCTGGCGCCTCAAAGACGCGGGTGCCACGGCCTGCAATACGTAATACGTCTGATTTGCATTTCTGTAACTAGGTTTAGGGACTGGAGCTTAGTTGCTAATAATACTCAGAACTGACTGCTACTAAGCATCATAAATCAGTAACTCTCATAGTTGTTTTTATATTTCTTTCGTAACTGTACTCAAAACTAAGAAACTCATTCACGGACGTTTTCGTGCCTCGCCGATAGTCGAGCACAACAAACAAATAAAAATAAAAAGAGTATGTGTGCGTGTGTGTGTGTGTGTGTGTGTGTGTGTGAGAGAGAGAGAGAGAGAGAGAGAGAGAGAGCGAGAGAGAGAGAGAGAGGGTAAAAATTTGTTGTAAAGAAATTGAATACTGCTATGTAAAGAAATCTTTCATTAAAATGACTCGTTCCACATCATTACGAAATGTCGTATTCATGATCTATGGAACAAGTATTAATCTAATCTAATCATATCGTATTTCTGACTATCCATGAAGAGTCATGAAGTACCGAAATTTTCGCCTATATCACTAACCAAATCTAAACTTGAAAATTAAAGACGACAGTTTTTGTAATAAACCGGGACTCCTATCAAGACCCTTTCATCCCTGTTAACTAACCATGAAAGATGTCTGATATACCTCAGTTCAGAAGTAACGAAGTGTGTATGAATTTAAAGATGAAGCGCATGATGTGAAGTTCTGCGACGGAGATTCGAACCCAAGACGTAATCGGATTGTTAACTAAGTAAAATCAAATGTTACGTATCTGTTTTTCTCGCCAGCTGCTAGGTGTTTAATCTAAAATAAGGACACAAATTTTTATGCCTGAGCGACAGTCGAACCGCACTCCTGTCATTCTTCTTTATCGTCAACGAATATAGCTTAAGTATCAATTGCTTACTCACCAACAGTAAGATGTGTGCGTGTTTGTCCAGAAATTGTTGGCAACATGAACAGACATTAAATATGCACGTTAATTTTCACTAGCAGGCCGGTGCGCACGTGATAGTGCTTGAAATGAAATTATGAATATTTTTGTACTGGATCAGGATTCGGACCCACATATTTACCTTTGGAGGAGACCTAGAGAAGACTGCAGTCTTGGGAAAAGGAATGAAATGATTGAACTATACTGTTCGGAGAGATTCAGATCCTCGAAAGAGGAGATACGAATTCGAATCACAGTCAAGCACCAAATTTTTCAACGTCTCTAGTTCAATCAAGTACAAGTAAAATAAGAGCCCTGTTCCTTTAGACGGCTATCAGTTCATCAAATAAAATAAAATTTTCTAATGTAAGTAAGTTCACTGGTGACAGTATTTCTGTTTACCCTGACCTCCACCTATATCATTTTCCAACGTAAACCTGCTCTGCCCAGTTTGGAATGAAGGAACGTGATGTTTAATGCGGATTCTGGATTATAACAGCTTTCTCTAGAGGTTACCAGAGGTAAAGTAAATCAGTTTGTGCCTCTTAAAAGTAAATTCCTGAACCCACGCATTGCACTTGTGATAGTTAGTTCCACCAGACCATTGTGGCCACATTTCCCTGCCCCAGGAGTGTGCTGTAATGGATGATGTGCTTAGCTTACTAAACTAGTCACGGTGTAAAAAAACACGAGTCAATTAAATGGTTAAGTAGAAGCAATCTTCTGAAGTGGAGATTATGCTATTCTAATGGTAGCAGGATGTAGAGACTCTTCTAGGCGTCATAGCCTCAATTTGAAGCCATTTTGAAATTTTCACTAATTCAGGAAATTTCTTAGTTCCAGAAAATCCACTGTGAAGTGTGAAGTTACCGGATAATTCGATTATCACTATTATTATTACTATCAATTTCTTCATACCGCTGCTGGAAGACATGTGCTTGAAGATCATTTAAGTACTTTTGGTCATTATAGAAGTAGTTGCCCAAGAACAAGTTCTTTCCCTGTCTACGGAATCCTTTTCATGTTAATATCAAACATCAGCAATTACTCGTAGATCACATTAAAACTAAAGTAACTGATGAAGACGTTACTTAATAACGAAAACGCGCTGCCCTTCTTCATTTACTTGCGCCTAGAAATGGCTGTCGAGTACTGCCAAACGAAAAGCCAAGGGATCTTACTGCCTTCCAATATACGTCGCTGTCGGTTCTTCCATATCATTTGGTCGATGTGACCTGTTGCAAGTTGTGTATGACACAGAATGTTTTAGAAAATCAATTGTTTTCCTTTGCAATAAACAGAACGACTTTCATTCTAAGCTATCCAAGTCCAAAATTTTCGCAATAGTAGTTCAAATTTAATATTCGCTTCCATAATGTAAGGAAAGTATTTCACAGTTGCAAAACCCGCATCCGACTCACTATCCTTACACTTAGTCGCTGGCCATAAATTCTAGCTCAAAGTGACGCCAGTTTAAGTAACCTAATGTAGCGAAGACTGTTTGCCAGTGCTCTTTCTCACCGGAAAATATGCAATTCACTCCTTCCACTTCTGTGTACAATATGCCTGTCCTAAACGGGCCCTTTATCATTACAGGCCCTGGGCGGTGCAACGTCATATTGACAACAGTAATGTGCTTATACTGACAACCTCATTGTTCATTTTACCCGATTTTGTAATCATTTAAGTAAAACAATATGACCTTCGAGTGGGAGACATTTCGTCCAGCTTTTCCTTCTGTGAAATTTGTCAGTAAGCTTTTTGCCTTCGAACCAGCGAAATGCGGCAGAGTACGGCTGGTAAACGATTTGCAAACCACGATCTAGTGCCGTTAACACGATTTCTTTAAACATTGGTGTAGCTGAAGGACTTTAGTTTCTTCTTAAATTGTCTTATGCAGCAACGTTCACAGATATCACAAATAGGAAAAGCTCTTTATCCAGGTACGAAGGTTGTAAAACAAACTTCCCACAGTTTGTGTCAGGTTGATCTTTTCGTCTGACAGCACTGCGTAGGTATTTTCTGTAAGAGGTATTAAAGTAGAGTTCCTGTAGCTGTGGGAATCATTGGTAGAAAACGAGTTTCACACCAATGGGTACAGTACTGATAAATATTCAAAATGATTATCAACCTAAGTCTGCGTTCATCCACAAACAGAGGCGTATTTATAATATTGAAGCTACACTAGGTATCCTTGTCGTCCTTGAGTGGGCATTGGAAGGCGTTTACACACAGGTATACGAGGGTAATACCAAAGGTAAGGTCTCCTAAGGGACACGCAAGTGCCAACGCAGGCACAAACCAGAGATCCTTAATTTTAATGGCAAGCAGAAACCAGAGTGTTGGCTGCATGGTGGCAAGGTGATAAAGAGCAAGATTATGGATACGAAGGTCTCAGGTTCGATCCCTCACCAGTCCCACGATTTTTATGTGCCGTTTTACACATATTTCCCCTGGGGCAATGTTTGTTGATGTGAAAAATGCCGAGTTGCACTGTGGTCCGAAAGCCACGTAAAACTGTAGGTTCCCTTATTAACTGGCTAGGTAAGTCAACTCAAAGGTCGAATGAAAGTAACAGCATACCACCTCCAACAAGTCCGTGCCTATTAAAGCACTGTGGTGTTCAAACCACTCTTGCGACTGATGACTGCTTTACTTTCTATGGGTTCCAAAACTAATGATCTTCGTATTATTAACATTTTTGTGTTTTCATGCTGTAGCTTTGATACCAGTAAACGTAAGTGATCGGCCGCGCACTGTCACCGTTCGAGTTGTCAAGTTGGTAGACGACGATGCTGTCACCCCGGTTACAATTTTGGTCATGGCTATGTTTCAGTCGAATACCTCTATGGGCGTTTCTGCGTATTTCAAGATTTACTTTTATACACTTGGTACACTTCCAAATTGATATCTGATAGAGCTGTATTCAGCAACATGAATCAGATATGTTTTCCGTGCAATATATCGGACAACACGTCAGTGCAGCGAGATTTCATTTATGTGTTGCGCATGGTGCAAGAAATATTTGTGTTTTGCTTGCTTCTGTGATAGGTTTCACCCCACTGAATGCGAGCAAGCTCACGAATAGACTGTCAATAACTGGGATTACGCAATAACACACTTAAAATTTGTATTTTTGCATTATGTATCCCGATGAAAATAACTGTAAACAGGTTAGATGCCTACTTGCTTATTATCGCGCTTCTCGATGCTACCCTCAAAAAATTAAAATTAAAATAAAGAGAGAGAGAGATAGAGAGAGAAAACCGAAATGTATTTCAAATATCAGCTCGGTGACGCCATGTTCGTCTCGTGATGTAAAGCAAGGATAGTTGATAGGTAATATCTCGTTGTACTAGCGATATGTATGGCTACAGGGTTCTTTGTTTTCTCTCTGCAAACAACTAGAACAGAATTCAGCAACAAAGTGATAAGAACAACTACTCAGTGCGCCAATTAAACACTCAGCCATTCTTAGTTATTTTGTTAATCGTCTGTAATGCAGTAAACATCCTTGATTATTGATTTGTAATTACTGCCATTGTTATTGTTATTCGTCACACCACAACAGCTTTCCTATCACTCATTGCCGCCGATGCACGTAACGAATGGATCAGGATGAATTGAATGTGGGATGTTTCGTCACGGAGAATATACACATTTATCTCGCCGTCTTGTGTCAGGGTAATATGAAAATCTCAATAAGAAAAGACGACAATAACACCCAACTATTTCTGTCCACTTAACACCATGACGACAGAAAAATTTGCGTCTCAGTTTATTTTGATTATAATGCGTTAGCCTTTTTGCGACCTCATTTTAATACCTTGTGGGAGCAGGCATAATATTTTGCTTTTTGAACACCGAACAATAACACACAAAGATAGTAGATGGAAGGATACAAAGAAAAAATCAGACTCATGGGTGTGGATCCAGTTCATCATAAGAAGACTAAACAAGAGGGAAACATTACGAAAGCAATGAATACGCTGGTTAGTATACATTATTTGTATAGATCTGAAGATGAAAAAGCGCAGATCTGCACAGTGCCCGCATCTGCACTTTAGTTTCTGTCTTAATGGGGCTGGCCGCTGGTGGCCGAGCGGTTCTGGCGCTACAGTCTGGAACCGCGCGACCGCTACGGTCGCAGGTTCGAATCTTGCCTCGGGCATGGATGTGTATGTTGTCCTTAGGTTAGTTAAGTTTAAGTAGTTCTAAGTTCTAGGGGACTTATGGCCTCAGCAGTTGAGTCCTATAGTGCTCAGAGCCATTTCTTAATTGGCGTAATTTTTAGTTTCTTCTCTTCTGAATTATCAAATGAATTGATTATTACATGGTACAGAATACATTCTCGTGCAATTCACGAAATTCTACCTGTATGGTCACAAGACTGCACATAGATGCAATCGATTTCGAGGTGCGAAGTGTTTGTTATTTTACTTTTCGTGACAGGTTGGCAAAGTTGATTTCCAAAGACTTTTTATTGTATTGAAATAATCTTTTGTAACAAGGTAAGTGTTTTATTCGTATATATTTTGTGGGAAACACTAATCGTGATAAAAGATTACACACCTGAATGTTTGACACAGCTGGTAGGAGAAAACGCAGCATATTATCCAAACCCGCGCCTGCTCTCCGTATCCTCCTATGACACGAGCACAGGATTCTCCTCCTATAACGCTACAGAGCTGTTCCTAGCACAGCTGAGAATTGGCAACATCGTCACAAACATTTGGCAATACTGTGACAGTGGAATCACTTCCGCGTATGGTACTGAACTGACTCGCTGAATTCACTTGATATTCCCTTTCCAATTGAATGACTCGTGGTATATAATCCTCACTTAAACTAAGACACTGAGACAGAAATTTCAATTTTTTGGCTAAAGAAATGCTATTCTTCACATAAGTGACAACTTTTAATATCTTTCACGATGCGTTATGAGGCTGAGGGACAAATACCATGACGAGAGTGGCGTGCTGGCGGCAGTGTGTCCGTAGCCCCGTGGTACCGCCTGTGTCTCGTGTTCCAATGGTTAAGGAAATCGTCAGTTCTAACTGTGGTAGGGGCAGCGCCTGCGACCTTTTTTTGTGTATTATGTCATGGAGCTGCGAATTCCCAGAAAAAATTCTGTAACAAAATCAGAAGAAAACCTTTACACATCAAATCCTCTTGGCAGCTCGACTCAGTAAGTTGTGTTAAAGGTCGTAGATCTCGGCTTTCTGACTGCCAAGCTGCTGTACAATACAAGCGTCTCTGTAGGAATTCGAATCGACCGTCATCGATACGAAATTCAATAATGTTCTCTCATGCTAGGGTGATAACTAAGAAAGAAATAAATTGATTAGCAAATCGCAAGAAAATACTTTCAGCTCGAAGTGCAATGGTGAAAAACTTACAATGCTGCACCACAGGTAACTCCTCTTTCCGCTGCTGACAAGCAAATTTTGGGTTTCTAGAAATACGTAATTTTATTTTTGAAATGACGCATTTGCATACTTGTTGAGTATGACACAGCATACCATTTAATCACAGACCCAATCGAAATCTAAGTGAGTAATATTTTACTAATTCGTGTAGATAGAGGCACGCTTGTGAACAGATACTCAGTTTTGTTAAAACAGACTTTCGTCGTAAGGTTATCGTGGGTAGTTTTATTTCATTTCTTAAAATGCAGTGCACAGTTTTCGTAAGGTTTCTTTTAGTGTTGTTAAAACAATACTAAACATGAGAGAGAAATTAATCATGAACAATATATGCTAATTCTCTGATGTTATCTATAACAGTCTGACAGTGCACATGCAGTTTATTGATTACATGCATGTAGGAAACTGGTTCTGAGTTAAAGCTGTCAAACAAGGCTTGAAGAAGAATAAAATGCCACTACCAGACGACAGCTACTGTAAAAAATACTTTTCTGACTATTTTTGGCACGATGCACTCTCCCCATACATAATACAAAAGCTTCGAGATGCATCTGCTGCCTGGCCGTCTATTAAACCTGAAAAGAACAAAATGACTCAGAAGTTAGTGTTTTTTCCACATGCGACTATTTTGGGTTGAGAAGTGAAGAGAATTATGTTCAAAGTTCCATTAAATTGTTAACTTCAGCAGAGAGCAGAACTGCGTTTAAAAACAATGTAGTAGCGAATGTAATAGAACACGCGACGTCTTATCAACAGTGCGCGACGGTTACCGTTACGCTACTAGCTGTGACGTAGCTACAGCACCTCTGGAGGTGAACAACAGTTCTTCCAGAACTTCGGCATTCCACAGTGCTGTGAGATAATGCATATGGCCGGATCTAGACTTCTGAGAGACAGACAGTTACAGCATTTCTTTTGCACTGCACGATGGTTCAACAAACAGACAGCGCAGTAGAGTAGCTCAAATGGAACGGAACACTTCCTATTTAAATTTCTGCCTCCTACACTGTTGGCAGTTCTGTGTAGGAGGCAGTTACGTTATTTTATTTCGGTGATTACAAAATAGAGTCGAATGTATGCACTGGGTAGCCAAGGCAGCTAGTTCATGGCGATTCGGTCAACCAAGTAAATAAATGTACTGAACATCCTGCAAACCACTACAGGGAGCCTGTGTGTCAGAATTCTCATCTTGTGTATCGCAACGGTGTTACGATAGAGAAATGAGACGTAGAGAAGAGGGTTTGGTGGTCTGTTGGACTGATGATAGTTTCATATGATGTTGGTCTCGGTTCGATTACAACTTCTGCCGATGTTTTTTGATAGGGAGAGACAGATTTTATGCTCTTCTGGCTACGCCAAGTGAAGAAGGTGTAATGGCATTGTGGTCTGAAAATCACTTTAAACATGATATTCCTTCTCTACCAAGTAGACGTTAGCTGGAACCGCAATAAAGTAAGGAGTGGCGACATGTAGAAACTCTATCACCAGTAACCTTTCTTATACTAGTTATTTATTTCTAGTGACGAAACAAACCCTGTGTATGGTCACAGGACACTTATTCCGTCTTTTATTTGAGCTTCAGTATGTCGATAAAATTGGTTCTGAACTGGGAATGCAACACAGACCGCCCTTAACGCGGAATTTGATCCCTTCGTGACAATACAGGTCGACTACAACTTGTTGTTTGTTCAAAACTGCAGATTCCTCAACAACTCCACATATTGCTCATGAATGGGTTGGAATCCTGAGGTCATCAGTCCCCTAGAACCTAGAACTACTTAAACCTAACTAACCTAAGAACATCACACACATCCATGCCCGAGGCAGGATTCGAACCTGCGACCGTAACAGTCACGCCGTTCCGGACTGAAGTGCCTAGAACCGCACGGCCAACGCGGCCTAGCCTGCTTGACCTGGGTTTGAATCCATATGCAGGACGAGGCGGTTCGTCGTGTCATTTGAAGTTCATCTAGCTGCTCGTCAATAACGTAAATTTTTAATGACATTTTGTGTTAAATAACAATTACGGTATGTTACTTTGAAGAGGAAATCATGAATACGACGAACTTACTACGTGCATTACCTATCTGACGTAATAATGAGATTGCTAACATTTCAGGTATGTCAGTTATTGCAATAAATGTGAGCTTACAAGCCTTAAGGACAGTCTTATCTGTGATGAGGTGCTCCCTGATATTTGTAGTATCGTGGTATTACTTTAGATCTTGAGTTATTGCGAGCAGTGTTTTCTAGTGGTGATTTGTTGGAACCATTTCCAATAGTCAAACGACTGTACCAAGGAGCGATTAGAGGGCCTGCTAGATAGCTGCGTTATGTAGGTCGCATGGGAATGAGGTCAAATGCAATTCAGGTCGTTCGGATACTTTTGAGCACGACTGTACATAAAATCAGAAGTTAAATATCAAATGTTTTCACCAATAGCGAAATTCTGGAACCTTAATTGACTATAGAATTGTATTTGCCTGACTGGCATTCGAACCCAGCATCTAGCACCGTCGTTTTCTAGCCAGGAACAAACGATAAATAGCTATTGTTGGTTCACCAGTAGCGAGATGGGCGCATGTTTAGCTACACATCAGGCGACGAAAAGTTCTGTGCTGAATGTAATTCATACCCCGCACACGTGGTCTTGAAGAAACGTTAACTATTAAATTCTTTTCCAATAATAGCTACGAATGGCATGTTTGTACTTTCAGTGATGTGATGGAAAATACTCTGCTGGCTAGAAGTTGAATCCACAACATGTCGTCGTTGGTGATCACAACGAACACAACGTCAAACCAAAATCCGTTTTGCCGGCCGGAGTGGCCGTGCGGTTCTAGGCGCTACAGTCTGGAGCCTAGCGACCGCTACGGTCGCAGGTTCGAATCCTGCCTCGGGCATGGATGTGTGTGATGTCCTTAGGTTAGTTACGTTTAATTAGTTCTAACAAGGAAACCTCCCCATCGCACCCCCCTCAGATTTAGTTATAAGTTGCCACAGTGGATAGACCTTGAAAAACTGAACACAGCAACAGGAAGAAGTTGTGTGGAACCATGAAAAATAAGCAAAATATACAAACTGAGTAGTCCATGCGCAAGATATGCAACATCAAGGACCCACAGTACACATGAGCGCCGTGGTCCCGTGGTTAGCGTGAGCAGCTGCGGAACTAGAGGTCCTTGGTTCAAGTCTTCCTTCGAGCAAAACGTTTAATTTTTTATTTTCAGACAATTATCAAAGTTCAGGCACTCACACATAATCAACTTCGCTCTCCAAAATTCCAGGACATGTTCAGATTTGCTTGGACATATGCAGGATTTGACGGTCTACACACGGAAAAATTTGAAAACGTAAAAAACATATGTTTTGACGGAGCACAGGGAAAAGTGTGCGAGTGTGAGACTTTTCGATTCATTTGTTGCAGTTTATGTGACAAACTCTTATGTTTTCATTACTTTTTTCGGAGTAATTATCACATCCACAAGAAAACCTAAATCGGGCAACGTAGAAGAATCTTTTTACCCATTCGCCAAGTGTACAAGTTAGGTGGGTCGAAAACATATTCCTGTCATGTTACGCACATGCCGTCACCAGTGTCGTATAGAATATATCAGACGTGTTTTCCTGTGGAGGAATCGGTTGACCTATGACCTTGCGATCAAAAGTTTCGGTTCCCATTAGAGAGGCACGTCCTTTCGTCTACTAATCGCACGGTTTTGCGGTGCGGCCGCAAAACACAGACACTAAACTTATTACAGTGAACAGAGACGTCAATGAACGAACGGATAGATCATAACTTTGCTAAAATAAAGAAAAATTTTTCGCTTGAGGGGAGACTTGAACCACGGACATCCCGTTCCGCAGCTGCTCACGCTACCACGGGACCACGGCGCTCCTAATCTCGAAATTTCCATGATGTTGCCTATCTTTGCGTGGACTGCTCAGTTTGTATATTTTGCTTATTTTTTCATAGTTCCACACAACTTCTTCCTGTTTTCTCGATTGATCTGTGTTGGGTTTTTCAAGACCTATCCACTGTGCCAACTTATAACTAAATCTGATGTGGGTGCGATGGGGAGGTTCCCTTGTATGTTCCAGGCGACTGATGACCGCAGAAGTTAAGTCGCATAGTGCTCAGAGCCATTTGAACCATTTTGAACCAAATCTGTTTTCACCAGTAGGATGGAGAGGAATGTTTGAACTTGAAAAGATGTAAGGAAACGTTTGATCTTGTAATGTTCTGGTAAGAAGCTCATCATGTGGCTGTGAGTTGAAACGAACACGTTACAGCTGACAACGCACGAAGAGACGTTGAAAATGCAACTTTTTTCACCAGTAGTTAGGAGTGCACATGCCAGGGCTTGAAATGAAATAATGAATATTTTGTGCTGATCAGGATTCTAAACCAGATAGGTGCCTTTCGAGGACGCCTAGAAGAGTTTGCAATCTTCCGGAACACAGTAAAATCGAATTCTAATCCCAGTCCAGCACCACAATTTTCAAAGTCTCAGTTTCAAATAAAGTAAGAGCCTTGTGAACTTACATGGCCATTGGTTCATTAAATGAAACACGTTTTCTAGTTTACGACGGCTTGCTGGTGACAGAGTCTCTGCCTTACGGGGTTTCTCCATCTGTCACAGCTCAAACGAATTCCCAGTCGGCAGCGAAGGGATGTTATCTCTACTGCGGATATTGAACTACGGAGCTTACTGGCGTTCTGCACTTGGCGTTACTAGGGGTGAAGGAGAGCTACTTGTGGTTGTTAAAAATCTGCGCCTGACGTGAGATGTGAACCTAGACGTTTTGCACATCACAAGATTAATCCACCAGACCATCGAACCCCCTGCCAAGCACATAATTATGAATTGCAAAGTACTCATTTAGATGTAGATGCAGATGTCAAGGGACGCGTAACAGGAAGGAGGGCGGGATCTGGGAATGGATAGAAGTGCAGAAGTGCAAAATATAAGCGTGAAATGCTTGCAAAGTATTGCTTACTTAGATGTGTGCCACAGTTCGTTTTATCTTAGGACCGAGAGATAAGGAAGGACTGTTCTCAGAACGAAGAATGGGTTATAGGGAAGGGGAGATCAAAGAATACGGTTTCAGAGGTGGTGAGAGGAATGATAGAGAGTAAAGACAGTAGCAATTAAAAGAGAAAATGTAGTGTCATTGGAAACCGCTAGATTTGTTTACTAAGTTTTGGGGTAGTGTAATAGAAGGGCACTTGCGGCGATAGTGTTAGAAAGAGAGAGTATGAGAGAACAGAAGAGATGTTCAAATGTGTGTGAAATCTTATGGGACTTAACTGCTAAGGTCATCAGTCCCTAATCTTACACACTACTTAACCTAAATTATCCTAAGGACAAACATACACACCCATGCCCGAGGGAGGTCTCGAACCTCCGCCGAGACCAGCGTCGCAGTCCATGACTGCAGCGCCTCAGACCGCTCGGCTAATCCCGCACGGCGAGTAAACATAATATGAAATCGTTGGCGTATTGTGTGGTGGACGGAGGGTGTATTCATGGATGGAGTGGAAGAGAGAGACGTATTTGAAATAAGAAAAACTACTGTGACAGAGTCCATCTACGCTGATTAGTTTAAGTATGTAGACAGGGTATAAATGAAATCAAAATAGAATACTTAACGAACTGTATATTCAAAAGAAACCCACTTGAATAAAAAGGGTAACTCAAAAGAAAGCTAACCCATATTGCATCTTTTCTGTTGCCACGCGATCTTCCACTAGCTCCCAATGAGGAAAAATGACGAAAAAGAAGACATAACAAAATATCGTAAGAACTCTAATATTTTATCCAGTATCCTTCATTATTTTGTACTTGTATCACGCGTCTTGGCATAGAATGTATAAGCCGTCGGACGTAACAGTCTGAAGAAGCAACTTCCTCCCAGGCTTCCAGGACGTAGTCCCAAAGAGCGTCCGCAGTGGTTGGTTGGTTTCGTGGCCAGTTCTCTGTTAATGTTCTGGCGACCTCAGCCTACATGTTTTCCATGGAGTTCAAATCAGCCGCCCGTGGCGGCCAGTCCATGACGTTGACGCCAATCGTGGAGAGCCGCTGCTGAACAAATGCACACTTGTGAATGGGAGAATGGTCCTCTTCCAATGTGACGTCCCCTTCTGCGTACAGCATTCGTACTGACGGAAGTATCACATTTTCCAATATGTGGGCATACTGCGCGCTGTCCAGAGTTCCTTCTATTCTGTGAAGAATTCCCGCCCCTCTCGCAGAATTCCAACCCCAGCAGGTAATAGATAGCCGGCCACTTCTTCTCGTCGTGGTTACATATTCGCGTTGATGGCGAGTCCCTTGCGGCCTGTAAACGATTCGTCGACCGTCGTTATTGGTGGAAAACACCTTCTCATCAGTGAAAATGACGTTGTCCCAAGACGCCCTCAGATGGAGCTCCGCAAATGCTACCCGGTATAAAACGTTGTCTTCGCTGAGCTCTTGTTTCATGGCAGATCGTCGTGCATGCAGTCCAGCGTCCCTCAGCCTTCGGCGAATCGTGTCACCGGAGCCGGGGAAGTTGGTCTCCCGCCGCAACTGCTTCGCGTTCAGAAAGGGATTTTCTCTGCTCCTAGACACTAGGTCCCTGTCTTCCTGCTGTGAGATCATTCTCTTCCTGCCTGAGCCAGGAGCCCTGTTGGTGGTGCCTCTTTCAAGGCAGATCATCCACCATCTCGTTGCAGTGGTATGTGTGCGCCATACCGTCTGGCAGCTTCTCTGATGGAACATCCTCCTTCCTCAATGAGAGCGACGACTCTACCTCGGGCGGCCGGAGTGGCCAAGCGGTTCTAGGCGCTTCAGTCTGGAACCGCGCGACCGCTACGGTCGCAGGTTCGAATCCTGCCTCGGGCATGGATGTGTGTGATGTCCTTAGGTTAGTTAGGTTTAAATAGTTCTAAGTTCTAGGGGACTAATGACCTCAGATGTTAAGTCCCATAGTGCTCAGAGTCATTTGAACCATTTTTTGACTCTACCTCGAATAGACCTCTCCCAGTGAGCCATTACGGCAGACAGCCTGATGTGTATTTCTGCTTGCCACTCTTATACTGATTCCAGGAGAGGAGGTAAACATATTTACGTCAAACGGAGCGGCACTGGCAGAGGCATGCGGCGCAGCCGAGCTGGCTCGTCCTGGGCTGTTGGCCCACCCACGCCACCGCCAGCAGCTCGCTCACTTGCGCCTACCCAAAGTCTGTAGTACAAACTAACGCAGCTACAACTACTATGCTATAACATGTGCAGGCACACCTACAGTTGACGATTTATTCAAATATTTGACGAACAATACTTTGAAAAATACATTCATTTTCAACATATCTACCACAAAATAATTCACCTAGCTAGCAATAGCATGACGCAGGAAGCTATACTTTCTTGTAAGCGCTGTGCATTAGATTTAGCATTAAGAAAACCTGTATTGAACCCCGACAACAAAGCGGAATGTAAAAGTAAACACGTTTGCCGGCAGCTTCTCCAAATGATAGTATATACTTAGTATATAATACATGTTTTGTGCACTTATAACATGTAATCAGTGTCTCTGAAACAATACGCGCTGCACGACAGAAATTACTTTCTGCTGAGGCACTTCATTTACATCTCAATGATAGACGACTGCTAGAGAACATTGCTCTTTACGGCAGTCAATCCACTTGTAAATTAACATCATGATATCGCAGATATTAGTCAACGCGTTACTAGGGATGAGTAAGGCCTTAAGGTTTGCAACTAAACATGCTACTCCTAGGTACTACTGAATATGATTATTAACGTGTCTTCATAACCAAGTGTGCCGGCCGCGGTGGTCTCGCGGTTCTAGGCGCGCAGTCCGGAACCGTGCGACTGCTACGGTCGCAGGTTCGAATCCTGCCTCGGGCATGGCTGTGTGTGATGTCCTTAGGTTAGTTAGGTTTAAGTAGTTCTAAGTTCTAGGGGACTGTTGACCACAGCAGTTGAGTCCCATAGTGCTCAGAGCCATTTGAACCATTTGAACCATAACCATGTGTGCGGCGTTCGACTCTCAGTCAGCATAGACGTTTTCGTCACCTTATTTCTAGTTAAACGTGTGCTCATCTCGCTGATGGTGGACCAGCATTGGACATTTCTCGTCTGTTCCTGGTTAGACAACGACGGCGGTAGGCGCCGGGTTCGAATCCAGGTCAGGCAATACAACTTCAGTCGTCATTTAAGGTTCCAACCCCACTACTGGTGACAAACTGTGATATCTACATTCTGATTTTACTTACTTATTCAACAATCCGATTAGGTGCTGGGTTCGCATCCTTGTCCCCAGCATTACATGATGGCATTTCAATTTGAAACATGTGCATCCTTTATTCCTTGACAATGCAACACTATACAACGTCTTTCGAGGTTAATTACCAAGGAGGTAATTGTCATGTTAGGGTTCCTGCTTTCGTACAAACATTATCGTCATTTACGTTCAAGTTGAGAATTGATAACTTATACTGGTGCAAACGTCAATATTTGACGTCTCTTTCTGCCTAGTGATCGAGTCTCGATAAGGCACAAAGCTTTGCTTGGTTAACAATTGCTTTACGCTCTGGGTTTGCATCTGGATCCAGAACGAAGACGTTGGTCATGTCATTTAAAGTACAACTTCGTGTACAAGTAACTGTTGATGAGTAATGTGAACAATGACATTATTTGTGATTCGCTGTTAATGTTTGGATTTCCGTAGAGTGGTTGCCGCCGTTAATCACGTTTTCTTTTAACTGCTTAGTATTACATAAAGTTGATGCGAAACCACTCCCCATTGAACGTTGAACGACGTTCAGCATGTGTTGGGTAAACCTTTTAGACAGCAAAGAACTTCCAATTGCCATGCAACTTTATAAATCCATATACTGTCTCAAATATTTAATTGTGCCTAAGGATTACTGAACGATTTATGTGACATAACTAGTTGTCCCATAACATTTGAAATGTCACTTATTGTAATTAACTTTAGTTTACAAACGTTAAGGACTGTCTGATCTCTTCTGCACTATAAGTGGTGTTACTTTACATCTGGACGGACTGTCATAAAGACTGGTGTTCTCTAGTAGTCTCTAGCGGTACCCATTGTGTATCTTACAACGACTGTACTGTGGAGGGTTGTGACTATGTGCAACACAGATATGCTATGTTGGTTGCATACATTCAGGTGCAGCCTACACGTTGGAATTCAGGGGTGACCCACTTTTTTTGCTGTCAAGTGTACCTAACTATAGCATCCCATAAAAAAACAAAAAACAAAAAACGAAGTTGATGTTAACATTTCTGACGCGACCCCACCTAGCATCGAGAAACCAACGTCGTATTAAGGTCCCCATTTTCAAATTGTTCAAATGCGTGTAAAATGTTATGGAATTTAACTGCTAAGGTCATCAGTCCCTAATCTTACACACTACTTAACCTAAATTATCCTAAGGACAAACACACACACCCGTGCCCGAGGGAGGACTCGAACCTCCGCCGGGTCCCCATTTTCCCATGCAACATATGTCCCGGAAAACTTTCAGCTACTATCATACTTCCGGAGTTATTCTGGGTTGCAGTAGTTAGTGACTCACGCTGTATATGTAATACGGTGGTCCGCCATCATTGCCTATGTTGATGATGTCACCATAATATGTGCAGACTCTCAATATAGCTTGAAAATCTCGGACTTTTAAGGAAGCAATGGGGGAAAGTATGCACAGTGATAAAACACAGTCCTTGTGCCTCAATGGAAGCACGTATCTCTTTACTGAATGTCTTGGAATAGAAGTACTGGGTGTGAAATTAAGCAAAATCATACGCGACCTAACTGACGTCAACCCCAAAGAAATGGTAGAAACAGTAAGAGGTGTTCTGGTAACGAATAGTACGAGGAAATTGAATATTGTTCAAAGGATTGAATATGGCAACACAATGGCCCGATCCAAAAATATGGTATGTTGCACTCGTAATACCCACTGAGAGAAAATAACTAGCACAAATAAAAAAAAATATAAAGACAAGTTCATTTGGAAAGATTGCTGTTTCATGTAGCCAGGGATTCGGTGGCAAGATCATCTACAAAAGACGGCCTAGGGTTAACATATAGTGAAACAACATGTTCAGCCCTTGTAGCGAAAATTTAATAAACACACTGAAACTGCCCGCATGTTGGTCGGATTAACAACAGACTGCATTAGATACTGCAACAGAAAAACATAGGTTACAGACAGATGACAGCAATTATATCTTCGGTCTTAGAAACTTATTGTGGAGCTTCTCTAATACATACATTGACGTCAAAGACAAAAACTGGAAACATTCAAAAGGAAACTCCATAAAGAGGGTGGAGAAAAATTGTGTCAAGAAATTTTAACCATGGATAGCTGATGCCAGTAGGAACCAAAACTGCTAATTTTGTGTAGGTCGACAAAGCACTATTTTCAAACAACATTTCTGCAGAAATGATTAGTATTTCAGTCACCTCGGTTCAGCATGTGTTCTGTTGCCTAGTAAACTAACGGTCCACAATTGGCCGTGAGAACTTGTTCCATGCGTGATGGCATCGAACCGTATAAGGCGTTAATGACGTCCTACGTTATAGCCATCCATTTTGCATTCACCTGGTTCCAAAGTTCATCTGTGGGTTGGCATTGGTTCAAATGGCTCTGAGCACTATGGGACTTAACTTCTGAGGTCATCAGTCCCCTAGAACTTAGAACTACATAAACCTAACTAACCTAAGGACTTCACACACATTCATGCCCGAGGCAGAATTCGAACATGCGACGGTAGCGGTCGCGCGGTTCCAGACTGAAGCGCCTAGAACCGCTCGGCCACTCCGGCCGTCGTTGGCATTGGGTCACATCGCTGCACCTGTCGTTTCACCATGTCAAACACATTTTCTATTGCCGACAAGTCGGGTGATCCGATGGGCCAGGACGAAAGGCTGACATACTCTGACACCAAGAAGTCACCATCTCGTCGTGTTCTACGGCCTTCCGAGAACCACTCTGCTCACTGCCCTTTGCACTGCCGAAACACTTCGTCGTACAAGAGCAGCAGTTTCCCCAATGCAAACATACATTCTCTCACGCCAATAACGCGCCCTCTTTTAAACTCACTGATTTGACGGCACGGTTCGTGCATAAGTCTGCGAGGTATCCTCCACGTCTGCTCAAGTCACTCTGACAGCCACAGGCAAACTTTACCGGTAGGTGGTGTTGCGCCGCGATATCAATGTTGACCTTCAACGCGCAGCCGACATAGTTCAAATACTAATCATTTCTGCAGAACATACTAACGTCCATGTCCCGTGAATATGAACGTCCTGTCTCTAGTCTTTCAAGATGTTCTTTCTGAACACCGGCGCACTAAAGTCTGTGGCTCCTTGGTGGTGTAAATAATTTAAGATTGCAAATCAGTGCAATCAAAACACACGTCCATGTAGGTCAAATATTTTGCTATTCAGGGACTCCTTCATAAAAACCTACAAATGACGCCTCCGCATATGTAATTAAGTATGTATGGCACACTCCGAGAGCGAGCCTTAATCGCACTTATCCTGCCTTTTTGGATACAAAGAAGTTACCTAAAAAAAGATACATTTTTTTTAGGTTCTCCTGATAACTAACAAAGTTCTCGGAGTGGCCGAGCGGTTCTAGGCGCTACAGTCTGGAACCGCGCGACCGCTACGCTCGCAGGTTCGAATCCTGCCTCGGGCATGGATGTGTGTGATGTCCTTAGGTTAGTTACGTTTAAGTAGTTCTAAGTTCTATGGGACTGATGACCTCAGATGTTAAGTCCCATAGTGCTCAGAGCCATTTGAACTTTTTTTTTTTTTTTGCCTCCTACTTGCGCCAAACCCCTCAATTGTTAATCTCGTGTATACATTAACTTGTGATCTTGCAACGTTAATCACTTAAATATGTTAGCTAGAGGGACTCATTCCAGAAATTTCATTTCTCTACGTTAATTATTTTCTGGTACTGCGATTTTTTTCTGCCAGTGTAAATATAGCGAGTCACCTTCTTCGCTTAAGTTACAACCTTCACAGTCATAATTATTGGACCAGCTTCTGTCTCAACAGTTGCATACCAATGGGTGAGGTCAGTAACTGACCCCAACGAAGTTTTTAAGCTAAAACTCCTGTCGTGTTTAGTAGTTTATTTAATAAATACATGACATTTATCGTAATTATTATTGCTACAATCGACAGTAAGAACAGCTTGTGGTTTACACTCATTGTTGAGTTACAGCGATTGTTATAAATGAAGGTGTATCAGGTCAACAATCACCACTCGCAGTCAACCGGTAAACAGTGTGGTGAGTGGAAGATAATATCTTTGTGGCATTTGACAGAATGTACAAGAAGATGAAATTGACAGATGACGGAATTAGAAATTTGCTTGAGAGTTCAGACAATGAATTTAGTGGTGAACTATCCGAAAGCTCAAAGAGTTCTGGAAGAAAGAAGTACCTAGAAAGATCTTGCTTGTGAACTTTGTGACCTCAACATGAAAACAGGCGCTCAAAATGCTGTAGGCCTACACTCAAAATACACTACAGCGTTATCAACTTTTGGGTATGACTGTAATCAAAATCAAGGAAACAACGTTACGGAGCCGTAACGGAAAGTAACACGTGCAGCTGTGCATAATCTGCCAAAGAAAGGACGCTGTTACTTATGCGCCAGAAGCAAAGATCGTAAGTACATGAAGGCTTGCACTTCTTGCAGGAAGTATATCTGCCCTGCACACACCAAGAAAGAAGAAGTAGTTCGTATTGTAAAGTGTTCTGAATGTGAATCTGAGTAATCCTTGTAATTGTGAAATTAATACAAATAAATGTAAAAAACTATTTATTTTTTACTAAAAATCTCCCAGAAACCCTTTTCCAGTAATAATAATCAACATTTTAATCTTCTAATCTGCCAAAATTATGGAAATACATAAGTAATGTGATTTATCCTAGATAGCGAATGTGTGATGGTTGTGCGGTCAGTCGCTGACCCCTCCCATTGGCGTTGGCCAGTGCAACGTACAGCATTGGTATGCAACTGTTAAGAATGTGGAATTTCTCCCAGTCCTCTGGTGGCACGGAGAGACCTTTCACAGTCCAGGTGAACAGCCGGCTCGCCTTTCGCCACTATCGCCTCGCACGCTACCTCCGTCTCTTCGACCCGCGCCATTGTAATTCGGCGCTGGACCGGAAAGGGGCGTGCGGGCGGAGTGGCGACCGCAAAGTAGAGTGCGCCGAATTAGCATACCCGCTGCTATCGGCCGGCAAAGGAAGTGTTGGCGGCGTTGGGGGCGGCGGCGGTGGCGTCCGCGCCGCTGCGCCGCGCCGTGCGGTGACGAATGTCGGCCCACACAGTGCGCGGTTCCGCCGCGGGGAGCTCCGGCCAGTCGATATGGCGGCGTGGCGGCCGCCAGGCATTAGCATAGTAACGAGCAGGGCAGCGACAGCTGCCGCAACTTGGCCGCCGCCCGCGCCAAGAAGCTGTTTCTCAAAAGTTAGCCAGTCCTCTCTGGCAATTTGCAGCTCTCTCTCCTCTCGCTGTCTGCCTAATTTTATGATCTCTTGCGCAGCTGTTTCTCTGTTTTGTTTCTGGCGTGCTCGCTTCTCCATCGCGCGTGCGCTTTTATTTAATCGCGTTTCATAGAGCACCGGAACTGTGCAGTGCTTCGAGGCAGTTTCAGATTGCGAATTTGCGAAGAGTTATTATTACCAACTATGTTTTACGTATTTCGAAAATATAGCCCTGTCGGAAAAAGTCTTGCCGTTCTCTCTCTCTCTCTCTCTTTGTATTCCTCCTTATCTCCTCTCTCTTTTTCTCTCTCCTTTCATATATGTCATTTTCTTTTCGTCTCCTATTTAATTGACTCCTTCTCTACTATCTTCCAGTTTCCTCTTCTACCTAGCAGTTGTGCAATTTGTTTTGTGTGCACTTACATTTGCCTTTAGTATTTCTGCTACTTCAATTTACTTCTCCGTTATACAGGGTGAATATGAAGTCCTTCCGTGATCACAAAATAAAAAATAAAAAAAAGAATGTTTCTAAGGAAGTATGCTCGATATAGCAAAATCGATTCTTTCAAATATCATGAAGGTTTTTACGGATACTCTTCACATGTGCTCGCCCCGTCTGTTGCCCACTGAACGTTTAGCGATACTCACTCTCCTTATCTTTTTCAAACATTTCTTTCGTCATCGCCTGTGCAGCATCTATAAGAGATTACACGTCGAAACCTGGTGCACAGAACGCTTAACAATTACCACAAAATAGTTAAAGAGGGTTATTCTGGTGAACAAGGTAACTACACTCCTGGAAATGGAAAAAAGAACACATTGACACCGATGTGTCAGACCCACCATACTTGCTCCGGACACTGCGAGAGGGCTGTACAAGCAATGATCACACGCACGGCACAGCGGACACACCAGGAACCGCGGTGTTGGCCGTCGAATGGCGCTAGCTGCGCAGCATTTGTGCACCGTCGCCGTCAGTCTCAGCCAGTTTGCCGTGGCATACGGAGCTCCATCGCAGTCTTTAACACTGGTAGCTTGCCGCGACAGCGTGGACGTGAACCGTATGTGCAGTTGACGGACTTTGAGCGAGGGCGTATAGTGGGCATGCGGGAGGCCGGGTGGACGTACCGCCGAATTGCTCAACACGTGGGGCGTGAGGTCTCCACAGTACATCGATGTTGTCGCCAGTGGTCGGCGGAAGGTGCACGTGCCCGTCGACCTGGGACCGGACCGCAGCGACGCACGGATGCACGCCAAGACCGTAGGATCCTACGCAGTGCCGTAGGGGACCGCACCGCCACTTCCCAGCAAATTAGGGACACTGTTGCTCCTGGGGTATCGGCGAGGACCATTCGCAACCGTCTCCATGAAGCTGGGCTACGGTCCCGCACACCGTTAGGCCGTCTTCCGCTCACGCCCCAACATCGTGCAGCCCGCCTCCAGTGGTGTCGCGACAGGCGTGAATGGAGGGACGAATGGAGACGTGTCGTCTTCAGCGATGAGAGTCGCTTCTGCCTTGGTGCCAATGATGGTCGTATGCGTGTTTGGCGCCGTGCAGGTGAGCGCCACAATCAGGACTGCATACGACCGAGGCAAACAGGGCCAACACCCGGCATCATGGTGTGGGGAGCGATCTCCTACACTGGCCGCACACCACTGGTGATCGTCGAGGGGACACTGAATAGTGCACGGTACATCCAAACCGTCATCGAACCCATCGTTCTACCATTCCTAGACCGGCAAGGGAACTTGCTGTTCCAACAGGACAATGCACGTCCGCATGTATCCCGTGCCACCCAACGTGCTCTAGAAGGTGTACGTCAACTACCCTGGCCAGCAAGATCTCCGGATCTGTCCCCCATTGACCATGTTTGGGACTGGATGAAGCGTCGTCTCACGCGGTCTGCACGTCCAGCACGAACGCTGGTCCAACTGAGGCGCCAGGTGGAAATGGCATGGCAAGCCGTTCCACAGGACTACATCCAGCGTATCTACGATCGTCTCCATGGGAGAATAGCAGCCTGCATTGCTGCGAAAGGTGCATATACACTGTACTAGTGCCGACATTGTGCATGCTCTGTTGCCTGTGTCTATGTGCCTGTGGTTCTGTCAGTGTGATCATGTGATGTATCTGACCCCAGGAATGTGTCAATAAAGTTTCCCCTTCCTGGGACAATGAATTCACGGTGTTCTTATTTCAATTTCCGGGAGTGTATTTGCCCAATGAATACACGTTTATCATCTGCATTTCTTCTTGGTGTAGCAATTTTAATTGTCACACGATTCGTCAATTTTCGAATTAAGCTAGCAATTGCAAAAAAAACTGGATATACACTGATCATCCAGAACATTATAACCACCTACCTAACAGGCGGTATGTCCATCTCTGGCACGGATAACTGCAGCGACAAGTCGTGGCCTGGAAGCAATGAAGCCTTGGTAGGTCGCTGGAGGCAGCTGTACCATAACTGCACACAAAAATCACCTAATTACAGGAAATTCCGAGGAAGTGGGGCTGAGCACTAACGGTACGTTCAATCATATCCCAGATGTGTTCTTTCGGGTTCAGAACTGGCAAGTTTGAGGGTCAGCACATCAACTGGAACTCGCCACCGTGTTCCTAGAACCGCTCAGTCACAAGGCTGGCCTTTTGACAAGACGCATTGTCGATGAAAAATGCCACTTCTGGCGGGAAACATGATCGTCACGAAGGGGTGTACGTGGTCTGCAACCTGTGTACGATACTCCTTAACCGTCACGGTCCGTTTCACGAGCGCCACTGTACCCATGGATGCCCATGTGAATGTTCCACAGAGCATAATGGAACCTCCGCCATGCTTGTCTCCGTCCCGCAGTACATGTGTCAAGGAGCAGTTCCCCTGGAAGACAATGAATTCGCGTCCTCCCATCGGCGTGATGAAGAAGGTCTCAGAATTCATCAGACTATCCGACGCTCTGCCACTGCGCCAACGTTTAGTGACGACGGTCACATGCCCATTGCAGTCGTAGTTGCCCATTTTAGTCGTAGTTGCCAATTTCAGTGTGTTAACATTGGCACATGCATGGGTCGTCGGCTGCGTAGGTCCATTGTTAGGCGTGATCGATGCATTGCGTGTTCAAACATGCTTGTACTCTGCCCAGTATGAATGTCTGATGTCAGTTCCACCACAGTTTACCGCCTGTCCTGTTTTATCAGTATGCCCAGCCTACGACGTCCGACATCTGTAATGAGGGGTAGCCGTGCAACAGCACGACGTCGGGACGTTGCTTCACCTTGGTTCCGCCACGTTTTGAAGAAAACGCACCACAGCACTCCTCGAACACGCGGAGAGTCGTGCCGTTCCCGAAATGCCCATACTAAGCCTCCGCGCCATCACAACCTGTCCTTGGTGAAACCAAGATAGATCGCCCGCCTTCATCATTCGACACACGGACAGCACCTCACTCTTACTGAAACCGCATAAATCTTAGCTGTATCCAGTGGTGTACACGTTCCGCTTTTAACCCGCCCATGCTTGCCCGGTGGCCAGGCGGGCAGGCCGCCGCGCGTTGTCAACAGAACGGGCAGGCTGCTCCACTCCCAGCCAAGCCAAGCAAAACCCAACCCGGGCAGGCTGCGGGAAACTTGCTTGCCTGCCCATGTTACTGCTGAGCTACGCTACGCAGCCGTTTAGTCTGCGCGCGTCATTATCGTCTTATAAACGTTAATTAAAAGTTTTTATTTTACCTGAGCCATGTCAAAAAATATTGGGGTTTATTTGTACATTCTTCCTTTACGCGTAGATTTCGGACTTATTGTCTATATAAATAAAAATGAATTGTCAAATGTGTTGATAAGCGTAAAACTCGAGAACGGCTGAACCAATTCGGCAAATTTATTTATTTATTTATTTTTCTGTGTTCGTAATTCTCAGGACAAGGTTTTTATTAATAAAATTGTTGGGAAATCGACCGCAAAATTGGAAAATTTAAGAAAAACTGAAAGTGCGTTTTCATTGTGTCCGTGCGTTTGTATTGCATACAATCTTGATGAAATTTTGTACACTATACCTTCAAACCAAGAGGAAGGTCACAGTCTACATAAAATTTCGTAGGGTGCATGGCAGAGGTTATTTTACCTAACGGAATTCGACAAATTGTACGTTCTTATTCCGATCTTGATGAAATTTGGCACACTTGATATTCAAATCAGGATTAAGGGCGCTGTCTGCTTAAAATTCTGAATGGTGCATGGCGGAGGGTACTTTACTTACGCACTTCTACAGCAATCTACAGTTTTATTCTGATCTTGAAGAAATTTTGCACACTTGACCATCAAGAGCCACATCACTGTCTACATAGTATTTCGGACAGTGCATGGAATAGAGTATCTTACAAAAGTTTTCCCCTCGTTTGCGGGTTACCATGAAATCCTTCTCCCTCTATACTGCTAAATGGTCTCAGGTCCTTAGCACACATTTCGACGCACTTTTCGGCCACTTAATCTTTGTCCTCTTTCAAGATATTTACGGAGTGAGGGAACTGCTTATCAAATTTGCACACATGTCGTAACATACTCGAGATTCCCGAATAAGTACTTGAGAGCTTTTTGCATAGTTTGCATTGAGACACACCTACCGATTTATTTGAAGCGGCCTCATAAACACACGAAAACGTTTCCCATGCGGCACTTGTGCTCTGTTTCGTTACCAGCATGTATTCGCCAGTTGTCAATTTTTTTTTATCTCATTAAAGTTCGACCTATTCATTGTGCTGCCCCCACCGTTGTGATAAATGAACTGCGGGCTAAATACCTGGCTACTCTAGTCACGGTAGCTTGACAGCGCAACGTGTTGTCAGGCACAACAAGCTGAGCGGGTCCCGTGAAGCTTGGCAGGCCTGCACGAACCCTGGTAGCCCGGGCTTGCGGGGGCCCAAGTCGACTACATTACCCACTATGCCTCAGTATATGCGCACTCTCGTGTTTACGTCGCGGCAGGCTGACCTGCATGAATGGTTGCAGAGGAGCTAGGGGCAAGCAGGCTGCAAGGGGAATTTGTACACCTCGAGCTGTATCCCACACAGATCCTTATAAATAAAGGATTATAATCATAGAAAGGCTCTGTGGTCAGTTTCTGCTTTCTGCAGTTTAGTGCCCTTGTTCTTCCATACAGTTTTCATCATTTTTCCCCCTCCCATGGCTAGACAGGTTAGTGTTGAAAGTACCAATAAAACTTGTAACACGACTTTCCTTCCCTTTTAAATTTAACTTCTGCTGAGCTTGTAGTTCATGTCTCAACATCATTTGTGTTACACGCAGAGTAGCTGTAACTTCTCATTATCACTTCCCCGACCTGAATTCAATTACGATACTGCTACGTATATCTATTTACTGCCACTAATGGGGTAGGATCCATTCAGATACATGAGGAGCGACGTGATAGAGAAGTGTTATTTCCAGTTGTAGTGTGATGACCTCCTACATCCGCTAGCGACACGTTACGATAGATGAGAAAGCTCTGTAATGACGACATCGGACGATGCGCTAGGTCTGATCGAGCATTTACTTTTAAGTCTTGCACTTAATTTTGCGTCGCCTTTTAGTGTCTTATTGCTATTGCTCGTAATAGTTCTGCTTACTTCCAAGTAATTCATATCAATACCTCTCTCTCCCTGTCGTACATCATGTTATTTTAAATCAACTAGAGTGACTTTTCCAGACATTAATGGAGTACCTGATCATGACGGACAATTAAAGGAAACGTCTACTAAAAAAAAAGGAAAGTTATGAAAACGTCAACAAGGAGGTATGTCTTCACAGTAATTAATAACGCAGATTTAAAACTATAAGTGAAATTGTCAGTGATATTGTCAAATGGGAGACAGGAGAACAAGTTAGTGTAAAGGTACCATAAGAATTAAACGAAATGACAATTTTATGACTGATAATTCAGAAGTTGGCACCACTTTTAACAACCACTTTCTACATGTAGAAGTAACGGGACGGTTAGACAGTTCAGTTGAAGAAGAAAAATAATATGTCAAAAATATTACATAAAACTTAGAGCAATTAGGAATATCAACAGCAACTTTCACTGAAACTAAAGGAATTACAAAAAGTCTATGAACTAGACTTCAGACAGTGTTGATGGAATGTAAAACAGAATTCTGGAAAGCTGTTGGAACTGAATAAGTAATGGTGTTAGTGATACACGTAATTCATCACTGACAGATTAACATATGCAATTGTTAAACCTATTTAATAAGAAAGCCGACAAAAGAGACTTAAATAGTTATCCAGTAATTTCGTTAATGAAGTCGATTTTCCAAAATGTTTCAAAAACGAATGAACTTAAGAATCGTTTCGCATTTAAGTTGCACCAATTTATTGGTTCAGTTTGGATTTCAAAAGGGTTTCAATGCTGTGAGTACTATCAATAAAATTCTTCTGGGCTCTTGCCAGCATTCTCAATTTACAAAATTGTCCGACGATTCAACCAATATTGCAAGCAGCCTTCCTCAGGGCTTTGTGGTGGGCTGTGTCAGCTCAGCACAAAGGAGAATTTTTATATTGTGAATGCGATCAACAGCACAGAGGAATTATATTGACAGTGACAACGGCCACGGAAGTCTATGTTTACATTTAACTGTGACTGCTGTTTGTTCCAATCAAATAATAAAAGCGACAAATAGTAAAAGAACGTCAGTTGCTACTTCTTGTGATACTTCCTAGGTGTTTGAATATGTAGATCACGTTACACTGTTAGAAAAATTTAGGTTGTGTGAAATTGATGGCTGAACATATAACGGGCTTCATTCAAACTTCACAAACAGAATGCAAAAAGGTGTGCAGAATAATTCAAGCAATGCTGGAAGATTTTAGTGTCTTGGGACAAATCACAAAGGGAATCCTACGTGTTTCTATTTTGAGTCCACTCCTATTCCTGTTCCTTACAGTCGTCAGACGCATTTTGTCTGATGTTCCGCCAAATATGTTCAGTTTCGTTTGCGCAGTGTGTAGCTAGAGTCAGCCGAAAAAAATACTGCTTATCACGTGTTTTTTGGGATGCCCAACAACGAAGGAAAGCATAGGGTTGTTTCCCAATACAAACAGACTTATTTTTAAGGCGAAATTTTACGTGCCCATTCGATAGAGCAGACCCAAATTGCGATATCTGTTTCCCACTTAGTGTTACCACAGAGTGTAAAACACGAGGTATAACCAGTGATTGAGCAGCGACTGTCCAAAGCTGCCGCATGTCGATAGCAGTAAGGGATTGGCAAGTATGGTGTTCTCCCTGGTCCAGTACTGGTTATATTTTCAATTTCACTGCCTCTTGTAATAAATAAATCGATAGTACGAATATCGCACAAGACCAATTTGGGATTGCCCTATCGATTGACACGTAATATCCTGATTTATTTGTTTACATATTTTTATTTTTTAAATTTTATTTTATTTTATTTTTTGTAATGGGAAAGAAATCAATGCTTTCCGTAAACACTCGGCGCTGCAAGAAAGTCGTGATGAGCAGTATTTGTTTGGGCTGGTTCTAGCAACAAATTTGATAAACGAAATTGCAATATCTTCTTTCAACAACATAAATGTACGCGTCTCGGAGCCAGAACCATGCTACAGTGCTTTGAAGAGCACTATAGTGAACTCACGTTAATGTCTCGCCGACCAAATTCGATTGATGTAAATCCTACGGAACTCATTTGGGTATCCATTGCGTGCCATCACGTACGTAAATCGGTAATCCGTTATTTACGCGAATTACATGACCTGTACACGTGAGGCAATACTAACCCTACGACTTATCTTAGAAGCTCGATTAAGGAAAGGCAAACCTACGTTTCTATCATTTGTAGACTTAGAGAAAGCTTTTGACAAAGTTGACTGGAATACTCTCTTTCAAATTCTGAAGGTGGCAGGGGTAAAATACAGGGAGCGAAAGGCTATTTACAATTTGTACAGAAACCAGATGGCAGTTATACGAGTCGAGGGACATGAAAGGGAAGCAGTGGCTGCGAAGGGAGTGAGACAGGGTTTTAGCCTCTCCCCGATGTTATTCAATCTGTATATTGAGCAAGCAGGGAAGGAAACAAAAGAAAAATTCGGATTGGGTATTAAAATCTATGGAGAAGAAATAAAAACTTTGAGGTTTGCCGATGACATTGTGATTCTGTCAGACACAGCAAAGGACTTGGAAGAGCAGTTGAACGGAATGGACAGTGTCTTGAAAGGAGGATATAAGATGAACATCAACAAAAGCAAAAGGAGCATAATGGAATGTAGTCGAATTAAGTCGGGAGATGCTGAGGGTATTAGATTAGGAAATGAGACACTTAAAGTTGTAAAGGAGTTTTGCTATTTGGGAGCAAAATAACTGATGATGGACGAAGTAGAGAGGATTTAAAATGTAGACTGGCAATGGCAAGGAAAGCGTTTCTGAAGATGAGAAATTTGTTAACATCGAGTATAGATTTAAGTGTCAGGAAGTCGTTTCTAAAGTATTTGTATGGGATGTAGCCATGTATGGAAGTGAAACATGGACAATAACCAGTTTGGACAAGAAGATAAAAGAAGCTTTTGAAATGTGGTGCTACAGAAGAATGCTGAAGATAGGGTGGGTAGATCACGTAACTAATGAGGAGGTATTGAATAGGATTGGGGAGAAGAGAAGTTTGTGGCAGAACTTGACTAGAAGAAGGGATCGGTTGGTAGGACATGTTCTGAGGCATCAAGGGATCACCAATTTAGTATTGGAGGGCAGCGTGGAGGGTAAAAATCCTAGAGGGAGACCAAGAGATGAATACACTAAGCAGATTCAGAAGGATGTAGGTTGCAATAGGTACTGGGAGATGAAGAAGCTTGCACAGGATAGAGTAGCATGGAGAGCTGCATCAAACCAGTCTCAGGACTGAAGACCACAACAACAACAACACATGACCTGTGCGTCGACGTCTAACTACACATACCTTCACAAATCTGCCAGCAAACTGTGCGCAGAATCAGTGATATATTTCGTTCCCAAAGACGGGCAAACAAGCTATTAAGCAAATGATCATAATATTTTGCATCGTTAGTGTAGATATCACAAGGTACAATAACCGCTTGACTGGCGGACGTACTTAAGCTAGACATTCGTCACCACTGACACTGGTATGTACTTCAAAAAGCGAACTTCTCGTAACTCTTGCAACTCAAGTTCAACAGTAAGTTATCAGGCTTGCATCAGGTTCTGTGAATACTAAGAGAACTACAGGTGCCTTAACTCCATAACGCACAAACCAGAGGTGTACACATTTCGGTTTTAACCTGACCATGCCTGCCTTTCAGCGAGGCAAGCAACCTAGCACACGTTATCAGCAGAACGGGCAGACTGCTTTGCTCCCATACAAGCGAAGCTATGCCCAACCCAAGCAGGCTAAAGGGGTCTTGCTTGCCTGCTCGCCTTCCACTGCCACTATGTAACAATTTACTCTGTACGCTTTCATTGTAGTGTTATGAGTAGTGTTCGGAAGTTCATGAAAAGTCTTTTCTTATCCTAGTAACACAAGACGAGGCTCAGTCAAATATATATTCATTTTGGGTCATTGTGGGCCAAAAAATGGTGGATGTTGTTTGTCCTTTTCGGCGTTTTTCAGACTTATTTATTTATTTCTATTTCAACCGTTTTCTCTGCGACTTCCACATCTGCATCTGCATTTACATGAATACTCTGCAAATTAAACTTAAGTGCCAGCAACAGGGTTCATCGAACCACCTTCACAATAATTCTCTATCATTCCAATCTCGAACAGCGCGAGGTGAACTCGAATACCTGCGTCTTTCTGTGGGAGCTCTGATTTCCCTTATTATGATGATAGTTTCCACCTACGTAGGTAGGCGTCAACAAAATATTTTCGCATTCTAAGGAGAAAGTTGGTGACTGAAATTTCGTGAAAGCTTCGGCCGCCACGAAAAACGCCATTGTTTTAATGATATCCACCCAAATCCTATATCATATCAATGACTCTCTCTCCCCCATTTCGCGATAACACAAAACGTGCAGCTCTTCTTGGAAGTTTCTCGATGTACTCCGTTAATACTAATTGGTAAGGATCACAGACTGTGCAGCAGTACTTCAAAAAATCACGGATAAGTGTAGTGTAGGCAGACTCTTTAGTATATCTGTTACGTTTTCTAAATGACCTACCAATAAAACGCTATCTTTGGTTTGCGTTCCCCCACAACGTTTTCCTTGTGTTCTTCCCAATTTAAATTGTTCGTAATTGTAACTCCTAGGTCTTTACTTGAATTTAGGGCCTTTAGTTTTGACTGAGTTACCGTGTAACTGATGTTTAACGCATTCCTTTTAGAACTAATGTGGATGAGCACTCACTTATCATTATTGAGGGTCAATTGCCAATTTTCGCACCATGCGGATATCTTTTCCAAATATTTTCGGAATGTTTACTGGACGATGAACTACAGCATCATCTGCAAACAACTTAAATCGTTTATATAGATAAGGAACAGCAGACAGCCAATAACACCTCCTTGCGGAACGCCAGAAATCACTTCTGTTTTACTCGACGACTTTCCGTCAATTACAAAGAACTGTGATCTCTCTGATAGGAAATCACGAATCCAGTCACATAACTGAGACAATATCCCGCAAGCACGCAATTTCACTACAATTAGATTGTGTGACACAGTGTCAGAAGTCTTCTGGAAATCTGAAAATACAACATCATTTTGAAATCCCTTGTAAATAGCACTCAGCGCTTCGTGTGGGTAAAAGGCTAGTTGTGTTTCACAAGAACGATGTTTTCTAAATCCGTTCTCTTCACCCGCATTCGGAAACTACTTGCCACTCTCATTTCGACCACTCATCAGATCACCTCAAATAAATAAATTCTTTTATCACCTGAGAAGCTGAATATTTCCGCTGAGAGGGTACCCACATGCCTTGCTCATACTGTGGCATCAAGCAGTCAGGCCTGCAAGATGAGTGGTCTGCCAAGCGAGTGGATTTAGTCTTATTTCTCGCAAAAACATCAATGACTGATTATGAGCTCTAATACCCACAGTGAAGCTACAAATTATTCTCCTGTTTGAATAATACGCAACGGAAACTGATAACGCACATCTGACTATTAGTAATTTACACAACTCTGATTTTCACTAAGCACTGGCAATACCACATTTTCTTTCTTACCCAACGGCTTTGATCAACACGTGGCCATCGCACTGAATATCAATGGCGCACACATTATAAATTCTGGATATCATGACTACACACTATTCGAAGAACAAGGCCACCAATCTTTTTATTTTCACTATCATTTTTATTCCGATAAATTCTATTATGATTCAAAGACAACCTAAACACACCATTACATTTTATACAACAATTACACATGAGAAATTCCGCCCAGTGGGCATGGCTTTACATTGTTGATTCTCTATCTTAAGGTCTCGTAATTATCTAACGCTACAGCGCACGTTCTGGATAGGATGGTAGATGTTTTGCTATATCTCACACTTCGACTCTCACACTCATCATCACGAAGATTTCCTCCAGACCGAGCGGTACAAAAAGGAACATGCATAACCCACTGCCTCTGAACCTATCTTGCTACTCTCCCATGCAAACCACACATACTTAAATTACATGAAATACATCACACTGGCAACATACAATACATCACAAAGAATAGTCACAACGTTAGAATCACTTCACTTTCAGCTTTCCCACTTCCATTAGTATTCATCCCAGTTTCACATGACACTGCCCCACTTCGTAACTTTTATTTCCTCCTACGAACTCTTGAGGACATACGTACGTCTTCCTGTGCAGTGCAAGCCAAGTGGCGTTGCTGGATAGACGGCTGACTCACCTTGCTTCTCTCTCAGAGTATTATAGTTTGAATCTAGCGTCACACGGAAACATAACACGCAAAGTAATATTAAGAACACATTCGTCACACACGCGAGTCCTCAACTGATACCATGGACGAGTACTTCTCTTTAACCTTTGTCTCATACACAGACTGAGACTCAAACAGTACTCACCATGTGGCAGTACTCGTCTCTAATTTCAAGTCATGCACACGCCATTTCTTAAATATTTCCATCTTATAGTACATACGCCAGTAATTCAGCTTAACTTTAGCACTCGCAACTATTTCAACTTAGTATTAGCACTCGCAAGCATTTCAACTTATTGTTACCTGCCTGCCGTTTATTTCCCCCCAAAAGTTCCTGAAATAGAGAAATTATTATTCCAAGCTACTCTTAAGTATTTCACACCCATACCATTTTCTCCACTCTTTTGTCTTTACGGAGCACACCTAAGACAGGTCTTACCAACACAAGATCCAGCGCTCAAGTGCTGAAACATTGTCATTCTTCAGGTCATCTCGCACCTCCGCCGAGGTGGGGGAGCACCATGCTACCGTATAGGTAATCTTCATTTCAGGCGCTCAAAGCTCAGGTAAATTTCATCTCTTTTGTTCCACCAAAGGTGGCCAAAGGACCGTCTGAAAGATGATCATATATTGCACATTCACTATCTGCGGTTAGCAGAAGACCATACATTCATTCAATTCACAGATCTCGCCAAATTGGATGTAGGGATTTATTTTGTGGGAGTTCACATTTGATGAATTAAATAAATAAATTGTCATTCTTTCCTACACTGGTATCCAGCTTCGGTGTATTAATTGAGTTATTATTACTAAAAATATATTGTTCTGACAGGAATAACGAAGAATGTTGTACCTATTTTCAATGGGCGGTACTATACCCTTTCACCACTGGTTACCCAATGCAGAAAAAAATGGCATGGTACTATCCTTGCAATGCGAGGGTAGATCCGAATATATTTTTTAAGAAAACTGTATTCGAACAAACGTAGCAAGTCATCATAGTAACCATGAGGGGACCTTAGCTCCTGGTGACCTCAAGTAGACGACGAAATGCAAATTATTTACACAGTTATTGCATTATTGTACTCTCCACAAACCGGAGTAATTTACACATACCAATTTATATCAGTCCAAATGACAATTAAAACATTACATCATACAAATACAAATAATAGTGAAATAAAAATTTGCTTAGTTACCGGGATCTCCGTTATTTTTAGGAGTAATCCAATCTTCACTAATTCTATAACAAATAAAAAAACTACTAATTGTACTCATGAAATTTTGAATAGCTAACTGTCCAAACACTGAGCAAGTAATCTGACATTCATAAACTGCAGGGTAATAATCTGACAACCGCAATGTCCAAAAACAAAACAAAATCTGCAAAACAAAGAAAAATGTAGACACTAGTTACATGTAGAATGTCAGGCTCCATGCCATTACTCTAAAATGTACATCAAACGGTTAGAGAAATAAAACTGAGGAAAAAATAACAATGAAATAAATCACAAGTTACATACTGGTTACATAATATAGTCTGTCTAAGACACCATGTCATACCTCATTAACTGTCATCACTTAAGCAATTACCACCACTACTCGACTGTGAGTTTAACCTTATCCTCTCCACCAGTACAAATACCTGCTACTGAGCTAGTCATTCCACCATCTTTGATCAATACAGGCAGTAGTTAGCAATAAGTACTTGAATCCACCAGTAGCTCTGGTATTTTACTCTGCTCCTCATTTCTCTGTTGTTACCTATTTAGACGACAAGAACTTGCATTTCGACTAGCCTCCGTTACACTTCAATGTGAAGTACACTGTGATAAAGCAAATAAGTGGCTTCAGTCAACACACCAACAAGATTATTATGCAAACTCTTGTCCCCTGTGACAACCTTACTGACCAATGCAACAAGAGCCGCTCCGTTAGTATTACGACACTGGCTAATAATTAAAGCATGTAAGGTGTATGCTTCGCCGGCGATGGGCGAGGCATGACAGAATATCTGATCAGAGAGTAGTTTATTGTTAGTTGTTGCTTGTCGCGAGTTTGCGCTTGTCTGCGCGAGTCTGCAGTAGTAGTCAGTCGGATACAGTAGTGGTCGGTCGGCTTTAATAGCGAGTGGACGGTAGTAGTCTGCGGGTGTCGGCAAGCGTCGGCTGTGTGCTCTGCTCGCGACTCTGGTCAGGATTCTGGACGATGAGTATTGTTGTAGAAGGTAAAGAAGCAGCATTATGCATAATTAATAATGTATGTTATTTGTAATTTAATTTCTTCAAAAAAATGCCCCAATAATAATTTTTATAAAGTAACTCTTCTAAAGAAAAACATTCATTTCAATTTAAAGAACATTTGCAATGGTTTGTCACTCCTTTCAAGAATCCTATATATATATATATATATATATATATATATATATATATATATATATATATATATATATTTGAAACACCCTATATATATATATATATATATATATATATATATATATATAGGGTGTTTCAAAAATGACCGGTATATTTGAAACGGCAGTAAAAACTAAACGAGCAGCGATAGAAATACACCGTTTGTTGCAATATGCTTGGGACAACAGTACATTTTCAGGCGGACAAACTTTCGAAATTACAGTAGTTACAATTTTCAACAACAGATGGCGCTGCAAGTGATGTGAAAGATATACACTCCTGGAAATTGAAATAAGAACACCGTGAATTCATTGTCCCAGGAAGGGGAAACTTTATTGACACATTCCTGGGGTCAGATACATCACATGATCACACTGACAGAACCACAGGCACATAGACACAGGCAACAGAGCATGCACAATGTCGGCACTAGTACAGTGTATATCCACCTTTCGCAGCAATGCAGGCTGCTATTCTCCCATGGAGACCATCGTAGAGATGCTGGATGTAGTCCTGTGGAACGGCTTGCCATGCCATTTCCACCTGGCGCCTCAGTTGGACCAGCGTTCGTGCTGGACGTGCAGACCGCGTGAGACGACGCTTCATCCAGTCCCAAACATGCTCAATGGGGGACAGATCCGGAGATCTTGCTGGCCAGGGTAGTTGACTTACACCTTCTAGAGCACGTTGGGTGGCACGGGATACATGCGGACGTGCATTGTCCTGTTGGAACAGCAAGTTCCCTTGCCGGTCTAGGAATGGTAGAACGATGGGTTCGATGACGGTTTGGATGTACCGTGCACTATTCAGTGTCCCCTCGACGATCACCAGTGGTGTACGGCCAGTGTAGGAGATCGCTCCCCACACCATGATGCCGGGTGTTGGCCCTGTGTGCCTCGGTCGTATGCAGTGCTGATCGTGGAGCTCACCTGCACGGCGCCAAACACGCATACGACCATCATTGGCACCAAGGCAGAAGCGACTCTCATCGCTGAAGACGACACGTCTCCATTCGTCCCTCCATTCACGCCTGTCGCGACACCACTGGAGGCGGGCTGCACGATGTTGGGGCGTGAGCGGAAGACGGCCTAACGGTGTGCGGGACCGTAGCCCAGCTTCATGGGGACGGTTGCGAATGGTCCTCGCCGATACCCCAGGAGCAACAGTGTCCCTAATTTGCTGGGAAGTGGCGGTGCGGTCCCCTACGGCACTGAGTAGGATCCTACGGTCTTGGCGTGCATCCGTGCGTCGCTGCGGTCCGGTCCCAGGTCGACGGGCACGTGCACCTTCCGCCGACCACTGGCGACAACATAGATGTACTGTGGAGACCTCACGCCCCACGTGTTGAGCAATTCGGCGGTACGTCCACCCGGCCTCCCGCATGCCCACTATACGCCCTCGCTCAAAGTCCGTCAACTGCACATACGGTTCACGTCCACGCTGTCGCGGCATGCTACCAGTGTTAAAGACTGCGATGGAGCTCCGTATGCCACGGCAAACTGGCTGAGACTGACGGCGGCGGTGCACAAATGCTGCGCAGCTAGCGCCATTCGACGGCCAACACCGCGGTTCCTGGTGTGTCCGCTGTGCCGTGCGTGTGATCATTGCTTGTACAGCGCTCTCGCAGTGTCCGGAGCAAGTATGGTGGGTCTGACACACCGGTGTCAATGTGTTCTTTTTTCCATTTCCAGGAGTGTAGAAGACAACGCAGTCTGTGGGTGCGCCATTCTGTACGTCGTCTTTCTGCTGTAAGCGTGTGCTGTTCACAACGTGCAAGTGTGCTGTAGACAACATGGTTTATTCCTTAGAACAGAGGATTTTTCTGGTGTTGGAATTCCACCGCCTAGAACACAGTGTTGTTGCAACAAGACGAAGTTTTCAACGGAGGTTTAATGTAACCAAAGGTCCGAAAAGCGATACAATAAAGGATCTGTTTGAAAAATTTCAACGGACTGGGAACGTGACGAATGAACGTGCTGGAAAGGTAGGGCGACCGCGTACGGCAACCACAGAGGGCAACGCGCAGCTAGTGCAGAAGGTGATCCAACAGCGGCCTCGGGTTTCCGTTCGCCGTGTTGCAGCTGTGGTCCAAATGACGCCAACGTCCACGTATCGTCTCATGCGCCAGAGTTTACACCTCTATCCATACAAAATTCAAACGCGGCAACCCCTCAGCGCCACTACCATTGCTGCACGAGAGACATTCGCTAACGATATAGTGCACAGGATCGATGACGGCGATATGCATGTGGGCAGCATTTGGTTTACTGACGAAGCTTATTTTTACCTGGACGGTTTCGTCAATAAACAGAACTGGCGCATATGGGGAACCGAAAAGCCCCATGTTGCAGTCCCATCGTCCCTGCATCCTCAAAATGTACTGGTCTGGGCCGCCATGTCTTCCAAAGGAATCATTGGCCCATTTTTCAGATCCGAAACGATTACTGCATCACGCTATCTGGACATTCTTCGTGAATTTGTGGCGGTACAAACTGCCTTAGACGACACTGCGAACACCTCGTGGTTTATGCAAGATGGTGCCCGGCCACATCGCACGGCCGACGTCTTTAATTTCCTGAATGAATATTTCGATGATCGTGTGATTGCTTTGGGCTATCCGAAACATACAGGAGGCGGCGTGGATTGGCCTCCCTATTCGCCAGACATGAACCCCTGTGACTTCCTTCTGTGGGGACTTTTGAAAGACCAGGTGTACCGCCAGAATCCAGAAACAATTGAACAGCTGAAGCAGTACATCTCATCTGCATGTGAAGCCATTCCGCCTGGCACGTTATCAAAGGTTTCGGGTAATTTCATTCAGAGACTACGCCATATTATTGCTACGCATGGTGGATATGTGGAAAATATCGTACTATAGAGTTTCCCAGACCGCAGCGCCATCTGTTGTTGAAAATTGTAACTACTGTAATTTCGAAAGTTTGTCTGCCTGAAAATGTACTGTTGTCCCAAGCATATTGCAACAAACGGTGTATTTCTATCGCTGCTCGTTTAGTTTTTATTGCCGTTTCAAATATACCGGTCATTTTTGAAACACCCTATATATATATATATATATATATGCCAGCATTGCACGAAGCTGTGTCGAAGTTTTATTGATGTAAGAATTTTTGCTTGTTTTATTCAGAATACAGGGCCGAAGGACAGCGCTGCTGTCCTTATAAAATTTACCAGATATTATTATTTCTGTTAGGAGGTTACATTTCGTTCATGGTTCATTATTTAATCAATATTATTGTGTGAGTTTATGGTCAATTTATCATTTAATAATTGTTGCGGGGAGGTTACAAGCATCCTTGTACTAAATATTCTAATAAACATGCTACGTGAATTTGATAACCCAGAACAAACATAAAATACACACTAACTATTCTAAAAACGTATGTTAATGAAATACAATTACACTTGCTGTCCTTTCAGGAATAAAACATATTAAAATAATTTACACAAATACAAATACATTATTCCCTATCTTGCGAGTCACACAGAAACATTTCATTGTGTGATTTTCTTGGGGTCAAAAAGTTGCTGATAGTTTTTCTAGGAACACTGTCTCGGTGTCAGAGCTCTCCCATGGTTACCCGGAGGAAAGGCTTTAGGTCACTCAAATCGGCATTTTGAACACACATTGAACAGTAAACTGTATCTCACATTAAACACAAATGTCATAGTCACTCTCAGATTCCATCCACACGAATCTGGTCGTCCAGAAATGGCCCTACATCTACTATTATCCACGGTCCTGTCCTTTCAGTTCATGGTGTAATAAAAAGTCTTAAGTTCCAAGAAACAGCACTTATTCCCGCACCAATTAAATAAATGTCTCCTACTACAAATGCAAATGTCAATGTCCCACTTTAGTTTCTTGCGTTCAGACAATAATTAGTCACCAAACGACAACTGTCCTCTTTAAGTATACCAAGCGTCCCACATGCATTTTACAAAGCACACTTAACAAGTCACTCCCAAAAGTTTATGGATCCCACCGTACAGTGGTCAAGACAAAACAAAACAATCGTCCTGTCTGATAAAGACAAAATCTTTTCCACCTCTCACAACGTGGAAACACCAGTCCTTCACTTTCCAATTTATTGAAACATACGAGCAGTCATCTTGTTTTCACGGCTCCACAGTCCAGTACTAGTTAATAGTTGCAGTTAAAAAATCCCCGCCGGACTCTGCTGCGCATCGTGCATTCTACCATCGCGCTGCCACCACGCGAGCCGTTGAGCAGAAAAACCACCCGCTGTTGCGTCCGCGGGATACTGTCTCCAGCCGTACGAGTGGTGCAGCTTATGAATGGCCAGTGGCAGGTGCGTGTCACCACATGCCGTTGACCTGTTGTAGCGGGCGTGTGAAGTGTACCTCGAATGGCAGTGTAGTGGGAAGTGCAGCGGCTCTGTCGCCTCTCCCATGGCGACATCAGCTTGGCCTCCCGCATTCTTATGCTGGTACTGGTGCGTTCTGCGTGAGCACCTCAGCGCTATGGCACCCAATCAGTCAGACCCTTCCGTGCATCTCGCAACATTACAGACAAAAGGATATTCTTGCAGTATTTCAATACTCATTGATTACATGTATGATCTATTAGATACATTGGTAATAAAAGAATCTTTGTCCTAAAAAACGTAAAATCATACACCCTAGTTTTCTACCCATACAACATCAACATTTATCTCTTTTCTATATACAGCCCACACTTGTGCTATTGATTGTACCTGTCGTACCTCATACAATACATGAAAGAGATTAAAAAAAGGAATAGGAAACAATCTATACAGCTCATAATTACAATATTAAATAGTAGACTACTATAACATCCTATCACAGTGAACACATTAGAAACTGTTGATTCTAAAACTGCAATATACAATGTACCTTTGTGCTTGTGACAGACTGAAATTAATACCCCTTGAAAGTGTTCCAACAAAAAAAAAAAAGAAAAAGAAACAATATATACAGCTCACAATTACCTACCACATAATATTAAATAGTGAACTACTTTAACATCCTAACACAATAAACATTTTAGAAACTGGTGATTCTAAATCTACAACATACAATGCACCTTTGTGCTTGTAACAGACAGAAATTAGTATCTCTTTACATATTTTATCTTTTATTATATATGACAACATTTCCAGGACATGTATGTACCATCCACATGATGTCATATCCTGACCTACCATCGAGGTTTATCCAAATCAAACAATAAAGCGCAATAATGTTTTACTTATGGATCGGTAGCATCGCCTTTACAGGGGTGTGTGCACTGATCGCACTACTCTACGACTCTCACTCAACTGACACCACATTTTCCTTCTCATCCAACCCATTAATACACCAACAGAATAGGTCTAGAAGTCAGCTAACCTTAACACCACCACACTCAGGACAACATACCATACCTTTGTAATGTTGATGCATTAATTTGTTCTGAAAGCGGTGCTGATATTGAAGACAATAAAAGCGGGTTAAAAGCTGTGAGCTATCTGGGGAAGTTAACCTTGCATTACTGAGCAACTGTTTCACCAGGTATCCAGTCTAGCTTACCAAATTCCCAACCAGACTAACATTAATTATAATCTTTTAGTAGTCATCTTACGATAACCGGTGATATATATATATATATATATATATATATATATATATATATATATATATATATATAAAGACAATTTAAATAACAAGAAATAAACCAGTTTGTATTTGGACAATTATTTTAACATTGATCATTGTTCCGCTAAAATTTCGGCATATTAAACTTGATTCATAACTTAACTGGTGCCTTATTTAGGATTGTGAAAATGTGAGGTTGTAATCTTATGGAACACATCAAATATGGAGCTAAGATTGGGAGACTGCATACAACACTGCATTCATAAAATAACACACCAAGAACGTTAAAACATATGCAAGAGGAAGTTAACCACAAGCAACAGATTCAATTTTCACCTGAAGAGGTTACGTTCAGAGCGCAAACCTGTCCGTCATGAAATTACCACACACTGGTATACTAAATTCGTACTATCTGTGAAATCTTCCCAAAAAGAATAGCTGAGGGCTACTTTGATGATCACACTAAATTCGTACTATCTGTGAAATCTTCCCAAAAAGAATAGCTGAGGGCTACTTTGATGATCACACTACGTGCTTCTCGTGGTCAACTTTGTTTATACAAAGAGTGTAACTCCACAATAATTTTGATAATTAAAATAAATTACTTCGAAACACTAATTACAAAAGAAAAACCTCGATCTGGTTACTATCGTCTTACTATTAACCTGATGGGTCAATCAATTGTATAAGAACGTGGTACTGGTCTCACAAAGTACACCCCACATTGGTTGAACATAAAGAAAAGTTGCTATATTGGAAAATATTGTCAAGACAAGACGTTATAATCTCACGCACATTCACATTTAAGATTGATGATCTTAGTTAGAGTTACGGATCATCCACACATGGTTCCACTTTACTCACAAAGTAGTGACAAAGCAACTACTGGAAGATATTCTGAACTTCACACTCGAATTACACTGCGTTGCATTTTAAGATAACATTAGATATTTTAGATCTAAACCTGAAATAAAGAGGATTAAATTTTCAGCTAGGCTGAAGTTAAGAAATCCATTGTCCTACAGACTTAGCAGAGACGCACTTGGCCAGAGATCTTACCACTTCAGACGCTCGCCGCGGACAGACTGGCCTGGGTTCCTACCGAGGGTGCTTAACGGATACAAACGGAAGCGACCAGAGAGGCAGCTTCCTATACCAACATGACAAGGGACGGACAGGAACATACTAAGAATGGAAACCTCTTTGCTTTTAGAAAGCGTAGCTACCTGTTCCGACGCTGGTCCTACTGTTCACTAGCAGACAGGCTTGTCTGCTGCCATCAAGCATGCAACTAGAAATACATTTTCTCATTCATCCTTTCACACAGACGGGAAGGGGGATGACAGTATCTTATCATATACAGTATATAAAAGAAAGCGGGTGTAGATTCTGTATGAGACTGTGTGACATGAATTACATATAAACTGTGTTTTAAAGTGTAGTAGTGTGACAGATCGTTCTTGTTTATGTGTGAAAGTAACACGTTCCATTGCTCAGTCTCCTCCCAGATAGTCAGAAACGCCACAGTAAATTTAGAAGCGGAATCCAACAGAGACCTTTCACCTTTGCTCCTTTATACTCAACCACATAACACATGGAGTTGTTTCAGAGATAGCATTCCAGTCTCCGAGTACGTCCTTTCACTCCAGCCCCTCTCTCCATCGGCTTACCTCTGCATTCACTTTACCGATTATTCATCCTGCTGAATATCAACTTAGAATTGCGACATTTCATCTAAGAACAAAAAATACACAGATTTATTCATACTGCAAAATAACTGTACACATCCTTGGGACCGTTTTGATTAATTATACTGGTACCAGGCTTCAACAACAGCAACAAAATATTATTTTAGCAATATTGCCAATGTTATGGTAAGAATTAGATTTAAACTTATATTACATCTTACGTCAGTATTCCACAACGTTCACCATCTGGATCTCATACTCCCTTTATGTCCTTTTACGTTGTGAAGTTGTCCTCATCTCTTCATTCGTATTTCAGCTCTCCGTCCGTCCATTACTCCATCATTTTCTGGTCTTCCTTCGCCATTCACATCAATCTCGATTGCAGCATACACAGGCCTCTCTGTAACATATATCTAAGAAATCTCCACAGTATTCAATTCTACTCACCTTTATTTACCACTGTTTCACCACGTCGATTCTCTCTTTATTAATCGCACTGCTTCACGTCGCTTCTCTCCTTAAATATCACCTTTATCCACTACTATTTATCACGTTGCTTCTCTCTCTATCTACCATCTTCATCCACTCATTAATCATCACGTCGTTTCTGCTTGATCCTTATTCATATGACAAAAAATACGTACATACACCACTCTGTCGACTCCTGTTCATGACTCATTCGACCAGTCTATTCCGTCATACTTCCTGATATCCCGCTTGAAATTTCTTATGTTCGATTTGACCCTGCACAACGTTACAAACCACAAATAAATACACTGACTGTCTATCATAACTTTCCTACTTTCGATTTATCCTTAACTTTTCCATAATTTTATGTTAGAAATGTGATGAAGCCTACGTGATTGTTTTCCCTTGATCGTCTCAATCAGTACAGCATTTTCATCGACAATCCGCCTCACTCTGAATGGTCCACTATACACCGTAAAGAATTTGCTAGTCAGGAATCTGTGCTTCTTTGATAATCGATGAGTTTTAATTAGAACCTTGTCTCCTACTGCCAATTCGATCTTACGGATCTTTCTTTTCTGCTTCTCCTGCTTATCCTTAGCTGCTTTCTTAATACGCTCTATCGCAACCTCGACAATTTCTGTGTGCCTCTGCTTTCCTGATCGCGGAAATTATACCAGCTCCCTGACTCGATCTGGTGGTGGTTCATTCTTTAATACCGTAATTGGTGATAAACCATTTTCTCCATGTGGTAGCTCATTGTGGATGTCCTGAAAATCTTTGAGAAAAATATTCCGACATCTATGTTGCCTATGGCAATAAATCTTACACAACCTTCCCAGTTCTTTTACCACTCTTTCACTGGGGTTACTTGCAGCATGGTATCAGGATATGAACACCGGTTTTATCCTTCTTCTCTTCAGTGTGGTTAGCCATTGTCTGGATCTATATTGTGGTCCATTATCAGCTATGAACTTCTCTACAGTTCCTACGTCTCGCAAAAAGTTTTTAACGATCGCTGCTGCTACTGTTCTTCCCGTCGTACATTTCAAGGCTGTAAACGTCACATACTTTGACACCAATTCCACTGCTACCAAAACATATCTATATCCCTGCACTGACTTACGTAGCGGGCCAAACAAATCTGGCACTATCGAAAAAAGCCTTCTGCCACAATTTGCAACTACCAAGCACGTTCTTGATCCTCCTCTCAATACTAATGAAATAAACTGATTCCCTTAATTTCTTACAGCATTTCTTTCCCCCGTAATCCCCATAACTTAGTACACCATATAGTGATGGTCGTCGGGAAAAGTCTCCGATTGTGGACAAAGCCCGCCGCCTAACGGATCACAGAGCCGCGGTCTGCCGACCCATTCAGCCCCTTCCGAATGTTTGCCGTTCTTGCTCATTAACCCAGGGTCGACACCTACTTCTCGCTCCACTATGCCACCTGCTACGTTTACCCCATAATCACTCTTCTCCATAGTGACAACACTTTTCGACTGCGACCTAGTTACTACCGACATTACGCAAAAAAAAATTGTACAACGATCTTCCAGCATTGGACGACGTAGCAACCAATCACATAAAAAATTAAAAGATCCTCACCAATCCAGAAAGAAATTGCAAACAAAAAATTTTACTTTTTAGCGCTATCACAATAAACGTAAAAATCTTGACAAATCCTCTCAAAAACAAATCCTAACAGCAAACTCTAACAGCACAATCCTGGCAGGGTCGAAATTACGAGACGCAACCACATGCCTTGCTCATACTGTGGCATCAAGCAGTCAGGCCTGCAAGATGAGTGGTCTGCCACACAAGTGGATTTATTCTTATTTCTCGCAAAAACATCAATGACTGATTATGAGCTCTAGTACCCACAGTGAAGCTACAAATTATTCTCCTGTTTGAATAATACGCAACGGAAACTGATAACGCACATCTGACTATCAGTAATTTACACAACTCTGATTTTCACTATGCACTGGCAATACCACATTTTCTTTCTTACCCAACGGCTTGGATCAACACGTGGCCATCGCACTGAATATCAATGGCGCACACATTATAAGTTCTGGATATCATGACTACACACTATTCGAAGAACAAGGCCACCAATCTTTTTATGGCTCTGAGCACTATGGGACTCAACTGCTGTGGTCATAAGTCCCCTAGAACTTAGAACTACTTAAACCTAACTAACCTAAGGACATCACACACATCCATGCCCGAGGCAGGATTAAAACCTGCGACCGTAGCGGTCGTGCGGTTCCAGACTGTAGCGCCTTTAACCGCTCGGCCACTCCGGCCGGCTAATCTTTTTATTTTCACTATCATTTTTATTCCGATGAATTCTATTATGATTCAAAGATAACCTAAACACACCATTATATTTTATACAACAATTACACATGAGAAATTCCGCCCAGTGGGCATGTTTTTACATTGTTGGGTTGGGTTATTTGGGGAAGGAGACCAGACAGCGAGGTCATCAGTCTCATCGGATTAGGGAAGGACGGGGAAGGAAGTCGGCCGTGCCCTTTGAAAGGAACCATCCCGGCATTTGCCTGGAGCGATTTAGGGAAATCACGGAAAACCTAAATCAGGATGGCCGGACGCGGGATTGAACCGTCGTCCTCCCGAATGCGAGTCCAGTGTCTAACCACTGCGCCACCGCCTCGGTTTTTACATTGTTGATTCTCTATCTTAAGGTCTCGTAATTATCTAACACTACAGTGCACGTTCTGGATAGGATGGTAGATCTTTTGTTATATCTCACACTTCGACTCTCACACTCATCATCACGAAGATTTCCTCCAGACCGAGTGGTACAAAAAGGAACATGCATAACCCACTGCCTCCGAACCTAGCTTGCTACTCTCCCATGCAAACCACACATACTTAAATTACATGAAATACATCAAATGGTTCAAATGGCTCTGAGCACTATGCGACTTAACTTCTGAGGTCATCAGTCGCCTAGAACTTAGAACTAATTAAACCTAACTAACCTAAGGACATCACACACATCCATGCCCGAGGCAGGATTCGAACCTGCGACCGTAGCGGTCACGCGGTTCCAGACTGAAGCGCCTTTAACCGCACGGCCACACCGGCCGGCGAAATACATCACACTGGCAACATACAATACATCACAAAGAATAGTCACAACGTTAGAATCACTTCATTTTCAGCTCTCCCACTTCCATTAGTATTCATCCCAGTTTCACATGACACTGCCCCACTTCGTAACTTTTATTTCCTCCTACGAACTCTGGAGAACATATGTACGTCTTGCTGTGCAACGTAAGCCAAGTGGCGTTGCTGGATAGACGGCTGACACACCTTGCTTCTCTCTCAGAGTATTATAGTTTGAATCTAGCGTCACACGGAAACATAACACGCAAAGTAATATTAAGAACACATTCGTCACACACGCGAGTCCTCAACTGATACCATGGACGAGTACTTCTCTTTAACCTTTGTCTCATACACAGATTGAGACTCACACAGTACTCAGCACGTGGAAGAACTCGTCTCTAATTTCAAGTCCTGCAAACGCTATTTCTTAAATATTTCAACTTATAGTACACAAGCTAGTAATTCAGCTTAACTTAAGCACACGGAAGTATTTCAACGTATTGCTACACGTGGTTTCATTGTTTACTGTTGGTCACTTCCTAAGATTACTATGATCCCCTTAATATTACCTGCCTGTCATTTAATTCTCCCCCAAAAGTTACTGAAATAGATAAATTATTATTCCAAGCTACTCTTAAGTATTTCACATCCATACCAATGTCTCCACTCTTTTGTCTTTACGGAGCATGCCTAAGACAGGTCTTACCAACACATGATCCAGCGCCAGAGTGCTGAAACATGGCCGTTCTTCAGGTCGTCTCGCACCTCCGCCGAGGTGGGGCAGCACCATGCTACCGTATTGGTCAGCCACATTTCAGGCGGTCAAAGCTCAGGTAAATTTCATCTCTTTAGTTCCACCAAAGGTGACCAAAGGACCGTCTCAAAGATGATCATATTTTGCACTTCCACTATCTGCAGTTTGCAGATGACCATACATTCATTCATTTCACAGATCTCACCAAATTGGAAGTAGGGATTTATTTTGTGGGAGTGCACATGTGGTGAATTAAATAAATAAATTGTCATTCTTTCCTACACTGGTATCCAGCTTCGGTGTATTAAGTGAAATTGAGTTATTATTACAAAAAATATATTGTTCTGACAGGAATATCGCAGAATGTCGTACCTGTTTTCAATGTCGAGCGGTACTGTACCCTTTCGCTGTTATAATGCAACGTCAAATAAAGTAAGGTTACCGAAGTCTAGTTTCTATAGTCTAAGTGTGTTTCAGCTAAATATGACACCAGTTACTTTTTTTCTTTCTTTAAGTCATCAGTCTTCTGAGGTTTTTTTGTGCGTCCCTCCACGAGTACCTCTCCTGTGCTAACCTCTTCATCTCAGAGTAGCACTTGCAGCCTATGTCCTCAATTATTTGCTGGATGTATTCCAATCTCTGTCTTCCTCTACAGTTTTTGCCCCCTACAGCTCCCTCTAGTACCATGGAAGTCATTACCTCATCTCTTAACAGATGTCCTATCATACTGTCCCTTCTTCTTATCAGTATTTTCCGCATATTCCTTTCCGATTCAGCGCAGAACCTCCTCATTCCTTACCTCATCAGTCCACTTAATTTTCAGCATTCGTCTGTAGTACTATATCTCAAATGCTTCGATTCTCTTCTGTTCCGGTTTTCCCACAGTCCATGTTTCAGTGCCATACAATGATGTAGTCCAGATGAACATTCACAGAAATTTCTTCCTCAAATTAAGGCTTACGTTTGATTCTAGTAGACTTCTCTTGTCCATGAATGACCTTTTTTGCCAGTTCTCGTCAGCTTTTGATGTCCTTCTTGCTCCTTACGTCATTGGTTTTTAGCTGCCTAGGTAGTAGAATTCATTAACTTCATCTACTTCGCTACCAGCAATACAGATGTTAAGTTTCTCGCTGATCTCATTCATTCTAATTCTCATTACTTCCGTCTTTCTTTAATTTACTCTCGGTCCATATTCAGCACTCATTAAACTGTTCGTTCTGTTCAGGAAATCATGTAATTCTTCTTCACTTTCACTCACGATAGCAATGTCATCGGCGAATCGTATCACTGATATCCCTTGACTGAATTTTAATCGCGCTCTTGAAGCTTTCTTTTATTTCCATCATCGCTTTTTAGATGTACAGGTTGAATAGTAGAAGCGAACGACTACAATCCTGTCTTACACCATTTTAATCCTAGCACTTCGTTCTTGGTTGTCCATTTTTATCATTCAATCTTCGCTCTTATACATACAGTGTCATACATTACCCGTCTCTCCCTATTGTTTACCACTATTTTTCTCAGAATTTCGAACATCTTGCACCATTTTACACTGTAGAACGCTTTTTCCAGGTCTACAATTCCTATGAACGTGTCTTGGTTTTTCTTTAGTGTTGCTTCCATTATCAACAGCAACGTCAGAATTTCTCTCTGGTGTCTTTACCTAACCTGAAGCCAAGCTGCTCGTCGTCTAACATATCCTAAATTTTCTTTTCAATTCTTCTGTATATTATTCTTGTAAGCAACGTGGATGCAATAGCTGTTAAGCTGATTGTGCGGTAATTCTCGCACTTGTCAGCTCTTGCCGTCTTCGGAATTGTGCGGGTGATGCTTTTCCGAAAGTCGGTATGTCGCCAGACTCACACATTCTACACACCATCGTGAACAGTCGTTTTGTTGCCACTTCCCCAATCATTTTGGAAATTGTGATGGAACATTATCTATCCCTTATGCCTTATTTGATTTTAAGTCCACCAAAGCTCTTTTAAATTCTGTTTCTAATACTGGATGCCCTATCTCTTCTAAATCGACTGATGTTTCTTCTTCTACCACATCAGACAAATCTTCCCCCTCATAGAGGCTTACAATGTATTCTTGTCACCTGTCCGCTTTCTCCTCTGCATTTAACAGTGGAATTCACGTTGCACTCGTAATGTTATCACCCTTGCATTTAATGTCACCGAAGGTTGTTTTGAATTTCCTGTGTGCTGAGTCTGTCCTTCGGACAATCATTTCTTTTTCGATGTCGTCACTTTTTCCCAGCAGACATTTCGTCTTAGCTTCCCTGCAATTACTATTTATTTCATTCCTTACTGACTTCTATTTCTCTATTCCTGAGTTTCCCGAAACATTTTTGTACTTCCTCCTTTCATCGATCAATTGAAGTTTTTCTTCTTTTACCAATGGTTTCTTTACAGCTGCCTTCTTTGTACCTATGTTTTCCTTCCCAACTTCCGTGAAGGCCCTTTTTAGAGATGTCCATTCGTCTTCAGCTGTACTGCCTTCTGAGCTATTCCTTATTGCTGTATCTATAGCCTTAGAGAACTTCCACAGTATCTCGTCATTCCTTAGTACCTCCTTATCCCACTTCTTTGCGTATTGATTCTTCCTGTCTAATGTCTTAAACTTCAGCTTACAATTCATCACTGCTATATTTTGATCTGAGTCTATGTCTACTCATTAATACGCCTTATACTCCAGTGTCTGATTTCGGAATCTCAGTCTAACCATCATGTGGTCTAACTGAAATCTTCCCATATAACCCGACCTTTTCCAAGTATACGTCCTCCTCTTGTGATTCTTGAACAGAGTATTCGCTATTACTTGCTGAGACCTATTACAGAACTCAATCTTTCTCCTCTCTCATTCCTTGTCCCAAGACCATATTCTCCTGTAATCTTTTCTTCTACTGCTTCCCCTACAACTGCATTCTAGTCTCCCATGACTATTAGATTTTCATATCACTTTACATACTCTACTACCCTTCCAGTACGCTGATACACTTTCTCTCTCTCTTCATCTTCAGCTTGCGACGTCGGTAAGTATATCTGAACTAATGTTGTCGGTTTTGGTTTGCTGTCTGATAAGAACAAACCTATGACTGAAATGTTCACAGTAACACACTCTCTGCCCTACCTTCATATTCACAACGAATCCTACTCCCGGTATACCATTTTCTGCTGCTGTTGATATTACCCTGTACTCATCTGAATAAAAAATCCTTGTCTTCTTTCCACTTCACTTCACTGATCCCTACTATATCTAGATTGAGCCTTTGCATTTCCCTTTTCTGATTTTCTAGTATCCCTATCACTTTCAAGCTTCTGACATTCCACTCCCCGACTCGTAGAACGTTACCCTTCCATTGATTATTCAATCTTTTTCTCATGGTAACCTCCCCTTGGCAGCCTCTCCCGGAGATCTGACTTGGGACTATTCTGGAATATTTTGCCAATGGAGAGATCATCATGACACTTCTCAAATCACAGGACACTTTTCATGTGGATACATATTACTTGTCTTTAATGCAGTGGTTTCCATTGCCTTCTGCATCCTCATGACGTTGATCATTGCTGATTCTTCAGATGCCCACCCCAAGGGAAGAGAGTGCCATGACCCACTGTCCTCTTTTCCTCTCTCTCTGACAAGGCCGTTGGCCGAATGAGGGGCGACTTCTTATGCTGGAAGTCTTCGTCCTAAACCTAGAAAGCCTATTAACCGCTAAATGGCCTCAAGTCTCTTTTAGCACACTTTTCCACCAACTTGTCGGCCAGTACGTCTTTGTCCTCTTTCAGAACAGTTATAGAATGAGGAAATTCATAATAAAATTCACAAACATGTCGTAACATACTCGAGCTTCCCGAATGAATGGTTCGTAAATACTTACACAATTTGCATTGCCAGACACTTACCGAGTTATTTGAAGTTGCCTCGTAAACACACGAAAATTTAATAGTTTGTTTATAAATAAAACTTCCTCTACCAGTCACGATTGTTCTTTATTTCCTTTTCGCAGGACGCGTTTCGGGAAATGTGTCCCATTTTCAAGTGCGTCTTTTATGTGTATTAAGCTATTTCTATTGATGTTGTCAATGTATGAGAGCCTGCTTCAATTCATTGACTTTTACTGAAATATGTAAGAAACACGCGATTTTTTCGTTAGTTATCGATTCTTTTGTTGAAGTTAGTGGCGAAATGTAGAAGAATTTGTACTTACAGTTTTCTAACGGTCCATTTGTGCAATCTCGCACACACTAAACATCACACACAGCTTGCTGTACACTTTAAACATCTAAAATATCTTATATAAACAAAACAGTTACAAATATCTTCTTACAAGTAGTCCACAGAGATAACATTATAGGTCTTCCACAGATTATGATATGCTTTTGTACAGAGGTTATTTATCTTAACAATTTGGCTCATAAATTACTTGACAACGTCAATAGAAATAGCTTAAAACACAAAAATCGCACTTTAAAATGGGAATCATTTCCCGAAACACGTCCTGCGAAAAGTAAATAAAGAAAAATCGTGACTGGTAGCAGAAAATTTATTTGTAAAGAAACCTATTGTTTTCACAGTCGCAGGCTTTCAAGAATTATTTATAATGGATGAAGTCAGATATGAAAATTTTTCCCTACTGAACTTGGGCTCTGTTTCTTGAAGCCTATATACACCCCTATTCGTAATTTCCCCTCCACCTCCTTTAAATTGGTTTGTATGTTTCGCTGCTGCCACAGTTATGATAAACGAACTGCAAATATGTACCTGAATATTCTGCAGTCACTTTGGATTGCTATCGCAACCTGTTGTAAGCCAGAACTGGTCCGTTGATGCTTTCCAAGATTACGGAAATCCGAATTGGTCTGCTGTAACTACAATGCTTCGGTACACTTGTAGTCGTGTGTCTCCGTTGCCGGAGGTTGAGCTACTTCAATGACTGCAGTGAAGACGGCAGGAAGTCCGGAAGGGGATTTTGTACACCTCTGGTACAAACACTGGCTGCCGCCGCCAACACTCCTCAGACAAGTTCACCACAACAGCGCAACACAGCTACTAGGCACACACCCTGCTCACTCTAGCTTGTAAACATGCCCTCCCAACGCTGCTCTCGCAGGCCCCTCCATCCTCTGTCTCCACACCGTTGCGGCACCCAACTGTTAGTCCGCCGCCAGAGGCGCCTGCTACGGCGGTTAATCGAAACAGGTGAATAAATAATTCATACAGCTGCTGCACGGCACATTGTTGCATTATCACTGCTTTGGTAAGCAAATCTGTAACGGCGCAGCGTTCTCTGGTTGGTAAATAAGGGCCAAATCCAGTTACATTCAGGATGGAAAGAGGTGCTTTATGCATTACATTGATTGACTGTTCCATCGGTTCTTGGTAGAATATTTTGTGCATTATGAATGAAACATATACAACAGTAGTGTAATATTTTACAGTATCTATTGTTTGTTACACAAACTGGTTTTCGGCTGGTACGCCATCATCAGCTACAAAGGTAAGGATGTGGTGCAGTGAAATTTTGTTGGATCAAGAATTTTAAACTAGTGCATGCCTGGAAGACGAACTGTCTTGAAACTATGGAAATTAATAAACACATATCCATCAACCCGAGCCTGGTACAGAGTGACCAGACACTGCTCCCTTACTCAGCACTTCGAAAAGCAAATACTACTCATTATCCCATCCAGGCCATGTTGTAAATTACCCCTCTTACTCACATGCTCCATTTCCTTTACATTAGGTACTATAATTTCTCCTGTTGTGTTGAAAAAATTTTACTTTGCATACGCACAGCTGCGTCACTCACCGGTTTAATATCACTATTATATCTAATCTGTTTCTAATTTATGATCTATTAAAAATGAGATTATTTTGTTCAGCCACATTTTTTGGAATTTCACCAAAGCTTATTATTGAGTTACGTTCTTCTTTGTACAACTGTTGTTGTTTATAATTCATTAGTTAATGTGCCACATATTTCATCGTAGTTAAATAATCTTACACCGCATTTACACCGAAATAAACTAGCTTGTTTTATTTCAGTTCTAACATAACACTCTGGAAATGGAGATACTCTGTACATGCAATAGTTAAAAATTTATCACCTAACAAAATTTCACTGCACCACATACTTATCTTTGTACCTGATGATGGCGTAACAATCGAAAATCGGTTCGTGTAGCAAATAATCAATATTGAAAAATATTACACCGGTGTTGTGTGTGTTTTGTTCATAATTTATTGGACAGATTCAACCTAGAATACATATCCAGTTCCGACGTACAACTGGCGGTGGATGAGCGTCGAACCCACGGTTATCAGTGGAGTTGCTCTTCCACTGTGCAGCGTGACCCGGTGATCGAGAGACCATGCGTGACAGATGTTCCAGGCCGGTGACGGAGCTGCGTCACGCACTGGCTACGGCTGTTATATCAAAAAAGGCGAGTAAGCTATCGATATACCCGCCGCACAGCAGAATTCCTCAGCCACCGCCTCGCCCCCTTAAGATGGAACGGAGGGGAGGGTTTAACGGATGCATCTGCCAACAACGCGCCACCCTCCTATCCACCAATTGTCTATTTAAGCTGGCTGCTATGCTCCCTAATGCACTTCTCCCTGGCTTCATCCTCGATCAGGAAACACATAGGGAAACGACCTCCACAACCATTCTTTTCCTTTTTTTCTTTAACCTACATCCTCAGTTGTTTTCTGGCTGTGTCCCAATGTTTTTCCTGTACAGTAGCTCCTTATAGTACCATGGAAATTATTCCCTGATCTCTGTCTCCAAAGATGTCCTATCGTCCTGTCCCGTCTTCTTGTCAGTGTTCTCCTTATATTCCAATCCTTGACGATTCTGTGGAGAACTTGCTTTTTTTATCTTGTCAGTCCAGATAATTTTCAACATTATTCTGTAGTCCTTATCCCATATGCTTCATTCTCTTCTGTTCCGGTTTTCCCACATTCCATGTTTTACTAAGATACAATGTTCTGCTCCAACAGTAAATTCTCAGAAATTTCGTCCTCAAATTGAGGCTTACGTTTGATAGAAGTAGACTAATCTTTAATATTTCTTCAGTCTTGCTTCCCTTATCAACCGCAACGTTAGAACTTCTCTCTGTTGCCTTTACTATTCTCGAAGACAAACTGATCGTCCCTAACGAACTCTCAATTTCCTTTTCCATTGTTTTGTATACTATTCTTGTAAGCAACTTGGATGCATGTGCTATTAAGCCGATTGATTGTATGATACGTCTCTCACATGTGCGCTGTTACTGTCTTGAGAATTGTGTGGATGATGTTTTTCCGAAAGTTTGAGGGTATATTGCGAGGTTCCCCAATAATTTAAGAAATTCTGACGGAATGTTATCTATCCCGTCTGCCTCCTTTAAGTCTTCCAAAGCTCTTTTAAATTTTAATTCTAGTATTGGATCCCCTCTCTTTTCCCTATCGACTCTTGTTTCTTCTATCACGTCATCAGTTATGTCCTCCCCCTCACAGAAGCCCTCAATGTACTCTTTTTCCACCTATCTGCTCTCCTCTGCATTTAACAGTGAAATTCCCATTGCACTCTTAATGTTACCGCCCTGGCTTTTGATTGCACGGAAGGTTGTTTTGACTTTTGTATATGCCGAGTCAGTCCTTCCGACAATCATTCCTTCATCATTTATTTTTTGTTTTTTTTTCACATTTTTCATGTAGCCATTTGCCTTATCTTCTCCGCACTTCCTATTTATTTCATCTCTAACAAGGGAACCTCCCCATCGCAACCCCCTCAGATTAAGTTATAAGTTGGCACAGTGGATAGGCCTTGAAAAACTGGACACAGATCAATCGAGAAAACAGGAAGAAGTTGTGTGAAACTATTAAAAAGTAAGCAAAATATGCTAACTGAGTAGTCCATGTGCAAGATAGGCAACATCAAGGATAGTGTGAGCTCAGGAGCACCGTGGTCCCGTGGTTAGCGTGAGCAGCTGTGGAATGAGAGGTCTTTGGTTCAAGCCTTTTTATTTTCAGTTTATGTGACAAACACTTATGTTTTCATCACTTTTTTGGGAATGATTATCACATCCACAAGAAAACCTAAATCGGGCAAGGTACGAGAATCTTTTTACCCATTCGCCAAGTGTACAAGTTAGGTGGGTCGACAACATAATCCTGTCATGTGACGCACATGCCGTCACCAGTGTCGTATAGAATATATCAGACGTGTTTTCCTGTGGAGGAATCGGTTGACCTATGACCTTGCGATCAAATGTTTTCGGTTCCCATTGGAGAGGCACGTCGTTTCGTCGACTAATCGCACGTTTTTGCACAGACACAGACACTAAACTTATTACAGTGAACAGATACGTCAATGATCGAACGGACAGATCATAACTTTGCGAAAATAAAGAAAGTAAACTTTTCACCCGAGGGAAGACTCGAACCAAGGACCTCTCATTCCATAGCTGCTCACGCTAACGACGGGACCACGGTGCTCCTGAGCTCACATTATCCTTGATGTTGCCTATCTTGCACATGGACTACTCAGTTCGTATATTTTGCTTATTTTTCATAGTTCCACACAGCTTCTTCCTGTTTTCTCGATTGATCTGTGCTTAGTTTTTGAAGATCTATCCACTGTGCCAACTTATAACTAAATCTGAGGGGGGTGCGATGGTGAGGTTCCCTTGTAAGTGACGTCTGAGTTTTCCTGAACACCTTTATTCCTTCTTCTTTCGTAGATCAACTGAAGTATTTCTTCTGATACCCGTGGTTTCTTGGCAGTTATATTTCTAGGACCTACATTTTTCTCTTCAGCTTCTGTAATTGACCATTTTAGAGATGCCCATGACTTTATACGGTTCAATAAGGCAGCATTTTACCTGTTATTCCTTGCGTCCTATTGCTCTGCTCCGAAAATTTTGTAAGGTAAACCACACGTCCCACCTTCCGCCCGACTGGTCACCTCCATGAATGATGGTACCTCCCAGCCTGACTGCGCTGTGCAAGTCACATATTGTTTGTGGGCTGCCTCCTAGTCTTTCCTAATTGTCTGCTGGTCGTTGTTCTCCAACAGCATGTCGTTCATGAATGGTAGGTCAGAAAGAGGGAGATTAACCTAGAAAGTGGAACTCAAGCTGAGTGGTGTGGTTTAAAGATTCTCGTGCGTGGCAGTGTTGAACGCGCTATGCAATTGTCGAATTTTTCTTGCGGCTCTGCGTGCCGTACACTGATCAGCCAGAACATTATGACACCGACCAACTATCGATATAAAGCCGTCCAGCCGGTAGCAGCGTCACCTGGCGAGGAATGGCTACCGAGGCGAAACCATGCCCACACGTCGTGCTGGTGGGCGGGCAGACTGGTAAAACAGGACAGACGGCGAAGTGTGGCGGAACTAACATTTGACTTTAATGCTGGACAGACTACAAATATTCTGAACACTTCACCGAACACACGTAGCGATGGGCCTCCGCAGCCGACGATCCATGCATGTGCCAATGTTAACATCACAGCACTGGCAACTTGACTGAAATGGGCACACGACCAGCGGCACTGGACGCTGGAGCTGTGGCACACCATCGCATGGTCTCATGAATTCCAATTCCTTGTTCATCATGGCGATGGGAGGGAGCAAATCCGTAATCTTCCAGAGGAACAGCTCCTTGAGAATCGTACTTCGTGACGGAGACAAGTTAGCGGCGGACCATTATTCTCTGGAAAACATCACCTGGGCATTCATGGGTCCAGCGGAGTTTGCGCAAGGCACCATGACGGCCAAGAAGTATAGTACATGGGTTGAAGATCATGTACACCCCTTCATAGCCGTCAAGTGCCCGACGGCAGTGGCACGTTTCAGCAAATTAATGCGCCATGTCACAACGACAGGAATGTTATGAAGCGGTTCTAGGGACACAGTGGCGAGTTCTAATTGTTGTAGTGGCCCACCAAGTCACCAGATCTGAGCTCGAGCGAACGTATATGTGATGTGATTGAACGTGGTGTCCGAGCTCATCGCCCCCTCCCCGGAATTTATGAGAATTAGATGACTTTTACGTGAAGATGACTCAAACTCCCTCCACTGACCTACCCCGGCCTCACTGCTTCCACGCCACGACGCGTCACCTCTGTCATCTGTGCCAAAGATGAACATACCAGCTATTATGTAGCTGATCATAATGTTCTGGCTGATCAGTATACAACCAGGGTCACCTTCGGATAGTGGCTGATGCTTTCCCCGAACGAAGGGTGCGGATGGAGTAACGGCACTCTTGAAACACTGAAACAGTGTCGCCTAAAATCACCTGCACTGTAGTGCCCCCAGCGGTGGTGGTGAGGGAAGCATTGGAATCTAGGTGGCGAAACTCGGCTCCAAACGCTTGGCTTTCTAAGCGGATCAGGCGCTAGAAGTGTCCCTGTTTGTCTCTCAGCCCATCAGAGCTGGGCTGGTCGATACAACAGGCAGTCCTATAGAAACACAGACGGTGATGCCTCCACCAGCGCATGGTGAGAGAGTGACGATGCTGCTCTAGGGCGCCCAGAGGTCGCTGATTCGATGCCTCTTGCCAGCTGTATGGCCAGTATTTATACAGCTGTGGCCAAGCTACTTGACATGCAGACATCCCAGGCTTTATGTAGCTCTCTTGTTGCAATGCTGCAACTACTCAGCAATTCAAATTTCAGTGCTTGCCAGATAGTTCATCGAAACAACTCAGACTCTGATTGAAAGTTATCCAGGCATGGGATCATGGGATGCGACAAGGTGAGTTAACCTGTGGGGTGACTATAAAAGATTTAGAATGTATGCAAAATTTAATTTACTGACAACATTTATTTTCCCAAAACAAAGACAGACATAAATGATTCTCAACAAGTTATGATTGAATACCATAAACAACTAACGGGTGGCTTAAGACCACAATGGACAAGGATCCTGGGTGGCAGAAGGGAGCCAAGTACTCTGGCCCTAAAAATGTGGATTACACAATTCGAATTGATCTGATGCTGAGTAGATTTTGGTTGATAATCTACAGAAGTTGCTCAATATAGGTGCACCAATGAGCAATTGGCGATTGAGATCTGTGCACCCTGACAATGCTGTTTGCTTTGTGTGACAATGTAAATTGCAGTTGGCGAGAAGTGCATGGAAATGGCAAGACGTGTAGACGGCACCTGTGAATCGACCACAGCCACGAAAGAAATGCAAAAATCTCACAGTCTAGCGATCAGGCAGAAAGATAGCAATTCACCCTCTACCAGAGGAAGTAGTTCAAACCAGTGCGTTCACCATGAGGTCTGGAGTCAAACTGACCTAGTACACCGTACTACCACCAGAGGGCACTGTCATCCCTTCTGTGATGCAACCCAAGATGGCAGTCTTGGGGGGGGGGGGGGAGAATAGACTCAGCTTGTGCAGGAGAGAGTGTATTTTATTTATTTTTGTAACAATTTATTTAGGGATGGATTTCATGTAGTTCATTTATTACACTGATACAAAACACTCGCTCTGACGTGCTTGGGGTTACAATACTCAGCCAAAAGACATGCAAACTACTCGTAAATTATCTAAATAATGCATTACACTGATGTACAGACAAGCAAACAACTCGTAAATTACCGAAATAATACAGTACACTGATGTACAGTCACGCAAACAACTCGTAAATTGTCAAAAGTAATGCATGTAAAAGGTCCTGCAAACATGCTCACAACGCTTAAACAGCCGAAAATAATGCACTGCACAAACACTCATTGCATGGAAAAATTGCTTCGAACTTTCGTCAACCGGAGTGTATCAGAGACTCCAACACATGCTCGTGCTGACGCTGCCACAAGCCATCACCAGATGCAAGCCAGTACCTGATCGTGAGCCATCGCTCTCACACTGCTGGCGCCTACAGCAAGCAGGTGAAAGTCACATCAGTTCTCGGGTATTCAGTTAGAATTCTTAGAGTGTTATACTGACGTCACATGTCTATGTAAATAACAGCCAATTCACCCTCTGCACGCAAACGTGTTTAACGTTTCTGGCACGAAGCCTCTCTACCTGTGGTCCAGCGAAACCTAACTGCTGAGCAACTCACCTTCGCAGACGCAGCTAAAAGGTTCTCAGTGTTGTACTGACATCACAGGTCGTGCTATAGAAATCTGTAGCAATGCTTCCCAGAATAGCACATGGTGCATTGTTCCTAGCAGTCCTAATGCGACATGTGAGACACCTCTGGCAGAACATGTTTTTACTGTGACTGACATCTAACTGCAGGTCCAGTGTCAAGCGAGAGATGTCTGCATAGCGGCTCACCCGTGGAGGCGCAGCTAAAAGGTTCTCAATGTTATACTGACGTCACATGTCTATGTAAGTAAAAGCCAAGTCTACCTCTCAGAAATAGTAAAGTGCTGCAGAAATAGATAACGATCGCTTCGTGATGTCTCAGCTCGTCTGTATGGAAATTGATGTGTTAACAGGAACTGTTTACGAAAATAGCACAGAATAACAGTGATTACGTATTTCCTGATGGTCCTAACAGGGCACCCCGTCTGTCACGTGTTACCCATCCAGAAAATTGTGATGTCCTGCTTTCAACATACTTCTCAGAATCGGCAAATGTTGTCGCTACTATGTAGAGGCTCCCATGTCCCAGCACAAAGGATGTCTTACAATGAAAGGAGCATTCTGATTGGCTGTTACTGAATTTACCCGCCAAATTACTGATGCTGACAATGTGGAAGTACAGTCAGCCTTTTTATTCCTTCTGCAGGCGAGACTTTCAGTGGAAAACTATTTTGTACAGATCGCGATATTGCACTAACAGTTAAACCCTGCAGAAGTTTCATACAGATTATCAAATATGGAAAGACACTTGCTCAATTTTGCTGCCCAGCCACTGAGGACGAAAGCTTGATTACTAGAGTGTAAAACCGATCACCAACCCGAAAATATATTACCGCATATCGTGTCGATGTAGTAAACATACAATTCGTATCCTGCGCCATACAAAATCGCCCTTTTTGCATCGTTCATACAGCTATCAACCGACAGACACTCGTACATGTACTGCGAAGACAGCAATGTATATACTCCTCGCAGCACTAGATATTTTCCCGCCGCCGACAGTCACAAGTCATCTGCTTCCGACACGTGACTAGAGCGCCCTAGGCGGACAGAAGTCGCTCTTCGAACTGTTTTACAAAGATGGGCTCGTTTCCCCTCGGCACAAAGGCGTCACTGTTTCTGACCCTGAACTGTTTGCTTGCTTGTTTTCCAGCCCAATCTCCAAACTCTGGATTACAAGATAGTATGTAAGTTTACACTGTTTGCTAGAATATCATGCCATTTTCGCGACACTCGTACATATACTGCAAAGACTGTCGTACAGAGACTGTGTCGGTTCCCCTCGGCACAAAGGCGTCACTGTTTCTGGTTCCGACGTGCTTGCTCGCTTGTTTTCTATATCAATCTCCAGACTCTCGGGTTACAAGAACACATGTATTTTCACATTTTTTGCCAGAATATTATACCATTACGCGATACTTCTCGATATCAAGAACATAGCAATATTGCTTGCATAGCGGTATCGCTCGCGCAGCATAATTCCAAACGTATGACTGGAAATTATTTCTCTAGAAATACGAAATTTTAGTGAGGTGGGGTGGATCGTGCTGTAAACCACTGAGTAACTAGAAACTTATCCCGTCTGTGAAGACATTTACGTGAAAACTCGAAGAAAACAGACGAAACTGATATTTCCACTAGCGAATACCGATGTTGGTGATGTAACAGATTCCAAATCATCCCTATAATTTACATAGTCAACTAAGGTGTTTCTCATGTCTAGAGAACCAGCAAACGTGTCTTCCACCTGTCTTTCACCTTTCAGATGTGCACACCATACTCTATGTTCTCTTAACTAAATAAAGATGTGGAATGTGAAGAAGCAGTCCATCAGACAATTTGCTTGGGAGGGAATAATGGTCAAGTGCAAACAAATGTCCATATTGAATTGAAAGCTGTCCGACACATATTAAGTATTAGTTGCTATTCGGCCGTCTAGAGGACGATAAAGTTAAGTCAGCTGAATTCCTGCATCCCAATAGGCCTCTTCATTCGGGCAGCTCCTGCTATTAGTGAGAAACGTGAATCATTCCCACCACGGGTCAACGGCGCTGCACGCCAAGCACGCATAGACAGAATAATTCTAGGAAACTGGCCATATATATATATATATATATATATATATATATATATATATCACTGTACTTACAATTAAATATTACGATCGCGGTCTCAATTGGACGACATTCGACAATGAGCTAAGTATCGGAAATACTCGTTGCCTACAGCTGTGGCTCTGGAATACAAATATCTGTACCATTATTATGACTTGACATACTTTTCCCTTTGCTGTCACAGTATTCCACATCAAATCCATACTTTCCTTACGACTGGACACAGTCATTTACGTTACACATGTCGGAACACAGACACACATACTTTATAAGCCTGATGCTCAAAGCGAACCTATTACACATCGCTATAATAATACTTGGCCAATAAATGATTGCTTCTGCGATATATCCACTGGGTATAGGTTATAACACTGCAACAGCGTATTTACGTAGCCACGTATAACACCGTAATAGCATTTACTTAGCCTATGTAATCATATACCAAATTTCATTTTATTACGTATTATGCCCCAACAGAACAAACTAGTCCTGTCACGGAAAAGCTACGTATAACACTCCTGTCTGCTACTATTGTACCATAACCTTAAAGCTGGAAACAGGCTTTGAAATAAAACTATTTTGTTATAGCAATTATGGTATAAAGTAACAGAGCAGTGTTACCCTCTGGGAGGATTTTTGTTAAGTTGATCGTGTTGTACCTAACGGAAATGGCTTACCGGAAATGAAAGTCAGAATTACGTAAATATTTGAACAGTACCAAACAAAATTTTGTCTATCTGCACTGTTCAACGGATAAAGAAAACGGCCGCCAGCCTAACTAGGCAAGAAAATGATTAACATTCTCGTTTAAGAAAGTAGGTATAAGTAATTATAACGGACAAACACAACCTAGACTTGGCCACACGCGAGTGCAATGAACTCTGACACACATACGTTTTAAGATTGAAGCTAACAACTGGAGTAGCACAAAAACTAATTGCAAAATTATAACACGCACAGAAAAACACTATCACTTTCAGGGCTTACACAAACTGAGTGGTCTTTATACTGTTAATATGCACACAGGAGAGGCAAACTATTAGTAAACAAGAGTGTATAACGTTTCACAACAGCAGCTTTCTCACTTTTACTACATCGAAACACAGTGTTAACAAAATTGCAAGAAACTGGCTCACCTTTTACAATTTACTACAGATATCAAGGTGATCATTAGCTAAGCAAAACTTTAGAAGCCTCAGTCTTAAGAACTTTTAATTTTGCAATTGGCAACAGCACATTAATAAGCAGTTTTACTAGGAAAATTATTTCAGCAAGCATCATTATCTCTAACTCACTCTCTTGCCACATTAACTTCAACTTTCACTTTACTATGTTCAAGAGGCATTAATTAGAAAACTGGATTTTTAACGTACTTTCAGTAAGGACAATCGGTAATCACTTTAGTTCAAACGGAGAGGATCCTGAGAGGTGTTATGATGAGGAGAAAAGTCAAGGTAGGTACATAAATTCAGATATAAATTACCTTATATTTCAGCACAATAACACATCCATTAAGCTGATCCTTCACTGTACATCATTATAGTGTTACGTTGCAATGATTGCGCAATGTGGTGGCAGCTGCATGTTGGTAGGTGGAATTGCAAGCAGAATTGCTGGACTCTGTCATTTCTTGGTGGCGATGATAGATACAAATTCCAGAATAGCCCAGCTATTTATCCATCCATCCGAGGCATTGGAAAATAACAGAAAAGCCTCTCTAGAAACCAGCACTATGCAACTTTTACACGGCAGTGCACGGACTCGTAGCTCATCTCTGACTGCTGGCTCGTCCCCGACTCGTAGCTCGCCTCCGACTCTTGTTCCACCTTTTCCACCTAGGCCAACCACAATTTGCGCGCGCTACACAGTTCCGTTCCCGAGGGGAACCACTACACCGTTTACATACAGAATAACTAAGAACCCTAAGTGAGGATCAGCAGTTTACATAACAGCAATGAAATACACTCCTGGAAATTGAAATAAGAACACCGTGAATTCATTGTCCCAGGAAGGGGAAACTTTATTGACACATTCCTGGGGTCAGATACATCACATGATCACACTGACAGAACCACAGGCACATAGACACAGGCAACAGAGCATGCACAATGTCGGCACTAGTACAGTGTATATCCACCTTTCGCAGCAATGCAGGCTGCTATTCTCCCATGGAGACGATCGTAGAGATGCTGGATGTAGTCCTGTGGAACGGCTTGCCATGCCATTTCCACCTGGCGCCTCAGTTGGACCAGCGTTCGTGCTGGACGTGCAGACCGCGTGAGACGACGCTTCATCCAGTTCCAAACATGCTCAATGGGGGACAGATCCGGAGATCTTGCTGGCCAGGGTAGTTGACTTACACCTTCTAGAGCACGTTGGGTGGCACGGGATACATGCGGACGTGCATTGTCCTGTTGGAACAGCAAGTTCCCTTGCCGGTCTAGGAATGGTAGAACGATGGGTTCGATGACGGTTTGGATGTACCGTGCACTATTCAGTGTTCCCTCGACGATCACCAGTGGTGTACGGCCAGTGTAGGAGATCGCTCCCCACACCATGATGCCGGGTGTTGGCCCTGTGTGCCTCGGTCGTATGCAGTCCTGATTGTGGCGCTCACCTGCACGGCGCCAAACACGCATACGACCATCATTGGCACCAAGGCAGAAGCGACTCTCATCGCTGAAGACGACACGTCTCCATTCGTCCCTCCATTCACGCCTGTCGCGACACCACTGGAGGCGGGCTGCACGATGTTGGGGCGTGAGCGGAAGACGGCCTAACGGTGTGCGGGACCGTAGCCCAGCTTCATGGAGACGGTTGCGAATGGTCCTCGCCGATACCCCAAGAGCAACAGTGTCCCCAGTTTGCTGGGAAGTGGCGGTGCGGTCCCCTACGGCACTGCGTAGGATCCTACGGTCTTGGCGTGCATCCGTGCGTCGCTGCGGTCCGGTCCCAGGTCGACGGGCACGTGCACCTTCCGCCGACCACTGGCGACAACATCGATGTACTGTGGAGACCTCACGCCCCACGTGTTGAGCAATTCGGCGGTACGTCCACCCGGCCTCCCGCATGCCCACTATACGCCCTCGCTCAAAGTCCGTCAACTGCACATACGGTTCACGTCCACGCTGTCGCGGCATGCTACCAGTGTTAAAGACTGCGATGGAGCTCCGTATGCCACGGCAAACTGGCTGACACTGACGGCGGCGGTGCACAAATGTTGCGCAGCTAGCGCCATTCGACGGCCAACACCGCGGTTCCTGGTGTGTCCGCTGTGCCGTGCGTGTGATCATTGCTTGTACAGCCCTCTCGCAGTGTCCGGAGCAAGTATGGTGGGTCTGACACACCGGTGTCAATGTGTTCTTTTTTCCATTTCCAGGAGTGTACATTAAATAAGACAGAACATTTTCACATATTGGCACTTCTACAAAAAAATTATTCACACAAAATTACAATTATATACAGTAAGTTTTGTTCCCTCCAAATGGGACAAAGAATTTTGAATTACAGATACACTACTTTGCATAGAATAAAATCACGACATAAAAGGCTTGACAAAGAAAGGAGTATACAATTTTATGTTATCGATTCATACACATTTACAGACGATCAACAATGTAACATTATATAAAGCAAAAAAAAAAAAAAAATAAATCCATACAGTATAAAGAGCTGTGGTGTTACAAGGTGAAGGTTGATTAAGAAGGATCACAAACAGGAGATGGTGTGCTGATTGAGGTCGTAAGAAACGTACGCTAGCTTCTCATATAGGTAAGAGAAAGGGGTTCGCCACGCTTTCAACTACCTAGTTTCACCTACTTTTCAATATCATCCAACTACTCACTCCCGCATCCGAAATAGAGGCACATAGACCGATGCATGTAGGATATGCCTTAGGATTTTTGGTAGGCCAGCGAATAAGATAGGTAGATATAATATTACAAAAAATTTATTAACTTTTGCATATATATTTACACACAGAAAACAACTCTTACCTTATTTTGGATAGGTGGAGGTTTAATAATGTCCAGTTTAATTTTTAACTTATAACTTAAATCCACATCTTAATCATCTATTTCTTTCTCCAACCAGTAATATGACTAATACAGAGAAGGTATATTTTCGAATTATAATAAATTGTAAATAGGCTGTTTAGGTTTTCCGTTGGTAACACCATGTAGCGCTGTGTATGAAAATCACCGATTGTGCTATGTGCAGGCTGTGGCTGGTTGGACTCGTTGTTGGAATATTCGCTTGTTTAGTGTTGAGCAGTTGGATGGGAAAAGCACGTAGCGTTGGGCAGTTGGAGGTTTAACCCCCCCCCCCCCCCCCCCCCCCGATTAATTCCTTTACTGGATTTTGGGTAATTTACCGAAGCCGCCAAACAGTTAATTATTATGATATATGACCGTGTGCTTAATGGATGAAAGGCTATCGGTTGTTCTGCTGTGGTTTCGGGAGTATTTCAACCGAATACGGCTGTCCTGAGACGGAATAGCTAATGATTGAAAGTTTGTCTATTATTAAGGATCACAAAGGTTGCGATGTACAAACTGATATATATTTCCTACTAACACACCAATTCTGAGGCAGTTGCTACCTTCACCTTACACGTCTAAATGCGGTTATCTCTTTTTATTGATTGCTGATTTTCAGTACTTCGTCACACGCAATGCTGATGGTTAACATTCACAACAATCCTCACTGCAATCCAAGGTTGTTGCTGGCCGACGCGGTTGACGCGAAACACGTAATTCGGCACTTGTCGCCCGCATCTCGTGGTCGTGCGGTAGCGTTCTCGCTTCCCACGCCCGGGTTCCCGGGTTCGATTCCCGGCGGGGTCAGGGATTTTCTCTGCCTCGTGATGGCTGGGTGTTGTGTGCTGTCCTTAGGTTAGTTAGGTTTAAGTAGTTCTAAGTTCTAGGGGACTTATGACCACAGCAGTTGAGTCCCATAGTGCTCAGAGCCATTTTTTTTTCGGCACTTGTCACTTCCTGTTTCATATCACTCGCGAATCGGTATTAGTGAGGGTCAACCCCACGACGATCAGGGGGACGTGCTCACTCGTCATACTCAGGTGAATTTTACCGTTTACAACTCACGCGACCACAATTCTTGCCCATCTCTCCAACACTACTTCTCACTTAACACTCTCTAGTACTACTCCGCACTCGACACTCCAGTACTACTTCGCACTCGACAATAGGTCTCACTGCCTCCTGCAGTGCTTGACAATCGACTCCTGTCTACTATCGACCTGGGTGTCGGATACTTAGCATCTATGCTTGTGGGATCACGGATCCCTTACAAGGTGAGCCGCCAGCAGTGGTGGATGTGGAGAGAGAAATGCCAGAGTTTTGATAGGTCACTATAAGCGGACGATCTGGACTTGTGTCCATCAGAAAAAGGAAATTTGTAAAGATGGATGTCATGAATTGATATATAAAACTTTAGAACGCTATTAAGGTAAATACATTGTTTGTTGTCTATCAAAATCTTACATTTGATAAATATGCCTATCAGTAGTTAGTGGCTTCATTAGTTACAATCTTTTATTTAGCTGGCAGTATTGGCGCGCGCTGTATTGCAGTAGTTCGAGTAACGAAGATTTTTGTGAGGTAAGTGATTCATGAAAGGTATAGGTTATTGTTAGTCAGGGCCATTTTTTTGTAGGGATTATTGAAAGTCAGATTGCGTTGCTCTAAAAATATAGTGTGTTAGTTTAGTGATGATCAGAATAAGTAAAGAGAAAACTGTTTGAGTACGTTGAGTTTTACTCAGCTGTCTTTGTAAATCAAATAACGGTGAGGTTTTCCAGCACTGTCATTCTTAATTTTTCTAAGGGGACGTTTCAACATATCTAATTTTCTTCCTGTAAAATACTTGTTTCATGGCTTTGACTATTAGCTCTGTTACCTCCTGCTGTTCTTCCAGGCCAGAGCATTCGGGGATTTTAATTTTTCCTCGTATCTCCTCCATGACGCTATTGTTAAAGCGTTCCACGTTTTCCTGTGTGTATATCGGCAACTCTTCTGCTCCACATTCTTGCGGGATTTCTGTATAAAACTTTAAGTTTACAACTTTTGCAAACGAGTGGCCACTAAATGTAGTTATTCCATCAGTTTTAAAGTCGCGCTAATGACTGTTCTGTTGCTAGGTGGACAACATCCAGCTCGCCACACTTAGGATATAACAATCCTTTTTAAGCCGTGCCAAATGGGAATAGAGGTTAATAAATACATTTTTGTGTATCCATTAATATAGTAATCGTTCTCGAATCCACCGAGTTCGGCCAGTACACCAGCACGTGACCAGTTTCCGTGGCTGTTCAATGTAACTGCCAATATTTTGTATTCCCCCTCTGTAGTCAGATTTTTCCATACAGAATGTTTAAATCCGTACGTAAACCTGGCCTGCACATCGGCAATAGCTTCTTCCTTTTCCAATTGCAGCTTATATTCTTCCTTTATAGCAGTTGTCTGCTCCATATACTCCAGTTTCCTCTTCTTTACTTCGAGGTTCTCCATTTCCAGTTTTCGTTTCCGTACGCTTAATACATTAATTGCATTTATAGGAGTGACTTCTTTAAGGGGAATGGTCTGTTTGATACATTGGTTCTTTTTCTTAGGATCTGGGGTATAACATTATTTGTAGGAACCAGTCCCAATGTGGCGATATCTCGGAGAACAGGGCTCTAGACTGAGAAAAATAAGTTTCTCCTGTTTAACACAAGACTTCAGCGTAATACTAGTATTGTCTTTGTTGGAGTCTGTGTTAAGACCCTCGACGTAGTTTACAGGTAGATAATTAAAACTGTATGCAGACAGAGCATAACTTGTAGGCTTTTCTCGGTCTTGAAAGTCCGGCAGATTTAGTTGCACACCAGTCAATTCTCGGGTGCTCTTATTACCCCAGTAGACAAATAGCAGAACGTTGTTAAACGTCACACAGAAATTGTTCTGTAAAGTATTAGTTAGCTGACACCACATGGACGCAATTGGCACAGAGTAAAGTGGAGCACATTGTAAATACTTCTTGTTGGTCTCTAATACACTTAAACAGCTTTGTAGTGGATCGAACACAAGATCCATTTTGCAGTTGTATATAGTGGCCTCCAGCCTTGTAATGCCATACTTCTTAGCCAAAGAAGACGTTAAAGTTTCGCGTGTCACACTTTATAAAGTATATAAGATGGTTACCGATAACTTTATTTATTCCTGGACTTGTGATTTGGCGTATAAATTTTGTATATACCTTTGTTGTACAAGTACAGCTCATCCACGTTAAACAGTCTATTCCAGCTGTCTTTTCGTTGTCCACAATCACATTGCTGCCTCTCTGATGGTCTCCTTCCATGCAGAAGTTGTGGGTTGGTATTGGATAGTCCCGCATCTCTATTTTATTAAAAATTCCGTCGAAGTCTTGCGTCATGTCTAAATCCGAAAGGTAATAATCGTCTACGAGTATCTGCTGCAATATTTCACGCAACTGTTCCATTAGAACGTCCAGTTTAACGTCGGATAGCCCGCATCTCGTGGTCGTGCGGTAGCGTTCTCGCTTCCCACGCCCGGGTTCCCGGGTTCGATTCCCGGCGGGGTCAGGGATTTTCTCTGCCTCGTGATGGCTGGGTGTTGTGTACTGTCCTTAGGTTAGTTAGGTTTAAGTAGTTCTAAGTTCTAGGGGACTGACAACCACAGCAGTTGAGTCCCATAGTGCTCAGAGCCATTTGAACCATTTAACGTCGGATAATTCCAGTTTACATGGTATAGCCACATGATTCTTATATTTCTTCGAAATGGTTTCCAGTGCTTTTATCCAATATTCCTCTTCCTGTGACACTGCCGCTTCCATGTAGGAGAAATGGTAGCTTCGCCTTGACATTATGTCTTGCAGTGACGATCTTGGAGAATTTACTACGTAGATATTAATTAAATGAGCCCACATTTCCTTCTTTAACATCACAGATCGTCCCTTCTGCAACTGCTCCTGACAGTCCCCTTGATCACAGATTTTAACTACCACAATGTTATGGCAAAACGGTTCTGTAATAGGAGTGAGCACATTTAAATTCTTCTTGCTAAGGAGCGTACTATTTTCGGTGTAATTTGTGTTGCCTCGGTCAGAAACAAGATTGTCCAGGTTCTCCATTAGTAACCATAAACCAAAGCGTTCGTCGGTTGGTCTCGTCCTCCTCACTAGTAGCTGAGGCATGTTCAGCACTTTGGAGGAATCCATGTTGACACTTTCCACTAACACAAAAGACTGATATGTTGCGGCTGTCATGCATCCTTTTATCCTCTAAATATCCACGATAGTGACACTTACGGTTACTTGATCTTCCGGTCATACATCCCTCCTAACTGAATTGCGCTATTACGTGTGCAAGGTGTGCGTGGGAGGGAAGGCGACTGCCCCTTGCAAGTACCACACTTATGTATGGGGTATTACCATCGCATCAGCTCGAAAGTGTAGTACAGCGCTGTACACGAACACGTTTTTGGACGGTGTAGTACAGCGCAATATCCATGCTGTAGAGTATGGGGCTGTACCTGAATTCGGTTTCGGACGAGGTGGTACAGAGCAATATTTGTACAGTACAGTAGAGCACCGTACCCGGACGTAGTTTCGGTGGGATGGTACAGCACAATAGGTGGGCGGAGTATCGTACCGTACTATCCGAGAGTGGTAGCGGCATTATTGGGCGTGGGATAGCGTGGTAACGTATAACGCTGGAACGCGATATACACTCCTGGAAATTGAAATAAGAACACCGTGAATTCATTGTCCCAGGAAGGGGAAACTTTATTGACACATTCCTGGGGTCAGATACATCACATGATCACACTGACAGAACCACAGGCACATAGACACAGGCAACAGAGCATGCACAATGTCGGCACTAGTACAGTGTATATCCACCTTTCGCAGCAATGCAGGCTGCTATTCTCCCATGGAGACGATCGTAGAGATGCTGGATGTAGTCCTGTGGAACGGCTTGCCATGCCATTTCCACCTGGCGCCTCAGTTGGACCAGCGTTCGTGCTGGACGTGCAGACCGCGTGAGACGACGCTTCATCCAGTCCCAAACATGCTCAATGGGGCACAGATCCGGAGATCGTGCTGGCCAGGGTAGTTGACTTACACCTTCTAGAGCACGTTGGGTGGCACGGGATACATGCGGACGTGCATTGTCCTGTTGGAACAGCAAGTTCCCTTGCCGGTCTAGGAATGGTAGAACGATGGGTTCGATGACGGTTTGGATGTACCGTGCACTATTCAGTGTCCCCTCGACGATCACCAGTGGTGTACGGCCAGTGTAGGAGATCGCTCCCCACACCACGATGCCGGGTGTTGGCCCTGGGTGCCTCGGTCGTATGCAGTCCTGATTGTGGCGCTCACCTGCACGGCGCCAAACACGCATACGACCATCATTGGCACCACGGCAGAAGCGACTCTCATCGCTGAAGACGACACGTCTCCATTCGTCCCTCCATTCACGCCTGTCGCGACACCACTGGAGGCGGGCTGCACGATGTTGGGGCGTGAGCGGAAGACGGCCTAACGGTGTGCGGGACCGTAGCCCAGCTTCATGGAGACGGTTGCGAATGGTCCTCGCCGATACCCCAGGAGCAACAGTGTCCATAATTTGCTGGGAAGTGGCGGTGCGGTCCCCTACGGCACTGCGTAGGATCCTACGGTCTTGGCGTGCATCCGTGCGTCGCTGCGGTCCGGTCCCAGGTCGACGGGCACGTGCACCTTCCGCCGACCACTGGCGACAACATCGATGTACTGTGGAGACCTCACGCCCCACGTGTTGAGCAATTCGGCGGTACGTCCACCCGGCCTCCCGCATGCCCACTATACGCCCTCGCTCAAAGTCCGTCAACTGCACATACGGTTCACGTCCACGCTGTCGCGGCATGCTACCAGTGTTAAAGACTGCGATGGAGCTCCGTATGCCACGGCAAACTGGCTGACACTGACGGCGGCGGTGCACAAATGCTGCGCAGCTAGCGCCATTCGACGGCCAACACCGCGGTTCCTGGTGTGTCCGCTGTGCCGTGCGTGTGATCATTGCTTGTACAGCCCTCTCGCAGTGTTCGGAGCAAGTATGGTGGGTCTGACACACCGGTGTCAATGTGTTCTTTTTTCCATTTCCAGGAGTGTATATTCCTACTGCAAATCAACGTCACTGGTATGGCTCTGCGAATCAGCGGATTATTCCTGTTTCTATTCTTGAGTATTGGTGTGACCTCAGCAACTTAACAATCTTCGAGTACAGATCTTTCGGCGAGCGAGCAGTAGTTGTATGTAACTGCTAAGTATGGAGCTATTGCACGAGGCACATTCAATAAATAATACATTACATTTTTCCCCGGCGGAATATGTTGTGGTACATGTTGGAATTTTCCCGCCTCAGCTCCGATAGTTTCATGAAGCTCTGACAGGTGGCGACACTACTGTAGTCTTCAAAATGGCGCCTGAAACGGAGCTGCTCCGCAGGCAGGAAACTGTCATTGTGTTCCTTTTGGCGGAAGACAGAAGAATCGCAGATATTCCTAGGCGCTTGGAGAATTTATACGGAGACCTGCTGGTGAACAAAAGTACGGCGAGTCGTTGGCTGAGATGTCTGTCATCATGGCAACAATGTCGCGCAAACATTTCCGACCTCCCGCTTGTAACAACTCGCTACTCAGTCTAATGTCTCTGTTCATAGTGCTGACACACTCGAACATTAATTGGGGTACTCAAAGATGTGTTCCCGATGGGTTCCTCACCGCCTAGCATAGAACCATAAAGAGCAACAAAGGACCATCTGTGCGGAACTTTTTGCGCGTTATGAAGCTGACTGAGACAATTTCTTGTTTAACTTCGTCACAGGCGATGAAACATGGGTTCATAAGTTCGATCCGGAAACCAAACGGCAATCCACACCACCTCTCCGCCGAAGGAAAAGTTCAAAGCCGCACACTGAGCCGGTAAAGTCATGGCGGAGGTCTTCTGGCAGTATGAATCGGTTATTCTGTTTGGTGTCGTGCCTGATGGTGCAACGATCAGCTTGGAAGTTTGTTGTGTTACCCTCAGATAATTTAAGAAATGGATTCAGCGTGTCGCTCGCCACAAAAATTGCAAACGAACTTTTCTTTCCCAATGACAACGGAAGGCCTCACATAAATCTGCACACACGAGAGGGGCTCATAAACCTTGGTAGGACCGTTTTTCCTCAACCAGTGCCGGCCGGGGTGGCCGAGCGGTTCTAGGCGCTACAGTCTAGAACCGCGTGACCGCTACGGTCGCAGGTTCGAAGCCTGCCCCGGGCATGGATGTGTGTGATGTTGTTAAGTTTAAGTAGTTTTAAGTTATAGAGCCATTTGAACCTCAACCAGTCTACAGCCCAGATCTCACACATTCCGATTTCCATATGTTTGGCTCAATGAAGGATGCACTCCTCGGGAAGCAGTACGTGGATGATGGGGAGGTTACTGATGCAGCAAAACACTGACACAGGTGTCGACTATGCGGGCATTGAGGCCCTCCCGCTAAGATGGCGTAAGACTGTCGCAATGAATGGAGGTATTGTTGAAGAATAGGATTTTGTAGCCAAAAGAATGGGGGGATAATATAGTGTATTGGAATTCAGAATAAAAACCGCCTGCTTTCAGGAAAAAAGTATTGCATTATTTATTGGAAGGCTCTCGAATGAACATACTCTGAAAGAAATAAAACTGGTATACGGATAGGATTGGTAGAATTGCCTTTATTAAGAAAATTAAGCAGTTTTGCTACACTGAGGACACCGATTACGAAGCTATTCATGCAGGCAGTTGTTCGTTGCTCACATTCTGGAGTATTTACGTCGTGTCCTTTGGTGAAGCAATTTCGGAAAGCTGTGATTAGTAACTCCGCTTTAGTAACACTTGGGTCGATGAAATTAGTGGCGGTATCGCACTGTGAATATGTTGTTGTTGTTGTGGTCTTCTGTCCAGAGACTCGTTTGATGCAGCTCTCCATGCTACTCTATCCTGTGCAAGCTTCTTCATCTCCCAGTACCTACTGCAGCCTACATCCTTCTGAATCTGCTTAGTGTATTCATCTCTTGGTCTCCCTCTACGATTTTTACCCTCCACGCTGCCCTCCGATACTAAATTGCTGATCTCTCTATGTCTCAGAACATGTCCTGCCAACCGATCCCTTCTTCTAGTCAAGTTGTGCCACAAGCTCCTTTTCTCCCCAATTCTATTCAATACCTCCTTATTAGTTATGTGATCTACCCATCTAATCTTCAGCATTCTTCTGTAGCACCACATTTCGAAAGCTTCTATTCTCTTCTTGTCTAAACGATTTATCGTCCACGTTTCACTTACATACATGGCTACACTCCATACAAACACTTTCAGAAACGACTTCCTGACATTTAAATCTATACTCAATGTTAACAAATTTTTCTTCTTCAGAAACGCCTTCCTTGCCATTGCCAGCCTACATTTTATATCCTCTCCACTTCGGCCATCATCAGTTATTTTGCTCCCCAAACAGCAAAAGTCCTTTACTACTTTAAGTGTCTCATTTCCTAATTCCCTCTGCATCACCTGACTTAATTCGACTACATTCCATTATGCTCCTTTTGCTTTTGTTGATGTTCATCTTATACCCTCTTTTCAAGACTCTCTCCATTCCGTTCAACTGCTCTTCCAAGTCCTTTGCTGTCTCTGACAGAATTACAATGTCATCGGCGAACCTCAAATCCTTTATTTCTTCTCCATGGATTTTAATACCTACTCTGAACTTTTCTTTTGTTTCCTGTATTGCCTGCTCAATATACAGATTGAATAACATCGGGAATAGGCTAAAACCCTGTCTCACTCCCCTCCCAACGACCGCCCCTCTTTCATAACCCTCGACTCTTATAACTGCCATCTGGTTTCTGTACAAATTGTAAATAGCCTGTCGCTCCCTGTATTTTACCCCTGCCACCTTCAGAATTTGAAAGAGAGCATTCCAATCAACATTGTCAAAAGCTTTCTCTAAGTCTACAAATGCTAGAAACGTAGGTTTGTCTTTCCTTAATATTTCTTCTAAGATAAGTCGTCAGGCCAGTATTCCCTCACGTATTCCAACATTTCTACGGAATCCAAATTGATCTTCCCCGAGGTTGGCTTCTATCAGTTTTTCGATTCGTCTGTAAAGCATTCGCGTTAGTATTTTCCAACTGTGACTTATTAAACAGTTGGGTAATTTTCACATCTGTCAACACCTGCTTTCTTCGGGATTGGAATTATTATATTCTTCTTGAAGTCTGAGGGTATTTCGCCTGTCTCATACATCTTGCTCACCAGATGGTAGAGTTTTGTCAGGAATGGCTCTCCCAAGGCTGTCAGTAGTTCTAATGGAATGTTGTCTACTCCTGGGACCTTGTTTCGACTCAGGTCTTTCAGTGCTCTGTCAAACTCTTCATGCAGTATCATATCTCCCATTTCATCTTCATCTAACTCCTCTTCCATTCCCATATTATTGTCCTCAAGTACATCGCCCTTGTATAGGCCCTCTATATACTCCTTCCACCTTTCTGCTTTCCCTTCTTTGCTTAGAACTGGGCAGTATCTATCTTACCCCTAGTGAAATAAGCCTCTACATCCTTACATTTGTCCTCTAGCCATCCCTGCTTAGCTATTTTGCACTTCCTGTCGATATCATTTTTGAGACATTTGTATTCCTTTTTGCCTGCTTCATTTACTGCATTTTTATATTTTCTCCTTTCATCAATTAGATTCAGTATCTCTTCTGTTACCCAAGGGTTTCTACCATCCCTCGTCTTTTTACCTATTTGATCCTCCGCTGCCTTCACTATTTCATCCCTCAAAGCTACCCATTCCTCTTCTACTGTATTTCTTTCCCCCATTCCTGTCAATTGTTCCCTTATGCTCTCCCTGAAACTCTGTACAACCTCTGGTTCTTTCAGTTCATTCAGGTCCCATCTCCTTAAATTCCCACCTTTTTGCAGTTTCTTCAGTTTTAATCTACTGTTCATAATAAATAGATTGTGCTCAGAGTCCACATCTGCCCCAGGAAATGTCTTACAATTTAAAACCTGGTTCCTAAATCTCTGTCTTACCATTATATAATCTATCTGAAACCTGTCAGTATCTCCAGGGTTCTTCCATGTATACATCCTTCTTTTATGATTCTTGAACCAAGTTTTAGCTATGATTAAGTTATGCTCTGTGCAAAATTCTACCAGGCGGCTTCCTCTTTCATTTCTCTCCCCCAATCCATATTCAGCTACTATGTTTCCTTCTCTCCATTTTCCTACTCTCGAATTCCAGTCACCCATGACTATTAAATTTTCGTCTCCCTTCACTACCTGAATAATTTCTTTTATCTCATCATACATTTCATCAATTTCTTCATCGTCTGCAGAGCTAGTTGGCATATAAACTTGTACTACTGTAGTAGGCGTGGGCTTCGTGTCTATCTTGGCCACAATAATGCGTTCACTATGCTGTTTGTAGTAGCTTACCCGTACTCCTATTTTTTTATTCATTATTAGACCTACTCCTGCATAACCCCTATTTGATTTTGTATTTATAACCCTGTATTCACCTGACCAGAAGTCTTGTTCCTCCTGCCACCGAACTTCGCTAATTCCCACTATATCTAACTTTAATCTATCCATTTCCCTTTTTAGATTTTCTAACCTACCTGCCCGATTAAGGGATCTGACATTCCACGCTCCGATCCGTAGAACACCAGATTTCTTTCTCCTGATAACGACGTCCTCTTGTGTAGTCTCCGCCCGGAGATCCGAATGGGCGACTATTTTACCTCCAGAATATTTTACCCAAGAGGACGCCATCATCATTTAATCATATAGTAACGCTGCATGCCCTCGGGAAAAATTACGGCTCTAGTTTCCCCTTGCTTTCAGCCGTTCGCAGTACCACAACAGCAAGGCCATTTTGGTTAGTGTTACAAGGCCAGAGCAGTCAATCATCCAGACTGTTGCCCCTGCAACTACTGAAAAGGCTGCTGCCCCGCTTCAGGAACCACACGTTTGTCTGGCCTCTCAATAGATACCCCTCCGCTGTGGTTGCACCTACGGTACGGCTATCTGTATCATTGAGGCATGCAAGCCTCCCCACCAACGACACAGGTCCATGGTTCACGGGAGGGACTGTGAATATATTGGTTACGTTTTGCCACTGGTGTACTTTACGTATGATGAGCATCTCTTCGGATTTTCTACCAGATTTCGAGTATTCTGGGTTTTAAACCTACTGGTTGCCGACGTCTGGTTACACCACCGTACGGAATCTGCACTAGCTGATCCCTGCAATTAGAGCGATTACTCGAACGATGGCACGCACCAGCCAGCGTAGTTACATTCCTCGACTCCACTAATGTGGTTGTTGGCTTCAACATAATACCTCACGCCATTTTTGTAGGGAAGGTACAACCTGTTGCTACTGAAAATAAATTGTTTCGCTATAGAAGACTGAGACTTTTACCTATTGCCAATCTCACTATTTCGTTTTTCAAAGCCGACCGTTTATAAGTTCACGCCTTTATTTTTTAAAAACTTGAAGTCTGTTAGAAAAACAAACAAACGCAGTTAACACAATGCCAACAGCAAATGCCGCATAAATTTAGTGATTAGCAAGAGTAACAGAATACATTTGCCAATCATACATAAACTATGCAATGCATAATTACATCATTCATTAATTTTGATGAAGCGGTAACCGAACTGATGGAGTAATTAACTTTGAATGTATATTATTACTGCTAATTCCCTCTATAAATATTTAAAGATGGAATCGACAGTCAAGCTCGTTATGGCGATATTACAGAAACATTAGACAGGTGGCTCCATGAGAAACTTTGTTCTTAGATTAGGGAGGTCAAAGTTTTACTTGAAAATCCATCAAAATTCACACTGGTGGGATCTGTTTTTCGACACAGCTTTTAGTCCTGGTTTCCTAGCTCGACGTAGATCCCCTCTACATAAGAAAACCATATGTAGCCTATGTCAAAGTCCACTGTACATTATATATGTATTTCTTAAATAGTTTTCTGTGGCTAAGCTTCAGCTCGCCGCCCCCCCCCCCCCACCCCCCTGGACCTTGCCCTTGGTGGGGAGGCTTGAGGGCCTCAGCAATACAGATTCCCGTACCATAGATGCTACAATGGAGGGGTATCTGTTGAGTGGCCAGACAACCAGACAAACGTGTGGTTCCTGAAGAGGGGCAACAGCCTTTGCAATAGTTGCAAGAGCAACAGTGTGAATGACTGACTTATCTGCCCTCGCAACATAAACCAAAATAACCTTACCATGCTGGTAATGCGAACGGCTGAAAGCAAGGGTAAACTACGGCCCCAATTTTTCCCGAGGGCAAACACATCTATTTGATGGTTAAATGATGATGCAGTCTTCTTGGGTAAAATATTTCAGAGATAAAATACTCCCCCTTTTGGATCTCCGGGCGACTGTAGTCAGGAGGATGTTGTTATCACGAGAAACAAAACTGGCATTCAAGGGGCCCCAGCGTGGAATGTCAGATCCCTTACTCAGGCAGGTCGGTTAGAAAACTTAAAAAAGGAAACGGATAGTTTAATGTTAGAGAGAGCGGGAAATAGTGAAGTTCGGTGGCAGGAGGAACAGGAATTCTTGTAAGATGAATACAGGGTTACAAATACAAAATCAAATAGGGGTAATGCGGGACTAGGTTTAATGAACAATAAAAGAATGGGAACGCGGATATGCTTTTATGAACAGCATAGTGTAGGCATTATTGTAGCCAAGACAGACACAAAGCCCACACCCATCACAGTAGTACACGTTTATATGCCAACTAGCTCCCCAGCTGATGAAGACATTGAAGAAATGTATGATGAGACAAAAGAAATTATTCAGATAGTTAAGGTAGATGAAAATTTTAATATTCATGTGGGACTGGAATACAGTAGTTGAAAAAGGAAGAGAAGGAAAAGCAGTAGGTGAATATGGACTGGGGGAAAGGAATGAAAGAGGAGGCCGCCTGGTAGAATTTGGCACAGAGTATAATTTAATCATAGCTAGAAGGTTGTATACATGGAGGAGCCCGGGAGACGCCGGGAGGTTTTTAAGTTGTAAGACACTTCCAGGGGCAGTGTATAGGTTATGAACGGCAGATTAAAACTGAAGAAACTTCAAAAAGGCAGAAGGGACATGAATAAACTGAAAGAACCATACGCTGTAGAGAGTTTCAAAGGGAACATTAGGGAACGATTGACAAGAACAGGCGAATGGAATACTATAGAAGAAGGATGAGTAGCTTTGAGTGATGAAATAGAGAAGGCAACAAAGAATCAAGCAGGTAAGAAGACGAGAGCTAGTAGAAATCGTTGGATAACAAGAGGTATTGGAATAAATTGATTAAATGAGAAAATATAGAAATGCAATAAATGAAGCAAGATGAAAGTGAATACAAACGTCTAAAAAATGACATCGGCAGGAAGTGCATAACGGCTAAGCAGGAATGGCTAGAGGACAAATGTAAGGATGTAGAATCACATGTCACTACGGGGATGCTGCCTATAGGAAAGTTAGGGAACACCTGGGAGAAAAGAGAACCACATGTATGAATATCCAGAGCTTAGTTGGAAAACCAACGCTAAACAAAGAAGTAAAAGCAGAAAGGTAGAAGGAACACATAGAGGGTCTATACAACGGAGTTGTACTTGAGGAAAATATTCTGCAAATGGAAAAAGACGTAGATGAAAATGAGAAGGGAGATATGGTGCTGCATGAAGAATTTGACAAAGCACTGAAAGGTTTAAGTCGAAACAAGGCCCCGGGAGAAGACAACATTCCGTTAGAGCTACAGAGCTACTGATATCCTTGGTACACCCAGCCATGAAAAAACTTTTCAATCTGGTGGGAAAGATGTATGAGACAGTCGAAATACCCTCAGACTTCAAGAAGAGTGTAATAGTTGCAATACCAAAGAAATAAGGTGCTGACATGCATGAAAATTACAGAACTATCAATTTAATAAGTACCGGTGTCAAAATACTAACACGAATCCCTTACAGAAGAATGGAAAAGCTGGCACAAGACAAACGCGGGGAGTATCAGTTTGGATTAAGGAGAATGTAGGAACACGGGAGGAAATACTGACCCTTCTATTCTCATAGAATATAGGTTAATAAAAGGCAAACCTATGTTTATAGCATTTGTAGACTTAGAGAAAGTTGTTGATAATGTTGACTGCAATACTATCCTTCATATTGTAATGGTGGAAGGGCTAAAATATACATCAAAAAAAGTTTTCCATCGCATCGGTTCCGAGAGTTCCGGAACCTGTACAAAAAATTGGAACTGAGATCAACATGAACACCATTTTCGCCCTTTTAATTGTTCATGAAAACCACACATGTCATGTTGCTACACCACACAGTGAGACCTTCAGAGGTGGTGGTCCAGACTGCTGTACACACCGGTACCTCTAATACAAAGTAGCACGCCCTCTTGCATTGATGCATGTCTGTATTCGTCGTGGCATACTATCCACAGGTTCATCAAGACACTGTTGGTCCAGATTGTCCCACTCCTCAACGGCGATTCATCGTGGATCGCTCAAAGCGGTTGGTGGGTCACGTCGTCCATAGACATCCCTTTTCAATCTATCCCAGGCATGTTCTATAGGGTTCAAGTCTGGAGAAAATGCTGGCCACTCTAGTCGAGCAATTTCGCTATCCTGAAGGATGTCATTCACATGATGTGCACGATGGGGATGCGAATTGTAATTCATGAAGACGAATACTTCACCTATATGCTGCCAATATGGTTGCACTATCGGTCGGAGGACAGCATTCACATATCGTACAGCCGTTACTGCACCTTCCATGACCATCAGCGGCGTACGTCGGTCGTACATAATGCCACCCCAAAACAGCAGGAAACCTCCACATTGCTTACACCCGCAGGACAGTGTGTCTAAGGCATTCAGCCTGACCGGGTTGCCTCCAAACACGTCTCCGACGAATGTCAGGTTGAAGGCATATGCGGCACTCATCGGTGAAGAGAACGTGATGCCAATCCTGAGCGGTTCATTCGTCATATTGTTGGGCCCATCTGTACCACGCTGCATGGTGTCGTGGTTGCAAAGATGGACCTCGCCATGAACGTCGGGAGTGAAGTTGTGCGTCATGCAGCCTATTGCTCACAGTTTGAGTTGTAAAACGAAGTACTATGTCTGCACTAAAAGCATTATTCAACATGGTGGCGTTGTGTGGCGTTGCTGTCAGGGTTTCTCCGAGCCATAATTAGTAGGTAACGGTCATCCACTGCAGTAGTAGCCCTTGGGCAGGCTGAGCGAGTCATGTCATCAATAGTTCCCGTCTCTCTGTATCTCCTCCATGTCGGAACAACATCGCTTAGGTTCACTCCGAGACGCCTGGACACTTCCCTTGTTGAGAGCCCTTCCTGGCACAAAGTAACAATGCCGACGCGGTCGAACCGCGGTATTGACAGTCTAGGCATGGTTGAACTACAGACAACACGAGCTGTGTACCTCCTTCTTTGTGGATTGACTGGAACTGATCGCCTGTCGGACCCCTCCGTCTAATAGGCCCTGCTCATGCATGGTTGTTTATATCTTTGGGCGGGTTTAGTGACATCTCTGAACAGTCGAGCGGACTGTGTCTGTGATACAATATCCACAGTCTACGTCTATCTTCAGGAGTTCCGGGAAGTGGGGAGCAGCAAAACATTTTTTGATGTTTGTAAAACGGAGTGAAAGGCTAGTAAGACAAGATTGTAGCCTATCCCAGATGTTATTCAACATATATATTGAGCAATCAGTAAAGGAAACAAAAGAAAACTCTGGATTAGGAATTAAATTCCAGGGAGAATAAATGAAAACTGAGAGGTTTGCCGATGACATTGTAGTTCTATCAGAGACACCAAGGGACTTGGAAGAGCAGTTGAACGGAATGACAGTGTGTTGGAAGATGGATTAAGATGAACATAAACAAAGGCAAAACGAAGATAATGGAATGTAGTCGAATTAAATCAGATGATGCTGATGAGATTACATTAGTAAACGAGACACTTAAGGTAGTAGATGAGTTTTGCTATTTGATCAGCAAAATAACTGATGACGGTCAATGAAGGGAGGATATAAAATGTAAACTGGTAATGGCAAGAAAAGCATTTCTGAAGAAGAGAAATTTATTAGTATCGAATATAGATTTAAGTGTCAGGAAGTCTTTTCTGAAAATATTTATATGGGTTGTACCCATGTATGGAAGTGAAACATGGACGATTAACAGTTTAGAAAAGAAGAGAATAGAAGCTTTTGAAATGGGGTGCTACAGAAGAATGTTGGAGATTTGATGCGTAGATCACGTAACTAATGAGAAGGTACTGAACAGAACTGGGGAGAAGAGTAATTTGTGTTACAACATGAGCAAAAGATGGGATCGGTTGGTAGGACAAATTCTGCGATGGAGGGAAGCGTGGTGGGCGTAAAAATCGTAGAGAGACCAACAGGTGAATACAGTAAGCAGTTTCAGAAGGGTGTAGGTTGCAATAGTTACTCGGAGGTGAAGAGGCTTGCAGCATGGAAAGCTGCATCATACTAGTCGTTGGACTGAAGGCCGCAACAACTACATGTCTCATGATGGTACGAAATGACTCGGGACTTGCCTTTCTTTTTCGGCCACATCGTCTTATTTTTCTTAAATACAGTGTATGTAGAATGACACAGAAATCCTTTTAAGTTATGAATATTTCTTTTAGTTGACGAAGGCTACATACGTTGATTCTTAGACTACTACTACTGTCTTTAACTAACTACAACAAGAAGAGGAGTGATAATTTCAAAAAACGCTCAAGTAAACCTGTTGTTGAGTTTATACCTCGCCCTTTGATGATCAGTTACTGTACCTAGGGTTAAAAAACTGTGCTGCTCTGGAATAAAAATGATTGGTAGTAAAATGAAGTCTAGAAAGCAGATTAGATATCTTCGACAGAACGTAATCTTAAATCCTCCACAAAACCCCTTCACAAAACTAGTAACTGCGGGTATCTAGTCACATGACTGAGATACTTAACTTTTTCACGAGACCAAGAAGCGAGCTTAGCATCAGAATTTTTTCTTTTGTTTTATCATGTATTAAAACTTGTGTTTTCATTTCAGTGTTATACTGGCATATCCATATATTTCAGAATGTGTTACCCAGAACAAAATATTTCTGTCTTGGTTAATTTGTAGAAACAACACCACTCTTTGATTAAGTGACAGTAAGAAATAGACGGCCACGTATTACTTCAAGCACGCACCGACAATTCAATATATTGACGAATAACGGTAGCAAAGTGACGTTTTGTCTGATGCACCTAGGTGGTAGGAATTCCTTTCTAATGTACGGAAAAAACTCCGCTCCTCAACCAATATTCGAAGGCTCGTCTTTCACGTCAGAATTTAATTATATATATGTTATACAAGACAACTACTTCATTCCGACTTGTAAGAAAGCCGTAGGGGCTACTGTGGCTAAGTAACTAAACATTATATATCCACTCACTTTATTTTAATTGTTTAAGAACGTACTTATACAGTGTGATGAAATACACTGAAGCATTACTCGTAATAGTACAGAGGAACATGGACAATCTCATTGTTTTAAACAGTGTAAAAAAGAAATTTAGAAAAATATTAATGCTGACAGAATCAACGAATGAAAATTTTTATCTATGGCGGGATTCGAAACCCAGTCTTCTGCTTGCTAGACAGAATTGCTAACCACTAGCGCATCCACCTAATGAGTGGGGTAACCAGATTCGAATCCTGCCTTTTGGTACATGTTTTCATTCGTCATTTCCGTTTGATAATATACGTCATATAGTTTAAGACTTGAAATGGTCTCTGAAATCATATATTTTCATTTGCAATAAATGTGGAAAATCTATTAATGTTTTTTGGCTTCAGACTTTTGTGAAGAGAATGGTTTGAATTTTTTTGATGCATTGGTCAGCCTGTAAAGAAATAACCTTACATTCAGTACAATATGTGGACACTCACATTAACTCTTTAAAAATGAAGACTGTTATATAGTGTGTTGGTATACTTTGATGGATTCGTTAAACTGTAATTGCATGACATTGACATCACTACATCTTTATAATATTTGCATGTGAAACTATAGTGATATACACCTTATTAGCATTATACGTAATGAACAGTAACTCTTTGTTGGTTTCTTCTCCACAGAAGATTATTGCTCCACTTATCTGCTATAAGCCCGAAGTTCGTTTCACAACAATCCCTGTACACCTGCACACTGTCTTCTTATAGCTCTTATTAATAATGTGTCGTTTCTGTTATTGCTGTGCATTCTTGTTTGTATCATTTGAAGGTTTTTGCTTATAGTAACACAATAACCGTGTCACATAATTAATACCAACAAACAAATAAATTACGTACAGGTGTTTTAATGTAGTGACCAATCGAAAACACGGCGTTATGACATCTTTGGCACGTTGATAGACTGAACACATCAATAATCATATACCTATGAATGTATAGAGCCTCTATCATAAACTGTTTTTGCAGTTTACTTCAAAACGAAAGAATATGTTTGTTTCATGTCTGTTATACACAGGCAGACGTATTATGAAGGCAACATTTTAAGATTTGAGGAAAAAATCGGAAATCAGAATGACAACGTGCTTAACATTAAAACTGAGGACGACATAGCTGCACGATAGGTAATTGAAATCTTCTTTTTATGATCCTCGTACAGCAAGGAAAAAGTATCAGATGATATCCTTTCGTTTCTTTCTGCTTCCTTCTAGCAACTTAGAATACTTTGAAAGTCCACGTTTATTTAAGCAAAGCTGTTTCAAAAGCGTCAGCGCTCCTCCATTTGCTTCCGCTCTATTCAACGTCCACCAGAAGAAGACCAAATAAATTCGATGGAATCTTCTCTAGTTATCAGTCTAGTCGTGGCGTCGTGTTGGCACCACTCTTCGGCCAGTTTCTTACTCATCACCTTCAGGCAGAGATGATGAACCGGAAATTTTTCGAAAAGATGCGACAACACGATGCCATGACTCGACTGATAATCAGAGAAATTTTGATCAATAAAATGTACCGAGTTACCCTGCATACCCAAGAAATTAGTCTGTTCCTGCATTTTCCATTTATTTCAACACAGCTGATACTGAAGCGACAGCTGAGAAGAATTGCTCAAGTGAGTTCTTAATCGACAGTAAAGGATATCTGAAGCCTGCCCTGATAAACGCGAGGTCTAACGCGCCGGCGGATTAGTGTCGATGTCTGGTGCGCCGGCCAGCCTGTGGGTGGTTTTTAGGGCGGTTTTCCATCTGCCTCGGCGAATGCGGGCTGGTTCCCCTCATTCCGCCTCAGTTACACTATGTCGGCGATTGCTGCGCAAACGCTGTCTCGGGTTATACACAACGCTGGTGACTACTTTGAAGGTCAGTAAGACTATGAACCACGTATGTATTTCGTACGAGCTGTAAATAAATAGTTGCCACTATTAAAGTTTTAGACCTCATATTACGTGAGGTAAATTTACGCATTTGTTAAATGAATGTTGGAAGTGGAAGATGACACCCGACTCTTGGAAGGTGGCGGCAGTAATACTGCTCTCTAGAGAAAGGAACTAGAAAGGCTTGGGAAAATACAGAGGAGTAAGTCTGTTGAACAGTGGCTATAAATTATACGCACAAATAATTAATAACAAATTACCTGACGCTCTCTTACTACAGGAACATAACGGTTTTAGAAAAAGACCCTCATGCAGTGACAATACTACATTAGTGCGGGAGATAACTGAAAGAGACAAGAACATAATCGGGAAACTTATATTGTACTTGTAGATTATGAAAAAGCCTTCGATAGAGTGAACAGGTATAAGCTATGAAATGTAAGGCAAAGACAAGATTATCCTAAACATTTAATACAAGTGATAAAAAGTTTGTATTTAACTAACGAAATTTTAATTATTTCAGAGCAGGACCAATACCAGTTGACGGTGGGGTATAGGCTCTCACTCACTTCACTTAGTATGTTGACAACATTGTTAGATAATGGGAAGAAGAAGTTCACCCAGGAATAAAATTAATTCCTGGGTGGGGACATCGAGAAATCAATACAAAGAGAATCGCTGACCAGCGCTGCGGATTGGAGATGTGGGACATCTGCGATCAAGATGCCATTTCGGGCCAAGCGATCGTGTATGGTAGTCGCATTTTGTATTCTCTTTTGTTGAATAAATGTTTATCCGCAAACATCGGTGTTCCCAATTTATTGTCATGTCACCAATTACCATACAGAGTTGTGTACTTTGTCACCCAGAAACACACCTTTAGATACTGTAACTCTTTACTGACGAGCAAATAATTTTACAAAGAAGGAAGATTATTTACAATTTGCTCGGCGTACATCACTTGGACTTAATAAGTAAACTCTGTAACATGAGCATACCAGAAGATTAACCAAAGTTCCAAAGTTATGTCTTAAAAAAAATACTAAATGGAAAATCAGTTGAACAGGAATCACACTTCCAGCCCTTAGGGTGTGGCGTAATCTTTCTACAGTCAGTTAAATAATTTTCAAAAGCTACGTGCCTCTATAAACAGAACATTAGCCAATAAATCCTGGAGAGACACAAAGACAAAATGCCAAAAGCGATGTCAAGGCTTTTGCTCATGTACGGAAGTGAGACCTGGACAGTAACTAAGGAAGACCAGACAAAGATACAGCCATCTGAAATCAAGGGCACCAATACAACAGTTTGTAGGGGGCGGGGGGGGGGGGCTAGATTTGGAAGAATGGAATATTTCTTTTTAATATCTTGAAACTTGAATGATGACTTTCATGTAGTCATAAAAACTTCCAGTTACGACAGAGTTAAAAACCCACGTAATACCGACTTTTAAATCATTTTGCTGAAAGAGTAACCCATGATTAGGCTACATTTTTCCCTTTGCCTTCCTCCCCCTACCTCTCTCTCTCTCTCTCTCCACAGCCGGCTCCCTCACCCCCTCCCTCCCAAGCCGTTGCCCTAGGGCATTGGCGCCCTTGTGTGAATTAAAATTTTTAATGCAAGTGTAAGGATGTATTTTCTAAGGGATCAGATAAAGAATTTTGAAATAAGGCAGAATTAAATGTTCTACATGACTGAAAGAAAAGAAAACAGGATAACAAAATGCAAGATACATATTGAAATAACGGGGGGCAGGTAGAATAGTCAGACATGTAACAGACCATAGACATGCAGGAAAGAGATACAGGAGGACCAAGGAAAATGTGGCTTTTGTGAACACGGAACAGACTATGATCCTAATCCTTGAAGAGAAGAAGAAGAAGATTACCGGGATGGCCTCATCATAGCAGAAGGCAGTCGTTATCTTCAGTAAAGGTATTATACTTGAGAAAGAAGTTCCTCAGAGTGTTTTATGTCTGGAGCAAAGCGCAGTATCGAAGTAAAATTTAGTGCATGGATACTCGGAGAACAACGATCGGGAAGTATTGTGTAACGCTCCGTCGAAGAATGTTCAAAAGTAAATGTACAGGAGGTTCAATATGAATAATAACCAAAAAGTATTCACGAAGAGGAAATGGCTAAGGTAATACACTCCTCGAAATGGTAAAAAGAAAACATTGACACCGGTGTGTCAGACCCACCATACTTGCTCCGGACACTGCGAGAGGGCTGTACAAGCAATGATCACACGCACGGCACAGCGGACACACCAGGACCCGCGGTGTTGGCCGTCGAATGGCGCTAGCTGCGCAGCATTTGTGCACCGCCGCCGTCAGTGTTAGCCAGTTTGCCGTGGCATACGGAGCTCCATCGCAGTCTTTAACACTGGTAGCATGCCGCGACAGCGTGGACGTGAACCGTATGTGCAGTTGACGGACTTTGAGCGAGGGCGTATAGTGGGCATGCGGGAGGCCGGGTGGACGTACCGCCGAATTGCTCAACACGTGGGGCGTGAGGTCTCCACAGTACATCGATGTTGTCGCCAGTGGTCGGCGGAAGGTGCACGTGCCCGTCGACCTGGGACCGGACCGCAGCGACGCACGGATGCACGCCAAGACCGTAGGATCCTACGCAGTGCCGTAGGGGACCGCACCGCCACTTCCCAGCAAATTAGGGGCACTGTTGCTCCTGGGGTATCGGCGAGGACCAATCGCAACCGTCTCCATGAAGCTGGGCTACGGTCCCGCACACCGTTAGGCCGTCTTCCGCTCACGCCCCAACATCGTGCAGCCCGCCTCCAGTGGTGTCGCGACAGGCGTGAATGGAGGGACGAATGGAGACGTGTCGTCTTCAGCGATGAGAGTCGCTTCTGCCTTGGTGCCAATGATGGTCGTATGCGTGTTTGGCGCCGTGCAGGTGAGCGCCACAATCAGGACTGCATACGACCGAGGCGCACAGGGCCAACACCCGGCATCATGGTGTGGGGAGCGATCTCCTACACTGGCCGTACACCACTGGTGATCGTCGAGGGGACACTGAATAGTGCACGGTACATCCAAACCGTCATCGAACCCATCGTTCTACCATTCCTAGACCGGCAAGGGAACTTGCTGTTCGAACAGGACAATGCACGTCCGCATGTATCCCGTGCCATCCAACGTGCTCTAGAAGGTGTAATTCAACTACCCTGGCCAGCAAGATCTCCAGATCTGTCCCCCATTGAGCATGTTTGGGACTGGATGAAGCGTCGTCTCACGCGGTCTGCACGTCCAGCACGAACGCTGGTCCAACTGAGGCGCCAGGTGGAAATGGCATGGAAAGCCGTTCCACAGGACTACATCCAGCATCTCTACGATCGTCTCCATGGGAGAATAGCAGCCTGCATTGCTGCGAAAGGTGGATATACACTGTACTAGTGCCGACATTGTGCATGCTCTGTTGCCTGTGTCTATGTGCCTGTGGTTCTGTCAGTGTGATCACGTGATGTATCTGACCCCAGGAATGTGTCAATAAAGTTTCCCCTTCCTGGGACAATGAATTCACGGTGTTCTTATTTCAATTTCCAGGAGTGTATATTCGAATAAAGTGAAACACTACAGCGCCTTTCCACTTGTATTCTTTTGCTTAGTATGCGTTGGCGGGGAACCTTACCGTTTAGTTCTTTTTGGTTTAGGATCTTTTCTGGCGGCTGGGGCATTGTCGTGTCACCCCGGAAAAGTTGCAGTATGGGCTCGGTTGTGACACTCACTGTTGTGAAAGCTGAGGACACCCTTAATCTCAAATACCCCTTAACATTAATGTTTGATTTTAATTCGTTTGCTAATTAATTTACGAAACAGTTTTTATAGTTTTGTGTACCAAGAAACCCGGATAATCGTAAATTGAATGTAAACAGTGTCAAAACGTATGAATGTAAAGAAATAGTAACTTATAATGTCTTCAGGAAGAAACACTCTTGAAAGAAAGAGAATATGATCACTGAAAATTCCTGGCAGATTAAAGCTGTGTGCCGGACCGGGACTCGATCTCGGGACATTTGACTTCCGCAGGCAAGTGCTCCTCCAACATTTTTTATTTTTTATATTAAGAAAAATACTACATTCTTCATAAAATAAAACAGTATTCCTTGAAAAAGTATAACATAAATAAGTATACTTTCTCAACATCCTTTTTTTTTTGTAGACGTAAATAAGTATACAGTCTCAACATCATCAGCAACCCAACTTTTTGTTGTTTTTGGTTTTATGGGGGAGCACATGAGAGAGAATATAAACAGGCTGCAGATGCAGAGCTATCCAAATAGGATAAACATGTATAAGGGAAAAAATTAGAAGATGAAGAGAAAAGGAAGTGAAAGAATTTAGCAATACTTGCTGCACCATGCTCCACTTTGGCGGGCCGTCAGAACAACGTCCATTCTATCATTGACCATTGCAGGGGAACGTGGGATCGTCCAGTCTTGGCTGGCACGTTTCATTGAGATTCCAGTTCCAAGGCGGATTGGCGAAAATACTCTGTAAATAGTTCACGAAAGTGATCCGATAGTGTCCATATCGACGAAGGGCTTCATTTATTTATTTATTTATACGCCAAGTACCGTAGGACCAAATTCAGGAGCAAATCTCCAAGGTCATTTAAAGTGTCAGTACATGAAATTACAAAATAAAAGTAATAACAGTTAAAATTAAAATGTTTATGAACCAGAAAAATGTCAAGACATAAGTTTAAGTAAACAAAATCAACAATACAACAAGGATCAGCTTAATTTTTTAAGGAACTCCTCGACGGAATTGAAGGAGTGACCCATGAGGAAACTGCTCAGTTTCGGTTTGAAAGCGCGTGGATAACTGCTAAGATTTTTTAATTAGAGTGGTAGCTTACTGAAAATGGGTGCAGCAGTATACTGAAACCCTATCTGCACAAGAGATAAGGAAGTCAGATTCAAATGCATGTTTGATTTCTGGCGAGTATTAAGTGAAAGAAAGCTACTTATTTTTGGGAATATGCTAATATGTTAACAAGAAATGACAGTAAGGGATAGTATATATTGAGAGGCCAATGCCAAAATACTCAGACTCGTGAACAGGGGTCGACAAGACGTTTGTGAACCTACACCACTTACTGCCCAAACCATCCGTTTCTGAGACAAAAATACCCTTTTAGAATGGCAAGAGTTGCCCCAAAATGCAAATAAGTAAAATGCAAAATAAGTAAAGTAGACTAGATTCGTGTCAACGATCACTCACTTCAGATACCGTTCGATAATAAAAATGGCAGCATTAAGTCTTTGAACAAGACCCTGAATGTGGACTTACCACAACAGTTTACTATCTATCTGAACAACTAGAAATTTGAACTGTTCAGTATCACTAATGATATGCCTATTCTGTGACATTAAAACGTCAGGTTCTGTGGAATTGTGTGTTATAAACTGTTAAAACTGAGTCTTACTTTGACTTAGCGTTAATTTATTTTCTACAAACCATGAACTTAGGTGATGAACTGTACTATTTGAAACCGAGCCAATTTTGCGTACAAAATACTTTACTAGCAAGTTGGAGTCATCAGCAAATAGAAATATTTTAGAGATACCATAATACCAGAGGGCATATCATTTATATAAATCAGGAACAGTAGTGGTCCCAACACTGATCCCTGGGGTACCCCCCACTTGACTGTACCACACTCAGAACGCACATAAAATCCATTCTCAATCCTGTGAATAATGACCTTTTCCTGTCTGTTGCTAAAGTAAGAGGTGAACGAATTGTGAGCTACTCACAGTATTTAGTAATTGTCCGCTTTCTGGGACAATATTTTGTGATCAACACAACCAAACTCCTTAGTTAAATCAAAAAATATGCCTAGCGTTCGAAACCTTTTGTTTAACCCGTACAGTAACTCACACAGAAAAGAGAACATAGCCTTTACAGTTGTTAAACGACTTCTAGAGCCGTACTGTACAATTCATAGTAAATCGTGTTGTGGGGCGGCAGGTAGGAAAATATGTTGCTGTTTCATAAAATTTGTTTGGTTGTAGAAACACTTCATTTCCTATTATTTAGAATGTTATTTATGCTGTCTTTTGCCGTTCTCAACACTGGCTCTCTAACTACAATATTGGCAACCAGAAAGTGATTAGCAAAACGTGAAGCCTGTAATTAGAATTCCTAGTGCCCACTTCATCTGAGAAACACACTTATAGCTGCAGCTTATAGCTCTGAGAAATTAGGAGATTGTCTGGGATTCATAATCAAAAACGATTTTCTAAAATTAGTTCTCTGTATTCTGAAAGTCACAGATGAAAAAAAAAAAAAAGAATCCACACAATCTGACTAACGGAGCAGTTCAGAGTCTAATGCGCTGATGCAACTATAACTGTCCAAATTAAATGTTTAAATGAATGCTCGCCATAATTTGATGATTAGGTTCATCAAACGCCACGCTAAATAATTGGTAGAATGTTTGTCCCGCGGCGGCACGTGAAAATACGACATATGCAAACTGAAGCTAGATAATTAAAATCATCCCAGAATTAACACTTCACTCGAAAATGATTTCGTGGTTATGCGTATCCCGAGTAACTTACTACGGCATCCGAGGCCTTTTATAGCAATGATACCGACGCGACGCGATTCCCGACACAGATGGTGTGCTATTCAGCGTCTGGAGAGAACTGGGGCCTTGCTCCCTCGCGCAGCGTTCTTATATATAAAGCCGCGGTGTGGACGCCTAATGGAACGCCTGATCAAATCGGTTCTCCCCACTAGCCGCTGGGCTACTAATGCACCACTTTAAGTTACCTAATAAATCATAGCTTCTCTTGCTGATGGCCGATGAAGCTCTTAATTTAAATGTGCATCCAGCACGCAGGTAAGTATCGATAATAAAATTTTGACGTGGCTAAGTTTAATATTTTGGGCGAGAGAATTAATTTAATTACACTGCACGCAGTAAACGAGCTCTGAACTGGCCCTTTGGAGATACGCAATCGCTATAGTTTTATAGGTATTCTAATGAAACTTTTCACATCTTCATAGTTATAGCGGATCTCCAACCTACTTAAATATAAACATCCTAGCCTTATTTATTAGCTTACTTAATCTATCTTGGCTCCTTAATTTTTAAGACAAAACCCAGAAAATAATGAATTTCCACTAAAATTTTAATTTGTGAGATCCAAAGTACTGTTTTTATTAAATAATTATGAAAAATGAATCTAAATATGAATTTTTAAGTCTCTAGCTCGTTTCTGTTGCGCCAATGATTTTTACAGAAAAACGTCCAAATTTCGAAAATGGCTAAAGTTATCGAACTGATATTCAACACACATTAATTTAGTATTACTCCTGACATTCTAGATGTGTTTTAGGTTATTTGCTTGATTTTTAATGTATTGCGCAATATTTATGACGTCAGAGCTAGTTACAGCGGACTGGCTGGCACACATTGGAAAGACTGATGTGAATTTACTACAGCGTGAGTAGGCTGCTTCCCTACATCACCCTCTACTTAAATTTTTTGTTCTTGAATGTTAATGAACGAAAAAAAAATTTAATTACAAAAAGGGAAGCAAGAGTACAGTTTAACTCCCTATGAAAAATTAAAATTTAATTGTAAACATATATAAATATTAAAAGAGAACTGACTACCTACTTTAATTATTTAAATTGCGGGCATGTTCACTGCCTCTTAAGCAACATTATTACTCAAATTTTTAAGCAAAGTCCATGAAACACTTTGGCATACATATTGCCTTAGACAAACAAACACATAAAAATATGTAAAATTATGAAAATCTTAAATCCATTAAATACATTTTTACATACACAAATTCAAAGAAAATAACATGATACACAAACAGATGATTATCTCTTAGCAGTCTTTTCTAAACCTGAAAGAAAAATTCACAAATCATTTTTACACACGTGGTTGTAGCCGCTTTGGCTGGCGTCCTACACTTCCATTCACAAGGGTAGAGGAGGGGAAGTTGCTATGATGTGCGTCCTTCACGTTCACTCTAAATTACATGGGGAAAGGGGAGGGGTCACTGTGAGTTGTGTCCAAGTCACTCCACGCTTTCACGCAGCTACCAGGCTGCCATTATCTGGTTTGTGCTGTAGAACAAACAAAAAGAGTGCCTCAGACTCTGTTCACTTAATATCTAAGGGTGGGTCACACTGAAATGGGGATATATACATTTTATCCTTCAATATTTTGCTGGAACAAAGTTAACAGAACTTTTTCAATTTTTACTCTCGTGGTTACTTAATTGTCATAATCGATAAACAAATGGCTCAAAACGCCGTTAGTCACATACTAGAGAAAATTTACGCTCAAGGCATACAATCATAACTCCTATTTAATCTGAATTTATTATTTCTGGGCCGGAACACTGAACCAATGGTCGGTACATTCTTGATACATTTGTATTTTATTCACTTAGCTGACTCATCTTTGATTACCTTATTCTTAGAGACAGTATGAGTATATTTGATTAGTAGTTGTATTCTCAGCTTCTTTGTACATGTGAGTAACTTTTGGTAATAGTCCAGTTCTGAGTGTTCAAAACACACTACGTTTAGTTGACTACTAAATCCACTTATTGGTCCTCTGCTTCTGTGTCAGTTCCACATCTGTACTTAGGTACTTACTTCATCGAAGTGTATTTATGCTGAGCTATAAATAATGTTTCACGTCTGCCATTATGTATTTACTTACTTTGCTAGTGTATGAACTTAAGTAATACTCACTCCATTAAAATTTAAAGCACAGGGTAGCACATTTATTTCATATCTATAGTGTATTGCAGCTGATCAGTTTTCTCACGTGGCAATCCATTTCCACTCGATCGGACGCTGAAACCACAGGTAGTCTCTCTCGACCTACCAATAAAGTGCATCAAGTAATTATGGACGAACGTAATGCTAAATTCCTTAAACCTATAGGACACCATGAGCTGCTCTGTCTCATCTAACATAAGGGTACCTATGGTCGCATTCACGCCTCCAACTCATAACCTCAATACATGTAGGTGTGTCCTGTCACACACTACACCACAATAATGGCCAGCTCCAACCTTATACATACTTCAGGGACGTGTCCTTCACGTCTCAACCACAAACACTGTTCAATTCTATTACATTGCCATTCCTTGCTACACAAGGTGAGTTCATTTTTACAACTTATCTGCATATTTTTCTTAACGCTGAGCAATCTCTTTTACTATTAATTAATTAGCTCTACAGCATACAATAGGTTTCACTACCACTTCAGTTCCTGCTTGTACACGAATTCATATATCTTTTTAAATTACTGTTGGTGGACCATTTCCAATAAAACAACACTTTGTACTTACTATATTACCAGGGTTCTATACATAATTGTTACTCAAATACATTTTATCTTCATTACATCATACTTCTCTGTTGTTTACGTCACTGTTAGGTTTGTCACATTAGGTATTTTTCTTCACTAATCGGTGGATAGAATGGTTCCAGAACTCATGCCTCGATAACCATGACGGAAAATTTTCGTATTGGAAAGAAGAGGTCAAAATTTTTGTAGATAGGAAAGATGAAGAATGAGTGAGACCTGAAATGGGAAAGAAGATCTCACACAGCTGGGACTGCACAGCTGCCACACTGTGTAGAGGTTCTAGAACAACCTCCTCCCTACAGCATTCACTGGTTTCAGAAAATTTTCATAATGGAAAGAAAGGGGCGAAATTTTTGTGAATAGGAAAGATGAAGAATGAGTGAGATCTGAAATGGGAAAGAAGATCTCACACAGCTGGGACTGCACAGCTGCCACACTGTGTAGAGGTTACAGAACAACCTCCTCCCTACAGAATTCATTCATAACCTTTGACCACGCCACGTCGATCTGAAAATACCTTATGATGCCCTTTTAGAACCTGTCTCAGTTCCTCCTTCTGATTAGCTGAAATTTTATCAATTTCCTGCAATTTACCTTCTATTTTGTCTAAAATAATTGCTTCTTCTTCTTCTGTGTTCAGCTTATTTTTACTAAGATTAACACCTTCATCCCAATACCTCCTATTTTTCAGAACTCGTATAGGCAGCTCCCAATTGTCATCATTAGTTACTACATGTTTATCAATAAAAGGTACCGTAATTACTTCGGTTATCGGCAAGACCATTTTGAACTGGCTTCTTTCAAAGTCAACAACACTCTGATATTTCGACAACAAATTTATGCCAATTAAAACTTCAATACTGAGATTGTTTACAATTAAGAATGGATGATCAATTAAATTACCATTAATATTAAAGGGCAGCAAAGCTTCTTGCTTTACCGTTTTTGACACCTTGCCAGTAGCACCAATTATTCTTAGTCCTGACACCCTCATTACTGTAAGCTTGTCTTTACCAGGTAATGCATCAAAGAAGGACTGAGATATCGCACTCACTTCACTTCCACTGTCTAAGAGACAACGTACATTGATACCCAACATATTCACTATTATTATAGGGTGGCTTATTCTAGGTTGTACAGGTGGTTCCTCAAACTCATCTAATAGTTCCTTTTGGATTTGTCTCCAACTAAAGTGATCGACATCTTTCATTACATTTAGGTCACAGTGTGTAGGGGTTTCCTGAATTACATTTTCAGCTGCCTTTTCCAGTCGGTTTATTAATTTAGTTTGCTGAACATGACCCAAATTACTGTAGTCTGAGCGATTCTGCGCCTCCAGACCGGGCATAACACTAGTTACAGCTAAACCACTTTCACCATTATCGTCGGTTTCCTTATCCAGTGACAACTGGTCACGGCTACTGGGTTCATCGACCCCCAACAGGCTACCCTCTACATTCTCACTTATCTCCTGTCCTAAATCTATTAGTACATTATCAACATCCTGCACAGGCACTTTAGATAAGAGCACATCATCCTCATCGTAAATATAAGCATGAATTTCTTCTGCTTCTTCACCTGACAATTCAGTATTTTGTAGCTCCTCCCTATTGTTACACTGCTGCGCCTTCTCTTTCTCTTCCCACTTAGAAAGCGTCTCTAACACGGTATCTATCAAATACTGTGAGTGATCTAATATTTCTGTTGTATCCTTAGATGCTACCGACACTTCATCCACATGTTCAGTTTGAGTATTCTGATCTGTCTTACCAATTATTGTAATTACTGGCTTAGGAAAAGTAACCGCCTGGTGAGCGCCAGTGTCCTCATAGACGGGAACTAGTTTTCCTGCCTCGGCCTACTGCTGTTTCCTTTATTTTCATTATAGTTAACTGACATAGCATTGCTTTCCGTACTGTTGTTTACATACATAATTTTGTTTGGAACAAAATTATTATCACTTGGATGCCATTGTTGGTTCTGATAATTATTTCTCCAATTCCCACCTCTCTTAGGATGACGAGCACCTACGGTTCTGATGTTTACATTGCTTTTCTGCTCGTTCTTAAAATTACTACTATTGTTATTAGCATTTCTGTTATTACGTGCTTGCTCCTCATTAGCAGCAACACGTTCTACACGTTCCAAATATTCAATGAAACGATCCAGATTGTCTCTAGAGGCAGATATAATTCTAGTTTGCCAATACCATGGGAGTTTGGCTTCAAGACCTAGTATAATCATTTCCGGTTTTAGCTTTTCGCCCAAATGTGACAAACGTGAGATCCATGACCTAGCAAACTCTTTAATAGATTCCTTGCCTGCATTGAAGCGTTTTCCACTCCAAAATTCTCTCAACACTTCATTTTGCTTATTGCTAGACCAATACTCATTAATGAAAGCTGTTTTAAACTCCGCTAATGTTTTACACTTCAACATAACATCAGCTGACCAACGCATGGCGTCACCTGCTAAATGGCTTCTAATAAATGAGATTTTCTCTCGTTCAGACCAAGTTGGTGGAATCACATCTTCAAAATCGTTCCATAAATCTAGCGGGTGGATATTTTTATCTGGATCGAACCGCAAGAACTGCCGACACCCGATAAAAGCGGCGTTTGCAGCTACATCTTGTTGTATACTACCATTACCAGAAGTTACTGAAGCTACTTTACTTTCAATGTTAGCAATGTTAGTACTGATATTTTCTACTCTCATTTCAACATTATCTACTCTTTGCACAATATGAGTAGTATCAGTTTTGATTGCGTCTACTTCTGCTTGACGTATGTTTACTTTTATATTAACATCTTTAAATCTATCTGAGCAGAGTTCAGATTCCGCCTCAATCTTTTCTGTTAACTTGTGCTCCAGCTTCGCATCTTCCATTTGGAAGTCTTTGCGAACCTCAGCAACTTCAGATTTTGCTGTTTTATACATTTCAGAAAATTGTTGAGCAACCTTTTTCTTAATATCCTCATGGTTGTAATCAATTTTATAATTTAAACTGTCCAGATCCTCTTTCAACTTATTGCAACCAGCCTTGAAGGTATCGTCCATTACCTCCAATCGTTTATTAAAATTAGTTTGGCTGGCCACAATCCTGTTATTTACCTCAATTATATCAGATTTTAACTCAGCAGTTATTCTAGCATTATTGGCAGCTATTGCTTGTAATATAACATTTAAATCAATAGCCCCAGTATCTTTGGGTTGCTCACTAGCTGACGTTTTACCACACTCAGATGACGAAAAACTAGCTCCAGTACCAGAATCATCAAAACTAAATGAAACTTATGATTGATCAGTCATATCTAACTTCTCCTTCTTAAACTCTACCATCTCTGATGACTGTTTCATTCTTAATTCATCAGAAAAACTATCATCCAATAAATTAACAATTTCTGATTTCTGCTTTACTACAGGGGTCTCTATTATTGAATCATTGCCCCTTTTTACACTACTGTCAGGAGACAATACTTCATATTTAACTTTAAAATTACTACTTTCATGCATATTTACACTTGAACCGTTGTCTGGATTTACAGTTCCTTCAACAGACATAGGTTCTGATTTTAGTTTAACCTCGGTTTCTTCTGGCAGTTCAATTTCCGACAGTCTTTTAGTGCCGGTTATTAAAATTTTTAACAGCTTTTCACTTAACTTAGTTCCTTCTGCACGACGTATGGTGTTGCTGGCGCGGCGTACCAGGATTACTGACGTGATGCAGCGCGCTGAACTGCAGACGGCACTCCGACGGCTGCTGTGTGATTGTGTGGCCCGCAACTGCAGGCGCGGCTCCGGCTGTCCCGGCGGACGACTGCGGTGAGGCGAAACTGGCTTCTCTCGATGCCGGCAGCGCCGCTAGACTCAGTGCCAGCTCCGTCAGTCCAGATACGTCGTTAATCCAATTGCGTCGTCCACATACACACGTAACACTTTCACTGTTCTATTACTCAGTTGCGTGTCGCATTTCACTCGCGAATCCAAATAGTAAAAAAAAAATCACTTTCAATTTTACTCAATTTATTTCCCGGCCGATGCACCATATGTGGGGCGGCAGGTAGGAAAATATGTTGCTGTTTCATAAAATTTGTTTGGTTGTAGAAACACTTCATTTCCTATTATTTAGAATGTTATTTATGCTGTCTTTTGCCGTTCTCAACACTGGCTCTCTAACTACAATATTGGCAACCAGAAAGTGATTAGCAAAACGTGAAGCCTGTAATTAGAATTCCTAGTGCCCACTTCATCTGAGAAACACACTTATAGCTGCAGCTTATAGCTCTGAGAAATTAGGAGATTGTCTGGGATTCATAATCAAAAACGATTTTCTAAAATTAGTTCTCTGTATTCTGAAAGTCACAGATGAAAAAAAAAAAAAAGAATCTACACAATCTGACTAACGGAGCAGTTCAGAGTCTAATGCGCTGATGCAACTATAACTGTCCAAATTAAATGTTTAAATGAATGCTCGCCGTAATTTGATGATTAGGTTCATCAAACGCCACGCTAAATAATGGTAGGATGTTTGTCCCGCGGCGGCACGTGAAAATACGACATATGCAAACTGAAGCTAGATAATTAAAATCATCCCAGAATTAACACTTCACTCGAAAATGATTTCATGGTTACACATATCCCGAGTAACTTACTACGGCATCCGAGGCCGTTTATAGCAATGATACCGACGAGACGCGACTCCCGACACAGATGACGTGCTATTCAGCGTCTGGAGAGAACTGGGGCCTTGCTCCCTCGCGCAGCGTTCTTATATATAAAGCCGCGGTGTGGACGGCTAAGGGAACGCCTGATCAAATCGGCTCTCCCGACTAGCCGCTGGGCTAGTAATGCACCACTTTAAGTTACCTAATAAATTAAGAGCTTCATCGGCCATCAGCAAGAGAAGCTATGATTTATTAGGTAACTTAAAGTGGTGCATTACTAGCCCAGCGGCTAGTCGGGAGAACCGATTTGATCAGGCGTTCCCTTAGCCGTCCGTCCGCACCGCGGCTTTATATATAAGAACGCTGCGCGAGGAAAAAAGGCACCAGTTCTCTCCAGACGCTGAATAGCACGTCATCTTTGTCGGGAGTCGCGTCGCGTTGGTATCATTGCTACAAACAGCCTCGGATGCTGTATTAAGTTATTCGAGATACGCGTAACCATGAAATCATTTTCGAGTGAAGTGTTCATTCTGGGATGACTTTAATTATCGATCTTCAGTTTGCGTATGTCGTATTTTCACGTGCCGCCGCGGGACAGACATTCTACCAATTATTTAGCGTGGCGTTTGATGAACCTAATCATCAAATTATGGCGAGCATTCATTTAAACATTTAATTTGGACATTTATAGTTCAATCAGCGCATTAGACTCTGAACTGATCTGTTAGTTAGATGGTGTGGATTCTTTTGTTTTCATCTGTGACTTTCAGAATACAGAACGTTTTTTCAAGACCGTTTTTGATTATAAATCCCGGACAATCTCCTAATTCCTCAGAGCTATAAGCTGTAACTATAAGTGTATTCTCAGATGAAGTCGGCACTAGGAATTCTAATTACAGGCTTCACGTTTTGCTAATCACTTTCTGGTTGCCAATATTGTAGTTAGAGAGCCAGTGTTGAGAACGGCGAAAGACAGCATAAATAACATTCTAAATAATAGGAACATTTTAAACAATTAATTCTACCCGCCGCCGCACATATGGTTAATCGTCCGGGAAATGCAGTGTTTCTACATTCAACATTCAAACTTTTATATAACAATTAATTCTATCCGCCGCCCCTCAGTGTGATATAAAATTAGCAACTATCGTTACATATACCCTTTTCAATAACTTTAGCATACACTGATGGCATAGAAACAAGTCTAAAATTATCTAAAGTACCCCTTTCTCCCTTTTAATAAAGTGGCTTTACCACAGAGTACTTTAATCGTTCAGGTATCTGATCATTCCTAAAGGAAAAATTGCAAATAGCTAAGTACAGGGCTAAAATGTGCAGCTCATTACTTTAATATTGTGCTTGGCGCTCCATCATATCCACGAGAATCCTTAGTCTTTAGTGCTTTAATTACTGACTCAACCTCCCCCTTGTCTGTTATCACAGGGAAGTATTTCAGACATCAATCCTGGAAAGGCATTTTTCCAAGAATGTTATATGATTCCCTGTAGAAACTATATTTTTATTTAATTCACCAGCAATGCTCAGAAAACGATTGTTAAATACTGTACATATATCTGATTTATCAGTAACAAAAATATTTTTACTATGACCTGACTTGATGTCGTCGACCGTGTGCTTCTTTCACAACTGACCATATGGTTTCAATTTTATCCTGTGAATTAGCTATTCTATTTGGACACCACATACTCTTTGTCTTCCTAATAATATTTTTAAAAAAATTGTTCAAATGGCTCTAAGCAGTATGGGACTTAAAATCTGTGGTCATCAGTCCCCTAGACGTAGAACTACTTCAATCTAACTAACGTAAGGACGTCACACACATCCATGCCCAAGGCAGGATTCTAACCTGCGACCGTAGTAGCCGCGTGGTTCCGGACTGAAGCGCCTAGAATCGCTCGACCACAGCGGCTGGCCAACAACATTTATAAGCAGTTTACAGTTCTGTTTATAATGGGTTACAGAGAAAGGCACCGACCGATATTCTGGAATGGGGAGAGTGGAGGTGACATTCGTTTTGCGCATTTACTATGCACATTGTGTTCGTGGCTGGGGAAAAATTTCAGTGCCTGAACAATGCTACATTTATCATTTTGATGTTTACCGCAATCAAAGAACTAGTGTCGCGTTGTTCGTAGCCACAACTGTGTTCTGTCTCGTTGACCACAAGACTTTGATGTGCAGAGCGGTCTTAAAGATGCCGTTTTATTGCAGACGGTTTCCAACTGTAAACACCACAAATTGTTTATTGTGTACCACTGGCTATGAAATCTAACTGAGAATATGGTAACTCTTTTTCTTGTTGTATATTGATTCATAGAACTTTAACTGTACAGTGCGATCACCGCCGCGTGATTGATTACGGAAACAATTGTACTCGTCACGACTTTTCCGATGTAAAGCGCGGGCTAATGATTTACGGTACAATTTACTTGATTTACGTTCGTATTGCGGATATTGTGTGAAAAGTGCTGCGCCACTGTCGAACTGTAAAGCAGAAATCTAGAAACTGTGGCTAAGCTGTGTAACAAACGTTATCATGTCAAGTTACATTGCTCGTTATTGATAAGAAGCGTGTCTTATGTTCATTTGCATGCATAAACGCAAACTCGAATTAATTCTACAAATGTCGATCGTTGCTTTTACATTCGCAACAGGTGCCTAAGCTCAAGGAGCTAAGCAAGACGATACTCACTACTGGATTACACGCACGAGGATCGTGGACTAACGACGCAGACGTCGGCGACTCGCCATCGGCATCAGCTAAGTGGAAACTGTTTTGAAGGAACATTGGCTAAGACACAGCATTCTACACTGTTGATGTAAAAACTCACTGTGTAGAAGCAACAGTAACTTTTCTTGGTTATTCATTTTACATAATTGCAAACACTCATATTGTAATACCATTCTAAAGCCTTTCAGTAACTTTAAAAACGTAGTTAAAATTGGTTTTATTCCTTGAATTATTTCTTTCTATAACCATAATAATTTGGCAAATTCATTAACATACGACATAAACCTTTTTATTGCAAACAAATTACTATTAATACTAATAAAGTAAAATTAAACAGTCTTATTCCTTTCGATTTGCTTTTAAGTGCCACTGTTTCTTTATTCTTGTAATTAAAGGTGTTTATTTGCATTTGCGCGTTTTATTTTTCTGCGTTTAATGTCATGTTGATTACCGCGCTGTACCGATGAAGTACTCGCGTTGTGTATTATCTGCCATTGCATCAGCAGACAGTAGCAAGCCACGGGGTGTTCAGTATATTTAGGAGAATATCTTATCAGTGGTAATCCGTTTAAGTTGGAATAATGTTTAATCACTCATAATTTTGTGGTTTTTGGATAAGTACTTGTATGTATGATTGTAATGTTCAGTTAAATTGATGCGAAAGTACAATATATCTGATTTCAGTTTGCTTAAAATATCTGGTTGCGAGAAACAGGAGGAAACGAATAGAAGTTTTGTCAGTCCGAGCAGTTGAACACGGTTGACTTTAGGTCAGCCGACGTTCGAGAAGGTGCGGTTTCGGAGATTATGCAGTTACATTTTGTCATACCCTCTGATCCGTTAACTTCACATATGCCGCCTGGGCGAAGAGAAAACACTATAATTTTAGTGCTGTCCTGATGGGATCTGTTAATTTTAGAACAGAAAGTCGAAAAACAGTGGGGTGTGTAATTTGTTTGGATTTGTTTTATTCATTAGATTTACAAACTGACAACCAAAATGGACAAACGGGCAGCAAGTTTTCAAAGATCGGGAAGTGAACAGGTGGTGGATAAAGGTACAGAACATGTTATGGAAGATGTAGAAAAAGGTTTAGCCATTAGATTGGAACCAGGTATCAAAAAAGAAATAGATGAGGCGTAGAAATTGGTGTGAAGTGTGAAGCGTAGAAATTATGTTTTCCATTGCTGTTAGATCGAAAGGGGAAGAAAGACAGAAACAACAGCAAAGAGATAGAAGAGTTGAAAAAGGAGCCTGATAAAAAATGTCAAACAAGGCTTGCAGGATTTCAAAAGGATGTTGAAAGATGGACTAGAAAAAATATTTCTGGGTGCAAGTTAGAGGTAAATAAGGGTTTGGAAAATTCAAAGATGATGTTAAAGAGACATTTAAGGAAAAGGATTAGAATAAAATGAGAAACAAAAGAAATTAGACAATGTTACAACTGAACACGTAGTGTGCTTGGATAAAGACACTGAATCTAAAGCTGCTACTGGTGAAGAAGAGAAAGCCGAAGCAGGGAGTGACCGTTATCAAATTTTCAGGAATGTGGTAGGAAGCAGTAGGCAGAAGTGGAAGAAGCTAAGGAGGCCACTTCTGAAAGTGAGAATAAGGTAGATGACTTAAAAGAGAATTTTGAGGAGATACAAAGTGGTAATAACATTGACACCGTAGCTCTTGCTCTTAGAATAGAAAATAAGTCAATTTCTGTTGTAAATACTGTCAGAAGCCAAGTTGCAGTTGACTGCTCAGGAACGAATAAGTTGAGATTGTGTTACCTTAAAGAGAAGAAGATTAAAATGGGAGGAGTATGCTCTAGAAAGATACAAATATTTGACAGACCTTACTACAGAATTCTTGAGTGTCTCCTGGTTCAAGAAAGTGGAAAGTGAAGTAATGAATGTTGGTCAGGCATATCCAGAGCATGATAGGCGATCTGAGAAAAGTGTGAAACAACGTAATGAGTAAGTAATTAGCAAAACTGAATCGTCCAGTCAGTATATGGAAAAAAGTGATTTTGTTGAAGTGTTGGCAGGGAAGTTGCCTTATTAGCAGAGATGTAGTTTGATAGACCAAGTTAAAGAAGTTCTTGAAGAGGCTTATTGGTAAATGGCTGTCTAACTGTTGTCTGATAAACATCATGAAGTCTGGTACCCAGGAGGTAAGGTAGAGAAGTGGTCAGTTATGGACAAAGCAGACCCCAGGGATTCATTAGTCTTTAGCGAATATGTGCAAAAGCGTGCATAGTGCAGCAAGCTGTTGCAGTGTTGTTTCTTTCTATAGTTTTCTGCACTGATTCTTACGCGTCTACTCTTTGTATCTGTCAAAATAACGAAAATGATAAATGATGATGGATGCTTGGTTTGGAAATAAACAAGAACATGATAATCAATTTTGGAAAGCTTTGTGAAGGAAATCTGAGAATATTGATCAATAGCAAGAATGATACTGTATTGCAGCAATGTGTTAACTAAATTTGTTTTGACCTGTCTAATTCGAACAGTAAAAATGAAATATTTTATAATATTTTGCTGCAGTGTTGAAATAATGATTGAAGGTAGGAAGGAAGTAAGCTACTGAGGAACGACTGACAATTCTCCTTCCTCACTTAACTTCCGTCAGTACCTCTCTCCAGCTTGGAAACCTCGTAAAAGACTATCTACACACCTTGTAGGACTCCTAAAAGGAAGGATATTGTGGAGAGATTCTGGTATAAATATCAATTCACCCTGCCTCAGTTCGACATCTCTTCATTAGTCACCCTGTCTGCCTGTGTCTTGTATTAGTTTTCTGCTACACTTTGTTTGAATAGTTTCTTTAGTCTTTGTCTCTGTACTCTTTATCCACCATTTTTCACTTTCATGTAAGGCTGCACCCCACACAACCACTTTCAAAAAAGAGCTGCAGAACTTACACTTCTGTAACGTGGGAACTTATTTTTGTTCACCAAAAAGCATTCTTGCAATTGCTAGTCCACCTCTGTATCGTTCATTACTTTGCTGGTCAATCAGCCAACTTTGTCTACTACTCCTAGCGTTCCACTTTCTACTGTAATCCCCTCAACGTAATAAATTTTACTTGACAGCATGTCACTATCCTTGTTTTACTTTTGTTGTCGTTAATCTTACAACCTCTTTCCTAAACTATCCATTCCGTTAAACTGTTATTCCAAAGCCTTTTCTGTCTATGACAGAATTACAATGATGTTGGTGAATCCCAAAGTTTTGTTTTATTGTCTCTGAAATTTTATTAGGCCCTTCGGCCCTTAGAACTGCGCCGGCCGGGGTGGCTGAGCGGTTCTAGGCGCTACAGTCCGGAACCGCGTGACCGCTACGGTCGCAGGTTCGAATCCTGCCTCGGGCATGGATGTGTGTGATGTCCCTAGGTTAGTTAGGTTTAAGTAGTTCTAAGTTCTAGGGGACTGATGACCTCAGAAGTTAAGTCCCATAGTGCTCAGAGCCATTTTAACCATTTGAACCTTAGAACTGCAAATCTCGCAAGATCTGTTTAAGCAGTTCGTCCTCCAGGTATTAGGCGCTGAGATAAATATTTGGTTGTGACCAGCGGTGACGCCAACTACTAGCTTCAAGGCTTGTCTAATGCCATGAATGACTATTTGTTTGTGACTGGTGATAATGCCAGCTACCAGCTTCATGCCTTGTTAATGGCAGGAATTACTGTTTGGCTGTGACCTTTCGTGATGCCAGTAACCAGTTTGACATCTTGGCTGATGGCAGAAACAATTGTTTGGTTATGACCATTTATGATACCAGTTACCAGAATGAGGGCTTGGATGGTGGCAGAAGTTATTGTTAGGCAAAGACCAGGGGTGACGCCAGCTACTAGCTCAAGGGCTTCGCTGATGTCGGAACTAATTGTTCGGCTTTTGCCAGTGGTGATGCTGGCTGACAGCTTGGGGCCTTTGCTGATAGGAGGAGTGATGGTTTGGCTGTGATCAGTGGTGATGCCGCGACATGGAGACAACTGAGCGACAGCCATTAATGGAGTTGATTGATGGAAATTAATCAACTGATTCGATTGTAGTTTTATGAATTGGATAAATTGTTCATTCATTATTTTGAGTGAAACTATTCTGTGCAAACAACCAAATGAAAACAACTGATTCTTTCGGTTGTGGTTTTATATACCAATTGGGTTATTATTTATTCACTTCTTTCCAGTTAAACCAGTTTGTGGGAGCAGCCAAATGAGGATATTCGACTCATCCCGTTTTATTTTTGCATACTGCTTAAATTATTCAGACTTTCTAGTCAAGGGAAACCAGTGTATAGCTGTTATGTTGCGTGAAACATGTATTTTTTTCTTTCAACTTAAATCATTCCATAATATTTTAGTTTAGTAACTATTAACTCATTCTTCTGAGCAAAATGTCCGTAATATTTTTATTAATTGAATTAAATCAGTGGTACACAAGCCCCTGAAGGGCATCTCTATCACAGGGGGATGTGAATACATCTTATGGGGTACAGAAAAGTTAAAATAATCATTGCAGGTATTCAATAACTACTTTCTGATAATATTAATTTTATTTTCCATCATTTTAAATTGATAAATATAGTATTGTCGATTAAATTGTACCAGATTCAGTTAACATGTAGCTACTTAAGCTGATGTATCGTCAGGATTACAAAGGTGAACATAGAAGTTCCCTTAGGGTATGAGAACAGAAAAGGGAAAATTCTTTTTGTTTATATGCCATTTTACTAAACAGGTATGATGTAAATTAGTTTAAAAAATTGAATCTAGTCCTCAAACATGTACTGAGGAATTTATTGGTGTGAAAGGTGGATATATAGTGTAGTAACTTATGTTACATGCTAGATATGTACAGATCATACCTAACATATAAATCTGTTTACATTTTACAGCCTTGAAAAAATAGCAACTATAGTATTTCAGTGGCATGAATAATTACTATTGATGTACATTCACTGTTACTTCAATTTCGGAGCTAGGCTACCTTTCTCCAACACTGTAAAAAGTCTGTAACCATCTTTTCTCGCTTCTGGACCGCGAGGAGGCACAACTGGAGATGCCTTTCACCTGATTCCCGGTACATTCAGTTCGGGGCGGATAAATCGATCATTTTGGCGTTGTTAAACCATCATTATGGCAATACTCTCTTATCGCCTGTCGTCATTGCTACTGCCGTTCCTATATTTGTTTACTATTCAGTACCAATGTAGCTCACTGATGACCTCAGATGTTAAGTCCCATAGTGCTCAGAGCCGTTTGAACCAATGTAGCTTTTAGTTCAGTTTTCCGCCTAGGTTTATGAAAAGGCCTTTGCTATGAGGCTAGTTTTGCATCTGAGTCAAAATGATGAGTGGTGTGACATTGGAAGGAATTGTATAATTTTGAGCGTTTCGCATTCTGAAATTTCGTTAGTTAAAGATACGCAAAGAAAATTAAGGAAGGCTGACAAATATTTCTGACAAAAAAAAAATATTTTTGGAAAGTGACAGTATATGCTTAAAATGAAGTTGATTAAGTCATCAAACAACTTTTAAAAAATGCGTCTTATATGGTTTCTGCCGGCCGAAGTGGCCGTGCGGTTGAAGGCGCTGCAGTCTGGAACCGCAAGACCGCTACGGTCGCAGGTTCGAATCCTGCCTCGGGCATGGATGTTTGTGATGTCCTTAGGTTAGTTAGGTTTAACTAGTTCTACGTTCTAGGGGACTAATGACCTCAGCAGTTGAGTCCCATAGTGCTCAGAGCCATTTGAACCATTTTTATGGTTTCTGTTCAACCCAACCAAACGAGTATTATCGGTGATGTCTGCAAACCATTTGGAAGAAAGAGACAGAGCTTCAATAAATTTGTGTAAAAAAACAACTGCTGATTTATTACAAATAAATATATAACAGAACCTAATATATAACATAACGAAGAACCGGAAGCTCAAAAAATTTGTAGATAAGTAAATAAACATATAAATGTGGAAGAAACTTCAATTTTACAAATATAGTTGTTACTCGCCCGTTCTAGAAATAAAATACTTTATTTGTAACTAAAAAGTTGGTAACCGTAGTCATGGTTCATGTATCATTGAAAAATCTCCAGAAGTACATAAGTGAAAGCTCCCATACCCAGACACTGAGTAAAAATATTCACACAGCAGAGAGTAATTTTATTCAGTTGCCTCATATGACTGAAAGAACCAACTGAACCAAAAAAATCAATCGACTCTCCTATCAGTTGTTAAAACCAGTCAGTTTTTTAATAACTAGAGTTGCTTGCTACCAGATTGAGGGCTCAGCTAATGGGGGGAATGATATTCGGCTAACCAATGGTGATGCCGCCTCCCATCTTGACTGCTTGCCTGATAGCAGAAATTATTGCTTCGCTATGATCAGTGGTGATCCTGACTTCCATCCTGACGGTTTCACTAATAGTAGGAATTATTGTTTGGCTATGACAAGTGGTGATGTCAGCACCCATCTTGATGGCTTGGTTGAATCCAGGAATTATTGTTTGGCTATGACCAGCGGCTACGTCAGCTCCTATTTTGATGGCTTGACTGATGATAGGAACTATTATTTGACTATGACTAGTGATGATGTTGGCTCCCACCTTGACGGTTTAGCGGATAGCAAGAACTATTGTATTGCTGTGAACAGTGTTCATGTGAGCTCCCATCTCAGTAGTCTGGCTGATGGAAGGAAAGCTTTCTTTGGCTAGGAGTAGTGGTGATACCGGTCACCAGCTTGATGGCTTGGTTGATGGGAGGAATTATTATCTGGCTACGTCCAGTAGCGGCGTCAGCTCCCATCTCGATGGCTTAGCTGACAGAAGGAATTATTATTTGGCTATGACCAGTGGTGGTGCCGCTTACCAGCTTGATGGTCTGGTTGATGGCGGAAAAAATTGTTTGGTTATGAGCAGTGGTGATGCAGGCTACCATCTAGACAGCTTGACTATGATAGGAATGACCATTTGAGTATGCAGCTGCTACTTGAACACTAATTGCTAAAAGCGAAAGATAAATAAATAAAATAAATCATCATGTATGTGAGGAGCATCTATTTCTAAAGCAAGTTATCAGCTATGGAACTGCCAGTAAAGTGGTTCTTTAACAGCAGTTAAGATCATTAGGTATAACAATCTCTAACAAGCCAGGTTAGCCGAGAGCGTTAACGCGCTGCTTCCCGGACTCGAGCAGGCGAGCCGGCCCCAGATCGAATCTGTCCAGCGGGTTAACGACGAGGGCCAGTGTGCGGACCAGTCTAGATGTGGTTTTTAGGCGGTTTGCCACATCCCTCTAGGTGAATACCGAGCTGGTCCCGACGTCCCAGCTCAGTTACACGACTCGTAGACATTTGAAAACGTTCGCACTATTTCATGGCTTACACTAGATGTAGAAAACTGGGTTACACTATTTCCATCTCGGGGGCATACAGGTGGCTACAGGAAGGGCATCCAGCCACCCTCTGACACTAACATCGCCAAATTCATAGTAACAAGGCCGACCCCCAGTTGAAGTGGGATAAAGGCCCAAGAAAATGATGAGACATAACAATCTCTTGAAACTTCCAGGCAGATTAAAATTGTGTGCCAGAACGAGAGTCGAACTCGGCATCTTTGCTTTATATTAGTGCACACTCCACTGAGAGACTAAAAAACTTATTCTGGAAACATCCCACAGGCTGTTGCTAATGCGTGTATCCACAATATCCTTTGTTCTAGGCGTTCTAATTTTTCAAGCTTCTCAGGAAAACTTCCTTGAAGGTTGGACAGTTGGAGATGAGGTACTGGCTGTGAGTCGTACTTCGATAGCTCAGATGGTAGAGCACTTGCCAGCAGAGGTAAAGGTCCCGAGTTGGAGTGTCGGTCGGGCAAACAGTTTTAATCTGCCGGGAAGTTTCGTATCAGTACACACTCCGCTGCAGAATCAAAAATTTATTTTGATAATCATCTCTTGGTGGGTTAAACTGTCGTCCCCACTCGGGAGTCGCATGGGCTATGTCTCGGCCGAGCCGCAGGACCTCACTGCGACTTGGTGACCACCAGCAAACACATCCTGTGGCTGGCGCCAGTGGGAGTGGGCACAGCAATCAGGGTCCCTCCGCAGCGCCGGAATCGGATTGCGCGACCAGCCTGGGTGGCAGCCACCAGCCAGGGAGATGGGCGGTCGGGACAATGGAGGGCAGCACGCCAGCAGTCCAAACAAGGGGCGGCAAACAGCCGGCATGTACCAACAAGTGCCGCCAATATTTGCCACCGCCGCTCCCCCGCCGTGGGAACACGGCAGCGCGGCCTGCAAACACTGTGCGCCCGCGACCAGAAGACGCGACCCACCCGTAGCGGCGGCAGCTCGGGCCATTAGCTGGCAACTACAGTGGCCGCCTGGTACGGCACGTCGCACCAACTCAGAGCCTGGTTTTGAGTGCGGGGTGTGGCGTTTAGACGTGCCAGAGTTCCAGAAACATGCTGTCACGTATGCTACGTGGTCACCCGCAGGACATAGGCTTCCGCTACTGCCACAGACAAGAAAGGGCTGCGAAAAATGATCGAAAAAAGGCAGACTATTTGAAAACTAACCGAAAGAAGTGGGTTCCTCTACTCCTCTTGTTGTCAACTTATGCCGACGCGCAGCCTTTTCCTCGACCTGCGATTGTAAATGCATATTTTTGTCAGTGTTATTAGTAGACTGTCCTTTCGTCCAGGTAGCATCATTGAGAAAGCATTTCTACCAAATGATCATTTGTCTCTAACGTGGTTTATGAGCCGAGCGTGCTTTCTCTTCACACAGCTGCCGCCTACACCAAAAAAATGGCTCTGAGCACTATGGGACTTAACATCCGAGGTTCTCTGTCCTCTAGAACTTAGAACTACTTAAACCTAACTAACATAAGGACATCACACACATCCATGCCCGAGGGAGGATTCGAACCTGCGACGGTAGCGGTCGCGCGGTGCCAGACTAAAGTGCCTAGAACCACTCGGTCATGCCGCCTACACAGCTCGCTTTTGTTCAACGATGAAGGTCTTGCTGATACTTCACTGCAGTATTGTAGGACCAAATGGCTGAGAGCGCGTGTTAAAGCATATATATGCTGTTTGACCGAAGGCTTCCAACTTCTGCTAACTGAGGGCGAGAAATATCGAAGTATTTCTCCGCTGGTAACCATATTCTCGAGGATGTCGTAGAGAATCTTGATAAATACTAAACTGTGCTGTTCTCTTTGAGCGGGTTTGCAAAACAACGGACAGGTAGTGTAATAAAATAGCACTAGGAGTGCAGCTATCGGGTGGAGCCTAAGTCCCTGTGTTATTTTATCCGCGCATCGCACAACCACAGCTGTTGTGGTCTCCAATGCGGTTATCTCGCCCACGAATTAGTCACTCGTGGCATTTGTGGTACACTGTTTTAAGCAGCCACTTTTTTTTAACCAACAGGAATATGTGTTCTAATTTGCGAAAATAAATGTGAAAATAAAATTTCAATTACAATAAGATATGACACAGAACTAAACCCCAATTGTGTATTTCTGGATGTTCAACTGAGGGGTTATTTTCATATTACGCACAGTATTCCGGCGAAAGACCCAGCCGTCTTCTACAGGTGCTGCGAGTTATGCTGTAATGTGTACTCGTCCTTTACACACAAACCAGACTGATTGTTGATCTTTCGCCGCTGTTCATAGCTGGGTTCGCCTCTACATCTGCCACATAAAAAATCCATACACCGCAAGCCGCCATGCTCTGTGTCCCAAGGGATACTTTCTGTAACATCCTGACGTCCCCCCTCCCCCCAATTCCTGTCGCAGTTACTAAATGAAACCGTAATGGAGCATGTTGCTTTTCTCTCCATCTCCCCTATTTTTCGTATCAGTCCGATCTAGTGTGGATATCATTCTGACTACAAAAAATTCCAGTATTTGTTGAACGAGTGTTTTTTAAGCTACTTCCTTTGCTTATTTAACTACATTTCCTAAGGATTCCTCCAGTGAATCTCTGCAGGAATCTGCCTCCCTCCCTATTAATTTTATGAGTTCATTCTGCCATATCGTTCAACACTTATGTCCCTAAATATTTTGTGGAACTAACTGATTCTATTGATTGTTCTATAATTTTGTAATAGTACATCAAAGGACTCTGTGTGCCCATGAATTGGCAATACATTGAAATTTGTATATTTTGAGGGTCAGCTGCCACTCTCTGCACCAAGCGTGGTTCATCTGCAGGTCTTCCTGCATTTCGCAATAATTTTCGACCCTAGCGACTTCTCTGTATACAACAACATCATCGTGGCATTGGGGGGGGGGGAGGGGAGGGGAGGGGGTGTCTATAAAAGACCGATCGAGGTGGCACAGTGGCTAGCGCAATGGAATCGCATTCGGGAGGACGATGGTTTAAAACCACGTCCAGCCATCTTGAATAGGTTTCGTGATTTCCCTAAATCGCCCCAGACAAATGCTGGGATGGTTCCTTTGAAAGGCCACGGCCGATTTCCTTCCCTATCCTTCCCTAATCCAAGATTGTACTCCGTCTCTAATGACCTCGCTGTCGACGAGACGTTAACCACCAATCGCCCCCTCTTCCTTCTATAAAAGCATCGGATGACCATGTTGGAACCTGCTTCAACACTTGTCCTCACCCAAATTATTTCGCATTCGGAATCCTTAAAAATCCCACCATATATTATCGCCACGTTTACGGTTGTAAACACGTCTCCACCATCAGCGCTGAAACTGTCTTTGAGATATGCATTCGAATAGAAATTGGGAATTTCATTGCTACTCACACCTGGTGTCACCCAGCTTCCTGTCCCTAGTATTATGTGAACCTCGTTACTGTTTATAAGCGAAATGAGTTTCGGTATCCGTCCATAGATGACACTGCATATAACTGACGCTATATTTACATTTGATACGACACATGCTATTCCTGACTCGAAAGGCATGCCAACGGGACTGTGTTGGAATTTCTCTAACCTAAGAAACCAACATGTGTGAGAGACACGTACCCGCTAGCCTAATAGCCGCTTCCTGCGTGTAGTGCATTTCTCCACTATTAAGCGGAACGTTCTCCGCCCAGTAGTGCAGTCGAGAAATTTGCATCCGATATGTCGCAGGATCGTCAGAGCCTCTAGTTTAGACTTTCACCATGCTCCCAACCAGAGGATCACGATCGGTTCTGGAAACGATGCTACAAAAGGAGAGCTCTGCTTCCACCCCACAGGACAGGCTAGGTGTTTCCTCCAAATCAGCCAGCCGCCTGTAGGAACCGAGGATGGCCTCTGATCCCAGAGGAAACGCGTCACTCGTGAGTGCATGAGCAACAATTTGTAGCTCTGCAGGCAAATCCTCCTCCACATCTATGACGAGGATCCCTGGAGAGCAAAGAGCCCGTTACTTTTCCTGAGCGGTCCCATCACCAGCGTGACACAGGAGCTCCAAGTGACAAGCAGTCCCATCCTCTGCGTTCGTCTGGAGTCTCAACAGGCGTGTTGGTTCTGACGAACTTTCAGCAGCAGCAGGCTATACCTCGAACCTATTCTTAAGATGTGAGGGGCAGATGTGCCACTGGTATCCACTGTCGCCTTCCACCTAGAGATTCTGTACCTCGTCACTGTTCGCCAAACACCGTCAGGTAGGTGTCGATCGGTCGGGACTTGTGAATCTGAAGACGCAGCAGCATCTAGGATCTCAGACAGTAGAGTACTGTAGGCTCCCCAGGTACCAAAGTAATCGTCTCATATGCCCCAACGTTATACCACCTCAGGTCACCAGCCGAAGCCTGTCGACCATGGCCAACACAGTTTCCAACTGCTGCGTACTCCTCAAGCCCACTAAGTCCTTTGATGCTTGTTTATCTGGTATATTGGGAAACGTGAATTCTTTCCGAATTTCTCACTATTGGCCGTGGGAAACAATAATGCATTATAAGCTAAATAACGGATGATGGCTGGAAAAGACAGGAAATAACCTACAGACTTACAATGACATGAAAGGCGTTAATGAAGAAGTGAAGTGTTTGAACATCGAATGTAAATTTAAGTGTGAGAAAGCCTATTCGGGAGAGATTTGTGTCGAGTATAGTCTTACACGCAAGTGAAACCCTGATGATAAGCAGCTCAGAATACAAATTTTTGAAATGTGGTCCCTCAGAAGTACGCTGAAAACTACATCAGTAGGTCCAATACCTGATGAGGATGTGCTGATTCGAAATGGAGAAAAATTTACGGCACATCTGGACTAAAGGAAGAGGTCACTTGATAGGCAACAACAAAACGTCAATTTGGTAACGGAGGGCAGTGGCGGAGGGCACTGGCGGAGTGGGGTAATAAGTGGTAGAGGGAGACCAGGGCTTGAATATTGTAAGTAGTTTCAAATGGATGTGGGTTGCTGGAGCTGCGGAGACTTGAAGAGGTATGCAGAGGATATGTTAACGTGGATAGCTGCACCGAAGATATTGCGACTGAAGACCACGACGACGATAACAACAACAAAGAAAATCTTGATATTTGAAAAAACAATATATCAAGGTAGGCAATTAACGAAAGTTTGATATAATTCTGTACCTTCGGTAGTCATGATGTACAATGGAATTTCACTACCCGTATAGGTATAAATTCAAACTGCGCAAAGCACAGAACATGAGTCAGAAATTTACTGCACCTACCACTTTTCTCCAGGTGATGAAATTTATTAGCATTTATGTACTCTCAGAGATTATATCGTAAACTACTACCCATGTTGATGTAACTCAGTGTAAATTATCTCAGTGTAAATTACAAAGAAGAGAGGGAAGTCGAATCAGCATTACCGCCAGTAACACACTTACCACCGCCTTACTAATAAACGGATCGTAATCATAGTTACAGCACTGAAGAAAGAAAAGGGCCAATAGTACAGTCGGTGCCTATACGTACATGTGAGCTTCGGCGTCGAGATCTTGTAGCTGGGGTCTGCTACTGCCTTAACAGTGAACCGCTTCTTCTGCACACTTTCGAGCTTCGTTATGCCATACCTGCTCTTCAGCAGATGAAACAGGCTCTCTTCTCTTTCCGAGAGCTGCTGCCATTTGCATAAAAATTTAAATAAATCTACATAAACTTTTACTCTCAAACCTGCATTAACATACGAGGGAAACTGTGATGCTGGCTTCGAGAAAACAAAAGGAGAAATATCTCCGGTCTGATTTTGACAGCTGCGAATTTAGTAGGATCGCAGGATCGAATTGCCTTGTGTCACAGCCAACGAAATTGTTATTTTTTTTTTTGCAAACTTAATATGTTAGTTGTAAATTCAAATGTAAAATTTTGAACAGTTCAGCAAAACAGTTCGTTTAATGAATGCCTAAAACGGATATCGTGGAACGACTAATTAAAATGAAGAATATCGTCTGTCCAAAATTACTTTCACTGATTGATTATTTCTGGAAAATTTATTGTGACTATTACATTATTTTCAGTGCGCATGCTGTGTAAATAGCTATTTTTAATCGGGTGTGCATTGCGTTTTTGTTGGTTGAAGAGAACATTCATAAGATTTTTCCTGATGGAAAAGAAATAAAAACATTGACATCAACCTACATACGCTAGCATACAATGAGTCTAAAAATTGAGCATTTGTCATACAACATTACATGTTGTTCATAGTAGACGAGAAAGTGGAATTATGGATTGGCTCGTAAATTAAGAGGTTCAGTTTTGAGACGACACATCGTTCTGCGATATGTTACATGTCTAATTTTTGGTTAATTAATAATTCGCCTCCATTCGCGAGGAAGTACATCAAGGCCGTACCGGACATTCCATTAGCCATCTGTGGTCGACGGCTGCTCATGTTTGAACGTTGTTGCTGCTGTACTGTTAAAGAAACTTACGTGAGTCTTTTTCTGCTAGTTACATAAACTACACTCCTGGAAATGGAAAAAAGAACACATTGACACAGGTGTGTCAGACCCACCATACTTGCTCCGGACACTGCGAGAGGGCTGTACAAGCAATGATCACACGCACGGCACAGCGGACACACCAGGAACCGCGGTGTTTGCCGTCGAATGGCGCTAGCTGCGCAGCATTTGTGCACCGCCGCCGTCAGTGTCAGCCAGTTTGCCGTGGCATACGGAGCTCCATCGCAGTCTTTAACACTGGTAGCATGCCGCGACAGCGTGGACGTGAACCGTATGTGCAGTTGACGGACTTTGAGCGAGGGCGTATAGTGGGCATGCGGGAGGCCGGGTGGACGTACCGCCGAATTGCTCAACACGTGGGGCGTGAGGTCTCCACAATACATCGATGTTGTCGCCAGTGGTCGGCGGAAGGTGCACGTGCCCGTCGACCTGGGACCGGACCGCAGCGACGCACGGATGCACGCCAAGACCGTAGGATCCTACGCAGTGCCGTAGGGGACCGCACCGCCACTTCCCAGCAAATTAGGGACACTGTTGCTCCTGGGGTATCGGCGAGGACCATTCGCAACCGTCTCCATGAAGCTGGGCTACGGTCCCGCACACCGTTAGGCCGTCTTCCGCTCACGCCCCAACATCGTGCAGCCCGCCTCCAGTGGTGTCGCGACAGGCGTGAATAGAGGGACGAATGGAGACGTGTCGTCGTCAGCGATGAGAGTCGCTTCTGCCTTGGTGCCAATGATGGTCGTATACGTGTTTGGCGCCGTGCAGGTGAGCGCCACAATCAGGACTGCATACGACCGAGGCACACAAGGCCAACACCCGGCATCATGGTGTGGGGAGCGATCTCCTACACTGGCCGTACACCACTGGTGATCGTCGACGGGACACTGAATAGTGCACGGTACATCCAAACCGTCATCGAACCCATCGTTCTACCATTCCTAGACCGGCAAGGGAACTTGCTGTTCCAACAGGACAATGCACGTCCGCATGTATCCCGTGCCACCCAACGTGCTCTAGAAGGTGTAAGTCAACTACCCTGGCCAGCAAGATCTCCGGATCTGTCCCCCATTGAGCATGTTTGGGACTGGATGAAGCGTCATCTCACGCGGTCTGCACGTCCAGCACGAACGCTGGTCCAACTGAGGCGCCAGGTGGAAATGGCATGGCAAGCCGTTCCACAGGACTACATCCAGCATCTCTACGATCGTCTCCATGGGAGAATAGCAGCCTGCATTGCTGCGAAAGGTGGATATACACTGTACTAGTGCCGACATTGTGCATGCTCTGTTGCCTGTGTCTATGTGCCTGTGGTTCTGTCAGTGTGATCATGTGATGTATCTGACCCCAGGAATGTGTCAATAAAGTTTCCCCTTCCTGGGACAATGAATTCACGGTGTTCTTATTTCAATTTCCAGGAGTGTATTTTAATATAGGTCTTGAACTAACTCCGAATCAGATACCGATCGACAAGACTGTCTTTACAAGCAGTTCAAAGAACCAGGGACGATAGTTTGCAAATAGGATTTACGGACAAACTGCCAAGGGAAATTTCAATAATGACGACTGCACTATCACGAAGTACTGGACTCCAGATCTACGGTCATACTCCTTAAATATTTTCATCTAGGGCATTAAACCCAATCGCTAGTCTACGAGATATTAGCATAAGTGAACCAATTAGAAAGGAAAGGTTGGGTGTCTTCAACGTAAATAAATCGCTGACACTTTTGCTTAAGGATGCAGTGATTATACACATGATGTACTGAAGCATCTATGATCGATTTACAAGAGGATCATTCGGGACGAGTAGGACAAAGAATGGTACGAGTCTCAAACAACCAAAAGAAAATACTACGCCGAAATAACACCAGTACTACCAACCAGACCTTAGTACCATAGACTCTGGCGTACACGTTTCGTCACAGTATCGCGATTTAAGTTCAACCACCGACACTTTGTACAGCTCGTGCTCCACATAACCCTAGCATCATCTCCACATTGTGATCACAGTGAAATGGGAGCCACAAATTGCATGTTTTTTAGAACATCAATTAGTGGGACTTCTCGTCAAAATTGCTAAGGAATGTCGTAAGATAAATCAGTTAACGAAATTTGAGACCATATTATTAGCTACTACAGTCTTTTCAGTGTATAAAGAACGACATTTCATGCTAATGCAAACGGAAAGAGAGACATGAGCTAACTGAGGTAAAATAAGCAAATTTGCGGAAATTCAGTAAGTTATATAAAGATACTTTTGTTTCTGTTTTCATATCATCATTAACGGCTGTTTTACCGATTTGGTTTGTTCACTATAAAAGTTGTACGTAATTCTGATTGATTTGTTTGAATGACGGCATGGAGTATAGTTAAAGACCAATAAAATGTTGGACGGATTGTTCACTCAGATATCCCAGCTCTTTTTGAATAGTGTCACCGAGTGAACAGGCATATTGTTCAAGAAGTGCATACTATGAAATGGCTTGGAATACATGAGATGTTAGAGATACTTTTGTATCGAAACGAAAGATTGTGATTCAAATATCAGCTGTACGCACAGCAGTACTTTGTTGCAATAGCCGTCTACTCTGGAAAACATTTGCACAACGCTGCCGAACGGTTTTATGTAAGTTTTCATGCATCAGTACGTACCGTGTAATGAGTTTAGATAACTAGACCACTAAAATTATCACACACTTCCAAGTGTGAATTGCCTACCTAATGGCTATCAGGGGCGGTAGAAATCAGATTTAAAAGCATTTCGAAACTTTTTCTGCCTGATATCTCCCAAAAGATAAAGAAAGAAGAAAAGTTTATTGCTTACAATATCCCTGCTATCTATTCAAAAGAACTACAAAATCAGGTGCGCAACATATTTCTGAGAGAGAATCTACGTACATCGCTTAAGGTTCTACGACACAAACTAAAGAGATATGACGCCACATACACTGGGATGCGTAAAAAAATAGCTTTACATAAAACGGAGTCAGTACTCGTCCAGCGTTTGGTACTGAGAGCATTTAGCGACTTCCTTCAAACTTTACACACGATTTCAAACATTTTCTAAACTATGTCTCGCTAGCAGCCCCACAAAATACCGAAAATAAATAATGTTATCTGCTATTAAGAGTTCTTTGCTAACGCGGTAGATCTTCAGCATCAAGGAGGACGTTTTAATTTATTACAATTTGGTTTTGAATTTTCATTAGTATATGGGCTAGTAAACAGAATTTGTGCACAATATTTTTTTATTTTATTTATTGATTCCCCCTGCTCTGATTAGGCCATCAGGCCCTCTCTTATAGGTTTTCACACGTACGGTAGCGTCTGTTACCTTATGTACATCATAGTTACCTACGAAATAACAATTTTAATATGACAAGCAATATTAAAATGATTTTATTCGCTGAAGTAGTAGTGCAAGAAAATTATACTTGGTAGGAAGTAATAAAGCTAATACTTGCAGTTCTTGTGCTCCTGCAGCTGGTGCTACCAATAGTGAGAATAGCATTACTAATAATAATACCAACAATAATAACAATAATAATAAAATGACAATGATAACAATGATAATAGTGACAGATATAAGAACAATTTTAAGTGTAAAAATAGATGTTTTCTGGTTTAATGAGTTCTGGGGAAATGAAATTTAAGTAGACTGTATCGGCTAAGATTACTGCGAAACGAGCAATAGCAGATTGGAAAGCGAGAGTAACGGGTGCGTACAGCGACAGTGGCAATCCTTATTGTTGCTTCAGTAGATACGTCATTAACTGTCTTCTGAAGCTGGAGATGTTATTCAGTTCTCTAATACGATGCGGGAGGTTATTCCACAGTCGGATTTTACTACTGAGAAAGACTTCGAGAAGGTAGCTGAATGATGGAATGGGACAGAATGGTTTTTGCACTGATGGGAGTGAGTGTTTCTGCCATGTCGTTCACACAAGAGCAGTCTGGGTAGCTAAGCTTATTATGGTGAAATATGATGAAAGAGTCGAAAGTCACAAATATAAGGGACATAGGCATCCATAACTAGTTCCAGATGCCTTGAGTTTTCCTGAGAAAGTGTTTCATGGCTAACATCATAGTAATCAATAACTGGAAGTGTAAGTGTTTCTAAAAGTTTCTGTTTCAGGTCAAGAGGCCATGTAGAGATGCTGATGCCTTCTTGCACACTGAAATTACGTGCTCATTCCAATTTATATTTTCAGCTATTATCACTCTTACACTCTTTGCTGAAGGAGAAAGTTGGCATTTGTACCATTTAGGGTTAAAGATGATAGGGAGTCCCGATATTTCGGGCTCATGAGCCTAGAATGACCAACCAGTGGCGCTTCTGTTTCGAGTGGTTTGAGCTTTATCCTTTATCGTGCGTCCTTTTTGACAGTGAACACAGGTCGGTATTGAGACTCTCGATAGCTGTCTTCAGGTTTATTGGTTTCGCACTTGGATACAACTGGACACCATCAGCGTAAATGTGATATTTGCTGTAAGACACCTCTGATGGAACATCAACTACGTACAATCAAAAGACCGCAGGACCTAACACCAAACCCTGGGGGACGCCTGATGCGACCTGCCACCATTGTGAGTTTACAGTGCCAGTCACGACACATTGAGACATCGAATATCAACGAAACCAATGCACTGCTCTTGGCGAGAAATTTATTGTGCTAGGTTTGACAATTAAAATGTAATAGTCGACAGTGTCAAAGGCTGTGCTGAAGTCTAAAAGGCACATGGTAGTTGCCTCTCGTGCGTCTAAGGCAAGCTTCAGGTCATATGTGCTACTTAACGGCAGCTATTTAATAGAAAAACTCATTCATAACGCAGTAAAATGCACGAAGCTGTTTATACATGGGAGCTCGATTTCCTAAATAATCAAGTTGGAGGTGGGAGGGTGGGGGAGGGGGGAGTGGCGGGGCATTACTGGAGGTAAATATTGAACTACAGCAGTCTATGTTTTCTGTATTCCTACCCTGTGAAAATGCCTTTGAAGGACCAGCCGGATCCACCTTTGTATACTACAGAACATCACCTGTAGTACATGCCGAAATACTGATCCCAGGTGACAACTAACGCCGAGTCATATTTTGCAAGGGGCCTTTCTATAGGCCACACCTGTTTAGGTTGTCACTAATGGCAAAGGCAGAGCAATCAGAACGAAATCTGACAATATACGCCTAAAATAGCAACTGCAAAAGCGTTTTCCTTTTAGTACACAAGACAAAATCTCTTCACCAGATTCCCTGAAGTAAAGAAGTTCTATCCTCTTATAAATGCCCATACTCTGCAGGAGCATTTGAAGTGCATGGCAGAGAGTACTTCCCGTTGCATAGTCTGGTGGCTTCTGTCCATTCCATTCAAGTGGGGAGCCTGATACCAGTGACTGCTTACACACGTGTGTGCACGCTGTAGTTACTCTAACCTTGTCTACACGCTTCCTACCAGAGCGATACGAATGATGCTGAAGTACTGTCTATTTCTAGATTCTTCACTTAATATTGCATCTTCAAACTTTGTAAGCAGGCTTTCCAGAGACAGAGTCTACCTTCAAGCTTCTGCTGTCCAGGTTTTTCAAGTTTTCCCTGGCACTCTCTCGTGAGGAAAACTAAGCTGTGACCATCTGTGCTGCCCTTCTTTGGATATGTTCAGTATCCACAGTTAGAATTATTACTTATGACTCGCACACACTTGAGCAATATCATTGGTCAACTGACGGCATTCTCCCTGTATCATACCAGCGAATTGATGTCAGCCGCTTTCTTTACTCATAAGTGAGCTCACGTGATAATTCAGTGTCACGTTCCCACGAATAGTTACATCCAGATATTACTGCGAGCGCTGTCTTATGAGCTGACTGATGTCAATTGCGACACATTGAAATGGTAGTCATTACATTCTAGGTTTTTTCCATTTTGTGAAATGCAGAATTTTACGTAGTTCTGCATACAGGGGGTGGACAAATATATGAAAACATCAGAAACATAACACTTTACCGTGCCTAATACAGTGTAGGAAAACCGTCGGCATTAAAAATAGCTTCCAGTCGTCTCGGAATGGATAAATACAGGTCCCTTTTGGTTTTCAAAGGAATCTTATCACCATCCCTCTTGAAAGATAATGGTAATTCAGGTAACGATGATGAAGGCTGACAACAGTCAGCAGTCACGCACCCTTCTCTCCAAAGCAGACCACAAAGGCTCAATAGGACTGAGCTCTGACTATGGTGGCCAGGGGGACGACGCGACGCTTCGTACTCGTGCTCACATAACCAGTCTTGGACGATGCGAGCTGTATGTCTTTGAATACAAAATCACCAGTTACGAACAAATATTGTACCACAGCACGGACCAGATCAGTCAAAACGGTGATATAACCTTTGGTAGTAATGCGAACGGGTAACCATTGGGCTCACGGAATACCACGATACGGCTGGCCAAATCATTACTGAACCCCCGCCTTGTTTCACTGTTGATAGGTACACTCGGCTAGAAGTTGGAAACAAGACTCATCCGATCAAACGAATTTCTTCAATTGCTCTGTAGTCCAGGTGTTACATCGTCGGCAGCGCGGGTCTTTTCATCACTGATCAGCAGCTCTGGAATTCCAGCTCACCCTGCAATACTTCCTTCGTGTTGGTTCGGTGCCGACAGGATTTTCGAGTACAACATTCAGTTCTGCAGTGACTTCTGCAGCTTTCGTCCTCTTATTTCACGTCAGAATCCTCTTCAGTGACCGTAGTCACGATCATTCAACATGCACTTTTATCAGCGTCGTGTCTTAGTGGATCATGTTTCCCGCTTTCCCTGTGTACGGTATACATCTTCGACACGGTGCCTCTTGAAACTCCAAACACTACCTCGGCTTCGGAAGCACCCACCGTGCGAGCGCCAACCATTTGCCCACTTAGTTCCGACACAAAGCGCTCACAACACAGGTCACTGCCCTCACCACGAATGACGCTTGCAACTTATTGGGGACATTTCACTGTTGCCGTTCGTGGTCAAATACAACACCGCAACGTGCTGGCTTGACTAGCATCGCCATCACTGTTCAAGCATGCATTTTTCGCGGTATTTTCACATCTTTGTCTAACCGCTGCATAAAGCGAGCTGCCAATCTTCGCACCCCTAACAAGGAGAGCTCCACAACGGTGGGATAGACTTTTTGAAACAGTCTGCACGGTAATGTAGGTTAAGGTTGTAACCTCCCCCTCACTTATCGACCTTAATGACAGTGAAAAATTAAACCGCGTCTACCTAATGGAAATTTGGGAAAAGCAATCGTCACCGAGGTTAATTTGTCGGTAAAGAGGGAGGAAAGGGTTACATCTAAATGAAAGGAAAAATGCTAATGAAACTGGTGGAAATTAATTTTGAAATAGGGGTAAAGTTAATAAAGAAAGTAAATGTGCGGTCGTTACGTTAACAATCAACTAGCGGTAACTAGATATTTGAGATTTGGGGAAAATTACGGTCGCCAGTCCTAAGGACAATTACTATAGTAACTGAAAATGAAAGATTATTACACATATAATTGGCACTAGAAGCGTGGCAACTGAAGGTTGACAAGTGTAGTGTGAAAACTGAAAGTTTGTCAGAAGTAATAAATTTCGCTACACTTAATTTAGCAAAAGAATTAATAAAACCGGAAAATCGAAAGTTAATTTAGTGACTGAAGTTAATAGTGAGTTTTCTTTCTGAAGCACATCGAAATTCAGTAAAATACGGTTAGTCTTGGACTACCTCAACAATCATTTCAAAAGCTACTTGAATCTACGCAATTTAGAAATAAGAGATTTAACTTTGAACTTGAATTAAATGATTCTGAACAATTAACAATAGTAAAATTTAGTACGTACCAAGCTGAGCTGCAGTCACAGGTAAGCTAAAATATGGTAACAAAACTAGCACTCTTAATTTGTGCTTGTGTAATCTAAGTATTGTAGCCAGCTATGAATACTTTAACTGAACTTTGAAATTAAAGCAGTGAAATGGAATTATGCTGGCGTTTGAATTTCAACGACACTCGGGTTCATTTCGGAAAAGGAAGGGACCCTGCTTGGTAATGCAATTGGGACAATGAGCATCAAAGGTTCATGCTAAGTAGCTGTAATTTTGTGATGCAACCATTTTAAAAGTTTGAAAAGCTGAGGTCTGCCATACAGTTCTAAAACTTTACGTGCTTCCAGTCTTCCTTGTTGGTTGATTGAAGGTTTGAAGCCGTCGATCGAGGATGTGGCGACAGTCACTCATTGTCGGCCGTCGCTGTTGCAGAAGCTGGATGTTGGCGCGCCTTCTTCTCGACACGGTCACCAGACGAAACGGGCTCTTGATGTGCGCCAGCTAATGCTTCGCGTCCGCGACACCATGTCAGAAACTATCATCGCAAGTCGAGCGCAATTACATGCTGCCAAACCCCGAAAGCGCGGCAACTCGCGGGAGTGTCACACAACACACCTGCTCCACTCGCTACTCCAGCCAGACTCTCTCATGCTCTGCCCGCGCTCCACGCGGCAGAGTTAACACTACCAAAGATCCTAAACACTTTGGTTCTCCACATGACCTATCGATGTATTCGTTCGATAGCATAGTTTTCCCTAGGCCAGACCCAGCGTAAAAATACAAATAATCTTTACACAACAAACCAATTATACATCGACATAAATGCATATATATATATATATATATATATATATATATATATATATATATATATATACAAATAGTAAAACAATTACAATATACGAAGACACAGAAATGTCATATATTCAGGTAACAAAATAAGGAAAAAATTTACAGTACAATAGATGGAAATAGGAGGATATGCATTTCCTGCGTTACAAGTTCCAAGGAATCACATCCTGCAACCACTCACTCTGATGGACCCTCGTTTGCGAGTAATGGATGAAAAAAAAATAGTTTAAAAATAGTGTATTGGTTCAGAGTGGTAGCATAGCGTAACGTTTTATATACTAACTTAAGATGCCAGAGGCTGGTGGTTCGCATCTCGTCAGATACCTTGCTACTTTCTTATTTTTAAATCTCTACCGAAGTGACACCGATGATTATTTTTATTCAGTTAATTGGTTTACATGCAATTTCCACAAAGATTTAAAAATATACATTTTTCCAAGTATTTGACGATATTCGACCCAACAATCCTTTGAATTTGAAGTCACTACCGTAACCACTACGCCACCCAAGCAAGCTGTAAATTAACAGTATTTCTAAAGCTATACAGCATCACGCGAAATTCCGAAACTTTTTTCATAGATTACCCGCAAACTAGGTCCCACCATGACAACTGGCTGCATGTTGCGATTCTATGGAGCTTAATCTACAACAACCTATTGATTGTTTCAAATAATCGATCCCACCGCTGGGGACCTTACAAATATATAATTAAAATAATTGAAACTCCGCGATCGTTTCAATATCGTTTACTAGATGACCGGTTTCAGCACTCTGAAGGTGCCATCATCGGATCTGAAACGTGGATTAACATTTATAAAACCATATGGACATCATGTGCTGAAACCGGTCATCTAGTAAACGATAATGAAGTGATCGTGGCTTTTGAATTATTTTAAAAACAGAGGGATCGCCCCACGACACACCATGTTTTCACTGAAAAATATATAATTGGTTGTTTGTGCAACTTTCCTCAGACAGCAGCTCTTTATAGACAATTCCGTCATCTACAAACGTCTGTGGTCGTTATTAATACTGTCGACCAGGTTATTAACATACAATACGAACAGTAAGAGACCCAGCAACTTCCTCGGCGCACGTCTGAAGTTACTTCTACATCTGTTGATGACTCTTGACCCAGGATAATATGATGCTTTTTCCTTGCCACGATATACTCAGTTCTACAACAAATTCGTTAATAAGCGTTGACGTCGCTGATGATGTGCGGTAGTGCAGGACGGCGGATTGTACCGCACAAGAGCTGTTTCTATACTCTAGCGCTGCTCACAGCACCTGCCTAGCCCATATGGTGAGACCTATGCAGGAACAAGACCACTCACTCGATTCTGAGTCAAAACAACAGTGCGTTGTGCGGTGGCAAAAAGCTGTCTGTTCCTAACTGGGTTTCCAGGTGTTCGGTTTTGTACCCTACGGTTCGGTATTTCGGCCCGTGTTCAGTGATTGGTAACGAAGCGTGAGTTGTTTTGTCCATTTTGGTTAGTATGAGTATTTCGGTACTCCCAGAATTCCAAACATATCATTATTTTATTTACTGAGTTACAAAAATACTGTAGAGTTATACAAGGTGTCCGTCCTATGCGCCGTCAGACGCTTTTTCTGTGGTGTTTCGGCAGATATTTGAAGTTTCGTTCATGCCACGTATAGCTGCAGTATGCCCAAACTAGTTCTGCTCAGCGTCTTTCATTCGTCGTCCATAGTGATGGAAAGCGTCGGTTTGTTTCCTATTAAAAACAAAATGATTTTTAAAGTAGAATTTTAAGTGCACATTCGACTGAGCGGTCCAAAATTAATCTAGTGCGATATTCGTTTTATCTATATGTAGTAAAAGGGACAGAAAAGACTGTGAAAAACCTGAGCAGCTCTTCTGCAAGGTTGTGGCAGCCAGCGCGAACCAGGACGTTGCCGTCACTGCTGGGGTATTGGTTATTGTTAGCGTTTTACTATCCCTGTTAATACACATCAATAAAACGCACTACATTAATTTGATACCGTTCTGTCGAATGTGCACTTAAAATTCCGATTTGAAAATCATTTACATTTTAATGGGAAACAAACCGACGCATTCCCTCTGCCGTGGGCGTAGCGTGAAAGACGCGCTGAGCAGAATTTTTTAACAATATTTGTTTCGCGTGACTCTAGTTACATTTCAAGAAACCGAAATTCCACATATCTGCCAAAAGACCAGAGAAAATGCGCCCGACAAGCCATGGAAGAGACGCCTTGTGTAGGATTATAGTCACATTAAAAGAGGATATTGACTCACACAAGAACTACTGTTTCTTTGGAGCGAAAGATATATTAAAACATTCAACAGCCTCAACACACACACAAAACTAAGTGAAATTAAACCAAATAAATTCAAGAATGAAACTGTCATAGCCTACCAAACAGCGAAAGATTATCCTAAAAAGGTGATCTGATTGCGGAAACTCTCCTTTTAAGATATTCAATTACGTGGAAGAAGAAAAAGTAATTCCTACGTATGAAGAATATGTACAAGCTCAAATGTTGTGCGTACTGAGGAAGGCATTGGTACTTTATACGAAGAAGTCTGTAAAGTAAATAAAACTTTGGAACAATTACAAATTCCAGCTTCTACTTTCACAAGTTTTCTGTCGTGGAAAACATTTTTACACGGAAAAGAATCGCCTAACAAAATTATCAAAGAGATAATGGTAGTTTCATGCAGAAATGCCTGTGTCGAATCACTCTCCAACCACATGTAACACCCAAGCTTTGACGCTAGAAATAAACTCAATGCGAATATGGTAAAAGAAGAATTATGCATTCTTTATAATTTGAAGATTTCAAAAAAGTTCCAAAAATTAAAGGTAACAAATATTTGTTGAAAGCTGTAACCAGCAATAATAAATACAATTTTCAATGACGATTTAAATGATGTAAACTGCACCCTTACTTATGTTTTTATGCTTAGTCACAACGCATTTCGAGAATTTATTGCAATTTTCAGGTGCAAGTGTGCTTTGTTTACATGAATATCTTTGGTGATATTTTCATGTGTGATTTTCTGCCCCTCTTTCCTCTTTTAGAAGTTAGGCTGCAATCGGAAAATCGGACCATAAAAAACTTTGAATGTTTTAAATGCTAGCGCCAGAAATGACATTTTTGTTTGACTACTTACAGGTATTAGTCGTCCTGCGTTGCACACAATATCACACCCAATGAAATCACCAATTACGCTGTTTGTTTACAAGACGTGCTGTAAAGATATTACGACCCGTGCTATATTCTGTATAACGAAGGAGGCACAACAGTCAAACAAAAATACCACTTCTAACATTCTAACAGCGTTTAAAAATACCCAAAGTTTCATTTTGTTCTTTTTTCCGACTGCAGTCTACTGTGTCGTCCGAACAAGACACAGCCAGGGCAAAAGCACCACAGGCGCAAAGACGAAAGCTGGTGTCAGTGTCATAGAGACTCTCCACTTGCGCTAGTTCCACCAGCACCACGGCGGCGCTGAGGATATCGAATTCGCCTCGGTCAGTTGCCGGGCGAGTACAATCCGCCAATGACCGGATGACAACGGACAGAAGCCTACTCGGCAGATAGAAGAGCAGCTCTCGCCCACTTGGTTATAGACCACCGTCCAGAGTTGACTCAGACAGGGAACGTCGTTTAGTGAACTCTTCGAGGTGAACAGTTGTTGTAAATTGCATTTGCTATGTACTGTGAAGTCTACCTACGATTATTTGCACTTAGATATTGAGGGCGTTTATTGTGCAGTGTTGCAGACTTGATTTTCGAAGAGTTAGAAAGATAAATAAACTTTTTTAACTCATTTGTGTGACTTTACTGAGGGTGTTAGTCAAATGAAAACCTTAAATATTTTTTTAAATTTTATCTATTGTGCAGAAGAGGTACAAAGCTGTGTCACTTTTCAACATAATCTCCCACACGCTCAATGCAAGTCCTCCAGCGCTTACAAAGTGCATAAATTCCTTTAGAAAAAAATTCTTTTGGCAGTCCGCGCAACCACTCATGCACCGCGTGCCGTACCTCTTCATCAGAACGGAACTTCTTTCCTCCCATTGCGTCTTTGAGTGATCCAAAAATATGGAAAGGTCTGGTGAGTATGGTGGATGAGGAAGACACTCAAAATGCAGGTCTGTGACTTTTGCAACTGTTGTACGGGCAGTGTGGGGCTTTGCATTGTCATGTTGCAAAAGGACACCTGCTCACAGCAATCCACGTCGCTTTGATTTGATTTCAGGCCACAGATGATTTTTTAGGAGATCTATGTATCATGCACTGGTGACAGTGGTCCCTCTAGGCATGTAATGCTCCAAAATGACGCCTTTTTCGTCCCAAAAGAGAGTCAGCATAACCTTCCCTGCTGATGGTTCTGTTCGAAACTTCTTTGGTGTTGGTGATGAGGAATGGCGCCATTCCTTGCTCGCTCTCTTCGTTTCCGGTTGGTGGAAGTGAATCCAGGTTTCATCCCAGTAACGATTCTTGCAAGGAAGCCGTCACCTTCTCGTTCAGAGCGCTGAAGAAGTTCTTCACAAGCATCAACACGTCGTTCTCTCATTTCAGGAGTCAGCTGCCATGGCACCCGTCTTGCAACGACTTTGTGAAACTGGAACACATCGTTCACAATGTGGTGTTCTGACCCATGACTAATCTGTAAACATGCTGCAATGTCATTCAGTGTCACTCGGCGGTTTTCCTTCACTTTGGCAACTGCTGCAATGTTCTGTGGAGTCACAACTCGTTGTGCCTGACCTGGACGAGGAGCATCTTCCACTGAAGTCACGCCATTTGCGAACTTCCTACTCTATTTGTAGACTTGCTGCTGTGACAAACATGCATCACCGTACTGAACCATCATTCGTCGATGAATTTCAATAGGTTTCACACCTTCACTACGCAAAAACCGAATAACAGAACGCCGTTCTTCCCTGGTGCAAGTCGCAAGTGGGGCGGCTATCTTTATACTGATACTGCGACGGTATGTGTGCATCTGTACTATGCTGCCAACTACAGGCCATTTTGCACGCTGTTTGTAGCACGCTTACCAAATTACAGGACAACGGCGCGAAATTTCGATTTGTTATTACAAATTTAAGGTTTTCATTTGACTCACCCTCGTACTAATTTGTTGGAGTGTTGTAGAACCTTCGTTCTCCTATCCTGTTACGTGACCCTGGGGCATAGCTGTGTAATATTGGCAGGGAGAAATAGTGTTAACAGTGCACTGCACCGGAAGCCGTTCCACGAACTCGCAAACTCGATCTGCCGTAACATCGGCGGCAGCTCGGCCTCCACAGCCGTAGCGACGATGCCTTTACAAAACTGGAGACGAGAGTTTACAGAACAGTCTAACTTCAAAACAACGCTAGAGAGGAAGAAAACCACCCATATAAACATTATCGAACATATTCATGTAAACGAATACAAAATGCACTTGAAAATGAGAATCAGTTCTCGAACCGAGTTGTGCTAAGCAGCAAGAAACAATTAAATGGCGCAGTTTTCATTATATAAATCGTGAATGACACAATTGCAGGCTTTCCTGAATCATTCAGTACGATGAACAAAACTAAAATAATTCTCGATGTTTACTGTTTTATTGTGTTCACCCTCAGGCCTCAACTCAGAAAATCCTTTCGCCAGAAAACGTTCGGTAGCTTTATTCGGCAACCCTTGTTCCTAAGGTATCAGCGCACGAACCTAAATTTGAAGTTTTGTGTTTTGTTTGCAAGTAATTATATTACATTTTTATTATATCTTCAGGTACATATTACTCTCGATATTGTAAGCTGTAACAGTGTCTAATCCCAGTAATAACAATGGCAATGCGAAACTAGAAAAGCATTAGGTTCTTGTTTATCGGACGAAGCAATGTCGAATCGTGCCGGGCGAAACGGATAGCATAAAAAAGTTTTACGTTTTTTTTTCCTTTAACAGGCAAAGATGAGGATGTCAGAACATATATGTAATAAAAATGACACGAAGGAAGCTTTAGCAAAAGTCCGACTATATGAATTGGCATTCAGGGAAGTGAATGACAAATATTTATTTCCAAGAAGTACATTATGTGAGAGACTTAAAGTCGTACCGGAAGAATTTTGTTAAGCAGGTCTTTGAATAAAGTTCTTAAATCTAGTGTATGAGTACTCTGAGCAACTGAAAATAAAGCATCAGTTTGTTAAAGCAGAAATGAAAAGGTAGTAAGGATTTTTACTGCGATTTTATGAAATGCTGATGATAGCTGAATCCACGAGTTTCAAGCCGGTAGTAGGTTTCAGTAAGGAACAGGTTGACAGATTATTTGACAAACCAGCTAGCCTGAGGTACAAGGTCAAGTTTATAGCCGTTTACGACCCAATCAATTTTTTTCAGTAGAAATTAGTTCTTCACATTTTACAATTTTTGTCAGGTGGTACCTTCGGACGGAAAAACATTTAAAAAATCAATAAACGCATATTCCTTTGACGTCAAGTTTTATGATTCTGTTAAGTATCGTACGATTAGTCCAAAGAATATTCCAACACAATTTTCAGAAAAATAAAATGATTCAGAAAACGTTACGTGTCCGATACCATTCGACCTTCCTCTACGGAGTCAATAATTTTCGGAAGTTAGCTAATGTTGCATAAATCTGATTGCCTTTATCCACGTCGATGAGAATGTCACATGAGGAGGAAACGAGGGTGGGAGTAGGGGAGAGAAAATGTTGTTACCATAGCTCTTGTAGTATTGGAGAATTTTCATCCAAACTATATTATTTACAATCTGGGAAAATAGACACCCGTAACACCACTAGGAGTGGTGGTGTAAACGGCGAGGGGGTTGCTGGTGAAAACAAGTTTTGTTGATATGTAGTTTTCAGTGTCGCTAGATCGATGTTGCGACTGTACCTTACGGCTACTGTTGTTCTAGGCAGAAGAACATATGAGCTATCCCGTTGCATCTTTACCTGTGATTACTCGTGCTTTGGCTATGCATGGCTCTGTTTAAAAAGAACAGCTCGATGTAGTCAGAGGGTCAAGCCGAGCACGTCTCCTTTCATGCTCCACAGCTAATTCGTTGCAGGTAATATCCTGTAGCTGTGACCCTGCAGTCAAATAGTCTATGCATTGGCTAGGATAATGAGTTAAAAAATTAAATGAATAATTTAATAACATGGGTTCTGTTCTAGCGTTTGTAATTGATATAGACGACAGAGAAATATGTGAATAAATTTCATTCAAGAAAGGACATTCAAATTAAAAGCAAATGGGCCTACGACATTTAGTTAAAAAAAATACTCTTATCAAATGTAATAAAGTTACACTGAGATCATTACAACGATGGTAACAAAATCCTCAAATAGTCATCAAAGATATGCGAAAACTAAGTTCAACGCGTAATCAAAGTACATGAAATTTTCGCAAGCTCCATACACAGTTCAAGATGAAGATTTGCAAATTAACTAGCATGATACTGAGAATAGTAACTGAGACTCTATCCTCAGTTCAATAATACAATTTGAAAAAGTTTGCTCCGTACTCCGGAGCACATACAGACGTGACGAAAAATAAACTCCTTTCAGAAGTAAAAGTACGATAACGGCCATTTACCACCCAGAATCATTCACATACAATATCGAATACCACTGCCTGCCTCCTTTCAGAACTGGCTCACTCCCATGAGCTCTTCACTCGAAAAGTTCCAATCTCCGCTTGACTCTCGTACTGTTCTGCTGCTTTCTGCTTCTCTATTGGCTGACCGCTGTCCGCATCAAAAAATACATTATTCTTACGTTCTACAGACATCATCTGACTCCACTTGACTACTTCCCAGACCAAAAAATACATCACAAAAATATTTAAACAAATAGTTGTTATGAACATTCGGTCACATTCAGACCATTCACGATAAATATAAATGTAGGTTTTTCCATAAATCTTAAGTCCGTATTCTTCCACACGTGCGCCCATGATAAAAGACAACAGATTGTCATTAAATATTGTTTAAACAATTATTTAGGCCAGCTTCTCAGAGTTGTCTTTTGGCACTCTCCTACAAAGATGGTGTCAGCTAACACATGCGACGGACGACTTCTTAAATTTCCATGATTTTTTTTATTGTCAGTTATAATTTATATTTAAATACAGTTACTCGGAAAATAGTAGACTGTTCATTGAACAAAAACTCAAGGATGGCAAAGTATGAGGTATTCATGCTGCACTCATTTGCTGTGTAATTGTTGAGAATACAATTTTGTGACAGAAATAAAAAACGTACAAAATCGAAAAATACAATAGATACAGGTACATAGCTTCCAGATAAGATAGCTTTTGCGCAATGCTATCATCTGGTGTATCATATGTTGAAATCACAAGAAGCGTTTAATAGTTATTACTTCTGATGTTCATTGTTAAATGCTTATCCACTGTGAGATACTAACTTCTGTAGTAGTCGCGAGAGGTCCCGAGTTCGAGTCTCGTTCCGGCACACAGCTTAATCTGGAAATAAGTTTCATTAACTTCTGTAGTTTTGAAGATATTCATAATACTGTTTTGCACTGGATGCACCTCATGTATATGAGTTCACCAATGCCTTAGAAATTGCATTATTACTTGACTATAATTAATGTTTAGTTTCAAAGAACTGTAGCCTAGTCATCTTTAAGATTGTTTCACACTCCAACATTCCTTGGAGTATAGTCTTTCCTCTTAAGTGACCGAACATCAACAAAATTCCCCATACCGGGGTTTACCCACATCCAGCCACACTAATCATCATTGTATCTGGCTCACCTAACCGGAAAGTCATCTAGCCAGGCTGATCATGGAGTGCCTGAGCCCTGGGCCTGTTAGCGTTCAGCCATAAAATAAATTCATTTTACATTGCACTACTTCACAGCGGCCAAATCGCTCGTCTACGTACGCGTTAAGTTACAATGTATAGCCTAAAAATCGACAGTTGATAATCGTTTTTTGAGTATGAACGAATACATCCAGTGTTTAAATTGGTAATGACAGATTGCAATGTAATAATGTAATCAATAAATAAAAGGTAAATAAAAAATAACCCTCCCGATGGGTTTGTTTACCCAAGAATTTGTTGTTCTATCTTTGGAGATAAGAGAACCACTTGTATGAACATCAAGAGCTCAGATGGAAACCTAGTTCTAAGCAAAGAAGGGAAAGCAGAAAGGTGGAAGGAGTATATAGAGGGTCTATACAAGGGCGATGTACTTGAGGACAATATTATGGAAATGGAAGAGGATGTAGATGAAGATGAAGTGGGAGATACGATACTGCGTGAAGAGTTTGACAGAGCACTGAAAGACGTGAGTCGAAACAAGGCCCCCGGAGTAGACAACATTCCATTGGAACTACTGACGGCCTTGGGAGAGCCAGTCCTGACAAAACTCTACCATCTGGTGAGCAAGATGTATGAAACAGGTGAAATACCCTCAGACTTCAAGAAGAATATAATAATTCCAATCCCAAAGAAAGCAGGTGTTGACAGATGTGAAAATAACCGGACAATCAGTTTAATAAGCCACAGCTGCAAAATGCTAACACGAATTCTTTACAGACGAATGGAAAAACTAGTAGAAGCCGGCCTCGGGGAAGATCAGTTTGGATTCCGTAGAAATACTGGAACACGTGAGGCAATACTGACCTTAAGACTCACCTTAGATGAAAGATTAAGGAAAGGCAAACCTACGTTTCTAGCATTTGTAGACTTAGAGAAAGCTTTTGACAATGTTGACTGGAATACTCTCTTTCAAATTCTAAAGGTGGCAGGGGTAAAATACAGGGAGCGAAAGGCTATTTACAATTTGTACAGAAACCAGATGGCAGTTATAAGAGTCGAGGGACATGAAAGGGAAGCAGCGGTTGAGAAGGGAGTAAGACAGGCTTGTAGCCTCTCCCCGATGTTATTCAATCTGTATATTGAGCAAGCAGTAAAGGAATCAAAAGAAAAATTCGGAGTAGGTATTAAAATCCATGGAGAAGAAATAAAAACTTTGAGGTTCGCCGATGACATTGTAATTCTGTCAGAGACAGCAAAGGACTTGGAAGAGCAGTTGAACGGAATGGATGGTGTCTTGAAGGGAGGATATAAGATGAACATCAACAAAAGCAAAACGAGGATAATGGAATGTAGTCGAATTAAGTCGGGTGATGTTGAGGGTATTAGATTAGGAAATGAGACACTTAAAGTAGTAAAGGAGTTTTGCTATTTGGGGAGCAAAATAACCGATGATGGTCGAAGTAGAGAGGATATAAAATGTAGACTGACAATGGCAAGGAAAGCGTTTCTGAAGAAGAGAAATTTGTTAACATCGAGTATAGATTTAAGTATCAGGAAGTCATTTCTGAAAGTATTTGTATGGAGTGTAGTCATGTATGGAAGTGAAACATGGACGGTAAATAGTTTGGACAAGAAGAGAATAGAAGCTTTCGAAATGTCGTGCTACAGAAGAATGCTGAAGATTAGATGGGTAGATCACATAACTAATGAGGAGGTACTGAATAGGATTGGGGAGAAGAGGAGTTTGTGGCACTACTTGACCAGAAGAAGGGATCGTTTGGTAGGACATGTTCTGAGGCATCAAGGGATCACCAATTTAGTATTGGAGGGCATCGTGGAGGGTAAAAATCGTAGGGGGAGACCAAGAGATGAATACACTAAGCAGATTCAGAAGGATGTAGGTTGCAGTAGGTACTGGGAGATGAAGAAGCTTGCACAGGATAGAGTAGCGTGGAGAGCTGCATCAAACCAGTCTCAGGACTGAAGACCACAACAACAAACTCTGAGGGGAAACTGAAAGTAGTAGTATTTTACGCGGTGAAGTCGAACTCAGCCAACAGAGGAAACTGTTCATATTCTCTGAGCATTATGGTGCAAATGACTCGTGATCTGCGGCTGCCCAATTGTAACAGCACAGATATCGATTACATAACTATGTCTCGAATTTCATCCCTACGCACCCCTCTGGACCAAAGATCTCAGTTGACGTGGGGTTGCCGCTTTGGTGAACTGTTACTCTGAGTAGATATCGGCCATCTCTTCATCGGCAAACCCACTCATACTGTTGCGCATCACTGTTAACAAACAGCTGGCACTAACGGAAAAACAAACCCAAGACAGAACCGAGCAGTACCAAATGAAAGAGCGGGCGTTAGTGTTGTAAACAAGAAATGTCGTGAGTGAATGGAACAAATTGAAAGTCCTCTTCTTACGTTAACCTAGGAGTTCAGAAGAGACTGTGACCCTATTTTTATACCTCGAAACATTACACCTTTATATCAAATCTGATCCATATGAAAGTAAACACCTTTACTTAAGAACCGCCAGGCGCAATAAAATAAGGAGGATTAACCACTGTTAACCAAGATAAAACTGAAATTAGAATCATCACTGTTGACGTCATTTATTTATTATGTATGCAAAGTAATTGTACGTCGAAGATGAATTCGAGCAACGCAAATGCTTTTGCCATCTCTGCCACAGTAATCTGAAAATATGGTAGCAGAAGTTATCTCGATGTCTTCGCCGTAGCTCGTACGTGTGCTGAAGTTCTACAGCGGAACATTCATACCTTCATAGCCGAACATTCCGATTAATAAATCTGCGCTCTCCTCTTAAGACAGACATTCACTTAAACAATGAGTAAAATTAAACCGTTTTGGAAAATGATTCTTGACTGAACAAAAAATAGGTACGGCAATAGTGTAACAGCTGATTAAACGAAGACGCGAGGTAATAGATAATTAGTTTTTTAAACGTTTCGACTAAAGTCAAACGTAATACAATGAACATTGTTTGAATGCAGAACAACATACTTCATGTATAAATACAATGCAACGGACCTCGTGACTTTACATTGTCATCGTATACAGCAGATAAGACAAAATCGCAGGATATTGTTCTCTGGGATGCCCACCGCTGTGATAGTGATCCGTTTCGACTAATAAAACCGCAACAGCCCCCAGAGAATAAATCAGATTCTGGCAGCGGTTGCGGTTTTATTAGTCGAAATATCGTTAATAATTAATGAATCGCTGCTTTACGATCAAAAGAGCGTTGAGATGATTCGCTTAAAACCTCGGGGACTGAATGAAAAATGGAGATTAGTCCCAGCGTAACATTGTTGTATCTAGTGATATTTATTGAAGCTGTTGGATGTGGTAGGTGGCTTTTATTGCTGCGGCAGCTCTTTCTTTGACATGGTTACTGAAGGATGACAATGTGGTTTGCAGGGTAACTCCCAGATACTTGAATTTTGGGCACTACCTCTAAAGCTTAATTGTGCAGGGAGCGTGTTTCCCTCCTCTCATAAAAGTCATTTGTTTGGTTTTGCTGTGGTTTATTTGCAATCCATTTCTTTCCGCCCATGATGAGAGCCTGTTGCCCCTTGGAGTTGTTCTGCATTTTCTGAGCCTATTGCCATGTCGTCCGCATAGAGAATAAGTGATGCTGGGGTGTCTCTCATTATGCCTGTGATGCCTGCGGTCATGATGCTGAATAACGTTGGGCTAATTGGATCTTCTTGTAGAACTCAGTTTGTCTGGATTATGTTCGTGGCTATTGCTATGCTGTCTGATATTTGGACAGTGTTGTATCTGAGGATATTTGTGATTGCCAACAGGTGACTGAGTTTTTTGACTGGCGTCGCTCTGTCGATGAGGTCAAAGGCTTTGCGGTAGTCCACGAAGACTACAAAGTATTTCTTTCTTGAATTTCTGAGTGTATCTTGTGTTTGCTCCACTAGGTAGCTTACGTCATGTGGCGTGCTTCTTCCCTTTCTGGAAGCCGAATTCATTCTCTGGTATTTGTGAGCCTATAATTTTTATGAGTCTGTTAAGATTTCCATGAATATCTTGAAGGATGAATTTTCGAGTGCTACACCTCGGTATGAGTCAGAATTGCAAGGGTCTCATTTCCTTTTGAACATCACCTTGATTAATGATGACCTCCATTACTCTGGTATTTACCCGGAATGGATGCATTCGTTGAATAGTTCTACCCAGTAGTCTTGCATGACATGAAGTGATTCCTTTAGGTGCTATCTGAGTCTAGGGCCTTTCCATTTTTTGCTGTTGCTGTTGTCTCAATTATTTACTGTTTCGTTATGGGGGTTTGATTTGCCGTCGTTGTATCTGGAGTTAGTTCAAAATCTGTTGGCCGATTTTCGTGGTGGCTCTCACACGATTTCATTACGGTAGTATTTGTTGCTGGGATCGGTCAGTTAGAACGCTTGTTACACTCCTCCTGGCGTCTTCTTCAGTATATTCTGCCCTCGTCTTCTTCATTAGTGTCTTATATTTCCTTCTTTGTTCGGTATATTGGAGTAGGTCATTTGGGTGATTGTAGGTCATTTGGGTGATTTGCATCCTTTGCTCGATGTGTTAGCAGGGTTTTTTCCGTTCGTTATAGCAGTCCTTATTGAACCATAGTTGCGATTTTCTTTCTCTCTTTTGAGTTTGGCAGGTTTGTAGAGTTCTCGTGCATATTTCTACTGCTTAAGTTAATTCGTGCTGTTGGTATCAACAGTCTTGCTTTGTCCACTTCTTCGGTGTTGTGTCCAAGTTTCCTCATATCTAATTTCCTAGATATTTTCTTCTTTGGCCGTATGGGCGCTTGTTCTCGGCGAGTGATTTCAAAGGTTGTTGAGATTGGTAGATGCTTCCTAATCGGAGCCTTGGCCGAGTTCCATATTGCGTTTTGGTTGAGTGACTTGATGTGTGCTCCTCTGTAGAAGACTCGGTCTATGGTACTGGTTCCATTCGGAGTAATGTAAGTTTTCATGTTGGAATCGTTAATGAGAAAATATCCAGCTTCTTTTAGTGTCTCCTTAATTAGTTCCGTTTTTATGGTTGGTTTATCTATCCTAGCGTTAACGTCCCCTGCGAGAATTACCCTATCATCTGTTTTTGTTTGTGATGGCGCTTCTGTAATTCTTTCAGTTGTGTCTTCTGTTGAAATGCCTGGTTCTGTGTACATGCCGATGATTGAGAGTTGGTTAGTTCTTACTTCTTTTATTATTTGTTTCATTGCTCCTATGCTCGGTTTGAGAAAAATTGAGACCGCTCCTGCTGGTCTTCTTGCAGTCTGACGGTATAATGAATGGATTTCGTTATATTATTGCATGTTGTATTCCTCTGTTAGGAAAGTTTCTGTCAGTATGATGACGTCTCAGCGTTTCTATTGGGAAGAGAAGCAGGGCGTTCTTCAAACCTTCGATGTTCCATAGGAGAACACTTGTGAGTTTATTGTAATTCTCCCCCTTCGGCATAGCGTGTCCTTCGAAAACGAAAACGTCTTACTACTGTTCCTGTCGGTCAGAACTCTGGTTGCTCTGTATGCCCAATATACAAGAAAACATGGGATATATAATATACTTCAGAACTAACAAGCTAAGTACAATTATAGAGGATAAAATAAACCCGATCCGGAACAGGCCTACACACAGAGAAAAGGAGGTGTACAACAGCAAAAACGAGGAAGTAAATTACTGTAAGTACCGAAGAGAACCAGAATGGAAACCGATAACTAGAAACACAAATAATAAATCCATCACGGTAGCAAGGGTAGCAGAAGACGACCTGCAAGCTGCAAGCAAAATGGCCTGGTTTTACCCAGGCAACTTGAGGCGAAGCGCCACGACAGAGAAGGTTAAACGGTATTTAGAGAGAAATGGAGTTAAAGACAATGTCCAATGTGAAGAACTACACACACTAGGAGGAAAATAGGATTCTCATTCGAATTCCTCAAATTAGTTTACTATACCTATGCATTTAAGCGGGTCATTCGTGAAAAATCCACAATTTTGAAGATACGACAATGAAATTTTGTGCTGTGCTGTACATTAACTTCGTTAAGTTCCTTGGATTACATAAATATTTTTATGGAATTTAAAATTTTATTTTCAAAATATATGTACCTTCTTCTCAGATACCATTCAAAAGATTTCTACAAAATTCGGTGTCTAATCTCCTTGCATATAGAAAGCCTCACTCATGACATTATTTGAATATATCAAATACGAGATTTTAATAATTTTTTAATTAAAGTTTTGTAAGTATAATGCAGAAGTTCAAGCACTTTGACCCTTAGTTTACACTCAAAACTTCAACATTTATTGACCTTATAGAAATAAATGTACAGAATTTTATAATCCTAGCCGTCATAGAGTCTTAGAAAAAGGTACATAAACTTTAAAAAACATAATTTTCAGGAAACTCAATTTTAAGTTCAGTTTAACTTTTATCTTACGTCACCTCTCCAAAAGGCTCCAGACCTGTACCCAGGGTCTTTTTTCCATTTAATGCTTCTCTTCTGGCTTCTTGTCTTCTTCCTTCTTTTTTACCAGGTCCTCACCTTTTCAGCTGCAGAGAGGCACTGTGAATCTACTTTTCTCAACATCTCTTGTGTGAAATAAAGCCCATTCCCTCTAGTACCTTCGTCCTCCCTACGTTCCCAACATTAAATATAAGAGCTGCATCATAATCGGACATATGCGTAAATCTCCGTCAGTAGCACATAGGGAAACAAAAATTCCTTCATCATAAACAAAGCAGCTGGTTTGTTAGTGCTTTTAAGATACGGAACAGAGTCATAGGTGATCTGTAAAGCCAAGGAGTATATATCACAGCCTTCTCGAAAGGAATACACAGAATTGTTATTCAACGAGCGATTATTGAAATATTGCTTCAAAAAGTGGGGATGGAAGGAAGAACAGGTCATGCATTCTGATGATTTTTCAGGTACTTTGGATGCCATTTTATGACTGGAACTTTGGAAAGTATTGTCTATGAGTCTACTAATAAGTAAATAAAATAAAATTTGACATTTTCGGTCAACTTCATGAATGGCGTCCCCCTTAAAGACAGCAAATATTTTTACTCTATCGGCTGACGGGTGACTTCTCTGTGTGTAAAATAAGGTTGTGGTAAATGAGTAACTGGACAGCGGCTGGTAATTAGCTGGCGAAGCGGGTAATGCAACTGTGATGACTTCACAGTCGGTCGACTGGTTATTTTCGGGGAGTCCTGTAATTTGAAGGTCGCATGCAGGCTTACGTTCCCTTTTTTCCCCTGTGACGAGCAACATTTTTGGAAACCGAGCGTGGAGATAAATTAAGAATAGTGAACGGAAAGTAAGCTGCCAGTAGGCACGACGGAAAACGTCAGCACAGCGTGTGTGTGTGTGTGTGTGTGTGTGTATGTGTGTGTGTGTGTGTGTGGGGGGGGGCTTGTGTGCGTGTGCATGTGTGTTTGTGCGTGTGTGTGTGTGTGTGTTTGTGTGTGTCTGTAGCATCGCCCCCCGCCGGGGGTGGGATGTGCGGCTGCGGCGGTGGTAACGGAGGCGGGCAATCAATGTGGAGCGAAGCAGTCGGAGCGAGCCGAGAGTAGGCCAGCCAGCCAGCTAGGCAGCGCAGCGCGCGGTGGCGCGTGTATGATTACCCGGCCGTGATTGCGCTTCCTAATTACTGCCGCGTGCTTGCTTTGTCGCTAATCTTTCATTCAACAAACAGACGTGCAGGTGGCTGCGGATCGGAAGAGCGCGCCCGCCGGTGATGCCGCTGTCGCCGCCCCGCCGCGCTCACTGTTCGCAGATATTTCCCCCGCAGCGGGACAGCCCAGTGTCAGAGATGACTGATTAAACCCGGCGTCCACAGAGAGAGAGAGAGAGAGAGATGCTATCTCTACTTGCATATCACCACCGCTACGAACTGCGGTGTTAGGAGCGCTGAACGAACTACTACCAACTGTTAGGTGTCAGGAGCGCTGAACGAACTACTACCAACTGTTACAGTTCCACAAGTCGGTCAAATAATTTGACTCCCCCGCCAGTATCACGCTAATACCGTGCAGCACTAACTGCAGCCTTGATAATGGCCTGAATTCGGTGAGGAAGACAGTCCATAATATTCTTTAGGTATGATACAGACAGCTGATCCACAACTACAGGAGATAGGCAAAATAATGTGAACAGTGGTAGTAATGGGATAGTTGTTGGGTGTAAGGTCTGCCAGTTATGCAAAACACCGTTTTTTCCAAGTTACCAAACATGTTTCAGCACCTATGTGCCATCATCAGTCGGTTTCTGTTGCATTTAATCGGTAATGTGAACATTTTTACTAAATCATTACAAAACTATTTGCATATTTAGTTCAAACAACAATTTGTTTCGTTTTGTTAGTACCTTCACAATCAGTTTGCATGGTTTCTCAGGACCACTTGTGCATTATTTATTACAGGTAGCTTGCCATCTGCAACCAAACGATGTTGATGAGAAATTTTGATGGGAGTTATCCTACCGTTTTATGCTCTAAACGTAATTTGGTTTGTCATGATATTTCGCGCCTATATTCGCTTTTACTTACGTTTTTGTGCGGCAAGCCCTTTTATTCTCAGCATCAAGGTGAGGTGTTGTGAAGCACACGTGAACATAACACGTATTTTCACACATTAATGTCGTAAGAGCACTTTGCACTGCACCAAAACACCCAGCCCAGTCAGTGTTCATTTGTTCACCAATGAGTTTGGCGCCTAATTTCAATTTGGTTTACATTTCATCTTTATGTGTGTGTGTGTGTGTGTGTGTGTGTCTGTGTGTACTTTTTAGCTGTTTGTGTTGTCTTTTTTGTAAAGTTCCTTTAATGTGTTAAATAGTGTGCCCTTGCGGTGTGTAGTGCATCCATTTATGACCTGTTTTCTTTCTGCTGTTGCCTTCTGCATGTGGAAGTTTTCCTATGTAGGCTGTGGCTGTGTTTTACTATTCCTAAGTCTATTTCTATTGTAGTTCGGTGGTGATTGTGAGCTATTAGGTGGTCAGCCAATGTGTTATGGGAGCTGTTGTTTTTCTGAAGCTCTGTGATTTAATGAATATCTGGTTTTGAAGTTTCTGCATGTCTGTCCTCTGTACACTGACTCGAAAGTGTTGCATGTGACTTTATATATTCCTGATCTGTTAAATTTATCTGTGGGTGTTTCTTGTGTTGTGATATTTTTATGTATTGTGTCCTCTGTACTGTATCCTGTTTGGAGTCCCTGTTTTTTTAATATGTTGGCTATACTGTGTACAGTCTTGTTATTGTAGGTGACTATGTGCCATTTTGTTTTGTGTGTGTTGCTCTGTTGTGTGGTTATAGTTTCTGTTGTTCTGAATTGGGTCAGGACTTGTGTGTATGTGGTATGTGCATTTCTGTACTGTTTACATATATTTTTATTTGATTTGTCCATCATATATCATAGCCATTTTCTATTACTATTTGTTTTATTGTGTTTAGTTCTTGTGTGTTGTTCTGTTTGTTCATGTGTGTTCTGTTTAATCTACGGAGCGTTAAGGCCCATCATCAATATCCAAAATGCCCCATTCTGACATCTAGCTCGACAGACACACACATTACTAAAAAATTTTTTATACTTTTGATAACGACAGTAATCTGGAAAAAAGAAAGGAATTAATCGACAAAATTAAAAACATACACATACCAGACTCAGCAACCCTCATATTATTTGACATCACATCAATGTAAACTTATATTCCAATAAGTGAAACAATCAATACCATCACACAAAGAATAAAACAACAATAAAACACACAGGACACATACATCAGTGAAATAGCAACCATACTCAAGACCATAACACCACAAAATTATTTTATATTCAACAAAGAAGTTTTGTTCTCAACATGAAGGACTCCCAATGGGGTCACCAATTACTGGCCTCCTACCTAGCATATTTGTGAAAAACCTGGAGAACATGATCTTCAGACACATAATAAAGCCGATAACCTACAAAGCTACATACTGGTACCGTTATGCCGATGGCGTAATATGTCTGATTGATGAACCACATACGCAGATAGGACAGCTACACAGTGAAAATCAACTTACACCCAAAAACATTAGGAACAGAAACCAAGAACACACAATATTTTCTAGACTTCACCACACATAAAACAAACAACACACACAACTCCACAATATTCAGGAAACCAACATCCACAAGAACCACCATACACAACCTATCGAACTACCTGTTCATCCATAAGCAAGCAAACTTGAGATTCATGCACCACATATTAAACAGAACACCCATGAACAAACAGAACTACATACAAGAACTAAACACAATAAAACAAATAGCAGTACAAAATGGATGTGATACCCATATGGTAGACAAATTAAACAAAAAAATATGTAAACACATAAAAATTAACATACCGCATACACATACTTCTTCACCCAACACAGAACAACACAAAACACAAACAACGACCACACACAAGACACAACAGAGCAGCATCACACAAAGAAAACGAAATGGGACACACCTAAAATAACAAAATTGTTCACAGAATAGGCAACATATTAAAGAAAGAGAGACTCCAAATAGGATACTGGACAGAAAACACAACACAGAAAAATATCACAACACAAGGAACACCCACAGATAAATTTATCAGATCAGGAATATATGAAGTCACATGCAACACTTGCCATTCAGTTTACATAAGACAGACGCAGAAACTTCAAAACCAGATATTCATAACATCTCAGAGCTTTAAAAAGCAACGTCTCCCATAGCACATTTGCTGACCACCTAATAGGCCGCAATCACCACACAACTACAATACAGACCGGCTTAAGAATACTAAAACCCATCCACAGCCTACATAGCGTAACGATAACAGGTCATAAATGAATACACTGCACACCCCAAGGGCACATTATTTAACACATTAAAGGAACTTTACAAAAAATACAACACAACAGCTGAAAAGTCTACACACACACACACATACACACACGATAAATTCGTACACTACACTCTGCAAAGACTCACCATTTGACACACAAAAAGGGAACACCAAGTAAACACACGCGCACACACACACACACACACACACACACACACACACACACAAAGATAAACTGTAAACCAAATTCAAATTTGGCGACAAACTCACTGATGAACAGATGAACACTGACTGGGCTGGTTCACACAACAACCACAATTACAGTGTGTTTTGGTGAAGTGAAAAGTGCTCTTACGACCTTATTTTGTGAAAATACGTGTTATGTTTACGTGTGCTTCACAACACCTCACCATGATGTTGGGAATAAAAGTGCTTACCACACAGAAACCTCAGTAAAAATTAATATAGGCGTGAAATATCGCGACAAGCTAAATTACGTTTAGGGCATAAAGTGATTAATTCCCAACAAAATATCTCATCAACATCGTTTGGTTGCAGATGACAAGCTACCTGTAATAAATAGTGCACAAGTGGTCCTGAAGAAACCATGCACATCGATTGTGAAGTTACTAACAGAAAGAAACGAAATGTTGTTTGAAATAAATATCCACATAATTTTGTAATGAATTAGGAAAAATCTTCCCCCATGAACCATAATTCCAATACCAAAGAAAGCAGGTGTTGACAGATGTGAAAATTACCGAACTATCAGTTTAATAAGTCACAGCTGCAAAATACTAACGCGAAATCTTTACAGACGAATGGAAAAACTGGTAGAAGCGGACCTCGGGGAAGATCAGTTTGGATTCCGTAGAAATGTTGGAACACGTGAGGCAATACTGACCTTACGACTTACCTTAGATGAAAGATTAGGGAAAGGCAAACCTACGTTTCTAGCATTTGTAGACTTAGAGAAAGCTTTTGACAACGTTAACTGGAATACTCTCTTTCAAATTCTGCAGGTGGCAGGGGTAAAATACAGGGAGCGAAAGGCTATTTACAATTTGTATAGAAACCAGATGGCAGTTATAAGAGTCGAGGGGCATGAAAGGGAAGCAGTGGTTGGGAAAGGAGTGAGACAGGGTTGTAGCCTCTCCCCGATGTTATTCAATCTCTATATTGAGCAAGCAGTAAAGGAAACAAAAGAAAAATTCGGAGTAGGTATTAAAATTCATGGAGAAGAAGTAAAAACTTTGAGGTTCGCCGATGACATTGTAATTCTGTCAGAGACAGCAAAGGACTTGGAAGAGCAGTTGAACGGAATGGACAGTGTCTTGAAAGGAGGATATAAGATGAACATCAACAAAAGCAAAACGAGGATAATGGAATGTAGTCAAATTAAATCGGGTGATGCTGAGGGGATTAGATTAGGAAATGAGACACTTAAAGTAGTAAAGGAGTTTTTCTGTTTAGGGAGTAAAGTAACTAATGATGGTCGAAGTAGAGAGGATATAAAATGTAGACTGGCAATGGCTAGGAAATCGTTTCTGAAGAAGAGAAATTTGTTAACATCGAGTATAGATTTAAGTGTCAGGATGTCGTTTCTGAAAGTATTTGTATGGAGTGTAGCCATGTATGGAAGTGAAACATGGACGATAACCAGTTTGGACAAGAAGAGAATAGAAGCTTTCGAAATGTGGTGCTACAGAAGAACGCTGAAGATAAGGTGGGTAGATCACGTAACTAATGAGGAGGTATTGAATAGGATTGGGGAGAAGAGAAGTATGTGGCACAACTTGACTAGAAGAGGGGATCGGTTGGTAGGACATGTTTTGAGGCATCAAGGGATCACAAATTTAGCATTTGAGGGCAGCGTGGAGGGTAAAAATCGTAGAGGGAGACCAAGAGATCAATACACTAAGCAGATTCAGAAGGATGTAGGTTGCAGTAGGTACTGGGAGATGAAGAAGCTTGCACAGGATAGAGTAGCATGGAGAGCTGCATCAAACCAGTCTCAGGACTGAAGACCACAACAACAACAACAACAACAACATAGGAAAAATGTGAATGTATGCTTTCCCGGCGTATACAGCTGGCGAAGAGTTCTCGGGCTTCCAGACGGGTGGCGGTGTCTTCAAACTGCAATGTTTCGACGAGTGACATACTCGTCATCTTCGCCAGAAGATGACGAGTATGTCACTCGTCGAAACGTCGCATTTTGAAGACACCGCCACCCGGCTTGAAGCCCGAGAACTCTTCACCAATTAGGAAAAATGTTTACATTAGCGATTAAATGAAACAGAAACTTACGGATGATGGCACATTTTTGGGACCTTGAGAAAACGGTGTTTTGCATAATTGGCGGACCTTACATCCAACAATTTTAACTGCAGACATGGTAAACTCAAGGAGCTGCAAATACAGATAATGAATACATGGTGTGTGTGACGGTCAACAACGCAGGTAAGTCACCTGCCGCGCTGGACCGTGTGTTTAGTACGGATTAGGCATCAGTGCAGATTGTTTACGAGTAGTGCACAATTAGTATTTGAGGGGCCGAGTTCGACGTGCAATGAAAGACCTAACAGAATTCCATACAGGGCAAATTGTAGAGGACCTATTAGCTGGAGAATCAGTAACAAAATCAGCTGACTTATTGAATGTTTCAAGAGCAAATGTTTCAACATTCATGACAGCCTACACAAAACTGGAAATACATCATCGCCTAAGCGTAATAGTGGCCGAAAATCAAAACTAAGTCACGGAGATCGTCGTACGCTAACACGAATTGTGTCAAAACAAAACAAAGCTACGGCGGCTAAAGTGACTGCAGAGCGCAATAACCACCTTAGACACCCCGTATCTATCGACACTGTCCGCCGAGAACTCCATCAAGCGAATACTCATGGACGAGCTGCTATACAGAAACCATTACTGACGACCACCAACTCAAAGGTGAGTAAAACATGTCAGAAGCATAAATCTTAGACGGCTGGCCAGTGGAAACACGTCATATGGTCCGACGAGTCAACGTTTTCATTATTTCCAACATCGGGCTGGGTTTACATCTGTAGAACACCAAAAGAAGCCTACAATCCTGATTGCTAGATTCCAACGGTGGAGATTGAAGTGAATTGGTGTGGCCAGCCGTATCGCGGTTTTCAGCTGATCTCATCGTTACTCTCAAAGGCCGTGTTACAGCCAACGATTATGCCAACACTTCGGGTGATCAGGTGCACCCCATGATTCAGACGTTGTTCCCCAACAATGATTCCATACTTCAGGACGATAATACACCCATTCTCACAGTCAGGACAGTACAATCGTGGCATGAGGAGCATGCAACTGAATTGTAGCGGCTTCGCCGGACTTTAACATTACCAAACCCTTGTGGGTGGTATTGGAACACAGACTCCAGAGCAGATTTCCGCCTCCCTCGTCACTACATGAGTTAGAAAAGGTTTTGATGGAAGAGTGCCAAAACATTCCACTGGAGACAATACAACCATTATACACCAGTATCACAAGAAGAATCGAAGCCGTATTACGGTCAAATGAGGGTCCAACCCCTTATTAATAAAGCATTCCCAAGTAAGTACAGGTGTTCACATAGTTTTGCCTATCCCCTGTATATCCCATGGTGCTAAGAAACTGCAGCGATGTTGTTTGTCTTGTTTCACTACCTTTTCCGAACAGTCACACGTATTTGCTATGCGCTTCGGATCGGGGGCCAGGATGGGTGAACGTTCGTCAGCCAGGAGCGTATGCGTGCAGTCCTGTCAACACGGTTCTCATACTGGTACAGCCCATTACATACTCATCATAAAGATGCAGAAGGAAGTTAATCATCTGGTCACCGAGAATTCTGAGGTAAATATCATGTTTCATCTTTGTGGCAATCTGAATGACATTGTGCAGGAAAGACCTTTAAAACATGACAGAATATCCTCAGACATCAACTGCATGTTCCACACACTGCGGCTTAAACGCTTTGTAACGCATCAACTACGTCATGAAGTAATGCAAATACGAGGTACATTCGGAAAGTAAGATCCGATTAGGTGCGAAATGCAAACCACTGTGAAAATCGGATGGAACTCAGCACAGGTGTGTTGGGCAGTATCCTTAGTGTACCCGTTAATCCATTCAGGTCGCTCTTTTCAGTTCAGAACGCAAAGTGATCACGTACAAATGCCCGAAGCAACAACTGTTACTCACTCGTGTCCTATACCACTGTAGTGCCCTTATTGGCATATATATATATATATATATATATATATATATATATATATATATATATATATATATATATTATTTTAAAATTTTGACTATACCTGTTACGTATTCAGGTGGAAAATGTTTTAATTGTGGTTTTGGTGTTTTGACTAGAGCGGTGTCGCTCAAATTTCCTTTTAACCACATGTGGGCGTTGAAAATTAGTTAAAGAATTTTAAGTTATATTTGCAACCCGTTAGCTGGAAATTTGTGATATTGGGATTGTATAAGAATTACTTCTGTTAAGCAAGATCTATTCAGAACTATTTATTTTAATTTTGATCTAAAGAGTGCAATAGAGGACAGTTCTAATTGGTCTGATTCCTCTCATTTCATATCTTCTGATTCATACATCTACTGTGACTCACGAGCACGGAAGCATATGTCCAGCGGAGGAGGCACTAATGAAGGTGATGACGGGCTCGAAAGAGTTGCCAGTAGGCTGCTTGAGAGACTGGTCACGCAGACGAGAGCTCGACAAAAGTGTTCATTTCTGTGGGAACATAGTACTTTCGTAGTACTATCACTTTTTGGAAATTGCTCCGTGTGTCCAAAACAGCACTTGAGAAGAGACAGGTAATTCTGCAAATATTACATGCAGAAACTTGTACGAGTGGGAAGTGATTCTGAATGTGTATATAAGTGTCATTTACAACTATGATGATTATTAGAACGACGATAGGACCGCGTTCTCAAATTATTATGCTTTCTCAAGATGATGGATAAGTGATTTCGGAGCATGACGTGATGCTTGCAATATTTCTGATGTTCGTGTCTTCAAGGAACTCAGACGATGGAAGTACTGAATCCAGATCCTTTAGTCTGTTTATTGTGCACAGATTAGCAAGATTATCGTTTAGTATCACTACCGAAAGACTCGTCTGACAGTGTAAAATTGATTAATGCAAGCGAACTTTCCTTTACATATTGTTTTTTCGTTTTTTAACTAAACTGAATGGCCAACGAAACTGGTACACCTGCCTAATATCGTATATGGTCACCGCGAGCATGCAGAAATGCCACAACACCACGTGGCATGGACTCGACTAATAATCTGAAGGAGTGCTGGAGGGAACTGACACCATGAGTCCTGCAGAGCTGTCCATAAATCCTTAAGAGTACGAGGAGGTGGAGATCTCTTCCAAACAGCACGTGGCAAGTCATCCCGAATATGTTCAGTAATGTTCATGTCTGGGGAGTCTGGTGGTCAGCGGAAGTGTTGAAATTCAGAAGAGTGTTGCTAGAGCCTCTCTGTAGCAATTGTGGACGTGTGGGGTGTCGCAGCGTCCTTCTGGAATATCCGAAGTCCGTCGGAATGCACAATGGACATGAATGGATGCAGGTGATCAGACAGGATGCTTACGTAGTGTCACCAGTCTGAATCGTATCTAGACCTATCAGTGGCCCCACATCACTCCAAATCCACACGCCCAATCCATTAGAGAGCCTCCCCTGCTGAAATGCAGTGTCCATTTATTCATGTGGTTGTTTCCCCACCCGTACACGTAAATCCGCTCCATACAATTTGAAACGAGACTCGTCCGACCAGGCGACGTGCTCCGAGTCATCAACAGTGCAGTGTCGGTGTTAACGGATTCAGGTGAGCCGTGTAGCTTTGTGTCGCGCAGTCATCGAGGGTACACGAGTGGGCCCTCAGCTCCGAAAGCCCATGTCGATAATGTTTCGTTGAATGTTTCGCAAACTGACACTTGTTGATGGCCCAACATTGAAAACTACAACAATTTTCGGAACGGTTGCACTTCTGACACGTTGAACGATTCTCTTCAGTCGTCGTCGGTCCCGTTCTTGCAGGATATTTTTCTCACCACAGCTATGTCGACATTTGTTGTTTTGCCCGATTCCTGATATACACGGTACACTTGCGAAATGGTCGTGCGGGAGAATCCCCGCTTCATCGCTACCTCGGAGATGCTGTGGGCCATCGCTCGTGCCATTGTAGCAGCAGTAACCGATCTAACAATTGCACCAGACACTTGTCTTTCGTAGGCGTTGTCGACCGTAGTGCCGTTTTCTGCCTGTTTACACATCTCTGTATTTGAATATGTGTGCCTGTACCAATTTCTTTGGCGCTTCAGTGTATGTTAAGCTACCAAGTTCTTGAGACACACTCCTGGAGTTCTAGAAATGACTACTGGCAGTAAGGATTCTCTTTTAGTGAGTATGTGGTTTCTGAGGGTATCATGTTTAACAAGACTGATGGAAATACCATATAAGGCAAATAAGGGAAGACGATCGCCTGATACCGCTGTCTTTCGTTAGCTCTCGTTTTAAACAATAGATACCAAGCACAACTGTAACTATGAATCCCTTGCTATTATAACTCCTGTTTATTAGAGGAAAAAGCATCTCTCTTTGCTGCTGGTAATCCTTTCGGGGTATAAGGTCGTGGTCCACGAAACGTATCTGTTCCTAACGTTTCGTCCATAACTACGATGGACATTTTCAGAGGCGTTGCTCCTTCGTTGTGTCCTGCCGACTGACCGTTTCGTGGACTACAACCTCATACCCTGAAAGGTTTACCAGCAGCAATGTCATCCGGTCGTGAAGTCCTTCATTTTATCATCGGAAGACTCTACGGGGATAATTTATCAAAATAAGTCGTCTGGCTTTTTAACTTAAGAAGAGAGCACATTTAGTTTGTACTTTAGCTTTTTTGTGACGTTGTAGGGACTCGTCTTTTAAACCTGATGAGGATCTTCCGTACACACCGGGTTCATCGGATTTATAGTTCTACAGAAGCATCACTACTTCGAGAAAGGATACGTTATACAAAACGAGAAATGAATTCTGTTGAGTTTAAGTTACTGAAACTGCATTTATTTCTTCCTAGGAAGTTACAGATCTATGGAACAGGACAGAAAATGGTTCAAATGGCTCTGAGCACTATGGGACTTAACATCTGAGGTCATCAGTCCCCTAGAACTTAGAACTACTTAAACTAACTAACCTAAGGACAGCACACACCTCCATGCCCGAGGCAGGATTCGAACCTGCGGCCGTAGCGGTCGCGCGGTTCCAGACTGAAGCGCCTAGAACCGCTCGGCCACAACGGCCGGCGAACAGGACAGATTACATTACGTTGAGATCTATGGAAGCTATGATAGAAACAATTACTAGTAGACCTAAAAAGAAGTTCGAAAAGTTGCAAACTTATGTAGAGAGTACAAATAGTATAGTGACGTCTGATACTATTATTAACAAGTCAACGAGAGTATTATCTCAAACGAGATTTCCGTCCTTACAAAATGAAGAAACTGCCCTATAAGTCCTATAAAGCATCAGTTGAGGATATTTACGTGAATGTAGAGGCAGTTTTATGTACTCTCCCCAAAGAAGCTGCAGATGCTATCCGGACTGAAACCGCCAGAGTATAGTGCCACAGTAAACCATTGAAAAGTAATTTAACGAGAGGTGGAACAAAGGCTCTTAGAGATTTAAATGCAAATGAATAGATAGTGATTCTTCCTGCTGATAAGGGGAATGGAACTGGCCTTATGAATAAAGAAGATTATCGAAGCAAAATTTTGAATCTTTTAACGTCAGGACGGTACACAAAACGTAAGGGGGAAGTTGATGAAAAACACACACTACTTCAAAAATGCACCAAATCCACAGTTTTGGAGATATGGTAATGAAATTTTGTACCACGCTTTACATGAAAGTAATTCATTTACATATAAAATCCTTCGATTATATATATTCAACTTTTTTTAAATTATGTTTGAAATTTTATTTTCAAAAAATAATGTGTGTTCCTTTTTCTCAGAAAGTATCCAAGAGATTTCTACAAAAAAGCCTCTGTTTCATTTCTTTATATGTTGTAAGTTTCTCACATGAGGTTTGTGGAATAGGTCAAATAGGAGAATTTTTATATTTTTTGATTATAATTCCACAACTACAATTTTAAATTCATGCAAAATTCCAAGAACTTGTGCCCCATATCTAAGTTTGCAATTAGAATTTCAAAATTTTCTCTTCAGACAACCTTTATTAGGTTTACAGTAATATGTGTACAAAATTTCATAATTCTAGCATTTATAGAATCTGAGGAAAAGGGACATAAAGTTTAAAAAACCAACTTTTCAGGAAACGGAATTTAAAGTTCAACCTAACTTTTTCCTTATGTCACTTCTTCAGAAGGCACCACATTTGTACCCTGGGTCGCCTTTCCCTTCAAGGCTTCTCTTTTGGTTTCTCGTTGTCTGTCTTCTTTCCTTTACCAGCTGCAGAGACGCGCTATAAATCTATTTTTCTCAGGATGTCTAGAGCAAAATTTCCTATCTTCAAGCCCATTCTTTCTAATACCTTTATCTTCCCGAAGTTCCCATCATTAAATACAATCACTGCATCATAAGTTGCAATTCTGACTACTGTAGCAGAAGAAAATGTGTTTTCAGGGCATCGTTTCCATGTGAGTGAATTTAGAGATTCATTTGGATTTTGGGTTTTGCCATGAACTCACTTTTTGAGAAGTGCAGGATCGGCCAGAAACCTGTAAGTGGCCTTGATAAGATTGAGGATACAATTTGGAAGCCTCTCCTCGTGAATGTAGGGGTTGTTATCTCTCTGAGCTTGTAGATATTTACACCAGCTAATGTGGCACAGATTATGAATAGGGTGTTCATTTGTTCACAATCTGTGGAAATATGTAGCCCATACCGCATTTTTCATGTCATTTACACTGGTTAGGTCCTGTCTGATAGCCTTGCCATAATACACTTGAAGAGATTCTATCATCTTTGTGAGTCTGTTGTGTCACCAACGCCCTTTGTATCTTCCAACTTTTTGCCCTTCATGTCACTGACAAGTTCCCTCAATCTTGAGCACATTCTCTTCTGGATGTGACCTATGCATTCAAGTTTATCAACTGAAAGTTCTGCATAAGGTTTGTTCTCATTCACAGACTTGAATGCACTGGAGTCACCATACTCAAGATATTTCACGTATCTGACACCACGTTCCTTGACAGATCTCTTTAAAAAAATTTGCATACCAGCTCCTTCCATTCCACCACTAGAACCAGAAAATGTTTTGCTGCAGTTATGTCCTTATCCGTCCTCTTCACATTCTCCACTAAGTGCACGGTTATGGCAGAATTTGTTCATAACCTGAACATCTAGTATCTTCCCTGTGTCAATACTTACGACACTTGATACACCATATAAAGACATATGTCCTCTTTCCATGAATGTACCATCACATGACACAACAAGATCTGTTCTAACATGACCAGAATCATTCTCATCTAACTGGTCATTGTATGCAATAGCTTCTACTGTAGCTGCTATAATATTGTCCTTACACACATCAGAAATTATGTTTCACAGCACACAGTTTATTTGTGTAAATCTCAGACGTGGCGCTGGCATATTCATTATTCCACGCAATAAATTTCACCTTCTCTCCCAACTCCAAAGCACCTCAATCCATAGGTAAACCTCATATTAGCTTCATAGTACCAGTTTTTACATTTAGATCTTTTGAATGAGCTATCAGCATCAGGTTTTTTGCACACAATATGCAGATTGGCTGCCAAGCCTACTCCCTTACCATCATCTATAATCTGAATGTAATCACTACCACATGTCTTACAAACACAAGAAAATTTCACTGATGCAGTCAATAATTCAAGGTTAATTAATCTAAATCAAGTATACCGAGATTCATCACTGTAGTATGCACCATTCACCTCATCAATTTTTCGCTTGGAGCTGCTAGGAGACGAGTTCACATTTTCAGCAGATGTTCTTACTTCGGACATAGCCTCATTGCTTGTTTGTCGCTGTTTTCACGTCTTTCATTCAGTAACTTATTCAAACGCAGTTTATCCAGTTTTTATACACTCTTTGTGATCGTGGCATAACTGAATGAAGAAAGAATCGAACACTTGTATAAATCTCTGTCACTATCACAAGACAAAAAGAATTAATTTCGTCATAAACGATGCAGCTAGTTTGTTATTGTTTACAAGATACGGAACAGAGTCAAAGATGATCTATAAAACCAAAGAGTAATTATCACGGCCTTCTAGATGTAGCCCACACACGTTTGGTTGAAAGTAATATACAGAATCGTTGTTCACTGAGCTGGTATTGAAGTGCTGCTTCAAAATGTGGGGCCGGCCGCGGTGGTTTAGCGGTTCTGGCGCTGCAGTCCGGAACCGCGGGACTGCTACGGTCGCAGGTTCGAATCCTGCCTCGGGCATGGGTGTGTGTGATGTCCTTAGGTTAAAAATGGTTCAAATGGCTCTGAGCACTATGGGACTCAACTGCTGTGGTCATAAGTCCCCTAGAACTTAGAACTACTTAAACCTAACTAACCTAAGGACATCACACCCATCCATGCCCGAGGCAGGATTCGAACCTGCGACCGTAGCAGTCGCACGGTTCCGGACTGCGCGCCTAGAACCGCGAGACCACCGCGGCCGGCAATGTCCTTAGGTTAGTTAGGTTTAAGTAGTTCTAAGTTCTAGGGGACTTATGACCTAAGATGTTGAGTCCCATAGTGCTCAGAGCCATTTCAAAATGTGGGCATGGCAGGGAGGCCACGTCACACTCTTAATTAATTTTCAGGTACTTGGGATGCGATTTCAACATGGAAGCTTTGGGAACTAATTGTCCACGAGTTGTAATAAGAAATAAAAAATAAATCGTAAGTTGGCTTTTTTGATCAATTTCATCAACGTGCCCCCTTAAGAAAAACTCTACAGCCATTGTTAGCACCTTCAATTCTCCCCCTATGAATAAGCAAGATAACTGGCAAATCACTTGGGAAAACTGATTCATATGTAAAAGACGTGAGTCATTTTATAGAATAAATTGAAGGACTAATTCTCATTCTTGAAGATATCTTTGTCAGTTTCGACATAGTGTCTTTATTCACAATGATTCCAATCAACAAAATTGTGATATTTAAAACGGATGTTTTTCCTGAAGATTTGTCTGTTCTTTTCAGACAATGCCTTACTCCCAGTCACTTCCAATGAGATTAATAATTTAATGAACAACATGATGGTGTAGCAATGTGTAAGCCATTATGTCCTACTATAGCTGATTTCTGTATGGAGAAATGCGAAAAATCAGCTTTAGGAAAAGCAAATAAGAATCTATCGCTCTGGTATGGGTTTGTGTATGACACATTTGTGATCTGGCTACATAGTAAAATGGCTTAGGATGAATTCTTTCGTTTTCTAAATAATATAAATCCAAGAATTCAGTTCACTATGAGAACAGAAATTGGCAACAAAATACCTTTCTTAGATGTTTCAGTTATGAGACAGACCGATGGAAGTTTGAAACACAAGGTTTTTCGAAAAGTAATGCAGACGGATAGATATTTATACAAGAACTCTATGCACCAGCTACAACAAGAGGGAGGTGTCATTAAAAGTCCTGCTGATACAGCCGAAAGGATTCGTACACCCGAATATCTGGACGTAGGCTTTCGAGAAAAATAGTTACTCACGGAAGGAAGTAAACAGAATTCTACGACCAAATAATGGAAGCCCAAAGGGCGAACATAAAGAACAACAGTGGACGAATACACTTTCTATTTCTTTTCTTAAAATAGTAACAGATCAGATAGGAAAGATTTTACAGACCCATGACATTAGACAGGTTTTCAAACCAACAAAGAAAATAGATCAAGCATCCTGATCTGTGAAGGATAAACGCCCTCCTCTGTCAGCATGCAGCACATATAACATTCCAACATTCCGTTTACGTGTGGCAAAGTTTGTATTGGATCACGAAGATAGGCGTGAATAAAAGGCTAAAGAAACACAAAGGTCTTTGCCGACTAGGGAAAACAGACAAATTGGCTGCAGCAGAGCATGCTGTTGCGGCCCATCAAAGGTCAAATCCGGGACTCCAGATGGCCGAGCTGAAGCCGGGACCCACCGCGCCATATTTCGTCAGGAGGCCGAGCAAGTTCAATAGCGTCTAGGGGCAGTGCAGAGTGATACAGCAGTGTTCAGAAGCATTGCTTTATTCACATAATTTACAGTACTTCGATGGGTGCAGAGTAGTGTCGGCGTGCCGCGTGCAGCGCTGTTCCACGAGTCCAGCCAGCTCAGCAACTCCTGGTATGCCGACGCCGCTGCTCCGTCATCAACGCCGCTCAGCTGGAAGTCGGCGACGCTCTGCCCAGTCGCTGCCCGCCCAGGCGTCACGTCTTGCGTCGCGGAGCTGCCCGTGATTCCGGAGACTGTTACAGTTCCTGGTCCCCGCCGCTCTCCATCCCATTTGGCCTGCTCTGTCTGACCATGGGACGAAGGTGGTGTACTGCTCACCCATGGCCCTCGGGCAGCTGCTGGTACCAGGACAGGACCGGACTCGAACCCGCGCCCTCCTGGATGCTGTGCCACAACTTGCCACTAGTGGTGCTTGCCAGATGGCAACACCCGCCGCTGTCCCTGGCGCTGCGGCAGTGCTGCTGTGCCTCCCACACCGTACGTCTCGCCCAGACCCTGGTATGCCAGGTGGGAAGCGAAAGTGGTCCATCCTGGACCCACTGCAGACCGCTGTCACTGCCCTCCTTCAGGCAGACCATGCCATCTCCAAGTATCCAGCTGCCGTTCCATCCCACCCTATGTTGTGTCCCCGGAGGTGGAATACAGCCCGAACAAGTACATTGGAACAAAGAACAGGTTACACAGAATAATTACAACATCGCTGCCAGACTGCCAGCCTGAAAATCACGAAGTGAAGTTTTCTGAAACAAATTCTTTTTTTTTTCTGTGAGGACGAATTATTATGCATGTCTGTGTGGGAATACATAAACACTGGAATAATTTTAATAGGAATGAAGATACTGTGAAACTTAGTAGTAGTTCTGCAGAATCGCTAAACAGTTTTTTTATCTTCGACGATCGATAGTTAAATTTTATTTTTGGCAAGGAAAATCTCTGCTAATCACTTGGAACTCAGGCCACGTCCCTTTTCCCACATTATATATGTCGCTCTCAGACGTCCGACCCGTCAGTCAGCAAGACACGACGGAGTTGCGACACCTCTGAAGATGTTGCGCAGTTATGGACGAAACGCTAGGAACAGAAGAAAATGGCTCTGAGCACTATGGGACTTAACATATATGGTCATCAGTCCCCTAGAACTTAGAACTATTTAAACCTAACTAACCTAAGGACAGCACACAACACCCAGTCATCACGGGGCAGAGGGGGAACAGAAGAGTTTCGTAGACCACGACCTTATACCCCGAAAGGTGTACCAGCAGTAATGTGATGCGGAAGTTCAAAGCCTTCATTCTATAAAAGCACCTCTCAGTTACATTTGAAGTTAACTGCAGTTCTGTTATCTTTATTCGTGGCAAACCAATCCTTATTCCCAGGCCAACGCAATTTAATTATGATGTGCGTCAGTACAGTGTGTATCTACGAGATCGGATTAGCAGGGCTATTCTTGAACGTCTCTTCAACGAGATGATGAAGTATCGGGTTTTGGGGGACTGCCGGAATCTCACAAATGTGAGATGGCCATTGACATGAAGTCCGCTGTGGTAAATGAAGAGAATGACATCTACGCAGTCAACTAACTGGTCACTGCCGTTCATACGATATGATTCAGACACGTTTACGTTTAAATTTTGAAATTAAAATTCGTATTCTACGAGTTACCAGCGTAGTCAGTTTCTAATTGATTAATACATTTTATAATCCTCCACTGTGCCTGCTAATGAATAAATACTATAATTCATAAGCAAGTCCTGTCCAGATTTATTTTACACTCTTGCAAGTAAGTTAAATTCACGTCAAAGCTATTTCTGCTAGTTATTATAGTCAATGTTCATTAACGCTGGCAGTCAAAGATCCTGTACCTTGTTAACTTTCGTTCGATTTGATGAAAAAATGACGAGAGCTGCACTGCTGTGCATAATGTAGCAATCGAAAATAAAGTTCTTACAGTTTGAATTTTAACTAATTCCCGTTCACTGCAACTTCCTTTCTTACTTCCGTTAGTCGGTGGGCAAGCAGGTTACGTGATGAAAGCGGGCACGCCAATATTGAGGATAGTCCTCGCAGCGACAGGCCTCGTACTGCACACACTCCGGACAATGTGCAGAGAGTTAACGAATTGGTGACTGCTGACAGACGCATCACAGTGAAAGAATTGTCACTCTGCGTTGGGATAGGGGAGGGAAGTGTTTGCAGAACACTGAAAGTGTTTGCGTTAAAGAAGGTTTGAGCCAGGTGGGTTCCCAGGATGTTGACAGTGGCTCGCAAAGAAACGAGCAAACCGGTATGCAGCGAACTTTTGGAACAGTACGAGAATGGTGGAGATGAATTTCTTGGAAGAATTGTGACAGGTGATGAAACATGGCTCCAACATTTTTCACCAGACACGAAGAGGCAATCAATGAAGTGTCATCATGCAAATTCAACCAAGAAAAAAAATTCAAAACCACACCTTCTCTACTGGAATAGTTATGGCTACGGTGTTTTTCGATTCCGAAGGACTCTTGCTTGTGGACATCATGCCAAGTGTAACCACCATGAATTCTGATGCACATGTGACTACACTGAAGAAACTTCAAGCTTGACTGAGTCGTGTTCGACCACATCGGCAAAAGCAGGGTTTTTGCTGTTGCACGACAGTGCACGGCCACATGTCAGTCAAAAAACCATGGAAACGATCACAAAACTCGGATGGACAACAATGAACCCGCCTCACAGTCCTGACCTGGCTCCATGTGACTATCATCCCTTTGGGAAACTGAAAGGCACTCTTCGTGGAACAAGGTTTGAAGATGATGACTCCCTTGTGCACACTGCCAAACAGTGGCTCCAGCAGGTTGGTCAAGAATTTTACCGTGCTGGTATACAGACACTGGTTCCAAGATGGCGTAAGGCAGTTCAGAGGGATGGAAATTATGTGTAGAAATGAAAATATTGTTCCTAAAGGATGTATCTACACACTGTAAAACTTTCAAACATCTATAATGAAAGACGGAGTTAAAAAAATTGTGTGCATTTCTTTTGGAGTGACCCTCGTACTTTTCCCTCTCACAAAGATACCTACTTTCAGAGAAGACGGAAGATAGTTCTGAAATTAAAGTCTTAAGTACTTCCATACTATATCTTTTAATAATTAAAAGGCATAGACGCTCATACGAGCTAACGCAATACAGATATCGTGAGGCAATACGAGATGAGGCAAATTGAGAAAATGAGAGCGAGACACTAGTCTCTCGAATATTTCTAGACTTAACGAAAACAAAAATCGACTTCTTACGCCTAGAAGTTCTTACTAAGTTACTTATTCTTTTGAAATAGTTATCCTTAACTCATCGAAATTATACAAAATTGTTTAAAATCATGGTTTATGCCGTATACGAGTGGCTTCACTATACATTATAGACACGTTGGACAGTCCATGTTCACACAGCAACAAATCGAGCGACTTCAATCACAATGTCGTTATGCGCGCATCCAAACACGGCAGCTCCTTTCGGCCGTAGAGCTATCTTACTGATTTTAAGCAACTAGCTAGAGCATACACATGAATTCCCTGCTTTGACGCAAGTCAGTGTCGAAGGATCACATAACCACTTGGTGTGGGTTTTACACCAGCTACAACGCTTGAAAGCAAATAGTGTCTTTTCTTGAGGGCTGAATATTTAATCCCTGGTGCTTATTTCCAATTAATCATTGTTAATCGTGTCATTACACGTAGTCGTATGATGAATCGTTATCAGTGGCACCATTGTGAAATAACTTCATGATATGTGTCAATGACAGGTAAGGAAGTGGAAGGAATATTACAGTTTAACGTCCCGTTGATGTGTAGTCATTGGGGATGCAGCTTGTTGTTGGACTTAGAATTTTTCTCCGTCTATTATTTTACTTGTCTGTTTGTTGCTGGAAAACTCACTTCCGGTTGCGCAACCTCACTGATAAGGACTTCCTGTACAGCGCTATCAGTCATTTCTTAAAATAGACATTATGTAATCCTGTTCACAACATCGTTTCACCAGACAAGCGTAGGAAAGGAAACCGACCGTAACTATCCTGGCATTTGTCTTAAGCAATAAACTGAAAATTCGAAGTCTGCATAATTAGACGGGGATTCTGCAACAATTTTACTCGCTTAGCTGTAAGTCTTCATATTTCCTGACACACACAGCTAGCGTCAATGTTATTACAGAATATGCATGCAAATCAATATTAACTGAGTGATTACTGTTAAAGGTTTCTAGGTGAATTACGAGCATAAATTTAACCTGCCCATATCGATTTATAAAACGAGGAACTTCAGTAAAACTCAACAACATTATGAATAAGAATAATGTGCACATTATTATAGCTGAGAAATTTGCCTCACTAGCATACGATACGAAACCGTACCGCAGTCTTCACCATGAAGGTGGCATGCAGTAAACGTGAAATCCACGTGACGTGTGCTCGATGTGTGAATGTGCAAATGATAAGCACATCAGAGCGACAGCAGATACACTACTGGCCATTAAAATTGCTACACCAAGAAGAAATGCAGATGATAAACGGGTATTCATTGGACAAATATACTATACTAGAACTGACATGTGATTACATTTTCACGCAGTTTGGGTGCATAGATCCTGACAAATCAGTACCCAGAACAACCACATCTGGCCGTAATAACGGCCTTAATACGCCTGGGCATTGAGTCAAATAGAGCTTGGATGGCGCATACAGGAACATCTGCCCATGCAGCTTCAACACCATACCACAGTTCATCAAGAGTAGTGACTGGCGTATTGTGACGAGCCAGTTGCTCGGCCACCATTGACCAGACGTTTTCAATTGGTGAGAGATCTGGAGAATGTGCTGGCCAGGGCAGCAGTCGAACATTTTCTGTATTCAGAAAGGCCCGTACAGGACCTGCAACATGCGGCCGTGCATTATCCTGCTGAAATATAGGGGTTTCGCAGGGATCGAATGGAGGGTAGAGCCGCGGGTCGTAACACATCTGAAATGTAACGTCCACTGTTGAAAGTGCCGTCAATGCGAACAAGAGGTGACCGAGACGTGTAATCAATGGCTCCTTGCACGAGGCATCACAACAACGTTTCACCAGGCAACGCCGGTCAACTGCTGTTTTTATATGAGAAATCGGTTGGAAACTTTCCTCATGTCAGCACATTGTAGGTGTCACCACCGGCGCCAACCTCGTGTGAATGATCTGAAAAGCCAACCATTTGCAGATCACAGCATCTTCTTCCTGTCGGTTAAATTTCGCGTCTGTAGCACGTCATCTTCGTGGTGTAGCAATTTTAATGGCCAGTAGTGTAGTACGACAGGTGTTCAATAAGTACTGTCACACAAGTTTTTCTGAAGGCAGGTTGGTTTTATTCAGGATTCCAATATGTCATATTATTCCCGACCTTTTCGGCTACAAAAAGGTATTTTGAACATAATCTCCGTTCAATTTGATCGCTTTATGCCACCTTACTGGGAGGGCTACTATGCCTGCATGGTGCCACTCTACTGCTAGGCGTCGGAGCCAACGCCTTGCTGCATGAATAACTTCCCCATTGTGTAGATATTACTTCCCGCAAAGTGCTTCCTACATTGGGCCACACTGATGAAAATTGTAAGGTGAGAGGGGCTGTAGGGTGGATGAAGAAGAACAATCCAATGAAGTTTTGTGAGCTCCTCTCGGGTGCCCATACTTGTATGAGGCCGTGCATGGTGATGGAGAAGGAGAACTTCGTTTGTATTTTTGTGGCTACGAACACGCTTAAGTCATTTCTTCAGTCGCCCGAGGACAGCACAGTACACTTTCGAGTTAATTGTTGCATCATTAGGGAGGACATCAAACAGTATAACCCCTTCAGAGTCCCAGGACACCGTCGCCATGACTCTACTGCCTGAGGGTGCGGCTTTGAACGTCATTTTCGGAGGAGAAGTGGTGTAGCGCCACTCCATGGAGTGTCATTTGGGTTACGGTTTGAAGTGACGAACGCATGTGACGATATTCGACGAAACATTGGCACGATAAGTCTCGTAACGCTCAAGAAATTCCCCACAGATGATCCTTAGTTGCTCTTTACCGTCTTCTGTTAGACGGCGAGTAACGTAGCGGGCACACACCTTTCAGCGTTCCAACTGGCGGACGACTGTATCAGCACTGCCAACAGAGACGCTCAGATGTGTAGTGAAGTGTCCGATGGTGATCCGTCGACCATCTCGAAGGAGAGTGTCCGCACGTTCCAACATTGCAGGAGTCACAGCTGTGTGCGAGTGGCCAGCATGCGGGAGATCGAACAGGTCTGCGCGATCCTGTTGCCATGATCACAGACGCCTCGCCCAATGACTTAACATTGATTTGTTTACTGTTACAACTCTGTAGCCACTCTGCAAGCTCCTATGAATATCTGCGATGCTCTGGTTTTCCACCAAAAGAAACAGCTCTGTTTGGAAGGTATTTCCATTACAGTCGCCATTTTGGAGGTTACGAATAGCGCCACGACCATTCGGAACTTTTTGGAACTATAGGGGCTGAAGCGGGAATATTCCACGGCGTCCCACTACACATTCAAATCCTTTCAAGCTAAGTCGGCCGAGGAAAGAAATAGGTTGTATTACTAACCCAACTCTAAAGATGGTGTTATGTTTTGTGTAGTGCACAAGCACAATAAGTAAAATTGACTTATTTTCTGTCTTCGCTGGTGCTGCAACTTTAAAGTCGAAAATTGTAGTTCAACATCAAATTTCTTTCCATAAGTTATATTAAAAAACTAGAAACCCGCCTCGATTGCGAAAAAAGTACCTAGTGTTAACCTAGGTTTCGGCGTAGATAACTACACCTTCTTCAGAACAATAAAACCCACAAGTGCCTAAGAAGACCTTTGTCAATAATTAAAAGAACACCATAGCTATACATTTATAAACGAAAAAAGGGAAACTCAAACAGTACATATGTACAAATTCTAAACCGTTACTTAACTTAATGGTGCAACCTCCACCTCACACCGGCCTATGTTCGATGGGCCATGACCCGCCATAAACTGCAGCTACAAATGGTCGCTCACTTACGAACTAGGTACTTTTTTCGCAATCGAGGCGGGTTTCTAGTTTTTTAATATATTAACCAACGATTGCTGACGCGCTGCGATGTTGAAGGTTCTTCCCATAAGTGCTAACTAGACACCATGTTCACTCATCGACTTGACTGCCAGCATCGTGAATATAAATAGCTCGCTTTCTTAACAAGGATTACTGGTTCGATGGTGCGCTGCTGCTGTGGAATAACCTGCTTGCAGACCACTAACAGGAGTACAGAAACATTTAAATTAAAGAAATAAACAAAACAATAAACTAATGCTATTGTGAATATTGTATGTGCAGAATGTGAATCTTGTTCTTCCAGAACGTGCTCCGCAGCGCCTTAACCACTGGGCCATCTTGCCCAGTATTTACTTTAGGAATAGTCCGTGGACTGTACGATTCTGCTAAGGAAGAAGAATACACGTTTACAATAAAATTACAAAAATTTAGTGAGCACGTTTCTCAAAAAATTTACTGACATGAAGATTAGTAACTGTAATCACAATCACTGTTGTGAAAAACATTATTCGTGCGACATCATGCTAGGGTGTTGTCAACAGAACACGGACGGTGTCGAAGACCTTGCAGCATATCCGGTATAACCAAATCCCTACCGCTGCTAGCGGCCCATCCTGAGAGAATATACCAAAACGAATCTTCCACTCGATTGTTAAGTGTGTATTGTTTAGAAACTTCTTGGTACAGAAAAAGTGCATGCCAGACCGGGATTCGAACCAGGAAGCATCCATTTCTCTTGCAAAGGTGTGCAAGTGTAGCTCACGACTCGCCGTCACAGCTTCATTACCACCACTCACCTACATTCCAAACTTCACAGATGCTCATCAGCATGTCTAGCCGGACTTGCAATACTTAGGCTGTGAGTACACTATTTCTCCGCAGTATTCTTTGTCAAACGTGATAATCACACACAAATGAACGAATCGTCTCTAAAACAAGTCAACTATAAGAGGAATTCAAAAGTATGTTACAGATTGCTGTGGCAGGCCATGTAACAATCGAATGCCGCATTATACTGAAAAGTGACATGGATACATTATACTATATTTAAGATCATTAACAAATTGTGTGTAAACAGTGGATGGAACATTCTACCAGTCATTCAATTCATTCACGACAGAAATCCGATCCTTGGTCACTAAGCCATTCGAGAACCTCTGTAAGAACATTTTCATCGTTGGAATATCCCAGTCTGCCCACACGTTATTTCAACTTTGCCAAAAAATTGTAATCGCATGGTGCAAGATTTGAAATTCCCGATTATTATTACCAATGTTTGTATGGACTTGGTCAAATTGTTAGTACCATTTAACTACAGCTGGACACAACATTGCATTTGGCCGGCTGCTGTGACCGAGGGGTTCTAGGCGCTTCAGTCCGGAACCGCGCTACTACTACTGTCGCAGGTTCGAATCCTGCCTCGGGCATGGATGTGTGTGATGTCCTTAGGTCAGTTAACGTTTAAGTACGTCTAAGTCTAGGGGAATGATTACCTCAGATCTTAAGTCCCATCGTGCTTAGATCCATTTGAACCATTTGAACATTGCATTTGCCCCATGTATCGATAGAATTTCACAATGAATCGGTGTGTAATTTATAACTTATGCGCACAAGAATCTTACTGTTCCGTGTACTTCAGTATTGGGGTACTGATACACGGCAAACTATTTCCAGACTAGTGCTTCTCATGCACCAAATATAGTTAAATTTTTAATCTTTGCTATCTGAACTTACTATCTGTCGCTTGGTAAAATACTTAGCGACTGCAATGAATAACATCAGTGATTTTAAGTAAGAAGCTGTATCATATCTTTCTCTTACCAGTGGAGGTTCTGCACGTAATTTTCTCAGTATCTCAGTGAGAGATGAGCCAAACGAGACAGACCAGGACAGTGAGCCACTGTTGGTGGTGACCCCACTGGGACTTGCGGGTCTGCCTCTTCATAGGACAGCACAAGCCGCTGAGACCGCTAGAGGCAGGTAAGGAATACAAACTTTACCCTTGTCAGGGCTATCGATAGCCTGGTGCCTTCCTGTCCGTTTCGCATAACGTTTTGTGCAACATGGGTCCAGGACTGCATTTTGAGAAATAGCTTACGTGGCATGATGAATATCTGCGCTTGTGGAGAGTCACAGTTTTTACAAGCAGTGAGACCAAGGAAGAACAAACTTAAATGAAACTATGTTTTGCATCGAGAAGTCACCTTCCAGGAATGCTATGTGAGGGGAGGTTAGTGGTAGATAGATCTTTTCGCGGCATGAGAAGCGGCTGGCCTAGTTTGTGAAAAGAAACTCCTTTGTCTTTGAAGAGAGCTGACTTCCTGTGGTGTCACCGCTAGACACCACACTTGCTAGGTGGTAACTTAAATCGGCCGCGGTCCTGTAGTACATGTCGGACCCGCGTGTCGCCACTGTGTAATCGCAAACCTAGCGCCACCACATGGCAGGTCACAAGACACGGACATGACCTCGCCCCAGTTGTACGGACGACATAGCTTGCGACCACACGTATCACGTCTTCCTCTCATTTGCCGAGAGACAGATTAAATAGCCTTCAGCTAGTCCATCGCTACTACCTAGCAAGGCGCCATGTGTATCATTGCTAATTGCTTACTACTATGCAAGAGATGTATTTCAACAAGAAGAACATCATTAAAAGTTAAGTAATCTACCAATACGTTCTTTTCTTTATAGTTTTTCATCCAGTCTCCTGTTTCAGAATTTACGCCCGTCTGCGTTAGTTTCGCGTGCACCTAGCCACTCATTGTGTCGAGACCTTAGGGAATCGACACAACACTTCCTGTCACCACTTTGCCTGAGGTGGATAACCACTAGCCTACAAAATAGTAAGTGGCCTATTCACTGACTGCTCTAAACATAAAATTTTCACATTCTCTCGCCCGCTACAAGCAAACTGTCAACCCTACAGAAAAAAGGACCTTTTTGTAGGAATTTAACGGTTAAATTTTGAACAAGGATACGTTTTCACTCGGAGCCTTAATTTTCGAATTGTTCAAGAAAAACAAAGAAAAGTGACCTTCAAACACATTTTTCTTGAATAACTCGAAAACCCTGGTCTCCAGCGAGAACATATCCCAGTAAAAAATTTCACTGCATCAAATTTCATACAAAAATATGCTCTTTATTTTTTCGTAGAACTAGTAGTTAGCGCATAGCGACTAGATAATACGAAAATCTAGTGTGTGGTTTTTGAGGGCACCACAGGTAGCATAAAACCCATAGGTAGCTGGATAAGGGAAGGCACGACGCCAATGATGTGTGTCACTTGGGATCGGAAGACATTCTCTCTGATTTCGAGCGGCTAACACAAATAGTAAAGGCTACCAATCTTGCTTACGAGATGAAAGCAGAGCTGTCCATTTGCAGCATAGTCGACAGGACTGATTGCGGGCCTCTGATACAGAGCCGAGTGGAGTGTCTGAATCGGAGGCTCAGACGGTTCTTCGACCATATAGGCTGCAGATTTCTCGACTTGCGCCATAGGTTGGTTGGGTTTCGGGTTCCGCTGAATAGATCAGGAGTCCATTATACGCAGGAGCCGGCTATACGGGTAGCAGGTTCTGTGTGGCGTTGACTGGATGGTTTTCTTAGGTTAGAGCATTTCGGGAAAACACGAAAAGGGCTTCAGCCACAAAGAGTGCAGGCCGAACACAGGAAGAACATAGATACAGGAACCATCGGTGTAACAGTTGTAAATTGTCATTAGCTGTGTTGGGAAAGTACCAGAGCTCCAAGCGCTAACAGAAAGTACTGATGCTCAAATCGTTATAGGCATTGAAAGCTGGCTAAATCCGAAGATAAGCTCAGCCGAAACCTTTGCGAAGAACCTAACGGTGTTCCGAAAGGATAGGCTAAACACGGTTGGCGGGGGCGTATTTGTTGCTGTTAGAAGTATTTTATCTCGTCGCGAAATTGATGTATACAGTTCCTGTGAGTTAGTATGGGCAGAGGTTATTGTTGGCAACCGGAATGAAATAATAATTGGATCCTTTTAATGACCTCTCATTTCAGATGATATGATTGATGAAACGTTCAAAGAAAATTTGAGTTTGTTCTCAAACACTTGCCCGGCTCCCACAACTATAGTTGGTGATGACTTTATTTTACCCTCGACATGTTGGCGAAAATACATGTTTAATTCCGGATGTATTCATAAAACATCACCCTAAATTGTGATAAACGTATCCTCTGAAAATTATTTCGAGCAGTTAGTTCATGAGCCCAGGCGAATAATTAACTACTGTGAAAACACACTTAAGTTAATAAAGAGCATCAAAACGGATACAGGGTTTAGTGAACATAGGGTTGTCGTAGGGAGATTTAACATTGTAACCCCCAAATCCTCCAAAAATAAACGAAAAATATACCTATTTAAAAAGCAGATAAGAGAAAATTCACTTGACTCCTTCCTGAAAGACATTCTCCACTCCTTCCAAATTAACGATATAAGTGTAGACCAGATGTGGCTTGAATTAAAAAAAAATAGTATCGGCAGCAATTGAGAGATTTATACCAAGTTAAATAACAAACGACGGATCTGATCACCGATGGTACACCAAACGGGTCAGAAGACTGTTGCAGAAACAACGAAAAAATCATGCCAAATTTGAACAGATGCAAAATCACCAAGATAGGCGATCTTTTACAGAAGCTCGAAATTTAGCGCGGACTTCAATACGAGATGCTTATAATAGTTTCCACAACGAAACTTTGTCTCGAAACCTGGCAGAAAATTCGAAGAGATTTTGGTCTTATGTGAAGTATGCTAGCGGCAAGAGACAATCAATGCCTTCCCTGTGCGATAGCAGTGGAGATACTACTGAAGACAGTACTGCCAAAGCAGAGTTACTAAACGCAGTTTCCGAAATAAGTTCACAAAAAAAGACGAGCTAAATATTCCAGGATTCGAATCAAGAACTATTGCTAACATGAGTAACGTAGAAGTAGATATCATAGGAGTAGTGGAGCAACTTAAATCAGTTAATAAAAGCAAGTCTTCTGGTACAGAGGGTATACCTCCTTTCAGAGTATGCTGATGCAATAGCTCCATACTTAAAAATCGTATACAACCGTTCGCTCGACGAAAGATCCGTACCCAAAGACTGGAATGTTGCACAGATCACACCAATTTAAAGAAAGATAGTAGGAGTAATCCACTAAATTACAGGTCCATATCATTAACGTCGATATGCAGCAGGATTTTGGAACATATATTGGGTTCGAATATTATGAATTACCTCTAAGAAAACGGTCTATTGACACAACACGGATTTGGGAAACATCGTTCTTGTGAAACACAACTAGCTCTTTACTCGCATGATGTGCTGAGTGCTATTGACAAGGAATCTCAAATTGATTCCGTATTTCTTAATTTCCGGAAGGCTTTTGGCACAGTACCGCACAAGCGGATTGTAGTGAAATTGCGTGCTTATGGCATATCGTTTCAGTTATGTGACTGGATTCGTGATTTCCTGGCAGAAAGGTCACTATCCGCAGTAATTGATGGAAAGACAGGGAGTAAAACAGAATTGATTTCCCCAAGGTAGTGTTATAGGCCCTTTGCTTTTCCTTGTCTATATAAACGATTTGGGAGACAATCTGAGCAGGCGTATTACGTTGTTTGCAGATGACACTGTCGTTTCTCGACTAGTAAAGTCATCAGAAGATCAAAACAAATTGCAGAACGATTTACAAAAAATATCTGTATGGTTCTAAAATTGGCAATTGACCCTAAATAACGAAAAGTTATTTTTCCCACTCATCCACATGAGTGGTAAAAGGAATCCGTTAAACTTCGGTTACACGATAAATCAGTCAAATCTAAAACCCCTAAGTACAATTAAATACCCAGGAATTACAGTTACGAACAACTTAAATTGGAACACATAGGAAATGTTATGGAGAAGGCTGACCAAAGACTGCCGTTTTATTAGCAAGACACTTACAAAATGTAACAAATCTACTAAGCAGACTGCCTACGCTACGCTTGTCCGTCCTCTTTTAGAATGCTGCTGCGCGGTGTGGAATCCTTACCACCTAGAAGTGACAGAGTACATTGAAAAAGTTCAAAGAAGGGCACTACGTTTTGTATTTTAGCGAAATAGGGGAGAGGGTGTCACTGAAATGATTCAGGATTTGTGATGGACATCATTAAAAAAAAGGCGTTTTTCGTTGCGGAGGAATCTTCTCAAGAAATTCCCATCACCAACTTTGTGTTCCGAATGCGAAAATATTTTGTTGACGCTGACCCACATAGGGAAAAACGATCGCCATGACAAACTGAAGGAAATCAGAGCTCTTACGGAGAATCACCATGATAAAATAGAGGAAATCAGAGATCTTACAAAAATTATATGTGTTCGTTCTTTCCGTGCGCTATACGAGATTGAAGCAATAGAGAATTATGAACGTCGTCGGTGAACCCTCTGCCAGACATTTACATGTGATTTGCTGAGTATCCATGTAGATGTAGATGTATTGTTTAAAATTGCAAGCCGGATGTGTAACGGTTGGTTGATGTCACAAAACTTCACAAAACTTTCACAGGGATCGAAAATTTTTGACTTACTAACAAATATGTCATTAGCGTTTTCATTGGCGCACGAGAATTGTGCAGATTTTCAGAGTGGAGAACGAACTCACTTCTCAGCAGCGAGCACTTCTGTTCGAAGTACAGTAAAGAACACATCAGTACGAGGAGCATTAGAGCGCACCTTGGGCTCTAACTCAGTGAAGGAGATGTAGTCAAAACATAGAAGAGAACATTTGAAATAAAGTGACAGCGTCTGGAGATACACGGCAGAGCTCTTTGCAAATTACGGCTTCCACTACGCTTCACGTATATGAGGGGTGACCATGGTGAGAGATTGCAGCTTAAGCGAACAGGACACAAGAACTACGGGTAACGCCGGAAATGCATATCCTCCTATTTCCATCTATTGTACTGTAAGTTTTTTCCTTATTTTGTTACCTGAATATATGACATTTCTGTGCCTTTATATATTGTAATTGTTTTACTATTTGTATATATATATATATATATATATATATATATATATATATATATGCATTTATGTCGATGTATAATTGGTTTGTTTCGTAAATATTATTTGTATTTTTACGCTGGGTCTTGCCTAGGGAAAACTGCTATCGAACGATTACATCGATAGGTCGTGTGAAGAATCAAAGTGTGTAGGATCTTTGGTAGTGTTAACTCTGCCGCGTGGAGCGCGGGCAGGCCAGTTGAAGTCTGGCTGGAGTAGCGAGTGGAGCAGGTGTGTGGTGTGACGCTCCCGCGAGTTGCCGCGCTTTCGGGGTTTAGCAGCATGTAATTGCGCTCGACTTGCGATGATAGTTTCTGACATGGTGTCGCGGACGGGAAGCATTAGCTGGCGCACAACAAGAGCCCGTTTCGCCTGGTGACCGTGTCGAGAACAAGGCCCGCCAACATCCAGCTTCTGCAACAGCGACGGCCGACAATGAGTGACCGTCGCCACCTCCTCGATCGACGGCTTCAAACCTTCAATCAACTAACAAGGAAGACTAAAAGCACGTAAAGTTTCAGAACTGTATGGCAGACCTCAGCTTTTCAAATTGTTCCATTTGCCTCGCAAAATTACAGCAACTCAGCATGAACCTTTGTTGCTCATTGTCCCAATTGCATTACCAAGCAGGGTCCCTTCCTTTTCCGAAATGAAACCGAGTGTCGTTGAAATTCAGACGCCAGCATTAAAGTACTATCATTGCATTTCATTACTTTAGTTTCCAAGTGCAGTTAAAGCATAGCTGGCTACAATAGTTAGATTACACAAGCACAAATTAAGAGTGCGAGTTTTGTTAGCATATTTTAGCTTACCTGTGACTGCAGCTCAGCTTGGTACGTACTAAATTTTATTATTGTTAATTATTCAGAATCATTTAATTCAAGTTCAAAGTTAAATCTCTTGTTTCTAAATTGCGTAGAGTCAAGTTGCTTTTGAAATGATTGTTGAGGTAGTCCAAGACTAACCGTATTCTGCTGGATTTCGATGTGCTTCAGAAAGAAAGCTCACTATTAACTTCAGTCACTAAATTAACTTTCGATTTTCCGGTTTTATTAATTCTTTTGCTAAATTAAGTCAGAGTGTAGCGAAATTTATTACTTCTGACAAACTTTCAGTTTTCACACTACACGTGTCAACCTTCAGTTGCCACGCTTCTAGTGCTAATTATATGTGTAATAACCTTTCTTTTTCAGTTACTATAGTAATTGTCCTTAGGACTGGCGACCGTAATTTCCCCCAAATCTCAAATATCTAATTACCGCTAGTTAATTGTTGACGTAACGGCTGCACATTTACTTTCTTTATTAACTTTACCCCTTTTCAAAATTAATTTCCACCAGTTTCATTTGCATTTTTCCTTTCATTTAGATGTAACCCTTTCCTCCCTCTTTACCGACAGATTAACTTCGGTGACGATTGCTTTCCCAAATTTCCCATTAGGTACACGCGGTTTAATTTTTCACTGTATTAAGGTCGATAAGTGAGGGGGAGGTTACACGTGGCGACCTGGTGACAGGACAATCTTCAAATTTGAGGTTGTTCTGGACACGAATTTTGCATTGTGCAAATCTCGTAACAAAGTACTGGTTACGAAATGGTCGATACGTCAGCGAGAATATTAGTCTGAGGAATCCTAATTAGATTTGAGATTTGTTATTTATATTGAAAATTATTAAAATGAGTGAAGGCAACAATTACCAAAATTTGGTAGACTTGGGTACGGAACAATCGGTCGAACAGTGGGAAACACGCACCGCGGTACCCATTGTACAGGGGCGGGCGGCTAGCATGAAAGACGCGACCGCCGAGACGCAACAAAGAGCAGAAATGGAATTCCAAACATTAGAAAATGTTTCGGAATCGGAAGTGAAAATCAAATCGGAATCCCTTGATGACGAATACGGGGGGACAATTAAAGAGGAAGCCGATACGGAAGTAAAACCGGTAGTTTCCGGGAATTTAACTGATTTATTGAATGTTTTGATTAACGAAATCAAGGCTCAGTCTAGCAAGATAGAAACTCAATCGGCAGAAATTAAAGCTCAGTCTGAAAATATTGACAGGAAGCTAGACAATCAGAACAAAGCTATTAATGTTGTTAACAACAATGTTGGAGTTGTTAACACAAAAGTTGATAAAATGAAAGAAGATATTGTTGTGATTAATACCGAAATCGGTAATCTTAAACAGGAAATGATAGGCGTTCAGGCGGAAATTGCGAGCATAAATACGCGTTTTAATTCCGAAATTAGCAGAATCGAGAAAAGTGTAGGAGACGCAGTTGCTCCGATCATCGAGAATAAGGTGACGGAACAAATTCAATTAGTGAGAAAAGACGATCAACAGAAGGTGGAAACTTTAAAGGTTTTAGTATCCGAAGTAGATACCAAAGTGAGGAAGCAGGCTAATACCTGCGAAGAGAAAAAGAGGGAAGTGGAAACGCTTGCGACAACCACTTGCCAAGTGATTACGAGAGTGTCGGAATTAGAAAAGAAACTTGAAGAAAAACAGAGCTATGTGCCAATCTGTGCACATAGTTCGGAATTGTTGGCGAAAGAGGAGCGGTTCGACCCCTTGAAAAAAGGCGGTATACACGCGACGGATTTCATTAAAAACTGTGAAATAGTTTTACCCAGATCATGGACTAATGAGAGAAAAATTAATGCGGTTATTGATGTGTTGGCTGGTGATGCCAAGCGTTGGGGCTTAAACCTCAACATTACGAACCTGACCTTTGACGAGTTTAAAAATTTGTTTCTGGCTGAATACTGGTCAGAGCAAAAACAGCAAAGTGTCTGGCGCGAATTTGTCGTATCGAGGCCTTTCGATGCGAATTCGCGCGGCTCGATGAAGGAGTTTTGTGAGGGCTGGATCCGCAAGTTGGAATATTTGCGTGATCGCCGCACGGAATCCGAAATAGTCTGGGAACTCTACAAGAAGCTTCCAGATGATACAAAACGCTACGTAGGAAGCAATTACAGGACAATCAATCATTTCCTGGAAAGAGTTGAGGACGAGGACTATTGGCGCAATAACTGCGACAGTGGTGGAGGCCGTAGTAACAACAACGGGTACCACAGCAACCACAACAATCATAACTATGGGAATAATGCATACCGCAATCTTGGCAGCAGTAACAATAGTGGTTCGGGCCGTAATGACAATCGATACAATGCAAATAATAACAGGAATGACGGAAACCAGTATCATGCTAGCGTGATACGGGCTTCGCGGAATAGTAATAACGCCAGAGGGTGTGATCAGCCGCCTCAGCAGCATCCGGGGAGCGTATCTGCTGGGACGAGACAGGGAAACCATTAGCCGCGCCGGTGAGGGGCCGACCGGACGTGGAGAAATTTTGGCGGCCCAATAACAGTAGAAAACCGAGGTGTAGTCGTTATGAGAATTCCGTATGGAATAATCAACGGCGGGAGAGTGTGCCAGTGTTAGGAGAAAGGAGTGCGCCCACTAGTAGTAGATCAGCTGTAGACGCGGCAGTAGAAAATACATTCACTGTCAGTGAGAACAATTTAAGTAGTGTTCCGGAAATCGATTATAAAGTGGCAGCTGTAATACCCACAGCGGAACTGGAGATTGAGTTTAAGAATGATTCGCAAGTGTTGAGACAAGATCAGATGTCGGATAAAACGTCCGTCATCGAGCGAGGGGATGCAGAGAGGGATGAGGTCTGGTTAAGGCAGTTCGGTCGCTTATACGACGAACTAAGAGATTATAGGGGTCTGTATGGGAGAAGCGTTTATGGGGAGCGCGGGCAGGATTTGCCGCGTTTCGTCCCACAGGAAGATAGTATTTGTGAAGTGATAGGAAGTTCTGGCCCTAACCGGCAGACTTTACTAGAAATAGTTGATGTTAATGGGGAGCACGAGCAAGATTCGTCGTGTTTCGTCCCGCAGGAGTTGGCTGTTGAAGTAGTAACGGAAAGTTCTGGCCCTAACCGGCAGACTTTACCGAAAGTTACAGTGGTAGAAGTAGCCGACCCATCCGACGCAAAACTCCAGTTTAAACATTGCGAAAGTATTGAGGAGAAAGATTACGAAAATTTTAGTGATAGCCGGACACGATTGGTAGAAAAGCATGTGGATTACAGCGTGTATGAGGTTAGAGCTGACATTATACGGTCAGACGATAGCAGTGTGGGTTGCGCAGATCTAGCGGAAGTAATTGCAGAGACTACTGGGCACATTCCTCCAGGTAGATTGGCGGATGATATCAATCTGGCCAAAGTGGAATCAACGAAGGTGACAATTAGTGAAATGATAGCAGGGCAACACTCACTAGTTGACGAGTTAGAGGAAAAGATTTCGGTATTGGAGGCGAAGCTACAGACTAAGCCTCAGGACAAACGTGTTGAAATTAAGACTGTATGTGAACAGAGGCTGAAAAAGCCGCCAGATAAACCGGATTTAGGATCAAAGCCGGATGGTTTTTTGTGGAATGACCTGGATATAGACGAGGATTTACTGTGGGAAAATAAAGAAACAGTCGAGGACAAGTGTAGACAGATAGTAGTGTCTGCTAATATGCACGACCTACAACTAAACGTGTTGATTGACACCGGTGCAGAATTGAGTGCTGTATCTGGGAAAATATTTGAGTTACTGAAAGACAGACCTGGCATCGTAGTTATGCCAGTAACAGGAGTGAAAATTATCGGTGCTACTGGGAATGCCAGTAAACCGGTCACAAAACAAATTTTTGTCCACTTCGAGATATGTGGGGCACGATTTGAACAAGAGTTTGTCGTCGTGCCAGATTTAACTACGGAAGTAATTATCGGGTTAGATTGGCTATTAAAGTACCGTGCAGTGATTAATTGCGAAAGCAAAACTTTGACATGTACGGCACAAGATAAAACAATAGTAGTTAGTTTTGACGGGGCAGGAGACGGTGTGCATAGGCAATACCAGCCTATACACATTGTTAAATGGCCGGATGACATTGACGCAGGAATGAATTTGAACTACTGTAACGTGAGGAATCTCAGCATTGACAAAAGCGTAGAAAGTGAATTGGAAGAGATAATCAAATTCCCTCCACGGATTGACATTAGTATTGGTGTGAAAAAAGATCGTTTGCGAGAAGTAATGAAGCTAAAAGCTGATGCTCGCATACGTCGTCATGACGCCAAAGCGCGTTTTGCTAAGTTTGCAATCGGAGACTTAGTTCTTGTAAAAGCTCACGAGAAATCGAGCGAGATAGACAATGAAATCTCTAAATTTAAGTTTGTGTATAATGGACCATATAAAGTCATTGGTATACCTCACACAAATGCTTATTGCTTAGAGTATCCAAGCTCTGGAAAACGATTTGCTATACGGAATATTGTAGACTTGAAATTCTACCAACCTAGGATTGATTAATACCACAGAATGGGTAATTTGTACAGTATGTAATATAGAGTGTAAGATTTAAGGATGTGCCATGTTGCGATGCTTTTGCCTGACCTAGAGGTCATTAAAGAACTTGTAATTAACAAGTAATTAATTTTTGATTAGACGTTTTAACCAATTGAAAAATCCAAGCTGCTAGTTTAAGTTTTCAGCTGAGTCACAGTAGATTAAGGAATGTAAATATGCTTTTGTAACTAGCTGTCAGATTTCATGAATGTGTGTTTTACTAGTCATTGCCGATGTACTTAGACGCTGTTTTAAGTTTCAGGCTAGTACATGCGTGTGATGATGGACAGTGTTGGGTTATCCACTGTGATAGTATTAAGGGACTCCTTGAGATTACTCGGGAGTGAGTTTTCCTAAAGAATTCAGTGAAACGGACGTTCTGGAAATGCCGCTACACAGGCGAGTGAGATCAAGCGTGCCGCACAGGCGGGCGCAACAATACTGGCAAGGTGGAGCCGCTGTCGGCTCTTGGGTCGCTGTCGGCTCTTGTGCCGCTGTCGGCATTCTTTGTACTTGCGAGTACGGAAGGCGGAGTTGTTTTTCTTCCCGGACAGCTGATGTGAAAGAATTCTGCTGTCAATATTTATGTTTTTGTCGATCTACTGTATATTATTTTCTTGTTTAGCGTTAAGTGGACTCTCATGACGAGTTAATAATTATGAAAAGGTTATATAAAATGTGTATTCTATGTAATTAATAATTAATTTGCGTATTTTGATCTACCTGTTTTTATGACCATGTACTCTAATTAATTTTGCAAATAGTATTCCATTTCTTATAGTGTTACGAATTTTAATGGTTTTGGAATAGCTAAACCATTTTCTATGCTTTCTATGAATTTTAATATGTCGTCAACCTGTTTTATTTTGTGCAAGATGACAGAGTGGAATAAGATTAGGACTGTCTCCACTCAATTTTTATGGTCTAAAAAATTGATTTATGCTTAATTAGACGAATGCTAAATTTTGATGATGTTTTGAGCATATGCATTTCCGCTGTTTATTTTTTGGGACATTTTCTGAGTCTGTTTAGGTTACACGAACATCCTCAGACAATGTGGGGCACGTGTAACGCCGGAAATGCATATCCTCCTATTTCCATCTATTGTACTGTAAGTTTTTTCCTTATTTTGTTACCTGAATATATGACATTTCTGTGCCTTTATATATTGTAATTGTTTTACTATTTGTATATATATATATATATATATATATATATATATATATATATGCATTTATGTCGATGTATAATTGGTTTGTTTCGTAAATATTATTTGTATTTTTACGCTGGGTCTTGCCTAGGGAAAACTGCTATCGAACGATTACATCGATAGGTCGTGTGAAGAATCAAAGTGTGTAGGATCTTTGGTAGTGTTAACTCTGCCGCGTGGAGCGCGGGCAGGCCAGTTGAAGTCTGGATGGAGTAGCGAGTGGAGCAGGTGTGTGGTGTGACGCTCCCGCGAGTTGCCGCGCTTTCGGGGTTTAGCAGCATGTAATTGCGCTCGACTTGCGATGATAGTTTCTGACATGGTGTCGCGGACGGGAAGCATTAGCTGGCGCACAACAAGAGCCCGTTTCGCCTGGTGACCGTGTCGAGAACAAGGCCCGCCAACATCCAGCTTCTGCAACAGCGACGGCCGACAATGAGTGACCGTCGCCACCTCCTCGATCGACGGCTTCAAACCTTCAATCAACTAACAAGGAAGACTAAAAGCACGTAAAGTTTCAGAACTGTATGGCAGACCTCAGCTTTTCAAATTGTTCCATTTGCCTCGCAAAATTACAGCAACTCAGCATGAACCTTTGTTGCTCATTGTCCCAATTGCATTACCAAGCAGGGTCCCTTCCTTTTCCGAAATGAAACCGAGTGTCGTTGAAATTCAGACGCCAGCATTAAAGTACTATCATTGCATTTCATTACTTTGGTTTCCAAGTGCAGTTAAAGCATAGCTGGCTACAATAGTTAGATTACACAAGCACAAATTAAGAGTGCGAGTTTTGTTAGCATATTTTAGCTTACCTGTGACTGCAGCTCAGCTTGGTACGTACTAAATTTTATTATTGTTAATTATTCAGAATCATTTAATTCAAGTTCAAAGTTAAATCTCTTGTTTCTAAATTGCGTAGAGTCAAGTTGCTTTTGAAATGATTGTTGAGGTAGTCCAAGACTAACCGTATTCTGCTGGATTTCGATGTGCTTCAGAAAGAAAGCTCACTATTAACTTCAGTCACTAAATTAACTTTCGATTTTCCGGTTTTATTAATTCTTTTGCTAAATTAAGTCAGAGTGTAGCGAAATTTATTACTTCTGACAAACTTTCAGTTTTCACACTACACGTGTCAACCTTCAGTTGCCACGCTTCTAGTGCTAATTATATGTGTAATAACCTTTCTTTTTCAGTTACTATAGTACTTGTCCTTAGGACTGGCGACCGTGATTTCCCCCAAATCTCAAATATCTAATTACCGCTAGTTAATTGTTGACGTAACGGCCGCACATTTACCTTCTTTATTAACTTTACCCCTGTTCAAAATTAATTTCCACCAGTTTCATTTGCATTTTTCCTTTCATTTAGATGTAACCTTTTCCTCCCTCTTTACCGACAGATTAACTTCGGTGACGATTGCTTTCCCAAATTTCCCATTAGGTACACGCGGTTTCATTTTTCACTGTCATTAAGGTCGATAAGTGAGGGGGAGGTTACACTACCGTGTGTCTGTAGGTACAGAGTTAGCATTAGCCTCACCTTCAGATTTCTATGTTAGTGTGAGCAGCTGAAAGCTCATTAGGACACAATCAAAATACTAGTTGCATGTGTAGTTATTTTATGTTTCTGGCAGACTGAAGCAATTACTGCGTGACCAACGTGGAATTATCTTCCTATAATTAAAGTACAGGTTATGGTCTTGTGTTATTCACCCAAATTATACAGTCTTTGCTCTAGAACTCATCCATTAGGTTTGCATCGAACCATGTTGCCAACTGATAATTTTCCTATTTTTTTTTTTTTTCCACTGCATGTAGCGGAACAGATGTTGTAATAATTCGTTATTTATGTACATCAGCAGGGAACTTTGTAATAAACAGGGTTTAATCTGGACCACTGCTTCACTTCGTAGATGAAAACTGTTACTTATGTGTTACAGTACTCATGTCTCGTGTTTTCTAGGACCTCCCTCGACCTGTTAATTATCCATTGCATAACACCTTTCTGCACTTGGGACTATGTGGAATGGCCCGTCTGTCGTTCAGTCCAATCGATATTTTTGACATCCAGGTGTGTACGTTGAAGGCTCAGCAGTAACCTCACAGCATGTTTCCAGTGCGGCACTCTTACACTGTTAAGCACCTGTCGCTATTACCGCAGCTTAACTGTGTCAGCAGAAAACCCAGGACATGAACTCTCTTCTGCCAATGTAGCACTCTTAAAGCACTAGAGTCATACTGTGGATGACTGACAAACAGTATTTCAAAAACAACATATGAAGAGTATATGCGGACACGACATCACAGACATGCATATGTGCAGCGTAACAGAAATGTCCAGAGGATGGACAGCGGTACCCACAGTGACAGCGAAAATAGTGACAATGAGGAGGAACAGGAGGAGGAAGCTGAGTTGTGACAGTAAATAAGCAAATTGCTGGCAATCTAGCCAAGAAAACACCAAATGCTGTACATGCATGCGCACCTAAATTAGTTAATACATAGGATTAGTAACAAATAGGATAAGCAACATTATTTCTCTACTAATAACCATTTGTGTGTGTGTGTGTGTGTGTGTGTGTGAGCTTGTTTTGCTTCTTGTTTAGCTGAGACTAATCGTACTCCTTTTGATTTTGCCGAAGGTGAATCTGAGTTAGTTTCAGGGTTTAATATTGAATACGGTTTGTGTGCGTGTGTGTGTGTGACTGGCGGTCAACGGCTCGATGAAACCATTCCGAGGTATTCACCGTCAGTCACACTCGGTGATGGTACTAACAAATCTCTCATCTATCCTATCTTCTTTTTATATTCTTCTTAAAAAACAACAAAATTTTATTTATATTTCAACCTTAAATTATTGTTAATTTGAAAAGTATCATTCTTTGTAAATGTTGTAGATGAAACAAAAGGAAATAAAATTGTAAAAAGATAAAAAACGAAAATTGTAAGATGTACGACCTGTTTAAAACTTCAGGTAACAGGTCTATAATTTGGCAATAAATAAATAAATAAAAATAAATAAAGGACGTGTGTGACTTACATTCTCAAGTCCCTGTCTAAAATACAGGGCAGAACTTGAGAAAGAAGTTTCTGAGGAAGTACGTACGGAGTACTACGTTGTGTGGAAATAAACTACACACTGACAAACACGGGAAAAGTGGAAAATTTAGGAGTTGCGGTGATATTGAAGGATGCTAAAAACTGAGGCTTTCTGCAGAATCGGCGAGGAAGCGAATGTGGAAAATTCTACCTAGAAGAACGGATAAGATGACAGGATATGATTTAAGACACCAGGAAGTAATTTTCTTGGTGTTACAGGTAACTGAGCAAGGCAAAAATTGTTGTTCGAGACAGGGATTGGAAAGTACGCACCAAATAATTGAGGAGGCTGAGCGAAAGTGCAATTACAAGATGAGAAAACTAGTTCAGAAGAGGTATTCGAGTCGGATAGTAGCAGACCGGTCAAAAGAGTGATGTTTAAAACGGAAACGAATTTGTGATAACTTTCTGCAGATAGCTTTGCTTGTTTCAGAGCCCACATACATGATTTATTCGATCAGTTTCGAAACACCTTTCTAACATCAACAAAATTCAAAGAATGGCACCTTCTCAGGAATTCTTGTGTCAAGGTAGGGAAAGAGAAGGCAAACTGAAAAATGTCGCATTCCGCGATAAGTTATCGGTTCACTATGCCGACGCGGAGCAATTTCCTTTCTAAAAGCAACAGCTTGCTCAACACTCCTCGGCAAAGTCTGGCCGCACGAGTTAGCTGTGCTATGAAAGCGTGAGTATTTTGCTCTGCCGACTTCATACTTATTTATACATTTTACCTAATTTAAGGCTAGATCACGGATTAGTTGAATAGCTTTATCCCTGAATATTGTTGTGTCTTGGATTTTTCCCATTTTTTTACGCTCTACAAGTACCCGTGGTATAGGGGTAGCGTCTTTGATTCATAATCAAAACGTCTTCGGCCCCGGGTTCGATCCCCGCCACTGCCTACATTTTGATAAATAATCACCATTGGCGGCCAAAGACTTCCGGCATAAGCAGTCAGCCACATTCTGCCAACGGCCTTGTCAAAGAGGGCGGAGGAGCGGATAGAGGTTCAGGGCACTCTCTTGTCCTAGGGATGGGAAATTGCCCCTAAAGTCGGAAGAACCAGCAATGATCAACGATATGAGGATGCAGAAGGCAATGGAAACCACTGCATTAAAGACACGTAACGTGTATCCACAGGACATGTGGCCTGTAATTGAAGAAGTGTCATGATGATCTCTCCATTGGCAAAAGATTCCGGAATAGTCCCCCATTCGGATCTCCTGGAGGGGACTGCCAAGGGGGAGGTTACCACGAGAAAAAGATTGAATAATCAACGAAACGATAACGTTCTACGACTCGGGGTATGGAATGTCAGAAGCTTGAACGTGGTAGGGAAACTAGAAAATCTGAAAAGGGAAATGCAAAGGCTCAATCTAGATATAGTAGGGATCAGTGAAGTGAAGTGGAAGGAAGACAAGGATTTCTGGTCAGATGAGTATCGGGTAATATCAACAGCAGCAGAAAATGGTATAACAGGTGTAGGATTCGTTATGAATAGGAAGGTAGAGCATAGGGTGTGTTACTGTGAACAGTTCAGTGACCTGGTTGTTCTAATCAGAATCGACAGCAGACCAACACCGACAACGATAGATCATGTATACACGCCGACGTCGCAAGCTGAAGATGAACAGATAGAGAAAGTGTATGAGGATATTGAAAGGGTAATGCATTATGTAAAGGGGGACGAAAATCTAATAGCCATGGGCGACTGGAATGCAGTTGTAGGGGAAGGAGTAGAAGAAAAGGTTACAGGAGAATATGGGCTTGGGACGAGGAATGAAAGAGGAGAAAGACTAATTGAGTTCTGTAACAAGTTTCAGCTAGTAATAGCGAATACCCTGTTCAAGAATCACAAGAGGAGGAGGTATACTTGGAAAAGGCCGGGAGATACGGGAAGATTTCAATTAGATTACATCATGGTCAGACAGAGATTCCGAAATCAGATACTGGATTGTAAGGCGTACCCAGGAGCAGATATCGACTCAGATCACAATATAGTAGTGATGAAGAGGAGGCTGAAGTTCGAGACATTAGTCAGGAAGAATCAATACGCAAAGAAGAGGGATACGGAAGTACTAAGGAATGACGAGATACGCTTGAAGTTCTCTAACGCTATAGATACAGCCATAAGGAATAGCGCAGTATGCAGTACAGTTGAAGAGGAATGGACATCTCTAAAAAGGACCATCACAGAAGTTGGGATGGAAAACATAGGTACCAAGAAGGTAGAAGCGAAGAAACCATAGGTAACAGAAGAAATACTTCAGTTGATTGATGAAAGAAAGAAGTACAAACATGTTCCGGGAAAATCAGGAATACAGAAATACAAGTCGCTGAGGAATGAAATAGAGCTTTGGAGGACTTACGGTCAAATAAGGCAGAAGGGATAGATAACATTCCATCAGAATTTCTAAAATCATTGGGGGAAGTGGCAACAAAACGACTATTCAAGTTGGTGTGTAGAATATATGAGTCTTGCGACATACCATCTGACTTTCGGAAAAGCATCATCCACACAATTCCGAAGACGGCAAGAGCTGACAAGTGCGACAATTATCGCACAATCAGCTTAACAGCTCATGAATCGAAGCTGCTTACAAGAATAATATACAGAAGAATGGAAAAGAAAATTGAGAATGCGCTAGGTGACGATCAGTTTGGCTTTAGGAAAAGTAAAGGGACGAGAGAGGCAATTCTGACGATACGGCTAATAATGGAAGCAAGGCTAAAGAAAATTCAAGACACTTTCATAGGATTTGTCGACATGGAAAAAGCGTTCGACAATATAAAATGGTGCAAGCTGTTACAGATTCTGAAAAAAGTAGGGGTAAGCTATAGGGAGAAACGGGTCATATACAATATGTACAACCACCAAGAGGGAATAATAAGAGTGGACAATCAGGAATGAAGTGCTCGTATTAAGAAGGGTGTAAGACAAGGCTGTAGCCTTTCGCCCCTAGTCTTCAATCTGTACATCGAGGATGCAATGATGGAAATAAAAGAAAGGTTCAGGAGTGGAATTAAAATACAAGGTGAAAGGATATCAATGATACGATTCGCTGATGACATTGCTATCCTGAGTGAAAATGAAGAAGAAGTAAATGATCTGCTGAACGGAATGAACTGTCTAATGAGCACACAGTATGGTTTGAGAGTAAATCGGAGAAAGACGAAGGTAATGAGAAGTAGTAGAAGTGAGAACAGCGAGAAACTTAACATCAGGATTGATGGTCACCAAGTCAATGAAGTTAAGGAATTCTGCTACCTAGGCAGTAAAATAACCAACGACGGACGGAGCAAGGAATACATCAAAAGTAGACTCGCTATGGCAAAAAAGGCATTTCTGGCCAAGAGAAGTCTACTAATATCAAATACCGGCCTTAATTTGAGGAAGAAATTTCTGAGGATGTACGTCTGGAGTACAGAATTGTACGGTAGTGAAACATGGACTGTGGGAAAACCGGAACAGAAGAGAATCGAAGCATTTGAGATGTGGTGCTATAGACGAATGTTGAAAATTGGGTGGACTGATAAGGTAAGGAATGAGGAGGTTCTACGCAGAATCGGAGAGGAAAGGAATATGTGGGAAACACTGATAAGCAGAAGGGACAGGATGATAGGACATCTGCTAAGACATGAGGGAATGACTTCCATGGTACTAGAGGGAGCTGTAGAGGGCAAAAACTGTAGAGGAAGTCAGAGATTGGAATACGCCAAGCAAATAATTGAGGACGTAGGGTGCAAGTGCTACACTGAGATGAAGAGGTTAGCACAGGAAAGGAATTCGTGGCGGGCCGCATCAAAGCAGTCAGTAGACTGATGACCCAAAAAAACAAGTACACATTGGAAAACTCCTTCAACTAGCAGGAAAATGTGACAACATTATAGTTTCGTAATGATACATGACCATTCCGGAATAAACCGAAAGCTGCTTTGTAATCAATAAATACTGCTGGAACGGTATGCAATTCGTGTCGATTTTATCCTTGAACATGATTTTTTTTCCGTGAAGCGATGAAAAGATCGTTTTATATATCATTAAAACAATATTTTTGGAAATGAACGCATATTTTTATGTACTGTTAACACTAGTGACATTTTCTTCTATCAAAATCAACTATTTTGTTCACAAATGCAACATTGTACTATTCTAAAGACATTTGACAGATCTAGGCTGGAAATACAAATTATATAATGGTTGTTAATACTTTCAACCAAAAGCATCATAAACAAACCAGATATGCCTTAAATGTAACACCGACACAGCACTGATTCAATCCTCTCGTCTGAAGTTTATGTGGGAATATTATGAAATTACACTGAATTGTACTGGATACCCCGATATTTTTACAAACACTGTGTAAAGCCGTTTCAGTTTATTTAACTTTCAGATTTATTAAAGTTAAATTTCATCACAGCACCTATAAAATTCATCAATATTCTACTTATGAAGCGCAAATGCAAGTATTCTTCCTGTCTGGCTTGGTGCATCTGGTAACGATAAATAGGTATTTATGTTTGGCTATAGTTCTAGGAAGTTCACAGCGAGATTACAGCTTTTATTTCGTAATTTTACTTCGTTCTACCGTAACACCACAGCAGTTTCATCCATGAATAATTTTATCCCCACTTGGATATGAGATATTAAAACCACTGGACACGTCTTACAGCATTAGTAAAATCATCGATCTAAATCTGTCTTTTATTTTGACGATTTTCTCAATCGTGGTAACCCTAACGTGTAAATTCTGCTTTGAAACGTTATTGCCATTAACACTCAGTAGTATCTTCATTTTCGGTGAAATAACACTTCTCAGAAACCTTGTTTTTGAAGTTTATTGTAGTTCCACGTCGTATAGAATACTATACATATTGCTTCTTTCTGCTATGTTGAAGATAAAAGTTGGCAGTAAGAATTAAGAACATAAAGAAGCAACTCTATACACCTATGTAGATGATAGGCGCAGATGATAGTGGCAGAGACACCAAACGTTTTGGATTATCAGCCTAGTCCATAATCAATTAGCAACCACCCACAGTCAATAAGGCCCGGTACCTGACTTGCACATCTGTCGCAATAGGGTTGATGTCATTTGAATTAGCGATCGTACAACACCAGACGCTTGTCACAAGCCTCCCCCGTTTTTTTTTTTTTTTTTTTTTTTGTACATCAGTCCTTCCTGTGGCAAAATTTACACCAAACTTTCTCATACTGTCCTGGAAGAGATAATGGGCGATGGGGTGGTGCAATTTCATGTTGAAAGTGCAGAAACAGTTCTGCCGCCAATATTTACTATCTAAAGTATCCGAACACTTACTAGTGGACATTAATAAGGGGTGTATCCACCCTTCGTCTGTATTACCGTTTGATTGCGCAAGGAGCCTTTTCAGTTAAGTGTCTATCTGTGGAAGAATGGCAGCGCATTCTTCTACAAGTGCCGAAATCACAGAAGATAGTGACGTCCGACGATGGCGTCAGGAGCGACATCAGCGTTCTAACTCTCATCCCAAAGGTGCTCTGCCGGCCGCTGGTGGCCGAGCGGTTCTAGGCGCTACAGTCTGGAACCGCGCGACCGCTACTGTCGCAGGTTCGAATCCTGCCTCGGGCATGGATGTGTGTGTTGTCCTTAGGTTAGTTAGGTTTAAGTAGTTCTAAGTTCTAGGGGACTTATGACCTCAGCAGTTGAGTCCCATAGTGCTCAGAGCCATTTTTGAACCAAAGGTGCTCTAGTCGATTCGGGTCAGGATTCCGGGCAGGCCAGTCCGTCTCAACAGTATTATTTCCCACAAATCGTAGCCTCAAAAATGGTGCTTTATGCAAGGGTGCACTGTCTTGTTGATAGAATCGTCATCTCCGAACCGGTCCTCTATTGTGCGCAGTACACAACGGTGTAAGATTTGTATTCATATCCCTTTTTAGCGTTTTCTTAAGCTCATTAAGGAGACCACACCCTAACTAAGAAAAACACCCTTATAGCTTAACATCACATCCTCTGTACATCATTACTGATAAAACACATCAGTCCTTTGCTGGATTGGCAGCTCATATATTTCACTGCGTTTCATTCATCTAAATCTAAGGGATGCCCCTGTCAGTTAATAAATGTTCAATATTGACCATCGGTAAAAGCAGTGGCTGTAAGAATGATGTCGACAATTCTTATCTTTATTTATTCTGGAGGTGGTTTCCATGTTTCATACTTCTCTAGTTGTATTTTGAGGAGGAACACGCTTAGCCAAGGGAAGAAGTGGAAAGGAGTGACTTCGAGCCTCATCTATCTCCCTGGGAAGCGCACGAGGTTTTCGAGAAACGTGTCCCTTCCGGTCGCCACAGGTAGCGAACTACGGCTAACTACTGTCAAGCGAGGCTCTTGGTAGACGACGGCCGCGAGTTTTTCCACTAGCTGTGCCCTAAGCGGTTTGAGGTCAGAGTCCCTAAGAAGTTGAATGATGAGCCATTACCAGAACCTGACTCTTTGTGAACTGTTGCCATTTTGCAAGCGAAAACATGCAGTCAAAGCCCAGTTCTAAAGAATGTATTTCTCTTCAATTGGCAGCTTCCTAGAAGGCAGTGGATTGGGAGGCCAGTCGCAGACCTTTGTTGTCTCGTGGGGAGGGAAATAATACAGAAATGGACAAATTGCGCCTTGAGGAATTTCTAGGAAAACACTCACATGGAAGAACTTCACCCCAAGGTTGTTCAACAGAATTCACCGTTTAATTTCAAAGACAAGTATACAATTATCACAACCATTCAGAAAACAACAGTTTAATTAAACAATTATCAATTAGAGAAAAGTTACTTTATACCACCAATTAATCCAGAATTTGCTTTACCAATCTCAAGACTGTGTAATGTGAGTAAATAATAACTAAAAATCAAGGATCATAGGATTGCTAATTCTCAGAACAGAACTATACATTAAAATTCTAAAAAGAAATCAGACTTATTGTGCGGAACCAGCCCCTTAGGCACGACTAGCTGATCAAAAAATTCCACCCTTTAATAAAATTAACTGGATCAAAATTACAATAATAATTAACTTTTAATTAATAATATTTCCTCAAAGAAATAAAAGTCAGAACAATATCTAAACCAAGCGAGGTGGCTCAGTGGTTAGCACACTCGACTCGCATTCGGGAGGACGACTGTTCAAACTCGCGTCCGGCCATCCCGATTCAGGTTTTCCTTGATTTCCCTAAACCGCTTCAAGCAAATGCTGGTATGGTTCCTTTGAAATGGAACCGCCGACTTCCTTCCCCAATCCGAAGGGACCGATGACCTCTCTGTTTGGTCTCTTTTTTGCCCAAATCGAAACAAATAACTATATTCACCAACTATTACAAGAAATATTAAAGTCCGAAGGCCAGTTTCCAATCACAATGAACAACAACTTAACTTTGCCAATTGGTTGTGTGGACTAATTACAGCAGGTACAATATATAGACGGAGATCCTGTGGAATGGTTACACACAACAAGCTGTGTCGGCCGATGTCTACGTGTCCCATCCGGATCGCAGATGTGAGGACTGGCCAGTGCGACCCTCTCAGCGCCCCAAGCGCGGAAGATTAACGCAATCCAGGTAGCCCCAGGCAAGGAAATGTATTAACAACTAGGCTGGGAGTCAAACCTAGGATACAAAAACTTATTAATCGAGATACAAGAGAGAAAACTCATGTTGACTGCACAGAGGCGTAGGCCAAATTGAAACTATTGTACGATTACTTTCTTTGGCAAAACCCTGCACCAAGCCACTATACTTGCCACTGACAAAGATTTAACCACCAGAAATACACTCCTGGAAATTGAAATAAGAACACCGTGAATTCATTGTCCCAGGAAGGGGAAACTTTATTGACACATTCCTGGGGTCAGATACATCACATGATCACACTGACAGAACCACAGGCACATAGACACAGGCAACAGAGCATGCACAATGTCGGCACTAGTACAGTGTATATCCACCTTTCGCAGCAATGCAGGCTGCTATTCTCCCATGGAGACGATCGTAGAGATGCTGGATGTAGTCCTGTGGAACGGCTTGCCATGCCATTTCCACCTGGCGCCTCAGTTGGACCAGCGTTCGTGCTGGACGTGCAGACCGTGTGAGACGACGCTTCATCCAGTCCCAAACATGCTCAATGGGGGACAGATCCGGAGATCTTTCTGGCCAGGGTAGTTGACTTACACCTTCTAGAGCACGTTGGGTGGCACGGGATACATGCGGACGTGCATTGTCCTGTTGGAACAGCAAGTTCCCTTGCCGGTCTAGGAATGGTAGAACGATGGGTTCGATGACGGTTTGGATGTACCGTGCACTATTCAGTGTCCCCTCGACGATCACCAGTGGTGTACGGCCAGTGTAGGAGATCGCTCCCCACACCATGATGCCGGGTGTTGGCCCTGTGTGCCTCGGTCGTATGCAGTCCTGATTGTGGCGCTCACCTGCACGGCGCCAAACACGCATACGACCATCATTGGCACCAAGGCAGAAGCGACTCTCATCGCTGAAGACGACACGTCTCCATTCGTCCCTCCATTCACGCCTGTCGCGACACCATTGGAGGCGGGCTGCACGATGTTGGGGCGTGAGCGGAAGACGGCCTAACGGTGTGCGGGACCGTAGCCCAGCTTCATGGAGACGGTTGCGAATAGTCCTCGCCGATACCCCAGGAGCAACAGTGTCCCTAATTTGCTGGGAAGTGGCGGTGCGGTCCCCTACGGCACTGCGTAGGATCCTACGGTCTTGGCGTGCATCCGTGCGTCGCTGCTGTCCAGTCCCAGGTCGACGGGCACGTGCACCTTCCGCCAACCACTGGCGACAACATCGATGTACTGTGGAGACCTCATGCCCCACGTGTTGAGCAATTCGGCAGTACGTCCGCCCGGCCTCCCGCATGCCCACTATACGCCCTCGCTCAAAGTCCGTCAACTGCACATACGGTTCACGTCCACGCTGTCGCGGCATGCTACCAGTGTTAAAGACTGCGATGGAGCTCCGTATGCCACGGCAAACTGGCTGACACTGACGGCGGCGGTGCACAAGTGCTGCGCAGCTAGCGCCATTCGACGGCCAACACCGCGGTTCCTGGTGTGTCCGCCGTGCCGTGCGTGTGATCATTGCTTGTACAGCCCTCTCGCAGTGTCCGGAGCAAGTATGGTGGGTCTGACACACCGGTGTCAATGTGTTCTTTTTTCCATTTCCAGGAGTGTATTTGGGCCTTACTGCCTTGAAACCTCAATAACATGAACTAGCTTACAAACACGACAAAATGGAATTAATCTGCTGACTAGACAGCACAAGGTATTTACAGAAATCTTAAAATATATAATTTGCAATAAAATGTTAGCTAGATCATAAATTTACAGCACCGGGACCTGCAGTGCTGAGCAGCAAGCTACAAGTAAAATGTCAGAGCTTAAGACAAGGCAAAGTAAACTTTAGTACCTTATAGGTTACCACTGTTCCAGCAGTGAGTCCACGAGTGAAAAACAGATCACATACACCCAGCGGAACAATCGTCCATTGACATAACTGTAGATACTTAGCAGTCCACGTTAGCAGTACTAGAACGCATCAAGATTTCCCTCAGTTTTCAGTACAAAGAAATGTAGGAATTCAACATAAATTACTTACATTCAAACTTGGCAGTACAAACGCAGAAGGAAACAATGAAAATTCTTGGATCGAGAGTTCTGAACAGTAATACCTTCGCTTTCAGAAGATCGACTTTGTTCCCCGCTAATATGGCTTAATGGACAGACGGAAAGCGTCAAAAATCAGTTCTGCCCTTCGGTCAACGTGGAACTAAACTACGGCACGACCACAAGGATGGTGACCACTGTAAAATGCTGCCAGACCGCACAGCCCGCAGACTACCACCAGTCCGCAGCACGCCCTGTAGTTCATACTGCTTCTAAACGCTCTAGCCAGGTTCACTTACACTACGCCAGCTCCCCTCGCTTAGTTTGCTTCCCGGCTCCTGAGTGCCATCTAGCATCAAGGCGCGGCAGTGAAACAAAGATACGCAAACAGCGACGGATCGGCTAGAAACTAGAGGTCATGGCTCAATACCACAGTCTAACAGTGGCGACACTCCCTCTGGTTTTTGTCACCATCAGTGATAACAGCGCTCCAAGCGGCCAGCAAACGACACTTCTGAATATAATATCGGATGAGTGCGAATATTGACATTCATATTTATTTGTAACGTAGTTTTTCAATAGTTTGTGTGTAATGCCATAAAAGATCGACAATATCTAAGAAATTGCGCCATATTTTGATAATTTAGTTTCCTAAGGACCCTCAGAGATACGAAGCGGTGCTTTACAGGACAATTCATTTACGCTTCTCTTGTAACGTACACACGTTTACTGAATAATGTCGTTTTCCTTTAAAAATATTGCTAGTAACCAGAAGACTTGACTTTTATGGAGAGAAATCGAATATCCATCCCACAAAGCAGAGTTTTATTCGTTACACTTCCAGCCATCCAGCCAAATCAGCGAATGTGAAACATAGGAAATCTATATAGGATGTAACACCAATATTATTCAACGTACCAAATACGCCACCACAACTGTAGCTTAAGGGAGAACAACACAGAAGTAATAACAAGTCGTCAGAAGCAATAAAACTGCTTCCCAACACCGGAGAAACCAATTCCACAGTTGTGATTCTTGAAGTTTTCCCAGTGTACTGAATATTCTATGAGGTTTCGGGATTGTAACAGGATCATGTTGACATCTTGCCACAATATTTCGGCTGGCTACCGTCTAGCCGTCTTCAGGTGAGTGTCCGCCACTGGGGACTACTAGTTCTTCTTTTGTCTTTCTTTATCGTGAATTCTTTGAATTCATCCCACGTAGCACCATGTGGCCAGGAGGGGGGGGGGGGGGGGTAGGGGCGTGAGACGATTGGCTGGCAATGGTGCACTGAACCCGCTCTTCAGCTCGTATACAAACATGAAAACATAATAGCAATGGTTTCAATATAGAGGTGAAATACTCGGACTGTGGAAGACTAACATAATAAGGCTCTGAGCACTATGGGACTCAACTTCTGAGGTCATTAGTCCCCTAGAACTTAGAACTAGTTAAACGTAACTAACCTAAGGACATCACAAACATCCATGCCCGAGGCAGGATTCGAACCTGCGACGGTAGCGGTCTTGCGGTTCCAGACTGCAGCGCCTTTAACCGCACGGCCACTTCGTCCGGCTAACATAATAAGGCTGGCAGAACAGTTTGAAAGCAGTGATCAAAATGTGATCGGGCGGCACGGATAAAAAACACACGAAGAACACTAAAAACATTCGAAAAAACTCTGGAGCAACACCTAACAACACAGAAGAGAGCACTGCACACTTTTTTAAAACTCGAAGAACCAGTCTTGGGATGTTAGGCGAAAGGAAAACTAGATATGGGGCAAGACAGGAGAGTGATGGGGATGCAAACTGAGGACTAATAAGAGGTGGCAATGACAGTGAGATAAGAATGGCTGTTGGGGAACAGGGGGAGAGGGGAGCGACTGGGAGAGGGAAAACGAGGAGGTATCAAAGAGGGGACCGGAGGGGTTGGAGAGGGTGGGGTGGATTGATAGTTGGTATGAGGAGATGGAGTTAATGGTCTGGGATGAGGAGGTGGTGGAATTTCTTTGGGAGAGGACATGGAGAGTGTGCAGGTGGAGCATTGGTGGGATGTGTAGAGGCACAGCAGCACTGTTGGAATGGAGAGGAGAGGAAACACAGTAGGATTGTCGAAGTTGAGGTTCCGGGTGGTGTGAGTGAGGAGAGGCAGGAATGTGATGAGTTGGTAAAGGAGACTTGTGGTGGATGGTAAGCGGATGCTCAAAGCTAGGCGGGAAGCTAGGTAGAAAGCATATTGTTTGAGGATCTGGAGGGACTTATAGAATTTGGGTGGGGCAGATATCCAGGCAACACTGGCATACCAAAGGATGGGGTGGATCAGGTATTTGTATGTGTGAAGGATGCTGGAGGGGTGTAGTGTTGAATGGCCAGTTAGTAGAATCCAGTTTTAGGCCAGTTAGTAATTTTAGTCCATCGTGAACTTTATGTTGGAGGTTAGTAAGTGACGGTCCCATGTTAGTTGTTGCCAGTTGAAGGTTAGTCTGAGGTATTTTAGTGTGTTAGTGAGCTGGATAGGATTGTCGTAAATGGTGGGGTAGAAGTCATGGAGACAGAAATAGCAAGTGGTGCATCCTATAATTACTGCCTAGGTTTTGAATGGGTTAATCTTGAGGAGCCATTGGTTACACCATGAGGTAAACTGATTGAGGTGGACTTTGAGGTGGAGTTGGAGTGAGCATTGGGACTTCTGGAGCATAGGGCCAGAAAGTGGTTTCATCAGTGTCCTGAAGGAAGTGGACAGAAGGAGGTGCTTTGGGCATGTCGGTAATATATAAGAGGTACAGGAGAGGGTAAAGAATGCAGCCTTGGGGCACTCTTACAGTCGAGTGGAATGTACAGAAACAGTGTTGTTAACACAAATAATGGGCGAGGGGAGCGGAAGGATGAAATAAGGCAGATGTAGTTGACTGAAAATGCATAAGTCTGGGGTTTGAAAAGGAGACTGGAGTACCATGGTCATATGCTTTCTCTGGGTCAGGGGAGACAAATATGGCGGATTTATAGCTCTTGAGCTGTTGGGATAGGAGATGGGTGAGGTTCAGGATGGTCATCAGCATAGAAGGAGGGACAGAAGCCACATTGGGCGATTGGAAGCAGATGGTGCAAAAGACAATGGATGCATTGTGAGATGATGGATTCAAAGACCTTGCTGGACACAGGTTGTGCATAAGGGTTTGAATGAAGAGGCATCAATGGGGGCTTTGTTTGGTTTGAGGAAAAGTAGGATTTTTGATGTTTTTCACGAGTTAGGACAGTAGCTGGTTGAAGAGGATAATGGTATATAGGATGGCAAGTGTGATAAACTGGAGAGGGCATTCGTTGAGGTGTCTATAGATAATGTAATCCTGACCACTTCACTTTCAGTGAAGTACTTGTTTTATGTCCTGTGTTGTGACTGGGGTGTTTAATTCTGTATCTGGTATGCTGCTCAATTACTGGAAGCTAGGGAACAGGGGTGGGACAATAGCATCTGAACGTTCACAGACAATAGGAAATTGGGAGTAGTCGAAATGAGGATCATCAGGGATGGAGAAGATGTCAGAAAGATAGGATCCAAAGTGATTGGCTTTGCTAAAGTGGTAAGGTAAGGGATGATTGTTGTGGAAGATTTTGTTGTGTGGGATTGGATGGATGCCAGTAAGTCAGTGAAATGCTTTCCAGTACTTAACAGGGAATGAAGCATTGACGCTAGTGCATGTCTGTCGCCAGTCCCAACGTTTCTTGGCACCGAGTCGCAGTGTCTGCCAGTGGTATGTAAGTATTTCCCGAACTCAAGTCCATCGGAAGAAGCAATATAAGTAACAGGATTCATGGTGAAAGAGTACGGCCCGAGGTGGGAGACAGGGGTGTTGAGGATGCATGACTTTACTGGGAATACGGGCGGAGATAGCACCTGACAAAGTCTGCTGCAGGAAGGCTTTGGCATAGATGAGATCATCAGGTTGCTGGAAGGTTATTGGGTGGCTTCCTATCTGGGTATCTATGGGTTCCTGGTAGGCATTCCTTTTATCTCAGGAATAATCATGGACAAGTTTGTGATAGCGATTGGAATTGCGGAGGGGGGGGGGCATGGGGTGTGACAGGCTTAGGATGTAGTGAAGAAGATGGGTAGGAGGTCATTTCCAACTGGGTCGAGAACCTCTGCAGTGAGGGGCCCAGGAGGTTGGTGAGCCATGCCATCGATCGTTAGATCGTGGTAGAGATACACAACCTTCAGTGGTTCTGCACTCGAGAAGCTTTGACCGGTATGAAGGAGGACAGTTAAAATTTGCCGGCCGGACTGGAAGGAGCACTTGCGGAGAGTGTCGCTGGTTCACCTCTGCTGTCTAGAACCAATAGGCACAGGTTTTGCAGAGCACAGACCTCATCCCGCGAGGACGGCGCTTTGGATTGGCTGTGGTGGTGATGGGACTCAGGAAATATGCCTGTGCCAAGCGAGTGGAGATTTTGAGTGTCACTTCACTATCTATTCATCAAGTTAATTTTGTGAGACTTTTTGTGGCTTTGCGCCTTGTTTGATAATGTCACAGTGCTGCAACTCGTTTCTCCTTACCAGAAGATCTGCTGTGTTTGCTGTTTATGGGGTTTCACTCCAGAAGAACCGAAGTTTACCTTGATGGAAACAACTCTGTTTCATTAGAGACGTCAGTCGCTACTGTTTCTGAAGTGTGTTACATATCTAGTAGAGTTACGTTAATCAGACTGCCTGTTTAAAGTGGTTCTATTTTGATTGGAGTAACGTGAACCATGTCGAGGGCTAAATTGTGTGTTGTTCTTCCTTTTAAATATGGTGAATTCTATCTTAATGAGAATGCCGTTTCACTGCAATCATTTTAGTTAAGCATTTGCAAGACATTTTAGTGGGGTTAGTCTAATGTAAGTGCCACCGTAATCATTGTAGTTAAGTATCTGTAAAACAGACCCGCCCTGACATTTTCTGTTGCAAATTCTGCAAAACCAAATTGTACTTTTCGACTGTAGTTGCTATGGGCAGCGTGGGTAACAGTGTTTGGCATCTGAGATTCGGTTGCTTAGCTATTTGAAATAGTGGAGTTCACGTTAGTAAAAGCTGCCCATTTGGTTGCTTATTGTTAGTATTTTACCACACAGCGTGTTATAAGTCAGCGATCTTGGATTCTCTTCCATTTCAAAATAGTGTTTAATGACTGTTCCTGCTGCATGACTAGAACGAGTAACTGTTCATCAACTAATTTTTTGTCCAATTATTAAGTGCTTCATTGCTTGTCACCATATTCACTGATTGGCAGATACTTGTTTTTTGGTTATTTATTATTGGCTCTTAAACTGTAATATAATGAACTATGCGTCGCCCTTTGTAAAGCAGTCCCCTGTTACTAGTTTTCTAAGGTTGGTTCTTAGTCCATTATTGTTCACATTGTATGGGATCTTGCCCATTCCCACCAGCACACCCATGGGCGGCGAGTTCATATACGTTATCCCACCTATCATGGAGCTGAATCGTATCTGTATAACTTCTCATGGTTCTCAACTTACCTCACCAATGAACATCATGCACCCCTATATAGCAGCATCGTCTCTACTGTTGATTGTAACCAAATATGCAGTAATCATTTAAGATCTTGTATTTAATAGCTAGCCGAAAAATTTAGTTAATTTTTGTAATTTTGATTATTAATATAGAACTTTGGTGACTGCAGATACCTCTTAATATTTGATGGATTGCTTAGTTTCTTAATTGTTTAAAAGATATTTTGCTAATGTCAATTGCTATTCTCATTTCTTCGTTAATATTCGACAAGTTGTTTAATTTATTACTTCTTTTTAAAAGCTATTTTGCTGATGACACGAGGTTGTCTTCTATTTAAATAAAGGACTATGCATGTTTTCAATTATGAACACTGATTTCTTGCCTTCTGGCTCAGCCCTAACTCTCAAGAGCATATTAAGCTGCTTTAGGGTAACTACATCCAGTTCAGTTGGGAGATGCTAGGACGACATCTGAGGTGATGTTGCTTTCAGGGTATGTCTGATATGAGATGAAGACAACATTACCTTGGAGGGAATTTGTAAACTGACGCCACCACTGTGTGGTATGTATGCTGAAGTTGTCAGCAATAATATAGGTGGAAAACGTATGGTCAATGTGGGTGAGAAAATCATAAGGGATGGGACTATTATGTCAGATGTAGATGGTAGCAGAAGTAATGGTTAGGGTTTGGAAAGCCAGGCTGAGGATCAGATATTCAGTGAGCCTACTGAGTAAAGATTGTGGCCAGAATGGGATATTCATGTGATGGCCTGGAGGCAGGAGGGAGGGGCTGCCTGTGCAGTGGAGGAGATAGGGAGAGGTACAGATGGTGTGGAGTGATGGGAGGAATGTTTCATTGAGGATGAATGTATATACATAGTGTTGGGAAAGGATATACACAAGAAGAGGCTTGTGGGTGGGGATGGAGCAGATGTTGCTTTATAGGATGCTGGAGTGCTGTCATGCGATGATGAGAAGCTAGGTAGTTGGCTGCATGGGTTACAGGTTTAGAGGATTATTTGAGGATGTACTGACAGGTTAAAATGAAGTGGATTGATTTTTGGAGTATGTGGCATGAGTGTTGAGGTGCAATACAGAGTGGGTTGCAATGGAGGTTCGCTGAAAGGTGTGTGAGCATTTGAAGGGCTGGATATTTTGGAGTACAATATTAAGGAAGTGGATGATGTCCCCAGCAGTGGGGTGGGGGGGGGGGGTGGAGGGAGTTGTTAGGATGGATGGGATCGTCAATACAACAGAGAGGCACAGTTAATTCAGGTTTGACATGTGGAGGTTTGATCTTGCACTTAGCATAGAACGTAGGGTGTGCACCATTACAGGCGTTGCAGGTGGGCAGGGAACGTAGCTTGGGGCATTGCTTAAAGAACTGGGACAGCTTACATTTAGGACAATCTGGACTAAGGTGGACATTATAGAGGAGGCATTTTTGGCACCTGTAGGATTGGGGGTATTGACTTTGTGACGGAAGTTGTAGATGAAGGCTCCCTGATTGAGGAAATGCTTGATGGTGGAAGCATGCTATGTAAATATGTGGATGCAGAGGGTTCAGAATCATTCAAGATACAGTGTGCGGTGCGGATTTGTAGTTCGCCAAACACCTCCTCTGCTGTGATCTTAGTGCCAAACTTCATAATCATAGCAGAGAGAATGGGGGAGCGTTTCGGGGACGGGGGGGGGGGTGCTGGTTTTGATTAAAGGTTGATTTATGTGGAACAGAGTGACAGAAGCATGAGGACGAAAGGTGATGCAGAGGTGCGGAAGGTTTGTTTGGTTGATTTCATGAGGATGGAGTCCTTATGCGAGATGATTCAGGTGATAGGGAGATAGGCAAGATACTTCCGTATTTCAGAGATGAGGAATTTTGCGCTGAGGAACTGAGGGTCATAGAGGGATATGAGGAAAAATTGGACAGATAGGGTAGAAGATGCTGGAGAAGGAGCAGTGTCCATTTGATCAGTGGAGATCGACTGGTTTTAAGTTTCTTGGTGGCTTGATGGCTTTGTAGTCTGTGTTATGATGCTTCTGTGGTTTTGATGACGGTGTGGTGACACGGAGGTTGAGGAATTGGAGGGGACTTAAAATGGCTCAGTCAGGTCCTTATGCTGCTGGTCGACAGTGTTGCAGCGTCTGGCGAAGCGACTGTGGCGTGGTGGGTGGTAATCTGTGCAGGTGTTGCAGGGGTACTGGTGAGTGTAGCAAAGAATGGAAGGAGAGGATAGGCAAACGGAAATAGGGGGGAGGGGGAGTTGAGAGGGCGTTGTAGGCAGCAGATGTGACTGTTGATGGGGAGGAAGCTGAGGGAAACAGAGGGTGGACATATGGTTGAGGGCTGGAGGAAGTGCTCCAAGTGGTGGTGGTGGGAGCAGGGAAGGCAACGGTATAAATGATGGTGGTGGCTGGGGTATCCATCATGGGTTGGCGACTGGCGACTGGCGACTGGCGACGGAGCGTTGAAGAGATGTTGTTAATGGCTGTCTAAGATGTGAATACGGAGAATGAGCAGAGGCTCCGGCGGTGTTCACGAAGGTTTTCAAGAAGGCGAGTAGATGAAGGCGGTGGCATTGACAGCGGCGGAAATGCGGAGGGCGTCAGATGCGGGAAGGTGGCGATGGCAGGCTGTGGTGACGGAGACGACGGCCGGCGGCGGCGGCGGCGGTGACAGGCAATGTCGACGACGGCTACTGGAAGCGAAGGCGACGACTAGGCGGTAGCAACTGACAGCGAGGACTGGCAGTTACGACGTAAATTACGACACCCGGAAAATTTTCCCTGGCGAGACTCAAATCGTGAAAGCAGCCCAGGTTGTGGTCACACACGACAGGAAGAGGGTTTCCAACCCTCGGATTGAGACTGCTAGTTCCCGGTGTCGGCTTTATAGCTAAAATTGGCTACGAGACACATGCGCATTGGCAATCGTCACAGGAGCGTCCTCTATCGAAATCCGCACCCCTTTGAAAATAATGTTCCATTTGTGGCCCACAGACGCATGCGTGAAGGTGAAACTACATGTCCGCCCTGAAATGGGTTTTTTGGGTTTCTGTTTAAAGTTGCTGTGCTGGTGTGTAATTGTTATTGTAGTAAAATGTATGAACATGTAGCAGCAAGAATAACAGTATTATTTGAAAGAAAGAAATAATGTCTGATAATTTTATTTATGAGCTGTTGAGCACGACTATAATGAATTATTATGTCATACCTTATCACTGCAAATAAACATTGAAATTGTGTTTCAGTAATTCAGTACGTGACATTAAAATGTATGCACCAAATAATTAATATGTCACACCACAACCTCTACCCATAACAACACTGTGTCGCAAATATTTTTATTTAAAGTCACTGATAAATTATTCTGAGAAAAATTAATCTTTCGCACCGGCCATAAAAATTATTTCATTTACGTAAAGTCTAAGATTGTTCTAATGAATGTTATTTTCACTGTTAGAACAGAAAAATGTAAATTCCTGTCGGTTCTTGTCCTCGGAGTTTTTAATATCCATCTGAGCGTCTGCCATGTAAGCAGGAGATCCCGGGTTCGAGTCCCGGTCGGGGCACACATTTTCAGCTGTCCACATCGAGGTATAACAACAACACCTGTCAGCAGCTGAGGTTGTCAGTTAGTCATCATTTATTTCAGGGAAAAGCTGCACGGTCATCAACAATAACTGTTCTTTCGAGAACAAGTTACTGTCTTTGTATATATAGTTAAAGGCTACCCAGCCATTGACCTTTGTCTGTGCGAATGCGCACAGGTTGCCCAAACTCTTACGGGAATCGCCAACGCGTGCGCGAGTAATGAGTGGATGGGCAAATGTCTATAAGGTACAATACATATGTAGAATTGTGGACAGTTGGGAATGTGAGTCTCACGGGGAGCGTGCAAGGGATAAGTCCCTGCAGTCGCGCTATTCATCTGTGTCCTCGGTGGCTCAGATGGATAGAGCGTCTGCCATGTAAGCAGGAGATCCCGGGTTCGAGTCCCGGTCGGGGCACACATTTTCAGCTGTCCACATCGAGGTATAACAACAACACCTGTCAGCAGCTGAGGTTGTCAGTTAGTCATCATTTATTTCAGGGAAAAGCTGCACGGTCATCAACAATAACTGTTCTTTCGAGAACAAGTTACTGTCTTTGTATATATAGTTAAAGGCTACCCAGCCATTGACCTTTGTCTGTGCGAATGCGCACAGGTTGCCCAAACTCTTACGGGAATCGCCAACGCGTGCGCGAGTAATGAGTGGATGGGCAAATGTCTATAAGGTACAATACATATGTAGAATTGTGGACAGTTGGGAATGTGAGTCTCACGGGGAGCGTGCAAGGGATAAGTCCCTGCAGTCGCGCTATTCATCTGTGTCCTCGGTGGCTCAGATGGATAGAGCGTCTGCCATGTAAGCAGGAGATCCCGGGTTCGAGTCCCGGTCGGGGCACACATTTTCAGCTGTCCACATCGAGGTATAACAACAACACCTGTCAGCAGCTGAGGTTGTCAGTTAGTCATCATTTATTTCAGGGAAAAGCTGCACGGTCATCAACAATAACTGTTCTTTCGAGAACAAGTTACTGTCTTTGTATATATAGTTAAAGGCTACCCAGCCATTGACCTTTGTCTGTGCGAATGCGCACAGGTTGCCCAAACTCTTACGGGAATCGCCAACGCGTGCGCGAGTAATGAGTGGATGGGCAAATGTCTATAAGGTACAATACATATGTAGAATTGTGGACAGTTGGGAATGTGAGTCTCACGGGGAGCGTGCAAGGGATAAGTCCCTGCAGTCGCGCTATTCATCTGTGTCCTCGGTGGCTCAGATGGATAGAGCGTCTGCCATGTAAGCAGGAGATCCCGGGTTCGAGTCCCGGTCGGGGCACACATTTTCAGCTGTCCACATCGAGGTATAACAACAACACCTGTCAGCAGCTGAGGTTGTCAGTTAGTCATCATTTAAAACATTTATATTTGGTTATCTAGTTACAAATAACAGTCTGTACACTAAAATTCCATTTAGTAAATTGTACGTTATATTTTTCTTTTGATCACTTATGACTACCTTTTACAACATTTATCTTCGATCCCATCCACTTCATACATCACAGAGAACAAGAGAGACAGAATTTCACAGACAATAGAATGCCAATACATTCTTTTAGTGGTATTATCTTTTGTTATATGATAATTCCCTGTAGAGGACTGGTTATAAAAAAATGAAACATATTGTTGTTATTTCGCAAAATAATAATAAGTCACAATATAATAATAAGTCTTTTCTCGATTTTCACATACAGGCATAAAAGCCATTTCTGGAACAATTACCGTTACTTCATAAATCTCAAGCACTGTCCCATACACGGGTGACACAAAATGCTGGTGTTGACATTACAGCCCTCTGTCGGAACGCGCGCTCGCGGCGCTGAAAACAAACGTCAGATGTCGCCAGACATGTCATTTTCTTGCTTTTCTTTCAGAAGCAATTAAAGATATCACTAGGTCGTAAGCCTTGTCCATTTGGAAGCCGTCGTCACGGTTTATAAGATCTTGTGCTTTCACAGATTCTTTAATTATTGAATCTCCGAAGGATATTGCCGGGGCCAAGAGATTTGTGGCAGAACAATCTATAACGTGTCCTTTGATAGCACAATGCTCAGCTACGGCCGACGTACTGGGCTGCGTGAGGCGAGTGAGACGCTCATGTTCAACGCAACTGTCTGTACTGTGCTTATCGTCTGATCTACTTAAGCTTTGCCTCACTGAGAAGAATTTTGTAAATTCCGACGTTCCGTGGTCCCACACAGACCTTTACCGAACCGAGAAGAGCACCGACCATAGGCTGTGGCCGGAAGGTTACTCTAGCTTGATATTTACTTACATTCCTGCCTACTTCAGACGAAAAGTTGCAGACATATGGAAAGAACGCCCTGGAGTTGAACAGTTGTGGGTGGTCACTTTTCTTCCTCCTTAGCGCTGAACTGATCTGATGTGGAGAGTAACCAATGTCTTTGAATACGTCTATAGATGCTGCAGCTCCTTGGTAAGGCTGTTTCCGTCGAAAACAACTTGTACCCTGTGTACCAACGTTCTAAGGATGGCGGTAGTTGGTGAAGGGAGATGGCAGCTCGACGCTTGCAGGTAGAGGTCCGTATGTGTGGATTACGGTAGACAGTATTCCCTAATGATCCATCCATTTTCCTGCTGAACAAGACGTCCAGAAAAGGTAAGCAACCATCCTAGTCTATTTCGATCGTAAATTGGATGTTCTAGTGGATTCAATTCAGATGTTGCATGAAACGCGAGTTCTTTACCATGGGGCCACACTACAAATGTGTGATCAACATATCGTCAGAAGACTCTCGGTGTAAGTTCTGCCGAATCAAGTGTCCTTTCCCCAAAGTCTTCCATAAAAAAGTTTGCTGCCAGAGGGGAGAGAGTCAGTTTACTCAAAATATTTATCGTTAAATAAAAAGTAAGTTGAGGAAAGGACATGATTAAAAAGGTCCTGTATGTCGGCTGTGAACATTTTACTGATGAGTGACAAAGAGTCACAAAGAGTTAGTAAGGGGATCCCTAGCGAAAAGTGAGCTGAAATCGAAGCTCACTAATAAGTCAGTTTAAGTTATTTGTTGTGATTTTATTCTACTGATAAAGTCAGAAGAGTTGCGAACATGATGGGCGTAATTACTCACAAAAGATCTTAACAGACCGGCAAGAGGTAGAGCCAAATCATAAAGGTAAAGGAGGATAAATGGGCCCCCACTTTGTTTTTTTTATATAACACCTTTTATTTTTAGTATAATCACCTGAAATTAACATAAAGCATTTCTCTAGTATGTCCTGCAAATAGTTACGACATGATTTGGCTCAACTTTTTAATAGTTAAAACAAAATTTTATTTTTCCTGATAGTCTGCATTTTGTTGCGTCAACAATTTGTGCTGTTAATATGGGCCCCAAGGTAGTTTGAAATAAAAAGAAACAAAAATTTGAAAAAATAATTTTATTTAATTTTTGTGTATAATGAAAGAAAGATTCACTCTGAACATTGTTAATTAGTCTACTGGTGGGATGATTTTCACAGCCTACGCCTAGTCTATTCACAATAGTCACACACATAAGCATCTTTTTACACGTTACAAGTGATCCTCTTTCAGCTGCAGATAATGCACCAACTTGCCTGTTTCCCCTCAGGCCGATGACACGAGAAATTTTTCTTTGAACGACACTAAGATCTGACTCGTCTGCCGGCTGGGGTGGTCGAGCGGTTCTAGGCGCTACAGTCTAGAACCGCGCGACCGTTACGGTCGCAGGTTCGAATCCTGCCTCGGGCAAGGATGTGTGTGATGTCCTTAGGTTAGTTAGGTTTAAGTAGTTCTAAGTTCTAGGGGACTGGTGACCTCAGCACTTAAGTCGCATAGTGCTCAGAACCATTTTTTGATTCGTCTACATTAAAAACTCTGTCTGCAGGATATTTGTAGTTACTGAACGCAGCTTCAAGTAAACTGAAGAAATTGTCGACAGCTTGTTTATTAAACTTACTAGCACGTGAAATCTGAGTTGCGGATGGCTTCAAAATAGACAGAATATTTTTGTGCCGTGACATAAAATGGTCAAACCAAGTTCGACCAGAAACTTCGCCGTTTACAAATGGATGAGGGATTTTATTTCTTGTGCAAAGCTGGTAGGCCATGCGCCTGACGTCATTTCTGGTAAGGCTGTAGAATTTGGATTCCATAATGAGAGGATATTTAACCAGTTCGTCTTAAAGTCCCTGTGGTAAAACCGGTGGACGGCCCAGTTTAATATTAACTATTTCTTCGACCGGTTTATCGATTCGTGAAAGCCTTTGGAGCGTAGAACGAGGGACAGAGTACACTTTAACCGCTTTTTTCAACCCCATTTTTTTCTCATTAATAGCTACAATAGCATTTGACATATTTGCTTTGTCCCACGATTGCCGTTTCGATTTTTTTGGTGGTACAAGATGTCTTCGAGGTATCTGAAACATAAAGAGTAGCAATATTTGTAAATGGTCCCATAAAATGTGAATGATTTTACGGGGCCCATAATACCAGCAGCAAAAGGGGCCCATATATCCACCCTCGCCACCTTGGGAAAAACGATTTTGCCTACGGTTAGTTTGGTTCGCAACCGACGTTAATTAATGTGAAACGGCATCCCAACAACAAGCCAAATACGTACCTTATCTTAGTTTTAGTAATAACATGTTAGAAATTTGAGTTTTACTCAAATAAACACTAACCTTTCAAACTTTTGAGGACAGCGCAAAAATTCACAGCACAACTACTCACAAACCTTGACAGCTACTACGTCTGCACATTCTACAGTGAAGTTTGGCAACTAGTTCTAGTAGCTCATGTGCTCTCCGCTAGAATTCATGGCCTGTACTTCCAAATATGTAGGGGGCCCATAATACCAGCAGGGGCCCATTTTTCCACCTTTGCCTCTACTTGGGGGCGTCGTTATTACTGAAAATCGGCCGTAACGAGACCTCTTCTTCATTAATCTTCGGAAGGCCATATAACCTGGGTGGCATAGAACTATGAGGTCTTTTGGTCACTTCCTGCGGAATAGGAGACGCTATGAGCAGTTCTTACGTTTTCCTTTCCACTTTCCCTGTGTGCTTTTTCTCAGTCCTAAGATACACTGGCTAAAAATGGTTCAAATGGCTCTGAGTACTATGGGACTTAACTTCTAAGGTCATGAGTCCCTTAGAACTTAGAACTACTCAAACCTAACTAACCTAAGGACATCACACACGTCCATGCCCGAGGCAGGATTCTAACCTGCGACCGTAGCGGTCCCGCGGTTCCAGACTGTAGCGCCCAGAACCGCTCGGCCACCACGGCCGACTAAGATACACTGGTTCACTCAACAAGTTATAAATCTTCTGTTCATAAACCAGAAGTGGCAACAGCTACGAGAAGATCCTGACATAGTGGTATTAACAGCGGAGACAGGAAACTCCATCTTGCTGTTGCCACGTGAGGTTTAAGAACAGACCGGCCCCTCCCGCCGGAGGTTCGAGTCCTCCCTCGGGCATAGGTGTGTGTGTTGTTCTTAGCATAAGTTAGTTTAAGTAGTGTATAAGTGCAGGGACCGATGACCTTAGCAGTTTAGTCTCTTAGGAATTCCACTTAGGAATTCACCCACATTTGTACATTTGGACAGACTCTTTATGACTTGAGTACATAGGGGCACGCTAGTGTTGGGGCTCCGCTTATAGTTGGCCGCTTTTAAAACGATTATGAACAGAACAGCAGTTTTTTCGCACAAGGTGAATAAATTATATTTGTTTAAAGCACACTTATGATAACTAATCTTTTACTTACCTGTCCAGATTCCTACGCCGGTGGATCCGATGGCTACCTTCCACCTATTTAGCGTTAGTAGCGAGGACGTAACATTTGGCTCCTCAAAACACAATGGTTACCGACTCGAATCATAGCAGTCTCCATAATGTGAAGATTGACAATGCGAGTCGAAACTGGTCATTTTGTTACAAATTAGGGTACTGTGATGGACAGTAATTAAATTTTAGAGTTCTAGCTATCACCTCGAAAAAATCAATTTCTGACTACGAAACTTTCTGACGGTGTTGGGCCGTCTCCATAAAACTCCATTTTAGTTTTGCTGGAAGCCTCTCACTTCGAAAATTACTTCGTCGACATTCTGGAAATTCTTGCCATGCAGTGGTTTTTCATCCGAGGAAGGGGCATGAATCCCCTGGGTTTCATGCCTGGAGAAAACGCTGGCCGAGACAAAAGGCAAAACTCAAAGGAGCTGCAGTATGCCTGACTCCTTTGCGGAAGCAACTGAGTCGTTGAGTCAAGTAAATACACTCCCATCGATGCCTTATCGCTATGTGTCATCTCGATAACTTCTTGTGACCTCGCCCTAAGATTGCAGTAGTACTCCGTTGTAGCGGTTTCCCCCATTACTGGCATAATCTGTTAGCACCATGGCGTGGCAGTCCAAAAAAATCTCTCAGCATTATCCTGCCCAAGAAAATTCTTGGATCCTTGGCGTTTTTTGGCGGTCGTGGGTCGAGCCCTTTTCACTGCATGCTTTGACCCTTTGTCTCAAAGCGATACAAGCAAAACTCAGACGTATCTGAAAGAACAAGACCGTGAATTCACTTAACCGATTCGCCTCGATGGGCAATGAATTCACCACCTATGGTGCAGATGCACAATTACGTTCGACCTCTTGCGGGATCTAAAAGAAGCGAGCATGGAGGACACGAACGGAGAGTGCTGCAGCCTATTAGCCAAAATTTTAAATTGTTGTTGTTGGTGTCGTCTTCAGTTCTGAGACTGGTTTGATGCAGCTCTCCATGCTACTCTATCCTGTGCAAGCTTCTTCGTCTCCAAGTAACTGCTGCATCCTACATCCTTCTGAATCTGCTCAGTGTATTCATCTCTTGGTCTCCCTCTACGATTTTTACCCTCCACGCTGCCCTCCAATACTATATTGGTGATCCCTTGATGCCTCAGAACATGTCCTACCAACCGATCCCTTCTTCTAGTCAAGTTTTGCCACAAACTCCTCTTCTCCCCAATTCTATTCAATACCTCCTCATTAGTTATGTGATATACGCATCTAATCGTCAGCATTCTTCTGTAGCACCACATTTCCAAAGCTTCTATTCTCTTCTTGTCCAATCTATTTATCGTCCACGTTTCATTTCCATACATGGTTGCACTCCATAGAAATACTTTCAGAAATGACTTCCTGACATTTAAATCTATACTCGATGTTCCCCCCATGAACCATGGACCTTGCCGTTGGTGGGGAGGCTTGCGTGCCTCAGCGATACAGATGGCCGTACCGTAGGTGCAACCACAACGGAGGGGTATCTGTTGAGAGGCCAGACAAACATGTGGTTCCTGAAGAGGGGCAGCAGCCTTTTCAGTAGTTGCAGGGGCAACAGTCTGGATGATTGACTGATCTGGCCTTGTAACATTAACCAAAACGGCCTTGCTGTGCTGGTACTGCGAACGGCTGAAAGCAAGGGGAAACTACAGCCGTAATTTTTCCCGAGGACATGCAGCTCTACTGTATGATTAAATGATGATGGCGTCCTCTTGGGTAAAATATTCCGGAAGTAAAATAGTCCCCCATTCGGATCTCCGGGCGGGGACTACTCAAGAGGACGTCGTTATCAGGAGAAAGAAAACTGGCGTTCTACGGATCGGAGCGTGGAATGTCAGATCACTTAATCGGGCAGGTAGGTTAGAAAATTTGAAAAGGGAAATGGATAGGTTAAAGTTAGATATAGTGGGAATTAGTGAAGTTCGGTGGCAGGAGGAACAAGACTTTTGGTCAGGTGATTACAGGGTTATAAATACAAAATCAAATAGGGGTAATGCAGGAGTAGGTTTAATAATGAATAAAAAAATAGGAGTGCGGGTTAGCTACTACAAACAGCATAGTGAACGCATTATTGTGGCCAAGATAGACACAAAGCCCATGCCTACTACAGTAGTACAAGTTTATATGCCAACTAGCTCCGCAGATGATGAAGAAATAGATGAAATGTATGACGAGATAAAAGAAATTATTCAGGTAGTGAAGGGAGACGAAAATTTAATAGTCATGGGTGACTGGAATTCGTCAGTAGGAAAAGGGAGAGAAGGAAACATAGTAGGTGAATATGGATTGGGGGGAAGAAATGAAAGAGGAAGCCGCCTTGTAGAATTTTGCACAGAGCATAACTTAATCATAGCTAACACTTGGTTCAAGAATCATGAAAGGAGGCTGTATACATGGAAGAAGCCAGGAGATACTGACAGGTTTCAGATAGATTATATAATGGTAAGACAGAGATTTAGGAACCAGGTTTTAAATTGTAAGACATTTCCTGGGGCAGATGTGGATTCTGACCACAATCTATTGGTTATGAACTGCAGATTGAAACTGAAGAAACTGCAAAAAGGTGGGAATTTAAGGAGATGGGACCTGGATAAACTGAAAGAACCAGAGGTTGCAGAGAGTTTCAGGGAGAGCATAAGGGAACAATTGACAGGAATGGGGGAAAGAAATACAGTAGAAGAAGAATGGGTAGCTCTGAGGGATGAAGTGGTGAAGGCAGCAGAGGATCAAGTAGGTAAAAAGACGAGGGCTAATAGAAATCCTTGGGTAACAGAAGAAATATTGAATTTAATTGATGAAAGGAGAAAATATAAAAATGCAGTAAATGAAGCAGGCAAAAAGGAATACAAACGTCTCAAAAATGAAATCGACAGGAAGTGCAAAATGGCTAAGCAGGGATGGCTAGAGGACAAATGTAAGGATGTAGAGGCTTGTCTCACTAGGGGTAAGATAGATACTGCCTATAGGAAAATTAAAGAGACCTTTGGAGAGAAGAGAACCACTTGTATGAATATCAAGAGCTCAGATGGAAACCCAGTTCTAAGCAAAGAAGGGAAGGCAGAAAGGTGGAAGGAGTATATAGAGGGTTTATACAAGGGAGATGTACTTGAGGACAATATTATGGAAATGGAAGAGGATGTAGATGAAGACGAAATGGGAGATAAGATACTGCGTGAAGAGTTTGACAGAGCACTGAAAGACCTGAGTCGAAACAAGGCCCCGGGAGTAGACAACATTCCACTAGAACTACTGATGGCCTCGGGAGAGCCAGTCATGACAAAACTCTACCATCTGGTGAGCACGATGTATGAGACAGGCGAAATACCCTCAGACTTCAAGAAGAATATAATAATTCCAATCCCAAAGAAAGCAGGTGTTGACAGATGTGAAAATTACCGAACTATCAGTTTAATAAGTCACAGCTGCAAAATACTAACGCGAATTCTTTACAGACGAATGGAAAAACTGGTAGAAGCCGACCTCGGGGAAGATCAGTTTGGATTCCGTAGAAATGTTGGAACACGTGAGGCAATACTGACCTTACGACTTATCTTGGAAGAAAGATTAAGAAAAGGCAAACCTACGTTTCTAGCATTTGTAGACTTAGAGAAAGCTTTTGACAATGTTGACTGGAATACTCTCTTTCAAATTCTAAAGGTGGCAGGGGTAAAATACAGGGAGCGAAAGGCTATTTACAATTTGTACAGAAAGCAGATGGCAGTTATAAGAGTCGAGGGGCATGAAAGGGAAGCAGTGGTTGGGAAAGGAGTGAGACAGGGTTGTAGCCTCTCCCCGATGTTATTCAATCTGTATATTGAGCAAGCAGTAAAGGAAACAAAAGAAAAATTCGGAGTAGGTATTAAAATCCATGGAGAAGAAGTAAAAACTTTGAGGTTCGCCGATGACATTGTAATTCTGTCAGAGACAGCAAAGGACTTGGAAGAGCAGTTGAACGGAATGGACGGTGTCTTGAAAGGAGGATATAAGATGAACATCAACAAAAGCAAAACGAGGATAATGGAATGTAGTCAAATTAAGTCGGGTGATGCTGAGGGAATTAGATTAGGAAATGAGACACTTAAAGTAGTAAAGGAGTTTTGCTATTTAGGGAGTAAAATAACCGATGATGGTCGAAGTAGAGAGGATATAAAATGTAGACTGGCAATGGCAAGGAAAGCGTTTCTCAAGAAGAGAAATTTGTTAACATCGAGTATAGATTTAGGTGTCAGGAAGTCGTTTCTGAAAGTATTTGTATGGAGTGTAGCCATGTATGGAAGTGAGACATGGACGATAACTAGTTTGGACAAGAAGAGAATAGAAGCTTTCGAAATGTGGTGCTACAGAAGAATGCTGAAGATAAGGTGGGTAGATCACGTAACTAATGAGGAGGTATTGAATAGGATTGGGGAGAAGAGAAGTTTGTGGCACAACTTGACTAGAAGAAGGGATCGGTTGGTAGGACATGTTTTGAGGCATCAAGGGATCACAATTGTAGCATTGGAGGGCAGCGTGGAGGGTAAAAATCGTAGAGGGAGACCAAGAGATCAATACACTAAGCAGATTCAGAAGGATGTGGGTTGCAGTAGGTACTGGGAGATGAAGAAGCTTGCACAGGATAGAGTAGCATGGAGAGCTGCATCAAACCAGTCTCAGGACTGAAGACCACAACAACAACAACAACAACTCGATGTTAACAAATTTCTCTTCTTCAGGAATGCTTTCCTTGCCATTTCCAGTCTGCATTTTATATCCTCTCTACTTCGACCATCATCAGTTATTTTGCTCCCCAAGTAGCAAAACTCCTTTACTACTTTAAGTGTCTCATCTCCTAATCTAATTCCCTCAGCATCAACCGACTTAATTCAACTACATTCCATATCCTCGTTTTGCTTTTGTTGATGTTCATCTTATATCCTCCTTTCAAGACACTGTCCATTCCGTTCGACTGCTCGTCCAAGTCGTTTGCTGTCTCTGACAGAATTACAATGTCATCGGCGAACCTCAAAGTTTTAAATTATTCAAAGGTAAGTCCTTGGTTCTGTCAGCGAGTTCCGTGACAAAAGTGGCGTGCGCTACACGGCACTGAAATATTTTGCGTTTTCTCTACGTCTGACGTAAGGCAATAGTAAATTCATTTCATGTCTTAAAAATGTGTATATTGTGCCAGTTAATTGCTACATTACTGATAAGACGTTATATTTTATTCTACGAGCCTGCGTTTCTATGAACTGCGTAGGTTATATAATTTCTTGTTCATAGAACATTTAGCGTAATGGCGTTCAGTCGCAGATAGTGGACAGTCGCCTGATAGGGTCTTGTTTCAAGACAACGGAATTGATAATAAGATTCGTGCTTTAGTGTATTAACAAGTTAGTGAAATGCTGTGTTCTCTTTTGGCCAGGAATATATAAACGGGCCATCATATTATTTAAGAAAATCACTAAAACAATCATGGGATTCCCATGAAGTGCAACAGTCATTGCATGCCGTATGGAAGGAAAACACGCCGTTTGCTACAGCAACCAAATTATTCAGCGTCTCAAATAACAGAATTTAGCAAAACAGAAGTCCTTAAAAAAACTGAAGACAAGGACATTCTTGGGAACTCCACATGTGCATCCAAACTAGAGCAAGACGAAGAACGCCTTAACGACATTTCTGACATGGAAGCAAGATGCTTTGGCATGTCACTTTGCTGCGCGAAATACACTGATGAGACAAATGTCATGGGACACCTCTTAACATCGCTTCGGACCTCCTATTGCCTGATGTAGTGCAGCAACTCTACGTTCCTAGGGCTCAGTAAGTCGTTGGAAATTCCCTGCAAGAATACTGAGACATGCTGAATCCGCAGCCAACCAGGATGTTATATTCAAACCAACCTCACCATTATGTCTCATACATGTTCCATGGGATTCAAGCCGGGCTATCTGGGTAGTGGCCGGCCGAAGTGGCCGTGCGGTTAGAGGCGCTGCAGTCTGGAACCGCAAGACCGCTACGGTCGCAGGTTCGAATCCTGCCTCGGGCATGGATGTTTGTCATGTCCTTAGGTTAGTTAGGTTTAACTAGTTCTAAGTTCTAGGGGACTAATGACCTCAGCAGTTGAGTCCCATAGTGCTCAGAGCCATTTGAACCATTTGAACCTATCTGGGTAGTCCAACCATTCGTAGGATTTGTTCACAAGTTTCCGCTAAGCGAACAATTGTGACCTGGTGGTATACATTGTTGTTTGGGAATACGAAGTCTATGAATGGATGGAAATTGTCTCCAAGTAGACGATCATAATCATTTCCAGTCAATGACCAGTTCAGTTCGACCGGAGGATACAGTCCATTCCATGCAAACACAGCCCACTTCATTAAGGAGCCACCACCGGCTTGCACAGTGCCTTGTTGACAACTTAAGTCCGTGTCTTCGTGGGGTCTGCGCCACACTCGAAGCCTACCACTAGCTCTTAACAACTGAAACTATGACTTATCTGACCAGGCAATGGGTTTCCACTCGCCTAGGGTCCAATCGATGTAGTCATGAGCCCAGGTGAGGCACTGCAAGTGATGTCGTGCTGTTAGCAAAGGCACTCACGTCAGTCGTCTGCTTCCATAGCCTATTAATGGCAAATTTTGCCACACTGTCCAAACGGATACGTTCGTTGTACGTCCCACATTGATTTATATGGTTATGGCAAGCAGTGTTGCTTGCCTATTAGCATCGACAACTCTTGACGGTTAAGTGAAGGCCATAGGCCACTGTGTTGCCTGTGGTAAGAGATAATGCCTGAAATTTGCTAATCTCGGCACGTTCATGGAATATACACTCCTGGAATTGGAAAAAAGAACACATCGACACCGGTGTGTCAGACCCACCATACTTGCTCCGGACACTGCGAGAGGGCTGTACAAGCAATGATCACACGCACGGCACAGCGGACACACCAGGAACCGCGGTGTTGGCCGTCGAATGGCGCTAGCTGCGCAGCATTTGTGCACCGCCGCCGTCAGTTTCAGCCAGTTTGCCGTGGCATACGGAGCTCCATCGCAGTCTTTAACACTGGTAGCATGCCGCGACAGCGTGGTCGTGAACCGTATGTGCAGTTGACGGACTTTGAGCGAGGGCGTATAGTGGGCATGCGGGAGGCCGGGTGGACGTACCGCCGAATTGCTCAACACGTGGGGCGTGAGGTCTCCACAGTACATCGATGTTGTCGCCAGTGCTCGGCGGAAGGTGCACGTGCCCGTCGACCTGGGACCGGACCGCAGCGACGCACGGATGCACGCCAAGACCGTAGGATCCTACGCAGTGCCGTAGGGGACCGCACCGCCACTTCCCAGCAAATTAGCGACACTGTTGCTCCTGGGGTATCGGCGAGGACCATTCGCAACCGTCTCCATGAAGCTGGGCTACGGTCCCGCACACCGTTAGGCCGTCTTCCGCTCACGCCCCAACATCGTGCAGCCCGCCTCCAGTGGTGTCGCGACAGGCGTGAATGGAGGGACGAATGGAGACGTGTCGTCTTCAGCGATGAGAGTCGCTTCTGCCTTGGTGCCAATGATGGTCGTATGCGTGTTTGGCGCCGTGCAGCTGAGCGCCACAATCAGGACTGCATACGACCGAGGCACACAGGGCCAACACCCGGCATCATGGTGTGGGGAGCGATCTCCTACACTGGCCGTACACCACTGGTGATCGTCGAGGGGACACTGAATAGTGCACGGTACATCCAAACCGTCATCGAACCCATCGTTCTACCATTCCTAGACCGGCAAGGGAACTTGCTGTTCCAACAGGACAATGCACGTCCGCATGTATCCCGTGCCACCCAACGTGCTCTAGAAGGTGTAAGTCAACTACCCTGGCCAGCAAGATCTCCGGATCTGTCCCCCATTGAGCATGTTTGGGACTGGATGAAGCGTCGTCTCACGCGGTCTGCACGTCCAGCACGAACGCTGGTCCAACTGAGGCGCCAGGTGGAAATGGCATGGCAAGCCGTTCCACAGGACTACATCCAGCATCTCTACGATCGTCTCCATGGGAGAATAGCAGCCTGCATTGCTGCGAAAGGTGGATATACACTGTACTAGTGCCGACATTGTGCATGCTCTGTTGCCTGTGTCTATGTGCCTGTGGTTCTGTCAGTGTGATCATGTGATGTATCTGACCCCAGGAATGTGTCAATAAAGTTTCCCCTTCCTGGGACAATGAATTCACGGTGTTCTTATTTCAATTTCCAGGAGTGTAGAATCCCCTAACCGCTTCCGAAATGGAATGCCCCAAACGTCTAGCTTCAAATATCCTTCTGCATTCAAATCCTCCCAATTGCCATCGTGCGGCCATAATCACGTAGGAAACCTTTTTAACATAAATCAACTGAATACAAATGACAGCGCCGCTAATGCACTGCCCTTTTATGCCTTGTTTTGGCAATATTACCGTCATATGTATATGTGAGTATCGCTATCGTAGGACATTTGTCGCCTCAGTGTACATTTTGTAACGTATTTTCGCCATACTACGAAGCCAACTGCCTACGCCCGAACGCAGCAAAAACATTATCCTGCCTATTCCATCTTCGAAACAGAGACGCCAAACATATCCTAAACATCACGTGGAACAACCAACGGATCGCGTTCAGCAGCACTCCTTGTTATTTAGGCGTCACCATTGATCGCACACTTACTTACAGACATCATGTAGACAAGGTCAGGGGCAAACTATCAACAAGAAACAAGCACCTGAGTAAGCTCACCTCCACAAATTGGGGTGCCGACCCACATACTTTACGTACGTCGGCACTTGCACTCTGCTACTCGGTTGCTGAATACGCTGCCCCAGTTTGGGAAAGATCAGCGCATGCGAAACGAGTGGATCCTCTGCTGAACGATGCCTGTCGCGTAATTACGGAATGCCTAAGACCCACCCCGGTTAGCCAACTTTATTTGCTTAGTGGCATAGCTCCACCCAACATCAGACGAGCTATAGCAAGCGAAGCAGAGCGCCTCAAGCAGCTGCGCGACCAGCGCCATCCTCTCTTCGGACAAAACCCTCCACACACACGTCTAAAATCAAGACGGAGTTTCCTCACCTCAGTTCAATCGCTCGAAGCCTCAAAACAAGAGGCCAGATTGTCAAAATGGAAAGCAACACTGCATACGGGAGACCAGGCACCTCTAATCTCACCCAACGAACAATTGGCCTTTGGATATGAACTAAAATGGCCATTATGGAGAACCCTCAACCGCCTACGAACTGTGGTGGGCAGATGCAACGTAAACATGTGTAAATGGGGATACCGAGACGGGACGGACACGTGCCAGTGCGGACAGACCCAAACAATGGACCACCCCCTGGAATGCAGCAACATGGGGGAAGTGTGCAGGAAAGAAGATCTGGCAAACGCTACGGCAGTGGCACTTAAATGCGATGAATTTTGGCGGGATGTGATATGATATACGAGGTGCGGCTAGAAAAAAACCGGACTGATGCTGGAAAAAACATTTATTTACAATTATTTACAATTTCATGTTATCTCCTTCAATGTACTCTCCTCCTCGGTCTCTACACCGCTCCATACGAATTTTCCACTGTTCATAGCAATGCTGCAGATCATTTTCGGTAAGTCCATACATTACTTCCGTCGCTTTTTCTTTTACTGCTTCAACAGTCTCAAATCTAGTTCCTTTCAAAGCTGACTTGACTTTAGGGAAAAGAAAAAAGTCACAGGGGGCCAAATGAGGTGAGTAGGGTGGATGATCTAAGATGGGAATGTTGTGTTTTGCCAAAAACGTCTTCACTGAGAACGCACTGTGAGCTGGGGCATTGTCTTGGTGAAGGATCCATGACTTTTTTCTCCACAAATCGTTCCGTTTTCTCCGTACTCGCTCACGTAGGGTAGCCAGGACGCTAATGTAGTAATGCTGATTCACTGTTTGTCCCTCTGGTACCCAATCAATGTGCAGAATCCCTTTGATGTCAAAAAAAAAAAAAAACAATCATCATTGCCTTGAATTTCGATTTTGACATTCGTGCTTTTTTTTTGTCGTGGAGAACCAGGAGTTTTCCAATGCATCGATTGGCGTTTAGTTTCGGGATCGTAAGTAAAAAACCACGATTCATCGCAAGTAATAACATTTTGTAAGAAGGTGGGATCACTTTCAATGTTTTCCAGGATGTCAGAACAAATCATTCTTCGGCGTTCCTTCTGTTCAATTGTGAGACACTTTGGAACCATTTTTGAACACACTTTGTTCATGTTGAAACTTTCATGAAGAATCTGCCTAACACTTTCCTTGTCAACTCCTGTTAACTCAGACACTGCTCTGATTGTTAAACGGCGATCTTGTCGACCAAGTTTACCAATTTTTTCAATGTTTGCATCAGTTTTTGCTGACAATGGTCTGCCAGTGCGAGTGTCATCACTGGTGTCTTCGCGGCCATCTTTAAATCGTTTAAACCACTCAAACACTTGTGTTCGCGATAAACAATCATCGCCGTACACTTGTTGTAACATTACAAACGTTTCACTTGCAGATTTTCCTAGTTTGAAACAAAATTTGATGTTAACACGCTGTTCTTTCTGTACACTCAACATTTTCCGACGCACAGACAAAACGTCAACTACGTAAAACAGACGCCACGGGCAGACTGAGTGCAGGAGGCAGATGAAACTCGAGCAGTAGGCGGAGCGAGAGTCACGTGACAGGCCACGCGACTTTCAGCCTTATTGCATTCGTTTTATTGTTTCACCAGTACTAGTCCGGTTTTTTTCTAGCCACACCTCGTATATACTATGTTTATCTTTATACTGTAATGTGACTCCCCATTTTGGGTTTGTTTTATTTATACATATGTGTATTGTATTTGTATTTGTGTGTATATGTAATATGTGGGTTGTCTGTGGCTTGGACACGATTAAATAAAACGTATTTAGATTGTTTGAGGACACGGAACTGATGATAAGATCACTTCATAAAATAAGTACGAGCTGGTGCGCTGCTGGCGCTAGTCTCCATCGATTGCCATCACGATCGTTGTGAATCGATTTTCGGTATCTGCTTGTCTTCTTCGCATCTTTGGCGGATGGGTATTTAACTGCGGTGCTCGCGCTCTGCTGGGGGGCTTGAGTTCGGGTATCATCTGTGTGAGCGACATTGACGTGTGGCGCTGGCGCGTGGCCGAGTCGGTGCGACGGAGGAGCGCGGGCAGCTGCTGCGGCGCGTTTACCCGTTGGAATGCAGATCCGCTGCCGACTGTGATTTGGGTTTCCTTCAGATTTGAAGAAAATATTTCCTTCGCGTCTGTCACATGTTACTCAAAGTGAATGAACTGCAGTCGTCGAATTGTTCCTTGGTGGGTTCTGTTCATGATAATTGAATACCCGAGTGCACTGAAAACTACCTCGATTGTTTCAGTTACTTGTCACTGTATTTAGGCACCTCAGCCACAGTGTCTACAGGAAACCGACACACACAGGTCGGTATCTGCATGCTCTCAGCCATCACCATCCGGCACAAAAACGTGGAGTTCTGAATACACCCGTCCATCTTGCTAAAGTCGTCTCAGACGCTGAAAGTCTGTCACCTCCGAAAAGTCTTCAGGGCAAACGGATACAGCCACGAACAGGTGGTGCGACATGCAAGAAATACACCAAGTGGTCTCGCGGTTCTAGGCGCGCAGTCCGGAACCGTGCGACTGCTACGGTCGCAGGTTCGAATCCTGCCTCGGGCATGGATGTGTGTGATGTCCTTAGGTTAGTTAGGTTTAAGTAGTTCTAAGTTCTAGGGGACTGATGACCAAAGCAGTTGAGTCCCATAGTGCTCAGAGCCATTTGAACCAAATACACCAATAGAGAAGGAAACACCACCGAAGAAGAAAGGAAGAAACTTGTGTTTTTGCCTTTCTGTGGTACAGTGTCGGGAAAGATTAGCCGGCTCCTGACGAGATATAACATTTCGTCGGTGTTCACGCCCCCAGCAAATATTCGACATCTCATGAAACCTGTGAAGGACGATCTAGGACTTAGAACGTCAGGAGTGTATAAGATGCCACGTCAGTGTCGTTGTTACTACGTCGGCCACACAGTACGCACTGTGGAGCAACGCCTGACGGAACACGAGAGGTGCTTACGCCTACGCTATCCAGAAAAATCAGCCGTGGCAGAACATGGCTTAGAAAATGGACACCGAATTATATTCGACGAAACATCTGTCGTTATGAAGACTAGGGGATTTTGGGATAGTGTCACAAAAGAAGCTATTGAAATAAAAACCTCTGAAAACACCATAAATAAGGGTGGTGGTTTGCAGCTCAGCACAGCCTGGGACCCGGCCACCGCGAGGTTAAAACGGGCCCGACGGACGCGGGACGAAAACATTACCATATATGGCGAGGAAGAGAGCATCAGTGACGTCACAGCCAACAGTGCATCTATATAACGACGTGCCCACGGCGACACAGCAATCATTCTTACCACTTGACAATGACAGAGGAGAGCTCGGTCGAAAGCTCGTGGGATTTTAACCACCTGACGCGGCTGGAAGCCCGAGAAAATTTTATTGCTTATGTGTTAATTTCGATGTGTCGAAAGGAATAAGATATCACAGCTTGATGAAAATCAGCCTTCTCTTATTAGAACTGCATATGAAGATGCCATGAAATGTTATAAAAATGATTACAACAGTCATGGGATTCCCAAAAACTGCAACTGGCAGTGGATGCTGTAAGGAAACAAATGACACCATTCGCTATAGTAATCACATTATTCATTGTCTCAAGAAACTCAGTTTATTAAACGAGAAGTTCTTTAAAAAACGTGATGCTGTTTTAGACAAGAACATTCTTGGGACATTCACATGTGTATCCAAACAAGAGCAAGAGGAAAAACTCCTTAACTATACGTCTGACATACAACGAAGATATTTTGGCATATCAATTTGCTAAGCGGAACTGACGTTCATGGAATTTGTCGCCATATAAAAAGTGTTCGACAATGTAAAATTGTGCAACATTTGCAAAATTCTGAGAAAAACAGGGGTAACCTATAGGGAGAGACATGCAATATACACTATGTACAAGAGCCAAGAGGGAATAATGAGGGTGCACGACCAAGAAAGAAGTGCTCTCATTAAAAAGAGTGTAAGAAAGGGAGATTGTCTTTCGCCCCTGCTGTTCAATCTCTACATTGTAGAAACAATGATGGAAATAAAGGAAAGATTCAAGAGTGGAATTAAAATTGAAGGTGAAAGATTATCAATGTTACGATTCGCTGATGTCATTTCTATCCTGAGTGAAAGTGAAGAAGAATTATTTGATCTGTTGAATGGAATGACAGTCTAATAAGTACAGAATGTGGATTGAGAGTAAATTGAAGAAAGACGAAAGTAATGAGAAGTAATAGAAATGAGATCAGTGAGAAACTTAACATCAGTATTGATGGTCCTGAAGTAGATGAAGTTAACGGATACCTCTTTCTAGGCAGCAAAATAACCAATGTCGCACGGAGCAAGGAGGACATCAAAAGCAGAATAGCACTGCAAAAAGGGCATACCTGGCCAAGAGAAGTCTCCTAGTATCAAACATAGGCGTTAATTTGAGGAAGAAATCTCTGAGAATGTGCGTTTGGAGCACAACATTGTATGATAGTGAAACAAGAACTGTGGGAAAACCGGAACACAAGAGAATCGCAGAATTTGAGATGTGGTACTACAGATGAATGTTGAAAGTTAGCTGGATTGCTAAGGTAAGGAATGAGAAGGTTCTGCGCAGAACCGGAGAGGAAGAGAATATGTGGAAAACTCTCACAAGGGGAAGGGATGATATTATAGGACATCTGTTAAGACATGAGAGAATGACTTCCACAATACTAGAGGGAGCTGTAGAGGGCAAGAACTGTAGAGAAAGACAGAGATTGGAATACAGCCAGCAAATAATTACGGACATAGGTTGCAAGTGCAACTCTGACATGGAGAGGTTAACTTAGGAGAGGAATTCTTGGTGGGTCGCATCAAACTAATCAAACCAGTTAGAAAACTGATGACCAAAAAGAAAAAAGTAGTAATCTTACACATTCAATGGAAGAAAAAGAAGGTCTCAGGCAACAATTGGGTGACACAGTTTTGGAAAATACATCCAAACACAAGTCTTAGAAAACCAGAGTTCCCTTCATCTGGGTCACATTTCTCTTTGGGGAAACTGGCCATTTAGCAGATTTTTGTCTAAGCTCACTTCCCCACAAGAAAAGGAGGATTTGATAATAACAAAATTGTTGTTTTGTTACAGAATGTGTATAATTTATACATATATACTTCATATACTTATATATGACATAGAACGATGTCAGAGAAACATTTTCCCTATGGTGGCCGCTTTGCACAGGGCTTCCACTTTCCTTTCGATTCCCGATTCTTCATAGAGATACTGTCTCGCACTTCGTTCTTCGCCATTCAGACCGATTGGTCCAAGCTGGAAACACCTGCACCATGTTAGCACTGTGTCATTCGTCTGTTTGTACACGCACAATAGGGACTGTAGCTGGTTTGTTCCCCGTTAAAGGCAGAAAACCAAATATCACGCAGCAGACCACTTTACCAAAGAGCTTCGCCATTTGTTGGCCCATCTTATGTACTATGGCACAGAGATACCAGTGTGTACCTAGACAGCAGACATGGACCTTCAATTAAACAACTTTATTGTTTGCGAAGTGATAATTAAAACTTCGGGACCAGTACGCGTAGAGAACTTACACTCCACAAGGGCCGCGCTTAATTCAGATCGATAACTGCTTGACGCAACTGTTAACAAGGCTGTGGATTTTACGTAGGATGCCGTCTATATTACGTAATTTAGAAAAAAATATTTCGTAAACCCCGCAGCTTTCAGTTGTGTAGAAATATGAACAGTTCATATCCAAGAATATCATATAATTTACAAAGAAAATATGTTCTGTCTTCCAATCTTCTGACAATTTATCGTTATAACTAGCTCATAGTTTGCACACTTTCAAACAAGCAAATTTTCTAGACAGAAACGTGCTTCTCCTTGTAGCGCCTTGCGGAGCAGAAGATAAATTCCCACCAGGACCCTCCAGGACACGAAAAAACTGCAGCAGAGTTATAACACCTCCCTGTTTTATCTGCGAGTGTAACTTGAGGAAGAATTGGTAGGCCAGGGAATTTGGGAAGGATACAGGTTTTTGGTTCGTCTCTTGAATAAGTAATAGGAACGCTATGTCTCCAAGTCTGCGGCTTCTACTGAAAGACAAATACGGAGATCATCGAATATTTCCTATTCCGCCACACGTTAATGAAGCGAAATGTTGTTGAAGCGGTAGGGATCACTAGACAATGGTTCATTACTTTATTAAAAACAATTATAAATCAACAATTACAATTGAAGGCCAACTAAATTACTCAGCAAGTGATCGCTAATTAGTTTGACACATCTTAGAAACCCCAAATTGGTTTAAGGCCCAATAAAAGCAAGTTTCTTCAGTAAGTCAAAAGAACGTTAGGTTACATGTAGGCAAATGACAAACGTTTAGCAAAAGTTAGCACCTGCACAGTCGTGAAGCTCAACAGTGGTATGCTTCATCGTTAAGTCAAAAGATTTAAAGTTACAGGTAGGTACAGAACACGCAACTACCATATTATTCTTAGCCAAAGCTTTAAGAGCTTAGAACACAATGATAAAAGTTACCACAGTGATGTAAACAGTTGCAGTGTGAATACCAAGGAAGGTAATAGGAAAAAAATTATAGCCAGACCCTAATTTTAAAAGTTTAGGGTAAGGAATTTAATTAATATTTTCAAATAGAGACATGTCCTGAATCAAGGCCACTTGAGCAAACTTTACAATACGTGGAGGTTCCTCGGGATTTGCCCTGAAATTTGACGGAAACGCAATAAATCCGTAAGGAATTTTACAGCAAGTTCCTGCTGTCCATTGGCCAAGAAAAGCAGTAGTGTGAGCTTGTACTAAACTATTCCTTTAGGCGAGACCGATGCTTTGTCTCAGGGGCAGTAAATAACGGCAGTTGGCGCTCAAATACGGGTGACGTTCGATACATCATACAACAATTTTGTCCTAAAATCACGTTGCTTTTATCCGGTGTACCAATACAACATATTATTATCCACTCTTTCGCTATGAAACTTTTTTTTATCAACACGGTCTCCAACGCGACAGCACACGCCACCTTACTGGGAGGGGTAGTACGCCCCCATCGTACCCCTCTACAGGTCGACGTCGGAACCAACGTTTTCGCTGCGTCTATACCATCCCCATCATCTACGTCCTGCTTCCCGTGGTATGCATCTTTCATTGGGCCCGACAGACGGAAGTCGGGACATGCGAGATCCGGGCCGTAGGGTGTAGAATTGTCTGAGGCATAGCGTTGTCATGGAGAAGGAGAAGTTCGTTTGCATTTTTGTGGAGACGAACACACTGAAGTCATTTCTTCAATTACCTAGGGATAGTACGATATACTTTCGAGTTGATCGTTACACCAAAAGGAAGGACATCAAATAGAACAACCCCTTCGGGGTCCCAGAGGACGGTCGACGTGACTTTACCAGCTGAGGGTGCAGTTTCGAACTTTTTCTACGGAGGGGTGGTGTTATGGTGCCACTCCATGGATGGCCGTTTCATTTCTGGTTCCGAGTGATGAACCCATGTTTCATCGCTTGTGAGGATGTTCGACAAAAAAAAAATGGTCACCATGGGGGTCGTAACGCGCAACCAATTCCATACAGATGGTCCTTCGTTGCTGCCGGCCGGTGTGGTCGAGCGGTTCTAGGCGCTTCAGACTGAAACCGCGCGACCGCTACGGTCGTAGGTTCGCATCCTGCCTCGGGCATGGATGTGTGTGATGTCCTTAGGTTAGTTAGATTGAAGTAGTTCTAAGTTCTAGGGGACTGATGACCTCAGATATTGAGTCCCATAGTGCTCAGAGCCACTTGAACCACTTGCACTTCGTTGCTCTTTATGGTTTTCTGTTTACCTCCGTTACACAGCCTGGAGCATTTACCAATTTTCTGTGATAAAAAGAGTATTGAGAAACAGATTATCTCTCAACAAACACAAACTACAAAAATTAAACGTGTGCTGCAAACCCTTTCTGGGCTGTTTATACCCTTAATTCTCCAAGAAATTTTTGTCAAGAAGATAGCGTGTCCTACGCTTCCATCATTCGATCTTTCATATAGACTAGAACCCCGTGTCTCTTTCCAACGCACGCTGCACGCTTTGTTGATCCAGTAAGCCTTTCGTCTTTGTTAAATTTTGCATTGCATTGCGCAGAAACACTGCAACAGTCAACATTCGCCTCCGGTGGAAACTATGGAAATGGCTTTCTCCGTGACCACACATTCTACTTGACTATTGTGCTTCAGAAAATTTGTTGGATGATTGACCTGTTACCTACATGGAATCACTAAACGCACTCTCCCCAGAACTGAGGCATCCTGTATGCATAAGCTGCCAGTTTTCATCATGTCACTTTCCCCACTATTTGTAAGCAGCATTACAAACTGACACAGATGCTCTATTTGTACGAGCTTGTCTGCTGCGAAAGATAATTCATTTACAACGAACGTGTTGTTTAAAACAGTACAGCTGTACAATATGAACTCCAATAGCAACCGCCCCGTTAGGCAGTTCTTCGAGCGACCTGTGATTCACTATGACTGGGTGTCGGCTATACTAACGCTTCACAGAGTTTGCAATATTACTACGACATGCGACTAATAAAAATATAATGTTCCTGGTATCGTAGGAGTCTTCGGTTTTCTCAGGTGTTTCTCACAATTTGTTTCTTAAGAAAGTAAGTTGCATAAAATGTTAAGCACCTTATGTCAGCCGATTGCTGTTGAAAATCTTCTATAACTTTAGTTCTTTCACCTTCGTTACAGCGTGATCAGTTTGGAAGTGATATGTTTCTATCTTCCTGTCATTTGAGAATCGACTTACCAGGCCAATTAGAGGGGAACGTACAGTTCAGCATGGAATCCTAATCATGGTGTAGCTTCTGACTTTAGAGATAAAGCATTACCTTTGTTAACAGATACATTCGATGCTAGAAAAAATCTGATGCCAATCCGTGTCTTATTTTTGGAAAATTTGACATGTAGCACTAACCACAATGATTAAACTTCTGGCCATTCTTGTGACATACACTTGCTTATGAAGACTACTAAAATTGACGTAGACCGCTCATGTGTGAATCAAACAAAAAATATTTCCGTTACTCGAAAGCATTCAAGTTTCCCAGAATGGAATTTTCACTCTGCAGCTGAGCGTGTGCTGGTATGAAACTTCCTGGCAGATTAAAATAGTGAGCCCCACCGAGACGCGCCCTCGGGACTTTTGCCTTTCGCGGGCAAGTGCTCTACCAACTTAGCTACCCATGAACGACCGACGAGTGCTCCGCACAGCTTAAGTTCCGGCAGTACCTCGTCTCCTACCTCCCAAACTTCACAGAAGCTCTCCTGCGACACTTGCAAGACTAGAAACCGTGGAAGAAACGATATTGCGCACTGATATGAAACTTCCTGGCAGATTGAGGTACTGCTGGAAGTACAGCTGTGAGGACTGCCTTTGCGTCGGGATTGGGTAACTCAGTCGGTAAAGTACTTGCCCGCGAAAAGCAAAGGTCCAGAGTTCGAGTCCCGATCCCGCACACAATTTTAATCCACCAGCAAGTTTCATATCAGCGCACACTCCGCGGCAAGGTGAAAATTCATTATGAAAGTATCCCCAAGTTGTGGCTAAGCCATGACTACCCAATGTCCTTTCCTCTATGGTACTTGTATTGCAAGTTTCGCAGGAGAGCTTCTGTGAAGTTTGGGATGTTAGAGACGAGATGCTGGCAGAATTAAAGCTGTGAGAACAACTCGCGAGTCGTGTTTAGGTAGCTCAGTCGGTAGTGCACTTGCCCGTTAAAAGCAGAGGTTCCAAGTTCGAATCTCGGTCCGGCATACAGTTTTAATCTCCAGAAAGTTTCATTCGAGGTTTGTTTGCATTTCAGTATACACACAGTAGCCACGATAAAACTTTCCGAGAAACTGAAGTGTAAGCACCATTCTCGACATAACGCAGCGGCTTCTCAGCCCGTTGGTGAAGATTTTCCGATGGACAACGGCACGTATCTCTGAGTTCACGTATACGGACAGGCTGAATCAGACCTCGTCTGTAGAAATGTAGAACTCAGGACCCAAATATCCCGATACCATTTTAACCAGAATCCATCGGCAGATCTGATGGTTTGAAAATCTCAACACTCGCCTAACAGAACACTTGTAAGAGTAAAGATGCAGGTAAGTTCTGATAATGATCTTATGTGACAACCTCTCATCGTTTACTTCATGAGCTAAACAGCATTGCGGTTTTGTTGGATTTATCTGCGAAACACATTTGAACATTGACGTCTGGCGTTCTGACTCGTATCGAATAGTTCTCTAATGACGCCTTTGCTGCTTACATTACGTTGTGAAGAAATGTCTATAACTCCGTTCGGGTCCATAGGGATGAGAGCTGTACATTGGGAAACGTTCCAGGAATTCAGTATATTTTCTTATTATGTATTCAGATGGTAGCAATCTCTCTTTGTGTACTGCAGTCTTTTTCTGCAATTACAAAAATTGCTCCGGAAAAGCAAGGTTTTCAAATCTGAAAAACTATTCCAAAGTTCAACTGGTCATGCGCCTAGAAGAAAATATTATATTCAAATTTGAAGGAGTTTCAATCGAGAAAAATTTGTATATATTTTAGATAACGATAGAAGATGAAGAAATGAATCAAAACTTTCGCCCAGGCCAGCACCTGAACCCAGGACTCCTGCTTACTAGGCACATGGTCTAACCACTAACCACTATACCAAGGTAGCAATGTGGTTAACATACCTACTCGGACTAATGTAGTCCAATGCCCTCCCTAACACAAACTTCAGGTCCCACCTTCAGCCCATTATCACGTCCTTAAATCGTTAATACTGCCTAGCCTCTTATCGATACTGTATTTAATATTCTATATGTTATGTTATAACTGTACTACTCACCAATAATCAGTAAGTGAAATCAGATTAAGAAGTTCAATATTTTAAACATAGCTGCACAACACAACAGCAACGGTTGTGAGTTCTGCAAGATCCATGAGCTATTTTATATTAACGTGACAAACCATAATTCTAGGGCTATATTTTATTTTTGACACATGGATCTATGCCGACAATTGTAAAAACGGCGATGGTACATTAGTCTTTACTAATGTAAAATTGTTACCTTCTGAAGAAGACAAATTTATATTTGTCGAAACCTAGGTAAAGAATTTCTTTATCCATTGCAACCAGTCAGTTGTTTATAATTCTATTAGATTAAGAAGTGTTATAAATAATCAGTTACAAGTTTAAAATATTTTGAAACTGAAGCTCTTAGCAACGAACACCAATTTCGATTTTCAAGACAGGGAGTACTGTTAAGACGTTAAATAAACTCATTCATGTGCTCCATGGTAGAAGGCCTTCCGCTTCAAGCAACAAGATGATGCGTGACCGACGAAGTATAGCTTAATCGTCCACTCGTTATCAAACTACTTTTAAAAATACACACAGTCTTACTCACCAAAAAATTCTGTAACTGAAGAATTAACTATATCCTCCACATAACTACACTGACGGAAAAAAATCGCAACACCAAACAACTAATTAATGTATAGTAATGAAATTCCGGAAATACATTTGTCTAGGTAACAACATACGTAAGTGACTAACATTGTGAGACAATGTAAGAGCGAGATAAGCCACTGCGTCGCGCGGGGTAGCCGAGAGGTCTTGGGCGCCTTATCACGGTTCGCGCGGCTCCCCCCCGTCGGAGGTTCGAGTCCTTCCTCTGGCATGGTGTGTGTGTTGACCTTAGCGTAAGTTAGTTTAGGTTAAATTAAATAGTGTGTTTCTTAGGCACCGATGACCTCAGCATTTTGGTCCCATAAAACCTTACTACAAATTTCCAAAAATTTAAGCCACTGCAAATGTGTAATAGTGGTATATAAATAACCGATGTAACCGCCAGAATGTTGAATGCAAGCATGCAGACGTGGGTGAATTGTGTCGTACGCTACAGGTGCCGGATGTCAGTTTGTGGGTTGAAGTTCTATGCCAGTCGCACTTGGTTGGTCTATACAAGGCCGATTAATGCCGTTTGTGGATGACGCTGGAGTTGTCGTCCGATAATACCCCATACGTATTCGATTGGAGACATATCTGGTGATCGAGCTGACCGAGGCAAAATGTTGACACTGGGTAGAGCATTTTGGGTTACAACGGCGATATGCGGACGAGCGTTATCCTGTTGGAAATCACCCCTGCTGCTCATGAATGGCAGCACAACAGATCGAATCACCGGACTGACGTCCAAATTTGCAGTCAGGGTTCACGGGGTAACCACGAGAGTGCTCCTGCTCTCAAATGAAATCGCACCCCGGACCATAACTCCAAGTGTTGATCCAGTGTGTCTAGCAAGAAGACAGGTCGTCCTCAGGCCCTCAGTTGACTTCCTCTTAACTAAAACACAAGCATCGTTGGCACCGAGGCATCATCATGAGAAAACACAACAAGGATCCGGTCTGTTCTCCAATGAGCTATCGCTTGACACTATTTAAGTTGCAAATGGTGGTGGTTTGTGGTCGGGTATCTGTTTCTGAGTTGTCCTTGAATTAACCGATTTGTGCGTCGTGTTACTGGGGTGCGAACAGCTGCTCAAATTGCTGCTGCAGATGCACTGCGATGCGCTAGAGCCGTACGCAGAACGCGACGCTCATCCCTCTCAGTAGTGCCACATAGCCGTCCAGAACCCGGTCTTCTGGCGACCGTACTTCCTCGTGACCACCGCCACCAGCAGTCATGTACAGTGGCTGCAGTCCTGCCAACTCTTTCAGCAGTATCCAGCTTCTCGTAGTCCGTAGTTTCTGCAATATGCAGCTTCTCGTTGTCCTGTTTCACGCCCTCAGTGAGATATTGATAACTTGCGTCTTTGTCGCCTTAAAGGCATTCTTGACTAACATCAACTCACCACGTCCAGTCTCATAGGCAACTAACGCTCACGACAGTTGCGGCGTGTGTTTAAAACAAACCACATTCACATCCTCATAGTAGCGCTATTAGCGACATTCTCATGCGACTGGCGAGAAATTTGAACAGACATCGTCTTTCAGATGTAGAAACACGCCTACCAACTTTCGTTTATGTCGCCCAATTCCTTCTTGGTGCTGCGTTTCTCTTCCGTCAGTATATGATCCATCTGATATGTAATAACTGAGTGGAAGGATTAGGTTGAGTGTGAGCCTTAACGTAACACATTATGCTTCTCTTAAAAAATAAATCTGATTAAAAGAAAACAACAATAGTCGTAACTCCCATCAGAGCAATTTAATTCAACATAATTTAAACATTTAAATTTATAAACTTTCAGAATTTCCTCAGCAAGTACGAAATGCAACTACAATAACTTATGAAAGGCACCCTGATAAATCATATTTAATAAAACAAATTTATATATCCATCTCTATGTATGCATGGAAGTACTGCTGTAGCACGAATGGCATTACGTATCAATAAATTAAAACAACAATTTTTTTTACATAGGCAACAACCATGCACGATTATCAACACAATTAATAAAAGTTACATTTATTATGACGTGACCCATCACTGAGCTCTGATTAAATACAGCAATCCAACAAGACTGGAGCCACCACGCTCATCTACACCTACATCTACACCCCGCAAGCTACCTTACGGTGCGTGGCGGTGGGTACATTGTGCACCAGTATCCACTTTTCCTGTTCCAGTAGTGTACGTTTCGTGGGAAGAACAATTGCTGATAAGCCGCCGTGTGGGCGCTAATGTCTCTGATTTTATCTTCATGGACTGTTCGTGAGATATACTTAGGGGTATACAATATTTTGGTTGACTATTCTAGGAACGCACGCTCTCGGGACTTAAACAGCACATCTTAAAGCGGAGCACAACGCCTCTCTTCTAGCGTCTGCTACTGGAGTTGGCTCACCATCTCCGTGACGCTTTCGCGCTTGCTAAATGAACCTGTAATGAAACGTGGTGCTCTTCTTCGTCACTTCTCTATTTCTTCTATCAATCCTGTTAGTTACGAAAGCCATACTGACGAGCAGTATTCGCCTATTGGCCGAGTGTTTTGTAAGCTACTTTAGTTGTTGGTGGACTACATTTCCTGTGGATTCTCCCAGTGGATCTGTCTGGCATCTGCATCACTCTCAACTAATCTGATGTGGTCGTTCCGCACCAAATCGCCCCGTAGGCATACTTCTAGATAGATTACGGAAGTAAATGCTTACAGTGATTCCTCTGCAATGTTGTAATCACACAATAAAATTAACACAGCCAACGTGCTTTAGGCCAGCCACAACAACAGTTTTCTGAACCACGACCACAGCCTTTTTGGGTAACAAATAAGGCCACCCAGCACTTCTTTGCATGCAGTAAGGTACACCAGGTTCTGCAGTCCCGAACAGGCGACCATTAGCACATTGTATTACGCGATGGTAAAAGGCACCGTTGACGGTACAGAGCCAGCAAAACAAATACGTCCAGGCTCTACCGGAGCGGACACCGTTGATAGTCGCTACAGGTTCCAAGCTGGTGGCAGCGAGAATTGCTATTATATGAATGCGTGGTGTCTGTTCTTTCGGACATGCTTTGACGTGTCCGGAAGATCAAACACCACGTTCTCATATAACTGATACGTCTCGATGGGCTATGAATCCACAACCACCAATGCTGATGCACATTTACCTTCGACCTTCAGGTGGGAATCTAAAATTAGCGAGTACGCAGGACATGGTCAGGAACGGCAGATAAGCGGTGGCGTTAGGTGGGAATGTGGCTGGCCGGGGAGCGTACCGAGATGGTGCGCGCATTTGCAATAAACACTGTGTCCGGGGAACGCACTGACTGAGGAAACTGCCGAGTGAGTAGGAGGTACCGAGTTCAAGTCCCGGTCCAGCACGCTTTCCACTCGTCGCCGTTGATGGCGTATAAAGTACTGGTGCCACCGTGTCATCATTTGATTCCCTTTCTTTTTCTTTCTCCGCCTCCACCTCCAGTTTACATGTGAACTGCTGTTGTCACTCCGCAGCAGACGGCACGTAACTCCGAGTAGGAGGCGCCGCAGTTGCACTGCCCACAGCGCCGCCCAACAACGAGTGCGGGAGTTCGAATGCACCGCAACAGTAGTGACTTAAATACACTCCAGGAAATGGAAAAAAGAACACATTGACACCGGTGTGTCAGACCCACCATACTTGCTCCGGACACTGCGAGAGGGCTGTACAAGCAATGATCACACGCACGGCACAGCGGACACACCAGGAACCGCGGTGTTGGCCGTCGAATGGCGCTAGCTGCGCAGCATTTGTGCACCGCCGCCGTCAGTGTCAGCCAGTTTGCCGTGGCATACGGAGCTCCATCGCAGTCTTTAACACTGGTAGCATGCCGCGACAGCGTGGACGTGAACCGTATGTGCAGTTGACGGACTTTGAGCGAGGGCGTATAGTGGGCATGCGGGAGGCCGGGTGGACGTACCGCCGAATTGCTCAACACGTGGGGCGTGAGGTCTCCACAGTACATCGATGTTGTCGCCAGTGGTCGGCGGAAGGTGCACGTGCCCGTCGACCTGGGACCGGACCGCAGCGACGCACGGATGCACGCCAAGACCGTAGGATCCTACGCAGTGCCGTAGGGGACCGCACCGCCACTTCCCAGCAAATTAGGGACACTGTTGCTCCTGGGGTATCGGCGAGGACCATTCGCAACCGTCTCCATGAAGCTGGGCTACGGTCCCGCACACCGTTAGGCCGTCTTTCGCTCACGCCCCAACAACGTGCAGCCCGCCTCCAGTGGTGTCGCGACAGGCGTGAATGGAGGGACGAATGGAGACGTGTCGTCTTCAGCGATGAGAGTCGCTTCTGCCTTGGTGCCAATGATGGTCGTATGCGTGTTTGGCGCCGTGCAGGTGAGCGCCACAATCAGGACTGCATACGACCGAGGCACACAGGGCCAACACCCGGCATCATGGTGTGGGGAGCGATCTCCTACACTGGCCGTACACCACTGGTGATCGTCGACGGGACACTGAATAGTGCACGATACATCCGAACCGTCATCGAACCCTTCGTTCTACCATTCCTAGACCGGCAAGGGAACTTGCTGTTCCAACAGGACAATGCACGTCCGCATGTATCCCGTGCCACCCAACGTGCTCTAGAAGGTGTAAGTCAACTACCCTGGCCAGCAAGATCTCCGGATCTGTCCCCCATTGAGCATGTTTGGGACTGGATGAAGCGTCGTCTCACGCGGTCTGCACGTCCAGCACGAACGCTGGTCCAACTGAGGCGCCAGGTGGAAATGGCATGGCAAGCCGTTCCACAGGACTACATCCAGCATCTCTACGATCGTCTCCATGGGAGAATAGCAGCCTGCATTGCTGCGAAAGGTGGATATACACTGTACTAGTGCCGACATTGTGCATGCTCTGTTGCCTGTGTCTATGTGCCTGTGGTTCTGTCAGTGTGATCATGTGATGTATCTGACCCCAGGAATGTGTCAATAAAGTTTCCCCTTCCTGGGACAATGAATTCACGGTGTTCTTATTTCAATTTCCAGGAGTGTATGTAGAACTCTTAGTATCTATAAACGCTGCAGAAAACGCACCCCATGTCTCGCTATAACAAAAACATTACAAAATGACAGAAACTGCTTATGGTGGTCTACAATGCGATGCGTTCTTAGGTGCACTGTCCTCGAGTTACAATTCTCCCCTGTTGTTTTGATAGCCCTCGAGATCCCTGTGAAAAAAGTAATTGCCGCGTGGGATTAGCCGAGTGGTCTAAGACGCTGCAGTCATGGACTGTGCGGCTGATCTCGGCGGAGGTTCGAGTCCTCCCTCGGGCATGGGTGTGTGTGTTTGTTCTTAGGATAATTTAGGTTAAGTAGTGTGTAAGCTTAGGGACTGATGACCTTAGCAGTTAAGCCCCATAAGATTTTACACATTTTTGTTTTTGAAAAAAAGTAATTTAGGTAAAATATTAAGTAAACAAATTTCTTTTATTTATTACGCGATTTTTCACTAAGGGATGTGTGGTTTCTCTGAGGAAAGCTACAATAGCACATTAATAGAGACAATGGACTGGCATTCGGGAGGATTGCAGTTGATATCTCTTTCTGCCCATCCAGATTTACTTCTCCCATCGTTTCCCTAACCCACTAACTAGAATATCGGAGCTATTCTTTTGAGAAGGACATGCCAGATTTCCTTTTGGATCCCCCTTCTGTGCGAACTGGTGCCACTTCAGTAACTTCGATGCAGACATTGCCTTACATCCTAATCTGCTTCCTTTCGAAAAACTCGTCGTTGACGAAGGATTGTTGAATACTGCTCTTCGTTCCAGCTCTTTTTTCATAACAAAAATAAAGATAACAGGAAAATAAACTAACGTGGCCTAGTATCTGAACAGATGCGTCTATCTATCCGAAGATTTATCGGCATAAATGTGTGGCACAATATGAACAAAAGTTAAGATACATGATAACCTCTGGCGAAAAAACTGTAATTGACCATCTTTAGTAACCCCACAGCGCCGTAAACACTTGTATCACGACATAAGAACTACTTCTGTGCATCACGACACGGCTAGGAACCTTCTTGGCACACTGAAAGTGTATGCCAGACCCGATTCAAACTCAGACACTTGTCCTTCGCTGGTAAATTTTGTTCCCAGATTAAGTTTCCTTGAACGATTCACAAAATGCCCTCACAGTTTCAATTCTGCCAGCACTTCTTTCCCAGTTTCCAATGTTAGTCAGGATACCATAATGCTTATTTCGTTCTCGTGGATTTATATAAAATTGCTACTCTAACATAGCGTAACTTGCTGTAAACAGTAAAACTATGTGCAGTGTTCTGCCGCAATGTTATGAGCAGGGACAGAACGACGTGTTGTCTCACATCCGGTTTTTAAAAGAACAGCAAGCTGTTTTAGCGTGGAATTCTGAAGTCTTTGTTGTTAATTAGGAGATACGTGGCACCATAAACTTACAGGTTACGCAATACTTACGGACTACTAAGAGATCGATTGACTGTTCGGCGGTGGCCTCCTATTAGCTATATTTTTGACCCTGACCACGTCTTCCGTGCTGCTTGGAGAAAGGAACACACACACACACACACACACACACACACACAGGGATTAGAAATTTCAATATTTCCCACTGCGTGACGCGGCAATCATTTGCTTTTGCCCCATGAGTCAATTATCCACCGAGCATCGTCGTGGAAGATGTGAAGTTTGACTAGGTCATTGGTGTTATGTAGCAGATTCTATGATTCGTCAATACTAAGCGCTTATGCTATTCCGAGAATTGTTAGCCTCTGGCAGTTCTGTCTCAAATTGCTACGCGTTCTGCTGTACAAGATGATCAACGCTCGTTTTCGGAAATGAGGTGATGACATCCAACGCTTTTACGACAGTTAGCGATTTCGCTGTAATTCGCCCACTTCCGAAAGACACCAAAGAAAACAGCAAAGAGTATCTGATGGCTCTTGCTACTATGGGGCTACAAATCCATAAAGTTCTGTCTTTGTCCAAGTGCATAAAACAGAAAATTTGTCCATTATCTGCAAATAAATTCTGTCGAATCATTTCCTTGCAGCTCTTGCAGTCTTCGTACAGCTTTACACTCCCTCTACACGATCTACATGAAGTCGTCTCGAAGGTAGAGCGCCGGACGTGAGTTCCTAATACACCATGGTCATATCACACACAGAAATTTCAATAAATATATCGAACGATCTCATAGATACCCGTGAATATATTGACTGTGTGGTCGTCATGGAAAGTACTACCGATTCACTTATGTCCAGAGTAGTGTAGTTTCAGAATGAAACGAAACGGAATCAGAGACCAGCATTCTAAGTAACGATGGGGCATCTTATTTCACAAATATTACTAATCACGTCAGTTTCATTTTCAGCCAATAGGTTAAGACGGTAAGTATTTTAGAAGGTCGTGAATGGAAGTGGCCGAAAAAGCCTAGCAGCTGTAGTAAAATCATGATGAAAATCAAGTTTCGAAAATTTATTTCTGTCGATGCTTAGGGGCTGCAAGTCATTACTACTATTGTGAAAACAGTTGCAGGCGACGTTCTTAGAAACATAAGGATAGTATTTGGCTTTCCAAAAATTATAGCATGGGCACATGTAATCCGTATTGCCGATTACGATAATGTTAGGACCAGGACAACAATACCGTACCACGGACGGTTTCCTCAGAAATGCAGCTCAACAAAGCCGCAGTGGCTATATAAGGAGACGCGCTGCACCTGAAATCCAGACGACTTCAGCAGCAGGAGAGGACAACTCGGGGCGACGGCAGCTTTGTACGGCGAGAACTTCTTACGTAAGTATAGCGAAGTACATCTCTCCACAGGTGCGTCGTGAATACTCGTCTGTGACTCTTCACCTTTGCGGCTCTTCACAAATTCTTCCCATCTGCGACTCCAGACGCCTGGATGGCTACACACTGGCTGTGGCTACTAATATGACTCCTACGCGTCTGGGGATGCGCGTATGTGACTTTTACCTGTTTGGGACTATATGTCTGTGACTTTATGTGCCTAGGATTACGGGTCTGGAAATGCTACGTGTTCGTACTCTTCACATCTGCCATGCAACTCTGTTGGGACTGTACACTGCGCTATGCCAAGTCTACGTTTCGCATCCACGAGTCTACACTTCACATCCACGAGTCTACGCTTCGCATCCACGAGTCTGCGCTTCGCATCCACGAGTCTACGCTTCGCATCCACAAGTCTACGCTTCGCATCCACGAATCTACGCTGCACGTCCACGAGACTACGGCACCCTACGCGCCTGCGAGTCTACGCTACACGCCCATAAGTCCACGCTATGCGTCCACGAGTTCGCGATTTGCCTCGGCCGAGTTAAGCTCTGGCTTAGCCCGTCACTGGTCCTCCCAGGACAGGCCGCGCCCCGCGTCGGTCTGACGGGCCCTGTATCCTGCTGAGGCCTGCCGACCTTTTAAGGTTTTGTTGCCGGCCTTTTCAGGCCGTGCTCAGGTCATGTTGCAGGTTCAGAGCTTCGGGAAGTCGAGGCCGCAGACGAGTGGGCGTATGGCGTGGACAAGAGTGGGCGCACGGAGTCTGCGAGCGGACGCGCAGAGTCTGGTGGACGAGTGGCTGCCACGCATCTGCAACTCTACGCATCCGTGACTCTGCATCGCATCGGCGCTTCTTCGCTACGCGTCGGCGACACAACGCAGGAGCGACTCTACCCACTCCACCCACTCTACGCGTCTGCCACGCACCGCTGATCCTGAAGACGACGCCTCTGCGTGACAGCTCATCGTGGTCCCTCAGTTCCGACCAGGGTTTTCGGGAGGTTTCCCTTGGTTGTAAGGCGAATGCCGGAACTGTCCACCTCCTCCCATCGATATAGATACAACTCATGTAAAGGAGAAAGTGAGAAATAAACGCAATAAGCTTACTTTGCCTTGTTAATTAATTTTATGTAGATGTTGAGTATATCCTGTGCCTGAGACAGGAAGCTTCATCCGATGCTATAGTATGCACAGAGAGATCAATGACTTCTTGCTAACAGACAATTATGCACAAAGTTCTAGCGAAAAAGGATGAAAAAATTTTAATATTGTTAAAATAGGCGTGAAACAGACATACAAAGCTGCTTCGTGAATCTGATAGGTTCGCTGGCTGATTTGTGATTAACATTGAGAGACATACAAAATCTAAAATCTCCCTCATAACCATTCAGTTTTTTTACAATGAAGGGCACATGACTACAGGAAATGTTCTCTTAACTCTTACTGCGACGATACATGCAGATTGTAGACGGAACATCTGTGTTTACACTGAGCTCGTATGAGGCATAATTTTTTTTGTCTCCGATTGGTCTCTAAATGAAAACCTAAAGCACTTACCTACATAGCTGCCTCTCCGACACGAACATTTGTCGTAGCGTGGTTCGTCACATAATGCACCAGCCTGTGATTTCCGCCAGTTCCCTAAGCTGGCCAGCAGTTCATAATCTGTAGCAAAATGCCGTCCTCGTAGCCAACGGTTCATGTGAACGAAAAGATGAAAACCAGAGTAAGCCAAGTTTGGTGTGCAAGATCAAATAGTTCCAACCGAAAACACTGCACGAGCGTATTCGTTGCTCCTGCACTGTGCGGCCGAGAAATGTCACGAAGAATGAACTGCATGACAGTTACGTTATATGGGCTGCATGGAATGAGACGATACCTCTCAACAGGACTTCGTACTTGAAGGAGACCTGTTTCCTAGACACCTTTACGTGCTCACTGTGCGCTCAGAACTAAGAAGTGTGACGTGACGCGATACGGGCATACTAGAGACACTGCAAAACACATCTGCGCAAATCTTCACCAGATTACTAACATGATTTACAGTATTCAGCACACGTAAACAAATTAAAAACAACCTCTGGCCGTTTACCTTGTTCAGTGGAATATCTGCGTAATGTGTAGTTGTTTGTCCGAAGCGTATTTTACAGCTTTAGTCAACGACTTCCGCTTAAATTATGTCTCCTCTTACATTCACTCACAAAAGAAAAGAAAAAATGTGTGCAACATGTGAAACATATTCAGCAGTCCTTCCCAAAATTGTTTCAGTCTCATGAACACTAAAGCATTTAGTTCCTTGTTCAATTACACCACTGCTCGTATAGTGCAAGTGAAAAAAGTCTGTCATAACTGCATAATGGAAAACGTGTCACAGTGAGACACGATCTCGAATCAAGCCCGTGTCGAAATCTAGGATTTTATCACACCAGTTTAGAAACATTTTGAGCTAGTTTGTGATTACCACCCCAGGTATCTAATACAAAAGCTAATATATGCGAAAAAACCAAGAGAGTTTCCACTATTCGTGAAGACGGTGTCACAGCAATTGCCTATAGTTAAGTCGAAATCGTTATCATGATAGTCTCGAAGATAAATACGGCGGGACAGAGGTCTCGTCCGACCGAGGTTTGTTTAAAATACGTAGATTATCCTCAAGCGAGACACACTTTCGCCATTAGCATATAACTATTCTTTTATTTTTGTTCGGAGTGAATTAATCACACTCAAATTTCTGCAGTTCACCTTGTTCATCGATCGGGTGGATCCAGCATGTTGATCAGGCTTCTCAGTTACCGATCAGAATTCTCGACCACACGGCTAACGTAACACGTTTTCAACAAGAAACCATGTCATGAACAGTTTTCTGCGGAAATACCAGACTGTGGCCATGTTTTTCTATTTGGGGAAAGTCTACGACACCTGCTGCAGGTCTGCTATCATCTGTATTCTCTACACGTGGGGATTCCGAGGCCACATGCCCCATTTCTTTCGGTAATTTTTAAAAGACAGAATTTTTAAAGTACGTTTGGGTTGTGCTTTGTCGGGTACCTTTATCCAGGATAACGATGTGCTTCATGGTTCCGTCCTGAGAGTCGTCCTCTCTGCAATTACCATTAATCCTGCTATGGCCCGTCTCCCGTCGGGCAACTCCGGCTCCCTTTTCGTTGACGATTTTCCGTACATTGCAGTTGTCTTCTGGCGGCGCAGTTGGTTTCTTCCACACTCTTTTACATCTTGGGCCTGTTGCTCTTCCGTTCGTTGAAACTACGGAATTCCTGGAGCTCACGTTCGATAGGAAACTTCCTTGGACGACCCACGTGTCTTATCTGGCAGCCCGCTGTACGCGGTACCTGAAAACCCTACGTGTCCTCAGTGGTACTTCCTTGGGAGCGGATCGGACCACCCTTCTCCGTTCGAAACTAGACTATAGGTGTTTCGTTTATGCATGTGTGCGTTTCCGCCCCCCTCAATACAATCCAACATCGTGGCAATCGTTTGGTCACTGGCACCTTTTACACTAGCCCGGTTGAGAGTCTGCATGCAGAAGTTGCCGAACTTCCTCTGTTACACCGTCGTGATTTTCTCCTCTGCAAATACACATGCCGCTTGTCTGCCACGCCAGGCCACCCATCCTAAGCCTCCTTCTTCTGTAACTCCTTTGGAAACCAGTTACCTCCTGGATTTCACTTTCGGCTGTTGCTACGGCAGCTTAACTTGGCGCTATTTGCCACTTTCCCCATGGGTGTGAACCCTTCACTACCTTGGCTTCGTACAGCGGCTCGTATTCACCTTGGGCATTATTCGCTTTCTAAGGACACTACTTCAGACTCGCTCTATAGCCGTAAGTTTCTCGATCTTCACACGGATGTTCCCGATAGTACCTTTGTGTACACTGATAGCTCTCGGACTGACGGTGGTGCTGGGTATGCCTTCGTCATTGGCAACGACCATTTTTCCAGAACACTGCTCAGTATTTACAGCGGAGCTCTTCGGCCTATATTAGGTCACGCAGTACTTCCGGAGGACAGGTTTTTCAATCTTTGTCATCTGCTCCGACTCTCGCAGTGTCCTTCAGAGGCTCTGTGTGCTGTGCAACGTCCGTCCCTTAGCGCAACGGGTCCAGGAAAGCTTTCACTTGCTCACTCTTGATGGAGCCATTGTGATGATTATGTGGATTTCTGGTGACGTCGGTCTGACGGGAAACGAGGCCGCTGACGCTGCTGCCAAGGCTGCAGTCCTCGTACTTTTACCCGCTAGTTCTTCCATTCCCTCCAGTGATCTCTGGGTTACCGTCTGTCATCAGGTGGTGTCACTTTGGCATCATCACTGGTTTTCCCTTCATGGAAACGAGTTCCCAAGAATTAAACCTCTCCCAGAGGCTTGGTCGACATCCTCTAGGCCCTCTCGCCGTGAGGAGATCATTTTAGCTAGGTTGCGAATTGGGCACTGTCTTCTTAGCCAGCGCCATTTGTTAAGTGGTGATCACCACCACTTTGTGCTCATTGTCATCAGCCTTTGACTGTTTCTATTTCCTGACGGTATGCCCTATTTTTAACCACTTACGTTCTCATTTATGTTTGCAGTCTGAATAATCGGCCGTTTTAGCGAATGACGCACGGGCTGTCGTCGGCGTTTTACTTTTTATCCGTCGTAGCAATTTGGCGGAGGACGTTTAATCTTTAGTCCAGGACCTCTGTTGTCTCTATGGGGTATTTCATGGACATTTCTCCACGTCCCTGTCTTTAGCTGTATTTCCTTCCGTCGATTAGGCTTAACGTTGCTTTTAACTCCTTTTCATCTTCGTGTTCTACGGTTCTCATATGGACGCGTAAGGCCCAAGTTGTTTTTGCGCCTAAAACAAAACAAAACTTGTTAAATAATTAGAGTATATAACCAGTATATTACACTTCCTTCATTTCAAAGAAAGCGAGTTTATGATGCTACTACATTTAAGCCAGTGACATAACGGGCCATATCAACTGATCATTCATGGATAGGTCTATAGCCTCAAAGGTCCGTCGCTTCAGTTTTTTAATACGTTTTGGGTTTTGCTATGTTCGCGTCTACTAGGACAGAAAATTAAAATAACATTATGTTCCTTATTAAAACGGCGAAATTCGTAGTAACTCATTTGCTACACTGCAATAGGCAAATGAACATTCGGCGTGTCACATTATTTAATTGCATATCTAGAAATTCTGTGAATATAATTCGCTGATATTTCGGTACACAACTGCATCTACGTCTACGTGAGTACTCTATAACTAATACACAATTGTCTGGTAAAGGGCTCACACTACTTCTGCACCGTTCCACAACCAAACAGTGTGCGAGAAAAAAGAACGCTTAACTTAAATCCTTCCGTGCGAGCTCTGATTTCTCTTCTTTCATTACGATGATCATTTCTCCCTATGTAGGCGGGTGTCAACAACATACTGTCACATTCCGCACATCAGATCTACAGAAGAGGACGGATAAGCGTAGTGTAGGGAGTATCTTTAGTGGATCTGTTGCATCGTCTAAGTGTCCTGCCAATAAGACGCAGCCTTTGGTTCGCTTCCGAGTGACATTATCTATGTGATCGTTCCAGTTTAAGTTGTTCGGAATTGTAATCACTAGATATATATTGAATTGACAGCCATTATGTTTGTGCGATATACCGTGTAACTGAAATTTAATGGTTTCTGTTAAGAACTCATATGGCTGACCTCATAGAGTTCATGGATTAGGATCAACTGCCACTTTTTGTATCATACAGATGTCTAGGTTAAGTTATTTTGCAGTTGGTTTTGATCTTCTGAAGATGTTACTAGACGGTAAATATCAGCATTATCTGAAAACATTGTTTGACAACTACTTAGATTGCTTACTAAATCACTTTTAGAAACAGAAGATGGCCAAAACGTTTTCTTGTGGACGTCAGATATCACTGTTGCACTACTCTATGACTTCGCGCCAGTTACTACAAATTGTGACCTTTCTGAAAGGAAATCATGAATCCAGTCGCACAATTGAAACGATAGTCCATACACAAGCAATGTGATTACATTTTGCTTATGAGCAACGATATCAAAAGCGTTGCGAAAAATCCAGAAATATCGGATCAATTTGAGGTCCCATGTCGACAGCACTAATTATTCGTGAGAATAAAGATCTAGTTGTGTTTAACAAGACCGACATTTTCTGAATCTATGCTATCGGTCCATAGATCGTTTCCTTTAAGGTCATTCATAATGCAATTCTATTTATTCTACAAAACATATTCTGCAGAGCATAGTGGGGATATTAGCAACTTACCTGCCCACCCAGAGCAAGAGAAAAATGTCTGCATGCCTCTGCACGCGCCCTATTCCCTCTTACTTCATTAGCATGCACCCTACGTGAGATATGATGGAGACAACAGATGTGTTGAAGACTATTTTTCGAATACCGGTTCTCGGAATTCACCCAATGGGTTTTCGCGGCAGCAAAATACTTTCTCTTCCAAAGAGAAGTTCCAAGAGGAATTCTGCTGCTTCTTCGCTTGGACAGTACTGAGCTGATGCGGTCCTAGCAGCTCGTTTCTCGACGTCTGCTTCCACGTCTATTTTATAAGGACTCGAGACACAGTGGCAGTCCTCTTGAATCGTTTGCACTAATATCTCTGTATGTGATTGCAGTTAGAGATACAAAGCTTCTTCAAAACTCCTTTCAATAAACCAAAGTCTTCCAGTCGCATTTCCCACCACTGGTTTCCTATATGCGTAGTGTTACAAGGTATTCGAACAGTGTGACAGCCTCCAAAACTTCGTGAGCAGTCATGTAATCGGATGCTATTGGGTCCTTTCCGTTTATATATATAAAATATTGTTTCAACAAAAAATCTTAGGAAACTGTGTCATGTAGTGCACCAAAAACAATAAACTAATCCATTATGCATTCACTTAGAGCGTCTAGTGACGATACTTTCTTACATAAGAGTAGTGCACCAAAAACAATAAACTAATCCATTATGCATCCACTTAGAGCGTCTAGTGACGATACTTTCTTACATAAGACACCACTGTCAGCGAACATTCTGAGAGTGCTTTCAATGATATCTGAAAAATCGTTTTTGTATATTCGGAACATTAGCGGTTGTGTGACAGTTCATAATAACACAGCTCCGATGTCACTTTCATTACCTTAAGGTAAAACGCACTGGGTTCAAACAGAGAAACACTTTTAGTGCCAATTACATATTCGAGAGTGACTACACAACGGCTTACTTCCATGAAAAGTGATTACATACGGTAGGTAACGTAAATCACTGACATGCTCGTCAATGGAGCATGACTGACCGGTTGTTATAAGGATTCCAACGGTCTTGCCAGAGCGGTAACACCGGTTCTCATCAGATCACCGAACTTAAACGCTGCCAGGTTTGGCTAGCACCTGGATGGGTCACCTTCCGGGTCTGCTGAGTGCTGTTGGCAAGCGAGGTGCACTCAGACCTTATGAGGGCAACTGAGGAGCTCCTTGATTGAGAAGTAGTGGCACCAGTCATGAAAACTGACAACGGCCTGGAGTGTGGTGTGCTGACAACATGCCCCTCCGTGTCTACATCCGTTGACGGGTAAGGGTGAGGATGACACGGCGGCCGGTCGGTACCGTTGGGCCTTCAAGGCCTGTTCGTGTTTGCTTTTCTTTGGTTATTATATGGATGCAGGAGGCGCTCTCAATATTAATGACACGCAAGTCTGTGGATCACAGGTCATAGGTACTTATATGGATGTTGTGGATACTGCAAAAATTAACCAAGCAATGTGTTGTAGTGGCTGAAACACTTGAATCGCATTCGAGAGGACGGCGGTTCGGATCCCCTTCCAGTCACACAGATTTATGTTTCCCGTGGTTTCCCTACGTAGTGCAACAAATGCTGGGCTAATTCCTTTCAGCAGGAAGGGGCTGATTTTCTTCTCCGTACCCAGCTTGTTCTCCTATCGTCCGCAGCTCGTGGTCGTGCGGTAGCGTTCTCGCTTCCCACGCCCGGGTTCCCGGGTTCGATTCCCGGCGGGGTCAGGGATTTTCTCTGCCTCGTGATGACTGGGTGTTGTGTGATGTCCTTAGGTTAGTTAGGTTTAAGTAGTTCTAAGTTCTAGGGGACTGATGACCACAGATGTTAAGTCCCATAGTGCTCAGAGCCATTTTTTTTGTTCTCCTATCAAATGACCTGTGCCTGAGAGATGTTAAACCTTGATCTTCCATCTTCTTCCTGAATTGTAAAATTACTAAAGTAATCGTCAGTGGATCGCGAAAGAACACACTTTTGGAAACCACTTTTTAATTCAAGGTGGTTTCCTATTGATCTGTAGTAAGTATGTAGGTGCTTTTGAAACGTCTGGGAGAGCGAGATCGGACTGAAGGCCGAACACAGACTAACAGTAAGCATTCGTTGCGTGCAGCTGCTGCCGAAGACACTGGGCTCACATTTGGCGGCGACTGCTGCCTTCTGTCTCATACAGGGTGGCCGAAAGAAAACCTCTGAAGAATATAATATGCACCTTAAGATAGGGTACCCGACTTGCGTCAAATGCACGAGGGATACACGATATAAATTGTGTCGCCTATCTTAAGATGCATGAAATACACGAAGACAAAATAAAAAAAAAAAAAAAATAAAATAAAAAAAAAAAAAAATAAAAATAAAAATAGAAAGAGGAAAGACGCACCACGAAGGAATTATCCGAATGGGACGGAAATCGGTAGATATGATGTACATGTACAGACAAACAAATAACTACAATTTGAGAAAATTGAGACGAGGTACTGGCAGAAGTAAAGCTGTGAGTACCGGGCGTGAGTCGTGCTTCGGTAGCTCAGTTGGTAGAGCACTTGCCCGCGAAAGGCAAAGGTCCCGAGTTCGAGTCTCGGTCGGGCACACAGTTTTAATCTGCCAGGAAGTTTCAAAATTGAATGACTTATTCAAGAGAAAGAGCTTCACAAATTGAGCAAGTCAATAACGCGTTGGTCCACCTCTGGCCCTTATGAGAGCACTTATTCGGCTTGACGTTGATTGACAGAGTTGGTAGATGTCCTCCTGAGGGATATCTTGGCAAATTCTGTCCAATTGGCTCGTTGGATTGTCAAGTCACGAGATGGTTGGACGGCCCTGCCCGTAAAGCTCCAGACTTTCTTAATTGGGGTGGGGGGTGAGATCTGGCGACCTTGGTCAGCAATGCAGGTTTTGGCAACCACGAAGACAAGCAGTAGAAAGTCTCACCGTGCGGCGGTCATTATCTTGCTGAAATGTAAGCCCAGAATGGCTTTCCATGGAGGGCAACTAAATGGGTTGTCGAATTATCGCCGCGGATGACATCCAAAGGGGTCCTTCTTTGAAAAGGAATGGCACCCCAGACTCCTGGTTGACGAGCCGTATATCGGGCTACGGTCAGGTTATTATCCTACCGCTTTCCAGAACTTCGGCCTGGAATCTCACGGAGTGTAGTAGAACTGTCTTTAGTGACTAGTTCCTCTTAAAACGGGGCCGCAACCACCAGCGAAGACGTGCCTGGAGATGGATCTGATAGCGGTGGGATATCAACCTGACTGTCGCCTGCCGTACAGCGCAACAACCAGGAATGATCGTCTGGGGTGGTGTTTCTTTTCATAGCGCCCCACCCCCTCCTCCTGGTTGTCATCCGTGTCACCTTTACAACGCAGCAATACCTCGGCGATATTCGACACCCCGTTTTGTTGCCCTCCATGGAAAGCCATCCTGCGCTTACATTTCAGCAAGATAACGCACGCCTGCACACGGTAATAGTTTCTACTGTTTGCCTTCGTGCTTGTGAAATTCTACTTTGGCCAGCAAGATCGCTAGATCTCACTCTCTGAAATGAGAAAGTTTCGAGCATTATGGGCAGGTTCCTCCAACCATCTCGAGATTTTGACGATTTAACGCGCCAGTTTGACAGAATTTGGCACGGTATCCCTTGGGAGGACATCCAACAAGTCTATCAATTAATGCCGAGCCGAATAACTGCTTGAATAGGGTTCAGATGTGCACCAGACCATTATTGACTTGCTTAGGTTGTGAAGAGCTTTCTCTTAAATAAGTCATCTTAAATAAATCATCCCGCCGGAGATTCGAGTCCTCCCTCGAGTATAAGTTAATTTATGTAGTGTTTAAGAATAGGGACAGATGACCTCTGCAGTTTGATCCCTTAGGATTTCACAGACATTTGGACATTTTCCCGTTCCATTCGGATAATTCCTTCATGATGAATGGTAAATTTTTTAGAGTGTATTATCAGGGCCAGTTTTATGCTACCCAACCTGTATCTCACGATAAGTTAATCAGCACGAACCACTTGGTTATACTCTCTGATCGAGGCTGTATCCATTCTGACCAGGTATCTTCTACTACTCTTGTCTTCAGAAAACCACATTGCAACATCTAAGCTCACTGGACAAAATATCAGTTTCTGTTTTAAAGCATCACACTGCTCTCCCTGGGGCGCTGTAGGTGGTGGAGAACAGAGGTACCAGGCGGTCTTGTGACTAGGGATGTTACAAAATATCGAGTTACAGATATTTTTCCCTGGAATATCGATACTGATCATACATTTCTTCCTCCAACATATCGATATATCGCCATCTAAGTGGCAGTAACGAGCGCTGATATTTTTATTTTACGTTATATTTTCTCGCAATTTTCGATAAATGAATGGAGTTGATCTTTCGAAATTGTAGTAGAACATACTTTACTTTCACTGTGTAGAGGAGTCTTACTACATTTTGAGCTTTCGTCACATCGAGTCTTTCTCTTTGAATGTATGAAGCACGTATAGAATGGCACAGAGAAGTAGTCCCATTGCACTGAGTGCATGGCGGCGTGAATGGAATACTAACACACAATAATATGTAGAGATCTAGGTAAATGAAGAAAAAGGGGTGTTGTAAGAGGTGTGTGGGAGATGGGGGGGGGGGTGAGGGAGGGTGATCCTTAACCAAGGAATAATATTAGAAGTTTCCTGTGAGTAACCTGTTAATACATAAAATATATTATATCGTAATTGGATAATAAAAAGAGTACGTATGATTACTTTAATGCGTGTCAAAGATTGTGTGGGTATGAGGTATGAGGTATGAAGAGGGGCATTGATTCCTCATAAAAGTCGAATGTCTCAGAGTGAGGGAGGGGTTAGTGAATCAGTGATTAGCAGTAATTAACAGGTTACTCACAGGGAACTTCTACTATTATTCCTTGGTTGAGGATCGCCCTCCCAAATCCCACACTCCTCTTACAATACCCCTTTCTCTTCACTTCCCTAGATCTCTACGTATTATTATGTGTTAGTATTTTTATTTTTGACTAGGTATGATTTGAATACACCAATCACTATATATGGGTTGAAAGGGGGTGGGGGGCGAATACCAATCACTATATATATATATATATATATATATATATATATATATATATATAGTGATTGGTATATATATATATACCAATCACCAATATATATATATAGTGATTGGTATATATATATATATATATATATATATATATATATATATATATATATATATAGTGATTGGTATTCGCCCCCCCCCCCTTTCCACCTAACTTTTTCCTTCCCCTCAAATCTTTCTTTTAATATATTTGCGTGATTTCATAGTGCTTCTACATAGTCAACTTCTATTTTAGTCGTTACTCCTTTTGTATACCCTCCCCATCAAATTTATATTTTGAGATGAATATATTGTATTTGTGGACTATTCCTTTGATAGTACACAGTGTGGAATACTTACGTCTTTTCTCCCCCTATTACTTTTTATAACATTCTCTTCTTCCTGTTCTCTACATTATTATGGTTTTATTCACATTGTTATCCATAATTCATCTATTCTTCAGCATTTTATTTATTAACAGGTTACTCACAGGAAACTTCCAATACTATTCCTTGGTTAAGGTTCACCCCCCTCACAACCCCCACCCCCATCTCCCACACTCCTCTTACAATACCCCTTTCTCTTCATTTCCCTAGATGTCTACGTATTATGATGTGTTAGTATTTTTATTTTCCACTAGGTATGATTTGAATATACCAATCACTATATATATATATAACATCCCCCCACCCCCCTTTCCACCCAACTTTTTCCTTCCCCTCAAATCTTTCTTTTAATATACTTGCGTGATTTCATAGTGCTTCTACGTAGTCAACTTCTATTTTAGTCGTTACACCTTTTGTATACCCTCCCCACCAAATTTATATTTTGAGATGAATATATTGTATTTGTGGACTATTCCTTTGATAGTTCACAATGTGGAATACTTATGTCTTTTCTCCCCCTATTACTTTTTCTAACATTTTCTTCTTCCTATTCTCTACTTTATTATGGTTTTATTCACATTGTTATGCATAACTCCACTATTCTTCAGCATTGGCCTCACCTCTCCCCCTTCCCTGGATATATTGTTAACATGCCCATCACCTCTGTCAGGGATTATTACTAACCATTGATTCACTAACCCTTTCCTACCTCTGAGACATACTACTTTCATGATGAATCAATATCCCTCTTCATACCTCACCCCAAACTTCTATCATTAACCAAAGGACAAACTGAGTAAGTCGCAATAAAACCTTTTATTTTATTAAATTTATGGAATAAATTTTAGTATCACAACTATTAATTACATAAAATACTCGGAAACATAAATCCCTCTGTAAGAAGTAACTATGATCAGTAATGTTACATTTATCTTTGTTGTTAAGAATTAGAAATGAAGCCACTTGGGTTTTACATATGTGGTAGCTGATTAAGTTGTTAACATTACTATGTCATCTTTGCATCATTTAAATAAGATGTCACTACTATAACATGTACATAAGATTTATAGGACCAAGATTGGAGCCATATGTATCAGTACCACGGTGCACTCACGTTTGTAATTCTATCTCATCAACCATTAACAAATCAAAAATGGCTCTGAGCACTATGGGACTTAACATCCATTAACAAATACTAGGATACCCCCATTCTTTATATTACGTTAAATTTAAATGTGCTGTGTAACATGAAATCTTTTGATTCTCTTATTTGATAAAATGCTTTTATGTGGAAGACATACTTCACATACGTGTGTTATTTGCAATTATTCCTAAGTAATGTTCTACCACAAATAACAGGATTTACATGCCGGATGATACGTACATCATAAATATCGATTCAAACGTCACTGGTTAATTAATGAGTGAGTAGAATAAGTAATTGTACTGTATTGTATTTATTCTGAATTGAGGCAAACTTACACAACTTAGAGTTGGCCACGTGTCAATTTCACGTACAAAGCTGTATATGTACCTACCAATTTGTGATCGATGCAGTTAATGCAGTCATTGGAAGCTACGCAAAGTGAGATTGTTAGTTTGAGACAAAACTATGAAACCATACCCAAAGCGGTGTAAGAACTGAGCGAAAGAGTAGATAATATCCAGGTGGCTAACGCCAGCATCGTAGATGAAAAAACTGGAAAACAGCTTGTTCCACAGCGACGCACAGGCGTGTGTGACGCCGACGCTATGCATGTAGAACGAGAAACAGAACGTGATGCTAAACAAGCAGAGCGTGATCGATGCAGCTATTGCGGTCATTGGAAGCTATGCAAAGTGAGATTGTTAGTTTGAGACAAAACTATGAAACCATACCCAAAGCGGTGCAAGAACTGAGCGAAAGGGTAGATAATATCCAGGTGGCTAACGCCAGTATCGTAGATGAAACAACTGGAAAACAGATTGTTCCACAGCGACGCACAGGCGTGTGTAACGCCAGCCAGGTCCAACAATGATAGGCGTATAAATACAGCAGTGAAAAATTGCGACTGCGAGACAGAACAGGCAACCAATGTTAGCGAAACAAACAAATGTCACTCCAAAATAGTGATTGAAGAAAGCCTGATTAAAAACCGACAGTTTCAGATCTTTACAACGCAGAAGAAATCTGTTTACCCTGCAGTATTTAACAAGGGATTTAGAAACATCTTGCCTAGTGTTTGGAGTCACACACAGAAAATACAGTACGTTATTTCTTACATACAAGGAGATGCGGCATTACCGAAGCAGCTGACAGTTGCGACACATATGAGTAATTTGAAAAGGCATTCTTGGCCAAATATTGGTCAACATGTATTCAGGAGAAATTACGGAAAGAGGTATATAATCCACAGCCGTATTCTCCACGTTTATGCAATTTGCGAAAATATTTTGAGAAATACATTAATAAGACTCGTTACTGGACGAGCAGATTTCATCCCGGGACTTGATCAGACCTTTGAAATCACACTTGCCGATACACGTAAAGGAAAAACTTATACACGTACCGGAGAATGACATGGAACATTTCTTGTCTGTTCTGGACTCAATTGACCTGATGCAGAAGGATGTTAAAGCAGCCTCTGAACAGGCTAGAAGTAACGGAAACGGTTACAGAAATGGTCGAAATAACACGCCTCCACCAAATAATGGAAACGGCGGAGGTAACAATAGGAGACAAGATTATGTACAAAACGGGAATAGAGGTAGAGACCGGAACGGCAATAGTCCGCCGGTGAACAATGACCGGAAAAGGAGGTTCGATGACCGATATCAAACAGGCCCACCAAGCAATAGTAGATGGAGAAATGCCAGGTGGCCGTGGAACACCAATACCTATAACGAAGCAAACCGAACTTGGCTACAGAACCAGAGGCCCAGTCCGGACCGGCAAAACAGTGAAAGATATGACAATAACCGACCGCCACCACAAAATGCGCCAATTGCGCAACCGTGGTGGCCGACGCAACACAACTTACACATAGTGGACGTCAGCGACACAGAGTAGCCACACCCATCCACCAGTAGTAATCCAACAAACTAGATTCAGCCGAGATACGCTCTCCATCGTCGGCTGAGGTTTGGAGTGTGAGCAGCTCGACACAGAACAAAACATCGGGAATCTGTATCCTCAGGTATAATTACGGGGTACAGATGGGACATGAATTAATAACTGAACCACCCACGTGCATAAAGGAGCACAAAGTACAAGCGATAATAGAGATCAAAATTAACAATATTGATGTGCAAGCGATCGTAGAAACAGGTGCTACTGTCAGTGTCATGAGTATGGACCTATTCAGAGTACTGGGGAAACAAAAGCGTATGCTGACTTTTCCTGTGAACAATTGAAAAGTCACTGGAGCCATCAGTGCACAGCGACAAATAATTAAACTCCAAGTGCGGGTAGAGATGTATATAGGGGGAGAAGCAGTAGCGTGCTCGTTCCTGGTAGTAAAGGGTTTAAAGGTAGCCTGCATTTTGGGGGTAGATTTTTTGAGAGAAAGGGACGCAGTAATCGACCTTTCTCGGGGAGAATTAAGTTTGATGAACACGGGTAGGAGGATAGAATTGTCCATTCTCAGATCTGAAGAGGTACCTGTGCCTAATTGTAATGCTATTAACATAAAATGTAGGAATCAGTGGATACTACATTTAGACAATCATTCTCTAGGACAAAATCTCTATTATCCAGACGTACAAGGCGATCAATTAAAAGCAAATGTGGACGCACTTGTGAACAAAGTATCACAGTCCGAAAATTTGAACTCAATGCAACAGCAGGATTTGGTACAGTTATTATCTGACTATGCAGATGTATTTGCCGAACGACCAGGAATTGTTAAGGGATATCAATACAATATCGAGGTGAAGCCTCACAAAACCTACTGTCGAGCCTCATACTCCATTCCTTGGTCCAAGAAGGAAATAGTAGCTAAAGAAATTAGAAAGCTGATCGAGTGGGGAATAACAGAACCGTCTTTGTCCCCTTATAGTAGTCCTTTGGTGGCGGTGGCAAAAGCAGGCGGACAGGTACGGTTAGTATTAGATGCAAGAGACATAAACGAAATTATTGTACGTGTCAGGACTTATCCGGAAACAGTGTAAAAAGGTACACCTTTCTTTTGGAAATGAATGAACATTAATGATGTGTGATCGGTACAGATAATGTACTAGTGTAGAAGCATTTAGTTATAAGAATATGATTGACTTTCTCTTTTGTTTATGATTGTTTGTGTTATGTCTTCTTTTTAATTAGTGTTAGCTTAAACATGCTCTAAATGTCTGCACAGATAACCTGATTAGTGCAATTATTTGTAGTGTTAAATTGTGACAGAGATCAGTCAGGAAGAACATTTTAGTAGTGATTAGTTTGTGTACTGCATGATATTCTATATGTGTGTCAAACTTGAAATATTTCTTGGTACAGTCTTTTCTATTAAATGTATATATATCTGTGTAGCTGTCAGATTGACAGGTTCGAACCCAGAATAATATTAATAATATGAGACCCTGAGAACTTTATTTTCAAACCAGTATTATCAAAGAGAGTAATGCACCCAGTAGTGACCCGAGGGCACCATGGGAGGCAAACTTATTGCAAATTTAAGTAACGCAAAGTTACGCACAAAAAAGCTTCAATTGAAGCATGTGCAGATCGAATCAGTAAAAAGAGCTAGCCCGATACAGTCCAAGTCAATTTTAGCCTACAGAGACTACACTGTAGTTACGTAGGACCTTGCAAGTAAAGTGAGACATAATTTCAAAGGAGTTATTGAACAATATGCCTGAATCCGGCTGGAATGTACAAATAAAATCTACTCGAACATAAAAATAGATGATTTTTGGGCAAACTAATACGAAATTTTAATATTTGTTACCATGTACGCAATTCTCACACACCTTGGTAAAGAGCGAACAAAGAAGTTACGAATGTGCTTTTACAAAAAATTGCACAACGGACATTTTAACTGAAAAAACTTAAACAAAAGTGCAGTATTGTGTGGCAGAGACATACAGTGACTGTTGAAACTGCAGCAATACGTCACGAGGTTGATTTGAACAAGCAATAAGAAACTGTCTCATCGCCGTGTGTGCAAGTGGACAAGGAACTAACACGACACGAACAGTGAGCCGATAATAGACGGTGGACCAAGCTAGTGTAAAACTATAACTTGTACTGTGCGTGTGAACAAAAAAAAATTTTTTGTGTGTCAAGGGACGCCAGGAAAGCGCATTGACTACAGAGATACATTTTGTTCTAAGGTGAAAACTTGCGTGTGACTAATGACAAGTCATGACGGTGAAAAAATATTGTGTGCCCATAAAACGCGTTACTGTGACAACGAAACATTGTGCATGTTGCATGTTTGCTGGAGCACTGCAAGAAGATGTCACACGGGCGAGCTAATATACAACGCGCATCCGGCTACTTCAGCCATGCAGCGGCCGCAGCAACCCGTAACAGAACAGACAGCCACACGCCTCTCCACGCCGTAGCTGTCTACACCGGGGGCGGTGACCTACACGGAGCCGACGCGCCGCGCCGAGCGCCGCTCAACAATCACTCCGCACCGCTCACCAACTACAGGATTATTGACATATTCCAAATATTTACACAAACTGCACAACATGTCAATGAACTCGATTTTTGACAAACATTGAACACTTATTATGTATGCCCGTAAACTGACGAGAGAAAATGAACACTAACAAGTGTAGGAGATGGATTTGTAACACGTAGGTAGTGAGAACATTATGAAAGTGACGTTGTACTAAATGATTTCAAAAAACTAAGTGATATATCCTAGGACAAGTGACCTTGCAGTATATCGCAAAATGATAATTACGAGTTGTTAAACTCACACAACCAACTTTCGTTGAACAGTATGTGACTGTGATATTATGTAACCGTTGATGACAAACTGCGAAATCATTTCAAAACAATTACTGTTAAAGAGACAAGATTAATCATGAACCAACTGGGATGGCTGGGCTCCGGCACAGTTTTGCCCAGGTTTCCTGTCTGCCTTCGCCCAAATGGGGGAGCCATGAACATATATAACAATGAGACTAATTAAAGGAGCCATTCCATAAAAAAAACTGAATTGTAAAGAACGTTATTGGCACCATTGTGTCAAAGTATAGAAACTCTTTGCCAAATGCTGCCAGGGGGCAATGTAACGTTCCCTGGCAGCACACACACTGTTAATAAATTGAAATGACGTTTAATTGTACTATGTACGCCGCTATGAAGCAATTCGTATGTACTGTGATTGTTTAACAAAAAATATTATTTAATTTTGTATAAATGACGTTGGTTATTATTGTAACATTTTCTGTAATACTTTTCTCGATGTACTTATGATTGTAATATTTCTATACTCATAATGTAATTACGAAATATGTTAATATCTGCGATGAAAAAATGTAAAACATAGCCACAGAGGAAAAAAATAATGTTGTAAGATTACAAAGAGATATTAATAATCTGCAATAGTATAAATAGCACTACATAATGTGCATTCTTTGTCGTCTTCCTCCAGAGCTGAGAGAGAGAGGAACCTGTGACGTAGCATTATATGCATGAGTAGACTTCTTTTGTCTGTATCTGTCTTTAGCCGCCATTAGAGGTGAAATTATAAAGGTGTGTAATTTTAATTATTGTTGTCTAAATACATTACAATTGATCAAAATTGTGTATTACTAATGTAAATTAGCTTGCCCATATCATCTATAATATTTCTTTAAAGAATTTTCAGCACTTTTAGCGATTATCGTTGGGCTTGCTGGGCTGTGCCGCGACCGAACGATTTGCAGTGGCGGCACATTTAAAAAAATTGTTCCGCTATAAAATTAACCAAACCAGTAAATCGGGAGCTGGTAAAATTAGCAGTGAATTATGAAATATTTTTCTCTTACAGCGATCCTGAGGCTGACTGAATTTATTACTGGTTTTACATTTGTACATTCATAAGCGGATGATTAACGTTGCAGTTGTTAATCTGTTGGTTCTTTCAATTTCTAAAGCAAATAACTTAAACGTATAGTGAAGTGTGTTTTGTCAATGATAATTAAACGTTCAGGCCCGCTTGGCAATATTTAACCATTTAATGCTAACAGAGACAGTCTTGGGTTACATAGCTAACGCCGGGAAAGAATTCAGTAAATATTTAAAAACCCACTACATTTAGAAAATGTGTGACAAGGCCGAAATACGTAAAAAATTTAATTTAAATAATTTTCAAAGTCATAGATGTTATTAATCAGTTAGTTTGAATTTATCAGCATGAGAGGGTTGCTAAAGTTCACGTAATTTTAAATGTGCTTAATTCTGTCTAAATGAATTTTTATTGCCACACGTAAAAAAAAGGTTTGTACAACAAAGTTCGTACTGAAGGAGTAAATAACTAAAATATTTAAAGCCATTTCTTCCCCATTTTCATCCATTCATTTTACATAATATATATATATATATATATATATATATATATATATATATATATATATATATATATAATTTTTTTCATTAAACAAGACAGTTTTATACTTATCCAACTGTCATTCAGTCAAGTTGGTGTACTCAGTAATAAAACAAAGCAGTAGGCTCTGCCAGAAATATCGACCCTTAGACGATGTGTCTAATAGAGTATTTAAATACGACAGTATGCCGTCTTAGGCAATTTATAACACTTGCAACTAAGCATTACAAATATGGATTCTTATATGGTTATATCACTTGTAATGTATTTCACTGTTATTGTCTAACCTGCTTTCAGAAAACACTTGATAATGGCACTTTGAAGCCGAAATCATGACTGTGTAAGTTTAAATGTAACACTGTAAGTAAACAACAATCTAATGGCGGTACTGACTTAAAAGAAATATATAATGACTGATGCCCCGCATAGTGAAAAAATTATTAGAAGAGGCATAAGACTGCTTGCAGGAAACGTGGGCGCACCAGAATTTACAACCGCGGGAGAGACCCTGGATCTTCGTAATCCATTCCCGATAGTCTGATATGGGGACTTTCGACAAGAAAAGAAAGGCTGACGGCCAGAGGTGACGTGTATTTGTGCATCAAAGTACTATTTAAAAAAAAATAAAAAAACATCTCTAGTGTGGGTAAACGATAGTTCGCGAGGGGACTGCTCAGGGTTCAATTGTTGAATTAAAATATACATCTGTGGACCGGCGGTTGCTAAAAGAATAGCCCGACTTCGATTTTCATCGTGGATCCTGTGTGACAGTAAATGCTGTTCCAAACGTTGGACAAATTTGACCACGGTTGGACAGACCTATCAAAAGCCGGAAACGTCGGTGGAGCCGCGTGCAAAGTGATCAATTTATCTGCGATGTAATGAACTCTATGAGCTACCTCTTGCAACGCAAGGAGCGAAGGCGCAGTTCTGACCTTGTTAGCGCTGTCTGAATCTGCTAGAGAGTTTCCACTAAGGACTGAAGAAGTCCTACTGAGGAGGCCATTTCGTTCGAAAATGAAAGTTTTATCCTCGTCGCCAATAGCTGTAGTGTACTGTAGTCGTCAGGAAAGAACTAACAATCTAATATGAACACACTTTATTATAAATAGAGAAAAAAAAACGCCTTCTTGACATACATTAATTTTTAAACGCAAGAACAACAAGAAAACCCCACAACTCTTGCGGTGGCAAAACCAGATAACAAAACAAGACAATGGAAGAAAATAATGACAAAAATATACTGTACCAATTACAAGATACAACGTCCTAATAAAATGCTATGGCAAGTGTATACTATGCTAGAGCCAGCGTAAGCAGTGGCTGGGGCCGTCCAAAGCGGTAGGTAAACATTACCGGCCTGACTGTCCGGGCATGCTTATAAAGCCGAGTTGGCGGAGTGCTACATGAGTCACATGGGTTGCGACTGGTGGAGCACTGTCACTTGTTGTCTGGCGAAGTAGTTCCGTGCTTATTCGGAAAGCCTGTTATTGTTTATATGCACTGGCCATGTTTCGGTCTGCGCTCTTGCAGGGAGGTCGGTAGCCTATCTTACTTGTCGGTTGTGTGGGCCCTTTAACTGATAAGGGGCCACTACGACAGAAACATCATAATGATAAGTCGGTTTATATTGGCAACTTGTTTGTAAATTTGACCCGATTTTGTAATTAATGAAATAATATCACATAACCTGCCGACCCGTGTAATTTCATTTCATTTCTTCCTCTTCCTCCTCCACTTCTTCAGGATGCTTCACTTTTTATCTGGCAATGTAGTTGTTTTATGGAGAATTAGATTACTCTGTAAAAGTTGTGATTAGTCGTGGATGACGTTTACGGAAATTTCTGAGTTTTAGTTGAGACTACATAGTACTGCATAGTACACCAATGTAACCACCGCGTATATCCAACGTCAACGTGAAATAATAATTCAAAGACTGCAAGTAGCAGCACTGGCAGTGGAGGGTATATAAAGCGTGCCAGGAGGAGTCGGGAAGCAGTGCAATCGTTGTCATAATGAGCAAGTCAAGCGATCATTGGCTTTCGGGTAACGGATGGAAGCACTTCCGAAACAGCTGAGTTTGTAAACTGTTCGCGTGCCACTGTATTTAAAGTATACTTTGCATGGCAAACGTGCGTGGTTCGAAGACCACCAAGATGTGTGTCCAAAATCCCCGGATTTAAAACCGAATCGACAATCTGTAGGACCACCTCGATAGCGCTGTTCTCACCGTGGATCAACTGAGAAACCTAATGCAACTGAGAACGACACTGGCGTCTGCATCGCTCCACATACCTGTCGGTATCTTCCAGAACGTCACTGACTCTCTTTCTGCACGCCTATTGCTGCAGAAGATGGTTACTCAAGCCTTTAGTAGGTGGTCAGTGTGCTTGAGCAAGCATTCAAAACCGTTAAACGAAGTGTGTCGTATCACACTGCTCATTGTCTGATAGTAAACGTGGTTCTCTCAGTAACAGGTGAGTTCAAATCTTAAACTGTCTGTTACAGAGAGAGACAGATGAGGTGCTGTAATTGTGAATGGATTAGTGTAAACTGTTTTTTCGTACTTTCATATCTGGAACTGCGTGCTACGACAGAGTTGGTAACAAACTTAATTTACTCAAACTGGCAACATAGAACTTTTTTTTGTTGAAGTATTTATCTTCATTAAGTGGCTACAGCAAGATCTAACGACATCAATACGCTTTACAGTGACGAGGATGCTAAACGATACATCCAACTAACACGTGTATTTAGCTAGTTTTTTCACAGATTTCTGAGCTGAGGAAAATTATGTGTCTCTTCCGGGTAGGCTGTTCTGAAGAACTCACAGAGGTGAGTAGTTTCGAAGTTTGCAGAAAGACGTAAGAGGACGTCCGCTACACCACAGCAAACGCAGTTTGGCTGTTAATCAGTTTCTCTTTTCTCATTATGGTGAAAATACCTTAGAAATTTTTTCATGAACATACAAGTAATTGGATGATGTCATGCAAGCGGTTTTAGTTTCTCTACCCGTTTTAAATAAGATTCAGGCATTATGTGCCGATATTTTACTATTTTTTGATAACTAACATTTCTTCACATACGTGTTCATTGACAGGTTTTGCTTAGGAGACTGAAATGATCTCTATCCATTTCGAATCTAGCTGACAGATTAACTTTTTCTTCCCAGTTAAGATCAACTGTGAGTTTCCTTCAAAGCTGACTGCGCATCGAAGGCAATAGCAAACAGATGACAGCTACAAGAACACGAAATATTTCTGAAGTGAAATAAAAAGAAATGGGTGTCGTTCACGTGAGACAACCGACGGCATACAATTTACCAAGAGACAATCTTCATTCTACAAACGTCATATTGTTATGTGTTTCATTTCCGTTAGCAAAGTTAAGGCGTGGACTGATAAAAAGTAAAAAACAAAAATGATTGACTAAACGAATCTGCGGCCCTTAGCAAGAAACGAACGCACGCTGAAATGTTTCTATTTTTGTTGTAAAAAAAAAAAAAAGGACGCAGGAAGGATAGGCTGGTACGTCTCCTTCTTACATACTGATCCACTCGTACTGCTTTCGTAAGTCGATATATTGGTCACGAGTTTCAAGAACTAAGTTATTTTAGTGACGTCATTAGCCAGTGTCTAGCCGCGTTGGGGATCCGTGCGGTCTGGGGCGTCTTGCCACGGTTCGCGCGGCTCCTCCCTTCGAAAGTTCGAGTCCTCCCTTGGGCTCGTGTGTGTGTATGTGTTTGTGTGTGTGTGAGTTGTCCTTAGCGTAAGTTAAAGTTAGAATAAGTAGTGTGTAAGCCTGGGGACCGATGACCTCAGCAGTTTGGTCCCATTTTTGCCAGTGTTTACTGCTAATTTTCTCCGGGGTCGCCCTGTGTAGTGCTCTCGTCTTGAGCTTGGCACGATCTTCTTCTGCACCCACCAGGGCGACGGGAACTCTTGCTAGAATAAAATGCACAGCCAAGCAGCAAACGCGACCGTTTCTGTACAGTTGGCTGGCCGCGACTTTATTGGACTTACCGCTCGAGCGCTTGTTCCGGAATAACAAAGCGCGAACCAAACGGATCTGCGACAGCAGAGTTATTCTGCAACGTGGCAACGCTAGAAATGGCGCCTGAGATAAAACGGAACGGCTTTCACAAAAAGCCTCATATAACGGCCTACAAAAAGTGCAAAAAATGCTCTGTTATCGCCGGCGGGCACACAGAGACGGCGAGCTGTTCACGTGGGGACGTGGAATAAATTAATGCTGAATTTTCTCCTCCCTTTCATGTCTCTTTACGACGCACTCACAAATTGTAGTTTTATCAAAGGAAATAATGTGGGTTCCTCCGCGGACCTGCACCTGTGTTCGAGCTGTCATTAATATTGTACTAGCTGTATCGAACAGCGTGAAACTCGTGCTGCATACGGCGAACACGGTGAAAAGAGTGTGAATTTTAGGGACAATCAATCTCACTGGAAGCTATGCTCTTTCACATGGAAAGGAAGTTAGACATTGACGAACTGTCGACATCTAGGTCTTTATATCTACATTTTTGCTCCGTAAGCCACCTTACGATGTGTGGCGGAGAGTGCTTTTGGTACCACAATTTCCCCCTCTCCTCCCCGGTCCCTTCTTCCCTCTTTCCCTTTTCTGTTCTTAAGTGGTGCTTGGGAAGAGTGATTGCCTGTAAGCCTCCGTATTAACTTCGCTATATCCAATTTTCTGTTTTGATCATTTCTGATTAAAAGTATTCGGCCGCTGCCAAGTAGTCATGTGACGCAGGCCCGCCGGTGTGAAAGGAGGTGGGGAGTTTCGTCAGTAGAGAATCAGTAACAACAGAATGTGTCAGTTATGATAGCCCAGTGACATCGAAGGTGGACTTGTCACTGGATTTCACCCAAGTAACAAGTCTATCACGCAAATTTCAATGTTTCTAAACGTGCAAATTCAACGGTTGGTGATGTGATTGTGAAATAGAAACTGTAACTGTTCAATACACGTTCGTTTTGTTGAGAATCAGAGACCCGATAAACTACAATTCCGAACACATTTCAAAGAAGTTAAAATCTTCTGGGTTATTAGGCCGCCTCATATTTGCTCTAACATTTTCGACCCCTCTGCTGGGATCTCCCTCAGGATCTTCCGGTGTGCACTGCTGTTCTAGCAGCCTAATAATCGAGAAGATTTTAACTTCAATGAGAACGACCACGAAAGCCTGCAGACTTACAATTCAAAGAGATCGAAGTTACGACTGTATATATTATAGACTTTTGCATAAATGTACATGTACAAAGCATAATCCTGACCTGCAATTAACTATTTTACTAGAACTATAATTTTGTTTGTAAAGTAAATCACATTTTCGTACATATGTGAATCCAAGAACATTTAGATTTGGTATCATAATCATATTTATTGATCTCCGTAAGTGCTCAAAAAGATTATATCGGTAGAAAACTATACTATTTTACGCTTTTATGAAATATTAATCAATTGTAATTCTTTGGTCAAAGACAACGATAATACTGACTATATCGATCATGTAAACGTATCTTTGTATTGAAGCTATTGTATCTCTGTTCTTGTTCACTGGGACTGTATGTTACGTTACGATATGGTACTAGATAGTTTTGTTAATTTTTGAAAACTGCAACATGTGGAATAAAATAATTGTGAAGAGAACAGGTAGGGGCAATCAAAAAGTTTCCGTTTGAGCGCAATGCTGCAGCGTACATGTAACCCAACGCCACTCCGACGTGAATGTATAAGCACCGACATGTTGGCAAGGGTTATTGTGGCCTTCGAAAGGAAATTTTTTGATGGCCTCATATACAATCCCGCTGTATAATGTTGTACGGATAAACAGCAAAAAGACACCATTTTACAGCTTAAGCGTAAAGGAATCAGCCAACGAAGACTGAGCCAACTCAAAGAAGAACCTGCAACAAACGACGGGAAATGATTCTTCCTCTGAACTTCATGTTTTTAATAACTGAAGACATTTACCCTGTAAAACACACGCAGTAGTTGCGTAACATTTGGAGTGATTAACAGCATTTTAATTAAATTTTTGTACATGTTACATTTCAAAAGAAAGTAGAGGCATCAGAAAAGACGAAGGCACAACCATGGAGGCACAACCACAACTAAACCCATCCCAGGCAGATCTCATGAACTAACGGACAGGGACCTTCGAGCATTGCAGAGGGTGGTTGTAAAAGTCGCACGAGATAACTGAAGGAATCACTCATGAATTTAATAAGTGCTACCAGCAGTCCACCTACCATATAATTGAGAGTAAGAAGTTAAATTAATGGAGTACAGTGGTTCAGTAGCTCCTCGTAAGCAACACACCTCTGTAATTAGTGCTCAGTGATTCTTGAGTTGGAGTAAAAGCGGCGCCACTGGACAGTGGATGACTGTAAATGAGTGATTTGGAGTGATGAATCACGCCATACCCAGTAGCAATCAGATGGAAGAGTTTGTATTTGTCGAAGGGCTGAAGAACATTACCGGAATCATGTTTAGTGCCAGTAGTGAGGTAGGGAACAGGTGGTGTTATGGTATTGGGGGGGGGGGGGGGCTCTTTGTTAGGATGTAGTTCATTACATTCTTAAAAATGTTGAACGCGAAAAGATCTGCTTCCTATTCCTATCCTGTTCCGACCTCCATAACTTTTCCTCGACCTTCTCACACACCTTCCAGTATGATAGTATTACATTGTTTGTCTGTCTAAGGATTCCCTGAGATGATTTCTGCAGAGCATAAGTAGTACATGCTCCTTCCAATAATCTCACTCCTTTCTTTTCTCGGTAAAGTACTGGAGTGTCTAATCCTCTACCAGTTTCTAAAAGATAAAAACATCATCACCCCTGAGCAGTTTGGCTTTCGTCCCGAACATAGCGAGAGAAAGGAAACGCAGCACGGGGGCGGTCTTCCTAGACATCGCTCAAGCTTTCGATAAAGTCTTGCATCATGGCTTAATTGATAAACTAACCCAGTTAGATATCCAGGGATACATGATCAGCACTGATTAATTCCTGGCAGGGCAAAAGTACTCTGTCAGGTGGGCAAGCATATCAGCACAGTCAGGAACGCTGTGGCCAGAGACCCGCAAGGCTCGGTTCTGGGCCCTATATTGTACACGCTCTACACAAATGGCGTACCAAAAATGGCGAGAGGCGAAATTTCACTATATTCCGACAACACGGCAGTCTTTAAGAGCAGCACAAACCTAAACTTCATAACCAGGAAGCTCCAAGAACACCTCGACGCAATCATAAAATAGTGCAACGCCTGGAAAATCTAGATAAACCCGGAGGAAACTGTAGCTGTTCTGTATACTAACAAATTAACTCCACCAGGTCGCCAGAATGCGTTGAGCGACAGGAATATTCCGTGGAGCGACTTGGCGACTTACCTCGGAATCGTTCTAGACAAGCGACTCACGTTTGGAACAGACGTAAAGAATGGTTGCGCAGCCTAAAATCAACTGTAACCACTCCTCAAGTGTAAGGGGCTAAGATTTGACACGAAGCTACGGCTTTCCAAGAGCATCAGCCTGCCAACCGTGCTGTATTGATCAGAGGTGTGGTCCATGGCAGCTGAAACCCACATCAGGAAAACTACAGACACTGCAGGGCAGAGTTCTCCGCACTATAGCTGACGCTGACAGATATACGCCAAACACAGACATTAGGGAATATCTAGATGAGCCACCCATCCCTTTTTACATCAAAAAGAAGTCACAATCTCTGCACGAGGAGGCTTCCTCATCGACCGACCATCTCATCCAACAACTAGGCACACATTACCCCGACCTTACTCCACACTTAACAGACAATTTAGGCAGTAAAAAACACACATATATATCATACATACACCTATCATTCAGATCTATTAAAAACGCCATTTTCGAACTTCAGCCATGCTTGAAATCAAACGGTCGCATCCCAGTGGTGCTTTAGATAGAACAAAAATACAGTCAAACAGTCTAGTCTAATTCTGTTTTCGTCGGATTACTTTATCAGTTAATGGCTGTAGCCCCAGTTCTTTCCTTAATTCTTCATTTCTTATTCTGTCTTCTCTTGTGCACCCCTATTGTTTGACCTTTCTTCAGTTAGATCTTCTCCTGAAGGCATGCGAAAGATATTAACACATTTTACAGCATAGTGTGGCGCGTAGCAGAGTTCATACTGTCACAGAGGCGATGGGAAGGACACACTCCATATTGACGTCCACTAATAGATGTCTGGATTCTCTCGATGCGAAAGCGTGTGTTTGAGGAAGTTTCCCGACTCTGCCCAGATCGTATTATCTCGAAATATCAGTAGTAATCCTCTCCATGATATGCAGCACTTCTCTTTAACATTTTCCCCTGGAATTTGTCCAGCGTCTTCGTAATACCCTCTCGCCGACTAAACGATTTCGTAACAAAGTGCCCCGGCCTTCGTCGGATCTTCTCTAACTCTTCTATTAATCCAATCCGGTAAGCGTCCCAGAATGAAGAGCATATTCAAGAATCGGTGAAACAAGTATTTTTACAACACTTCTTTTGTAGACGAATTACATTTCCTGAACATTGTTAGAATGAATCTCAGATTCCCATCTGCCTTTCTTACAATTAGTTTGAGTCGTCCTTCCACCTCAGGTTACTCTGGATTGTTACTCCTAGGTACTTTACGTCAGTTACTGTTTCCCATGAACTGCCGCCAACAGTGTAACAGTACAGTAGTGGATTTATTCACCTGTTTGCGCACAATACATTACATTTATTTACGCCCTGGGTCCACAGCTACGCTCTGCACCAATCATTGATCCTCTGCATATCTCTTGGCAATTCGCTCCTTTCTTCCAGCGTTGCTACCTTCTTATAGACAACTCCATTATGGACCTCCCGACATTAGCCGCTGGATAATTTATGTGTACTGTAGACAGTAATGGTCCTGCTACATTTTCTTGGGGTTCCCCTGATTTTACCATCACACTGTTCGATTTAGTTCTGTTCACAGTGACGTGCTGGGTTCTGTTACTAGGAAATCCTGAATCCAGCCACAAACATGGACTGCGACTCGGCGAGCTGGTGTTTTGTTCACTAGACAACTCTGTCTATCTTCCACCAAGAGCAGATTCTTCAGTCGGCGGGCCATATGAGGAAGGCAGGTGGTGCTCAGGGAGCGAACTGAGGTGGATCACGAAGAGGAAGTTGGGGTAGGTGGGTTGGTGGGAGTGGAGGCGGGGTGTGGTGACAGAGATTGTGAGGGTACATATAGAAAGGATCGTCCATGAAGCGCAGCGAACTGGTGCTGTACTTTGCTTAAAAATCAGCGGTCGAGATAACAATAATATTTGTTTATTATGACCAGTTTCAGCTTATGTTTAATGTTTTTGGACCTCCTTGGCTGGTGATACCACGATCGTACACTGTGTACGATCGTACACAGTGCATGATCGTGGTGTCACGGGAAAAACCGAGGAGCCGCCAGCACCAGCCATAGGGGGCCCAAAAAGTATGAGGATGGCCTTAACATAAGACGAAACTGATCATAATAAACTAATGTTATTGCTATCTCGACTGTTGTTTTCAACCAAAGTTTGTGAGGATCTGTGCTGCGGTGTCCAGCTCGGCGGTTGCGTCCCTTGTTGTTCTGGGCCTTTCTGTGCGTTTGTGTCATCATCCATAAACTAGAGACGTGAATTTGACGCACGTCACCTTACGTGCAAGACTTTATATTCTTTGTCCTTTCTTCTTGGGGTCTCGGCCGAACTTGAAAGGGATGAAATTATTATTTTGGGAACTAGGGATTACATATCTTTGTACCCTCAGTCTATGCTTTGTGGCCGCCTTGTCCTGATCTTTCATTTCTTGGTGGTGTAGAGAACGACAGCCTCTCAATTACAATTAGAACCTAAGAAACATTGTAATAGTTATACGTATGATGAGTTATTGTTCTTAAGACCACATGATAGCGGCTTTAATGTAATCCTTAGGGCGCATGGCTTTTGTAAGGAACTGATGCGTATTTTAGTACGTTTTAGTGTTGCCCATAGAGCCCGCCAAGTCTACGGTGTGTCCTACATCACCATGTGGTTGTGTTATTTATCTGTCTGCTTGTGGGCGGCCGGCCGCGGTGGTCTCGCGGTTCTAGGCGCTCAGTCCGGAACCGTGCGACTGCTACGGTCGCAGGTTCGAATCCTGCCTCGGGCATGGATGTGTGTGATGTCCTTAGGTTAGTTAGGTTTAAGTAGTTCTAAGTTCTAGGGGACTAATGACCACAGCAGTTGAGTCCCATAGTGCTCAGAGCCATTTTGCTTGTGGGCGGGAGAGGTACAAATTGTAAGCTAGTACCTGACAGAACGTTTTATTGTAATAGAACGCCCTTTGTATTTATTTATACTTGTTGTGTCGCCTAGTGCGAAGATTGCTTAAAGGATCGTGTTGCCTTATAGTTGGTTGCTTGGGGAAGGAGACCAGACAGCGTGGTCATCGGTCTCATCGGATTAGGGAAGGATGGGGAAGGAAGTCGGCCGTGCCCTCTCAGAGGAACCATCCCGGCATTTGCCTGGAGTGATTTAGGGAAATCACGGAAAACCTAAATCAGGATGGCCGGACGCGGGATTGAACCGTCGTCCTTCCGAATTTGAGTACAGTGTGTTGCCTTATATTTGTTAGTCGGGACTTGCTACTAAGGTGACTGAATTGGAGGTGCCCTTGTATTTCAGTAGATAATTTACGACTTTGTCAGTCTTATATGTAAATATTAAGGACGAAGATTTGCTTAACATTACTGTACCCGGGCTGCGGCTTAGTACTTTGTCCTTCTGACATCTTCAACTTTTATAGTCCTGTCTTCCTCAGTTGCGTGTAATATTACGGTATATTAATAATTTTTACTTATGGACCGTCTGACAGCAACTGTATAAAACACAATTTTAGTGCCATACGCGTTTAGCCTTTATTTTCTGCAAGGCATCATCAGTGGCAGGTTGCGTGGACAATTTCCTACATATTACGCTCCTGTTGCATTTTTGGTGTTGTTCTTCTTCTTATGAACGCCTTTGCGGGTCATGTGAAGATCTGGTATTTGTATCTGAACTAGTAAGATTTTCTGTATCTCAAATGTCATATTTGTTATTTATGTTGAGCTTGTCCCTTCCATTCGCAGGAACAAGCTCAGGTCCCTGTGAAGCATTCGGTCGGTTCCACCGGCTTCCTGGTTTCCGTAGAGGCAACGTACACATCGTAAATGCTAGCTGGTGTATGTACCAGTGGCGAGGGGTTCTCAGTCTGCATATAGAGCCTGTATCTCTCATAGAGCGAATCCCGTAGACAAGTAGAATTTACTGTCAAAAAATTACTCTGTTCTCTTTTGGTTCCGTGGCTTTGAGATTTCATGTAACAGCGGTGCTTGATATCTTCTGAGATTGTGATGTGCCCGTGTAATAGTCTATCAGCAAAAGAGCTGGCGAATTGTCATTTAAAAACAAAGTTCTAATAGTGATTGTTTCTAAAGCTTTTTTTTTTCGGCAAGTTTACCTCAGTTATTTATTCTTGGGATCTCTTTGGATGTTCTCTAATTAATTACTTGTTTGTTTTTGGGAGAGACATTTATTTCCTAAAGTAACATTGCATGCTTAAGAAATTGTGGAAGTAAATGTTTTAAATGTTAGTGCCCTGGTAAAGGCAATAGTTTTATGAGTATTCTACTACATTGGAAACATTTTATGCTCAATTAGAAGAATATTTGTCTTGTTTCTTGTTAGCTTTATGGAACAACATTGTGTGGCTTTAAGTTATTCACTTGTTCTCAGATATGGGTCAGTTAAAGTTTTAGTGGGCTCTTACTTCTTATTAATAAGTTCCTTTTGCTAATGGCGGGCACGTTTTAATTGTTTGACGTACTTTTATTTTTGTCAGACGGTGCTTATTGTTGAAGAAAACCTATGGAGCCAAGTTGTTTCACTTCGGTCATTTCCTGGGAATCCTGAGGGCCAAGGTCCATATCACTGAGTTTAGTAAAATCTCTGTTTGTGAAGGCAATGTTGACTTTTATAGTGAAGATTTGCGTCGTCCAAAAGCATCATAATATGTGAGCATGAAACACATTCTACAAAACTACAAGAAAACTATGTCAGAAATGTCAGCCTAAAGTCACATGACTAGATGAAGTGGACGGGGAATGACAAGCGAAGGAACCAGCTGGTGGTTGGAAGGAACTATGGTCTCGAACAATCAAGACGACAGCAGCGTCTTAGATAGGCTACCAGTTTATTAAGCATCTTAAGCAGGACTTAATGTGAACATTGTCAGTTATTCTTCAAGTGCAGAGTCTTGTAAGATCGTCTGTATCAAGTGTACTTTAACATTCAAAAACAGCTGTAAATACTCTGAACATTCGTGCAGAAATGGATTGTACAAAGTTATATAAATCTTCATACCTATGTTGTGCTATCATCTGTTACAGCTGCGCTCTGTCTTCTGATGCAGCAAACCAAAGAAACGACCGTCGTGCCGGGCGAGCGTATTTTCGTACGACGCAAGGAACCATCTAAGAATTCGACTGGAGTAACTTATGGAATCCACGGAAAAAATAAATAGCCAGATGATGATATGAATCTCACTCCTCAGGAAAGGTAGTTAAGTGCCTCCATTCAAATTAGTTTAATAGATTTTCCAAAATGCAGAAGAAGTGAAGGAGAAATGTAGACGGTAAAAGTTAGCGGGGATTAGGGGATTCATGGACCGGACTATACTTTCAGCACAACTGTCAGCTACAATTCTCTTTGAGGAAAACACAGTGAAACTTTGACAATACAGAAATAAATTCATTGATCCAAAGTTTTCGTAAGTGCTTTATTAAGTCTCATAACAGAAAGAACCTAGTATGGTACATAAATCCGTGTGATTTATCATCAAATTTATAAAAATAAGGTTACGTACTAAGATGGAGTACCACACACACGCTCACGCACACACACACATACACACACACACACACACACACACACACACAATCCCAAATTTATGTGAGCATAATACCTCAAATTTTATCCGTCTTAGACCTAAATCCTCGTTTCAAAACATCCACTGCAGTTAGAATTAAGGTTATCTGTTCTTCACTTACCACGAAAATATGTGAGACTTGCGGCAAAAAAACTTTATTCAAAAAAATTCAAATGGCTCCAAGCACTATGGGACTTAATATCTAAGGTCATCAGTTCCCTAGACTTAAACTACTTAAACCTAACTAACCTAAGGATATCACAAACATCCATGCCCGAGGCAGGATTCGAACCTGCGACCGTAGCAGCAGCGCTGTTCCGGACTGAAGCTCCTAGAACCACTTGGCCACCGCGGCCGGCAAATAACTTTATTCTTTGCTTCTGTACATTTTGAAATTATATAATGTTGTACTTTAATCACTGCCTGAACTGCAGCAGCTTGAAGTTTGAGCAACATACGAGCGACATTTGTTTTTTCTTAGTTGTAGGCACGTTAACCAATACAAAGAAGCCTCCGTGTGTACACCGTTGGTTAATGTATGCGTCCCTTATTTCCCCACTGTCAGTAGGATCACCACTGTTCAATAAATTATATCTCCAATCCTGGAGTAACAATGACTAGTGGTCAAAGTAAACCCGAAACAGAGAAATTATGCACATGACCTAACAAATTGTAATACAGTAGAGGTGTGAACAAAAAGCTAACCAGTGGTCTATTCCGAGAATTAATCGAGTAATATAAATGATATACTAGAAAACACCGATTGCTTTTTAGTTAAATGATATCGGTGGATTTTGCACACCATGATTGTAAATACTTTTTCGTATACAATTATAAGTTACAACAAGTTTTACAACTGTTTCGGAAAATCTCAGCGCTACATGGCGCCATTTAGCGTATATTGATACAACTTTGCCACTAAACAGTATATACTAAACACCTAACTGATGCCAACAGAAGGTTGTAAAAGTTTTGTTGTATGAGTAGGCGGTCGAAGTACACGCTGTTTATGGTACAAAGAAGAAAAGAGCATTGGTTAACAAGATGCAGACCAGAGAATCTAAATTCACTGTACACCTTGTACGACAAAACAGCTTCATAAAAACATATTGGAAGGAAAAATCCTGGGAAAAATTCGAGAGGAAAGCCTAGAAAACCGAAATTACAAAGTGTTATTAGTGGAATGAACTGCTACAGCAGCAACCAAATGGCAAAGCTGGCGAGGGACAGGGAAGGATGATTACATCAACAAAGCGTTGACTTTCCTGTCTGAGGATGAGGATAAAGCACACTGAGCTTTATAGCGCTAACGTGTAGCGTCCTTGTTAGGTTTCTCGTCGCGTGTTTAAGCACTTTGTTCTCGTAAAAGCTCTGAGGCAGCTCATCTATTTGTGTTTCTGTGGAGAAATACTTCGCGCTGGGCGATTATTCCGCGTTCCGTGCGACAGAGCTGCCCGTTGCGGCGGAGCGCTTTCTTTCCGCGCCGAGACAACGCTAAGGAGGAGCGATGTCGCGCCCCAGTGTGTTTGCTCACGGTCGCCCACGCGCTGCTCGTTAACGGAATTTACTGCTCCTACCGCCCAGAGGGTCGCGAGATACTCTCTCTCAGCCCGCCGCCTCCATCACTAAATGTGACTTTTAATGAACTCGGCCTCAGCAAAATTTTTATACTCCGACTTTCGTCGTTGAAATCTATGGAACGCCCAGAGGCGGTTGCGTCTGTTGAAAATTCGCAGAGGACAGACTTGCGTGGGTGACTTAACTATGCGTTCCACAAGGCGAAAACAATCAGCATTCAAACATGTGCAAAGAAAATCATAACTCAGATACTTGATATTGATAGGGAATAAAGTGCGAATCAAATTTTCTGCTTCAAATGGTTCAAATGGCTTTGAGCACTATGCGACTTAGCTTCTGGGGTCATCAGTCGCCTAGGACTTAGAACTAATTAAACCTAACTAACCTAAGGACATCACACACATCCATGCCCGAGGCAGGATTCGAACCTGCGACCTTAGCGGTAGCTCGGCTCCAGACTGTAGCGCCTAGAACCGCACGGCCACTCCGGCCGGCAATCAACTTTTCTATCAACCACCTACGAGACTTAATACTTAACACACAAACCTTCCAAAAATAGGAGCAAAATATTTCTACTTAAAATGAAGACAAAAATTCGTTTGGTGCCTTCCTAAGAGGCAGTGTCTATTCTTTCTGAACGAACAATGTATCCGTGGACCAAATTCAAAGAATTTCAATCTCTAAATAAGAGAAATCAGAGCTCACACGGAAAGATTTAAGTATTAATTTTTCCGGCGTGCTTATCAAGAATGAAATAATGGAAAAATAGTGTGAAAATGGTTCGATGAACCGTATTCCAGGCACTGAAATGTGAATAGACAGATTTAGGTGCGAATGTAGATCTAGTTTAACTGCCGTCTATTTACAGCATGTTTGAAAATAGATTTCGCGTATTCTTACTGGAGGCAGAATGTGACAAAACCGCAAAAAAGTTCCTATAATGGTGTGTCGTAATACCAATAATACACTCCTGGAAATTGAAATAAGAACACCGTGAATTCATTGGCCCAGGAAGGGGAAACTTTATTGACACATTCCTGGGGTCAGATACATCACATGATCACACTGACAGAACCACAGGCACATAGACACAGGCAACAGAGCACGCACAATGTCGGCACTAGTACAGTGTATATCCACCTTTCGCAGCAATGCAGGCTGCTATTCTCCCATGGAGACGATCGTAGAGATGCTGGATGTAGTCCTGTGGAACGGCTTGCCATGCCATTTCCACCTGGCGCCTCAGTTGGACCAGCGTTCGTGCTGGACGTGCAGACCGCGTGAGACGACGCTTCATCCAGTCCCAAACATGCTCAATGGGGGACAGATCCGGAGATCTTGCTGGCCAGGGTAGTTGACTTACACCTTCTAGAGCACGTTGGGTGGCACGGGATACATGCGGACGTGCATTGTCCTGTTGGAACAGCAAGTTCCCTTGCCGGTCTAGGAATGGTAGAACGATGGGTTCGATGACGGTTTGGATGTACCGTGCACTATTCAGTGTCCCCTCGACGATCACCAGTGGTGTACGGCCAGTGTAGGAGATCGCTCCCCACACCATGATGCCGGGTGTTGGCCCTGTGTGCCTCGGTCGTATGCAGTCCTGATTGTGGCGCTCACCTGCACGGCGCCAAACACGCATACGACCATCATTGGCACCAAGGCAGAAGCGACTCTCATCGCTGAAGACGACACGTCTCCATTCGTCCCTCCATTCACGCCTGTCGCGACACCACTGGAGGCGGGCTGCACGATGTTGGGGCGTGAGCGGAAGACGGCCTAACGGTGTGCGGGACCGTAGCCCAGCTTCATGGAGACGGTTGCGAATGGTCCTCGCCGATACCCCAGGAGCAACAGCGTCCCTAATTTGCTGGGAAGTGGCGGTGCGGTCCCCTACGGCACTGCGTAGGATCCTACGGTCTTGGCGTGCATCCGTGCGTCGCTGCGGTCCGGTCCCAGGTCGACGGGCACGTGCACCTTCCGCCGACCACTGGCGACAACATCGATGTACTGTGGAGACCTCACGCCCCACGTGTTGAGCAATTCGGCGGTACGTCCACCCGGCCTCCCGCATGCCCACTATACGCCCTCGCTCAAAGTCCGTCAACTGCACATATGGTTCACGTCCACGCTGTCGCGGCATGCTACCAGTGTTAAAGACTGCGATGGAGCTCCGTATGCCACGGCAAACTGGCTGACACTGACGGCGGCGGTGCACAAATGCTGCGCAGCTAGCGCCATTCGACGGCCAACACCGCGGTTCCTGGTGTGTCCGCTGTGCCGTGCGTGTGATCATTGCTTGTACAGCCCTCTCGCAGTGTCCGGAGCAAGTATGGTGGGTCTGACACACCGGTGTCAATGTGTTCTTTTTTCCATTTCCAGGAGTGTACCTATTGAGATATGGGCCAAATAGGCCTCTAATTCCCATCTGTCTGTTACTTAGATGCAGAAATTACAGACCAGTCTTACATGTCGTTACCAGTCATCGTGACACATCCATCAACCGTTCTTCACAGTGAATCATGCACCCTATCAATGACACCTGGTTCTGTTCTGCTGCGTCCATCCGTAGGCCCTACTTTCCTGTAACGTTTTCTCATTGTTAGTGGGTGGGCCGTAAGCAATTACCTTTAAATTCAGAAATTCAGCGGATTCAGGACTGGCGAACGGCAAGGTTATGCTACCGGGCCTACTCGATATCCATCGCCCGTGAATCGTTACTGCGATTAGTGTTACACGATCTACAAAAATTGAGGTGGTGCCCCACAGTGGATAAATAACAAGTTCAACGTTCTTCAACAGATCTGGTAATTAGTACCTTTAATTGGTGATATACAGTATCTGTGTCCCTGTGAGTCACCGACAACTCCTCCCCATGCATTAATACTGAATAGATCCTCGTGCCTCACCTCCATGGTTGTCCGAGGATATGCATGTGTTCACACATAATGGTAGTTCACTATGCCATCTATTGTGAACCCTCCCTACACCACCGAATATAACATTACTCGGTAGAGTAAAGTGTCTGAAATCACAACAGGTTTCCGGGAATGTAATTGTAACAGCGTTTCTTCTTCATTTGAACAATCCCACCCATTGTAAGAAAATATGATATGTTTTCTTAAACACCTAGTGAATTCTGTGTTGTGCCTAGAGGAAGCTACTTTAGTCCAGCCGTAGCCGTGTGTTCTTTGACTTCTCTGGGAGTATGCTCATTGAGCTAGAACACACGAAATATTAGTTCACTTTATTACATAATGAATGAAATACGTACTTTGACACATTTCTTTGCCACAGCAGTAATGCATAATTTACGTCAATGACTAGCAACGCATCACAAACCGTTCTCCTGAGGCACAGTATTAAACATTTACTACAGTACAAGTTCATGAGAAACTTTGAAAGCTCCTTGGTCATACAACACGGTGTTGACTCCTTCAGATGAGGTGACGAATTGGGCAGAGCTCTTCCACGCCAGGCACTGTATTGACCTCAGCAAGAGGGAGCTGCTACGCCGAGAGGGAGGCGCTGTCCTCCTGGAGAGACTTCCCCTGGTTATTGTGGAGAGCAGTTAGCCCCCGCTGATGTCTGTGATACCGATTCGCTTTGCCGACTTGGGTGTGGCACTTCGGTCTCTAGATTGTACCACACTCTGCAAGTCACTTTTCCGTCCCACTGACTTTAGCTGTTCGTTTCTTTTCATATTGTTTCCTAGCAAGCTGGAGAGACATAATATTAGTCAACTCAGAGAACATAGGTAACACTGGAAGGCTGTAAATGGTGATCGGTAGGTGATATGACCCTCTATCGCTGACTTAGGTCGTGGTAGCGAAGTGGTTATGTCGCAGTCGACGGTATGGAATCAGCGCAGTAAGATCGGTCGACTGCGAGACTTGACAGAATAGCCAAAGAAAGCTATCGTGTTTGGACACGCAACACGACAACACCGTGAATATTTTTTTATTTATTTTTATTTCAGCCTCCACGCTCCATATGGGCGGTGGGTGAAGGGAGGGGCTATCAGCTGTACAATACTCCGCTTATCAGCCAAGAGCTTTCCTAAAGAGATAACTCAGACGGTAGAAAAATAAAGATATGAGGACGTTTAAATTTTAAATTAAGAAGAGTAATGACCGACAGCTAACAGGACGACAAATACACTCAAGCGCCAAAGGGACAGGATATGCATGCGTATTCAAATACACAGATACACTATGTCATCAAAAGTATGCACTCACCCCCAAAAACATACGTTTTTCATATTAGGTGCATTGTGCTGCCACCTACTTTTTAATTTCTTATATTCTTATATTTCGTTCTTACTTCAGTTCTTATGTAAAGTGTTATATTTTATTCTTATGTTTATTCTTCAGGAAAATTTCGTGCATTCCCGTTGATGATAATGATCTTAGAAACATTCGAAACACAGAAATTCAGAACACTACGAGCATCGAGCGAAGGTTGGTTACCCACAGTGGCATTTCTTTGTATAAGTATCGCTCAGGAGAGAAACGTCCTTAACATTGCTCAATATTTAAAACGATAGCAATAATTCGCGGGAAGCGTTTATAAAAGATCATTTTACTGTAAACTGCCACTTGAACTTGATTATTAATCAAGATGCACTAAAGGAATTTCACTGGAAAAAATTTCAGATAATTGTCTTACTCATTTATTTATTTTTTCCACACCAGACATACAATCAGTGGACGTTATTCCAGTATGCACTGAAGAATATTCATGTAATGACCCTCTACAGACCCGGGTAGATACATAAAAAGAAAATAATAATCAGATTCCGAACAGGGGGTGCGAAAAGTGTGAAGCCGTGACATTAACGACTGAGCCACCACTTCGTTTGAACCACAAACACACTAAGAGTCACACAAAATATTTTGTAATCTTTGACGGTTGTTTTCTCAGAAACGGTCGAGTGGTTACATATAAGCTGAGACATGTATTAGCTTATTTCGACTCCTCTTCCACTTAGAAAAGTTTATGGCACATCGGGTTACGGCACTTGCCCGTTTTCTCGTCGAAAGTTAGTTGTAGAGCTATAATGCTTCACTTCTTGCGCTGGTGTAATATAAAAGGTGAGAGTAATTTATAGTGTTGTTAGCTTTTTCCTGCACAGGGCATGGTATTCATCAACAATCGTTTTAGCAACTTAAGACCAGGTTCTCATTCAAATGAGCAAAAAATTGGCAAAGTTTGGAAAATGTTTTTGAGACAATTAAAAGATATACAAAAGAACTGTTTGTGGATTATGACTGATCCTGCTTTTAACTTTACTTTCGATTTTGAATACTGAAAAATAAAATGGCACATGTAATTATGGTTTGATCAAGGGCTTGTTAGTTTGAAGTACGCAGTCTGCGTGCAGTGTAGCCCCTCAGGAGCTATTTTAAATCAAAACTGGATGACATCAGTCGAAACTACATTAACTTTATGTGAGCTTGTACTTAACCACAGTGAAATAACCTTAACTTTAACGATATGCGGGTAACTCGAATTTTGAGTACGGTGTTTGGAGGTTAGGGCTTTACAAAAAATAGTTAATATCAACAAATTTATATATCACAGGTATAAGCTCCGAAGGAATGTGTTAACATTTTGGGGGTCGAAGGTGGAAGTGAACAGGTTGAACCGTTTTTATTTTATGCAGCACGCAGTTCTGTAAAATCGTTTCTCGAGAAAACACAGTTTAAAGTTTAGGTAAAAGCTTATGTATTATTATTTCAATTTGCATAAGAACCTCATGTTATATATATATTTTCCATTCAACACTGTGTGTGTGTGTGTGTGTGTGTGTGTGTTAGGATCTGCTGGACGCCCAACGGTGAGGTCATCAGCGCCCTTACACTTATGAAAACACGAATGTGGAGATGAACTAAAAGTTTTGTACGCGCATGCACTCGAAATGACCACACAGTCACTCTGTATCACATGCCCAAAAACCAGTTAGGAGGGAAGAGATCTAACCAAGAAATTAAAACACAGAGAAACCTAAACACAGAAGAAGTAAAAGAAAAGCACAAGGGAATGTGACTGGCTGATCACTCACAAAAAGTAGGGTGAGCCAGCCACCCTTTGACACATTAAGAACAACTCCGTAAAATATTGTTAAAACGTTGGACAATTCACAAAACTTTAAAACCCTAGCCACATCCGTTGCCGTGGGTAAAGGTATCATTGATGTCGATGCTGAAGTTCAGCCTGCACCCTCGAAACACACATGGTCCCTCGATAAGTTCCGTGGCGGAGACGTTCTTCAACTTATTACTCCTCTTGTCGGCAGCAGAGGTCGTCATTTCAATGTTTTCAATTGTTTTGTAGACTGTTTGACGAGAACGTCGACGATACCTTCTGTAAGGCATGTTGGCAGCGTTCAATGCAGTTGCCTGTGCAGCAGCAGCAGCGCGAATGTGCCGCTGCGCGGCGATCGCTCGCTTTTATTCACGCGGCAGAGCGCGGGACCTTGGTTCGGACTTAGCCGATTTCACAGTGCCAGCCGCGCGTTATCCCGGACGCGAGCACTAGTCGCACTAGAGTGCTCGCGTCGGCTTAGAGCGTCGAGTCCGCGGCTGGCGCGCTGCCAAACTGACGTAGCACCGCCTTATCGGCGGGGTCAAAGGTCATGCGCACACAAACATGACGTGACATGCTGTTCTCGCTCTATGCCGACAGATTCTAGATGTACCCTTGTCGACAAGATCGCCGTTTAACAATCAGAGCAGTGTCTGAGTTAACAGGAGTTGACAAGGAAAGTGTCGAAGAAGTTTACCGATTTTTTCAATGTTTGCATCAGTTTTTGCTGACAATGGTCTGCCAGTGCGAGTGTCATCACTGGTGTCTTCGCGGCCATCTTTAAATCGTTTAAACCACTCAAACATTTGTGTTCGCGATAAACAATCATCGCCGTACACTTGTTGTAACATTACAAACGTTTCACTTGCAGATTTTAATAGTTTGAAACAAAATTTGATGTTAACACGCTGTTCTTTCTGTACACTCAACATTTTCCGACGCACGGACAAAACGTCAACTACTTAAAACAGACGCCACGGGCAGACTGAGTGCAGGAGGCAGATGAAACTCGAGCAGTAGGCGGAGCGAGAGTCACGTGACAGGCCACGCGACTTTCAGCCTTATTGCATTCGTTTTATTGTTTCACCAGTACTAGTTCGGTTTTTTTCTAGCCACACCTCGTATTGTCGACAGTGGACCGAAATCTTCGGAATCCACACTAAACGCGGCTAAGGAGTAGCCTGGTCTCTAACAACCAAACCAGACGATGCTTAATCATTCGCTACAGGGTCTTTCCTATAAAGCTCGTTAAGGCGATAACTACTGGGAAATGTACAGACCTTTCCTGGTTTGAGGAGTGGGATCAGAATTGCCTTCCTCCACGAGCTGTGGAAGTTGCCTGTGTGCCATGTTAGATTAAAACATTCGAGGAGGATTTCCTTTGATGCCGCTGGCGAATGTCGAAGCATGCAGTATCGAATTTGATCGTGACAGGGTGCTACGGGAATTCCACTGTTAAATGCAGAGGAGAGAGCAGATACGTGGAAAGAATACATTGAAAGCCTCTATGAGGGTGAAGACTTGTCTGATGTGATAGAAGAAGAAACAGGAGTCGATTTAGAAGAGATAGGAGATCCCGTATTAGAATCGGAATTTAAAAGAGCTTTGGAGGACTTACGGTCAAATAAGGCAGAAGGGATAGATAACATTCCATCAGAATTTCTAAAATCATTGGAGGAAGTGGCAACAAAACGGCTATTCACGTTGGTGTGTAGAATATATGAGACTGGCGACATACCATCTGACTTTCGGAAAAGCATCATCCACACAATTCCGAAGACGGCAAGAGCTGACAAGTGCGAGAATTATCGCACAATCAGCTTAACAGCTCGTGCGTCGAAGCTGCTTACAAGAATAATATACAGAAGAACGGAAAAGAAAATTGAGAATGCCCTAGGTGACGATCAGTTTGGCTTTAGGAAAAGTAAAGGGACGAGAGAGGCAATTCTGACGTTACGGCTAATAATGGAAGCAAGGCTAAAGAAAAATCAAGACACTTTCATAGGATTTGTCGACATGGAAAAAGCGTTCGACAATATAAAATGGTGCAAGCTGTTCGAGATTCTGAAAAAAGTAGGGGTAAGCTATAGGGAGAGACGGTCATATACAATATGTACAACAACCAAGAGGCAATAATAAGAGTGGACGATCAAGAACGAAGTGCTCGTATTAAGAAGGGTGTAAGACAAGGCTGTAGCCTTTCGCCCCTACTCTTCAATCTGTACATCGAGGAAGCAGTGATGGAAATAAAAGAAAGGTTCAGGAGTGGATTTAAAATACAAGGTGAAAGAATATCAATGATACGATTCGCTGATAACATTGCTATCCTGGGTGAAAATGAAGAAGAATTAAATGATCTGCTGAGCCCAATGAACAGTCTAATGAGTACACAGTATGGTTTGAGAGTAAATCGGAGAAAGACGAAGGTAATGAGAAGTAGTAGAAATGAGAAGAACAGCGAGAAACTTATCATCAGGATTGATGGTCACCAAGTCAATGAAGTTAAGGAATTCTGCTACCTATGCAGTAAAATAACCAATGACGGACGGAGCAAGGAGGACATCAAAAGCAGACTCGCTATGGCAAAAAAGGCATTTCTGGCCAAGAGAAGTCTACTAATATCAAATACCGGCCTTAATTTGAGGAAGAAATTTCTGAGGATGTACGTCTGGAGTACAGCATTGTATGGTAGTGAAACATGGACTGTGGGAAAACCGGAACACAAGAGAATCGAAGCATTTGAGATATGGTGGTATAGACGAATGTTGAAAATTAGGTGGACTGATAAGGTAAGGTATGAGGAGGTTCTACGCAGAATCGGAGAGGAAAGGAATATGTGGGAAACACTGGTAAGGAGAAGGGACAGGATGATAGGTCATCTGCTAAGACATGAGGGAATGACTTCCATGGTACTAGAGGGAGCTGTAGAGGGCAAAAACTGTAGAGGAAGACAGAGATTGGAATACGTCAAGCAAATAATTGAGGACGTAGGTTGCAAGTGCTACTCTGAGATGAAGAGGTTAGCACAGGAAAGGAATTCGTGGCGGGCCGCATCAAACCAGTCAGTAGACTGATAGACTGATGACCAAAAAAAAAAAAAAAAAAAAAAGGTGCAGTGTCACGAATCTCATTCAGTACCTATTCGAGCTCCCACAAGGAGAAAGGTGAGTTATAAGGCCTCAGAACTGTTGGACCTGAAGTCCAACATTTCCCTTTCTACAGTCGCACGACAGCAACGAAACGCCGGCTTGCATTTTCAGTAGTTTGTGTAAAATGTTCTGCCAGCGTCTGAGCAATGGCTCTGGGTGTTGTTTGGAAGCACCCAACTTTCAGCGCTGCTGCTATCGTTAAACGGCTGCGTTTACCGGAAATCCTCCGGATGGCTTCCTATACTTTTATAGAGGAAGTAGAACGATTGATGGAGTCCAGAAACGCTAGCCATGATCTTTTCTTACTCTCCCTAATGACGCGTCGAACCTTGGCCCTCGCGACTCGAAAGGCCCTAAGGTTGTCTGCTGTCGGCCGGCATTTAAAATGTCGAAGAGCCGCACGCCTCTCCCGGATCGCGGAACGGCACTCATCTGTCCTTCAAGGTACTGGTCGCCTCCTAAGATGACCTGAGGACTTTGGGATAGAAAGGTCAGAGCCACAACGGATCACTTGTGTGATGTGGTCCACCCATCCTTGGACGCTGTCGTAGCGTTCGAACACAGCCAGCTGGCTGGAACGCGTCCAGTTAGCCCTGCTGACCATCCATTTTGGAAGCTTAACTTCAGGTAGTGAGCCATTTAGTAGGAGGGGGCGGATTGGGAAATGGTCACTGGAATGAAAGTCGTCAATGACCTTGAAAACTAATATGAAGTTAGATTTTCAAAATTCAGAATTGCTAACCCAATATGGAGCACCAAAAATGTTGTTTTGATGTATTTTGAATAAACTTTGACGATAAAAAGTGTTTTCCTTACTTACGTTTAGTTTTCAATATCAGGACCGTGTATCAACCCTTCCTCTAACTCTGATTGTTCCTGGAGAACAATTACTTTGTTCCTCTTGGCTGACCAGGATGTGCTGCGTTCAGCAGCCTGCACCCGTTGTTCGTCAGCATTTTCAGCGACTGTGTTTGCATGCATATTGCAATGTATATCATTTGGTGACCGTGTGTCACGACATGACAAGTTTTGTACCTGAGCTGGGCGCCTCCAGCTGAGAGGGTGCCTCGGCCGCCGTGACAGTGGTTCGAACAATGAACTGTAGAAACTTCTGTAACGCACGCATTAAAAAACCTTTTCGTACCAGCATTCTAGACACATATATCTTTCAAAACGTGTAATAAAAACGAGTTTTCGACCATTTTGGATTCGAATCTGGCCTTAAATGTCAACAAGAACAAATATCTGTATGAGGTGCAGGCGTTTTGGTGTTCAATGTAAATGAACAGCAGTCGCATTTTGCTCTACAGGAGGATGAGAGATAACGGTCTCACGTTCTGAACCCGAAGACTGCTCGCCAGATCTGAAAGTTAATTGCTAATATCGAGGAAGTGCCTCTTGGAATGGGGCTTTGTGACACAGCTAATGGTGTCGTCACTGAGCTCCATGGAATCATTTTTTCGGAACTGGCGGCCCCTACAGCCGCGAATACACTCTTCTATTCGTTGCGGCGCTGAATCATACAGCGCCGAAAGTCATGTTGGGGATTCTCTTGCCATGCCTGAGGCACATACTGTGATATTTCATAAACACTGCTGGCTGGAAGCTGGTATGTATCTAAGTCTTGCTCTATGAGTGACGCACCAGAAGACTGGGTGAGTCATCAAGGCGTTCGATGTGTGAACTGCGGTTTGAGGTCTTGCGTTATCCTACTGGAATATGTTGTTTGGTACCCTACTAATATAGGGACTTGTCACATACCGGAGAACATTCAGCCTACCTTCAATATATACGTCATGAACCCTGATGTCATATCCAAGAGCTCCCAGCAGCATGGTGAGGAATACGTCTTGAGGATCGGTGGAGTATTCTTGTGACCTTCCACCGGGTCGTCTGCCACGCAACGGCCCTGCCTCATCCTGGGTCGAGACTATACAAGTTTCTGTTGACAATAGTTTGATGTCAGCGCTATGTGAATCACAGCAAATCGAGACCTCAACCTGCTTCCAGTAACCTAATCCCGACGGCTCTTGCTGGCATATTCCCTGCAAAGTTTGCTCGGATTTCAGCTGTTGCCATTCGTCTGTTCGTCAGATTATCGCATAGAATTTTAATGGACTCCTTTTAGTACTCATGTAGATGACCTCACACTTTTTATTATTTAGAGTCAATTGCCACTTTCACACCATACAGATCCTAGTGGTAGGAGCGAGGAGGATGTGGTGAGGTACTGGTCCGCAATTACACTACGTATGTTACAAGAAATTATTATTTTAATATTAAAACTCAGAACTCAGTTTTCCTTCACAATTTAAAGTCATACACCCTTCATTGATATTTCAATTTCTAGTAATCATTTTCCAAATCGGCAATAATAGCTTCATGTCTATTCTCGTAACAAAAAGCTTGTAGATTTGAGCTGCATTATGGAAAATGATAAGAAAGGCAAGTGCGTTTGTGCTATTTCCATGCAATCACGCTCAAATTACATGTTTTACACACTCACTGTAGCTCAGGAAGAGAAGGTTGCTAAACTGAAAGCAAATTCACAGAGCTTAGGTAACAGCAATGCAGGCTAAAACATGAGCTAGAAACTTGGTCTGACTTTCGCAAATTTGACGTAATAAAATTCCAGAGGAATGAACTTACAGTTACCGTATAAATTATGAAAACTTATAAAAGGCATTTTAGCAAAGTTCTCTAGAGTGAACACATTTCTAAAAGAGCAACAATTATCAAGCAAATTCAGAGAGTGAACACATTAAAATTTAAGCTTGAATTCGAAAACACAAAATAACGTGAATCACTGGCAGACAGCATGTTCATGCAGTATCTACGTATAGGAGGTGAGGCATCTCATTAGAAACATCAAAGTTCCAAGAAAACGGTAGTAACAGCTTCGAATAAAATAGCGATTTCATGTAACTAACATCCAGTAATACCAGTAATTACTACTGACTAGCTTGCAGCATTGTAAAACACGGACTAGCTTACAACACGCGAAATTGAAACCCAGAATATTTAGCTTAAGAGTCTGGCTCCAAGAAATGGCTGTTTCCTGGGTTTTTAACAAAACATTAGTTATGAAGGCGGCCTTTACAATGTGTTAAGAAAGAACAATACTTGGGTAGAAACACCTGAAACATAGATTTGTTACCACAAGCTACCAACATAACTAAAACATATGACATGGCACTTATACTCTGATTACGAGCAATAGCTATTGATTAGAATGTTAACAAAACACGAGCAACATGAGATCACAGCACTGTTGAAATGTCGACATGAGAATAATCATAAATGGGCTTTCAGATGTACGCAGGGTGCCGGAACAGTATAAATAATACAAAAATTCTCACCGCTTTCTGGAGGACCGGCTAGATTTAACACGGTGGTGACAGGATACCAGAATAAGAGTAACTGACAAGAAATTAACACAGCGGCGACAGGATACCAGAGTAAGTATAATTGACAAGACTCCAACAACAGTCTACCACAGTGTCACCAGTTCACTGGGGGATCCACAATAGTCCGTTCCTCAAAATCTCAGAATAGCACATAGCCTGCTGAACTGTCGTCAGGATACTATTGGAGCCCGTTGAGACACACGTGCCTCTAGCAGTGGCAAGGAGGACCACGCTACCACACTGGTAACAGCCGCGTTAGACATACCACAGACGACTAGCCCGGCCCCTGTCGACATGAGCCCGCGTCACTCGCGGCACCTCTCAGATACCTACCACACAGCCCGCGGCGCTACTCTCGAAGCAAAAACCCCGGCAACGCGCACGAGCCGAAACAGCCTCCCACTCGTTGCATAAGAAACCCTCTGAAGTGAAAATTTCGAGAGAGAACAATCGAATATGCAAGATGCAAGAAGAGGCAGAAAAACCATTGCAAAATAGTTTGATAAAAGCAAGCAGGACGGCTCACTCATATGTTGTCTAAATCATTTTGCCATTGGTTTTGATCTTTACTAGACCGTAAACGATAGCATGGTCTACAACAGGGCTTCACAACATACGTGCTCGCGGAGCAAGCTGTGAGCAGCAAGGCGCGAGCACAGAGCAACGCGAGCACGCTACCCCCACTACCGTACTAGAGAGGAGAGTGGGGAGAGTCACGTGGGGCACACAACGGCTGCCGCCAGTCAATGTAAATCCGCGGCCACCTGCAGGGATATCACTCACGAATTATTACTGCGACAAATGAAACAAATGAAGGAGAATGTACACATGCCACATAATTTTATTAGCTTAGTGTATGCCTCTACATTCGCATTAATTTGTGAACTGTTACACAATAAAAGGTGTCACTGAAGTGTGAGATTCTCGGTTATCTTGTACTTTTTGCCCTTTACAATTGCGTCTATGTTCGGAGTAATTGTTCTTGTGCATTTTAGGTGCAGCGTTCAGTTTAAATTTCGATCAGACAATGCGTTTCTCAGGTGCGTCTTGTTACATTTCATTGCAGAGAACAGTTGTTCACAAACATATGTGGAACCGAACATTGATATTATTGTAGCCGCCAGTTTGTGCAGACGAGGAAATCTATCCTGAGGGAAGTGTCTGTATAATTCCAAAATGTTTTTCTTGTTCTGAAATTTGTCTCTGTATTCTTTGTCACACTGCAGGTCAATAATTTCTTGCTGCAGCTCAGGACGAATCTCTTCAATATTCGGTGAATATAGAGAGGAGAACAGATCAAAATCACTGTCTAGTGGTGTCAGATCTTGAAAGCGCTGATCAACTAAACTACGTGAATAACGTCCACAGTCTTTGTGAACATCTTGCATGGATGATAATTTAGGAAAATGAGCTAGGTTTCCTGTTTCCAGCTGACTCACCCAAAGTGTCAATTTCATTTTAAAAGCTCGTATTCGATCTATGAAATGAGTAATCAGCAGATCTTTACCTTGTAGTGAAATCTTCAAAGCATTCAGGTGGCTAGTTAATGTGCTAAGAACGCGAGATGACATTCAAACGTGCGCGCGCATTTCCCCTCCCTCCCTACTCCGCGACCTTGCAGCTGCTCGCGAGCACGTGCCTGAACAGACGCGAGTACTCACGCTCAAAACCGGCCAGTTGTTAAGCCCTGATCTACAAGAAATGTAAGAGCGCTGCTCTGACTGTCTCCTAAATTATTCGTATTGGCTAGGAACAGCAGAGGCCGTATATCACTTCCTTGGGAACATCAGGTATTACTTCTGTTTCACGCGATGTCTTATATAAATGTAAAAGAATGTAGATGTAAAAGAATTTACAATATTCCGTTTCATTTTTTTAGTTTCTCTCAAACATAATTCATAAGTATGTAGACGCCATTTTGTGTATGACGAGATTAGAAATATTGTGATTTCAATCACAATCCATTTGCAGAGAACCAGTTAGTATTTTCAATAATCAGTGGGACGAAAAACGAGTCCAAGTTGCGAATTTTTACTTTTCGTTCATGCGATGACTGGTTTCGCGCAGCAATCCATTTTCAAATAATCATAAAGTAGTCGAAAATGTCATTTCCGAAGATGTCAAAAACGTGCAATAAACATTTACAGTGCATACAGCATGTTGGAAGTTCGTAAATATTCAGTCTTTTACTAAATTTTTAACTGTTGGAGTTTCTCCGTTGGGCTCGTTGGTAACACTTGCATCGTCAACAGAGACAACTGTTTCAGTTTGGATGGCAGATTATTTATAAACGACAAGAACAAAAGTGCACCCAATATCCAGTCCTGTGGTACATCTGTGTTTATTCTTCTCGTCTCTGAACATCTGTTTCATTGTACACTTCCAAAGTTTCCTTGTGCATTCTAAAGAACTGCAATAAAAGCTGCCTTCTTTCAGTTACAGAGGGTGAAAATAAGTTAACTACAAGATATTGATTCAAAATATTGGAGTTCATTTAGAATATTACTGTGAACTTCACATTCACAATCAAAACAGGGGCACTGACACAAAGGACCGTACTTTTCAGCTTTAACAGCACAAACGCAACACCGAACTGAAAAAACACTTGTCACCATCATTCTCGTGTTACATCTCATTGAAAGGGATCGGGAAACCATTTCCGGTAGGGTTTCTAAAGACAACATAATATTATTATAATATTTTTTTTCAACTCTCAGTGGATAAGAATGGAACTGGCACAAACACACTTGTCTTTCTTACATTTTTCCCCGACTGCAGTTCAAATCTGCAGGCGTTTATTACGAGGGATAGCCATGAAGTTATTATTGTCACCAAGAAAGAACAAGTTTGTTTAAAATGCTAAAATGCACGTCTGCAGTCCGACAGTGAGGTTTCTGCTTAATAAAGGGCAACAATGTTGCTAAAATTCATGCTGAAATAAGGAACTGTACGGTAACAGAACCCCATCACATGACACAGTGTGAATATGGCTCGGTCAGTGTCATTGAGATAAAACAGGTCTGACTGACGATCGCGTGCTTGAGGTTAGCATATACTTGACACGACTGCATCACATTTCAAACGAGAAAACTTGTTACTGGCAAGCTACTGACGACTGTAACACATCTCTTCAACCACTTCTTAATCACAAATGTTTTCCTTGAGGCCTGGAAATAGGGTTTAGTTTAGCCATTACCTAAAAGAGGCGATTCCACAGCACCCTCTGATTACCGACCTACTTGCATTATTCCTGGACAAATCAAGGGCTTGGAATATATATTCCACGACCAGCTCACTAACTACCTATTTACAAACATCTTACTATATGAATACCAATCAGGCAAAGCATTTGACACTATAGATTATGAAATTTTGCTTACCAAACTTAGCAGCGTAAATTTCTCGCCAAGTGCAGCGCAATGATTCCGCCCATACCTGACCTCTAGCCAGTAATACGTCAGTTCCGGCACCATAAAGTCACCAAGTCACAATGGAGGCAGATAGTATCAGGCTTTCCCCAGGCTCCGGGATTAGCTCCTATCCTCTTGTCATTGTGGTAAATGACGTCTAATGAGTTTTCTCCTACTGCAAATACGACATGAATGCTGATGACAACCAGCTTTATACAAGTAGAAAGTCAATATACCTCAAGACAGCTATCGAGAATCACAGTACCGACCAGATGCGCTATCGAAATTGGCGCAGAATTTAGGTTTAAGGCTCAGCCCGTCAAAAGCCCAAGTGGTACTTGTTGTAATTCTATTCCTATAAGCCCGACCAACTTTAACCCAAAATGGGACAAGTATCAACTTCTGTCCTTGAGAAAAGAGTCCAGGAGTAATAATAGATGAAAATTTAAACTGGACTAACACGTAACGCAGCCAGGACAGCTGTGCATATGATGGTAAAAAAAATCATCAGAGTCGAACATCACAGATACCTTGTAGTTCCCTTATGCTGGAGCCTTCTTGTACGTTGCAGTTACGTGTTCAGATGCTGGTCTGACGTATGAGCGGGCCTCATGGCCCTAACAATATCAGATTAAATAATCCAAAATAAATAAAAAACGAAGTGACAGACCACCTCTCTTGGAAGAATCGGGAAATACAACAAATATGGAGCTCTGATGGACGAACATCGACATATCTTCATCGAGGCGCTGGTGCAAACAGTCAAAATCAGTCATGGATCAATTTTCAGCTTGTACAATATTTTGAGTATGACAATGGTCGCAGCCCACTGAATTCCGCGACTGCTCGCATTCATTCAAAACGCGCGTCCAACTGAGGCAGCAGCAGAAATGCTGCACCTGTGTCAGTCCAATCAGAAAGGCTTTCAGCGCTTGTAATCCCTATGGACGATTGCAGAATATAGCTGAGTGTCCCATGAACCTAAACCAAAGGAGCAAATCGTGGAATCATCTGGATTTACTTTCGACATTCAACACTGGACAAGGTGACACAGACTGGTTTTTGAGACTTCCAAGGTGTGCTGCTAAGAGATTATGCTATAAGGGAAAAGCCCTTATAACAGCTTCCTCCAGCAATCGCCTGACGAGATAACAGGAGGGTGTCAACACCAAGCGTCGTGAGAATCTCTCCGATGGTATGTGTTTCTGATCGATGACGGCGCCTCAGCAAATTCTGATCAGTCACACTGCTTATTCACGCTATCAACTTCTAACTCATCCTCCCGTAATCTTCTGGTGTGGCACACAGTGATTTACCCTTCTTTACACAGAGAAGAAACCATTTCTTGGGTAGCGTTCCCAGAATGACGATAGAGTAGTTTTCAAGTTGGAGCCGTTCATGAACAGCCAAGCTGTAGGCTATTACAACCAAAGTTTCCGCCAAGTTTTCAGTCGTTGGCAAGTACACTGTTACCACATGTATCGTCGCAGCTTGACAATTACCACTTACCTTCATATGTTTTTTATGCAATATGTGGTCAATAAAAAGTGAAACATGGTACGTGACAGGGTTAAAGGCAGAAGTTTTGTTGCACGCGCCTTTCAAACATCGCGAACCTGCGCACCATGCATGTCTTGTAGACCCACAGACGATCGATCAGCAATCGTTGCCGGCAAATCACAGTGCTGGGACCATATACACTCCTGGAAATGGAAAAAAGAACACATTGACACCGGTGTGTCAGACCCACCATACTTGCTCCGGACACTGAGAGAGGGCTGTACAAGCAATGATCACACGCACGGCACAGCGGACACACCAGGAACCGCGGTGTTGGCCGTCGAATGGCGCTAGCTGCGCAGCATTTGTGCACCGCCGCCGTCAGTGTCCGCCAGTTTGCCGTGGCATACGGAGCTCCATCGCAGTCTTTAACACTGGTAGCATGCCGCGACAGCGTGGACGTGAACCGTGTGTGCAGTTGACGGACTTTGAGCGAGGGCGTATAGTGGGCATGCGGGAGGCCGGGTGGACGTACCGCCGAATTGCTCAACACGTGGGGCGTGAGGTCTCCACAGTACATCGATGTTGTCGCCAGTGGTCGGCGGAAGGTGCACGTGCCCGTCGACCTGGGACCGGACCGCAGCGACGCACGGATGCACGCCAAGACCGTAGGATCCTACGCAGTGCCGTAGGAGACCGCACCGCCACTTCCCAGCAAATTAGGGACACTGTTGCTCCTGTGGTATCGGCGAGGACCATTCGCAACCGTCTCCATGAAGCTGGGCTACGGTCCCGCACACCGTTAGGCCGTCTTCCGCTCACGCCCCAACATCGTGCAGCCCACCTCCAGTGGTGTCGCGACAGGCGTGAATGGAGGGACGAATGGAGACGTGTCGTCTTCAGCGATGAGAGTCGCTTCTGCCTTGGTGCCAATGATGGTCGTATGCGTGTTTGGCGCCGTGCAGGTGAGCGCCACAATCAGGACTGCATACGACCGAGGCACACAGGGCCAACACCCGGCATCATGGTGTGGGGAGCGATCTCCTACACTGGCCGTACACCACTGGTGATCGTCGAGGGGACACTGAATAGTGCACGGTACATCCAAACCGTCATCGAACCCATCGTTCTACCATTCCTAGACCGGCAAGGGAACTTGCTGTTCCAACAGGACAATGCACGTCCGCATGTATCCCGTGCTACCCAACGTGCTCTAGAAGGTGTAAGTCAACTACCCTGGCCAGCAAGATCTCCGGATCTGTCCCCCATTGAGCATGTTTGGGACTGGATGAAGCGTCGTCTCACGCGGTCTGCACGTCCAGCACGAACGCTGGTCCAACTGAGGCGCCAGGTGGAAATGGCATGGCAAGCCGTTCCACAGGACTACATCCAACATCTCTACGATCGTCTCCATGGGAGAATAGCAGCCTGCATTGCTGCGAAAGGTGGATATACACTGTACTAGTGCCGACATTGTGCATGCTCTGTTGCCTGTGTCTATGTGCCTGTGGTTCTGTCAGTGTGATCATGTGATGTATCTGACCCCAGGAATGTGTCAATAAAGTTTCCCCTTCCTGGGCCAATGAATTCACGGTGTTCTTATTTCAATTTCCAGGAGTGTATTTCAGTTGGTAACATCACGCAGTTTGAAGCACAAGGCACTTGTCTATCGTTTGGGGCAGTACACCGAAGCAGAAGTGATTCAACCTTTTATCTTATTTGATGGATACGGACGCATTTAACCAGCAACTCTATACCTAATGGTGAGATTGCAGCAAGATACGAGCATTCAGGTGGTACTCACACGCTTGGAGACGATAAGGGTGTTGAAGTTACGTAAAGTCGTTTCATTTTCACATTGCGTTTTGCATTCGGACTTTCTGTGGAAAATGTTGTGCTCTGTTCTCGCTTTTGATCTCCCCAGTATACGTGGTGATCGGCATCCGCTTCTGAGTCAACTATCTGAACATCAAAATGACCTACAAACTGATTTTTCCCCATTAGCCGTCACAGTTGTGGTAATAGTCGTATCTTCGTGGCGAGTAGTTTCGGGCCGTCATGTCATGTCATTTTTCAAACCATAGCCTTAAGTGTAAGTGTAATCATACAATGTCAGGCATTGGTTTGAAATTGGATGCTATCGTCCGAAACTAGTTGTCACGAAGATATCATTATTATAGCAACTGTGATGGATATCGGGAAAATGAAAGTACTTCATACCCAAGTTGCTGCTCCTATCCTCCATTATGATGAAACTTTACAAACTGATTGTCTCACTCACAAGGTGACTTCTAAACAGTTCGAAAATTTGTTTTTGTGTAATTTTGTACTATGACGTTCGGAGGTTATGTTAAATGCTAGTCCGATGTTTGGCTTTATACGTAATGTTTGAGCTTGTACGTAAAATTTGTCATGCGCTATACTGGATTGTTGATGCATTTGGGCTTGAGAATTCATTGTCATATACCTGTCCTTTGTTCACAGATTCTACCAAGTGTACATAAACTTTATCTTTGAATACTTAATATTCGTTTCACATAAAATGTGGTCCATTCACTTCTACTGTAATTTTTCAGGCGCTACGCTACACTTGATCGCAGCGGTAGCATTTGTCTACAAGAATTTTACAGAAATCGAGATGAGGCATCGTTTACACAGTTATTGGAGTTTAGTTTCGGCATAGACGACGTCGTCGTTAATTAGTACTTCCACTACACAAGATTTCTGCGTTAAAGCTACTAGGCTGTGTAGGCAACAGATGACAAGTAAGTATGCTCTGTACAAACTATTGTATACTTCTAAGCAGTATTGGGCGAAGTTTGTAGTCAACGTTCTAGATCTAAATTCCGATAAGTTACTGTCCAGTAACCTACGACCTCCTCCTTCAGGGTGTGCTATGCGCACGCTTTATCTTCTCCAAACGTCAGCCACGAAGTGAGAATGCGTAATTAACTGGTCATATTGATTGTTTTGAGGGGTGCACTATCCCTGCACATATGACGGCTGGAAAAAACATGGGAACACCAAAAACACAACACATTACCATGCCTGAACGTAGTAGAAATACCGGTGCCATTCAAAACAGCTTCCATTTGTCTCGAATTGGATAAATAAAGGTCATTTATTGCTTTCAAGAGAATCTAATACCATTCTTCATGCAAAATAGTAGCAAGTTCAAGTAACTATTATGGTAAATAGCGATCACAAGCCATTCTTTCCAAAGAAGACCACAAAGAATAATATTCAATACATAGTAGTGCCTGTGTTATTCTGAATTACGATGCAATGTTCCTTTGGACTTGCTTCATATTTCAGAAAAACGTAGGCACACCGGGCAAGCGACTTTGAAGTAAAACGCATAACCTGTTCAGAAATATACACTATGTGAACAAAGGTATCCGGAGACCCCAAAAAACACACCTTTTTCATATTAGGTGCATTTTTCTGCCAGCTACTGGCAGGTACTCCATATCAGCGACCTCAGTAGTCATTAAACAACGTGAGAGAGCAGAATGGGATAGCCGGCCGAAGTGGCCGTGCGGTTAAAGGCGCTGCAGTCTGGAACCGCAAGACCGCTACGGTCGCAGGTTCGAATCCTGCCTCGGGCATGGATGTTTGTGATGTCCTTAGGTTAGTTAGGTTTAACTAGTTCTAAGTTCTAGGGGACTAATGACCTCAGCAGTTGAGTCCCATAGTGCTCAGAGCCATTTGAACCAATCAGAATGGGATACTCTATAGAACTCACGGACTTCGAACGTGGTCAGGTGATAGGGTGTTACTTGTGGCATATGACTCTACGCGAGATTTCCACTCTCCCAAACGTCCCTAGGTCCATTGTTTCCGATGTTATCTTGAAGAAGGGACACCTACAGCTCAAAAGCGGACAGGCCGACCTCGTCTGTTGACTGACAGAGACCGCCAACAGTTGAAGAGGGTCGTAAGGTGTAATAAGCTGACATCTATCCAGACCATCAGGATACACTGCAAGTAGAATGAGAAAACTTGGACTTCATGTTCGAGCGGCTGCTCATAAGCCACACATCACGCTGGAAAAATCCAAACGACGCCTCGCTTGGTGTAAGGAGCTCAAATATTGGACGAATGATCATTGGAAAAACGTTGTGACGAATCGTACACAATGTGGCGATATGATGGCAGGGACGGGTATGGCGAATTCCCGGTGAACGTCATCAGCCAGCGTTTGTAGTGCCAACAGTAAAATTCTGGGGCGCTGGTGTTATGGTGTGGTCTTGTTTTTTAAGGAGGAAGCTTGCACGTCATATTGTTCTGCGTGGCACTATCAGAGCACAGGACTTACATTGATGTTTTAAGCCCTTCTTGCTTCCCACTGTTGAAGAGAATTCGGGGATGGCGATTGCATCTTTCAACACGATCGAACACCTGTTCATAGTGCACGGCCTGTGGCGGAGCGGTTACACGACAATAACGTCCCTGCAATGGACTCGCTTGTACAGAGTCCTCACCTGAATCCTGTATAACACCTTTGTGATATTTTGCAACGCCGACTCCGTGCCAGGCCTCATCGACCAACATGGATACGTCTCCTCAGTGCAGCACTCTGTGAAGAATGGGCTGCCATTCCCAAAGAAACCTGATTGAACGTGTGCCTGCGAGAGTGGAAGCTGTCATCAAGGCTAAGGGTGGGCCAACGCCATACTGAATTCCAGCATTACCGATGGAGGGCGCCACGAACATGTAAGTCATTTTCAGCCAGGTCTCCGGATACTTTTGATCGCATAGTGTACATAACGGATATAGGAGTACAGGTTGTAGAACCATGGTTGACGGCATATGGAAATTCGGGTCTGGCCGCTAGCCGTGACGGGTAGCCAAGTGGTAAGGCTACCTCTCACGATAAGCTTTAAATCCGGGTTCGAGTCCCGCTCCGGCTCAAATTTTCATAATCGTCATTTCATTCTACAGCTGATGGTTATTCATATTCGCAGCTGCCAAAACATTTAATGCCTTGATATTCAGATGTGGTAAATATGGTGATTACTGGAGATGCAACAATTCGGCGTTGTGCTCACAAAACCAGTTTTGGCGGCGCGATGTGCGTGATCTGGGATCCTGTCGTTGTGAAATACAGTCATCTCTGGGGAATAAACTTTGTACCATGGGATGTACCTGATCAGCCGAAATCATCACATAATCCTTAGCACCAATGTGACGTAGCAAAGTAACCATGAGGCCCATGGAATACCGTGATATGGATGCCCAAATTATCACCATAGCTCTTCCATGTTTCACTTTCGGCAGCAAGCAGTCTGTATTATAGGCTAGAAGTTGGACACAGTCGCTGATAATTCGTGGCGAGAAACTGAGCCTCCTGGCGGCGTGAGCTGACTGAGAGTCTAATATTATATCTTGGCAGAGCGACCTAAATGAAATCCATCTATCACTATGTGGGGAGGAATTAAGGAAGCTGTTTCTACTAATGATTCAACACAATGGTCACCTGATGCCTAAACGTCAATGATTAATACAAAATAAAGGAATATGTCCTATGGATTTCAGGCTGATTGGAAGCTAACAGTTTTTTAAAAGATTTAATAATTTATTTTTGGTACGGTTTATAACCACAATAATAAATATAATACAAATAATAACACATGTAGTTTACAAACTGACATGTAAATTTTTAATAAAGTCATTTGCGTCTTTCGTTTCTATCAGAAATCATCAAAAGTTCCACGATAGGCGCTGTTCAGAAATTCTGTATCAGTGCGACAAACGGTTTGCCTGGCTGCTCTACAGTCGCATTTTTAGCGTGGAGGCTTACGCCGTCTATAAAGACAGTCTACACTTCATCCATCACTGGTGCGTATTCTGATAAACGTTGTCCATGTTCGGCGCAGCTGGTCAGAGGCAGGATGTTTTTTTTTTTATTTTTTTCTTATGCAGGGCAAATTCTGACTACGTGGAGCGGAAGCCTCTGTCCAGTCTCGTTCTCACAAGTCTGTTAAATTGAAGTGAGACTTGTGTCGTTCCAAAGCTGTTTTTATCGATGGTTTTCTTGATCGAAGCCGGTTTCCTTCTAGAATAACAGCATCTTGATTGATAAGGAGTTGCGGGTTGCGTTTTATGCTTTTAAACTCAGGGAGTAGAGCTACTTCTCGTAGAAGCCCAAGGGGCTGGTATGGCTCAATACGGGCAGTCATTCGACGGGTTTTCTTCTTGGTGTACTCGGTTCATTCTCATTGTGTTGTTCATCTGTGCTTCAAGAGTTTGTATGTACGCAATATTGAGCCCTACAGGATTACTGAGCCATGCAGGAGCACCATAGTCCGCAGAAGAGTAGACTAGTCCGAGTGCTGAAGTGCGCAGTAGCGGAGCCCAGTTTGTTCAGCACAGCGTACATAGGATGTTGTCCCTAGTTCGTATACTCACAACGGTGTTTTCCAGATGCTTCTTCTAGAGCGGTGTTCGGTCCAAAGTAAACCCTAGATATTTTGGGTGCTGGCTGTGGTAAAGTAGCCTAATTGAATTGGGAAGGGAGTCAGAAATGTGAACACAGTTTGTCGTTTATTACGCTAAAGGAAAGAAAACAATGGTACGCTTCTTTCAGAGAGGTCTGTTTTATTCACAAACACTTAGCAAGTTGCAAAAGCCAATTAAAAGTCCAGAAAAGCAAAAAGATCTGAGAGGGATCTGACGGATCTCTCTCAAAATGTGAAACAAGACACATCCATCAAAATGCCTTTCTTTCATTGTTCCATCTTCCTGGTCTTAGGGCTGCGACACCAGTTTTGCTGTTAAAGGAAATTGCATCACTGGTGAATGGTTTTTGAATTCCAGCACGGCCTGTAATTCCAAGCGTGTTGTTTTCGTGCTCACTGGGTTCATAATTGCAACATTCAGTTCTGCAGTGTCTTTTGTAGCTGCCGTCGTCTTATTTTTTGTCACAGTCGTCTTTAATGATCGTTTGTCCTGACCACACAACACACACTTTAGTCCTTGTTGTGACTTAATGGATGATGGTTTCCCGATTTCCCCGCATGCGGTATAGAACCTCCAATATGGTGCCTCTTGAAACACCAAATACTTCGGTTACCTTGATTACGAGAAGACCACCATATGAGCACCAACCAACTGCCCTCGTTGGAATTCACTTAACTCCTCCATATTTTACTCAGTAGTAGACTTGCAACGTACTGAAGGCACTACAGTGCCTGTTGTTGCCTGATACAGCAGCATCAAGTTCACGCTTGGGTTGCATCTGCATTTATGCTCAAGCAAGCATATCTCGTTGTGATTATATATTTTCGGCTAGCACCTAGAGGATCTATGTTGAATTCTTTAATGTACAACACACTGAAGTTAATTATGGTTCAAATGGCTATGAGCACTATGGGACGTAAGATCATCGTAACTGCCGTCTGCTTCACATCTCCTGTGCAGCAAGCTACGTAAATTTAAGTATTAATTGTGTTTCTCTTACTTGTCACTTCTTTTCCCGTTTTTTATTTAGTTATTTATTTTTTGCTTTTAGGAAGCTTTAATTTTGACTACTAGTAATAGTGTTCCATAGATTTCGTGGCTGTTTTGAATACAGTGCAGAGACAGTTAGTGTTTATTTTCATTGTTTCCAACAAGAAGTGTCTAATAACCACGGTTTAATCAGCTATCAGCCGCCTTTAGTGAATTAGCAGTCTGGCTAAAAGGTGATTAGTTAACTCTCTACAGTAAACTGTTGATTTCTTAGGATTGACAGGATGTGTAATTGCTGTGTACGGACGCAGGAGGAGCTGGCCACTGTTAGCAAACAGCTGAACGTGCTGATGGCCACGGTCAGCCGTCTTCAGGCTGCTGCCTTGTAGTGTAACGGCAGTGAGGAGTCTGGGGCGTCGAATGGTGCACCCCAGGTGTTACATGCTTCACCCACGGTCCCTGCTGTCGACGCATCTTCGCGGGTACCGGGCGCGGTTGGGCCACCCTCGCCCCAAGGAGAGTGGCGGTTTCAACGACGTTCGCGTCGCACGAGGCGGAGGGTCAATGTAGAGGCTGGCCATGTGGCATCGCCCGCCTGCCTGTGAGTGGACATGTGGCCGCTCCTTCAGCAGGGTCCGAGCAGGCACACGGGGGGGAGGGGTTTATTAGTGATTGGGAGCTCCAATGTTAGGCGGGTGATGGAGCCACTTAGGGAAATAGCACAAAGGTCGGGGAAGAAGGCCAGTGTTCACTCTGTCTGCTTGCCAGGGGGTCTCATTCGAGATGTGGAGGAGGCTCTGCCGTCGGCAATAGAGAGCACTGGGTGCACTCGACTGCAAATTGTTGCTCATGTCGGCACCAATGACTGCTGCCGTCTCGGTTCAGAGGTCATCCTCAGTTCATACAGGCGGGTGGCGGAGTTGCTGAAGGAGGAAAGCCTCGCTCGTGGGGTGGAATCTGAGCTAACTATTTGTAGTGTCGTTCCCAGAACCGATCGCGGTACTCGGGTTTGGAGCCGAGTGGAAGGCTTAAACCAGAATCTCCGAAGATTCTGCGGAGATCTGGGGTGCAAATTTCTCGACCTCCGCTATCGGGTGGAGGAACTTAGGGTCCCCCTGAATAGATCAGGCGTGCACTACACGCAGGAAGCGGCTACAAGGGTAGCGGATTACTTGTGGAGTGCTCATGTGCGATTTTTAGGTTAGAGAATTCCCTCCCTAGGCCCGACAAGACGCCTCCTGAGACGCGACAGGGTAGTAGTAGGCAAAACTCAACAGGGAATGACAATATTAATGTGGTAATAGTAAATTGCAGGAGCGTCTATAGAAAGGTCCCAGAAATGCTCGCATTAATAAACGGTCACAATGCCCACATAGTACTAGGGACGGAAAGCTGGCTGCAACCAGATGTAAACAATAATGAAATTCTAAACTCAGATTGGAATGTATACCGCAGAGACAGGCTGGACAGTGAAGGGGGAGGCGTGTTTATAGCGATTAAAAGTGCAGTAGTATCGAAGGAAATTGACGGAGACCCGAAATGTGAAATAATTTGGGTGACGGTCACGGTTAAAGCAGGCAAAAACACGACAATTAGATGTCTGTATAGACCCCCTGGCTCAGCAGCTGTTGTGGCAGAACACCTGAAGGAAAATGTGGAAAATATTTCGAGTAGACTTCCCGACCATGTTATAATTTTGAGTGGAGATTTTACTTTACCAGATATAGACTGGGAGACTCGAACGTTTATAGCCGGTGGCAGGGACAAAGAATCCAGTGAAATTTTTTTAAGTGCATTATCTGAAAACTACCTTGAGCAGTTAAAAAGAGAACCAACTCATGGTCATAACATATTAGATCTTCTGGTGACAACCAGACCCGAACTATTTGAAACAGTTAAGGCAGAACAGAGAATCAGCGGTCACAGCATCGGTGATTTCAGCTGTAAACAGAAATATTAAAAAAGGTAGGAAGATTTTTCTGTTTAGCAAAAGTGACAAAAAGCAGATTTCAGAGTAATTGACGGGTCAACACAAAAGTCTTATCTCAAGTACATGTAGTGCTGAGGATTAGTGGACAACGTTCAAAACCATCGTACAATATGCGTTAGATGAGTATGTGCCAAGCAAGATCGTAAGAGATGGAAAAGAGCCACCGTGGTACAACAACCGAGTTAGAAAACTGCTACGGAAGCAAAGGGAACTTCACAGCAAACATAAACATAGCCAAAGCCTTGCAGACAACAAAAATTACACGAAGCGAAATGTAGTGTGAGGAGGGCTATGCGAGTGGCTTTCAATGAATTCGAAATTTAAGATCTATGTACTGACTTGGCAGAAAATCCTAAGAAATTTTGGTCTTATGTCAAAGCGGTAGGTGGATCAAAACAAAATGTCCAGACACCCTGTGACCAAAATGATACTGAAACAGACGATGACAGGTTAAAGGCCGAAATACTAAATATCTTTTTCCAAAGCTGTTTCACAGAGGAAGACTGCACCGCAGTTCCTTCTCTAGATTTTCGCACAGATGACAAAATGGTAGATATCGAAATAGATGACAGAGGGATAGAAAAACAATTAAAATCGCCCTAAAGAGGAAAGGCCGCTGGACCTGATGGGATACCAGTTCGGTTTTACACAGAGTACGCGAAGGAACTTGCCCCCGTTCTTGCAGCGGTGTATCGTAAATCTCTAGAACAGCGTAACGTTCCAAAATATTGGAAAAGGGCACAGGTCATCCCCGTTTTCAAGAAGGGACGTCGAACAGATGTGCAAAACTGTAGACCTATATCTCTAACGTCGATCAGTTGTAGAATTTTGGAACACGTATTATGTTCGAGTATAATGACTTTTCTGGTGACTAGAAATCTACTTCGTAGGAATCAGCATGGGTTTCTAAAAAGACGAACGTGTGAAACCCAGCTCGCGCTATTCGTCCACGAGACTCAGAAGGCCATAGACACGGGTTCCTAAGTAGATGCCATGTTTCTTGACTTCCACCAGGCGTTTGATACAGTTCCCCACAGTCGTTTAATAAACAAAGTAAGATCATATGGACTATCAGACCAATTGTGTGATTGGATTGAAGAGTTCCTAGATAACAGAATGCAGCAAGTCATTCTCAATGGAGAGAAGTCTTCCGAAGTAGGAGTGATTTCAGGTGTGCAGCAGGGGAATGTCGTAGGACCGTTGCTATTCACAATAAATATAAATGACCTTATGGATAACATCGGAAGTTCACTGAGGCTTTTTGCGGATGATACTGTAGTATATCGAGAGGTTGTAATAATGGAAAATTGTACTGAAATGGAGAAGGATCTGTAACGAATTGACGCATGGTGCAGGAAATGGCAATTGAATCTCAATGTAGACAAGTGTGATGTGCTGCGAATCCATAGAAAGAAAGATCCTTTATCATTTAGCTACAATATAGCAGGTCAGCAATTGCAAGCAGTTAATTCCATAACTTATCTGGGAGTAGGCATTAGGAGTGATTTAAAATGGAATGGTTCAAATGGCTCTAAGCACTATGGGACTTAACATCTGAGGTCATCAGTCCCCTAGACTTAGATCTACTTAAACCTAACTAACCTAAGGAGATCATACACATCCCATGCCCGAGGCAGGATTCGAACCTGCGACCGTAGCAGCAGCGCGGTTCCGGACTGAAGCGCCTAGAACCGCTCGGCCACAGCGGCTGGCTAAAATTGAATGACCATATAAAATTAATCGTCGGTAAAGTAGATGCCAGACTGAGATTCATTGGAAGAATCCTAAGGAAATGCTGTCCGTAAACAAAGGAAGTAGGTTACAGTAGATTTGTTCGCCCACTGCTTGAATATTGCTCACCGGTGTGGGATCCGTACCAGATAGGGTTGATAGAAGAGATAGAGAAGATCCAACGGAGAGCAGCGCGCTTCGTTACAGGATCATTTAGTAATCGCGAAAGCGTTACGGAGATGACAGATAAACTCCAGTGGAAGACTCTGCACGAGAGACGCTCAGTAGCTCGGTACGGGCCTCTGTTGAAGTTTCGACAACATACTTTCATCGAGGGATGAAGCAGTATATTGCTCCCTCCTACGTATATCTCGCGAAGAGACCATGAGGATAAAATCAGAGAGATTAGAGCCCACACAGAGGCATACCGACAATCTTCTTTCCACGAACAATACGAAACTGGAATAGAAGGGAGGGATCGATAGAGGTATTCAGGGTACCCCCTGCCACACACCGTCAGGTGTCTTGCGGAGTATGGATGTAGATGTAGATGTAGATGAGGTCATCAGTCCCCTAGAACTTAAAACTGCTTAAACCTAAGGACATCACACACATCCATGCCAGAGGCAGGGTTCGAACCTGCAACCGTAGCGGTCGCACGGTTCCAGACTGAAGCGCCTAAAACCGCTCGGCCACAACGGCAGGCTAGTTAATAATGAAATGTCTCGTTATCTACCAATATTCTCACCTTTCTCTGGAACCTCAGTGCTGAATTTCTGGGTCGTTCCCTACATGTAAAGTCGGAATTAATCCGTTCACGAAGTTCTGCGTTTCATTATTCTCTTCAACTACAACAGCGAATAAAGAACGTGACTAGAATAAGATCCGGTGATGTCGGACTTTCGCATGTGTCAGTCTGGCATGTGACAGGTCACCGTTGCCGGCGGTACCGACTGTCGGCACGGTTTATCCCAGCAACTTGCATGCGACCGGTCCCATGAGCTGGCTGGAGCTGGAGCAGCTGTTTGCAGATTCCACGCACGCGGCGCACTTAATATTATTCCGGCCGCTACCCGCGGCGGTGCGTGTTCTCTGCTCCCGCTGACAAACCCCTTGTCGCCGCGATGGAGAGGCCACTGTGTCCCCGGATTCCGGTTACGCGCGAGGTCGCTTTCCTGCATAGTTGCGGAGCAGAGCCGACAGTGCGGCCGCATTCGGGAATCTGGAATGAGGGACAAGCGCGGAGATACCAGACGTCCGTACATGAATCCCTTGCAGAGGCCTAGCCGACAAGAGTGTCGTGCCTCACTGACCACGCAACATCATTCCCATCATTCCTCTTACACCTTCCTGTTGTGGAAGCAGTAACAACTATTTGACATCAGATTTAAATTCAACTGTGCGGGAAGCTGCCATCATGTATGTACTTACTCACTCCCTTACTCTAGTAATAGCGTTTTGGAAAACTTGCGCTCGAATAAAGCAGAAGGGCACGTAAGATTCCTTTGGAATTTCTTAAATCGTCGGGGGAAGTAGCAGCCAAGCCACTATTCAAGTTTCTGTGTAGAATATAGCAGTCTGGTGACGTACCATTAGACTTTCAGTAAAGTATCACCCCCACAAGGCAGTGAGAACAGATAACTGTGAGAACTATAGCACAATCAACTTAACGTCGCACGCATCCAAGTTGCTGACAAGAATAATATAAAGATGAATGGAAAAGAGAACTGAGGAACTCTTAGCTGACAATCAGTACAGCTTTCGTAAAGGTAAGCCGACCATAAAATCAATTCTGGCGTTGCGACTGATACTGCAACAAAGACTTGAAAAAACTTGAGACAGGACTACGCCCATAGGGTTTGACAGTCCGGCAAAAGCATTCGATAATGTAGAAATGTGCAAAATTTTGTGAAAAATACGAGTAAGTTGAGCCGTATGGGCTCGATACTCATTCCATTTCCTCCCTCTAGGATCGTCTTTGCCTCTTAACAATGGACCTCGCGAGTGGCGCCCTCGCTAGCAATGTGAACAAGTAGCGGGAAGGCTTCGTAATCAGTGAGGGTGATGAACTGGAGAATTTTTGGAAGTGCGAGCGGCTCAGTGGTTTTGATAGCTCGAAGTACAATTGTCAACCCTAATGAGGGTGGAGCACCTACCTCGCATACGGTCACTGTCTGTCCCGCCAAGTGGTTTCTGTTAGAGGCCATACTATCGTGGTTTGGAGCCGAAGGCTGCTTGAAGTTGTTTTTGATCGGTACGACGCTAGTGGAGGAGGCGTCTTAAGGAACGGAAGAACGGCGCCGTCTTGCCCAGGCTAAGTGAACCGCCTCTGCCTATCGCCTCTTCTTCTACTCTTCCACTTGCTGGGGGTTCTGTGTTACCTTCACATATGATCAGTCCCACAACAATAAGGTCATTTGCTACAACATTTTATTGAAGGCTTGCCTGTCGCCTCCTCCCCACCCCCACCCACCATTTTAAAAAATACTTGTTTGTTACTTATGAAAAAACTGTCTCGTTTCAATGTGTGAAAGATGGTTTATAATTAATGGCAGCTGCATGTGAAATATGATCCTAAATCAATTTAATGAAGTTGGTTGTCCGTTATTGTCCATTTAGTCGTCACTGATCTTGTTCAGAAATCCTAGCTCTTCCTGCTTAATAAGGTTGTTTGTTAAAGCTGTTTACTGAAGGCTTGCCCTCCGCCCCCCTTTTAAAAAATTGTTATTTGCTTGTGAAAAACTGTACCTCGTTTCAATGTATGAAAATTTATTCCATAGTTAGCTGTACATCGGGAATTTTTCTAAGTTTGTTCAGAGCATTAAGTGGTTACTGATGCCGGCCGGAGTGGCCGTGCGGTTCTAGGCGCTACAGTCTGGAGCCGAGCGACCGCTACGGTCGCAGGTTTGGAACCTGCATCGGGCATGGATGTGTGTGATGTCCTTAGGTTAGTTAGGTTTAATTAGTTCTAAGTTCTAGGCGACTGATGACCTCAGAAGTTAAGTCGCATAGTGCTCAGAACCATTTGAACCATTTCGTTACTGATTCCCCCGCCCCCAGCTAAAAGGAACTGTACCTGGTTGATTAACAAGGTAATAGGGTAAAGCTACTTATACAAAACTGCTGTCTTGCCTGTATACCTATAAAAATCGGTACTTCTGATTTCAAGTGTAATGACAGTTTTTTTTTTAATTAATGATAGTTGTATATGAGAAATTCTCCTAAACTTTGGTGCATTTACTTGACTGCAACCGCGCGTTAAGTGATTACCGATTGTAATTCGCTAAAACATATCTGTCTGTTGATAATTAACCAAAATCGTGGTAACTGTTTAAATAGTATTTGTTCGTTATTGGTCTTAATAATTATTTTAAACATGCTGTACGTTGTAGCAACCATGCGGGGACTCCAGTCCTTCGATTTGGGGATACCTCCTGAACCCTACCACCCCTGTGATACCTATCATAATCTATAGGGAAAGACGGGTAATACATAATATGAACAAGAACCAACAGGGAACAATAAGAACTGAACATCGAGAACGATATGCTCGTATTGAAAACGGGGTCTTCCGCATCTGCTGTTCAACTATGCATCGAAGAAACAACGCCGGATATTACAGAAAGTTTCAAAAGTGGGATTAAATTCAACGTAAAAGGATTACGGTGGTAAGCCGTCGCTATCCTCAGTGAAAATGAAGAAGAATAATATCACAGGATGCCTTTAATGGAATGAATAGTCTAATATTTACAGAATATGGATTGAGAATAAACCGAATAAAGACGAAAGTAATGAGAAGTAGCAGAATGAGAACGGCGAGAGCCGTGCGGGGTAGCCGCGCGGTCTAGGGCATCTTGTCACGGTCCGTGCAGCTCAACCCCCCCCACCCCCTCCCCCTTCCGCCGGAGTTTCGAGTCCTCCCTCGAGCATGGGTGTGTGTGTTGTCCTTAGCGAAAGTTAGTTTAAGTAGTGTGTAAGCTTAGGGACCGATGACCTGAGCAGTTTGGTACCATAAGACCTTGCCACAAATTTCCAATGAACAGCGAACCCATGATGGACGGAGCGAGGGAAACATAAAAAGGCGGCTAACACTGGCAAAATGGGCAGTCTTGGCCAAAAGATCTGTGCTAGTAGCAAACATTGGCCTCAATTTGAGGAAGAATTTCTGAGAATGTACGTTTGCTGAACGGCGCTGTATGGTAGTGGAAGATGGACTGTGGGAAGACCGGATCTAGACTATCGGGAAGTACCCTACATCTATTGACATGTGTGTTTACTAGGATCAAATCATGTAATACGTATGACCGTATCTTTTGATTGCATTGACTTAAAAGCTTCGTTCTTTTATATCGCCAAGAGACTGTACACTTCAATACGTGACACAAAATTTCAACTTGATGCGTCTACCCTTTCCAGGAAAAAGGATTTTGAACAGTCGCACAGACAGACGAACAACAAGGTGAGGCTGTAAGTGTTCCCTTTTTGAGGGCTGAAATACGGAACACAAAAAATTGCTATCTTTTTTATTCATCTACATCTACAAAAAAATAGTTCAAATGGCTCTGAGCACTGTGGGATTTAACTTCTGGCGTCATCAGTCCCCTAGAACTGAGAACTACTTAAACCTAACTAACTTAAGGACATCATACACATCCATGCCCGAGGCAGGATTCGAACCTGCTACCGTAGCGATCGGGCGGTTCCAGACTGTAGCGTCTAGAACCGCTCGGACATCCCGGCCGGCACCTATCTACATCTACGTGATTACTCTGCTATTCACAATAAAGTGGGTGACAGAGAGGTCAATGAACCACCTTTAACCAGTCTCTCCACCGTTCCACTCTCGAACGGTGGGCGGGAAAAACGAGCACTTCAATTCTTCCCTGCGGGCCCTGATTTGTCTTATTCCATAGTGATGATAATTTCTCCCTATGTAGGAGGGTGCCATCAGAATGTTTTCGCAGTCAGAGGAGAATACTGGTGATTGAAATTTCATGAGAAGATCCCGTCGCAATGAAAAACGCCTTTGTTTTGATGATTGCCACCCCAGTCCACGTATCATGGCTGTGGTACTATATCCCCTATTTCGCTAAAATACAAAACGAGCTGCCCTTCTTTGAATTTTTTCGATGTCATCCGTCAGTCCCACCTGATGCGGATCCAACACTGCAGCGCAATACTAGAGAATAGGGCGGACAAGCGTGGTGTAAGCAGTCTCTTTAGTAGACCTGTTGCACTTTTTATGTGTCTGCCAATGAATCGCAGTCTTTGGTTTGCTCTACCCCCAACACTGTCTATGTGATCGTTCCAGTTTAGGTTATTTGTAATTGTAACGCCCAGTATTTAGTTGAATTTATTGCCTTCAGGTTTGTGTGACTTAACGCGTAATCGAAATTTAGCGGATTTCTTTTAGTACTCATGTGAATAACTTCACACTTCGTTTTGGTCATCTGCCGACTTTACAAGATGGTAAATGACAGCATCATCTGCAAACCATTTAAGACGACTACTTAGATTGCATCCTACGTCGTTAATATAGATCAGGAACAATAGAGGGTCTGTAACACTTTCTTGGGGAACACCGGATATGACTTCTGTTTGACTCGATGACTTTCCGTCTATTACTACGAACCGTGACTTTTCTGACAGGAAACCGCGAATCCAGTCGCACAACTGAGGAGATGTTCCACAGGCACGTAGTTTGGTTAGAAGACGCTTATGAGGAACGGTGTCGAAAGTCTTCTGGAAATCCAAAAATTTGGAATCAATTTGACATCCCCTGGCGTCATCACTTATTACTTCATGAGTATAAAGAGCTGGTTGTGTTTCACAAGAAAGGTGTTTTGTGAATCCGTGCTGACTATGTATCAATAAATCGTTTTCTTCCAGGTACTTCATAATGTTCGAACACAGTATATGTTCAAAAACCCTACTGCAAGTCGACGTTAGTGATATGGGCCTGTAATTCAACGGATTACTCCTATTTCCCTTTTTGGGTATTGGTGCGACTTGAGCAATTTTCCAGTCTTTAGGTGCGGATTTTTCTGAGAGCGAGCGGTTATATTTAATTGCTAAATATGGAGCTATTGTATCAGCACACTCTGAAAGGAACCTGACTGGTATAAAATCTGGAACGGAGCTGTTGCCTTTATTAAGTGCTTTAAGCTGCTTTGCTACACTGAGGATAGCTACTATGTTTCTAATCTTGGCATTTGTTCTTGATTGGAGTTCAGGAATATTTTCTTGGTCTTCTATGGTGAAAGCGTTTCTGAAAACCGTGTTTAGTAACTCTGTTTTTGTGGCACTGCCATCAGTGATTTCACCGTTGTTATCGACCAGTGAAAGTACTGATTGCGTCTTGCCACTGGTGTATTACATGTATGATCAGAATATCTTTGGGTTTTCTGCCAGATTCCGAAACAGAGTCTCGCATTGAAGTACGCGCTATCTTTCGAACTTCTGCAAAACTTTGTCAATTTTGGGGATTTTGCGTTCTTTTAAATTCGGCAAGCTTTTTACATTGCTTCTGCAACAACGATCTGACCCGTTTTGTGTACCATGGGGGATCAGTACCATCACTTATTAATTTATGTGGTATATATCTATTAATGGCCGTCGACACCATCATTTTCAAATCATTCCACATCGTTTCTACGCTTACATGATCAGAACGGAAGGTATGGAGAGTGCCTCTTAAAAAGGCGTTAAGAGCATTTTTATCAGCTTTTTTAAATAGATTTACTTTGCGTTTCTTTTTGATGGTTGTAGGTGTTACGGTATTCAGCCTAGCAGCAACTGCCTTTTGGTCACTAACCTGCAAACGTCATGATACTCCCTATTTGTCCAGGATTACTGGTTGCTTTCGCAACCATTTACGCTTCGAGTGGGCTCGTGTACCAATTCTTCAAAATAATTTTCTGAGAAAGCATTCACTACAATTTTGGATAATATTTTACGCCTGCCACCGGATTTAAACGTATAATTTTTCCTGTACTTCGAGGGTAGATTGAAATAACCATTGGCTATAGCTGTATTATTGGGGCACCTATTTGAAATTAGATTCATGTTTTATTTGAACTGTTCAGCAACTATATCTTCTGAGTCCGATTGTCAAGTATAACCTCTACCCATACTATTTCGCAGGAACTATCTACTTCAATTTCACTACAGGGTAAATCTCTTCTGACAGCAATAAATACTCGTCCACCAACTGTATTTAATCTACCCTTTCTGAACACTGTTAGGTCGTCTGAAAAAAATTCAGCTCAACCTATTTCCGACTTTAGCCAGCTTTCCGTACCTATAAATATTTGAGCTTCAGTGCTTTCTGTTAGGGCTTGGAGTTCTGGTTCTCTCCCAACACAGCTACGATAATTTACAACTACAGTACCGATCGCTTCTACAACAACCTTTTGTGCTTTACCTGCCCCCTTTCAGACAGACGCCCTGTCTGTGACTTCCTGAGGCCCTCTAACCTAAAGAAATTACAAGAGAATCGATTACATCATCCAACGATATTCCTTGGCGTCCAGTCTGAGATAATCCTGCACTGCACCTAAAGGTATCCTTAGTTTTGACCCGCTACGGTCGCAGGTTCGAATCCTGCCTCGGGCATGGATGTGTGTGATGTCCTTAGGTTAGTTAGGTTTAAGTAGTTCTAAGTTATAGGGAACTGATGACCTCAGAAGATAAGTCCCATAGTGCTCAGAGCCATTTGAACCATTTACTTTTGACCGATAATAAAGATCTTTATTTACTTACTTATTGTCCGGCTGTTTCACCGAACTTGGAGGTTATCGTTTTATGTTTGTATGAATATTTCATTGTTTTAGTACTTCCTTCTATTATTTAAGAGGATCGCCATCATTAAATTAGCTGTGCTTCTGTTAGCTGGTTCTAGGATAATGCATAAATATTATTATGACTGTTTGCCTTAGATATCATATATCAGGTCACTAAAATAAAGTTCTACCCACAAGTACTCCTTTCTATTGAATAAAAAAGCACATTACTTACTCGTTTTATTGAGTTTCGGATGTGTAAGGGGGGCTGTCTGACTGCAACACTGGACTACTTATCTCATCTGTAGTATAGAAATTGTAAGTGTGCGACCAACTAATACTTTACCAACCATTGAAGATACTTCAGGGTAATCTTGTATCATCAACACTCACTATTTTTCACATTTCTAAATGAACTTGATTTACCAGACAGGCATTATTCCTATTCCTCAATCTTTGATGGGTAAATGGATGGTTCATTTTATCTTTCTCGTGGTTATTTCTTTTTCCAGTGACGAATACGTGTAACTAGAACCTTGCAATATCGGTACTACATCGTATGCTTTAGGTTTTACGAAGGTTGAGTATTTAACAGACTATATTTACGAAAGAAAACGTCAAACAGTTCTTTATTTATGAATTCCACAACGCATGTAGCATCTGATGTATTTTAAAGAAATTCATATTTCAGAACATCAACACAGAAGGAAGTGATACAGGGCCAGCAAAGAAACTACACTTCTCACAAACGGTAATGAACCTTAAGAAATTTCAACAAAAATCCTACGTGCCACGGTCTCTTAAACCTTGAAGTTAAACAGTCGTACAAATCTCTATGTCTTCAGGCATTGGCCTTACCCGTTTCACTACAGTTCCCTACTTCCGAATGGTCACTCGTCACCGGTAATAAGTTTGGTAAGGTTTTTGTTACGTTTTGTGCGTCTTGTGTTTCCCATTAACTGGAGCTGATCCATATCCCAGCCAAGGGTAAGGTTTGAGTAAATGTATGCATGCGAAACGAGGATCATGAAGTCGAATACTTTTGACTGTAAACTGCGTAGGCCAAGAAAATCTACACAGTGACCATTTCAGTCAATACCTCGCTACAGGCATCACAAAAACTACGTAATTCCTAGCAACGGAAAGCAACAACCCAATTACCTCTGGGTGCGCTATCAGCCAACAAGCCGTATTTTACCGACTACATAGATGACATTCTGAAGCGTATTTACAACAACATACATAAGTAGCCATACATATAAATTTCCTTAGGTTCGCGACTCCTGTTTTAATATTCGCATGTAACCGGATGAGGGGAAAGAGTAACATCGAATTAACGTTCGTGCTACTGACACACCACAGCCTGTCGGCGAACTGGCGTAGGCAGAGCAACACAGAGCTTTGCTTTGAAAACAGTATTAAGCATTTCTGCTTTTGCTTCATAAAATTCCCGTCTCGTTCATGAATGTATGTACACTACCTCTTATACCACAAATTCATTTACATTTGATCGGAATTGCTTTGGGTTTGTGACATATCCTTCAACAATATTCTGCTACCGCTAGCAGTGGACTCTGTTTGCTTATGAGTTTCTTTCCAGTGGCTGTATGTCGTTAACGGTTGCCCCCTTCCTGAACTGTTCTATTAGGTATCAGTTTATTAGTGGTTATTATTGTAACCCTGAGTCACAGTTCTTCTATTTAATTCTGTTCATCGACATATGTTTCGCGTTCTTTATCTACTTTGATGAACGTATGAATTCTTCGCTTCAGTTTAATTGCCTTTTGTGCTTTGGTAATCATTGTTTCTACATCTGTCTCATGGTGCCTCATATCAATGTGGACACCCTCAAAGAGGTAAGGTCTGTTTGTTGCTTTTAGATCCGATATATCTGTTCTAAGTAGTTCTCAGAGAAGGCATTTAGTAATATCTCACAGAATATCTTGTCATGGCCACCACATACAAAACTGTAAATTTCCGAATTGATTGTTGCATGATTTAAATCTCCTCCGATGATGAATAATTGCAGAATTTACGTGCTAGTGAGTATAGGATTGATATGTAATTTTTTGTTAGTCTGAAGGTGAGGCTGGTGGAGGACAGAAGAATACGACTACAACTGCATGCCATCCCTTGATACTTATTCTTGCCAAAACAATTTCATATGCAGTTTTAACATGCCTCTATGGATTTGAATTTCCCGTCTTTTGCGACAGAAATACCACCAATATTTACCTTTAGCCTATTCTTAAATAACTTAAATAACTTCCCTCAAAAAATCTTACTGCCATCACTTTTCACCAGATTTCGGTGCCTAGTACTGTGTGAGCTCCACTGCTTTCAAGGAGCGCAGCAATCTTTGGCACTTTTTTGCGAACGCTTCGGCAATTATCCACTAGGATTTTAATACTGTCAGCTGTGGGGCCCGTTTCGTTGGATCGTATACTTACACTTCCCGATCCCCTACAGCTGTGGTTATCTGGAAGGGATGGAGAAATCTAAAACAATCTTGTGCGTTCTCTGCACACAGTCAACTAATAGGTAACAGCCTTGGATAATTTGCGTGTAGGTTTACCCTACAGTTATCAACCCTATGGCGGAAGCCTATTGAGTGGCAGCCTAGCCTGACACAAAATATGTGAAGTTACTGATTTAGTGCTTCCATTCGACTCACAGTCAGAGGGTACGACCAGTTCTGACGAAAATATTGCATATAGTTAAGCTTCGCTGAAAGTCAGTGGTCAAGGCTGGTGGTCTTCTCAAACACCTCTGCCATTCGCTGGAGCGATCCAAATATAGCTACAGAGCCCAGACGACAGGCATGCTTTGTTCAAACGTGCGCCACAATCCGACTTTGATTGCAGTCAGTAAGGCTTCCGAAACAGCCTCTTCAACATATTTAATGAGGCCAAAGGGCATAGCTGGCGTTCCTTCCCATAATTGCTACCATTTCCCGAAGCTGTACAATTATTTGCAGTTCATTTGAACTGACGGCGATTGCTAGATACGTTCTGCGTTTGCATCTTCTTGACTCAGGACACAAAAGATTTTCCAAATGATAAAGTGAGTTTCAGTGGCCTAGTTTCGATTTCAGTTGAAGACAGCACCTCGAACTTGATGGTTATGGAGACAGGTTCAACATCCTGAGTTCTCCTTGGTTCCTGTCTCCCCTGTACAGGACACCTAGCACTAATACTGATTCGTCACTCACGGTCAAGTGGACGACTTGTAATAGATACCGTACTCCCTGTAGAGGGGACAGTATCGACAGGAAAACATATCGCTTGAGGTACCTCTCGGGAGTCTTCCCAACTTGCCTGTCAGCAGTAACGTCCAATAGCTTGACAGCAGTCAGGGCGTTTTCCAGCTCCTTAGTAGACACCTGCTCTTTTGCGTTTGTCTCCTGTTGATGTTGAACACAGCAGGTTTTCCAAAAGGTGAATGAGTATCACTGGCTCAGGTTCAGTTTCAATTGAAGAGAGCATCTCGAACGTGTTGGTTAGTAGAGCACATAAGTTAGGTGACCATATTCCAAGGTGTAGGCTATGCTTGATATATCCATCTTGGAACATATGTCCACAATAGGTATCGACTTGCTTAAATTATGAATTTGTTAGGTGTCATGTTATAAGTTTTTATGGATTTTTTATGAATCTAAGGAACTGGTTATGAACTGCAGATTGAAACTGAAGAAACTGCAGAAAGGTGGGAATTTAAGGAGATGGGACCTGGATAAACTGAAAGTACCAGAGGTTGTAGAGAGTATCAGGGAGAGCATAAGGGAACAATTGACAGGAATGGGCGAAAGAAATACAGTAGAAGAAGAATGGGTAGCTCTGAGGGATGAAGTAGTGAAGGCAGCAGACGATCAAGTAGGTAAAAAGACGAGGGCTAATAGAAATCCTTGGGTAACAGAAGAAATATTGAATTTAATTGATGAAAGGAGAAAATATAAAAATGAAGCAGGCAAAAAGGAATACATACGTCTCAAAAATGAGATCGACAGGAAGTGCAAAATGGCTAAGCAGGGGTGGCTAGAGGACAAATGTAAGGATGTAGAGGCTTGTCTCACTAGGGGTAAGATAGATACTGCCTACAGGAAACCTAAAGAGACCTTTGGAGAGAAGAGAACCACTTGTATGTTTATCAAGAACTCAGATGGCAACCCAGTTCTAAGCAAAGAAGGGAAGGCAGAAAGGTGGAAGGAGTATATAGAGGGTTTATACAAGGGCGATGTGCTTGAGGACAATATTATAGAAATGGAAGAGGATGTAGATGAAGATGAAATGGGAGATAACATACTGCGTGAAGAGTTTGACAGAGCACTGAAAGACCTGAGTCGAAACAAGGCCCCGGGAGTAGACAACATTCCATTAGATCTACTGATGGCCTTGGGAGAGCCAGTCATGACAAAACTCTACCATCTGGTGAGCAAGATGTATGAGACAGGCGAAATACCCTCAGACTTCAAGAAGAATATAATAATTCAAATCCCAAAGAAAGCAGGTGTTGACAGATGTGAAAATTACAGAACTATCAGTTTAATAAGTCACAGCTGCAAAATACTAACGCGAATTCTTTACAGACGAATGGAAAAACTGGCAGAAGCGGACCTCGGGGAAGCTCAGTTTGGATTCCGTAGAAAGGTTGGAACACGTGAGGCAATACTAACCTTACGACTTATCTTAGAAGAAAGATTAAGAAAAGGCAAACCTACGTTTCTAGCATTTGTAGACTTAGAGAAAGCTTTTGACAATGTTTACTGGAATAATCTCTTTCAAATTCTGAAGGTGCCAGGGGTAAAATACAGGGAGCGAAAGGCTAATTACAATTTGTACAGAAAGCAGATGGCAGTTATAAGAGTCGAGGGGCATGAAAGGGAAGCAGTGGTTGGGAAAGGAGTGAGACAGGGTTGTAGCCTCTCCCCGATGTTATTCAATCTGTATATTGAGCAAGCAGTAAAGGAAACAAAAGAAAAATTCGGAGTAGGTATTAAAATTCATGGAGAAGAAGTGAAAACTTTGAGGTTCGCCGATGACATTGTAATTCTGTCAGAGACAGCAAACGACTTGGAAGAGCAGTTGAACGGAATGGACAGTGTCTTGAAAGGAGGATATAAGATGAACATCAACAAAAGCAAAACGAGGATAATGGAATGCAGTCAAATTAAATCGGGTGATGCTGAGAGAATTAGATTAGGAAATGAGACACTTAAAGTAGTAAAGGAGTTTTGCTATTTAGGGAGTAAAATAACTGATGATGGTCGAAGTAGAGAGGATATAAAATGTAGACTGGCAATGGCAAGGAAATCGTTTCTGAAGAAGAGAAATTTGTTAACGTCGAGTATAGATTTAAGTGTCAGGAAGTCGTTTCTGAAACTATTTGTATGGAGTGTAGCCATGTATGGAAGTGAAACATGGACGATAACTAGTTTGGACAAGAAGAGAATAGAAGCTTTCGAAATGTGGTGCTACAGAAGAATGCTGAAGATAAGGTGGGTAGATCACGTAACTAATGAGGAGGTATTGAATAAGATTGGGGAGAAGAGAAGTTTGTGGCACAACTTGACTAGAAGAAGGGATCGGTTGGTAGGACATGTTTTGAGGCATCAAGGGATCACAAATTTAGCATTGGAGGGCAGCGTGGAGGGTAAAAATCGTAGAGGGAGACCAAGAGATGAATACACTAAGCAGATTCAGAAGGATGTAGGTTGCAGTAGGTACTGGGAGATGAAGAAGCTTGCACAGGATAGAGTAGCATGGAGAGCTGCATCAAACCAGTCTCAGGACTGAAGACCACAACAACAACAACAAGGAACTCATACTGAATTTGAAAGGAGCATTCGTGGCCAGTTTAAGGCCCACGTGACAAGAGGCTGCTTCGTGGACCAAGCTGAAAGGAGGACCAGAGGCGCCCAACTACAAAATCTGTATACAAGATCTACCAAAATTTTTGCCCAAAAGAGCTCTGGGGCGGCAAACAAAATTTCATACATCTTATCTTTTAAATATTTCCTGCATAATACTGCCGATTCTCTTTATCTTCTTTCGTATAGCACTCCCTTCTTTCAGAAAATAGTTTATTCAAATCTCAAGTACATTGGGCCGTATATGTTTTCCATAAAGCTATGTTGAAACTGAAAATACTAGAGAAAAATTACAGAGATTGGAATACTCGCTATGTACCTTACAAACAGGCCAACAATTAGTAGATATGGTCTCTAGAAATTAGCTCAGTCTTCAGGAGTTCGTGAGTGTCGTACTCAGAGAATGGTGCATCTAGAAACAAACGACGTTTCCTGGTCGGTACCTCAGTGTAGTGACTGCTTTCAGAATCGCATGAAGGAATGCGCACTAGAGACTTTCTTAAGCAGTTTCCGCAGTTTCTGCAGTTTTTCGTGTTAGAGATGACGTTGTGTTTCATGCAGCATTTGCAGATATGACGCGTTCTACATATTTAAGTGCTGAACAATAGATTTAAGCTACTTAGAATACACAGGTAATTCTTCAGGTACAGAATTTTATGCTGAGTGGAATGCCACGTATTTTCAAGACAATTTATGTAACATGTTGATAGCTGAGCTGTGGCGTAATTCGTCAATCAAGCACTATCTTGTACCTTGAAACGGAAGATATTTCACCATCGTATATACGATGCTTGCAAAGGAACTGAGTTTCTTTAATGCCTTAACAATTTTACGTCTTGAAAAATGGAAATTGTTTTAGCTTCCAATAGTTTCTATTTCAAAATTTCTTTAACTTGTAACTGGTTTTTGACAATACTTCTGCTTAATTTAGATTGAATTACTTATTATGAGTCTGTATCTCAGAACAATATGTAGCAGACAGATTGTTAAATACAGTACTACAAGATTTCCTCGATTACAACTGTTTTAAATTTCAAACGAATATTTGTTCCTAGTTACGTGACCATGTTGTACATTGGAACATGTTTTCTCATTCGAAAAGGTCTTAATTTTCAGTAGTAGCTTCAGACTGCATCGCGTGCAAAGTTAATGCCATAATTTAAAAATGGAGTAAGAAAATTTATTAAACTAGTATTATAGGCCTGGCCAGAGGCGAAAGTCAGATAAGAAAAGCAAGGCACAACACTCTCACCTACGCTAAAACTTCCATGTAGTGGTCCGAGATAGTATTTGTTAGGCAATTATAAAATGTTCCATCCTGAGCCGAGTATTATTTTGCTCTAATCAATATCGATGCATCAAGTATTTCGCTAACTTTATCGTCAGATCCGTGTACAAGAAGCAAATACGTTCGAATTCAGTTATACATTGTCTGTCTTGACTTGCTAAACATTTCAAACATGGAGTAGATGTAAAAACTCCACAAAAATATTTTAAAAACTCAAGCACAGTAGGTGTATCGTATGTCGTTGTACATATACTTTCTATGCAGTGGAAATGAACGCGAAGGAAATATTTTAGAAACGGGGATGACGTAGATGCAGAGGAGATGTTAGATATGATACTGCGAGAGGAATCTGACAGAGCACTGAAGACCTCAGTGGAAACAAGGCCCCGGACGAAGAAGACATTCCGTTATAACTACTGTCAGCCTTGAGAGAGCCAGCCACGACAAAAATCTTCCATTAGGTGTGCAACATGTATGTGACAAGCGAATTACATATCAGACTTCAAGAAAAACGTAATAATTCCAAAATTGGTTCAAATGGCTCTGAGCACTATGGGACTTAACAGCTGAGGTCATCAGTCCCCTAGAACTTAGAACTACTTAAACCTAACTAACCTAAGGACAGCACACACATCCATGGCCAAGGCAGGATTCGAACCTGCGACCGTAGCGGTCGCGCGGTTCCAGACTGAAGCGCCTAGAACTGCTCGGCCACACCGACAGGCTAATAATTCCAATTCCAAAGAAAGCAGCTGCTGACAGATGTGAATATTACCGAACTATCAATTTAATAACTCATGGTGGCAAAATACTAATACGGATTCTTTATAAAAGAATGGAAGAACTGGTAGGAGCCGGTCTAGGGGAAGATCAGATTGGATTCCTCAGAAATGTAGGAACAAGCGAGACAACTCTTACACTACATCCTGTCTTAGAACATAGGTTAAGGAAATTCAAACCTAAGATTGTAGCATATGCACACTCGGAAAAAGCGTTTGACAAATTTGACTGGAACACTCTCTTTGAAATTATGAAGGTAGCAGGGGTAAAATAAAGGGATCGAAAGGATATTGACAACTTGTACGGAAACCAGAAGGCAGTTATAGGGTTCGAGGGGCATGAAAGGGGAACAGTGGTTTAAAAGGGAGTAGGTTTGTAGCATATGGCCGATGTTATTCAATCTGTACATTGAACAAGCAGTAAAGGAAACGAAGGAAAAATTAGAAGTAGGAATTAAAATTCAGGGAAAAGACATAAAAACTTTGAGGTTTGCCGAAGACGTTATAATTCTGTCAGAGGCAACAAAGGACTCGGAAGAGCAGTTGAACAGAATGGACACTATGTTGAAAGGAGGATGTAAGGTGAAAATCCGTAAAAGCAAAACTAGGATAATGGAATGTATTCGAATGAAATCGGGTGATGCTGAGGGATTTAGTTTGCGAAATGAGACACTTATTGTAGTAGATGGGTTTTTTATGTGGGCAGTATGAAAACTGATGATGGCCCTAGCAGAGCAGATATAAAATGTAGACTAGCAATAGCAATAAAAGCGTTTCTGAAGAACAGAAATCTGTTAAGATCGAATATTAGTTTATGTGATATAAAGTCTTTTCTGAAAGTATTTGTATGGACTGTAGCCATGTAATGGAGTAAAACGTGAACGATAAGCAGTTTAGACAAGAAAGCAATAGAAGCTTTCGGAATGTGGTGCTATAGAAGAATATTGAAGATTAGGTGTGTAGATGAAGTAACTCATGAGGAGGTACTGAATAGAATACGGAAGAAAACGAATTTGTGACACAGTCTGACTAAAAGGAGAGGTCGCTTGATAGGACACATTATGAGCAATTAAGCGACCACCAGTTTAATATTAGAGGGACATGTGGGGGAGTAAAAACCGTAGAGGGAGACCAAGAGGTGAATACAGCAAGCAGATTCAGAAGTATGTAAGATGCAATAGTTATTTGGAGATGAAGAGGCTTGCCCAAAACGGAGCAGCCTAGAGAGCTGCATCAAACCAATTTTCAGACTGAGGATCACAACAACAACATGTGCTTCCTTCTACAAATGTAAATTCCAAATAAATAACTTCACAAAGCGAATGTTACAATGAACTTGGAAGGATTAAGCAAAAGTGTTCATACGTTTTCAGTGCAGATAGTAAGAGCTGCCAAGATCCCTGCTGTGGAAACATTTCCTGGTTGGTTGCAGCGCAGCTGGACAAAACTGGCTCCCTAACTTTGGCTGTGCCCCGCGTCACGCGCTGATGGCCACTATGTTCGCTTTTGCCAACATCTGTAGCTCCCGCAAGGACTCCAGAACAGAGTGGCACTGCTTCTGGCAGCTTCTAAGCCCACAGTTTCTCCTACACTCGCGACCCAGTTGTCACAAGGCTGTGGATGGAAGGAGGTCTCCCAGAAGCGCTACTCGTTTTCCGAGATTCTTCAGTAAAATTATAAGACACGTGCAGTGGTGCTTGACGGACGGCGTTCTGCAGCGAGGAATGATTAGACGAATTTCGTGTCTACATCTACATCCGTACTCTGTAAAACACTGTGAAATGCGTGGCAGAGGGTACTTTCTACATACCAGCTACTCACTGAAAATTAGCAAACGCACTTCAAACACTTGTGAATGTCGAGCTATCGGCACCCCTAGCCACAACTTCTGGCAGAGGGCCATTAGACAAGTTATTAAAGGCCGTGACAGGAACGTCTTGAGTGATATACAAGTCTGTAGCGAAATTAGGAACGAGGAGCTGTGGCAAAAGCTGAACTTCCTGACAACCAAAATATACCCTCATGTCCAAGGCAAACTGAGAACAGCCCATACACCATGACAAAGAAACGTACCACTGCAGGAGATCCAACTACAATGACCTTCGGGAATCAGTGAGAAGGATGAGATTCTTGGAGGAAGAGGAAAGATTACCTGATATCCTAATAGCCATCTGCCTCTAACATTTTGTCCTGAGGAAGAGCGCTACAAAACAGCCGAAACGACGTCGGAACATATTAGGCTTCTACGAAATGATGCAACAACTTACCCAGAAAGTTTTCACGAGACGCAGAGGCCTAAGGATTTATATAGCCGTCGCAGCCTCTGCACTTTGGGTGGCATGGCAACACAGCCACGGCGAACCATTGTGCCAGGGATAATGATCCAGACAAAATACGAAAATCTAGTTTTCCTTTTAATACCAAGTACAATAGTGTATGCAGTGCAGTGCTGGGTAATGTAGTGTTGTAGAGGATTTGCTTCGTATTCTTTTAATTCTTTTTAAGTTGATATTTTATTTAGATTCATTTTTCATGAACACCATAATGCTGAGTTGTACTAAGAAATTTTCAATTTTATGTTGAAATATTTTGTATTATATATATCAAATCACGTGCAACATTTGGTCTGTTCTTATATCTACATAACAGGCTAAAAAGAAGTAACAAATGATTAAATAAATGAACCTTCCTGTTATACGGCGTACTGGGGGATCTTCCCGTTGCATTCCATTGTATTCACGAATTTAGCCTGCGCAGTGTGACTGCTTAAACGTCTCTGTAAGCACTGTAATTAGTATAATTTATTAGTTACGGTGCCTATGAGAGCGATACGTAGGAGGGTGTTCATTTCTTTGTTCTTTCGTTTATTTCCTGTTCTCTATTAGTCTATTATCTGGATACGTGAACAGAACAAAGTTGCACATGTACTGGCATGAATATAGCACATAATATTTTAACGTAATTTCAGATGTGTTAGTTAAACGAAGCATTACGGTATTTAAGGGAAAAAAATCTACTTAAAATATCTATACGAAAAGAAAAACACTTATAGGGAGGTGTAATACAGTTCTGGATCTCTCACTCACTACTGGTTCTTGAAATTTTGTAAGTTCATATTTTTCAGCTTTTCCGTTACAATCTTCCGCCCTTTTTGTATGTGATCATTATCCCTGTTAGTAGTTTGCTATTGCGTGTCACACACTTGAGCAATGTTTTAAGACAGATAACGCGTATGTTTTGTAAGCAGTCTCCTTTATAGATTAAGTGAGTTTCCCATGTATTCTAGCAATGAAACGAAATCTGCCACCAGTTTTACCTAAGACTATATCTATGTGATCATTCCAATTCAGTTGTACTCAAAATGTTGTACACAGTTGTTTCTGTGAGCTTACTGATTACATTCGCAACTCCTAGGGACAGCAGTCATAAGCGAGTTCCCAAACTTCGCACCACCTTCATTATTTGTGCAGCTTTTTTCGTTGTAGATACCTGTGTTTCGTCGAATGCACAAATTTACATTTTTGATATTTAAAGAGGATTTTAAAATTTTGCACTGCTTTGAGTATTTGTACATTTTCTCATGACAGATTACTGCATCCGCAAAATCTGTATTAAATTATTAATACCTGCTCTCATGTCATTAATATATAACATGAACAGCGAGGGTCCCTACACACTTCTCTGTGACACGTCTCAAAATACTTCTGCTTCTGCAGACGTCTCTCCATCTAAGAAAACATGTTGCGTCCATCATATGAAAAAAATTTTCAGTACAGGCACGAAATGTCTGCTGAAGCTGCTCTTGCAAATACAAAATTACTAACTATTATCACCATAATTAACAACATGGAGAATTAAAACACCTCTGCTTCTTTCCGCCATCACGTATTTTCCTCTATCCATCTTTCCTTTGGTCGACCGATCTATGGATTATTAGCTTTGGCTTGTACTTCATGAATGATTCTGATGTTTTGGTTCATGCGTTCGTGTTACACGCTTTTCCTGTTTGTTTCTGTTCTTCACTATTCTCCACTCCGATTAAATAAGTTTAATTCTTTTCTCATATCTTCATTTCTCTTTAGTAGCCAGCCAGCTAGCTACTGGTTCCATAAGACTTATCCCTGCAACTGCCTTCCACAAAAATCATACCCATATTTAAACACAAAAATATTTAAGAAAACCTACCAACTAACTCATGTAGGAGCATTTTCTAATCTATTGTCCTAAACATATCTAAACATCTGTGTCTCTATGTATATCAAAAAGGAAGTACATGTCTGTAAATCAAAACACAATAAATTGTTTGCTAACAAACAAGTGCTTGCCTGGCAAACACATTTAACAAACTAACATCAAAATTTCGTTATCACATTACCACTACCAAATTCTTATAATTACTTATTTTTTATCTTTATTGTATCTTTTGCTTTTTGTAACGACTTGTCTATTCTATCATTTACATCGTCACACTTTTTGTATATTTTCCGTTACATAAACAAAACCACTGTTAAAAACACCTTTTCTGTCTTCGTAGGCACTTCGCACTCTCGTTACAATAACGTAGCTCTGATCATTGGTACTATTTCAAACTCTCCAGCCAGCTGTTGACACGATGTTAGCAAGAAACAAAAATCACTCATTGAGTCACCCGAATACCAGGGATCGGTCAGATCTAAGACCACTTTGTATGCTATCCACATTCGATACATTCAGAGACTAAGTCTTACCGCAAAACTTGACACGAACACTAGTGTTCGCAAGGAATTGTTGCTCAGTACAGACATTTCGTTTTGTTCGTTTTGGTAGCAATAACTTGTTCCATTAGAGGACAGAATAGCCCAAGCTATTGCAACTATACTACAATGAGGAAAGTTTCTTCAAGATAAATGAAATCAAGATGTGGCGTAAACATTAGTCATAAATTTCATTAAAAGATTAGTGTCACGCAAAAATGTCAGAAAAAAAATAATTCTCTCTTCATACAAACAAAACTGACTGCTTTTCACTATTTTTCTATTACAATCTCAGTTTTTGAACTAAAACAAAACACTGATCCAATTTAACCCCCAATGTGATTATAAATCGCAGAAAACAAACTTATGCAAACATAAATTTACCCTGACACCTTATGTTGCTAACTTTCAATCACTTTTTTTCAACAATCAGATGGCTTGTTATCAGCTAAAAGCTGTGATTACCCCCCACCCCCCAAAAAAAACACAGACCAAAATGTTTGGCGTGTTAACAAAGCAAAATCACCTCTCAATCAAAATGCAACTGGATTTGTCTAGTCTCACAAACAAAGATAAATAAAATTATGCCTCTCATACATGCATTCCTTTCTGCGTACTCAGATTAAAGGCTCATTAAATACTGTACAGTAATTACAGCCATAGCAGCCTGTTGAGCAACTATTTTAACAGTTGTGGCTCGTAATTTACCTCCCTTCCCAGCTAAATATAAATACACTTTGTCCATCCAAATTCGTAAATGTAACAATAATAAATGGTACACCGAAAAAGGTCAGGCTAATATTTTCACATAAAATAACACATACACACAACAAACTAACTCCTGAAAATATTAAACTGCACACAGCAAATTTTATACTTCATACACACCTAGTCCATGTTAGTTCACCATTTTACTGCCTGTTTATATTTCTACTTGCATGGTTTTTCACTTTCACTGCTTCCTTAAAACCTTACCTCTAAACACATCTGCATGGTAATATTCCCCAAATATAAAGGCAAACTACTAAGTTAACCTTAGTCTATACACTGGTGCGTATTTACCCCATACCTTCTTTCTCTACTAAGTTTCCACTCATTTCTTCCAAGCACAAACTGGCCGCTAACTACCTCCCAGTTAATTTATTCTTACATTTCACTTTCCTTGTGCTATGTACAGTATTCAGCACAAGTATCTTTCCTTTACCGTATATATTTGCCACATGTTTTACTTTAAAAGTTTATGTTTATAACTGCATTTATGGTCAAACGTAGTGTCACAAGGAATACAGATTAAATAAGTCTCCATCAATTTTTACGCTCAACACTACCTCTTTCCTTACTTGGTTACTGCAGTTTTAATTGTCTCTTATATGGCTTAAAATGGAGCTGCGTTCCTATTTTCGTATTCTTAATTTGTTCATAATATTTCGACAACTAATCCAGTCATCTTCTTCATGTGTTGAGAGCTGAGGTGTCATGGATTCTCGTTGCCTGGAATCTACCAGCACATGGAGAAGATTGGATTGGATTGGATTGTTTGGGGGAAGAGACCAAACAGCGAGGTCATCGGTCTCATCGGATTAGGGAAGAATGGGGAAGAAAGTCGGCCGTGCCCTTTCAAAGGAACCATCCCAGCATTTGCCTGGAGCGATTTAGGGAAATCACGGAAAACCTAAATAAGGATGGCCGGACGCGGGATTGAACCGTCGTCCTCCCGAAAGCGAGCCCAGTGTGCTACCACTGCGCCATCTCGCTCGGTCATGGAGAAGACTATGCGTACAATGGAACAGGTAACTTTAAAGCACACCCTTAATCATTCACACCGGATAAACCTGAGAGGTCACATTTCTATATGAGTTCAAGCTGAAATGTCTCACTGCAAGTACAGAACAAATACTGTCGAAAACAGTGTCTGAATCATTTCTTGTCATATTCAGTCGCTAGTGAATACCAATGCCAAGCAAGGAATATTTTAGAATCAGTCGGTGCTGTTGCAAGAAGTTTTCAACATTAAGATATCAGGAAACCTATAAGACCTTCAAGTCTGGAGAACTGAATTGTATGGAAGTTAAAAGAAATGTTTATTGACACTGGATCCATGTAATCTAAAAGCATTTTAAATTGTCTGCTATTATTCATAGTACCAATAAAGCGTGATGAAATAGTGGAAAGGACAGGCAGGGAAACAAGTCATAGATTACCATTAATAGTGCTAAGGCATCGAGGAATATTTTTTTCATCATGAAATGATCAGTGTGCACATCTCATCAAAAATATTGGGGCACCGTAGAGTCATTATCAGGAAAAAAAAAAACTGGCGTTCTACGGATCGGAGCGTGGAACGTCAGATCCCTTAACTGGGCAGGTAGACTAGAAAATCTAAAAAGGGAAATGGATAGGTTAAAGTTAGATATAGTGGGAATTAGCGACGTTCGGTGGCAGGAGGAACAAGACTTTTGGTCAGATGAATACAGGGTTATAAATACAAAATCAAATAGGAGTTATGCAGGAGTAGGATTAATAATAAATAAAAAATTAGTTTGCGGGTAAGCTACTACAAACAGCATAGTGAACGCATTATTGGGGCCAAGATAGACACGAAGCCCATGCCTACTACAGTAGTACAAGTTTATATGCCAACTAGCTCTGCAGATGATGAAGAAATTGGAGAAATGTATGATGAGATAAAAGAAATTATTCGGGTAGCGAAAGGAGACGAAAATTTAATAGTCATGGGTGACTGGAATTCGAGAGTAGGAAAAGGGAGAGAAGGAAACATAGTAGGTGAATATGGATTGGGGCTAAAAATGAAAGAGGACGTCGACTGGTAGAGTTTTGCACAGAGCATAATTTAATCATAGCTAACACTTGGTTCAAGAATCATGAAAGAAGGTTATATACATGGAAGAATCCTGGAGATACTAGAAGGTATCAGATAGATTATATAATGGTAAGACAGAGATTTAGGAACCAGGTTTTAAATTGTAACACATTTCCAGGGGCAGATGGGGACTCTGACCACAATCTATTGATTATGAACGGTAGATTAAAACTGAAGAAACTGCAAAAAGGTGGGAATTTAAGGAGATGGGACCTGGATAAACTGAAAGAACCAGAGGTTGTACTGAGTTTCAGGGAGAGCATAAGGGAACAATTGACAGGAATAGGGGAACGAAGTACAGTAAAAGGAGAATGGGTAACTCTGAGGGATGAAGTAGTGAAGGCAGCAGAGGATCAAGTAGGTAAAAAGACGAGGGCTAGTAGAACTCCTTGGGTAACAGAAGAAATATTGAATTTAATTGATGAAAGGAGAAAATATAAAAAATGCAGTAAATGAAGCAGGCAAAAAGGAATACCAACGTCTCAAAAATGAGATCGACAGGAAGCGCAAAATGGCTAAACAGGGATGGCTAGAGGACAAATGTAAGGATGCAGAGGCTTATCTTATTAGGGGTAAGATAGATACTAACTACAGGAAAATTAAAGAGACCTTTGGAGAAAAGAGAACCACTTGTATGAATATCAAGAGCTCAGATGCAAACCCAGTTCTAAGCAAAGAAGGGAAAGCAGAAAGGTGGAAGGAGTATAAAGAGGGTCTATACAAGGGCGATGTACTTGAGGACAATATTATGGAAATGGAAGAGGATGTAGATGAAGATGAAATGGGAGATACGATACTGCGTGAAGAGTTTGACAGAACACTGAAAGACCTGAGTCGAAACAAGGCCCCCGGAGTAGACAACATTCCATTAGAACAACTGACGGCCTTGGGAGAGCCAGTCCTGACAAAACCCTACCATCTGGTGAGCAAGATGTACGAAACAGGCGAAATACCCTCAGACTTCAAGAAGAATATAATAATTCCAATCCCAAAGAAAGCAGGTGTTGACAGATATGAAAATTACCGAACTATCAGTTTAATAAGTCACAGCTGCAAAATACTAACGCGAAATCTTTACAGACCCAATGGAAAAACTGGGGGAAGCCAACCTCGTGGAAGATCAGTTTGGATTCCGTAGAAATGTTGGAACACTTGAGGCAATACTGACCTTACGACTTATCTTAGAAGAAAGATTAAGAAAAGGCAAACCTACGTTTCTAGCATTTTTAGACTTAGAGAAAGCTTTTGACAATGTAGACTGGAATACTCTTTTTTCAAATTCTAAAGGTGGCAGGGGTAAAATACAGGGAGCGACAGGCTATTTACAATTTGTACAGAAACCAGATGGCAGTTATAAGAGTCGAGGGGCATGAAATGGAGGCAGTGGTTGGGAAGGGTGTGAGACAGGATTGTAGCCTCTCCCCGATGATATTCAATCTGTATATTGAGCAAGCAGTAAAGGAAACAAAAGAAAAATTCGGAGTAGGTATTAAAATCCATGGAGAAGAAATAAAAACTTTGAGCTTCGCCGATGACGTTGAAATTCTATCAGAGACAGCAAAGGACTTGGAAGAGCAGTTGAACGGAATGGACAGTGTCTTGAAAAGAGGATATAAGATGAACATCAACAAAAGCAAAACGAGGATAATGGAATGTGGTCGAATTAAGTCCGGTGATGCTGAGGGAATTAGATTAGGAAATGAGACACTTAAAGTAGTAAAGGAGTTTTGCTATTTGGGGAGCAAAATAACTGATGATGGTCGAAGTAGAGAAGATATAAAATGCAGACTGGCAATGGCAAGGAAAGCGTTTCTGAAGAAGAGAAATTTGTTAACATCGAGTATAGATTTAAGTGTCAGGAAGTCGTTTCTGAAACTATTTGTATGGAGTGTAGCCATGTATGGAAGTGAAACATGGACGATAAATAGTTTGTACAAGAAGAGAATAGAAGCTTTCGAAATGTGGTGCTACAGAAGAATGCTGAAGATTAGATGGGTAGATCACATAACTAATGATGAAGTATTGAATAGAATTGGGGAGAAGAGGAGTATGTGGCATAACTTGACAAAACGAAGGGACCGGTTAGTAGGACATGTTCTGAGGCATGAAGGGATCACAAATTTAGCATTGGAGGGCAGCGTGGAAGGTAAAAATCGTAGAGGGAGACCAAGAGAGGAATACACTAAGCAGATTCAAAAGGATGTGGGTTGCAGTAAGTACAGGGAGATGAAGAAGCTTGCACAGGATAGGGTAGCATGGAGAGCTGCATCAAACCAGCCTCAGGACTGAAGACCACAACAACAACAAGGTCATTCGAAATGTGGGGAGATAAAAAAAAACAGAGTATTATGATCGAGTAACTTCTCAAAAGCCACTTACTTCTGCAGTCATTGCTAAGCGACGCTTGAGATCGTGTAAAGTGCAACACGCTGGAGAGTGGACGGCTGCAAACGAGGAATCTGAAATGATGAATCACTCAATGCTCTGTGGCAATTCGATGAAACTCTTTGGTTTTGGCAGATGCGCGGGAACTCTGCCAGCCATCATGCGTAGTGCTGTCAGTGAAGTACGAACGAGCTGGTGTTACGGTACGGGAGCGTTTTTCGTGGTTGGGGTGTGGTGCCGTTGTTGCTCTTAAGAATACGCTAAATGCAGAACTATACGAACACATTTTACAACATTGAGTGCTGCGTATAACAGATGATATGTTCGGAGTTATTGACTGTTGATATCAGTTTGAGGATGCACCCTGTCATCAAGCGGCTTCTGTAAGGCAATGGGCTTGAAATTCCGATCTCGACCCAATGCTACACCTTTGCGGTGAATTACAACTCCGACTGCACTCCAGACCCCAGCGACAAACACTACTTGCTGTGGTTTCGCTCTTGATGAAGAAAAGGGTTGCCATTCCTCCACAGACATTCAGACATCTCGTTGAAATTGTCCCCAGCAGAGTTCAAACGAAGGTTGGGCACACGTCGCATTAATGTCCACTAATAGGTGTCCGGACACTTGTCGCATTTAGAAAACGGTGTATTTCAAAGATCATCGACACTGTTTGGTTTAGCAAGGGTGTAGAGAAGAAAAGATTAGCAAAATGTGGAAAGAGAGAATTAGGGCAGCATCAGAGAATGTCAAAAATGTACAACCCCCCACTCTTACATTTCCGGAAAGCACCGAACATGGTACTCCATTGCAGGATGCTAATGAAGGTCTTAGATTAGGGATTAGGTTCGCAGATATGTGAGTGGCTCGAAGACTTCTCATGTAGTGGAACCCAGTACGTTGTTCGTGACGGCATGTTCACCGCAGGCAAAGGTAGCGTCAGGGGTGTCCCAGAGAAGTAGGATGTGACCACTCTTATTCTGTATATATTTCAGTTATCTGATGGACTGATAAACCAGCAATCCGTGGCTATTTCCTGTGACGCTGTGGTCACCATTGTTGAATGACTCTAGTAGGACACAAAACGATTTAAACAAAAATGTGATGAATGGCAGCTTACTCAAAAAGTAGAGAAATATAAGTTAATTCAGATAAGTAGGATAAACAGTCTTGTAATTTTCGCATACAGATTTGGTGGTGCGCTGTTTGACACAATCACATCGATTATATATCAAGCCGCAATATGGCAAAGGGATACGAAATGGAATGAGTGCATAAGGATGACAGTAGGGAAGGTGAACAGTCCACTTGAGTTTAATGTAAGAATTTTTGGAAAGTATAACTCATCTATAAAGGAGACCGCCTATAGAACAACAGTGCGACCAAATCTTGAGTAATGTTCCAGTGTTTGGGATCCCCAACAAGGCAGATTAAAGGAGAGACGAGCTGCTAGATTTGATACCAGGAAGTTAGATCAACACGTGAGTATTTTGGAGATGCTTTGCGAACACAAATGTGAATCCCTGAACGGAAGACGACGCTCTTTTCGTGAAATATTGCTGATAAAATTTAGAGAACTCGCATTTAATGTCGGCTGCAGAACGGTTCTGTTGCCATCAACATACGTTTCGGGTAAGGACCACGAAAATAAGAGAAATTCGGACTTGTATGGAGGCAAATAGATTGTCGCTTTTCCCCAGCTGTATTTGCGAATGTAACAGGAAAGGAAATGACTAGTAGTGGTTTACAGTATCTTCTGCCATGAACCATAAGGTAGCTTGTGGGTTATGTATGTACATGTAGTAATAAAACGTAAATATCGTCACCATTCTTGACTGTTTCAATGCAGCCAATTTTGCCCCGCCAAGGTACCCTCATAACCTTAAAGCGTACGTAATCAAATAACCCCTAGGAGCTGAGGTCGCACGATGCGACAGAGCTATGGTATAGCTGCAGGGTGGCGTGCAGCCCTCTAGTAAGGCGAGAATGGCTTCCTAATGGGCCATTCGACCTGCCCCATTCGACGCTCCGCCACTTGGCCCTTCATTACCGTAGCCCACGATATTGCCGGCCCCCTGTGGTTGAAACCTACGGACGGCGCATCTGCAGGGTTACAATTAACTCATGAATATAGATGCTAATAAAAAGCATATTACATAAGAAAAATGTCGCTTTAACTGAAAGGTTCTTTTTATAAAGACAAATAAGGCACTCTCGTTCCTGCTGACCCACAGTGCTGTCACATCAGGTCGCTTCCAATAAAATTTTAATTATCTTCCCTTGCGCCAGCTGTCAGTGTTGCTGAGGCTGACGTATCTCATTTCATTCTGGTGTGACAGAAGCGGATATTTCTGATTACAAATTTCTGCAAGCTTTGTAGCATGTCCATACCACGCGCTTCATTCTGTTCTCTTCGATCAGCATGTTAGTACTCAATGGTGTTTCCTGATTAAAGCTAAAAACTAACCATGAAATACAGCTAGATTATGCTATTTTATGCACAGTTACACTCAGCATGATCAGCAGTAGAAGAATTATTTATTTTTGTAACAGAGAAAGTACACACAATACACAGACATGAGTTTTTACCTTTCGGAGGAAAACCGATACGAACGCTTTCAGACAAGACAGAAAAAATAACGAGCTGAAGGACTGGGATGATCTCGATATTTCGTTAGCCTGATGATATAAGAAAATCCGACGTTTCTTACTGTCTGTAGTAATATTCTTCCCCTTGCTGCACCACTTTCTCAATAATGAACTGACACCTTAGACACAGGAATGTCCGCCCGCATCTCGTGGTCGTGCGGTAGCGTTCTCGCTTCCCACGCCCGGGTTCCCGGGTTCGATTCCCGGCGGGGTCAGGGATTTTCTCTGCCTCGTGATTGCTGGGTGGTTGTGTGCTGTCCTTCGGTTGGTTAGGTTTAAGTAGTTCTAAGTTCTAGGGGATTTATGACCACAGCAGTTGAGTCCCATAGTGCTCAGAGCCATTTGAACCATTTGAACAGGAATGTCCCTAACATAACAGTGTTTCCGTCTGCTGGTACCATGGTATGAAGATTTTTAAACTAGTATTTTACTGTCGTACATATAAGTAAGAACACTAGACTTTTTTTTCGACTCATTAGTCGTCTGACTAGTTTGATGTGAGCCGCCACGAATTCCACTCCTGTGCCAACCTATTCATCTCAGCGTAGCACTTGCAACTTACGTCAACAATTATTTTCTATATGTATTCTAAGCTGTGTCTGCCTCCGCTGGTAATGCTCTCAACAGGTCCCTCTAGTACCACTGGAGTCATTCCCTGACGTCTTAATAGATGTCCTATCACCCTGTCCCCTCTTCTTGACAGTGTTTTCTACATATTCTTTTTCTCCCATATTCTGCACAGAACCTGCACACTCCTTAACCTATCAATTCACGTAATTTTCAACATCTTTCTGTAGTACAACATCTCAAATGCTTCCATTCTCTTCTCTTCCGGTTTTCACACAGTCCAAGTCTCACTACCATGTAATGCCGTGTGCTAAACGAACATTCTCAGAAGTGTCTTCTTCAAATTAAGACCTACGTTTGATATTAGTAGACTTGTCTTGGCCAGGAATGCCCTTTCTTCAGTGCTAGTGTGCCTTTGATGTCCTCCTTTCTCCGTCTCTCATTGAGGTAGTATAATTGCTTTACTTCGTCTACTTCAGGACCATTAATACTGATGTTAAGTTTCTCGCTGTTCTCAATTCTGCTACTTTTCATTACTTTGTTTTTCTTCGATTTACTCTCAGTCCACATTCTACACTCATTAGATTGTTCATTCGCACGCGAATCTTCTTCAGTTTCACCCAGAATAGCAAAGTCATCAGCGAATCTTATTACTGATATTCTTTCACCTTGAATTTTAGTTCCACTCCCGGACCTTTCTTTTATTTCCATCATTGCTTCTTCAGTACACATATTTGACAGTAGCTTTTAGTTGCTTTTAGTTTCACCGAGGGTTGTTTTGGCTTTCCTATATGCTGAGTCAGTTCTTAATTTTTTTTTTCGATTTCCTCACATTTTTGATGTAACCAGTTCGTCTTAGCTTCCCGCACTTTTTATTTATTTATTTATTTTGTATTTCTGTGTTCCTGAATTTCCCTGAAAGTTTCTGTACTTCCTTCTTTCATCAACCAACTGAAGCATTTCTTTTGTTACTCATGGTTTCTTCGCAGTTACTTTCTTTGTACCTATGCTTTTCTTTCCAACTTCTGTGACTGCCCTTTTTAGAGCTGTCAATTCCTCTTCAACAGTATTGCCCACTGAACTATTACTCATTGCTTCATCTAGAGCCTTAGAGAGCTTCAAGCGTGTCTCGTTATTCCTTAGTACTTCCATATCCCCTAACTTTACATATTGATTCTTCCTGGACAGTCTCTTAAACTTCAGCCTACTCTTCATTCTTACTAAATTCGGATCTGATTCTACATCTGCTCCGGGGCAAATCCTACAATTTAGTATCTGATATTCGAATTTCCACCTGATCATGATGTAATCTAACTGAAATCTTCCCGTATCACCCGGTGTATTCCAACTATACCACCTCCTCTTGCGATTCCAGAACAAAGTATTCGCTATTACTAGCTGAAATTTATTGCAGGATTAATCTTTCCTCTTTCTCATTGCTTGTCCCAAGCCCATATTCTCCTGTAACCTATTCTTCTACTCCTTTCAGTCCCCCGCGATTAATAGATTTTCATCTCCTTGTGCATAGTGTATTTCCTTTCCAATATTCCCACATGCTGTCTCTGTCTCTTCATCTTCAGCTTGCGACGTCAGCATGTACAGCTGAACTATCGTTTTCAAGGTTGGCTTGCTGTCGGTTCTGATCAGAACACCTTCTCACTGAACTGTTCACGGTAACTCACTCTCTGCCCTACCTTCCTATTCATAACGATGTAGTATCGCATAAACACTGTAGGAGTAAACATTGCAGCAGTGTACGCACGTGAAGGCAAGCGAGAACAGATGTCCATGTTTATGTCACGCACCTGAATGTGAGCTGCAAGCAACAGCAGTATTTGTGAGAAGTAGAGTGTCAATCAATCCATGTCATCGACATGTATCTAAAGGTCGATTTAGTGCAAATCTTATTAAAATGGTAGAATCCCATTTCTCATCTATTTTCCGTCTAAATTATCTGAATTAAAGATTTTTCCAAAGCCAGGGCCTGAAACCAGTCATCTGCGGGCTTAAGGGCCACGGCAGTGCTGTGCTTCATTTACCTGCTGTGAATGAATTAGTTTAGTATTATGCCTCACATGTTACGATAACGACTATAACTCTCTGCTGTTTCGTCGAAAACTGACATTTTGAGCTTGGGCTGTGATGAAAATGCAAATTAATTCCCGCAAACACGAAAATAGCAACTAGCCAATGTTGCTTTACAAATCTCTGTTTTTTTTCTCGAGATCATCAATCTTCTGGCTGATGGGATTCGCCACTTAAACGTGTAAGAAAATTCTTTCTAATTTGCAAGATAGTCCACCACACCCTTGTATTCCTCTGATTTCTTCCTTGTACTTCTCCATTTTTCCACCTTGCAGCAATCCTTTGCTGACCTCTTAATCTCAGAGTGGCACTTACGCACAACGTCTTCAATTATTTGTTAGAATATATTCTAATATCTGTTTTTCCCTACAATTCTGATCCTCCACAACTGCGAGTAGCTGACGTATTATGAAAATTATTCCTTGATGTCTTAACACATGTGCTATAATTCCATCCGTGCTTCTTGTTAGTGTTTTTAACACAATCCTTTTCTCCCCGTTTCTACAGAAAACCTACTCATTTCTTATCACTCCACCTAATTTTCATCATACTTCTATAACACTACATGTCAAACGCTTTGATTTACAGTTGTCTCAAAGTTCATGGTTCAGTACCAGACAATGCTGTACTCCAAACGTACATTCTCAGAAAATTCTTTCTCAAATTAAGGCCGATGTTTGACACTAGTAGCATTCTCTTGTTCAGGAATGCCTTCTCTGCCTATGCCAGTCAGCTGTTTATGCCCCTCTTTTTTCGTACGTCATATGTTGTATTGCCACCAAGTTAGAATTCATGGACTTCGTCTAGTCAGTGGTCCACAGGTTAATAAGTTTACAGTTAATCTCATTTCAAGTTTTAATCTCAAATTCGCAGTGTATGCTCATTAGGATATTTATTCCATTCAACATTGTTGAATTGGTGCATGACGACTCAGAAACAACTGAGAAACTGAGCGAGTCAAGAATTTATAAAGTGAGATGCAACAAATATAATTGCTACAAATACTATATTGGTCAAACCGGTAGAAATTTTAAAACGAGTTTTACAGAACATATTAACTGCTTCAGATTCGATAAGGCTGACAAATCATCTACAGCAAGGTATGTAGACGAAACAGGGCACAATGTTGCAATAGACAACGATCTTAAAGTACTACATACTTTAGTGAAGCTAGAAAATGGATATCTTGGAGGAAATGCAAATATTCATAAGTGGCTACAAGTGAAAAAACGAGAGCCTAAAGGAGTTAAAGATTTCAAGCACTTACGAACATCAAATTTTCACAGTCTCTCAAATTATATATCGTCGACCAGCAGCAGAGATGCGTCAGCAAAGTTTTCAGAAGACATTGCAATTGACTGATAATACGAAGATCTACACATCAACAGTTCCATCGAAACAAACTTTGTTTTGACCGCGTCTTGTTTGTACAAATAGATGCGTTTATTGTGATGTAGTGGATGTAACTGAACGCATCACAAGAAGTCATCCATTTCATATGAACAAAGATAGGGGTTACTTAAAAAAAATAAATGTGAGTAACAGACAGCAAACAAAGTTAATATTACCTTGAATTGTATTATTCCATAGGATGTTCACAGCACATGCCGAGACTATAAAGAATAAGTTTAGTATCTATGTGTATTTTATTGAAATGTTGTTTGCTTTGCCATTGCAACATGAGGATGGAGTTTGCACTTCGAGGAATTTTGTTTTATTGTATAATTTATGTAAACTAACAAAAATTTGTGACTGGCAGAAGTCTCTGAAAAACCTGTCCACATTTTTTGTAAATTGAAAGCTATTTTTCTGCCTGTACCAAACAATAAAATGTGACATAAGTGAGTTTTTCCTGAGAATGTAACAGTATTTTGGCAATCGGACTTTTTTTGTGGTATTCTGCCAGATATAATACAGCGCTGCTCCCAACTAAAATGTTATGGACTAGGGATATACTGGTGTTTGTTTCTAGTCAGGTGGTGAACTTTGGTTCTTGGTTCTGTCGGAGGTCGTAAAACGTTGGCCCACAAACAACTCTCCACTACCGAATATGGACAGCCTGTAGGCAACTTTTATTTCCATTTATATGCTCTCAAAACGTGGCGTATAGTCCGTAGTGTGCTACCGCTCAAATTCTCACCTTCACCTATATTGTATAGAGTGGATAACAGACTTTGTTGTCCGTCTTGATTGCTTTCATTGTTTTAAATGACCGCTTTGGGTTCCAGTAGCAAGCTATCAAGTTTTTTTGAAATCCAGGATGCACTTACGCAAACTGAGAACCCCCATAATGAATTAAGGATTTGAAGAATGATTAGGCGCCGGCCGGAGTGACCGAGCGGTTCTCAGCGCTACAGTTTGGAACCGCGCGACCGCTGTGGTCGCAGGTTCGAATCCTGCCTCGGGCATGGATGTGTGTAATGTCCTTAGGTTAGTTAGGTTTAAGTAGTTCTAAGTTCTAGTGGACTGATGACCTCAGAAGTTAAGTCCCATACTGCTCAGAGCAATTTCAACCATTTGAACTGATTAGGCCCCCGGGGAAGATTCAGTAATTTCTGAAATGTAGAAATTTGTAGGTGCTACATGGAGTCTTTCAGCAAGCCTGGAAAACAAAAGCATGTACCAGACGATCGGAAAACAGCATTAGTTCACCAATCTACCAAAAAGGAGATAAAGTGACTGCAACAACTATTCAGGAATTTCCCTCCTTCCTGGGACTTACAAAATTGTTTAGAAAAGAATTATCCCGTGCGGAAAAAGTTTAAAATTTGAAATTGATAATCAGATGTAGAAGAATGAAAAACCAGAAGCATTTTAATAACAGCTACAGACTTCAAGAAAGCTTGTGATCCGATTGACAGGGAACACTATCCAAAGCCTTAAAAAGAATTTGGAGCAGACACAAACCATTGGCGATCATGAAAGGCACATTAATAAAGGGGGTGAACCCACCAAGGGTTTTCACATTAAAATTGGTGTAAGACGAGGAAATGGATTCTCAAACTGCTCTTCAGTTGTGCACTAGAACAGATAATCAGGGGACGGAGGAATAGAAGAAGAGAAGAAGAGGTTCTAAAAAACGCAATTGTAATAAAAGGGAATAATCTGAGTATTGATCATATGGCTTTTGCAGACGCTCTCGATATCCTAGCTAAACCTTTTGAAGATCCAACAGTGCAAGTAAATCTCCTACAAGAGACAGCTTCAAAATAAGGTCTGTGGATACCATTTCAAAAAGCAGAGTATATGACAGACGTAAAGGAGACAGTGAAATACATGGAAACAGATCATAGAAGAATAAAAAGGGCTACAAAATTTAAACATCTAGGTAGAGTAATACAACCAAATGCTCTGGTCAAAGACGCCAACTTAGTATAGGCAAGAAAAGTGCAACACTTCGGTACTACAACACTGTCATTAAACTAGAATGCCTTTATGCTGCAGAATGCCTGTCGGTAAATATAGGCAAACAATTAGGTGGAACAGTAAAGCACGAAAGGAAAATCATCAGGCAAAGTCTAGGGACCACAATATGACAATGGGAAGTAGTAATTAAGAAGTAGTGAAGTGGTTAATAAAAAAATGGAACGAATATTAGACACAATGAAGAAGAGAAGAGCTGTATTCCATGGACACATTAAAAAGTTGGCTGAAAGGAAGACTAATTAAAAAGGTTTCTATGTTTTTTGTAAAAAAAAAGAAAAATTCGGAGTAGGGATTAAAAACCATGGAGAAGAAATAAAAACTTTGAGGTTCGCCGATGCATTGTATTCTGTCAGAGACAGCAAAGGACCTGGAAGAGCAGCTGAACGGAATGAACAGTGTCTTGAAAGGAGGATACAAGATGAACATCAACAAAAGCAAAACGAGGTTAATGGAACGTAGACGAATTAAATCGGGTGTTGCTGAGGGAATTAGATTAGGAAATGAGACGCTTAAGGTAGTAAATGAGTTTTGCTATTTGGGGAGCTTAGTAACTGATGATGGTCGAAGTAGAGAGGATGTAAAATGTAGACTGGCAATGGCAAGGAAAGCGTTTCTGAAGAGGAGAAATTAAGGTAGTAAATGAGTTTTGCTATTTGGGGAGCTTGATAACTGATGATGGTCGAAGTAGAGAGGATATAAAATGTAGACTGGCAATGGCAAGGAAAGCGTTTCTGAAGAGGAGAAATTTGTTAATATCGAGTATAAATTTGTCAGGAAGCCGTTTCTGAAAGTATTTGTATGGAGTGTATCCATGTATGGAAGTGAATCGTGGACGATAAACAGATTAGACAAGAAGAGAACAGAAGCTTTCGAAATGTGGTGCTACAGAAGAATGCTGAAGATTAGATGGGTAGATCACATAACTAATGAGGAGGTATTGAATAGAATTCGGGAGAAGGGAAATTTGTGGCACAACTTGACTAGAAGAAGGGATCGGTTGGTAGGACATATTCTGAGGCATCAAGGGATCACCAACTTAGTATTTGAGGGCATCGGGGAGGGTAAAAATCGTAGAGGGAGACCAAGAGATGAGTACAGTAAACGGATTCAGAAGGATGTAGGTTGCAGTAGGCACTGGGAGATGGAGAAGCTTTCACAGGATTGAGTAGCATGGAGAGCTGCATCAAACCAGTCTTCGGACTGAAGACCACACAACTACATCACGTTTTTGTCTGCAAACCAAAAGCTACAATGAAGTAAGTGACAGAAATTAAGGCAGACATGAGAGAAATGGAAATAACAGAGGAAGAAATAGGAGAAAAAGTAAAGTTTGTAGCAGAATTGAAACGTTTCAAGGGCTTCTTCAAGAAAACAAAGAAAAATTCGGGCGCATTATGGAAAGAAAAGTTTGAACAACCTAAGGAAAGAATGAAAAACTACTGAAAGAAAAATAGGAGAAAAGAAATACCATATAAATTATTTCATGTTGTCTTAAGTAGAGCAAAACCATAAAAAGAAACTAATCAACATATAGTCTCTATCGTTGCTGTTATACCGTTTATATAATCGAATGTACCATAACGTACCTCGTAGCATCAGTTTCAGGATTAACCCATCCAATTTGTCATCAAAATTTACATAATACATAACAATATAATATGGATCCTGGTTAGCATCCACGTTGTTCATGTAGCCTCCAAGGCGAAACGGCATCAAGAATGCGCTGACTCCTGCGCCAATGGAAAGAGCGGGCAGCGTCACACCTCCAGGAAGACTTCAGAGCCCCTGTCAACGCTGAATTAACTGAGCGCTGAGCGCTGGTCGCTGGTCGGGCCAGATCGGTCGCAGCCTTGGAGAGCACCAGTACTGCGTAATAAGAAGATACTTAGCCTACGTTCTGCGAGTAGTAATAGTGTATAGAAGCAACTGCATATAGGAGGCACAGGATGCGCATCAAGCCACTTCATAACGAGACGTTATGCTTGTCGGGTTCAGCTAAACTGGTGGCTGTCCGACCTTTGCTTAACGTGATTCAGAAGAATGAAGACTTTCAGTTGAGCAACAATAACTTTATTGCGAGCGCGTATCTGACGACGCCCGGCATGCATGGACAGATCTGAGCTATAAAATTTGCTTCCGGCCTATACAGAGGATCCTTAATCCTCGGAAACTTCCGTAGCTAGGAGAGAAAACAGTACTCGTCCGCACAAGTCAGGAGGCACGGAACTACTCACTAACTCAAAAAACAAGGAATAATAATACTAATAAACAGAACGTATATAAAAGCTAGAAAACACAGCGCCTCTAGAGGCTGGGGGCGGAACTACACAAACGTTGCGTAAAGTAATTACGACCGCACACCACTGCACTGACACACGCGCACAGCACACACACACACCGGCGAGCTTGAATTAGCGCGCGGCAGCGTCGCTACATCAGCCCCCCGGGCGGAAGCGGAGCGTCGGCGTCGAGATACCGCGCCGGAAAGTGCACCTGACGTCCAGAACGGGTCGTCCTCGTCGGAGGAGGAGGAACAACGTCAGGAGGCGGATGTTGTGCTGCGTTGGGCGGCGGATGTTGAAGAGCCGGCGCCGGAGATGTGGCGTCAGAGTCTGGAACAGCGGTAGGTGGACGCCTACGACGAGGTGCCGCTAGTGGGGTGTCAGGAAAAACATATGCAGGTTTAACCCGATTCAACGCGACAGTCGTGGTTTTGCCGTTCACTAGGATATCCATGGTGTGGGCACTGCGCCGTAGCACTTCATATGGACCAGAATAAGGAGCTTGTAGAGGCGGTTTAACGCCCTCAGTGCGGAGCATGACGTGACGACATTGTTCCAGGTCCTGGTGCACGAAAGTGGGCGGCTTGCCATGACGTGTGGCTTTCGGAGGGCGAATCTTTGATACATGGTCCCTCAATCGTCGCAAGAAATCCGGCTGGCCAGTAGCAACTGTCTCTGTGGCATCAGCGTCTACAAAGTCCCCAGGAAGGCGCAGTGTTTCTCCATAAACCAGTTCTGCCGCTGACGACCCAAGGTCTGGTTTGAAAGTAGTCCGTAAGCCTAACAAGACCACTGGTAGTGCGGTTGTCCAGGTTTCTTCGTGGCACATCAGCGCGGCCTTCAAACAACGGTGCCAGCGTTCGATCATTCCGTTGCTTGCTGGGTGATAACTTGTGGTCTTATGGTGGGTGTAACCACAAAACTTGGCCAGCTGTGAGAACAGGTCTGATTCAAATTGCCGTCCGCGGTCAGTGGTAATACGTAGTGGGCATCCAAATCTTGCCAACCAAGTCATTGCAAAAGCGGAAGCTAATGTGTCTACTGTGATATTATCCACCGGCACTGCCTCCGGCCAACGCGTAAAACGGTCGATCATTGTAAACAGATATCTTTGCCCGTTCGAAGGTGGAAGTGGTCCGACTACATCTAAATGAACGTGGGCAAAGCGGGCGGTGGTATCCGGAAAATCGCCAATCGGTGCGTGTAAATGGCGGTTAATCTTGCAGCGTTGGCACTGAAGACAAGATTGGACCCACTCGCGGCAGTCTTTTTGCATGCCTGGCCACACGAAACGTTGCGATACTAGGCGGAATGTCGGGCGTACCCCGGGATGGCACAATCCATGTACTATATCAAAGGCTTGTCTTCTAAAAGCCGGCGTCAGAAAGGGACGAGGTCGGCCGCGAGAAACGTCGCAGTATAGCTGTGTATCTTCCCCCGGAACATCAACGAGTTTCAGTTGCAATGCGGAAGCCGTGTCTTTAACATAGGCAAGGAGTTCTTCGTCGTCTCTCTGTGCCTGTGCCAGTGCAGGAAAGTCTATGGTACTGTAAACACTGCTGATCCGTGAAAGGCAATCCGCAACAATGTTGTCGATCCCAGAAATATGTCTAACGTCGGTAGTAAACTGGGCCACGAACTCAAGGTGATGAAATTAACCGGGAGAGCAGTTGACACTATTCCGACGGAAGGCGAACGTGAGTGGCTTGTGGTCTGTATATATCGTGAAAGTTCGCGCTTCCACTTGGGGGCGAAAATATTTCACTGCCTGGTATACTGCCAGGAGCTCACGGTCATATGTGCTCCATTTTCTCTGTGCAGGCGAAAGCTTGTGGGAATAATACGCCAATGGCTGCCATGCGTTGTCGGACCATTGTTGTAACGCGGCACCGATCGCCGTCTGGCTCGCATCTGCGACAATTGCTAATGGCGCGTTGAGCCGTGGGTGTGCGAGAAGCGCCGCCTCGGCCATGCTCCTCTTTGTTGCCTCGAATGCAGAACACATGTCCTCTGTCCACTGTATCAGAGACTTGCTATTTACTTTAGGGCCTGATAATGCCGCCGTCAAAGGTTCCTGCAGCTCCGCAACGTGAGGAAGGTGTCGTCGATAAAAATTGAGCATCCCCAAAGACGACGTAATTCTTTGATCGTAGTTGGTCGGGGTAGCTGCAAGATAGCGTCCACCTTCTCGGACAGAGGAAGAGAGCCTTCAGCAGAAATCTTATGGCCAAGAAATGTCACCTCTGACTGCCCAAACACACACTTGTCCACGTTCAAGACGACACCGTAACGCTCCAATCGCTCGAAAATCTCTCGCAGATGTTGTCGGTGTTGATCGTGGTCAGCAGAGAACGCTAACACATCGTCCAGGTAGGCGAACAGAACGGCAGCCCCTGGAGAACCGAGTCTATAAACCTCTGCCAGGTCTGAGCGGCATTGCGTAAACCGAAAGTCATAAATTTGCTTTCAAATAAACCGAAAGGCGTTATTATTGCAGTCTTTGGAATGTCGTCATTGGCCACCGGAATCTGTGTATACGCTTTAGCGCAGTCCAGAACTGTGAACACCGTGGCACCATGTAAAGCGAGATTATAATCCCTCAGTAACGGAACGGGATGTCTGTCTGGCACTGTTCGCGCGTTAAGCGCACGGTAGTCACCGCATGGGCGCCAAGCTCCACCCTTCTTCGGAACAAGATGTAATGCGGAGGACCACGGGCTCTTAGATGGCCGCATTATGCCCTCGCGAATCATGGCGTCAAATTCTGCCTTCGCTATCTTCAATCTGTCCGGAGCGAGACGCCTAGGTCGGCACGCTACTGGGGGACCATCAGTCGTTTGAATGTGATGCACCGTGTCATGTGGTATGAACCTGGGAGCGCCGGGCGGCCTGTTCAAGTTAGGATGGTTAAGCAGTAATTCAGTGTACTCACCCTCCGCAGCATGGACCAACTTGGCACTGTGCGTTGCGGTGTTGCGACGGAAACCCGTGACTGCTAAGCCAGTGACGCTGTCTACCAAGCGTGCGTTCGCGACGTCCGGCAGCAGGTGGTAGTGCGCGAGGAGATCAGCCCCGACGATCGCCTCCGTGACGTCAGCCACTGTAAAATTCCACTCGTACGCGCGACGTAGGCCGAGATTAAGCTCCATCCTCTGTGTGCCATATGTTGCGATGGAAGAATTGTTGGCAGCCGTCAGACGGAAGGCAGTTGGCGGCCGGCAACGATGTATGGCTGTTCGTGGTATGATACTCAGGTCCGACCCAGTGTCAATTAAAAACTTAACGCCGGAACTCCTATCGGTAAGGAGGATAACTGGCAGTCGGTTGCGCCTATTGTCGACCGCCGGTGGCGTTTGGGTGCGGGCATGGCGATGTGCACTTCCTTGCCTGATCGCCGAATCGTCGGTGGTACCAGCACAACGGTACCTCGCCTTGCGGAGTGGTAGTACCGCCGGAAGATCTGCTTCTCGAACGCCGCCGTCTGTATCGGCTTCTTCTATTATTGTCGTCGTCACGTGCCAGCAGCGCACTGACCTGGGCGCACAAAAGCTCAACCTTGGCAGCGAGAGAATCATGGTCGGCTCGTGCTACAGACGCGGTACTGTTTGCACTGTTGTCCAACGCCGCGACTGCGCTGACCGGAGCCGGTGTGATCGCGTCCTGAATCCGGTCTGCTAGATGCGCCACGTCATCCAGCGTCATGTCCGTTTGTGAGGCGATTATGGCTTTTATTTGCGGCGGCAACCTACTGCTCCACAGCGTTCTGAGCAGACTGTCTGGCACAGTAACGGTGTCAACTTTGCTGCGTAGATGTCGCAGGTATTGAGAAGGCTTCCTGTCGCCAATTTCTTCCTGTGTCAGAACCTGACGTATCCGGTCCTCTTGAGACGCGGCCACCCGTCGAATCAACTCTGATTCTAGCCTGGCATAAGCTCCATCCTCGGGCGGTGCTGTGATTATGTCCTGCACCTCGACTGCATAACGTTGGTCGAGTTGGCTCACAATCAGCGCAAATTTAGTTGCTTCGACCGTTATTCCAGCGCAGCTAAAACTTGCCTCTGCCTGCGCGAACCAGAGTACCGGGTTGTCGGGCCAGAACGGCGGCAAACGGACTGCAATCCTGGAGACGGCCTGCTGTTCGGTCATTATGTGCTCGTTACTTGCGTAGCTCACGGCTTCTTCTTCTTAATCACGTCGGTCTCTGCTTGAATCACGTCGGTCTCTGCTTGAATCACGTCAGGGACACCACTTGTCGGGTTCAGCTAAACTGGTGGCTGTCCGACCTTTGCTTAACGTGATTCAGAAGAATGAAGACCTTCAGTTGAGCAACAATAACTTTATTGCGAGCGCGTATCTGACGACGCCCGGCATGCATGGACAGATCTGAGCTATAAAATTTGCTTCCGGCCTATACAGAGGATCCTTAATCCTCGGAAACTTCCGTAGTTAGGAGATAAAACAGTACTCGTCCACACAAGTCAGGAGGCACGGAACTACTCACTAACTCAAAAAACAAGGAATAATAATAATAATAAACAGAACGTATATAAAAGCTAGAAAACACAGCGCCTCTAGAGGCTGGGGGCGGAACTACACAAACGTCGCGTAAAGTAATTACGACCGCACACCACTGCACTGACACACGCGCACACCACACACAGACACCGGCGAGCTTAAATTAGCGCGCGGCAGCGTCGCTACATGCTTTTCTTCCTTTTTAGGATTAATTTGTTCTGTTAGCCTGCAAGTATTACGTGCAGATAATTTTGGATTCCTGCCATTAGCCATCACGACTTCTCTCCTTCCTTGTTTGTGTCAGTGCTGACTCTCAGAGTAGCCGACACAACAGCCATTCTTTCGTATTAGCTTACCAAGATATATAAATTTATGAACCGTTTTTTAACTATTACGTATACTGTGTTCAAGAAATTTAGTGCATCTTCTTTATTTGAACCTTCCTAGCGCACTAAAACCGTTTGCTGGAACGGGACTAGCACCAGGAAACATTGCCTTCCTCGGGTAAACGCTCTACCGACTGAACAATCCACACACGAGCCGCCCCCAAGTTTTTCCTCGAGCTTTAATTTGCGGTCTGCCACTAAAACTGTGCCAGCCAGTATCATGTCAGTGAACATTAGGTTTCAGAGTGAAAATTCTCATTATTTGTCATATATTCTATAACAGGTCAAGGTTTGAAAGGTGCTTTTAAACACCTTACATGCCACGTAGTCACGTGCGCGTCAGTAGACTCTGCTCCACCTCAAGAATCGGTAGTTTTATTTTATTTTTTATTTATTTATTGTTCCGTGGGACCACATTTAGGAGAAGTCTCCATGGTCATGGAACGAGTCAATACATGAAATTATAACACGATTGTAGAAACAGATGATATGAAATATAAGAAACATATTCAGGTGACAAGTCGTTAGTTTAAATAAAGAAAATCAAGAATGTAACACTGGAATTTGCTTAATTTTTTAGCTCTTCCAGGAGCTCCTCGACAGAATAGAAGGAGTGAGCCATGAGGAAACTCTTCAGTTTAGACTTAAAAGTGTTTGGGCTATTGCTAAGGTTTTTGAGTTCTTGTGGTAGCTTATTGAAAATGGATGCAGCAGAATACTGCACTCCTTTCTGCACAAGAGTCAAGGAAGTTCATTCCACATGCAGATTTGATTTCTGCCTAGTATTAACTGAGTGAAAGCTGATAACTCTTGGGAATAAGCTAATATTGCTAACAACAAACGACATTAAAGAAAATACATAGTGTGAGGGCAATGTCAAAATTTCCAGACTATTGAATAGGGGACGACAAGAGGTTTTCGAACTTACACCATACATAGCTCGAACAGCCCGTTTTTGAGCCAAAAATACCCTTTTTGAATCATCCGTCTAATGGAGCAGTATATGTCTGAGTGGAAACTGTGAGTCATGTCTTACGAGGGGAAGACGACAAGTGCCATCACTCAGTTTCTGAGAAAATTTGCGGAATCAAAATAAGTGAACACATTTCTCGCAGATACTTGACCGTTTCTGAGAAAATGACGGTCAAAGCTACCGCCGTATTTTATTTACGTTGTAGTATGCAAACAGTTCAAACGATGTGGTTCGATAGTGGCTAGCGTCGCTCCTTCATAGCTTTGCGCTCCGTGTTCGAAACCCGATTATTGTTTTTATTTTATTTTCTTCATTTATTTACAATGTCCGTAGATTATTATACAAATGTTTTTATCAAATTACGGGATTCGAAGGCGTTTTACAACTGTAAAGTTACAACTGCGTTCACTACAAGTGTCACATTAATTATTTAACATGTATGTGTGTATGGGATTTCCAAGGGTTTAAATTCTGATATTGCTTTCTTATATCAGTTTTCCTATTGATTATTACATTTTATTCTTACATTTATTCTTCAGGGAGATTTGGCGCATTCCGTTGGAGCCGAAACATAGAAATTCTGAACACCATGAGCATTGTGTGAAGGTCAGTGTGTCACAGCGACATTTTTTCATGCGAATCTCACTCGTGATGAAACATCGTTAACACTGCTGAAGATTTCACGCGTTGGCAGTAATTTCGCTGCAGACCAAGCGTATCGAGTCATCTTTCCGGAAACTGGCCAACTAATTATGAGTGCAGATACACTATATGAACTTAGCCGCAAACAATTTCAAATACAGGTTGAAAATTAATGAACTACATCAAACAAACGTAAATTAGTTAGAAAATACGGCATACACACACTTTATTCAACACTTAAACGTCACTACAGATATTCGGATTTTGGCTATGACATGTTCGATATGCCTGCCATCATTTGCGATGATGTGGTGCAGGCGAATAGCAAAATTCTGCATGACGCATGGAAATGTCGGAACATCGATGCTGTCGATGACCTCCTGAATGGCTGTTTTCAGCTCAGCAATGTTTCGTGGTTATTGCTGTACACCTTGTCTTTAAGATAACCCTCCCACCCCCCCCCCCCCAAAAAAAAAAGAGTCGCATATGTTCAGACCCGGAGAATACAGCGGCCAATAGAGGCCCATACCAGTGGCCTTTGGGTACCACAGAGCCAGAATGCGGGCCCCAAATTGTCCCTCCAGGACATAAAACGCTCTCCAGCTTCGATGCGATCGAGCTCCGTCTTGCGTGAACCATATCTTATCGACATTAGGGTCACTTTGAATAATAGGGATGAACTCATCTTCGAAAACCTTCACGAACCGTTCGGTTGTCACCGTGCCTTCAAGGAATATCACATGGATTATTCTGTGACTCGACATTGCACACCACACAGTCACCCGCCGAAGGCAAACAGATCTCTCGATCGTGATCTCAGTCCCCAAAATCTGACAATTTTGCTTATTGGCCAACCCATCCATATGAAAGAAGGCTTCATCGCTAAACCGAACAAAAATGCACATACTACTTCCCATCATGCATCGCGGCCAACAGTGCAATTTGAACGTCCTAACGCAAACCATTCAGAAGTTATGACTATTTTATTTCATATACTGGCCATTTCCCCCTATAATTATTATCCCGTAATTTTCTAATACATTTATTGCCTTTTTTTTAAATTCGTTCACATGACAGACAATTAGTAAATGAATAACATACATTGAAAAACATTCTTCTACGGTCTTGGATCGACAAATGAGAAACAAAAACAAGTAATAATAATCGGGTTTCGAACACGGGGCAAAAAAGTGTGAATCTGTAGTGCTAGCCACTATACTATCACTTCAGCTACATTTATTAAGCGCTAAAAGATACATAGATTACCTCGAAAACTTTCACCGTCGTTTTCTCAGAAACTGGCAAGTATATACAGATAAGTCGAGGTAGGTAATCGCTTATTTTGACCCTCTTTCACTGAGCAAAATTTTTGGGAAATCGGGTAATGACACATGCCGTGTTCTCCTCGTTAGTATGTCGTTCGATCTCTGACGGGAGTCAGCCAATAGGAAAGCGAGGCCTACAGACTCGCACACAACGTTATCCTCTTGCCTTCCGCTTACTGCCGTGATGGCAACAAGCCCATCTCACAGCGTACAAGCATTTTCGTACGATTGGTCACACTCAACCCATTTCTTCCTGGATTTTGATGAGCTGATCGCTGGTTCGCACTCTTAATCTGCATTTTCGTAACAGTACGTTACATAGATTTCAGATTATGCTGCACTGGATTTCTTTCCACGATACATTTTGCAGTGTAGTATAACGTGGGAAATGTAAGGTGATCGTTCGTAAAACTCAACATTACAGAAGATATAGGATCCACATCCAGTTTTATTTCAGTCATCCAACGTTTCGAATTGCTTTGCTTGCTCATGAAATAATATTTCGCGAGTTTATGCTAACATGTGTTGATTTTCTTTTGTAATGATACGTAGGTGGTAATGTAGAGATATGTAGTGCATTTAATTGGATTTTTATGTCAAACCTATTAGTTCGTCTTCTTCTTCTCCTCCTCCTCCTCCTCCTCCTCAGGTATTAGGTGAAATTGCCTATTAGGATACCTACCATTGCCGGGGTCCTCCTCTGTCTCTTCTTCCTTGGCACTTACAATTTCTAACCTTACTAGGGAGTCTGTCATTCTCCATTCTCTCTGGGTGTTCGTTGCATTTCCCCCTGTAACCTATAATTTTACCAGTTAGCCAAAAAAATTTTAGTTTTTCTCTAATATCTTGATTTCTTAACCTGTCTTCTATTGTGCGACCTTTAACTTGTATAAGAAGTTTCATATCATGTTCCTGAAAAAGGCTTTCTTGCTTTTTACTAATCACTCAGATCTCGCTTCCACAGAGCAGTGTGGGTACTGGGTTGCTTTGTAGAATTCAATTTGGGTATCTTTCCTATTTTTGTTTTTAAGGTGTTTGTTATTTGTTCCACATACCCGACCTAATTTACTGACCTTAATTTCTATATCTTCGATGTAGCCAAATTTCATTTTACATTTTAACTAAAGTGATATACTTGCTCTGAAAACTTCTGATCCACAACAATTTTGACTCTAATGTGTTCTTTCGCTTTAAAGACCACTTAGTTTTTTTTTCTGTTGAGGTCTCCAGATCAAATTTCGCACTTTTTTGTTTCAAAAAGTAAATTCCTTTCTGAAGGTCCTTTATCTTCAAGAATCACTGCGACGTCAGCATACAGAGGGTTAAAAAGGGACCTCCCGTTTAGGTGCATACTTATCGGAAATTTTGTTTTCCACATATGCCTTATTTCATGTAAGTAACTGTTAAAAATGTTGGGGAGATACAGCAGCCTTGTGGAACTCATCTCATTAGTTATTTTCTTGTTGAGATCTAGAAAGATAGTCGTGTTCTGATACACCATTTCTATCGCATTTATTAGACGTTTCCAACATCCACGATTCCTCATTATCTTCCAGAATTTCTGTCTATTGATATGTAATGTGTGTTTCTTTATTACATTTTTTGCGTTTTTGTGTTATCTGTTGTAAAACAAAAAATACATCTATTGAAGAAGGGTGTCCTCTGTTAAAACCCAATTGTTCCCATTCAGTACTACTTCTGTTACGTTTTTCAATCTTTTCTTTAATATCTTAGCATTATGCACCAAAATATAGGAGGTATTAGAGATAAAACTAGTGACCTGCTTGTAGATGTTCACTCTGAAATTATTGGTACATCGGAGCACCACTTAAATAATTTAACAATTCAGGGTCTTCATTCACCGGGATACAGAGTAGCTGGCTGTTTTTCAAAGAGTTCCTCTCGGAGTGGGAGAGCGGCCTTGTACGTGAAAAACAGAACTCCATTTGAATCCATAGACGTATCACGGCACTGCAGATATTTGAGTGTTGTGCAAGGGCAGGTGAATTTAGTGAAACAAGACTTCTAATTGTTGTTGTTTATAGGTCCCCTAACTCTGACTTCAGAGCATTTCTGCTCAAGCTAGAGAGGGTTCTAGATACACCTTATAGGAAGTACCAGAAATTAGTTACATGGGGTGACTTCAATATTAATTTTGTATATGATTGCGCAAGAAAAAGGATGTTGGTAAATCTCCTAAATTCACATGATTTGACGCAGACTGTGTTTTTTTTTCAACTAAGGTGCAGGGGAACAGTAGCACAGCCATACACAATATTTTTATTCATTCTTCATTACTAGATGGGCATTCTGTTAGTAAAAGGGTGAATGGCCTATCAGACAATGATGCACAAATTTTAACACTAAAAGGATTTTGAACTGAAACAAATGTTACATAAAATTAAAAACTATGTAGGAATGCTAATCCAACAGCAATAGAGAGTTTTTTTAAACCTCGTCAAGGAACAAGAGTGGCAGGATGTTTATAGTGTTGATAACATAGATGACAAATATAATGCTTTCCTTAACACATTTTTCAACCTCTTTGACAGTTTGTTTCCATTTGAACGTTCTAAACGATGTAGTAGTAGTAAAAGGCAGCCTGGGTGGCTGACTACTGGGATAACGATATCATGTAGAACAAAGCGGGAATTACATCAAAATGTTAGAAGCAGTCACAATCAAGCTACAGTAGCACATTAAAAACAGTATTGAAAGGCACTTAAAAACTATATTCGGAAGGCAAAGAGTATGTGATACGCAAATAGAGTAGCTGATCCACAGGATAAAATTGCGAAGGAAGTGTCTGGTGAGCAGCACAAGGTCGACGATATAAAATCAGTTAGTAGTAAAAAGATTTCTGTTACTGATAAAGCAGATGTATGGACAGTATTTAACAATCATTTTCTGAGCATTTTTGGTGAATTTAATAAAAATTTAGTTTCTACAGGGAATCATATAACTTTCTTGGCAAATGCCTTCCCGAGACTGATGTCTGAAATACTCCTCTGTGACTCAGACAGGGGGGATTTTCAGTCAATAATTAAATCACTGGAGACTAAGGACTCTCATGGATATGATGGAGAACTGTGATGTACACGTTAGCCCAGTATTTAGCCATATTTGTAATTTTTCCTTTAGGAATGGTCACTTTCTGGAACGACTAAATTACTCAGTAGTAACGCTGCTTTATAAAAAGGAATAAAGCGTCAATGTAGACCATTTTAGACCTATTTCTATGCTGTCAGTTTTTGCTAAAGTTATTGAAAAGGCTGTGTGTATACGGATTATTGTTCATTCTACGTATATCACATAATTTGCTGTCAAATGTAGGCCCGACTTTAGAAGTCGTTTAACAACTCCAAATCCTATATTCTCGTTTCTGTCTTTCTCTCTGTGGTACTGGATGGGTTAGACAAAAGATTTCGAACGTTAGCCATATTTTTTTGATTTAAGTAAGGCGTTTGATTGTGTTGCTCAAAAATATTGCTTCAGAAGTTGGACCATTACGGAATACGGGGATATCTCACAACTGGCTCATCTCTTACCTTAGCAACGGACAGCAAAAGATTATTATTCACAGTGTTGAGTATGGCTGTGATGTGGGGTATGGTCAAAGGGGGAGTGCCCCAGGGAACAGTGTTGGGGCCACTCCTGTTCCTTATTTGTAAAAATTATTTACCCTCTAGTGTTAGAGGTAACTCTAAAATATTTATATTTGCTGTTGACACTAGCTTGGTATTAAAGGATATTGGGTGCAACATTGGCTCAGATTCAAATATTGCAGCCGGCCGAAGTGGCCGTGCGGTTAAAGGCGCTGCAGTCTGGAACCGCAAGACCGCTACGGTCGCAGGTTCGAATCCTGCCTCGGGCATGGATGTTTGTGATGTCCTTAGGTTAGTTAGGTTTAACTAGTTCTAAGTTCTAGAGGACTAATAACCTCAGCAGTTGAGTCCCATAGTGCTCAGAGCCATTTGAACCATTTTCAAATATTGCAGTTCATAAGTTCATGGCTTGTAGAAAATAAACAAACGCTTAATCACAATAAGACTCCGTTTTTACAGTTTCTAACACATAATTGAACAAAACTCGTCGTTTTAATTTCACAGAATGGGCATATGATTAGTTGAAACTGAACAGTTCGGATTTCTAGGTGTTCAGACAGACGGTAAACTGTCGTGGAAAGCCCACGTTCAGGATCTTGTTCAAAGACTTAATGCTGCCATTTTTCCTATTCGAACGGTATCTGAAGTAAGTGATCGTTCGACACGAAAATTAGTCTACTTTGCTTATTTTTATTCGCTTATCTCGTATGGTATTATATTTTGAGGTAACTCTTCCCATTCTAAAACGATATTTTTGGCTCAGAAACGGTCGGTCCGGACAGTAAGTGGTGTACGTTCGCGAACCTCTTGTCGACCCGTATTCACTAGTCTGAGTATTTTGACAATGGCTTCTCAATATATATGTTCTTTACTATCGTTTCTTGTTAACAATATCACCATATCCCAAGAAAATGCAGCTTTTACTCAGTTAATACTCGGCAGGAAGGCAACCAGCATTTGGATCGGACGTCCTTAACTCTTGTGCAGAAAGATGTGCAGTTTACTGCTGCATCCATTTTCAAAGAGCTACCACAAGAATTCAAAAATCTTAGTAGTAGTCCACGCTCTTTCAAATCGAAACTGAAGGGTTTCCTCATGGGTCACTCCTTCAGTTCTGTTGAGGAGTGTTCATATACATTTTACTTTTATCTGTTATTACTTTTGTGTTGTAATTTCATGTACTGCATGTACTGACACGTTCCATGACTATGGAGATTTGCTCCTCAAGATGGTCCTACGGAAACTGACGTGTAAATAAATAAATAAATATGTTGACCCTAATAAAGTATTGGTCTGTAGTTACTTCAAAGGAATTGTTTTCCTCGCTTAAGAGCTGATATTACTCTAGAGATCTTCTACCCATTAGGGATACTCTTTACTCTTCCCATATGCGTTTAAGGGATGTAGTAGTCCTAGATGCAGCACCATTCCTCGATATTTTAGCAGTTCAGCATCAATACCATGTGATTAATCGAAAACTAAGTTCTCGAATGTTCTACAAACATTTTAACTGCATATAAAGCCGATAGGGAATAGGCTGCCTTGAGCGTAGATGAGAGTTACATTGACCAAAGTGTTCAGCTACTATAGGTAAATTTGTGACGCGGTTGATCTTCGAGACGCTAGCCAGCGGAGACAGACACATCGAGATACAAAGTTAATAGCTGTATGAGGTCTATTGGAATAATTATAGTTTGACTTTCTTCCTCGTTATCTTTAGTTAACTCCCACTTTAATTACTGTGTGGCGCTTAGTAGAACTTCTTGCCTTGTTGTTGTTGTTGTGGTCTTCAGCCCCGAGACTGGTTTGATGCAGCTCTCCATGCTACTCTATCCTGTGCAAGCTTCATCATCACCCGGTACCTACTACAACCTACATCCTTCTGAATATGTTTAGTGTATTCATCTCTTGGTCTCCTTTTACTATTTTTACCCTCCACGCTGCCCTCCAATACTAAATTAGTGATCCCTTGATGCCTCAGAATATGTCCTACCAACTGATCCATTTTTCTAGTCACGTTGTGCCACAAATTTCTCTTCTCCCCAATCTATTCAATACCTCCTCATTAGTTATGTGATCTACCGATCTAATCTTCAGCATTCTTCTGCAGCACCACATTTCGAAAGCTCCTGGTCTCTTTTTGTCCAAACTATTTATTGTCCACGTTTCACTTCCATACATGGCTACAATCCATTTTCAGAAACGACTTCCTGACACTTAAATCTAAACTCGATGTTAACAAATTTCTCTTCTTCAGAAACACTTTCCTTGCCATTGCCAGTCTAGACATATTGCGTTTATTCACGCGAGCGTCAGATTTTATACGAAGGGATAGCGTTTCAGGTATAAAAATATCGCGTTCATAGGATCTTATGAAGTTACAAGTGAAAGTAAAGCATGGTGGAAAATGTTCAGATTTTCAAACTCTAGTTTTTGTTGAAATTCTTTTCAAAATATTATCTTTTATTGTTTTTATAGACGTGTCTCGCGAGAATACTTCAAGATCGTTGTATATTATTTTAGAAAATACATGTAAGATGGCAAATCGAGTGGAAAATTCACATTGAGAACGTATTAAACCGTGCAGCTTCAACGCTGATGAACTGGCTGGGCAATCAAGTAGAGTACAGACAGTAAAAAGTATTTAAAAAACAAAACAAGAGTTGGACGTACAGCTGAAGAATCATCTCCCCAGCCTCTAGAAACACGACCGCGAAGACGTATGACTTGCCGCGACGTGCTTCTGTATAGATCGGCTGGCTTTCTAGGGCGATAACGACAAATCCGCGCCTGTGTGCATAGCACGAGGCACGAAGCGATCGTCGGGCGCGGCGCAGGTGCGTCCAGGTTTACGTAGCTCGGTAAACAGGGGCAACCGCACCGTATCAGCGCAGCGGCGCGAACGGCGTTATAGCAGGACAGGATTAACGTGCCGCCGGCCCGGGGGATAAAACGGCGGTGACCTCCCGCGGGAAGCCAGACTTTACGGCGACAGGCTAACCCCCCCTGATTCAGGGCACCCCGCCCCCTCTGCGCTCCTCCGCGACCCGTCCGTAATCTCTGCCATCGCTCGGTGGCGGCGGCGGCGGCGGCGGGGGTCCTAGGCGTCTTCACGACGCCGTTATGTTCCTCGACGGCAGGCGCCGCTGAGCCCCCTGACCGGCGTACACATTCTGCACAACACAGCTCCCTACCTGTACTTCATCTCTTTCAAGGAATTTCTGGGCATTCTAGCTTTCCAATTTGTACCATTTCCGTCTCTTGATATGTCTTCCAGTACTCATAGACCTTTTCACTGAATATTAGGCCCTGTGACCCCTTTGGGGTTTATATCGTTCCCATTCTTTCTACAGCTTCCAGCACCTCTCCTTTGACCCAGTAAGTCTGTCCGTCTTACATAATTCCCATCTCTTCCTAAGTCTTCGAATAATACTTCGACGAGCTAGCTTCTTCTTCCTTCTCAACGAAGATTTGGCGTTATTAAGCATTCAGCTTATCATTCTCAATAATTTTTACGGTTCTGTACCTCAATCGGTAAAAACAAAACATGCACGAGGTCACCTAGCTGTCAGTGTGTATACCTGTCCGTCTGTTAAGACTCCTTTTTCTCAGGAACCGTTAGAGGTATCGACTGAAATTTCTGTCAAACACTAATATGTAAGGTCGCTTCCCGGTATAAAAAATAGTAGTGTTCTAAGCGAATGCAGTCAAAAGACACGGCCATTTACCCGCATATTTTGATGCCTTCATACTCACTCACCAAAACCTGTAGTTTTACGATTATCATACATAATTAAATTTGTACGGAACCCTCAGGGAGCTAGGCTTGCTCTTATTCGTCCAGTTTTTACATTACTTCTTGAAACCACTGGCTCTTTCTTGCCTTTCAAGGAATGTTACATTACCCCTTTTCCGCCCGCAACATTCACATCTCTCTTGGTCTTCCACTATTGTATTAACTCCTGGCTTAATATTTGTCATTATAGATTAAATAACGCTTCGACCCACTGACTTCGTCTCCTCTTTAAAGAAATTTTAGACAGTCTCAGACATAAGGCTTCTTAATGAGCCTATGTCTCTAGATCTTCCAATACTCCTTTCATTCACTGGCATATTTCTTTCCAAGGAACTTTAAGCCTTGTAGCCCAGCTTGTATTAATGCCATTTTTCTGAAGTTCCTTTACTCCTTCAAACCACTGGAATTTATGCTACACAGTCCATGACAGATCGTACGAGCGCCACCGTCTCTTTCATTTACAGTGGCGGTCTGAGGACATTATACTGGCTGCTTTTTCTTCTTCTTCTCTCCCTCTCACTCTACTCTCTGTATCTTTTTTTTTTTTTTTTTTTTTTTTTTGACTGGTTTGATACGGCCCACCGCGAATTCCTCTCGTGTGCCAACCACTTCATCTCAGAGTAGCTCTTGCAACCTACGTCCTCAATTATTTGCTGAGTGTATTCCAATGTCTGACTTCCTCTAGAGTTTTTGCCCTCTATAGCTCCCTCAAGTACTACGGAAATCACACCCTGACGTCATTAATTTCGTCTTTCTTCGATTTACTCTCAATCCCTATTCTGTACTCATTACAGTGTTCATTACATTCAGCAGATCACGTAATTTTTCTTCACTTTCACTCATGACAGCAATGTCATGAACGAATCGTATCACTAATATCCTTTCACCTTTAATCCCACTCCTCAACCCATCTTTTATTAGAAGGACTGCATCCCTGTCTTAGAACATTTTAATCGGAGGACGTCGTTCTTAGCCGTCCACTCTTATTAATGCCTCTTGGTTCATGTACATATTGTATATTATTCGTCTCTCCCTATAGCTTACCCCTATTCTTCTCAGAATTTCGAACATCTTGCACCATTTAACATTCCAGGTAGACAAATCCTATGGACGAGTCTTTATTTTTGTTGAGTTTTGCTTCCATTATCAACCACAACGTCATAATTGACTCTCTGGTACCTTTACCTTTCCTAAAGCCAAACTAATCACCATCTAAGATCTCCTCAATTTTGTTTTCCAGTCTTCTGTATACAAGAGTTGTCAGGCAGTTGGATGCATGAGCTATTAAGCTGATTGTGTGATAATTCTTGCTCTAGTCAGCACTTGCAGTCACCGGATTTGAGTGATGATATTTTTCTGTGAGTCTGATGGTATGCCGCCAAACTCATACATTCTATATACGAACGTAAATGGTCGTTTTGTTGCCACTTCCCCCAATGATTTTAGGAACTGTGATGGAATGTTATCTGTCTCTTCTACCTTATTTCATCTTAAGTTCTCCAAAGCTCTTTTAAATTTTGATTCTAATTGTGGATTCCCTATGTCTTCTAAATCGAATAATGTTCCTTGTTCTATCACATGAAATCTTCCCCCTCAAATAGGCCTTCAATCTACTCATGTCTCTCCTCTAAATTTAACAGCGGAATTCCCGTTGCACTCTCAATGTTGCCGCCGTTGCTTTTAATTTCACAAAATGTGGTTTTGGTTTTCCTATATCTGAGTCAGTCCTTTTGACAATCATATCTTCACATTTTTCATGCAGTCATTTCCTCTTAGCTTCCCTGCACTCTCTATTTATTTCTTTCGTCAGTGACTTGTATTTATGAGTTTCCCTGGACATTTTTGTACTTCCTTCTTTCATCGATCAACTGAAGTATTTCTTCTGCTGTCCAGGGTTTCTTCGCAGTTACCTTCAATGTACTTTTTTTTCTCAACTTCAGTGATTGCCCTTTTTAGAGATGTTCATTCCTCTCCTACTGTACTGCCTACTGAGCTATTCCTTAGAGAACTTCAAGCGTATCTCCTTATTCTTTACTACTTCTGTAGCCACTTCTTTGCGTATTGATTTTTCCTCTTTACTTTATTGTACTTAAGCACACTCTTTACCACTACTACTTTGTGATATGAGCCTATATCAGCTCCTTGGTACGCCTTAGAATCCAATATCTGATTTCGTAATCTGTGTCTGGCCACGATGTAATCTAACTGAAATCTTACCGTATCACGCGGCCTTTTCCTAGTACACCTCCTCCTCTTGTGATTCTTGTATTCGCCATTACCAGCTGAGATTTATTACAGAACTCAATTAATCTTCCTCCTCTCTCATTCCTTCTTCCAAGCCCATATTTTCCTGTAACCAGCTCTACTACTCCTTCCCCTACAACAGCATTCCAGTCCCCCATGTCATTTATATTTCGTCTCCTTTTACACACTGTACTACCCTTTCAGAATGCTCACATTCTTTCTCTACGTCATCTTTAGCTTGTGACATCCCCATATATACAGGAACTATCCTTACTGGCGATTCTGATAAGAACAACCCTACCACTGAAAGCCTTACAATAAGACACTCTCAGCCCTAACTTCCGATTCACAACGAATCCTGCTCCCATTATACCATTTTCTACTGCGGTTTATATTACCCTATACTCATCTGACCAGAAATTCTTTCTTCTGTCAATTTGACTATTATTTCTAGAATGAGCCCTTGCATTTCCTTTTCCACGTTTAATAGCTTCTCTATCACGCCAAAGCTTCTGTGCTTCCAGAGCCTGATTCGTAGAACGTTTCATTGGTTATTCAATCTGATTCTCATGGTCACCTCTCCCCTGGCAGTCCCTTCACGGAGATCCGGATGGGGGGCTCTTTCTGGAATCTTTTACCAATAGACGGTTCATCATGATACTTTCTCAGTTATAGGCCACATATCCTGTGGATACACTTTATGTGTCTCTAATGCAGTAGTTTGCGTTGTCTTTTGGCGTTCGCATGCCGTTGGTCACTGCTGATTCATCCGCGCCGACCGTGCTGGCCGAGCGGTTCTAGGCGCTTCAGTCTGGAACCGCGCGACCGCTGCGGTCGCAGGTCCGAATCCTGCCTCGGGCATGAATGTGTGTGATGTTCTTAGGTTAGTTAGGTTTAAGTAGTTCTAAGTTCTAGGGGATTGATGACCTCAGATGTTAAGTCCCATAGTGCCTTTTCAACCATTTTTTTTATTGTTCCTCCTTTAGGGGCAGTTTGGCACCCGAAGGACAAGAGAGTGCCTTGACCCATTTTTTGCTCCTCCGCCCTCTTCCACAATGCCGTTGGCAGAATGAAAATGATTTCTTATGCTGGAGGTCTTCGGCACCAATGCTGATTATTAATTAAGATTTAAGAAACGGTGGGTTTCTAACCGGAGACCGAGGACGTTTTGATTACTTATCAAAGACGGTACCCCTAGACCACAAACAGTAATATACAATCAATTAACAATGTCGTTAGTGGTGTTATTAGTAACAATAGCTGCTGCAACTAATAGTGATAATAGTAATAATAATAACCTAATGATAACAACCGCAATAATAATAATAATAATTACAATGGCAATATTATGACATTAATAACAATAATGTGACAATTAATGACAATAATGATAGTGGTACATAGAAGATAAATTTATAGGTCTACAAAACACATGTTTTCTGATGTAACGGGTTCGAGGAAATGGAAATTTAAGGAGACTATATCAGCTAACAATACTGAGAGGTGAGATCAGGTCAGATAGGGTGATGTACAAAAATAACTAGTGCATACAGGTATAGACGTAATCTTGTTGTTGCTTTAGTGGAAGTGTCATTATCTGTCTTCTGAAGCTAGGGATGTTACTTAGTTCTCTGATGTAACGCAGGACGTTGTTCCAGAGTCGGGCTCCTACTACTGAGAAGTAGTTCCAGAAGGTGGGTGAACGATGGAGTGGAATAGAGTGTATTTTGCTCTGATGGGAACAGGTGTTTCTGCCGTGTTGTTCAGACAATGGCTTTAAGGTTTAGGAGAGATATGAGGGTCACTGTTCATTGATAAGACATTAAAGAGGATAGACGGTATGGAAATCTCTGCGCTTGTCTGCACGCAGCAAGAACAACTGTTTATGTGATGGTAAGATGTGATCAGAGAGTCTAACGTCACAGACATAACGAACACAGGCATTCAAAAAAATGTTCAAATGTGTGTGAAATCTTGTGGGACTTGACTGCTAAGGTCGTCAGTCCCTAAGCTTACACACTACTTAATCTAAATTATCCTAAGGAAAAACACACGCCCGCATCTCGTGGTCGTGCGGTAGCGTTCTCGCTTCCCACGCCCGGGTTCCCGGGTTCGATTCCCGGCGGGGTCAGGGATTTTCTCTGCCTCGTGATGGCTGGGTGTTGTGTGCTGTCCTTAGGTTAGTTAGGTTTAAGTAGTTCTAAGTTCTAGGGGACTTATGACCACAGCAGTTGAGTCCCATAGTGCTCAGAGCCATTTGAAAAACACACACACCCATGCCCGAGAGAGGACTCGAACCTCCGCCGGGACCAGCCGCACAGTCCATGACTGCAGCGACAGGCATTCATAACCAGTGCGACGCACCGTGAGCTTTTTTCAGAAAGGTCTTGCAGGACACAAATGCTGTAATCAATAATTGCAGTTATAAATATTTATACGAGTTTATTTTTCAGCTCAAGAGGGAAGAAGGTTTTATACTTTTGTAGGGCATGGAAAGATGGTGATGCCTTCTTGCACATTACAGTTACGTGGTCAATCCAATTCAAGCTTTCAGCTATTGTTACTAATATACCAATGGTTCCCAATCTTTCTTAGACCATTACCCCTGACTGCAACCAAATATTAGCTAGTACTCCCGCCATTACTCTCCATCTGCCAGTTTTTCCCAACCCCCTCCCCCACATTACCATCAACTTAAGCACCTAACTTAACTGAAGACTAAAAGACTTGTTGGAATGCTTCTGTTTTTAAAATGACGAAAGATGAATGATATTTAGTTTGTGTGTGTGTGTGTGTTGTGTGTGTGTGTGTGTGTGTGTGTGTGTGTGTGCGTGCGTGAGCGCGCGCTTGCATGCACGTGTGAGTTACATGATGAAGGAATTCGTGGTGCTATCCGTAACACCTTCTAAGAAAGTTAACTATCCACAGTGAGGGTATTCACTTCTTAAAAAACATATTTACCTGCATTACTCTTCTCCACTGCAGCACCACTTGCTTGACCGGGACATTGCAATCCCATTAGAATCAAACAATTTCAGATGTAAATAATACAGGGTGATTCAAAAAGAATACCACAACTTTAAAAATGTGTATTTAATGAAAGAAACATAATATAACCTTCTGTTATACATAATTACAAAGAGTATTTAAAAAAGTTTTTTTTCACTCAAAAACAAGTTCAGAGATGTTCAATATGGCCCCCTCCAGACACACGAGCAATATCAACCCGATACTCCAACTCGTTCCACACTCTCTGTAGCATATCAGGCGTAACAGTTTGGATAGCTGCTGTTATTTCTCGTTTCAAATCATCAATGGTGGCTGGGAGAGGTGGCCGAAACACCATATCCTTAACATACCCCCATAAGAAAAAATCGCAGGGGGTAAGATCAGGGCTTCTTGGAGGCCAGTGATGAAGTGCTCTGTCACGGGCTGCCTGGCGGCCGATCCATCGCCTCGGGTAGTTGACGTTCAGGTAGTTACGGACAGATAAGTGCCAATGTGGTGTCGCTCCATCCTGCTGAAATATGAATTGTTGTGCTTCTTGTTCGAGCTGAGGGAACAGCCAATTCTCTAACATCTCCAGATACTGTAGTCCAGTTACCGTAGCACCTTCGAATAAAAAGGGACCAACGTTTAATACACCACCTATCAGGAGGTTTAACACCATACTTCGTTAGAAATGCACGCTGAACAACTGTCGTCGATTCACTTCTGCGGTACTCAATAACACAAAAAGCTTTCTGTTGAGCGGTCGCCATCTTAGCATCAACTGACGCTGACGCCTAGTCAACAGCGCCTCAAGCGAACAAATGTACAACTAAATGAAACTTTATAGCTCCCTTAATTCGCCGACAGAAAGTGCTTAGCTCTGCCTTTTGTCGTTACAGAGTTTTAAATTCCTAAAGTTGTGGTATTCTTTTTGAATCACCCTGTACATTTCAGCTATCAGTCGTCCTTTTTAAATTTTATTGGCAGATCTAGATTTCAGCTAGAAACTGTGGATGAAGCGCTACCAACAGGCATTGCATGCATTGATCAAAAATGATAGTGCATTGAGAATTGCTAGTTTCTAGCTGAAATCTAGATCTGCCAATAAAATTTAAAATGGACGACTGATAGCTGAAATCTATTATTTACAAGTCAATATAACTGTCGCTGCGTGCAACAGTCATCTGAGTGGAAGGTAACCTGATGAAGTTCAGATGTGTGCGCTCTACTTATTGTTCGTAAATCACTTGACTGCTGCACTCCTTTCTTCTGAACTGGCTGGAATTGGAAGACTTCAAACTGTTAATGCTTTGTGTCTGACCACAGCCACTGATTGTAATAATACTGTGTACAGCACTATAGTAGCCCTTATGTAGTTACTGATGTGTCGTAATGCCAATTAATTCCTTTATCTGTTTTGAAGCGAGTAATAAAGCAATTTCTGAATTACTGCAGGTACTATCTACAACTTGAAGACATTTTCTTAAGATATTTAACACTTGTTACATATGAGTCTCACTTTTATCATCAGAAATGTACGGGAGAAAGCACAACGTATGTGTGAGGTGGGTGGGTTAAATGAGGAACCACATTAACGGTACTAATTGAGAAAAAGTAATTATTGATAACTAATAAAATCAATGTTAGAATTTCACAAAAGTGTGAAAACAGTAATGATCTTTTGAAAATAGTTGATTCTTGTGACTGAAACAGAATCGAATCGTTAAGTTTTACCCCTCAGGAAATTGCATTTTACTCCTCAGGGGTTAATTACCCCCACTTTGGCAACCACTACCCTAGAATCTTTGCTGAAGGAGAGATGATATTTGTTCCATTTAGGGCAGAGGTTCCCGATATTTCGGGTTAATGAACTTAGAATGACCAACTAGTACCGCTTGACTTTGGTTGGGTTGAGTTTAACACTATATCCTGCTTTCATTTGGTAGCGGACATAGGTCGGTATTGAGATTTTCGACGGCTGTCTTCAGATGTATTGGTTTTACACTTCGATGCAACTGGAGGTCATCAGCGTACATGTGGTATTTGCAGTAGGAGAAGGCTGATGGTAGACATTTACGTACAGTGAAAAATTATAGAAACTAACCCTGGTGGTGTACTTTCGGGTGTTCAGCCTCTTTATTGATTCCAAATCTTGGGCTGTCCTTAAAATTGCAAAAAGACATTTTGTTGATCCGAAAATCGAGTGTGTACCGTATTCCAGGCGGATGTGTAATTTTGGACATTCGACGGAATGAAGGGAGATTAGGCTTGAGGGTTGCAAGGCACATCAATTCCACACTCAACTAAAACAATGAACTTAGTATTAAGAAAACAGTCTTAATCGCGTTTTTTGTTTATTTAGTGGCGACCGGCTTCAGCCCATCGCAGGGGCCATCTTCAGGGCGAACATATGGTTGACTACTGGTGGCGTCAATTCTACCAAGGTGTGGCAGTCGACCATATGTTCGCCCTGAAGATGACCCCTGCGATGGGCTGAAGCCGGTCTCCACTAAATAAACAAAAAACCCGATTAAGACTGTTTTCTTAATTCCAAGATAATTTTTATTAATCGCTGTCACTCCACAACCATGTAGTCCAAACATCTAAAACAACGAAACCAATGAGCCGCCGCCCTGCGCTGCCTCGAATATGATTATGAAACGAAATGTAACGAGACCAGTACCACGTAGCAAGCGCCAGGTTTCGGGGAGCTTACGTCTACATAGACAATCCGCAAGCCACCGAACGGTGAGTGTCGGAGCGTGCCACGTATCACTACTAGTCCCTCCCCTATTCCACTCGCAAATAGAGCGAAGGAAAAACGACTGTCTGTATGTCTCCGAGAGAGCTCTAATTTCTCGTATCTTATCTTCGCGGTCCTTACGCGCCGTATATGTTGGTGGCAGTAGAATGATTTGGTAGCCATGGTACTGGGGGGAACTGTGGAGGGGGAAAAACTGCAAGGAAAGGGAGAGACTGGGAAACATCCAACAAATAATTGAGGAGGTAGGTTGCAAGTGCTACTCTGACATGAAGAGGTTAGAGTAGGAGAGAAATTCGTGGCTGGTCCCATCAGTCAGGAGACTTTAGATTCAATAATAAGTAAATAAAAGAGATAGCAGAAAGGAAATGTGCGTCTGGCACTGATGGTACGTCACATAGGCCGATTTGCATGTCGGTGATGATGAAATCATGATGAGGGCAACACTCAGTCCACGAGCAAAGAAAGTCTCCAACCCGGCAGTGAATCGAAATCGTGCCCGCTGCACGGTAGGCAAGCACGTAACCACTCAGCTAAGCAGGCGGGCAGAGAAAAAGAGACAGACTAGTGAGAGAGAAGGATGTCGGTAGACTTTATCTTGATTCTCTCTCTGTACATTAGTTTCTACATTCAACATCTATAAGCTACCGTACGGTGTTTGGCGGAGGGTACCCTGTACCACTGCTTGTCATTTCCTCTCCTGTTCAAACGCAAACAAAACGAGGGAAAAACGACTATCTGAACGCCTCGGTATGAGCTCTGATTTGTCGTATCTTATCTTCGTGTCATTACGCGCAATGTATTTTGGCGGCAGTAAAATATTTTGGCAGTCAGCTTCAAATGCCGGTTCTCTATATTCTCTAAGTTGTGTTTCTCGAAAAGAACGGCACCTTCCCTCCAGGGATTCCCATTTGAGTTCCCCAAGCATCTCCGTAACTAGAAGCCCGCCTCTGAATTCCTTATATGTCTTCCTTTGACGCGACCTCGTACTGGTCTCAAACACTCGAGCAGTGCGCAAGAATAGGTCGCATCAGCGTCCTAATTGCGGTGTCCTTTACATGTGAAGCTCTCTTCCCTAAAATTCTCCCAATGAACAGATGGCGACCATTTGCCTTCCCTGCACAGTTTTCGCATGCTCGTTTCTTCACACATCGCTTTGCAACGTTAAACCCAGATATTTAAACGACTTGACTGTGTCAAACAGGACACTAGTAATACTGTATCCGAACATTACAAGTTTTTTTCTTCTACTCATCCGCATTAACTTACGTTTTTCCACATTTAGAGTTAGCTGCTATTCATCACACCAACTAGAAATTTTGCCTAAGTCGTCTTGTATCTTCCTACGGGCACTCGACTTCGCTAACTTAGTGTGCGCCATGGCATCTTCAGCAAACAACCGCAGATTGCTGCCCACCACGTCAGCCAAATCATTGATGTATATAGATAACAACGGCGGTCATATCACACTTCCCTGGGGCGTTCCTGACGATACCCTCGTCTCTGATGAACACTCGCCATTGAGGACAACATACTGGATCCTATTACTCAATGTAGTGGACTGTTAAGGCAGCCAGTCCACAGTGAAGTAGCCGAAAGGGCACGCGTCAACTCACGCCGTCTGGCGTTAAGTCTGGAACAGGATTCGTAATGAATGTGATAAAGAAAAGAACGTAGCTACTAGAACACTTAACTTTTATATCGTCCTTTGGTATACAGCATTCTTGATGATACAAGTGAGACTCTATCTTGAGGTACATGCAACGTTACAAATGGTTAATGGCGCCTTGCTAGGTCGTAGCCATTAACTTAGCTGAAGGCTATTCTAACTGTCTCTCGGCAAATGAGAGAAAGGCTTCGTCAGTGTAGTCGCTAGCAACGTCGTCGTACAACTGGGGCGAGTGCTAGTACGTCTCTCGAGACCTGCCTTGTGGTGGCGCTCGGTCTGCGATCACACAGTGGCGACACGCGGGTCCGACATGTACTAATGGACCGCGGCCGATTTAAAGCTACCACCTAGCAAGTGTGGTGTCTGGCGGTGACACCACACTCAAGAAGTCTTCGAGCTACTCTGTGAACTTACTCCATACGTTCGCACTTCGTTAACACCCTGCGAGGGGCGCCGTGTCAAATGCTTCCAGGAAAAATAGAAATATGGAATATGTCTGTTGCCCTTCATCCATAGTTCGCAGTATATCATGTGAGAAAATAGGAAGCTGAGTTTCGCACGAGCGATGCTTTCTAGACCATGCTGACTCGTGCACATATGCATTTCAGTCTTAAGAATGTTTATTGTATTCTAACTGAGACTATGTTCGAGGATTCTGCAGCAGACAGAAATTAGAGATACTGAACAGTAATCTTGCCGGTCCGTCCTTTTACTTTTTTATATACTGGAGTCACATGCGCTTTTTTTTAGTCGCTTAGAACTCTGTGCTGGGTGAGAGATTCAAGATAAAGGCAAGGTAGGTAGGAGGCCAGTGCCGTAGAGTACTCTTTGTAAAATCGAACTGGGATTCCGCCCGGGGACCTGGTGATTTAATTCCTTTCAAATCTTTCGGCTGTTCCTCTACGCCAGGGATGCTTATTAGTACGTCGTCCATACGGAAGCCCGTTCAATAGTCATATGACGGTATTTTTATACGATTCTCCTGCGGGAACGATTTCTTGAACGTATTTCTATCTTCAGATCCACACAGGACTGTTCACGAAGGGGCTGAATGTGTTAGAATCACTTACCTTTCCTTGGTGCATATTTAATCCTCTCAACTCTTATTAGACACTTGGCGAGCTACTACTTGGCGTAACTAATTCTGTAGAATGTGTGTGTGTGTGTGTGTGTGTGTGTATATATAATTTTCCATTTACTATGAAAGTACCCCTTACCCACACCTAGGAGCCATATCTTAAATAACACACACTGATCTGGTGGGTCAATTTCAATTATTGGGCTGGCAAACTAAAACTGGCCCGCCAAAATTTATAAGACTGATGCAGAATTGACCTTTGCCAATGAACAGGAGAACTCCCCACCACAGAAAAGACAGGAAAGCGTGATTTCGATGCGCCAGTTGGTTGCTAACACTTGTCTGCGCATGCGCATGTCCCGGATGCTGGAATAATAACATTGCATGTGGCTAGGCCCAGAGCCCCACCTGCGGGGAGCCCGGCTGCGTGATGCAAGTCTTTTTAATTGCCACCGCTTCGGCGACACGTGTCGATGACGACAACATGATGACGCAGACAGTACCCAGTCACCGGCTGGAGAAAATCTCCGACCCGTTCGCGAATCGAACCCGGACCCCTTGCATGGTATTACACCGCGCTGACCACGTTTTTTATTTTTTATTTTTATTTTTTAAAGGAATCTTACGGTGCGGGTCGGGCAGCAGAGTGCGCAGGAGTTGAATCCCGAGGCCTGGCTTCAGTGCCCCCCTTACTGCCTCCGAGGCTATGGGGCGCAGGAAAGTGCAAGACATGGGAATCAAAAGAAGTGGAAGGCTTTCTTATTTATTTGTATTTTTAATTTTTGCTATTATGTGGAACAGGCGTCACCTACATAGAAAAAAAAACCAGACGACTGGGTAAATAAAATGCTCATATTTACGGACTGCTCTCCCATCCCCGGAGGTCGTGGGTAGAATCGGTCGTAGGTGGCTGAAACTGAGACACTGCCGGACGGGGTAGGTGACCTTCCACAGTTTATTGGAGGCCAAACGAAGACCCCTCGAAGAAAGTTGGCAAATGAAGTTCGGTAACGTGACATGTGTTCCGCCGCCGGCCGAAGTGGCCGTGCGGTTAAAGGCGCTGCAGTCTGGAACCGCAAGACCGCTACGGTCGCAGGTTCTAATCCTGCCTTTGGCATGGATGTTTGTGATGTCCTTAGGTTAGTTAGGTTTAACTAGTTCTAAGTTCTAGGGGACTAATGACCTCAGCAGTTGCGTCCCATAGTGCTCAGAGCCATTTGTACCACGTGTTCCGCCGATGCAAGTGATGTTTGTAAACAGGTCCAGAAGTCGTGATGAGATTTTGCTGCTTCAAGAAATAGGTAACTGCCTGCCCACCCTTGATACACGTGATGGCATGATATGTGGCTGCGGTAAAATATGTGTCCTCCGGTTATAGAAACATTTGCGGTTTTGATCGCATCCAGTGGCACTCAGATGAGGAAGACAGTGATCTGCTGCACGAAGAACCAGATGTCGTGCGGTCATCAGCAGTGAGTTGCAAGCAAAGGAGAAGAAGAAGGGAACCTGACTAACGGCTGTTGTGCAGTAGCTGTTTCGAGGCAAATTTGCTGTTGATTTCGTGATACCACATTGTTTGGACGTCCGTGGTGACGAAGGGCTGTTATGTGGTACTCCATGGAGGTGTATTTGGTCTCAGCACGCTACGGGGGACACGACGCAATAGTAGGTTGTCAAAATCGTTGGTCCTGGGTGGACACGTGTCCCAAAAAATGTGAGACAGGTGGGAGGCGATGTAGCCTAAGCGTACCGGTGGTGAGGTATACGCAGGCAGGATATCATGCAAGTTGAATGTTAGGGATTTGTCCCGTCCGGTCCATTGTTTTCTCATAGTGCTCATATACTAGGCCGCTTCTCGCATCCGGATGTTGAAGAGTCGGACGCCACCATCCCCTGGGGGCAGGGTAAGTATCTATAACGGACTTTAAACATGGAGCAAGCCGTAAGATAATAGCCATTCAGCTATGGAGGAAATCCCGCATGCTTTGTCATTACGTTTCAGTGAGTGAGGGAGGTAGTCATCTTCATTGACCATTTGAATGCAGCACAAGATGGTGTTCATTATAAAGCAGGGCTTCTTCTTTACTGAGTGTTATCCGAAGCGTAGTTTGTGAAAAACTTGTTTGGAACTGTTTGCGCAACTGTTTAAGAATGGAAGTCTTTTAACAAAGGTCCCGACAAGATCTGCAATACAACACTTAGCAGTCACAGTAACGTTTTCAGCTTGTCTTCAAGGGAACAGCACTCACTCGCAGGAGAGGAAGGGTAGCTGTGAGGGCGAAATGCGAGGCTTCTCAGTTGGTAACGCACTTATCCGCGAAAGGCGAAGGTCCCGAATTCGAATTTCGCTCTGACATACAGTTTGATCGAGCTAGGAACTTTTAAATCAGCGCACGCTCCAATGCGTAGTCAAAACTCACTCTAGTGACAATCCCTTAGGCGGTGGCTGAGTCAGTCACCCACAATATCCTTTCTTCCAGGATTGCTAGTCCCGCAATGTATGCAGCAGTGTTTCTGTAAAGTTTTGAGGGCAGCGGAAGAGATACAGACAAAAGAGAAGTTATGACGGCTTGTTCTTGCATAGTCCCTTTGGCACAAACAGTAGGAACGAAAGAAAAACAAAATAAGTTTATCGGAAATTGACAAATGTAGAGAGCGCAATTTCATCGACGTCCTGCAACAGACACGTTTCTGTGGAGAGAACATCACTAAATGTGAATGGTGTTTAACGACTCTAGCTTTGAGCTGCAGAACAACAACATTGCACATCTCACTAACGTTGCTGCTACAACACGACAAAAACTATTTTTCCACAACCCAAAAAAAAGTCCTTGGATTTTTTTGGTAGACCATACACCGCATTAATTAATTAGACACCAGAAAGAGCTGTCATATCCGGGAAATAGGACATACAGGGACAATTCGAGATGGTGTTACAAGCTTTACTGCAAGCGCTTTGTTTCTCATATTTTCAGAGGACGTATAATACGGACCAAGAAAAGAAAATCCAGGAGAAACAGACTCTAAATGCATACCTTAAAAGTTACGGGCACTTCTTCGGTAGAATAGATGTGTTTCACAGTAGCTAAGATAAACAACTGCTCATCGGTCTTAAGGTATGCAGCTTAGATTCCATATTTACAACAAATTTCTTTTATTTTGGTTCATACTACCGTATCTGAAAGTTGCTTACACTACAATGTTAGCAAAAATGGTACCGGTACATACACTCCTGGAAATTGAAATAAGAACACCGTGAATTCATTGTCCCAGGAAGGGGAAACTTTATTGACACATTCCTGGGGTCAGATACATCACATGATCACACTGACAGAACCACAGGCACATAGACACAGGCAACAGAGCATGCACAGTGTCGGAACTAGTACAGTGTATATCCACCTTTCGCAGCAATGCAGGCTGCTATTCTCCCATGGAGACGATCGTAGAGATGCTGGATGTAGTCCTGTGGAACGGCTTGCCATGCCATTTCCACCTGGCGCCTCAGTTGGACCAGCGTTCGTGCTGGACGTGCAGACCGCGTGAGACGACGCTTCATCCAGTCCCAAACATGCTCAATGGGGGACAGATCCGGAGATCTTTCTGGCCAGGGTAGTTGACTTACACCTTCTAGAGCACGTTGGGTGGCACGGGATACATGCGGACGTGCATTGTCCTGTTGGAACAGCAAGTTCCCTTGCCGGTCTAGGAATGGTAGAACGATGGGTTCGATGACGGTTTGGATGTACCGTGCACTATTCAGTGTCCCCTCGACGATCACCAGTGGTGTACGGCCAGTGTAGGAGATCGCTCCCCACACCATGATGCCGGGTGTTGGCCCTGTGTGCCTCGGTCGTATGCAGTCCTGATTGTGGCGCTCACCTGCACGGCGCCAAACACGCATACGACCATCATTGGCACCAAGGCAGAAGCGACTCTCATCGCTGAAGACGACACGTCTCCATTCGTCCCTCCATTCACGCCTGTCGCGACACCACTGGAGGCGGGCTGCACGATGTTGGGGCGTGAGCGGAAGACGACATAACGGTGTGCGGGACCGTAGCCCAGCTTCATGGAGACGGTTGCGAATGGTCCTCGCCGATACCCCAGGAGCAACAGTGTCCCTAATTTGCTGGGAAGTGGCGGTGCGGTCCCCTACGGCACTGCGTAGGATCGTAAAAAAGAAATCTTACGTTTTAAACAAAAGTACATTTTATTTATTACAAGACACACAGGAGAGGTCTTTCTTCTTGAAAAAAAAAAAAAAAAGGACAGGAAGAGGCTAATTACGTTTAACAAGACAAATGGAAGACATACCAAGTTTCATTTGTTATCATTACAAAGAACAATATCACGTTGTGCATACAGAACACTAAGGTGAGCCATCTTTGTTTTGACATGGCAGACTAAATCCATGCCAACGAAAACGAATGTTGGTGAGCTGTAGGAGCGGTACGAGACACTAAGAAAAAAACATTTAAAAAAAATTAAAGAAAAGCAGAGAATTTTCCCGTCAAAGACAAAGGTCCCAGGTTCATTTCCCACTCATGGAGCGAGTTTTAATATGCCATGCAGGTTCAAATCAGGATACACTCAGCTGCAGGCTGAAAATTACCACATGCTAGTTGTAGCGTTTTTACGGGAAAGATCACTTCCACTAACACAAGCGCTACTTGGTGTTTACACCGGTGTCCGAAATTAAAGTAACAAACGGAAATTTTGCAAGCTTAATTTTATTTCGTCACAAAATAGTATAAGCAAATGATAGTCAAGTAGGAACAATGTAAAGAATACAGAATGCAAACAACTGCAAGATGCATAACGAGACAAAAATGTCCTTCCTTATTTTCAACTTAACGGATTTGCACACACATTCCGACTGAACCGTGGTGCCATTGAGTTAGTAGACTGCTCTGTCTGGCGCCACTGGCTCAGGTCTAGTATCGACTATCCTTCTTGCGGTCCCACTGCCAATATCTTTGAGGAAGAGTTGGTATCTGTGGGTTGTGTCCTTAGGCCTTTGCTTGCCGGTATATATACGGGGTTCGCTGGCCCGAGAGGGAGGCACGAAGTTTGGGGATTGGCGGTAGCGTCGCGACAAGAGGTGGTCATGAGGTCCGAGCGGCCGAAGCCACGAGCTGCCCAAGGAGGGCCTGCGCAGAGCGAAGATACCGGAGTATCACCGGGGTCAGCGTCGACTACAAGCAGCAGGCCAACATCCCGTTGGTTGGTTGGCAACACTCGTGTCTCGTGGCCTGGCTGCCCTCTTCTACCTGGCTTTCATCGGCATCACTCACTAAACTCTGCGACGCACCGTAGATTCATGGAGCTGCTTGCTGATAAAGGGGAGTAGCGTTCTGTAATCCTCTTGGTGATTTGTGTCACTGTCTACCTGCCATCCTTATTATTTTCTGCTTTGTATACGCCCCTCAGAGTTTTACTCGGTCGGCTCTTTGGTCCTAAATATAGGCCGTAGTATTGTACTAAGACACTAGTCGTCGTCTGAAAATTTATCCCGCTATTATATTGCCTTTTCTGTCTGGTTTGTACCCGATCGTTAATGTTCTAATGAATCAGCTCCTAGTCGTAAATACACCCGGAACAATTGTACTAAGGCACAGGTTGCCGCTAAACAAAAGCACCTTGTGGTTAGATGTAGATGTTAACGGGTTCAATTCTTTGATTGTAATTTCATTTCTCAGTCATTATTTACAATCTGAACAACCTGTTCTACTAAGCTGTTCATTTCTGTGTTTGAAAGGCCGGGTCATTATTGGTGTATATTAAAAGGATATTGTGCTTCCGTCGACAGACTTCTCTTGTAATAATTGTCAACAAGTAATGTTTTAATACGTTCCTTCACAACGGTCTTAGTAACTGACAATCAGTTTAACTTTGAAAATATTAACATCCAACTGTCATCAGGGCTTTAGTCAAAATAAGATTGTCGGGAGGGACGGGTTGGGATCCAGCCCCACCTTGGTGACCGATTAAAATTAAGAGGTTGGTTGCTTTGAAATAAGCCTTATCATTGGCATATTGTTTCCTAATGGAGAGCTGCATCAAACCAGTCTTTGGACTGAAGACCAGAATAACAACAACATTCTTTCCTAATCTGTTTAACCTTTTACCACAGGTGCATGTTAACCCCGAACCTTTTGACAAACAGCTTTCTAATTAAAAGTTACGTCATTTGTTTTAAGTAATTGAATCACTCTTGTCATTAGTGGTGCTTATATAGTTTTCGTGCGTTGCAGAAGGGCATTTAATAAGACAGACTGTGTCCAGCACATTGGAAAACACCGCTGTTTCACCCGATAAAGCGCGGGCTGAAGGTCCGTCGGTCTTGTAATCACTGTCATATTGCTTGCTGTTTTGCAATACAACACTTCAGATTTCTTTTGTAAAAGCTTATTCATCTTGAGGTTTAAGGTCAAAAGAACGTATTTTTTTCATTTTCTTAAATAAGATTTTATAGTTACATATATTGTTACATAAACAGGTTGTGTGAAAAGAAAGGTATATTAGTGGATCCTCCCTTCCACGTTTTCCTTAACTCCAGTGAGTACCACGTCTCACCAGCAACTGGTTAATGTACTCAGTGTGGGGTGTGACCACCTCTGGCAGCAATACGGGACTGAAAACGACGCGGAATGCTGTGATTGATGTCACCAGTCTCATGTTGAAGCAGTAACGCCCATTCTTCCTGCAGAACTGCTCTTATTCTTGCGGAGTTGTTGGTGAATGCTGACGTTATGCAAACCGTCTCACTAGGGCATTCCAGAAATGCTCTATGGAATTCGAATCGGGTGACCAAGCAGGCCACGCCATGTGTGGAATATCACCGTTTTCCAAGAAAACATCGGTCACCCGTGCTCTGCGAGATCGAGCATTGTCGTCCGTCAATACGAAACCTGGGCCCACAGCACCGCAGATGAGGCCCAAGATCTCGTCACGTGACTGCAGGTAAGCCATGCCGATTCACCCATACAATTTCATGGATGGAAGCTCGAGTTGTCAACACAATCCCTTCTCACACCATTAGGATCCTGCTCGATATCGGTCTCTTTCCACAATGTTTGGGTCCAGAAATCGTGTTCCATATTCGCTCCAGATGCGAATCCCTTGAGAACCACTCTCCAGACTAAATCGCGGCTCATCTCTGAAAACAACATTGTCCAACTGTTCTGTCGCCCAGGTGGCATGTTGATGACTCCTCTCTAGACGTTTCCTTCAGTGAGAGTCAGACATACAGCAGGTCTCCAACAATAGAGGCCACTCTGCCGAAGCCTTCTACACGCCGTTTGCCTCGATACAACACGTCCAGTGGATGCTGCGAGCTGACATTCCAGTTGCCGTGCAGTACTAAGGCGGTACTGTCCTGCACTCACAGCGTAATAACGGTCCTCTCTTCTGAAATCATACGTGGTCGGCTCTGCTCTGGTCTTCGGCATACGGTTTCAGTCTGTATACAATGCCACCGCAGCCCAGAAAAAAAGAGAGCGATTCACACATTTTCCGACTGTCCTGCTTCCTTTCTTTTTCTGGTTCTCCAACGTAGAGAGTCTGGTACACATCTTTCCTGTGCCATATTGCACTGCCTGCAGCTGTGTACACAGCGATTGTGGATGTGGAGATACCCAGAAAACACTACGTCGTTTCATAGGTGCCCTAACACCGCATCGTTGGCGTCGTTGACCATTGACAGGACTACCATCTTCCTTGCAGAAGACAATCGTATGGACATCTGGTTGACAGTTTGTTTGATTATATCCTGAATTAGACACAGGACGAGGAAATAGCGGTTTGTTGCTTTAATTTTGGACAGCACTGTAGTTTACAGCTAGACTGCCGTTTTACGTGCTGCGTCCAACCTCTATTGCTGAGGCATCCAACATACGACAAATTGTGTACCACTTCACATCGTACGTAGAGGTCAAACTGGACCGTTACAGTCACCTCACAGAGCCCAGGGGCGAGTGGCCCTCGTCAGTTCTTATCTCTCGGCCGCCGCTGCCCAATCGCTCTCCGACGACACTCGAGTCCTGCTGTCCCTGCGGGAGCGCGCCATTCGCCCTCGACTGATCCTCGTCTGGCGGCCGTCAAGCACTTCCCCTCTCGGAGCGCCGAGTCCACTGGGTGGGGGTCTCGGCGTGCGATGGTGGCTGGCGATAGGGGGCGTTCCGCAGGGCCGCCGGCGCCCTATCTGCCGGGGAATCTCCTCCTCTCCTGCTGAAGGACTGCCGGCTCTGACTGATGGCCGGCCTCCAGGGCCTTCACGCTCGGCCGCCTATCGATAGGCATCTTCCAGTGGCTCGGGCCCGCCTCTGAGGACAGCGTCTTAAGGTGCCGCGCGACGCAACTTCCCACGTGCCCTGGTAGCTTGAAACCTCTTCCTAAAGTGGGAGTAGACCTACCACACACTGCTGTACTCTAGGCTGCTATTATCGAACGAATCCACAATTCGCTTTCCCATTCTTCTGTATATTATTCATTACAGTGCCGAAGATAGCAAGCGAAGTGAGAACTATCACACAATCAACTTAACAGCTCATGCAGACAAGTATAGACTTTCCTCTATCAAAACGAAGGTTCGGTAGTTTTGGTACGCTACATAAATGACATAAAAATGTTAGGATCATCGGTAGTATTGCTAGGGAAAGAATTTAAATGCTTGTTTATTTTTTCACAGAAATACAACCGAACATCATTCAGTGTTGTCCCATTGTGTATTTTATATCCTCACAGAATATTAACTGCATTTTATAAGTAATAAAAATTAGTTGGTAGCGTAACTTTTACACCTTTTACGTAACCAAAGAAATTACTTTTGATGCACGTACAGTTTACATGCGGAAACATAAAAGAATTATGCGACTATTCTTTGTTCTTAGTGGCTGGGAGTGAAAAATATGTCTTTTAATGACATAATTATTACGAATATCAGCCAGCTACGCTACTCTGTTAAATGTTTTTATTTTATATTATTCACTATGAGCCCATTTCGGCACATTGCCATTATCAGGTGCTCTGTAAATACATAAGTAAGCGATCGTCAATAATATAATGGTCCGTAACAATCTTTAGAAAACTTATAATACATCGTTAGGTGTTTTTACCTTCCATGTAACAACATCGTTGCTGCCATGTCCTGTCTGTTTTAGAATCATTGTTTTCTCCTAGATGTACACTGGATATGTACATTCATTTCAGTTGGTTTCCATGCATGCTATTTATCTGACACCTTGGATGACAGTGGAACAGCGATATTAGATGTTTACATAGTTACCATTACAAATAAGCGATATGTCGAAATTCAGTTGTTTTTCATTGTTTTTATAGGTTTGTTTGTAATTAAGTTTTTCCTGGATTTTGTTTTACTTTTATTTGCGATTTTTATTTTACATTGTTAATTTTTTCGTAATAATTTTGTTATTGTCTTTGGTTTATGTTGGTGTTATATCTTTGTATATACTCTTCATGTTGTTATCGCTGTTACTATGGATATGTCTTATTATCGTCTCTGATTTATTACTTTACCCGTATTCTTTATTTATAATTTGAATAAAGTTTACTACGTACTTTTTGTGCTTTAGGTCGGTTTGTTCGTTCAGTAATACTGTAAGGTTACTGTGTGCATGTGAATGTACCTCTATTTCCTCAAGGATGTTCATGAATGTTTCCTTTTGTTGTTCTATGTAGTGGTTTTGTCATTTGTTACATGAAATTTTATAAATGCTAAAAATTCTACATGGGACATACCGGTAGAAACTTCGAAGTCAGATATAAAGAGGCCACCAGAGAAAGTGAAAACAACCCATCCATATTTTTTCAACATCTAAAAACACAAAAACACGACGTAAAACCTATAAACGAAGCACTAGAAACCCTCCACATTGCGCACTGGAAACGCAGGTATGACCTTAGTTCACCAAAAGTTACTAGGAAAACTATCGTAGTCTACAGTTACTTGAAGTGGTCTACTGTAGCTACGATGGTTTTACAGCTCTAGACAAGAGTAACAAAGAGAAGAATGGCAAAGATAATTAAGTATGTGTTAGAAGGCAATATGGCTCCAGAGGGGCAGTTCTGAAGCTACGACTGATAATGGAAGCAAGACTTAAGAAAAATTAAGACGCTTTCATAGAACATGTCAGCCTCGAAAATGCTTTCGACTTTGTAAAATTGTGCAAAATGTTCGAAATACTGAGAAAAATAGGAGTGAGCTATAGGGAAAGACTGATAATATACATTTACAAAAACCCAGAAAGAATAAGAACGGTGGAAGACCAAACACGAAGTGTTCTCATTATAGAGCGTGTAAGACAAGGTTGTAGATCTTGCCCCTACTGTTCAACTCTATACATGAAGAAGCAACGGAGGAGATAGAATATAGGTTCAAGAGTGGGACAGAATTTCAATGATAAGATTCACTGAGGGCTGGCTCTCGTCTGTTAAAATGATGTAGTGTTACAGAACGTTTTGAATGGGATGAACAGCCGAACGAATACGGAATCTCGGTTGAGAGTAAACCAAAGAAAGACAAAAACGAATGAGGAGCAGCAGAAATTAGATTAGCGATAAAATGTGTATCCAAAATTGGGGGCCACGAAGTAGACGATGGAACTCTGCTACCTTGCAAGCAAAATGGCAGATGGTGGACGAAGCCAGGAGGACACAGAAAGGAGATCAGACCAAGAGATGTCTACTAGCATCATACATCGACGTTAATACGGGAAACAGTTTCCTGATAATGTACGTTTCGAACAGTTCATAGAATTGGAGTGAATCATGGATTGTAAGACAGTTGGAAAGAAGAGAATAAATTCGTTGAAATTTTGGAAATTTGTGGTAGGTTCTATGGGACCAAACTGCTGAGGTCATCGGTCCCTAAGATTACGCACTACTTAACCTAACTTAAACTAACTTACGCTAAGGACAACACGCACACACCCATGCCCGAGGTAGGACTCGAACCTCCGAGGGGGGAGCCGCGTGGACCGTGATAAGGCGCCTCAAACTGCGCGGCTACACCGCGTGGCTGATTCGTTTGAGAGCGGTTGCGTAGAAGGATGTTGAAAATAGGGTGAACAGGTAAGGAATGAGGCAATTCTCAGCAGTATAAGTGAAGAAAGGAACATATGGAAATCAATGATAAGAAGTAGTATAGGATAACAGTACATGTCCTGATACACCAACGAATAAGTTTCAAGGTACTAGTCGGAGCTGCAGAGAGCACAAAGTGAGGGGAATTAATAGACTCGAACACATCCAACATATAACTGAGGACGTAGCGTCGAAGTGCTTCTCTGAAATGAAGAAGCTGACACAGGCGAGGAATTCATGGAGTGTCGCATCACACCAGTCAGAAGACTGATGACTCAAAAACAAAAAATGAATAAGTTACTAACAAAAATATTCGTGTCATCAACTTGTATCCATGAGTTACTAAGCTGACTGTGTGGCAGTTCTCACAATATTCATCTTATTCCTACTACCTTGAAAAACCGTTTGGCTGTCACTCCTCCCAAAGAAAATATTCCTTTGAAAATTTGGAAAATTCCGAAGGAATGTTACCTATTTTCCGCCATATGAGACCACAGGTATGTATAAGTTCTTTCTTAGTCTGGGTCCCCTATGTCTTCCAGATCAACACTCCTCTCTATCAAGATGTATAGATTCCGAATCCCAATGTTATTGAGCTGAATTCAAGTCGGAGGAATAAGATTAGTAAGAGCAATCAAACGACGTAGCAGACTCAACACGTACGGTTCTGGGCCAGAACATTATGACCACCTGCTTAATAATGTCTTAGCCAACCTTTGGAACACAATACAGCGGCGATCCGGAGTGACTTGCGTTCGACAACTGCTTGCTAGGTTTCTGGAAGTATATGGTATTAGATGTCTACGTACAGGTCAGTGAATGGTTTGTTGGCATAGCGTCCCAGATGTCTCCCATTCAGCTCACAGTGGATGAATATGGTGGCCAAGATACCGACTTGTATTCTCTATAATGGTGTTCAAATCTTCAAACCACTTTAGCACGATTCTCGCCTTTTTCAAGATACCAGCTTGTATTCTCTATAGTGCTCTTCAAACGTCTGTAGCATCAGTCTAAACTGGTTTTATGCAGCCCGCAACAAATTTGTCTCCCGTGCCAACTTCTTCATTTCAGAGTAGCACTTACTACCACGTCCTCAATATTTTTTGCCTCTACAGCTCCCTTTAGTACCATGGAAGTCATTCCCTCATGCTTTAACACATGTTCTATCATCCTGTCCCATCCCCTTGTCAGTGTTTTTCACATATTACTTTCCTCTCCGATTCTGCACAGAACATCCTCATTCCTCACCATATCAGTCCACCTGTCATCTTCCGACTTCTATGTTTGGCACAATGAAGGTTGCACTCCGCGGAAGTAGTACGTCCAGAGGCTGTTTTTCGAATGGTTATTGATGCAGCAAGACGCTGGTACCGACGCACACCAGTAGAGTTTTACCATGCGGCCATAAAGGCCCTCCGAGTAAGGAGGGATTACGTTGGAAAACAGGGTAAAAATATGAAAGATTGGAATCCTGAATAAAACCAACCTGCTTTCAGAAAAAGAACTGTTGCGTTACTTATTGAACGCCCCTTACAGACAACTTCAAGATAATGTACACAACAACGATGAATATTTCGGTAGAGTACGATTACGTGTTTAGTGGTCTTCTTCTGAAGCTCATTAAATAGTTTCAATATTTAGTGTTAATATTAAGTAAGGGGCGGTTGGCAGCACACAACCTGAGTATCAAAAACAGTTTGTGGATGGAAGGAAACGCAGGGGTAATAATTAAAGGGAAAGACCAAAAGCATGACTAAAGTGAATTGAATGAGTTGGCTGTCCGTTGCAGTGGTCACGCAGAGATGAAGAGGTTTGCACAGGATAGGCTAGCACGGAGAGCTAGATAGCACAGGATAGGCTAGCACTGAGAGCTAGATCACACAGATCATCGGACTGAAGACAAAAATGGTTCAAATGGCTCTGAGCACTATGGGACTCAACTGCTGTGGTCATAAGTCCCCTAGAACTTAGAACTACTTAAACCTACCTAACCTAAGGACATCACACGCATCCATGCCCGAGGCAGGATTCGAACCTGCGACCGTAGCGGTCGTGCGGTTCCAGACTGTAGCGCCTTTTAACCGCTCGGCCACTCCGGCCGGCGGACTGAAGACAGCAATACTAACAAGTTACATGAAGTGGGACGAACAAATAAAATCTTTATTATTGAATACGAATGCAAGAGTAAGACTTGTCTGGAAGTTCTGGTACAATTTGGTGCATCTTTACAGAGAACCGAGGTCAGTAAGCAAGTGTGACAACTCTAGATTACTATTTCATTATTACGATTCCTTATGCAGTCGCAGTGAGAGCAGAATAGTGCTCCTAGGATAGTCTGAGATCAGTCTAGTACACACGAAAAAGTAACAGAGATGTAAAAGTATACGGCCGATCCCTAGAGATGGCTTGGGGCAGCTACATCGACAGGAAGCTGAGTGGCCACGGTGTGAGGGTGGGTGGCAGGGTGATGAGGTCCAGGAAGATACGTCTGTCAAAATTAACACCCTTCCTATTGTCGAGAATAAAATCCGCTACACCTAAAAAATTATTTATTTCTAAACAGGAAAGCACTAACGGTTTCAGGACATATGTCCCATCTTCAGGCCCATGTTAAAATGTGAGTCCACAAGAACGAATAACTAAGGTTAAAATGTGTTAAAACAGTGCATCTCTGGTGCTCGATACGCAAGATAATATCATCTTCATGCCTTGTACCAGGTGTGCGTTACTTTATTATATTTTAACCTCACGTATGCATCCTTGCGGACTCACATTTGAATATGCACCTGAAATTAGCACATATATCCTGAAACCAGATTTTGCTTTCCTTTTTAAAAGCAAGTAACTTGTTACAGGTATAGTGAGTATTATTACTGACTACGAATAAAAGTTATGGATATCCCGCAAAGAGAAACTTGTGACATTTCCAGTTGATAGGTAGGTGTGATAGGGAGGCAACTACGACCCCGCCCCACACGAGTGTGTCGGTAGTCGTTCAGCTGGAGGTCAGCGTCTGCCCAGCTGGCTGCTACACACGCTGGTGCCCTGCTTTGGTGGCTAAGTTGCGTGAGCCAACACCCGACGTTAACGGCGCGCACTAGAATCTTGCAGAGGTAGCTCCTCTTCGACGAATGTTTGCACCCAGAGATACGCCCACCTGCTGTGCTCGACATGTGACCTGCGGCCTTCTGGTACTTGTCCGGCCGAATCCGGTGGGCGGACTTACGGGGAGAACACGGCAGGTGCCCTAACCTGATTTCCAAAGAACTTCGCTCTGTGGAAGACGAGTGGAAATAAGCAAACACATGTTTCGGCTTATCCGTAGATACTGCATCGTTTCTGAAGAAACAACGGTCAAAGTTTTCGAGGTATTTTGGAGGTACTTTACATATTTTTACAGCCCTATATACGCAGACGAAGTAGTGCCTGAGTGGTTAGTATAGCGGGTTCTTAGTTTTGCTCCCCTGATTATTTTGTTTTCATTTATCTACACATGGCCGTAGATAGTTACTACATGAATGTTTCTTGTCGAATTCTGAGATTCAATGGTGTTCTATTAACTGTAAAATTACATCTGCATTTCACAATAAGTGTCATACATATATTATAGAATATCTGTGTATGACATTTTCAGAGCTACAAGCTATCTAAATTCTCATTCTAATATTTCATTATTATATCAGTTCTTATATTTATTTTTCAGAAAGATGGTGCATTCACTTGATGATATCGATAATAGAAACATTCGATACATACAAATTCCGAACACTATGACCGTCACGCGAAGGCAGATTTGCCAAAGTGACATTCTTTCGTATGAATCTCAATTGGGAAAGAAACTCCTTTAATACTGGTGAAGATTTCCGTCTTTGGCAATAATTTCGCTGCAACGCATGCATAATGCGTCACTTTCCCGAAAACTGGCGCTTGTAGACGATTATGAATCCAGGTACACTACACGAATTTCACCGAAAACAATTTCAAATAATTTTCTGATGCCTTCTTTTTCTTTTAATTTATTCGCTTGATTTCCAATTAGTAGACGAATGAGGACAACGTTGTATCAATATTCACTGCAAAACGTTCGTGTAGTGGTCTTCTCCTGACATGGATATAGAAAAGAAAAACAAAAATAAAGGTAATAATCGGGTCTCGAACACGGTGTGTCCGAACAGGCCACGGATGGCCCAACGATATCGACCGACCGACGCGTCATCCTCAGCAGATAGGCTCCACTGGAGCGGATATGGTCAACAAACCGCTCTCGTTGCAGCTGTCAGTTTTCGTGACCGAATCCGCTACTTCTCAATCAAGTAGTTCCTCAATTGGCCTCACAAGGGCTGAGTTCCCTGCTTGCCAGCAGCGCTCGGCAGACCGGATGGTGACCAACCCAAGTGCTAGTCACGCCTAATAGCGCTTAACTTCGGTGATCTGACGGGAACCGGTGTCATCACTGCGGCAAGGTCGTTGGCAAAATGCACGTAAAGGATTTTGAATATACCTCGAAAATTTTACCGTCGTTTTTTCAGAAACAATCGAGTATCTACGAATAAGCTGAGACACATGTTCGCTTACTTTGACCCCTCTTCCACTGAGGGAAGTTTCTAGAAATTCGGGCTATACCACTTGCCACGTTCTCCTTGTTAGTGCAGTGTAATGTTCCCACAGAAAATACCCTCTACCACGCAACAATTAATCATTGTCGATCAAACCATCCACATTCATTCACTTTGGAAAAGTATCTGATCTGATTTTCTCGTAACATATGCGGCGATAGCTAGACGACGCCAAAGTATTTTCTAGCGCGTTTATTCTTTGAAATAACAGAGATGCATATATGCATTCCCCATGGTTGTGGGGGAGTGGTAACTAGGACAGCTTCTGAGAGATACATATTCTGATTTTCTTCTCGCTAAATCGAGCGAATTAACTTTTGTGCCACTAGCGGTTTGTTTGAATAGAAAGAGAGTGTAAACGGAAAATAATTAAGACGTGGAATCACCGGAGATCTGGACATGTAATGGAGATGGATTTAATACACAATTTCCTTCATAAATAAGGTTTGTTGCTTTTTTTTCTGGAGTGAATGAACGAATGAGTTTTTCTGAATCATTTGATGATCACGTTGGCCCTGTAATTAGTGGGGAAGTTTCAGCTGTGTCGAAGAGAACCTGCAATCACTGAGTCTGTGTTAAATCGTCCAAAAAGGCTTCGTACACATCTGGAATTCGCAATCTTTCGTAAAAGGAACAAATTGTCCACACGATTGATTCTCCCGACTGAATACAGTGTTTAACAGTGTTAAAGCAGGAAGAGAGTACCCTGGAAGAGGCTGGAACCTGTGGCTGTAGTTGGTGGCTGCATGTCGCCTTCTCGTACTGCTGGACTACAAATGAATCTATTACGAAATCAATAGTTATCTATACCAGATAGCAGCATACTTGTTGTGTCAATGTGCCACTCCTGACATGTACTCGGCAACACCCATGAAACACCGATAATGGAGACATCGCCTTGCCTACGCCATGTATTGCTGCTGCACTGGCAAGTTACGCCGAGAGAGACTAGATCGGCTGGCAGTAATTTCACACGCTACTTGTCATAAGCCAAATGTCAAAACGCCACGCTCACCGGTCACCAACGGCTAATGCAGTATTCCGCTGGACGTACTCACAAATTTTACTCTTATGTGGTAGTGGCACTACAACTAATCTGAATCACTGGGTAAAAAACGACAAAGTCCTGGAGAAACTCTCTTTGGTAAATTTACGGAATCAATATTCAAGAAATACTGAAACACATAGAGTTCATTGCAATAAGATGCAGGGTGATCAATTGACCGTGACCGGGTCAAATATCTCACGAAGTAAGAATCAAACGATAAAACTACAAAGAACGAATCTTGTCTAGCGTGAAGGGGGAAACCAGATGGCGCTACCATAGGTCAAACGGATATCAACTGCGTTATTTTAAATAAGAACCCCAATTTTATTACATATTCGTGTAGTACGTAATGAAATACGAATGTTTTAGGTGAACCACATTTTTCGCCTTATGACAGATGGCGCTGTAATAGTCACAAACATATGGCTCACAATTTTAGACAAACAGTTGGTAACAGGTTGGTTTTTAAATTAAAATACATAACGTAGGTACGTTTGAACATATTATTTCGGTTGTTCCAATGTGATGCATGTACCTTTGTGAATTTATCACTTCTGGGAACGTATGCTGTTACAGCGTGGTTACCTGTAAGTACCACATTAATGCAATAAATGCTCAAAATGATGTCTGTCAACCTCAATGCATTTGGCAGTACGTGTAACGACATCCCCCTCAACAGCGAGTAGTTCGCCTTCCGTAATGTTCGCACATGCATTGACAATGCGCTGACGCATATTGTCAGGCGTTGTCGGTGGATCACGAAAGCAAATATCATTCAACTTTCCCAACAGAAAGAAATCCGGTGACGTCAGATCCGGTGAAAGTGCGGGCCATGGAATATGCTATTCAATATCGCTTCAACCGCACGCGAGATATGTGCCGGACATCCATCATGTTGGAAGTACATCGCGATTCTGTCATGCAGTGAAACATCTTGTAGTAACATCGGTAGAACATTACGTAGGAAATCAGCATACACTGCACCTTTTAGACTGCCATCAATAAAATGGGGGTCAATTATCCTTCCTCCCATAATACCGCACCATACATTAACCCGCCAAGGACACTGATGTTCTACTTTTCGCAGCCATCGTGGATTTTCCGTTGCCCAATAGCGCATATTACGCCGGTTTACGTTACCACTGTTGGTGAATGACGCTTCGTCGCTAAATAGAGCGCGTGCAAAAAATCTGTCATCGTTCCGTAGTTTCTCTTGTTCCCAGTGGCAGAACTGTATACGACGTTCAAAGTCGTCGCCATGCAATTCCTGGTGCATAGAAATATGGTACGGGTGCAGTCGATGTTGATGTAGTATTTTCAACACTGACGTTTTTGAGATTACCGATTCTCACGCAATTTGTCTGCCACTGATGTGCGGATTAGCCGCGACAACAGTTAAAACACCTACTTGGGCATCATGATTTGTTGCAGGCTGAGCACTTCCTGTTTTCTTAAATAACGTAACTATCCGGTGAACGGTCCGGACACTTGGATGATGTCGTCCAGGATACCGAGCAGCATACATAGCACACGCTCGTTGGGCATTTTGATCACAATAGCCATACATCAACACGATATCAACCCTTTCCGCAATTGGAAAACGGTCCATTTTAACACGGGTAATGTATCACGAAGCAAATACCGTCCGCACTGGCGGAATGTTACCTGATACCACGTACTTATACGTTTATGACCATTCCACCACCATCTATCACAAAGCGAAAAAAGTGGTCCAACTAAAACAATCTTATTTCTTTACGTACTACACGAATACGTAATAAAAAATGGGGGCTCCTTTTTTAAAAAAAAAACTCAGTTGATATCCGTTTGACCTATGGCAGCGCCATCTAGCGGGCCAACCATAGCGCCATCTGGTTTTCCCCTTCAAGCTTGACGAGTTTCGTTCTTTGTTGTTGTTTCGTTTGATGCTTATTTCGTGAGATATTTGGCCCGGCCACTATCAATGGACCACCCTTTATATATATATATATATATATATATATATATATATATATATATATATATATATATATATATATATATATATATATATATATATATATATATATATCTGTGTGTGTGTGTACCTCGATGAATATTCGAATTCTCGGATTTAATAGGAGAGAAAACGATGATATTGGTAGGAAGTGCCTGTGCCATACACTACAAGTGCTTCTCAGGTTAAATAGGTTCAACCTGAACTCCGTAGGAAGTGTCTGTACCATACACTACAAGTGCTTCTCAGGTTAAATAGGTTCAATCTGAACTCCAAAATGGTTCAAATGGCTCTGAGCACTATGGGACTTAACATCTATGGTCATCAGTCCCCTAGAACTTAGAACTACTTAAACCTAACTAACCTAAGGACAGCACTGAACACCCAGCCATCACGAGGTAGAGAAAATCCCTGACCCCGCCAGGAATCGAACCGGGGAACCCGGGTGTGGGAAGCGTGAACGCTACCGCACGACCACGAGATGCGGGCAATCTGAACTCCACCGACAATATTTCAGATGCTGCCCAGAGACCTTTCGGGGTATTTTGGTTTAAGAGACCCACAATCTCTGGTGGCTCGTTCAGAGTAAAGGTATTTCCATTTATTTCCTTCATTTATCTGTCGTATTGTAATGAAAAATCTGCGAAGCGATGTAAATTCAGTGGCATGCACTGTATGGCTTCTGTGGAAACAACATTTTCCACTTGTTCCCGGCCCTTACTGTTGACAACAACTTTTCGCCATCAGGTTTGCGCCCAGTGCAATTTGTTTTTTGTCTCAGGTATGCGTTTCCTGCAGTGTTTGTGGTACATTAACAGTTACGTGAACCAGTGCGGGTAGGTTTACTGGAGAAGGCATGGTCGACGCGCGCAATTCATATACGGGTTTTAATAATGCAATAGAAGAGCTGTTCCCGCACAAAGGCAACCACATCATAGTAATTTTACATCTATGAGAGAAAATTATATCGAAATAATCAGAAGCCAGCTGCATAAAAGAAACTTAATTTCTCATCTGGTTTCAGGCAAAGAAATTTAATTTCTCATCTGGTTTCAGGCACTTGTGCCTTTCAATAGAGAGTTATACCTATCGCATTATTTGCGAGTATCAACAACATAATTCCGTGGCCCTGTGGTTCATAGTACCTGTAAGAAAATGGTATCAAGAAGTCCACCAATAAGTCTCTTACGCAACAGGTTGCTCAATATTTCGAAATATGGACCTATTGTTGCACAGCTCTGTGTTTTGTGTTACACATTTTGGTGACTGCAGAGTAAAGGATTTTTGTTGCTATCAGTATGGAAAGTAGAACAGAAGAGAAAATTAGTTGTTACGTGGTGATCCGTTTGGCTTTAGGACAGGTAAAGACTCCAGAGGGGCTACGCTTGATAATGGAAATAAGACTGAAGAAAGATCGAGACACTTTCATAGGATTTCGGCAGTGTAAGATGGTGCAAGATGTCGAAATCTTCAGAAAAATGGGTGCAAGTTATACGGAAATTCGGTTAATATATAATACATACAAGATCAAGAAGGAAAGATAAAAATGGAAGACCAAGAACGTATTTCTCGAGTTATAAATGATGTGAGACTGGGGTGTAGTCTCTTACTCATTTCGTTCAATCTACACATCGAAGGAACTATGAAGGAGACAGAAATGTTTAGTAGCGGGATTAAAATTCAGGATGACAGGATTTCAATGATAAGATTTGTTCAAATGGTTCAAATGGCTCTAAGCACTATGGGACTTAACATCTGAGGTCAACACATCCATGCCCGAGGCAGGATTCAAACCTACGACCGTAGCAACAGCGCGGTTCCGGACTGCAGCGCCTAGAATCGCTCGGACACAGCGGCCGCCTAAGATTTGTTGATGATGATGTTATCATCAGTGAAAGTAAAGAAGAACTGCAGTAAGTGTTATACGGAATGAATAGTCAAATGAGCACACTCCATGGGCTGATAGTAAATCGAAGAAAGACGAAAGCAGTGATAAGTAGCACAAATAAGAGCAGCGAGAAATTTATTATGAGAATTGCTGATCACAAAGTAGACGAAGTTAAGGAATTCTGCTACCTATGCAGCAAAATAACCTATGATGGGCAGAGCTAGGTGGAGATAAAGAGCAGATTGGCATTGCCAAGGAGGGTATTCCTGGCCAGGATAAGTCCACTAGTATCAAACATAGGTGTTAACTGTAGGAAGAAATTTCTGATAAGGTAAGTTTGGAGCACAGCATTGTATAGTAGTGCAACATGGACTGTTGGAAAACCGGAACAGAAAAAAATCGAAGCATTACATATGTGGTGCTACAGAAGAATGTTGGAAGTTAGGTGGCCTGATCAGATGTGGAATGAGGAGGTTCTTCGCAGAACCAGTGAGGAAAGGAATATGTGGAAAATACTGAAAAGAAGAAGGGATAGGATGCTAGGATGTCTGCTAGGACATAAGAAAATACCTTCCATCGCGTTAGAGTAAAACTGTAGGAGAAGACTAATATTGTAATGAACTCAACAGATAATTGAGAACGCTGGTTGCAAGTGCTACTCTGAGATGAAGTGGTTGGCACAGGAGAAGAAGACTGAAGACTGATAATGTCAGAAGACTGATAAAGGAAAGTGTATGTACAGGAATAAAAAACGAGAAGCAAATTGATAAGTGATGTCACACATTAACTACACAGAGCTCCATGACTATCTATCTATGTATCTATCTGTTTTGGTTGGCAGGAGAGCCAACACCGTGTTACTAGAGGAGGCCGAAAGGCACGCGTTTTAGCTCACGCAGGCTGGCAAGCGGTCTGGAACAGGACAAGGAAATTAGAATTTAGAAAAACGGACGTAGCTGGTGGAATACTTAACTTTAATCCGTTGATGAAGAACGTCGGTCTTGACGGTACATGATTCACAATATCAATAGTAACTGATAATGGTGCCTTGCTAGGTTGTAGCAAATGATGTAGCTGAAGGCTATGCTAATCTATCGTCTCGGCAAATGAGGACGTATTTTGTCAGTGAACCTTCGCTAGCAAAGTCGGTTGTACAACTGGGGCGAGTGCTAGGAAGTCTCTCTAGACCTGCCGTGTGGCGGCGCTCGGTCTGCAATCACTGATAGTGGCGACACGCGGGTCCGACGTATACTAACGGACCGCGGCCGATTTAAAGGCTACCACCTGGCAAGTGTGGTGTCTGGCAGTGACACCACACTATCACTTGAGCCTTGTCCCGCAGTTACGCAGGGTCAGCCATCCTTAATCGAATTTGGCATGTTAATGGTTAAGGGGTGGCCAGATGCCCTTCCTGCCGCCACCCCGTAACCCCCGGGATGGAATTAGTGTACCCCAACTGTCTACGTCGAGTGTAATCCATGGAATAATACGAATGTGTTCAGATGTCTGTGAGCCGTGTAACTGAGGCGGAACATGGGGAACAGCCCAGTATTCACCTAACGGGATGTGGAAAACCGCCGAAAAACCACATCCAGGCTGGCCAGCACAGCGGCCCTCGTCGTTAATCCTCCAGGCGGATTCGATCCGGGGCCGGCGCGCCTACCGGAGTCCAGGAAGCAGCGCGTTCTCGCTCTCGGCTACCCTGGCGGGTTCAGAGCTCCATGACTATGCGTCCTTTACTCTTAAATTAAAAATCATTGTCCATCCATGTCATGTTTAATTTTCGCAGAGTCAGTAAGCTATGCAACGTTAGCCAAGTGCAATAACATTCCCCAACCACTCTTTCGTCCATGTAATATGGTGTTATTCATGCGTTTCTCTCGAGAACAATGAGCGTCGGGACCCGAGGTCAGCGCTAGATTATATCTGAGTCGTGCTTGCAGTAGTGTTTAAATATCGAGTCAAGCAAGCGTGCTGCGGCTTCTTTGGACCGTATTCGCGTACAGTACAGCAGTTCGCCGTTTGCTGTCACGGCGTCCGTCTGCGCGGTGGCTAATGCGGTCGCCGTAGCGGAAGATTCCGCCACACCGCGGCAGCGTGGCTGTGCTGACTGCACGGCCCAGCACCCTCTAGAGTCTCTAGAGGTATGCCGCGGTCTGCTCCTTGCCGACTGCTTTGCCCTGGCAACGCCGACCTCAGGGCACAGTATACGGCCCGGCTATAAAACACCAGCGAAGGCAGTGAGTCTGCGATTCTTTTGGGGCACATTCATCATATACGAGGCGGTGTTCAGTGGCAGCAAACATAGGGGAATACGCCTGCCTGAAAAGAAATCCCTCTCGCCCTTTATACACTACATCTTTTCGCGGAATGCGCTCCATTCCCTGTCTCCACTATGTCCGGTTTCTGCTGTCTCTTGGAACGCATAAAGGCGCACGTGTACGCAAGGTGTTGCACAGTTCCTATCGTACGCTTCCAGCGTTATGAAGGGAATTAGCAAGCAAAGTTTCGTTTACATGTTGCAGAGAACAATTACGTCTGGCATAGAAAATCTGGAAGGTTCGCAGGAGACCTTCTGTAACGTTTGGAAGGTAGGAGATGAGGTACTGGCAGAAGTAAAGCTGTGAGGAGGGGCCGTGAGTCGTGCTTTGGGTAGCTCAGACGGTAGAGCACTTGCCCGCGAAAGGCAAAGGGCCAGAGTTCGAGTCTCGGTCCGGCACACAGTTTTAATCTGCCAGGAAGTTTCATCTGGAAGATTCATTTAAACGATATGATGTGGAACGAGGCAGTTTACAGTGTATGTACACTTCACTAATTTCGGTGCATGGCTACAAGTTGGCCATTTACAAGTTTCTAAACGGAACACTGGTTTAAATTAAACATTAATGAATATTTTAATTTTCAGTCCTACTCATGTAACCGTTGCTATAACTATTTTTTTTTCTCAACAGTAAAATAAAGAAAAGTAAGTAAGTAAAGATTTGGCTGCGGAATAGAAGGTGCTGTGCAGGAGAAATGATTTTAGGTTGGAGTCAAAATTTCCGTTAGTGCCTTTTAGACATTATGTGTTATTGGGCAAATGATCAAAAACTTTTTTGATACGTACTCAACTCCTTTCTGAGCCATTGACACCTTAATGATTTTCCTAGGGCGGGACCGTAGTCACGCAGGACTTTCTGAAATAAATTTCCGTCATTCGACTGTCAGTTACTGTTGATTTATTTCACACAATCACGATTTCGGCTTTTAACCCTTCTTAAGTGTTTGTTGAATTATTACAATGTACTGAGGTGACAAAAGTCATGGGATCTCCTTTTACCCAGCGTACTGCTCCAACTTGACGTGTCATGCAGTCAACAAGTCGTTGGAAGTCCCCTGCCAAAATACGGAGTCATGCTACCTCTGTAGCCGACCATAATTGTGGAATTGACGGTGCGGGATTTTGTGCACGAACTGACATCTCTATTATGTCTCACAAATGTTCGATAGGATTCATGTCGGGTCCTCTGGGTGGCGAAATCATTCGCTCCAATTGTCCACAAAGTTCTTCAGACCAATCGCAAACAGTTGTGACACGCTTTATGTGGCCCATTGGCACCCATAAAAATTCCGTTTTTGTTCGGGAACATGAAGTCCATGAATGGCTGCAAATAGTCTCCAAGTAGGAGGACATAACCATTTAAAATCAATTATAGGTTCAAGTTGGATCAGAAGACTATGTTTACATGGAATATACCGATATTCCATGTAAACATAGTCAACACCAATATGCACCAACCACCAGCTTGCACAATGCCTTGTTCATAACCTGGGTCCATGACTTCATGGGGTCCGCGCCACACTAGAACCCTACCATCAGCTCTTACCAACTGAAAGCGGAACTCATGTGACCGGACCATGGTTTTCTAGTCGTCTATGGTCCAACCGACACGATCACGATTTCAGGAGAAGCGTTGCACGCTACATCGTGCTGTTAGCTCGCACCGGTCTCTGCAGCCATAGCCCATTAAAAGCCAAATTTCGCCGCACTGCAATAACGATACATTCCTCATACACCCTACAATGATTCCTCCGGTGATTTTGCTCAGCATGAATTGTCTTCTAGCACTGACAACTCTACAGAAACGCCACCACTCTTGCTTATTAAGTGAGGGCCACAGGTCACTGCGTTGTCCATGGTGGGACATAATGCCTAAAATTTGGTGTTCTCGCTTTCCTCTTGACACTATCGATCTCGGAGTATTGATTTCCCGAACGATTTCTGAAACTGAATGTCCCATGCGTCTAGTTCCTACAACCATTCCACTTTCAAAGTCTGTTAATTCCCGTCTTGCGGCCATAACCACATCGGAAACCGTTTCACATGAACCAACCGAGTACAAATGCCAGCACCGCAATGCATTGGTCTTTCACACCTCGTCTACGAGATACTACCGCCGTCTGTATATGTGCATATCGCTATTCTTTTTCTCACCTCAGTGTATACCTGCAATCGCATATATGTCTGACGTGTCTATGTGGCATGTCATCGTAGAACAAACACATTTTTGGTCTTATAAAGCAATTGTGGTATTTTTCTCGTATTACAGGATATGGGTACATATCGAAGATACGTAATATGGCTGACATTGAGCATTGGGAATAATCACTAGTACACGAAATGGTGTATTTAACAGCCAATACATTGCTGTGAGCAGCATTCTTCACATCATTGCATCAACTCGCACTGTTGTGGAAAACGCAGTTCAGGACGTTGATGACTCTGATGTGACTCATTCAGATTACCCCCTACATAAAGTATATTTCAACGCTATCTTTGGCCAAGTGTTGCCCTTTCCTCTGCATCTTCATTATGAGTACGTCGTAGACACTTCCGTCTCCTAAGACAATAACTTCCATCTTCAGAATTTTGCCCGCATGCGCTTCTGGTACTCTACCATGCCTCAACTGATCGCTTGAAGTCACCGGATCTTAATCCCGTAGAAAATATCTGAACCATCTGCAAAGCGAGTAGAACATTGCCATCATCATTCACTCTGTTTAGTAGCTCCACGGGATCTAACCGTCAATGAGCGGCTTCAGCTGGGTATTGAACACCTGAATAAACTTGTGGACTCTTTTTCCTAGCACAACGGAAGTATTAAGCAAGGCTATAGGCAGCAGGCTGTTGCATCTGAAGAAGGATTTCTTCATATATTGGCAAAAAATATTTTAAAGTTTGGACCTGTGTCAACGGTACATAAAGAAATACAGGAGAAAAGGTATTTGTAGAGTGTAGAAGAACCGTTAGATATTAAGTTTCCAGATTACTTATGAAATGACAAAGTTCCAGGAGAAACACAATATATCCACGAAAATGCCTGTCTAGAGGACTAGACTTTTCTCTGTAAATGTGAATACCTATTGTCACCATAAATCCGCAAGCACCCAGCATGTACGACTGATGTGTATTACAAACATCGTCGGTCAATGATACGACACACTTTGCTCAGAAACAGCTATCTGGATTTTGTGAAAATAAAATACAATCAATATGTTGGTAAAAATATTAGTCTAAACTGACGTTAACAGGAATGCAGAAAAATAGTGCTACAGTAACTGGAGTTTCTAGAAATTGACATGTACAGAGTGTTTTAATGTGTTAGCAGTTAACTTCTAGGAATGATATATCACGTCGTGGGAAACATTTGTTTGAGAGGAAACATTCTCTGACGCTTTTTAGCGACGCTAGGCACGTTATAGGCTGGCTTTGCCTGCTGGAGGCCCCAGGCATAGGCACTCCGCGATGATTATATGCACTGTGTGCTGCCTATCACCCAAATCATCATTTGTTCCGTGTGAAAGGCAGTAGGCCGAAGCTATTAAAGTTCTCGATTAACTTCTTAAATATCTTTCTTAGCTTAGAGACACTCATGGTTTTCTTGTCGAAAATCGGTGTATCAATTTACTGGTCTATGTTGTATACTTCGCACCTGGTCAGTAGAAACAAGTAGTATGTTAGTATAACTTTGTCCCACGGCCAGCGAATACTGAAGGATACCTAGAGTCACAAGGAAGCGTCAGGGAATGTTTAATCTCTAACAGAACTTGTTCCTCATTACGATATATATCATCCCAAGACGTTTCTCATGAAGACCTAGAAATACAGTTTATGTATGGGATACCCAAAAATTATTGTGACCGATTGTAGGGGTTGCAGAGAGTGTCTTGAGGAACAAATCGAGGATAGGAACCTGTGTTCAGAAACGTCATCTAACGACGCTACAGAGCGTCGGAGTTATAGACGCCAGCGCCTGCCACTAGGCCACCCCTTTGGCAGCAAACGTGACTATGTATGCTGTTGGGCCGTAGGCGGAACGTCTCGTAATGTTGGTTTTCTTCAATGATCGTGATTCACTGTCACGATCGCCAGTGAAGAAAGTGGAGCTACTCGCTGTGTGGAAAGGTCTCCTGTGAATGCAGTGCTCTGTTATGTCGGTGGATATCGGTATTGGACATGAGTTTCCATCCACATTTTATTTTTCTTGTGGAACCCTCTAAAATTTCCATTGTTGTTCGGTATACAGGTTCAGAATTGCAGATTGAAGCCCACCAAGGGAATAGAGAATCATATCAATGGGAAACAAGCCTTTCTCCGCAGCTAGCTGTGGCGCCAAAACGTCGATGATCTGCAACATCATTGGATGAAATTTTCGGACACGCTTTCCTATCCTCAATTTGTTCCTCATGACAACTTATACAGCCCCTCGAATTTTATCACAGGATTCCTGTGACATCCTGTATAAGGTAAGCCCCGCCCACAGACCCTGATGGGTCCATTGGTACCCTACCGATCGTCAAGTCATCCTCTGCTAGTTGAGTCACTGGATGAAATATGGAGGGGTGTGGAATCAGCACACGGCTCTCCCACCCACTGTCAGCTTTTGTGACCTGGAGCTCACAGTCAAGTTGCTCATTAGTTGGCATCACGAGGCTGAGTGCATGCTTTTCCACTCCTCCCACCAAGGAAAAATCTCTGGCAATACCGTAAGATGAATTCTGGTCCTCCACACGGCAGTCAGCGTGCTGACCACTACCTAGGGTGCCGCAGATATAGGTAACATTAAATTTACTGAAAAAACCTCGAAGTGAACTACCTTATTTCTGCTCTTGTCTAAATACAGCTTGAAGATATTGCCCTATGATAAGATTCATTTTTTCTTAGCTACCTTAACAATATGTACATGAGTATTAGACTTATGGTTAGTATTTAGGTATTACTGTTTTTGGCATAGCTGTCATGTCGCATTTCCCTACACATTTATTTATTACATGCACGAAGAACTGTTTCTGAGCGAAGTATGTTATATCTTTTAGTGACGATCTTCGTAATATGTATCAGTGGCACATCACATGCGGGATGACTGCGAATTTATGGTGGCATTAAGAATTCATAGTGAGAAGTGAGAAATCTGTGGCCAATACACAATAAAAATAGAAGCTGCCAGGTGCATATTTACTAAAATGGTGCCCATACTGTCGCAAGCCAGGACCCAACATCACACTGCGAAAATAAATATCAAACTTCTGCGTCGCCCCAACAGAAGATGAACCTGAGAAGGTGCCCAAACGACTTTACGGAAATAATAAAATATTTAAAAAAGTGACTGGCGGCAGATTTATGCATTTATATTCCATACACACTCGCGGTTTATAGGTGATCGATAATGGATCAGTTCAATCAGTGAATCAACTAGATATTTACTGTTGCTTTCAACGAGAGATTTGCCAGCATTTAACACACTTACTGGCTTGTAACGTCTCTCGGTTCTCTACAGATGTTACTTGCAGACAGTCCATTAAGTTTATCCGAAAACAACTGCATATTGTGTGTCGGTTTTGCTTGGCTCTTAGCGGGAAAGTTGTTGAAATGACTAGTGATTGGCTTCCCAGGTAGAGCTCCCTCTTTCATTTAAGCGGTCATTTTTGTAGTTGAGAGAACTGTACAAGGCGCTTCCAAAACTTGCACCCGATATCACAAGACTGTAGCTTTTACATGAATGATGCCATAAACCTGAATTGCGTTTCAAATTCTTTTTTCGAAAGAACTTTCCGATTTTACAAATGTATTTCCTTTACATCCAGGCACACACATCTTCGAGATACTTCCTACAACACAGTTTGGCGGATCTACCTTTTAAAAATATCCAGTTTGCCCTTCGCCGAACGTACAACACTCCTTATAACTATAGTCATTCTCATGTCGATAATGGATCAGTTCAATCAGAGAATCACCTAGATATTTACTGTTGCTTTCAACGAGAGATTTGCCAGCATTTAACACACTTACTGGCTCGTAACGTCTCTCGGTTCTCTACAGATGTTATTTGCAGACGCAGGGCGTGTCTGGAGTTCACTCACTACTGTTGCTCTGCAGGGTCACAGTTCGTCTGAAGTTAGTGTAAGGAGAGGCACGCAGATGTAGTCTTTCATAGATCACTCCCCCCCCCCCCCCCCTTCCCCACAAGAAAACACCTTTGAGGACAGTGGTGCATTCCGAAATCGCTGTGCTCTTTACGGCTGCTCCATTGTTAAAGCACTTCATTGTTGTGAAATACACTTAAATGCAGGTTCCAGTGCGGTGGTTTGAAGTCCAACCAAAAAGTGGAATTTCCGGCATGGTTTCGCAACTCTGAAAAAAGAAGAAAAAAAAAAAAAGAAGCAGAAGGACAAGTGAGCTATCAGGGGTACCTCTACCAGCGACGATAGGCATCGGCAATTTAAAAATGGCGTCGAGGTTACCACTTAGTTTCCAAGCGTAACTTAAAATTCACCGCAGATTCCTTTATTCACTAATGTAGAAGCCATTTTTCCTAGGCCATGAGTCTCTTTCCCTGTGGCTGCCCCTTTGTCTCATAAAAGTACTTCCACCCGACTCCCTGAATTCCTTGTGGGATGTATTCAGATCTCTGTCTCTCCCTACAGCTTTTATTGTCCACAGCTCCCGCTACTATCATCATAGTTATTTACTGATGACTTTACACATTCCGTATCACCCTGCTCTTTCTTTCCTCAATATTTCCCATACGTTTCTCTCTTCGTCAATTCTGGGGAGAAAATCATCATTTTTTATTAAACACATGATTTTCGGCACTGACTGAAGCCACACGAACCTAACATTCCTATTCTCTTCTTTTTCGGTGTTCCAAAGGTCCATAATTCACTTCCACACAATACTTTATCCCAGTCGTACTTTCTCAGAAAGAAGTTCCCCAAGTTATTCCTTTGTTTCATATAAGTAGATTTCTTTTTGGAGAAAAATACCCTCTTTACCTCTTTTTGTGTGTTTCTTATATTCTCCTTGCTTCGTCCGTCATGTGAAAATTTGCTTCCAATGTAGAAGAATTCCTTCATTGTGTTCGCCGACACTGATTTTAAGTTCGTCGCTGATCTCATTTCTGCTATTGCTTATCACTTTCTGTTTCTTTGGCTTTACTCTCAATTCACATTCTTTGGAAATTGGGCTGTTCACTTCTTCCAACAGCTACTGTAATTCTTCTCAATTTCTTTGATTTATGTCATTGCTTCCTCGACATGCAAATCGAACAGTGTAAGGAAAGACTGCATCCCTGTCGTACACCACTTTTAATTTGTGCACATCGTTCCACATCTAGTATTCTTAATATTTAATTCTTGGTTCTTGTATATAATATAGACCAGATGTTACCCGCGGCTACACTCGCGTATCAGTTGTTTTTTTTATGATGAGTGATGGTGAATAAGTAAGTTATTATACGAACTGTAACGGCCGATCTCCCACTTACCCCTACGTATGATGCAACACGCTCAACATAGCTGTCGGGCAGTGTGTGAGGAGAGGTGTGAGCAGGAGCTACTCGTGCTATTGAAGTAGCTGTGCATTATGTAGTCTGTGTTCACACTCAGCGCAGCACTCTGTGGAAACATTTTACTTCAGTTCTATTTCCAGAAGTGAGCTGGAGTGTAAATAACGCCAATACAGTGTAAGAGAAACTGCAAAAAGACAAATACTGCAAAGTGTATATGTGTAACCAAGTTTTTCTCGAAATCAGACTCCACTAACAAAGAGCGAAGAAGCAGTGGGTTATGGAATATGTTAACATGAGGGAGGAACGCCGTAAGTAAATGGCAAGCCAATTTTATAAAGAAATACTGTTTTTAATCTAAAGTAACGAAAAGTGTACAAACATATGTATCCATATTTGAAGAGTGAGCACAGAAGATGCTTTGTAAATAAAACTGGAACGTGTCTGGTATAAAAGTCTCTTTAATTAAATGCTGTGATCTTAGGAAAGAGAACTCAATATCAAGACTAAATAGTTTTCTCAAAGAATAAATATTTTCCATAAATCGCGTAATATTATTAAAAGCAATAAATATCTTGTACTACACACTCTCTACTGTAGCTTGTGGTCTTCCTCAAGGATAAAGCCTTCTCCATACCAAATTTCACTGAAATTGGTTCAGCAGTTTAGTCGTGAAAACGAAACAGACAGAGTAACTTTCGCATTTATAACATTAGTAGGAACTACCCCTTTTCCCTATAACTCTCACCTGTTTTCAATAGAATTTGAAACACCTTGCACCATTGTACAGCCTTGAACTCTTATTCTGAGTCTATAAATCCCATGAACGTGTCTTGAATTTTGTTGTGTCTTGCACTGATTATCAAGCTCAGTGTCAGATCTGCGACCGTGGTGCCTTTATTTTTCCTAAAGCTTATCGATTGTCATTTAACACATGGTGCCTTTATTTTTCCTAAAGCCTATCGATTGTCATTTAACACATTTTCAATTTTTTTTTATTCTCCTGCTCAATCTTCTTGTCATTAACTCGAATCCGTAATCCGTTAGCTGATTGTACGATATTGTCCTTGCCATCTTCGGGATGGTGTGAATAATAATTTTCCGACCGTCTGATTGTACGTCTATAGTCTCACATCTTAAACAGAAGCTTAGAGGCCTTCTGTATCGTCTTGTAATCTATTCGCTCTCAGCTGTCAACCGCGAAATTCGTTTTGAACTTTTAATGTTAATGTTATTGCTTTTAGTTTCACCAAAGATTATTTTCATTTTTCCATACTGAGATCATGTACTTCCAACTTTTTTCTTCACATATTTCCTACAGCTGTTTCGCTTTAGCTTCTCTGCTCTTCCTATTGACTACATTTGTAAATTATTTATATTTCTGTAGTCAAGTCTTTTGGTGAACATTTTAACTACTTTTTTTCAAATATCACTTGGATTACTTCTTTTATTGGCTACGGTTTCTTCCCAGTTACCTTCCTTCTGCCTATATTTTTCTGTCCATCCTCCGTTATTTCCCTTTGTAGATATGAGCATTCCTCTTTGACTAAGCAGAGAACTTCTAATACACGTCATCAGTTCCCTCGACTTGATTCTTCCTGATGATTCTGAACGACAGAGTCTTCATCGTTACTGAATTGTGAACTGATTCTGTGAATGTTCCCAGCTATCATTACATTCCAGAATCTGACCTCTTAGCAACAAATAATCGTGAAAAAATAACAAACATCAAGACAGATACAGGGTTGTCGTAGCGAGACTGAATACCGTAACTCCCAACTCTACCAAAAATAAAGGAAAAATATGTCTACTCAAGAATATACGAGGCCTGTTCAGAAAGTAAGCTCCGATTGATTGCCAAATTGAAACCACAGTGAACATCAGAAATGTTTTACTTGTAACAATTAGCTACACCTTTCAGCTACTTCTCTACGTAGTCGCCGTTCTGACTTAGACTTTTGTCATAGCGTTGTACCAACTTTTCAATAGCCTCATCATAGAAGGCAGCCGCCGGTGCTTTCCGCCAATTCTCCACGCTGGCCTACACCTCGTTGTCTGTGTCAAAATGTTGTCTTCAAAGACAGCGGTTCATGTGACCAGAGATGAAACTCAGGGGGAGACAATTGCGGACTGTATTGTGGGTAATCTCACATTTCCATTTGAAAACGATGCAGGAGCATCTTCATTGCCCCTGCAGAATGCGGCTGAGAATTGTCTTGAAGAAGAAACAGCACGACAGTTATGTAATGTTAGCTGCATAGCTTCAGGCGAAATTTCTCACCAGGCCCTCGTACTTGGCGGCAGACACTATTTTCTAGACATCTTTACGCACTCACTGCGAGCTCAGAAATGAGAAGAGCGACGTGATGCTAACTGGGGTTATACTAGAGACACTACCCAACACATCTGTGCAAAGCTTTATCGGATTTTCATAGTCGTTTCCATTTCGCGACCGATCGGAGCTTACTTTCTGAACGCCCCTCGTAGATAAAAATTCGCTTGGCACCTTCCTGAGAGGGAACCTTCACTCCTTCCAAATTTACAATGTAAGTGCAGACCAGATGTGGCTTGAATTCAAAGAAATAGTATCGACAGCAATTGAGAGATTTGTACCAAATAAATTAACAAACGACGGAGCTGAAAAACACGATACACAAAACAGACCAGAAGGCTGTTTCAGAAACAACGAAAAGAAGCATGCCAAATTTAAATAGACACAATATCTCCAAATTGCAGATCTTTTACAGAAGCTCGAAATTTATCGCGTTCTTCAATGCGAGATGTTTATAATAGTTTCCACAACGAGATTTTGTATAGAAACCTGGCAGAAAATCCTAAGAGATGCTGCTCGCATATGAAGTATGCTAGCGGAAAGACAGTCAATGCCTTCTCTGCGCGACAGCAATGGAAATACTATCGATGACAGTGCTTTTAAAGCAGATGTACTGAACACGACCGTCCGAAATTCCTTCACCAAAACAGACGAAGTAAATATTCCAGAAGTCGAATCGAGAACAACTGCCAACATGAGTAGCTTAGAAGTAGATATCCTCGGAGTAGTGTAGCAACTTAAATCACTTAATAAAAGTAAGTCTTCCAGTCCAGTAATTATGCCAGTTAGGTTCCTTACAGAGTGTGATCATGCAATTACCTCATACTTAACAGTCACATGGAACAGCTTGCTAGGCGAAAGATCAGTACCCAAAGACTGGAAAGCTGCACAGCTTACACCAATATTCAAGACAAGTTGTAGGAGTAATCCACTAAATTACTCTGTACCTCATAAGTGGGTTGTAATCAAATTGCGTGCTTATGGAATGCTGTCTCAGTTATGCAACTGGATTCGTGTTTTCCTGTCAGAGATACCACAGTTCGTAGTAACTGACGGAAAGTCATCAAGTAAGACAGAATGATTTCTAGCGTTCCCCAAGGTCGTGTTTTAGGCGCTCTGTTGTTTCTTATACACGTAAGCGATTTAGGAGAAAACCTTAGATTTGTTGCAGACGATCCTGTCGTTTATACTCTAGTAAAGTCATCAGAAGGCCAAAACCAACTGCAAAACGATTCAGATAAGATATCTGCAATTGGCAATTTACCCTAAATAATGAAATATGTGAGGTCATCGACGTGAGTGCTAAAAGGAATCCGTTAAACTTCGGTTACGCGATAAATGAAACAATATTGGAGCCCGTGAATTCAACGAAATACTTGATAATTACAATTACGTGCAACTTGAATTGGAAAGAACGCATAGAAAACGTTGTGGGGAAGGCAAACCAAGGACTGCATTTTATTTGCGTAACACTTAGAAAGGACAACCGATCTACTAAAGAGACTGCGTTCACTACGCTTGTCCGTCCTCTTTTGAGTACCGCTGCACAGTGTGGGATCCTTACCATATAGGATTAACGGAGTACATCGAGGAAATTCAAAGCAGGGCACCACGTTTAGTATTATCGAGAAATTGGGAGAGAGTGTAACAGACATGATACAGGATTTGGGATGGGCGTCATTAAAACAAAGACACATCTCGCTGCGGTGGGCTCTTCTCGTGAAATTTCAATCATTAACTTTTTCTTCCAATCACTAAAATATTTTTCGATGCCGACCTACACAGGGAGAAACGATCATCATAATAAAATAAGGGAAATCAGAGCTCGAAGGAAATATAGCCGTTCGGTTTTCCGCGCTTGTTCGAGAGTGGAATAATAGAGAATTATTGTGATTCGTTGAACACTCCGACAGGCATTTATAACGTATCCATGTAGATACAGCTGTAGAGGTTGATGTATCTGATTTCGTAATCTCTGTCTCAGTATGAAGTAGCTCGGGTGATACCTCCCTATGGCTCCGGCCCTTGTCCATCTCATACCCTTGAAGTGTTTGGTCAGTGTGCTTGCTATTACTGTCATCTTCCTCATGTCTGTTTCTTACTAACTCTTCTCTCGTAACTCTCCTTCCTATCACTTATACCTACGAAAGCGTTTGAATCACCATGACTATTATATTTTTCTCTCCCTTTACATATTGAATTACGCATTTCTTTTTCTAGCGACATCTATGCTGACTTACTGTCGATTTTGATGAGAACAGTCTTATAATTTAAGTGTTCACTGCAACTCCCATCCTGTTCGTAGCGAATTCTACTCCCACTACACCAAATTATGCTGCTATTGATATTACCCTAAATTAATTTAACCAGAAATCGACCTGTTCTTCTAACTTCACATCGTGGAACCCCACCGTACCCAGACTTTGCCTTTACATTCCCTTCTTGATATTTCTTAGCTTCCCATTCTCACTTACACTCTTGATATCCCACTCTGCTACCCGTAGAATGTTGCGCTTTCATTGGTTATTCAATATCTTTCTTATAGTCACCTCCCCTCTGGCAGTCCTTTCTCGGAGATCCGAGTGGAGGACTAATTGTGAATGCTTCTCCAGTGGAGGGGTCATCATGACACTTTATTTTCAATTACAGGCTACACATTCTGTGGATACATACTTTTTGTCTTTAATGTAGTGTTTTCCATCGACTGCTGCAGCCTTACACGATTGATTACTGCTGATGCTCCTAGCTTTGCTAGGTTGCCTACCCAAGGGAAAGAGTGTGGCCCGAACCTCTGTCTGCTCCTTCGCTTTGTTTGTCAAGGTCACTGGCAGCAAAAGGATAAATTCCTGTATCGGATATATTCTGCCAGCATAGCACAAGACTTTAGTTTAAAATTTCAATCGTAGTTTGGTTCCAACCCATGCCCTGGTCAGTTCGAGTAGAAGTCAAAGACGCTACCTCAAAAATTCACTGCAGGGTAACCATGTGAAGTCGACTGAATGTTTCTGAAACATTAAAATTTAGTAAAACAGTCTCGATCGCAACACAAGTTTATTTACTTTGGTGACAGGTTTCGTTCTGTAATGTACACTATTTTCAGGACGTAAGCACTACGATGACGGAGGCAGTTGACGTCTCGTATTCTTACGAAATTGCTCCGTTCATCGCCACCAGCCGCCTTCATGGTGTTTACAGCTTAAAGATGATCTGAATTATAGATCTAAACCGGATGCCAACATAAATAAACATCTGTTGTGATCGAAACTGTTTTGCTGAAAATAACATTTTTATATCGATCACTGTTCACTCTCCATTGATAGGCTTCTTTTTAAAGTTTTCGAAACACCCTTTAAATTCGAGGAATATACCTTTCTGACAGAAACATCGTCGTCTTCCTTCGCAACGTTCGTAAGTTTAGTAAGAGAAAATGGCACAACAAAAATGCTGGGAGGCACAACTTGATGAATTCTCTAATGGTGTTCTCTAGAGGAGGAACGTCACCGCAACTGTTTGATCAATATCTCTGGATATCAAAAACAATTAAGTTGCCCTAGTGGATGAAAACATCACTAGCAAGTTAACTGTTGGCCGTAATAAAAAAAAAACATTAAAAATTCAAAAAATATATATGAAAAATAAGCTTAACATCGGCTAGTAAACTCAAAAACGCTTTGCCGTGCAAAACTTTGTTGCCTAGATACTAAACGACATTTCTCAACTCATTCAGTTTTACATGCACAGAAAACTTTCAAGAGGGCTCCGTAATTAACAAGGTGAATGCGAAGTAGCAACTCCTTTCAGATTCGTTGGGAAAACTAGCGGCTTTAAACGCAACGACTTTCAGCAAATACGCCTGGAGGTGAGTGGCCCGCAATGGATGTGATGAAATTATTTTCGTCGTTTGCGGTCTGTTACAGCTTTCAGCGGGTGAAGTGGACTCTTCCAGTTCAGATACGCTTTTCTAGAGAGTTTACAATTCGGTGAGGTCACTGAGTTCCTTAATGTGGCAGAGTGCACTGCAGTGTGTAAACGTCCGAGCGTTACGTATTTATAACCTTATCTCTGAGCTGTGAGCAAACAAGATGAAATTTCTTACGCTTTAACAGAGTATATGCCGCGCTGAAAGTGTGCGGAAAACAGAAACTGTATGTAGGAGTGGGATTCAAACCCGGACATATATCTTTCACAGCAAGTCTACTCCGATTTAAAAAGCTGGGCAAGCACTGGAAGGTCAGGGTGGCAATTTGACCAGGGTCGGTTCAAGGTACTTCAAAAAAAAAAATGTGTTTCACTACCGCTGTAGCACGATTGCTCTCCTGAGTGAAAGTGGAGAAGAATTGCATGGTCTACTGAATGGACTTAACAGTCTGATGAACTTAGAATATGGATTGGGAGTAAATCGAAGAAAGACGAAAGTAATGAGTGGTCGTAGAAATGAGAAAAGCGAAAAACTTAACATGAGGATCGGTGGTCACGAAGTAGATGAAATTGAGAAATTTTACTACTTAGGCAGCAAAATAGCCAGTGATGGACGGAGCAAGGAGGACATCAAAAGCAGACTAGCGCTGCCAAAAAGGGCATTCCTGGCCAAGAGAAGTCTACTAGTATCAAACAATTTGAGGAAGAAATTTCTGAGAATGTACGTTTGGAGCACAGCGTTGTATGGTAGCGAAACATGGACTGTGGAAAAACCGGACTGATAAGATTCTGCGCAGAATCGAAGAAGAAAGGAATATGTGGAAAACACTGACAAGGAGAAGGGGGAGGATGGTGCAAATGGCTCTGAGCACTATGGGACTTAACATCTGAGGTCATCGGGCCCCTAGAACTTAGAACTACTTAAACCTAACTAACCTAAGGACATCACACACATCCATGCCCGAGGCAGGATTCGAACCTGCGGAACCTGCAACCGAAGCAGTCACGCGGTTCCGGACTGAAGCGCCTACAACTGCCCGCCCACAGCGGCCGGCAAGGGGCAGGATGATTGGATATCTCTTAAGATATGAGAGAATGACTTCTATGGTTCTCAGAGGGAGCCGTAGAGTGCAAAAAGTGCATACATCTAGTAAATAATTGAGGACGCAGGTTGCAAGTGCTACTCTGAGATAAGGAGATTGGCACAGGAGAGGAATTCATGACGGGTCGCATCAAGCTAGTCAGAAGACTGATGACCCCTCCCCCAAAAAACATGTAGCACGATTCTGTCGCCTCCGTAGCTCGGTGGGAAGTATATCTGGCTGCTATGTGGAGGACCCGGTTTCGATTCACAGTACTTACTTTACAATCTTCTTGTTGAGAAGGCTGGAAAGGGGTTCACACAGCTCGGTGATGCCGACTGCGGAGCTATTTGAGTGAGAAGTAGCGGCTCCAACATCTAGAAAGCCGAGAACGACCTGCAGAGCGGTTTTCCGACACTACACCCCTCCATAACGCATCCAAACAACGCCATGGATCAGGACGTCACGGTAGCCCGTCAGTCCCGATTGACCGTCTGGTCCACAACGGATATTTCCTTTTCATTGCTCGTTGAAAGATTCTAGCTTTGTGAAACTGACAATTAGCCTGCAGTTACACGCTATCGCCATCGGAGAAGACATCTAGCTCCTACGAGGAAGCGACTCATGGAACACTTTACTGCCGCAATAAAATAGAACCAACGGTGGAAACACTAGCAATTTCGATAAGAATTTTTTTATGTTTCCCTTTCTCGTAATTCGCACGCCGAAACTGTCCCCATAAGCCTCTCCAGGTTCACTGCCGGAAAAAAATAGTACACCTGGGGAAAAGACGAAAATTTTCATCCGGTGACGGTATATGCCACCTGAGAGATATTAGAAGTGCTGTTGAGGGCTTCAAAGCCGTACGCCAACAGATAGCGTAGTTGCATAGCTACCGAACGCCATATGCAAGTACCCCTTAATAGGCAATGACCACAGCCAGAAGGCACTGTGTGGTACAAAAGTGAGAAGTAAGCTGATAACCATGCCACGAAGACGGGCTCGTGCTTCCTACAGCCAACTGAGAGAGATTGAGAGAGGTCAAATTGTGGCCGTTTCGGAGAATTGCCACACAACGTGGACCTGTTGCTTCAGTTTCGCAACGATCCTGGTGCCAGTGGTCACGTGAACATTCTCACAGCCATAGTCGAGGTTCTGGACGTCCACACAGCACAGACTCCCGCTGGGATCGTCGTTTTGTAAGGGCAGCAGTAGCGGATCGTACAGCTACCACAGGATAAATAAGAGGGCTTGTGAGCGCAGACGTGTCAGCACGAACTGTTGCGAACCGCTTATTAGCAGTGGGACTATGGCGCGCCCACCCCTAGACCATCTTCCACTCACGCCGCAGCGTCGACATATATGGCTCGACTGGTGTCGTAAGGAGATCACTTGGAATGGCGCGTCGTGGTCTTCACCAATTAAAGCAGGTTCCGCTTGCACGTAAGTGATGGTCGTTTGTGTGTACGACGTAGAACTGGTGACCGCTGTCTCGTAAAATGCATTCGTCCAAGACACACCGACTCCACCCCAGGCCTTATTGTCCATGGTGGGATGCCCTACAGGTCTCGCAAACCATCTCTCGGTAATTGCAGAATGTTGCTACATGCATTCTTTTGCCGTCCTTCCAAGAGGAAGGTGATGTGTAGTTTCAACAAGATAATACTCGCACCCAAACAGAGAACGAAACACAGCGTGCTCTGCGAGACGTGGAGCAACTATTGTGTCCACCACGATCTCCAGACTTGTCTCCAGTAGAGCACGTCATTCAATTACTCTTACAGATGTACGTGATCAGATCGAGCATGTGTGCCATAACGTATTACAGGACAGTATTCTTCATCAGTTCGACCGACTGGATACCTCCCATGGAGGCTACACCACGTACTAATATGGCTATTTCAGGATGGTTCATTAACTGGTATCTCAAAACCGCTTCTGCTACTGATCTGTAAATGTAATTATTACGTGTCCTCCATATGCACTGTAGCAACAACAAATCTCGAGCGAATTGTAAACCTCTGACAGGAAGTACTAACTATTTCCGACTGTGTATTTTCCTAACTAGTGATCCGGCCTGGCTTCGCACGGGTAGTAATAAGTATCTACGGACAGACGAATTGACTCGCGTAACGTATTTTGTTTGGGGACCACGAATAATATTCAGAGACCAACGTCAAGTAAGTGAATGGCATCACTTTCATACAACTCGCGTGATATAAGAAGTGCATGCAATGAAAGTTGGCTGAAGGCATGAATGTTATGTGTTTAAATTGGCTTTCGGATTGACATCTCATGGCAATGACGTGAGCACATCGTGATGTATAGTAATAAATTTGCAATCAATGTAAATACTGTACCAATCATGGATGCCAGTGTGTGCGTGTCTCCCTCTCTCTCTCTCTCTCTCTCTCTCTCTCTCTCTCTCTCTCTCTGTGTGTGTGTGTGTGTGTGTGTGAATGTATGAGTGATTCAATATAGAGTAAGGCTGTCTGACGTGGCACAAATATAAGAAAAAACAAGCAAGATCTAAATGTTTAGCTCGTATTACAACACACTTCTTACGAGATTTGGCATTAGTGTGATGCAATGTTGAGACTCACAATTCTTTGTCGCGATCTTTTTATGGCAGACTTCTTCGTTATGCCACGCAAAGAATCGTGTTCACATGTAGGTTTGATTCGATGAAAGCACGAAGGTAAAACATGATTCATTTGCTGCGTTGCCGAAAGAAAGTACTGAATGTAAACTTAGCAAAGTTGTTGAAGTTCATACAGTATTTTATCGTAAAATGTTTTATTTGAAGCAAAATAAATAAAACACGACATATTTTGGATCCAGGCGTTTTATCGCTAGGCAGTTTTTCTCGAACGACTGCAGTGAAACTACTGATTAAAAATATTTGATTATTTCAAAGTGTAAATCTCACATCGCAGCCTGATGATTAAGTGATTATCTTTTCGTTGCTGGTCTATTACGGTATTACGGTGACTAAGTCATCGAGAGTTGTTCGAAAAATTGCCATTGATGAGAGTGCGCATTACTACTGGTGGTCTGAGGGAAGGAAAAATTGGCAAATTGTCATCACATTTCGAAATGCCACTCTCAACCGACTGTAGAAGTATTTCGAAATATTGGGCATTTCCCGCATGAAATTTCTGAATTTCATCAAAAAGATAGTGCCCATGTCTTTATGATCCTTAGAAGGCGTACTCTCTTTCCCGCCAGGAGTTGTTATCCGAAACCAGTTTTCTTTGTTATTTGAAAGTGTCCCATCAAATAATACCTTTCGCCCCATCACGCAGAGAATAGTGTTCGCATCTACTTTCACTCAAGAAAGGTACGAAGGTTGAAGTACAATCATTTTCTGCTCTGTTGAAAACTTTCTTCGTAATAAACGAAGCAAAGCTGCATCCCAGGCGGCGTTTTAGTCTTCGCATGAATACCAAAACCACAGCTGTTGGACTCCCGAGTAGCATGTTTTATTGCTATTCAGGTGTTCTGAAACTACTGCAATCAACTGGATGTCACATAGGCGACTTGCATGTCCCCAACCAGTTACGAAATGGTAATCAATTATCAAACGGCGAAAAGGCTGCAGTGTAACGTGACGCTTCGTTTTTGGCGTATCTCCACATTATTGAGAGGTGAATGCTAGGTTAAAACGCAGAGTGCAAAAAATTGGTGCGGCAGGGATCACATCCTACAACATGTCCGTTCCCAGCCGAACGACCTACCACTAAATCATCACACAAGATGCGAATTTGCTGTTCTCTCGAGTTACGGAAGCTGTTCGGTAGGTAGCAATGGCACCGTTTTCACAACTTTAATATGCGGCACGTCAAAGAATTTGTACGAAATTACGTATATACAAAAGACGTCCTCATGAATTAGTCTATCTACTAGTGAAAACCAAATCAAAATCGCTACAGCAGTTCCTGATAATAGCCCACCAGACAAACACATGCTAGGAGGCGACTTCAATTTAGATACGATTATATAGGGGTTAGGAGAAATAAAATTAAGCTCTCCTCCATGTCAATAAATAATTAGGGCCGACACAGCATTACGTAGCTAGTAGTTCGGCCCAATAGAGTTGCCACTCTCAGTGGCCCGACCAGCTCCAAAAGAATTGAGAACGAAAATGTAAAAAAAGAGGAAAGGCAAATCATGCAGGCATCCATATAGTTAGCAGTATTGTTCACGTAGTTTACGGCTCTCATGGTGCTTTCGGTTACAACCAGATAGTAGCCCATACGATTCCCAGTGGTCTGCGTCTGTGGTACGATGTATGTTTCGAGTATCCATTCGCTAGTACGACAGCCTATCCGGCCACAGCCATTGCTATGGTGTCACAAGAGACTCGATTCGTCCGACCAGACGACACGTCTCCACCGATTCACAGTTGAATCCCAGTGATCCCGTGCCAACTGCAGTCGTGACTCATGATGTCGTAGCATCATCATGGCAACACGTAGGGTTCTTCTGCAGCAGAGTCTCATGATCAACAGTGCCAGATGAATGGTGTGCTCCGAAACAATGTGCATGTACCAGTAATTTCTGACACGGATCGCCGCCTATCTGATCTACAAAGTGGGCAAGTTAAGTGATGGAGCACGGACGTCGGCCGGCCGCGGTGGCCCAGAGGTTCTAGGCCCTCAGTCCGGAACCACGCGGCTGCTACTGTCGCAGGTTCAAATCCTGCCTCAGGCATGGATGTGTGTGATGTCCTTAGGTTAGTTAGGTTTAAGTCTAAGGGACTGATGACCTCAGATGTTAAGTCCCATAGTGCTTAGAGCCATTTGAACCAATTTTGAACGGACGTCGGACACAGTGTTGCCTACTCATAATTTCACCATCCTTCGACCACTTTGCTTATATCCTCACGACAGGAGAACACGGCATCCGACCACTTTCGCTATTTCTGAAAGTCCCTTATCTCACCGAATTTCCCCATTTCCGGCTCGTATCGTCGCCAGAATGAATCCACATTCCACTCTGCGCCGCTTAGACACCGAGGTGACAAACGTCATGAATACCTCCTAACATCGTGTCGGGCCTTCTTTTGCTAGGCATAGTGAAGCAACTCGATGTAGCATGGCACCAACAGGTCGTTAGAAGTCCCCAGCAGAAATATTGAGCCATGTTGCTTCGGTAGCTGTACGTAATTGTAAAAGTGTTGCCGGAGCAGGATTTTATGCACGAACTGACCTCTCAATTATTTCCCATAAATGCTCGATGGGAATTTGATGGGATTCATATCAGGTGATTTGGGTGTGGCCAGACCATTCGCTCGAACTGTTCAGAATGTTCTTCAAACCAATCGTAAGCATTTGTGGAGCGGTAACATGGCGCACTGTTATCCATAATAATTCTATCTTTGTTTCGAAACATGACGTCGATGAATGGCTGCAAATGGTCTCTAAGTAGCCGAACATAACCATTATCAGTCAATGATGGGTTCAGTAGAACCAGAGGACCTAGTCCACCCCATGCAAGCACAGCCCCCATCATTATGGAGCCTTCTTGACAAGCTGACCTCGTGGGGTCTGCGCTAGCTCTATCAACTGAGGTCGGGACTCACCTAACCAGCCCACGGTTTCCAGTCGTCTGAGGTCCAATCTATATGGTCACGAGCCCAGGAGAGACGCTGCAGACGGTGTCGTAGTGTTAAGAAAGGCACTAGCATCGGTCGTCTGCTGCCATAGCCCATTAACGTCAGATTTCGTCACACCGTCTTAACGGATACGGTCGTCATGCGTCCCACATTGATTACTGCGGTTATTTCAAGCAGTATTTATTGTCTGTTGGCATTGACAACTCTACTCAAACGCCGCTGACATCGGTCGTTAAGTGAAGGCCGTCGGCAACGGTGATGTTCGTGGTGAGAGGTAATCCCCAAAAATTTGGTATTTTCACTACACTCTTGACACTGTGCTTCTCGGAATTCTGAATTCCTTAACGACTTCCAAAATGGAATGTCCCAGGCTTGTAGCACGACCTAAAATTCCGCGTTCAAAGTCTGTTAGTTTCCGTCATGTGGTCGTAATCACTTCGGAAACTTTTTCACATGCATCACGTGACTACATACGACAGCTCCACCAATGCACTGCTCTTATAGTACCTGTGTACTCGATGCTACCGCCACCTGTGGATGTGGATATCGCTATCATATCATCTTTTGTCACCTCGGTTAATACCTTCCTCAGGACATGACTCCATCGCATCCAAGGCGGCCTTCAGAGTCTTGGTGGCAAGTGCTTCAGTGCTTTACGTCACCTCTGAAACACATCGGCTACCTGCTCGCCGGTCATCTGTTTTCTTTCAAAGTACAGCAGTTCTGACAGGCTACACTGCCGGACTGTGTATGACATCATGTCTTTGTAACCGCCTACGGGATGTCTCGCAGAACTCCTGGACTAGGGGCTGCAGGAGCCAACCCTTGTGCACGTGGAGAAAATGTGTTTCATACAACGTGTTCAGAACAGGAAGCCACTGTGAGGTCGGCTTTTGAGTCGTGGGGCATTCCGGTGTTAGTTTTCGGGCAGATGATGGAGATCAGCGGCTTAATCATATAACTTTATATATTTGGGTGAGATTTTTTAATGCTTTTGGCTTCATCTGAGCATTTCACGCGTATCACTTTCATTTTCTGCATATCGTAGTGGTTGTGATCCATGTTTATAAATTTTACATTTTAGTATCGCTTATGTTTTTCAAATTTTCTTGAAAATCAGCGTACCTTCGTGATAATTTTTGAAGCAAACTATCTAATCACTTGTGATTAACATGCCGGTCACATTCAAACTCTTTCTCTTGTACCTAAAAGTAGGAAGAAATCTTTCATCGTATTATTTTGTAGGTCTCGTTAAATAAGTAAGTCACTGATGATTATCGTGCGGTATTTGAGACAAATTGCAATCGCTCACTTCGGGTTGTGTATTACGTAAATAATGTTCTCGAAATCTGCACTCGTCTTTTCACTGCAGTATCACCACGCAGCTTTCTATAACATGCTTGCACCAGCACACAGTTTCCTTATGGTACCTGATCCCTTTTAACTGCTTTACTTCAGTAAGTAATGCACCTGCCTTGTTTCGCCATGCACTCTTCTGCTGCCTTTCATCTTTCAGGCGAGTGGACGGTATGCTGTTTGCTGATATGAACAGTTCGAAGCAGTGACGTGGTCAGAGTAGTCTCTACATATAAATTTTTCCATTGTTTACTACGATTTGAAAGTTCTTACCCTGAGTACTTAGTTTCAGATAGTACACATGGAAACAGTCTTGCACGAGTTTCGTCTACAAAATACGGTTCGTTACGCGTCTTTTCATTAATGCTACAGTATTCCTGGTTAGAGACTCACTAACTTGTTTCCTTCAGAATCTTTGAATAAAATTCGCTTTGCACTCGCGAAAGTACTGCTGTTGGAAAATTAGAAGTTGGTGGTAAGTTCCTATCGGACCAAACTGCTGAGGTCATCGGTCCCTAGGCTTACTCATTAATTAATGTAACTTAATCTAACTTACGCTAAGGACAGCACACACACCCACGCCCGAGGGAGGACTCGAACCTCCGACGGGGGGAGCCGCGCGAACCGCGACAAGACGCCTGAGACCACGCGGCTACCCCACGCGACTACCGCTGTTGTTATTCGGATTTCCGACTCAGATTGCGTTATCAGGGAACCGTGCCTGTAAATTAGCTGAAAGTCATGGTAATACTCGTTCCAGAATTTTTTGTGACGAAACCATGAAGCGTTGCCAGAAAAAAATATCTAGATGTGAATATTAACCACAAAGCGTGATAACTACGCTAGAGGTAGAGTGCCAGTCGCAGTCGTCATTTCGTAGTCGATCACACGCATTAATAGAACGGCTGGTTTCAGGCTCGCCGATTGCAAGTTGGACGCAAAAAAGGGACTCTGTTAGAGCTAAGTCCGTACGCTGAAAAGGACTTGTAAAACTTCTCTGTGTGCACTTCAGTGCTCAGGTTAGTGGTTTCATTCTGCATTTGTCTATACGTAACTGTATGTGTTTCTCTCTTCTACTGTGACGTGCAGCTGAACCTAGGGATTCGATTACTGAAAAGCAAAACGGGCTCCTTTTCGTAATTCGCGGTATGAAATACCATACATTTCTGTGTGTGACCTATTAAAAATAGTGTTAGGCCGGCGTAGCCGTTTGTTCTAGTAACTGGTTAGTAATAGCGTGAGGTTACAAGCCTTATCTGTGCTTTACACTTACGTCAGTTGAGTTATTCGAAATTATACTTAGGGGTAATCATTTCGTATAAACGAGGAAGCAACAAGGAAATAAAGCACAGACTACAAAAGAGAAACGTAGCAATTAAGTAGTTACACTCCATTATTTGGATTAAACGTCAAAAAATTTTAAAACGAGGACTTACGAAACTATGGTTGGGATCATTGCTCTGCATTGTGTTGAACAGTGGGTGGTCTCCATACTCAATAACAAGAAATTAAAGGCAATGAAAATGGAGTTCTGGGGACGAAGTTGTGAAGTAATAAGAAGTGACAAAATGAGAAATGAAGTGTTATGACAACAGATAGTAATTACAAAAGATATTGTAGACAAAACTGGAAATAAACTGCTAACGTGCTATGGATGTGTTAGATGAATACCAGAGGGAAGATGGCCCTCTAAAATACGACACTGGAGACCTCCATGACACAGAAAAACAAGAAGACCTCGGCTACACTGGAACGATGCAGTGAAGTGTCCGATGCAGGACGGGGCCACGCAAGAAGAGGACTGGCTGGAAAGAAGTAGATGGAAACTCGGATGCAAGACATACCGTATTTTGTAGGAAAATCTCAGAAAGACTAAGAAGAGTTAATTGAGTCTTAATACTCGAGCTGTTAACCAATGTCTATGCTTTTCTGCATGTTCGTTGTAAACATGTGAAGAAGCATTAAAAGCCGGCCGAAGTGGCAGTGCGGTTAAAGGCGCTGCAGTCTGGAACCGCGAGACCGCTACGGTCGCAGGTTCGAATCCTACCTCGGGCATGGATGTTTGTGATGTCCTTAGGTTAGTTAGGTTTAATTAGTTCTAAGTTCTAGGGGACTAATGACCTCAGCAGTTGAGTCCCATAGTGCTCAGAGCCATTTGAAGAAGCATTAAAAGCAGACCAATAATGCCACCCACACTCTCATATCCTTATCATCACCATCTCTACCTCCTTGGCCATACATCCGAGTCTTTTTGAAGTGTCTCCAACTGCAGCGGCCTGAAAAATCTCAGCTTGACTGCGTAACCGATGTTCTCCAGCGCGTAGCCCCTTGCGTGTCAGAGATAGATGACCTCAAATCCCGGGTCGCTTACGGTACGAGCATGAGTTTCGAAGTAAGAATGTTGTGACCCACGCATTTGGACATTTTGTTTAACTTTTCAAGATGACGGTAGGTTTTCATGCGTATGTAACAAAATCAAATGAATCCAAATGCAAACCCGAACGCTGTGTCAGCTGGAGCTTCCGATTATTCTCTCGCTCTTCTCGCGTAGCTGCCTACCAGCGCAGTGCAACTGCGACGGATCGGAGTGGCAGGCTGCGCTTCGCGGCGGCACTTGTATGGACCGCGGCGCCTACGTCAGCAGTTGTTGTCGCCGCGGGGCGGGGTATTCTGGTCTCTGGCCGGTGGCCACGCCGCCGCCCACCTGGCCACTGTGCGTCCGTCGGCCACCTCTGGCCCGCCTCTGCCCGTTTAGTGGCGGCGGAACCCGCAGCGTCCGAAATAACTCACGGCCGGCGCAGCGATCCACTTGGCGGGCCGCCAAACCACGCGGGAGGCTCGCCTCTTCAGACATGCAACGTCTTCGCTAACAGTTACGTCACATATGCGACCGGGTTGTTGAGAGCAGTGATTCCTTGCTGACTGGCGACCTGCTGTTCTGTCTACAACTAGTGGAAGAACATGTCGTTCTTAAAAAGGTTCAAAAGTGTGTGAATTCGTAAGGGACCAAACAGCTGAGGTCATCGGTCCCTAGACTTACACAGTACTTAAACTAACTTATGCTACAAACAACACATACACCCATGCCCGAGGGAGCACTCGAACCTTCGGCGAGAGGAGGCGCGCAGTCCGTGACCTGGCGCCTCAAAAATGGTTCAAAAGGCTCTGAGCACTATGGGACTTAACTACTGAGGTCATCAGTCACCTAGAACTTGGAACTACTTAAACCTAACTAACCTAAGGACATCACACACATCCATGCCCGAGGAAGGATTCGAACCTGTGACCGTGGCGGTCGCGCGGTTCCAGACTGTAGCGCCTAGAACCGCTTGGCCACCTAGGCCGGCCATGGCGCCTCAAACTGCGCGGCCATTCCGCACGGCGTGTCGTTCTTAACGGAGAGAAATCGTTATACGCTTAAGTGATTTCGAGCGTACCTCAAGTGTTTTATGTGAACATTACTTTTCATCTGCTTCTACTCTGCAAACAACTGTGAATTGTATGCAGAGAATACGTCCCATCCTACAACTTACTAGAATTTTTTAATTGGAGGTCTGCACTGCGGGGAGAATTCCACAATGGCTACACACTGAAACCTTCAGAGTGCAGCTTATATCTCAAGCAACCCCAAAAAATAACAAATTCATCACATGCTGAAAAATTCATATGTCCGAAAGTAGGAAATGTTTCATACATGGAAACTAGCGGCTATTTCATTACTCATCAGACAAAACTTTCTAGAAACACTAACACAGCCTGACTGCCTCCAGCGGCGTCCGAACATGAACCCCCCTCCAAAATGCCTGTTCCCCTACACTACTGTCCATTAAAATTGCTACACCAAGAAGAAATGTAGATGATAAACGAGTATTCATTGGACAAATGTATTATACTAGAACTGATTTGGGTGCATAGATCCTGGGAAATCAGTTCCCAGACGGCCTTGATACGCCTGAGCATTAAGTCAAACACAGCTTGGATGGCGTGTACAGGTACAGCTGGGCATGCAGCATCAACACGATTCCACAGTTCATCAAGAGTAGTGACTGGCGTATTGTGACGAGCCAGTTGCACGGCCACCATTGACCAGATGTTTTCAATTCGTGAGACGTCTGGAGAATGTGCTGGCCAGGGCAGCAGTCGCACATTTTCTGTATCCTGAAAGGCCCGTACAGGACCTGCAACATGCGGTCGTGCATTATCCTGCTGAAACGTAGGGTTTCGCAGGGATCGAATGAAGGGTAGAGCCACGGGTCGTAACACATCCGAGTAACGTCCACTGTTCAAAGTGCCGTCAGTGCGAACAAGAGATGACCGAGACGTGTAACCAATGGCACCCCATACCATCACGCCGGGTGATACGCCAGTATGGCGATGACGAATACACGCTTCCAATGCGCGTTCACCGCAATGCAGCCAAATACGGATGCGACCATCATGATGCTGTAAACAGAACCTGGATTCATCCGAAAAAATGACGTTTTGCCGTTCGTGCACCCAGGTTCGTCGTTGAGTACACCAGCGCAGGCGATCCTGGCTGTGATGCAGCGTCACGGGTAACCGCAGCCATGGTCTCCGAGCTGATTGCCCGTGCTGCTGCAAAAGTCGTCGAACTGTTCGTGCAAATGGTTGTTGTCTTGCAAACATCCCCCTCTGTTGACTCAGGGATCGAGACGTGGCTGCACGATCTGCTACAACCAAGCGGATAAGATGCCCGTCATCTCGACTGCTGGTGATACGAGGCCGTTGGGATCCAGCACGGCGTTCAGTATAACCCTCCTGAACCCACCGATTCCATATTCTGCTAACAGTCATTGGATCTCGACCAACGCAAGCAGCAATGTCGCGCTACGATGAACCGCAATCGCGAGAGGCTACAATCTGACCTTTATCAAAGTCGTAAACGTGATGGTACGCACTTCTCCTCCTTACACGAGGCATCACAGCAACGTTCCACCAGGCAATGCCGGTCAACAAATCGGTTGGAAACTTTCCTCATGTCAGCACGTTGTAGGTGTCGCCACCGGCACCAGCCTTGTGTGAATGCTCTGAAAAGCTATTCATTTGCATATCACAGCATCATCTTCCTGTCGGTTAAATTTCGCGTCTGTAGCACGTCATCTTCGTGGTGTAGCAATTTTAATGGCCAGTTAGTATAGAAAACCTCTGTCAAGCACCAATGAAGTTGAACTACTGAACATGAAAATTGCTGAAATTTTTAATTTTAATCTTTTATACACGTATGATACAACTCATCACACAGAAATTTTCCGAGAAATATTATGTGCTTTACAGTTTTCTTTGATCTGCCATAGCTTATTTATAAACAATAATTTCTACAGTTGTCCTCCATTTTCGTGTTTTTAAGTGTAAATGTTAACAAACAGTTTAAATTACAAATAAAATAATTTCCCATGCATCTAATGTTTACAGTTCTGCTCCTTCTTTTAAGGTTTCTGTATTTATTTAATATGATAGGCTGTTTTTTATTGCGCGAAATCAACTTTTCGGCTTCTCATTTAAATATGTGAGTAGTTTTAGTGCATCTACTTCCAATACAGGTATACGAGATGTCTCCGTAGACATCTCGTTTGATGCAATCACATTTGCGTTGCCGAGATAGTCGCTTTTACAGTACAGGAATTATTTATATTTAATGCGGATATTGAAGGCGCTTCTTCACACACGTATTTTTCCATGTTTTTCGCTTCAAATGAACCTACTGGCTCTTCAGTGACACATATCGTTAAATAATTATTAATAATTTTGGGGAAAGCTTTAATTTTTAGGATATGATGATCTTAGATGAAGGGCGCTCAACATTAGGGTCATGAGCGCCCCGAAGAAAAGTCAGCATGCCAATCTCATGGATGAGGACGAAGGCTGTCTCCACATGTAGAACAGCTTATAATGCATTAGAGTCTGCCTCCTATCCCCACCAATTTAGGGATGAGGCCTGAGAGTTCACAAAATTTCACCACTCTTATAACGCTGGAATCTGTATTGGCGAGGGTGGTGGGCAGATCTCCATAGAGACTGAATGCTGCCCAGATATCAGAATATAAGATACATGTTGGCAAAATATGCTGAACACCACAAATCTCAAATAAGATGGACTTTAATTTTGCACTGGAAGCAAAAAGCAGCCGTGAGAAACGAGGAGTCATTGTGTTGCCCCACGGACGAGCTTTACAGGTCACGTTGTCATCTCAGCGTCCGGTGGTATTCCAGAGTCAATCTCATTGTGGAGCATAGAGTGAAACTGCCCCTCCACGTGCCCCTGTCAAGCTGATATGAGCTGTCAACATGAATATGATCGGATCTTAGCGGCCGCCTTTGAGTCCGCGCTCGCGTGTTTGTGACTAAATAAAGTGTCTCTTCCCTTGACAATAGGCTGTCGTGTTACAAGTGTCTGTTCTTTCGGACATGCCTGAATGAACAAATTGAAAATTTGTAGTGAAGTCTTATGGGACCAAACTGGTGGGGTCATCGGTCCCTAGGCTTGTTGTTGTTGTTGTGGTCTTCAGTCCTGAGACTGGTTTGATGCAGCTCTCCATGCTACTCTATCCTGTGCAAGCTTCTTCATCTCCCAGTACCTACTGCAACCTACGTCCTTCTGAATCTGCTTAGTGTATTCATCTCTTGGTCTCCCTCTACGATTTTTACCCTCCACGCTGCCCTCCAATGCTAAATTTGTGATCCCTTGATGCCTCAAAACATGTCCTACCAACCGATCCCTTCTTCTAGTCAAGTTGTGCCACAAACTTCTCTTCTCCCCAATCCTATTCAGTACCTCCTCATTAGTTACGTGATCTACCCACCTTATCTTCAGCATTCTTCTGTAGCACCACATTTCGAAAGCTTCTATTCTCTTCTTGTCCAAACTGGTTATCGTCCATGTTTCACTTCCATACATGGCTACGCTCCATACAAATACTTTCAGAAACGACTTCCTGACACTTAAATCTATACTCGATGTTAACAAATTTCTCTTCTTCAGAAACGATTTCCTTGCCATTGCCAGTCTACATTTTATATCCTCTCTACTTCGACCATCATCAGTTATTTTACTCCCTAAATAGCAAAACTCCTTTACTACTTTAAGTGTCTCATTTCCTAATCTAATCCCCTCTGCATCACCCGATTTAATTTGACTACATTCCATTATCCTCGTTTTGCTTTTGTTGATGTTCATCTTATATCCTCCTTTCAAGACACTGTCCATTCCGTTCAACTGCTCTTCCAAGTCCTTTGCTGTCTCTGACAGAATTACAATGTCATCGGCGAACCTCAAAGTTTTTATTTCTTCTCCATGGATTTTAATACCTACTCCGAATTTTTCTTTTGTTTCCTTTACTGCTTGCTCAATATACAGATTGAATAACATCGGGGAGAGGCTACAACCCTGTCTCACTCCTTTCCCAACCACTGCTTCCCTTTCATGCCCTTCGACTCTTATAACTGCCATCTGGTTTCTGTACAAATTGTAAATAGCATTTCGCTCCCTGTATTTTACCCCTGCCACCTTCAGAATTTGAAAGAGAATATTCCAGTTGACGTTGTCAAAAGCTTTCTCTAAGTCTACAAATGCTAGAAACGTAGGTTTGCCTTTTCTTAATCTTTCTTCTAAGATCAACACACACACACCGAGCGGCTATTCCGCGCAGCCTTGAATGAACGGTAAGCACGTGGAAACCCAGTTGTGATACATATTATGAAAACCGAAGTGTATGGGGGAGAAAGGAAAGGAAATGGAAGGAACCATTGATATCAGCTGCATCGGAACTTCATACCACATCAGCTGTGAAGAGTGAAAATGTCTGATGCATCCGGATTCGACCCTGGAATATCCTGCTTACTACACAGATGCTTTAACCACTGGGTCACCCAGATACAGTGCATATGACAACGACGCGGACTATCCCGGCACACCTCTCGCCCTCACAGCACCACCTATCCGCGGTCCTGTCCACTTTCAGTGTGAATGCACACTTACGTTCAACTTTTCTGCGCGAATCTCAAAGTAGCCAGCGTGGATGACATGGACGGGGGCTATCGATAGGTAGTCCGCCAGTTGCTATAAACACTGTCCGGATGGAGATAGACACTGTGTCGGGATGGCGCAGTGGTTAACGCAACTACCTAGGGAACAAGAGATCCTGGCTTCGAATCCCGATCCTTGCGAGAGGGAAACATGGCCGGGCTTCAGTGATGATATGGAAGTGATACCGTGGTATTCTGTGGATCACATGATTACTTTGCAACGTCGCATTACTGCCAAGTAACATTTGAGCATTTTGGTTGGTGAATTCTGATGCATGGTTCCATTTTCGATTTGCAATGATGACGTTGTGTTCCCAGACGTTAGGGCTGCTGCTCACACAGCTCGTGTCCTCCAGAATTAGTATTGTAAACACGGGTATCATTTGCCGCATTTTCTCTCCACAGTTACCATATCACTTACTGAGCATTTATGGTCTACTTTGGACAGAATGAAGGATAATTCTTCCCACATACATCATCGCCATCATTGGCACTATTTTACAGTAAGAATGGTACAAGATTCCCTTGAGAAACCCACAGGACGTTCTTTACCCATTCTGTTTTGATTGCCAGCGGGGTTCTCACCGTATTAGGAATGACAATGTGTTGTTGTTTTTCTTTTTTTTTTTGGTGTTAACGTGTTTTACTTCACCCCCGTAGTTCATGTAAGAAATGTTAGTGAAAGAAATATCTAAATTCACGATTGGCGAAAAACACATGCATTGCCAAAATTAGATCCCTCTAACAATTCTCTGTTTTTGAGACGATAAACGCCGGTGGCGGTGGTCTAGCGGTTCTGGCGCTGCAGTCCGGACCCGCGGGACTGCTACGGTCGCAGGTTCGAATCCTGCCTCGGGCATGGGTGTGTGTGATGTCCTTAAGTTAGTTAGGTTTAAGTAGTTCTAAGTTCTAGGGGACTTATGACCTAAGATGTTGAGTCCCATAGTGCTCAGAGCCATTGTTTTGAGACGATAAACCTCATTTGAAAGTACAGATTCCCATTTTTTCTCAAATAAGATCTCATCACTTTCAAAAACTGTAATTCAAAAGTTTATTCGAAATTATTATCTTGATAAGTACTACAGAATTATTGAATCGTAAAATGAAATTTTGTAGAAAATTCAGTGTCACAGTCATGCAGTTCTAAGTCTGTAGAAGTGTATGATTTTCCTAGAATAATTGGTTATTTTATGAATATTACAATCAGAATACAATACTTGAGTTTTGCTCATCAGTGTGGGATCCGTACCAGATCGGAGGAGGTAGAGAAGATCCAAAGAAGAGCGGCGCGTTTCGTCACAGGGTTATTTGGTAACCGTGATAGCGTTACGGAGATGTTTAATAAACTCAAGTGGCAGACTCTGCAAGAGAGGCGCTCTGCATCGCGGTGTGGCTTGCTCGCCAGGTTTCGAGAGGGTGCGTTTCTGGATAAGGTGTCGAATATATTGCTTCTCCCTACTTATACCTCCAGAGGAGATCACGAATGTAAAATTAGAGAGATTAGAGCGCGCACGGAGGCTTTCATACAGTCGTGCTTCCCGCGAACCATACGCGACTGGAACAGGAAAGGGAGGTAATGACAGTGGCACGTAAAGTGCCCTCCGCCACACACCGTTGGGTGGCTTGCGGAGTATAAATCTAGATGTAGATGTAGATGTAGATGAAAATCTGAGTTTCTAGAAAATTCCTGTCGGTCCTTTGTAAACCACGGTGCACAGCGAAGCTCCTGTGACGTAAAGTGTATCTTACCGTACATGTCTTTTTCAGAATATTTCACCAACTGGCCAGCAAAACGTCTTTGCCAACTGTGTATCTGTATTTAATGCTATTTCTGTCTTATGTTACTGTCTGAGCTCCCCCCGTCGGATGTTCGAGTGCTCCCTCGAGCATGGGTGTGTATGTTGTCCTTAGCGTAAGTTAGTTTAAATTAGATTAAGTAATGTGTAAGCTTAGGGATCGATGACCTCAGCAGTTTGGTCCCATAAGACCTTACCATAAATAAAAATTACTGTCTGAAACGTAGTAGCTTTATATTCTGATATTTTATGAAAATCGTCCTTAGATAGGCATTTTTTCACAAAACAAGTCAGTCTATGGCGCGCTATAGCAGTGTTTAAGTCATCACGTGAAGTTACGTGTCAGCCAGAATTTTTTAAAGTGAACTCGTGCAACGTAATCATCGAGTAGTGTGGTTGCCGTCTCTATATGTTTACAATTAAGTTCCACATCAGCAGTGTTTGCCGAGATAATTTAATTACAGATGTATACTTGTAACACCTATTGTCGACCTATGTCAATTTGTAGTTTTGCTTATGTAAAGTATTGTATCTGTCATTGAAATTCATTGACTATGTATACATATTACAGTTATTCTAACTTTTGAACGATGTTATTTAAACTGTGCTAGTGGATTTAAATAACTACTGAAATGATTTTTATATAATATGCTGTAAATGACTTGGTCCATAATTAGGGAACGTAGGGTTGAATGTAAAAAATGTGCGGGAGCCCCGCAGCTACGGAAGTAGCCTGGCGGAGTGGAAAAAAGTGTGGGTGTAGCGCAAGTGGCAACTCGTCCTTTTTTACGGTTAAGGAGTCTGGGCTGAGCAGTGCTGTGGTTACCATCTCGCTAGCAGTAGCGGATCATTGTGGCTCATATTCTTGGAGTTTTGCTGCCAGAAGAGTTTAAGAGCAGTATTTATGGGTCTCGGGTGCAGCATTTGGTGATACTATTACCATGGCATGGTTTTTGGCCGTATAAAAATATAATTCCGACGCTAAGAAGATCTGTAACAGGGCGAGGCAAAAAGTACTGCCTTGACTACATTGCCGTCATGTTAGCAGCCACTGCAAATTACGCCACCAGTACCACCAGCCTTCTACTGTAATGGACCAGGTATTTGTGAAATTTGGTTCATTTAAATAATAATAGTGGTGTTGCTAAAAACTCTAGCTTACACCCGTCATTATCCTAAATCACAAACCTGAACAGGAATCCTATCCTAGTGAATTTAACTAAGTGTGTCCCAATTTATTATGGAAAGACCTATTTGGCAGCTGTAAAAATGGTTGTGATTGCTTTTTAATGTGTGGATTTATAGTGTTTAAAGTTCACTTATATAATTTGAGAAATACTCCACTTCCAGTGCATTTAAAATCAGTCTGCAATCATTTTCTTAAATAATTTTCGTTACTTGAAAAGTTGCCTGAAAACAGTAAAGTCGATCTAAAGTGAAAAAGATTACCAATTGTTGTATTTATGCAGTTTGATAAGAATTTCAATGTTTTATTAGTGTTGATTTCATGAGAAAGAGTTTGAACTTGAATTTAATGTTGTGTTGGCATTTGCACAGCCAACTATATTTTGGGTAGGTTAAAAGACTGCTTCTCCAAGCTTGTTCTTCAAATAGTTATAGTATGTTGTGCTTTACTTAACTAACAATTATTAATGAGAATACTTACCATTTCTCATACATATTTGTGTAATTTTGTCAACGAGCATGGTTCTTCAAAACCATGTGCTAGTCTAGTTAGTTAATGAAGCAAAGCAAAGGCTCCTTCAGAGCCAGCGTAATTAGATTTGCATCCTGTTTAATTGCTTCAAACCGAGTTTAAGAAAGAAATATTTACTGTGTTAGCAATTCTAAGGTGGGTTAATACACAGGCATAGAGCCCCAGTACTAAGCAATGATGTTATAGAGTATGAACATTAACAGACCCCTTGATTTAAATCAGTATCACTTCATGCTCTTTCCTGTTCAATGTGTGTTGGTGATTGGTTCTATAACCTGCTGTATCTAGTTCATTTAGGTTACGTGTTTTTGAGAGGCATATGTTACTCTTTGCTCTCTCATTGGCCATTTGTTTGACTTCCAAGTAAGTAGTGCATTTATTTGCAAGATAGGTTACTGTGTTGTAGTGTGAATAGATATAAAGAAAGAGTTTAGTGTATGTGTGTGTGTCTGTCTGTGTGTGTATGTGTGTGTGTATGTGTGTCAAGGAAGGTTATTATATTGCTTGACACAAGAAGGCCTAATTAGGCTGGCGACCGATATTATTATGTAATGTTACAACTTGTTTTTGTACTGGGAGAACATCTGTTCCCGATCCGCCTGTCTACTGCGCTCGTAGGTAGCACACCGCGCCTTGTACACGTCCACTGCGGGGATCACAGCACCAAGTTACGACACCTGAAGATGGGCGTATAAGAGCCCGAAACCGGTAGAGTGATAATAAAAAAGAACTTTACAACTGTAGCGGTATTTTCAACCACTTTTTACTGTTCGTTATACTCTGCTGGAGTGTTTCGGAAACGATTCCCAGTCTGATTGTTCTGTCACTATTAGGTTATCTCACGGTCACGACTTTCTCAAAAACTCCTCGCAGAGGTTTAACCTTAGCATCGATTGCCATTTAAGGTGTTCTGTGTTACCGTTACATACTCGCTTGTATGGAACAGATTTTGTATTTAGTCAGAATATTATTGCTACTTGCTTCTGAGTTTAATATGCCACTTGAATTTGAGTTCTAAGGGTTGCGTGTAACTTATGAAGGTTAATACAAGAGGGTTGGAACTTAAATAGTGGCAACTATTTATTCACAACCGATACAAAAGAGTTACATGTTTGCACCTGTTACTGTCCTTCATAGTAGTCACCAGTGTTGTGTAGAACACGTTGCCAGCGATGTGGAAGGCCTAGTACACATTTAGCAGAGCCTGTTCTGTTGATGGTGCGAATGGAGCGGTCTACTGCCTGTTGAATCTCCGGAACAGTTCTGAAATGAATGCCACGAAGTGGTTCCTTCATCTTTGGAATCAAATCAGAGTCACAACGACTTAAGTCCGTGGAGTATGGTGGATGGTGCAGTACTTCCCAGTCCCATCGACCGAACAGAGGAGCCACAGCTTGCGCTCTATGCGCCCGCGCATAGTCGAGCAAAATGGTGGGTGGTATGTGCAGAAAGTGTCGCCGATTCTTTCGCAAAGCTGGTCGCAGGTGATGCTCCAAAAACGAACAGTTATACTGTGGACTAACGGTCTGCCGTGGAGGAACGTAACGCGTTAGGATAACACCATCACAGTCGTACACGAGAACTCACCATAACTTTCACCACACTGGGACTCTGACACACTTTCGACTTTCAAGGCGACCCATAATAAAACAATTCGTTGGATAGCCGTTTCAGTTTTGGCTCGTACGATGTGGCCCATGTCTCATCCAGTATTACGATACGGCGTAAGAAAGCCTCTCCTTCGCGCTCATAGCGCTCCAAGTGCATCTGAGCAGCGTCGTAACGCATCCATTTCTGCCTTTCCGTCGAGTCATGCGGAACCCATCGTGATGCAATTTTTCGCATGCTCAGGCGTTCTTTCAGGACGCGAAGCACAGTCGTATTCGCTAAACCGGTTTCGTGGGCGAGCTCACTCATCGTATGGCGTCGATCACTGTCCACTAACGCGGCAACAGCATGCACTTCTTCTTCAGAGACGCTAGGACGACCTGCCCGATGCATGTCTGCCACAGTTTGCCGACCTTCGTTGAAGGATTTTACCCGACGAGCCACTGTTCTGTACGGCAATGCCAATTCCCCGCACGCCTCCTGAAGACCTTGATGACACTATCGTGCTGTACGACCTCTGGCACATTTAATCTTGATTCAACTCCGTTGTTCCTGTTTCGAAAACATAATGATACCGTTGCGTTAGACCGCTCGCTCACAAGTGACTGTCTCTCCCTCGGTTGTAATCACGCCGGTGACGTGGGGCGGGCGAGTCCATTTTCTGGGAGGTAAGGTAGGTATGTCAACAACGTTTGCTACCAGCGACAATAGTAGATTCCATTGCATAGTGTCTCCACAGCAGTGTTGCCACTATTTTAGTTCCAACCTACGCACAACCCGTTCATTACCGCAGTGGACAATAATAACAAAAATACAATGACGGAAAAAAATTAGTTCATGCTTTTAAAAGTCTCCAGTTCACACAAATTTTATTGTTGCAACAGTGCCTACAGAGTACGAGAAACGATTACATTTATAGATCAGTAGCACAAGCGGTTCTGACGAGCAAGGTATCGACCCATACTGAAACACCCATATTAACACAGTGTAGATCCACAGGTGGCAATTCAGGCGCTGACCTTGGCATCCAGTCGATCGTACAGATGGTGAATACTGTCCTACCATACATTATTCCAGGCCTGCTCGACCTGTAGTTCTGTAAGAGTTGTTGGTTGACGAATCGGACGAGTAACTTTTTGTTCAATCACATCCCTCACATGCTCGATTGCAGAAGTTCTGAAATCGTCCTGGCCAGGAATGTTGCTGCACATCTTTCAGAGCACGTGGAGTTTTACGGGTAGTGCATGGGCGAGCATTAACCTGCTGGAACAACACATCACCTTAATGTTGCAAGAAAGACAAAAGAACGGGTCTGACAACATTCTGCACGTACCGAGCGCTAGTTAGCGTCCCCTCCGGGAATACCAAAGGTGAACGAGAATTGTAGGTTACCACCAACAAGACAATAAGGCCTGGGGTGGGACCAGCGTGTCTTGAACGAATGCAATCTACGAGACAGCCCTCACAATGTCTACGTCATAAGCGCAAACGACCATCACTTGCGTGCACGCGGTATTTGCTTTCATCACCGAAGACCACGGCGCAACATTCCATTTCCCAAGTGTTCTTCTGACAGCACCAGTCTAGCTGTGCACATCAATGCTGTAGTGTGAGTGAACGTCGGGCAAGAGGTGTGCGTTCCCGTAGTCCCATTGCTAATAAACAGGTCCCAACAGTTCGAGATGAAACGTCTTAGCTGACAAGCTCCCTCATCTGTGCTGTTGACGCTCCACGATCTGCCACTGCTGCCCTTACGATACGACAATGCTGACAAGCGTCTGCACTACGTGGGTGTCGAGAACCCCGTCAATACCAGTATTGTTGAACATCGGACACAGCACGTCCAACTCGTGTGGAAATTCTCTGAACGGTCCATCCCACCACTGGGAAGAACACTTTGACCCCTCCTTTCAAACTAATTCACTCACTTGGTTGTAGTAAAAACGGGTGCGTTTCCGTGTCATGTTTAGATGCTTACTTCACATTTTTGGACCACACTGAGCCTCCTGGCTCAGAGTGTTCCCTATTAAAGGGTAGACACAGACGGCGCTCTGGTAGCCACTATGCTATCTATTGGCGGAGGATTTTGAAACCGTGATCGATACATCTGCTACACCCCCGGTGGCATACACAGTCATCAGATCAAAATCGACGTCGTCTTTCCGGCTATACTACTTTTTCTTCTTGCAGCGTATACAAACGTAATAATATGCTCTGACAATGTGGTGCACAATTATTTTAAAAATCACTTACGATCCTTGGAATCGACAAATGAACTTCGAGAAAGTGCACTAAAGTTATATCTTAACTGGCAATCCCAAGTGTAGTAGACAAGACACGAAAGTTCGTTTGCGGTCAGACGTACGAAGCGCTCTCTACTCCATTTCTTGGCAATGGTGACTTGTCGCGGTTGAGAACGTCGAGGGTCTAATTCGGCAACTCAAATTAGATATTTTTCTTTGTATCGATTATGGTCAGGGGCATCAGGTACTGTCATTACCATTTAAGTGTACGTGACCAGATTTCCCGCTTATCACGGAGGTCCCCTTAACCATCTTCGCTATCCATGCAGTCTGCCTGGACCGTTCCAAAGCCGCATTTGCAACACTGCCAGCGTTCACTAACCTCGCAACGTTACTTGGATTCCCGCAGTAGGTAGAATGAGACTGTGCTCGACATTGTTTCCGTTGTTCCGCCCGTCTAGACCTGGTAAAATAAGAAGGGTATTTTTATTTTGTTTGTTAATTATGACTCAAGCTAGTTGTGTGTAAAACCATGAGTGCTATAAAACTTGGGTTTCTCTGAGCGCAAAATAATTTACGCAATCTAACACCTTGGAAAGATCACAAAAAAAAAATACGAACTGGTGAGACCTTATTATTTAAGGCATGTAGTGTAAGGTAAGTGGCAACGGCCTTGCCGCAGTGGATACACCGGTTCCCGTCAGATCGCCGAAGTTAAGCACTGTCGGACGTGGTCGGCACTTGGATGGGTGACCATGCGGGCCGCCATGCGCTGTTGCCATTTTTCGGGGTGCATTCAGCTTCGTGATGCCAGTTGAGGAGCTACTCGACCGACCAGTAGCGGCTCCGGTCAACGACAACCATCATAACGGCCGGGAGAGTGGTGTGCTGACCCCACGCCCCTCCAATCCGCATCCTCAGCTGAGGATGACACGGCGGCCGGATGGTACAGAATAACCAGTTGTAGTCCGTAGACGGCGTGAGTTAAGTTTAAGTACATGGTTGTCCATTGAGAAAGTGTGGTACGCTAAGTAAATTGCTTCTACTTATATGTGAGAATACTCTTGAGTATACGAGTATTACTTTTTCGAATATTTTGGAAAAAGGTGTCAGTAACGAAACTGAATGATAATTATTTAAGTATTTCTTGTATCATTTCTTGCGAAGGGGCTTAACTACTGCACTTTTTAAACTGTCTGGGAAATTGCGTGTGCCACTAATTCAGTATATATATCACCCAAGACGTTACTTATAACTTCATTAACGCCAAATTAGTTTCTGTTTGTTATAATTTTAAGTATTCAGTGAAGGATATTAAAGGATGTAGGTGCTACTTCTAAATGCATGAAGTTTTATCGACTGGCATTTTTAATATCCTTCAACTAAACCATTTAATCCTATTTTTCCTGTTACATTAGGAAGTGATTGTTAAAAGTACTCGCAAATTGTGAATTATCACTGATAAAAGTGTAGTTCGTTTCAGTTATTATGGTATCTTGTACAGTGATTGAATGTCCTATCACCCTTATGACAATATCTCGTATAGTTTTTTATCTTAGTACCTGCCTTATTTATATCAGGACGTGCATAATTCTTGACATTTTAATGACTTTCCTGTATTTTTTTGTAGTATGAAACTTGTGTGACAACGGCCTTGCCGCAGAGGTACCATCAGTTCCCGTCAGATCACCGACGTTAAGCACTGTTGAGCTTGGCCAGCACATGTATGGGTCACATCAGAGTCTGCCGAGTGCTGTTGGCAAGCAGTGTTCACTCAGCCATTCTGAGGCCAATTGACGAGCTACTTCATTGAGGAGAAGTGGCTACGGTCACAAAAACTGACAACGGCCGGGAGAGCGGTGTGCTGACCACATGCCTCTCTATATCCGCATCCGGCGACGCCTAATGGCTGAGGATAACACGGCGGTCGGTCGGTACCATTGGGACTTCAAGGCCTATGTGGACGGTGTTTCTTTATGAAAATAGTGTCGGATTTTGACGTATTCTGACCTTTATATAAATTTCCCTCTTTATCTTACCATGAGATTTTAATTCTCTTAGTTATACATGGCTTACTTTTATTTAATCGATTTTCTGGAAAACATCTTAGGATAGCTACTTTCAAATATTGCCACGAATGTGCTATGGAATAAATTGAATAAACTAACATTAAAATATCTTTCTATATACATCTCATCCCATATCAAATCTTTTCACTTACTGTTAAAACATTGTATCCTGTTCTAATTAATACGCTTCACTGCTTCCCATGGACTTGTCTCATGCGCTTTATTGTTCACTCCCCTTAGTTGTACAACACGATCGTAGAATCCATTAACAACTGGATACACATTAATTGTTTTAGCCTCAGCACTGTCGATAAAAATGTTATCAGTAAGTGTCCTAGTATCTTGCTGCACACTGGGTGTATTCTTTTCTTGAAACTGTTATCTCGTTTTTACGTGTTGGGTTTTATATTCTGGTATCTTTTAAAACTAAATACCATAGAATATATGTGTCCAAATTTATTTGACAAAGGGCCGCAACAACCGTTTACAGGGGCCCGATGTTTGTTAACAGATGCTCACTCTTGTGCACTTACACATGTCTATAAATAAAAATACAGGGTGACGAGGACAAACAGCAGGAAACGATCCCTGAAAACATAAGTTTCAAAGAAGCTCATATGAACATAAGGCCAGAAATCTTTTCCAAGAGAGGTACACAAAATGGAATGTGAAGATAAAAGGCCTTTGACAGTACCCCGCAGGTAGTCCGCCAACATGACGTAATCCAGACAACCATGTAGAACACTTTCCATGGCAACTGCCACTATTTGTACTACTCCGGATTGCAGGCCTTATTAAGGTTGTTCTTCGCACAGACCATCACGGTGTTGCGTGTCCAATCTATTCACAGATGAGGATACCTTTACAAGGTTCGGTATTATCAATCTTCACAACACACACCTGTGATATACTGTATTCCCACGGTATGGTGGCAGTGAACTATCAGCAACTTGCCTCAATGTGTGGGCGGAGATTATTGGCGAAAGGTGGAATGACGACTATAAATTATAGATTAGAAAATGGGCTGTCACTGTATGGTTTTTAGTCTACCTAAAAGGATGCAGAGCGTTCATTTAAGACAGTAAGGCAGGATACACAGTGAAACAGCATCTTCAGAAGAGAAATAACCACAATAAGTGTAACACAGCGTTCGGTATAGGTTTCGCTGTTGTTCATATACATATGCCTAAATGATCAGTCATCACATATCAAAGAAGCATAATCATTTTTCTGATGGCGCAAATATGACTATTGAAATGGTTCAAATGGCCCTAAGCACTATGGGACTTAACATCTGAGGTCATCAGTCCCCTAGACTTAGAACTACTTAAACCTAAATAACCTAAGGACAGCACACACATCCATGCCGGAGGCGGATTCGAACCTCCGACTGTAGCAGCCGCGTGGTTCCAGACTGAAGCGCCTAGAACCGCTCCACCACAGTGGCCAGCGATATGATGATGACCAACGAAGTGAAATAACTGAAGACAGGAATAAATAAATTTTCTCCGTGTAGTGGGTTTTTCGATTCATGGTTGCTTCTCATATTTCAATTCGTGTATTGTCTAGGCGGCAACCAACACATCTGTCGCTACATTTGGTACTAACCATCGTATTAATTGTCCAGTGGTCTATATAAAAGCCGGCCGCGGTGGCAGAGCGCTTCTAGGCACTTCAGTCCGGAACCGCGCGACTGCTACGGTCGCAGGTTCGAATCCTGCCTCGGGCATGGCTGTGTGTGATGTCATTAGGTTAGTTAGGTTTAAATAGTTCTAAGTTCTAGGGGGACTGATGACCTCCGATGTTAAGTCCCATAGTGCTGAGAGCTATTTGAACCAATCTATATAAAATTGCAGGCAGGATTTGGAAGCGATGATAAAATTCGTGTAACGTTCTCAACTCAGTTGTGTTCAAAACTGGCTCTGAGCACTATGGGACGTAACATCTGAGGTCATCAGTCCCCTAGAACTTATAACTACTTAAACCTAAATAACCTAAGGACATCACACACATCCATGCCCGTAGCAGTCGCGCGTTTCCGGACTGAAGCGCCTAGAACCGTTCGGCCACCATGGCCCGCCCAGTTGTGTTCCAATTAAAAATTAGTAAAGTTCATTGGGTCCCTTTTCGTGGGGTTACTTTTTATGGTTAAATTGAAAGTGACAGAAGTGATGCTTATTCAATTTATTCATCAGAACAGCGCAGCATATCCTTAACTATCAATTAGTTTTGGGAAACTACTGTTATGCTCCCGGGATTGTATCCCTGCCGGACACTACAGAAGTTTGCAAGTTCTACCTTGGTAGCATCCGTTAGACCGCGTGTGTCAGTGATCAGTAGACAGACAATTATGGGAAATAGTGACTAAGTTGCTGCACCCCTAAGTCTGTAAGCGAAGCATCTTGGAACCCGAGAAATACCGTCATACTAGTGACAAAGCAGAGTTTAGTAAGGAAGGCAAGGTACAACGCAACAATAATATTCATGTGACGAGTCAGCAGAAAAGAACGTCAGGAAGGGGAGGCTGCAGAAGTCTGAAGACACTAGGAGAGCAACCAGCGAGGTAGAACCAGACCACGTGACGTCACTGCCACCCCCGCCGTCGCAGAGCGCACTGGAAGCGCCAATATAGATACCCAACCCTTCTTAACGAATGTGTGATTAATGCGTGCTGTGCCCAGTGCCTCGTCTCAGCCCTTGTGTCAGTTGCAGGTAGTCAGTGAGAGGGGAGGCATGACTAGCTGCGTCTATCGTCTATGGAACCACGAGTATGGCTTGGAGGACGTTACTGCTGCCAGCTGCACGCCAGCTTCCGAGGCAGCAGGCCTGCTTGAGGTGTGACCTGTGTGATCTTAACGTTGTCCGTCATCCGCCTTCGAGAGGGCAGCACTGCTGCTGCACAACCCTTTCCCGTAACAGTCACCAATGCTGCTGGCCCCTGTCTCCTATATATGGGCAAGCCGATCCCTGCGTGCCAGTGAGTGCTTCAGGTGGACCTGAGAGCAAATCTTCGACATCAACGAGTGTGCTTCGGAGGTCGTTAGGCAAAGCTCGATGGCGGCCCCAAGACGTAACAGGCGCCACCCGACGCTCCACTGTGCTGGCAGTACCGCCAGTCAAACGCATCCCGTTCTTCTGCTGCTGACGAGGCGCTGTTCCGCTTGCCCGATTTTGGCGTGGCACTTTGAAAGACAATCCTGAATTGCTGCCTAATACCGTAAATGTGTTATTGTCAATGACGTTTTCTTGGCGCTCTCGAGCCTAACTAAGTCTTCACCACCACATCTCGCTGGCTCTCTCCTACCGACTATAGGAGTCTGCGACCGGATTCTTACCCTACTCCAATTGCTTGGGTTCAGATTTAAAGTTCCTCAACTAAGCTGCTTGACATTACTACAGGTCCAGCTCATGCTAACTCGCTGAAATATTTTCAGTTCAAACTCTCCTTACATTCGCAAAATCGCAGAAGTTTCCCCATGAACGTTTCCCTCAAAAGCCTTCTATGTTTTTGTTTTCGACGCACGAGAATTTCGCTAGTTCCTGAACTTGAACTTAGAAAAAATCCGAACACTTCAGGCAACGACACGCTCGCTCTTTGATGTGTATGTACGCTCTATTCGAGGTTCTAACAACCCTACCACAACAAAGGTCAAAAATTAATTATGATTGTGGTGTTGCTCACGCTGCTAAATACTGCATTTTCGGGCAACAACAAAGTTATATTATGTGGCAGGTGTCATTAGAGCACAGTTAATGAAGTCATTTCATGAAATAATGGATAAACTAGGCACTCATCTTTTTGTGTTTCCCACGCTGGTCTCGTTGTGAATTCATGGCTCTATCGTCGAAAATCTAGGTAGTGATGATTCCAAGTTCGGATGCAAAGAGGCCCAGGTGTTATTCTGCGATATTCAAAAGTTTTATAGATGTGTTTCACAAACCATTCTTGAAGATTAAACCTTTGAAAGTTAGCAAAATGCTCATGTAAAAAAGTAATCAGCACTCCGAATTTGAGTTACACTTCTTTTTTATTACTTTTGTTGCAGTATCACGTAACACACAAAACATCACATTATAAAACATTCGTGAAAATATCTTCCTCACTGATCACATTTTATAAACTGACTACAATTTGCGTCTTTGCAAGATGACGACCAAGACTTGACTTTCTAATAACCGCTTACGCGCCCAAAAGATCGGAGTTACAAGTATGTCAAGGATCACAGTGACAAAAGAAAGAATGTTGTCTTAGAAATATGTTAACTACTTTAGAGAAACACAGTAGAATATTGCTAATATCGAGATGCTGATGTGAGGTGCCGTAATGGTTACGTAATTCAAGTACCATTACAAGATCTTGCCCATGAGCTCTCGGTATGTTGTTGCGAAAATTCTCAAACATTATTTTCCACAGATTTTAAAAGAAACGCTCTATATTAAAAAAATATTCTAAATATGTAAATAAATGAAAATTTTCTCAGTTTTCCGATAACATCTACAATTTCTGCTGACTCTCATTTTTCTCAGAAAATTACATTTTTGTCCGTGCTATAACTAATTTTATGCCTCTGAATGCATGTTCTGGCATATAGCTCAAGTATATAACACGTATAAAACTTCTATTGGTGTGATACTAATTTTTGAAAATCATTTTGATTACAAAATTTTGATAGTTACTAAATCAAAAGCTACTTTGATAATTTAGGGCACATTGTCACACACGCATTCGACTTATTTTTCCCTTCCTGTAGACGTGCTTGGTTATTTTATATCTACCCTCGTCCGGGCTTCAAAGAATTTTGGTTTCTTTAGTAAGAACAGTTTCCTCCCGCTTCCCACCATACTCCTCTCCAGCGGCTGAGCACTCCAGGTGTTCTCAGACCACGTGCCAAGCCACTAGTTTGCATGCTACATTCCTGTAGTCGTAATATTTCTCAAACTACTGTTTCTGCTAACAGAGATCAAAATCTGTCATCTGCTAAGCTAAGTGACTAGCGTCGCTGCCACACCGTTGCGAATTCTGCGACCCCAAAGCGGCCCCTTTCTGAGTTCGGCCTGGCACGATGGATGTGTCTCCTCAGCCTTCAAATACAATGCATGCCCATTCGTGCCTTCTAACTCATTCACAACAAGATGCGAGTGCAAAGTCGCCTCTCTTTTTATACTCATGGCACTGAGCCGCATGCAGCTGTAACCTCAAACAAGGGACTCAAAAGTCATAGAACATTATACAAGGGTTGGAACTTTAGTAGTAGCAACTATTTATTTACAGCCCGTACAAAATAGATAAGTGTTTCAAAGTTTTTCTGACTTTCAAAGTAGTCACCAGCATTGAATATAACCCGTTGCCAGCGATGTGGAAGCCGTAGGAAACTCTTAGCAGTGCCAGTTGTGTTGACAGTTCGTGCGGCGCGGTCTACTGCCCGACGAATTTCTAGCAGTTCTGAAGCGAATGCCGTGAAGTTTTTCCTTTAGCTTAGAAATCAAGTTGAACTAATCAGGGCTTAAGTGAGGGGAGTGCTGTAGGTGGTACAGCACCTAGCAGCTCCATCAGTCAAACGAGTCAGTAACAGCTTGCTCTATACATCGTGCTTGAGCATTGTCCTGCAAAATGAGGGTCAGGTCTTGCAGAAAGTGTCATCACTTTTGTCTCTAAGCTGGTCGCAGGCGGCGTTCCAAAAATGAGAAGATCAGTAAAACTTTGAAACACGTATCTATTTTGTATGAGCTATAAATAAATAGTTGCAAGTATTAAAGTGCCAATCCTCGTAGAAAGAGGATATACCGTCACAGCAGCGGATCATGTTGAACAACCCACTGCCGTGTTTTATTTTATCAAAATTGTTGTGACATGGCAAGACAGCCAAGCCACTATGAGGTAGCCGAAAGGCCCGCGTTTAAGCTCACGCAGGCTGGCGTGAGGTCTGGAACAGGACAAGGTAATTAATATAGCCAATAACGTACGTAGCTGCTGGAATACTTAACTTTAATTCACAATTGGTGAACATCGGTCCGACGGTACATGCATCACAAGATAAATAGCAAATGATAATGGCGCCTTGCTAGGTCGTAGCAAATGACGTAGCTGAAGGCTATGCTAACTATCGTCTCGGCAAATGAGAGCGTAATTTGTCAGTGAACCATCGCTAGCAAAGTCGGCTGTACAACTGGGGCGAGTGCTAGGACGTCTCTCTAGACCTGCCGTGTGGCGGCGCTCGGTCTGCAATCACTGATAGTGGCGACACGCGGGTCCGACGTATACTACCGGACCGCGGCCGATTTAAAGGCTACCACCTAGCAAGTGTGGTGTCTGGCGGTGACACCACAAAAGTTAATGTACATCTTTTAAGATAGCAACAAATGGTGTATAGAGCAACTACGAAGTGACAGCCAAGTGACAAGCTCTACCAGTCATAGCTACAGCAAAAGCATCTCTGATTACAGAGGCCAAACAATATACTTCTTCCGTCAACACCGCATTTAGTATATGACACTCATTCGGTTTCCCCGCCGAGCTCGACTGTCGACATGGAGGAAAGGTCAGAGATTCTCGGGCTTCATACCACGGCCGCAACTTGATCCCACAGAAGGAGTCTTCATTGCCATGGGTCTGTCACTTGGAGACGTCCACTCACGATACACCGCACTTGTCCAACAGTTCCCGTTATTGAGTCGGAGTCATTGACCTTGCTTGGGTTTATGTTTTTTCGATTAGGATTGCCGCTCCCTGGAATGTTTGTGCACCCTTACAACGACTTTCGCCATTCTCTGGACTTTGCTTTTGGCTAGCTGTTCACATCGTTAACTCCACTGTCATCGACCTAAGGAACAGCCTGTTTGTGACAGCTGTCTCTGTGCCCACGCCATTGTGAATGTTATTAACTGTGTTCTCCCTACGCCGATTGGGATAGTAAACCAGCAGCACCCAACGTAGAAGGTATCGACTCAGGTGATAATGTGGCAAGACTGTGGACTAGGTTATTCATAATTTCCGAAAACCACTTAAGGGAATAGTTGCTTAGAAAATAATATGGTCGATTTTCTTCCAAATGCTTCCTTCCTTAGAATGATCTGGCCACATACCTAAGATTTCGAACTAAGAGAATGTGACAGAAAGGCAAAACTAATGAAATTCAGGAAAAAGTGCTCAAACCAGAACAATGGATTACGTGGCAGTTATGGGTCACTGGATAAATACATACCTTGTCGACGTTAGAAAATCTTAACGTTAACTCCGTCCACAGACCTTGGCGGACCCAGCGGTACCGACCGGCCGCCGTGTCATCCTCAGCCCACAGGCGTCACCGGATGCAGATATGGAGGGGCATGTGATCAGCACACCGCTCTCCCGGCCGTATGGCAGTTTACGAGACCGGAGCCGCCACTTCTCAATCAAGTAGCTCCTCAGTGTGCCTCACAGGGACTGAGTGCACACCGCTTCCCAACAGCGCTCGGCAGACCGGATGGTCACCCATCCAAATGCTAGCCCAGCCCGACAGCGCTTAACTTCGGTGATCTGACGGGAACCTGTGTTACCAATGCGGCGAGGCCATTGCCTGTAAGCCTTAAGATTGGATTAGTATAGGCAGATACAGCTTTGTCGGGTAATTCTAGCAGAGGTCTTATGAAACTCTTGAGTTGCTTTCAAGTAGTGCCTAGCATTTTTTAACAGCGCATTAGTTTTGAAGATTATTGCTAACATTGCTTGAAACCAAATCAGTGTTTCATAGAATTATTGGGAACGTGTGTACCAACTTATTAGAATTTTGCCAATCATTTTCAAAACTAATTCATCATTACATGGGTCACCTAATAATTTAACAGATGAATACCTGTATGGCAAAACTGGTAAATTAATATTATTGGATTTCAGATCGGCCTATTAAGAACACAACTGTCTTTTTTTTTTATAAATGCCCAAACATATTTCAGCATCTTTCTGCCATCATCAGTGAACACTTTTATCCAGTTCTGTAAAACATAATCGTGTGTGAAGTACTACCTCTCAACGAAACTAAAATCAGTTTTCATTTGTTGTTATTATTACCTAAATTTTTTCTACGTTGCTGGGTTCTGTAAGACCCTCTCTACATTAGCGTATATTGGGAGCAAGTCAACTGCAAGTAAATGATATTACTGTGAGTTTGTTTGGTGAGTTGACAAATTACTTTAGTTATGTTGCGGAGAATATTTAGCTACTACATTTTGCAATTACGTACAATTAGCTTCGAAATATCCATTCTCATTTCCATTGTCATAGTATGTGGAAATGTACACACAAACACAATTCAAATTTTTGCTAATGTTCGTTCACAAGTTACAATTTATTTCACTTCAGAAAACATAGTGTTTATGTTCCTGTTGTATTTCCATTCCCTGTTGATGTTCACTTGTTTTTATATCAGTGTGGAGACAAATCTGAACCTTGTTTGCTCTTTTCCTCCACCTACAAGGGCGTGAGCTCGCGCGAGACCTCGCGTGCGCGCCTGTGTATGTGTGTGTGTGTGTGTGTGTGTGTGTGTGTGTGTTTATCTGTTCGTGTCGACTTTTCCGTATAGCATCTTTAATGTGTTAAATAGTCTGCCATTGTATAATGCAGTGTAGTCGTTTATAACGTGTTTTCCTTCTGCTGGTGCCTTCTGTAGCCTATGCCGCAGTTTTCTTCTAAACTGAGTTAATTAAATCTGTACACCCCTCTTTTTTCCTCGTAATCCGCTCCAACTTCCCAACGAGCTAGACCTGAAATTTTAAACGTAGCTGGAACTATATGACAGTACAACATTATTTCGCTTTCTTGTGTGGTATGTGACGGAGAGCACTTCGTGTGTACTCCAGTTCCCACCTTTCCTGTTCCAGTCGCTAAGAAGAACGTTCGCTTGCAAGCCTCTATGTGACCTAGATTGTTTCTAATTTTTACCCTCACGCAAGAAGAGGAAGCAGTATATTGACTGAATCAGGTCAAGAGAAATTGAAATAAATCTGGAACTTGCCTCATGTCTCTCTTGTAAACTCCTCAAAATGTTTGAAATCGATTGAAAATATTCATACACGCAAGAATAAAAATCAGAACATAATTATTGACATAATAATTAATATTTAATGTACCATCTTTTTACATGTGGCTGAAACTAAGAGAAGAGGGGAGCATGCAAAGCATAATTGATGCACGAGTAGTTCACTTCCTTTCTGTTACACTACTTACTAATTGATGGATGGGTAGTTCATATCCTTAGTTTTATCTGTTGCATGTAGCCCACGTTTTACGTTACAAACCTTACAATTATTTTCATAGCTATTAAAAATTCCGAATCATAAATATTCAGGACTACAGAGCGCTGTTAACAAGTGGTTTGCATTCAGTCCTTGTGAGGCCAACTGCGGCCATCTTTACCCAGAAGCAGCGGCTCTAATCACGAAAGCAAACAACGGGTGGAGAGCAGTATGCTGACCACATGGTCGTCCATATCCGCATACAGTGACGGCGGCTTGAGGATGACACGGCGGTCGGTTGGTACCCTACGGCCTTCAATGCCTGTTCGGATGAAGATTGTTTTCAGTCCGATTTAAAAACATGGCATATTAAAAATTCATTTTTATTTGCATAATTATTTTTCTGTACCTCTCCGTTGCCGTTGAACGTGATTCCACTCAAAGCTTCTTTTATCAGACCCGGCACATAAAACCGAGAAAGGGCGAGGTCAGGCTAGTGAGGGGGAAGAGAGAGGTGCTCCCAATCCACACTGCGGATAGCTTCCAGCGTTACTTACGTCGTGTGATGCCGATGGTTGTCTTGACGAAGGCGAAAATACATGCTTAAAGGCGGTTGTAGGCATAGAACTTCCTCTGAAACCGTTCACAATGCGTTCTCAGAAAATTGTTTTCAACATTTGGTTCAGGAACCCACTTGGAGTGTAAATGGTTGCGGAAACATACATGACTTCTTTGCAGCATATAATCCTGAGTAAATAGGGTTCAAATGGCTCTAAGTATTATGGGACTTAACATCCGAAAATTTTGTACATGGCTGCACATCCAGAGACCGTGAATAGTCACAACTGAAAGAAAAACAGCCCTCGGTCACTATTTTTAACGAACTAACCGGGTTTCAACACTGCTAGGAGTGTCTTCCTCAGAATTTAAATCAAAGAATGGTCTATATTCTATAACATGGTCACAGAATTATGACTAAAAACGTATGATAGAGTATAAGTACGGAATCACCGTGAAAGACTGGCAGTACTTATATGTCATTTATAAAATAATAAATATGCCAAAAAGGCATTAGTCACAAAGATATTTAAGATAAAGAAAACTGTGATGGCGAGCCACTAAGAGCTGCTCGTTACTTGCGTGGTGCAGGTTGCAAAACGGACTGAGGTGCCCGCGTTAACAAATGCGGCCAGGTGAACATGGCACTGCAATGAGCACGCCATCTAGTAGCCGTAGGTACAATTAGGCTACTTCACACTGAAATATAGGCAGAAATGATTATAAATAAACAGTATCGTAACATGTGAGGTCATTAGTCCCCAAAACTTAGAACTACTTAAACCTAACTAACCTAAGGACATCATACAAATCCATGCTCGATGTAGAATTCGAACCTGTGACCGTAGCACCAGCGCGGTTCCGGACTGAAGCGCCTAGAACCGCTCGGCCATAAAGGCCGCCTAGCAAATAGGATGCATCATGAAAAGTACAGAAATAACTGACGACAAGGTAGTTGTAGCGGGACTGAATACTGTAACATCCAAACCCACCGAAACGTAAAATACATCTATTTAAAAAAAGCAGATAGGAATTCCCCTGACGCCCTCCTAAGAAACAGACTCTATGCCTTCAAATCTGGCTATGTAAGCGTAGACCAGATGTGGTTCAGAGTCAAAAAGAAATAGTATCGACGGTAGCTGAGAGATATATATCAAATAAACAAGTAACAGATGGTACTGATCCCCATGGTACACCAAACAGTCGGAATGCTGCTTCAGAAGTAACGAAAAAAAGCGTCTCAAATTTCAAAGCGCGCAAAACCACCAAGATTGGTGAAGTCTTACAGAAGATCGAAATTTATCTCGAAATTCAATGCGAGATGGTTTTAATAGTTTCCACAGCGAAACTATCTAGAAATCTGGCCGAAAACCCAAAGAGATTCTGATCGTTTATAAAATACACCAGTGGAAAGACACAATCAATACTTTCACTGCACGATAGCAATGGTGACGTTAGGGATGACAGTGCCAGTAAAGCAGAGTTATTAAACACAGTTTTCCGAATGTCCTCCACAAAGAAGATAAACTAAATATTCAACAGTCGGATTCAAGAACGACTGCCAACATGAGTAACTTAGAAGCAGATATCCTCGGTGCAGCGAAGCAGCTTAAATCACTTAATAAAGGTAACGACGCCGGTCCATATTCTTTACCAGTTAGGTTTCTTTCAGAGAGAGCTGATGCCATAGCTCCATACTTAGCAATCACATTCAACCACTCGCTCGTCGAAAAAACCATACCTCACAGCTGGAAATCTGCACAAGTCACACCAATACCCAAGAAAGGGAATAAGAGTAATTTCCTGAACTACAGGTCCATATCGCTCAAGTCGATTTGCAGCAGGATTTTGAAACACTTACTGTGTTCGAATATTATGAGTTACTTCGAAGAAAACGCTTTACTGACTGAACGCCAACACGAGCTATTGACAGTGGATGTCAAACTGATGCCACATTTCGGGATATGCAGAAGGCTTTTGACACCATTTCTCAAAAGAGACCTCCAATCAGATTGCGTGCCTATGGAATATCGCCTTAGTTGTGCTCCTGGATCTGTGAGTTTCTGTCAAAAAGGTCAGAGTTCATAGTAATTGACGGAAAGTCACTGAGTAAAACAGAAGTAACATCTGGCGTTCGACAAGGACGTGATATAGGCCCTCCGCTGTTCCTCATCTACACAAACGATTTACGAGACAATCTGATCAGCCCACTTAGATTGCTTGTAGATGATGCTGTCATTTACCATCTTACAAAGTCATCAGGTGATCAGAATCAATAGCAAAATGATTTAGACGAGGATCTGTATAGTGCGAAAAGCGGCAATTGATTGTAAACGATGAAAAGTGTGAAGTCACTCACATGAGACTAAGAGAAATGCGCTAAATTTTGGTTTCAGAATAAAGCACACAAATGTAAAGGCTGTAAATTCAACTAAATACTGAGGGATTACAATTAAGAATAACATAAATTGGAACGATCACATAAACAAAGTTGTGGGTGAAGCAAACCACAGACTACGATTTATTGACAGAACACTTACAAAGTGCAACGGGTATACTAAAGAGACTGCTTACACTACACTTGTCAGCTCTCTTGTGGAGTGTTGCTGTACGGTGTGGGATCCGCATTAGATAGTATCGACGGAAGTCATAAAAAAAGTTCAAAGAGTGGCAGCTCGTTTTGTAATGTAGTGAAATAGGGGAGAGAGTCGTAATGACATACATGGAACTGGGGTGATAAACATTCAAACAACGGTGCCTTTCGTTGCGGCAGCATCTTCTCATGAAATTTCAGTCACCAACTTTCTCCTCAGAGTGTGAAGATATTTTTTTGGTACCCATCTACATAGGCAAGAATGATCAGCACAATAAAATAAGAGAAGTCTGAGCCCGTACGGAAATACCGGGTGATCAAAAAGTCAGTATAAAAATGAAAACTTAATAAACGACGGAATAATGTAGATAGAGAAGTAAAATTTGACACACATGCTTGGAATAACATGGGGTTTTATTAGAACAAAAAAAAGTTCACAAAATGTCCGACAGATGGCGCTGGATAGCAAAACGTCAGTGACTGCGCATGACAATCGTGTATAAAAGGAGCTGTAATCGGAGAGAGAATCAGATGCGCCAGCAGTCGCAGCATGTTGATGTTACCTGAAAAGGTGCTTGGGTGAAGATGCATTATCAGCATGGGGAATGTGCTAGTTCAGCGTTACGATCCTATCGCCATAGGAAGGGGATTCGAACGGGTAAAGGTCCGAAGCCACGGGTTGTTTAGGCGGTAGACCCCATAGTGGCCGACCGAGCACAAGGCGTATTGCTGCCGAGACAGTTCAGGAAGAAATGGAGACTGTAGCGGTTTCGTCTATGCACGGGGAAGTCAGCGCTCGTGCAGTCGCACGTCGCATCGGCATTCCATACACTACTGTTTGGTAGGCACTGAGGCGTACCCTCCGATGCTATCCGTACAAAATCCACCGGCATCATGAAATGTTACCTGGCAATTTAGTGAAGGGGAGGGCATTTGCGGTGTAGACGTTTCAAAAGATGGCGGAAGATGACGATTGGTTGAGTAACTTGTTGTGGACCGACGAAGCTCATTTCACGCTCCGAGGGTCTGCCAACGACCACAACTGCAGAATTTGGGCTACCGAAAATCATAGAACTGTGGTGGAAACTCCATTGCACGACGAGAAAGTCACAGTATGGGTTGGATTTACCACATCTACCATTATTGGGCCTTTTTTCTTCGAGTAAATGCGTGATTCTGGTTTTGTAACTGCTACCGTGACGGGTGAGAGGTACGCCGATATGTTACAGAATCGCATCATCCCCAGCCTGGCTGATAAACACCTGCTGAAACGTACGACGTTTTTGCAGGATGGCGCTCCACCCCATATTGCTAGACGCGTGAAAGACCTCTTGCGCGCGTCGTTTGGTGATGATCGCGTGCCCAGCCGCCACATTCGTCATGCTTGGCCTCTCAGGTCCCCAGACCTCAGTCCATGCGATTATTGGCTTAGGTGTTACCTGAAGTCGCAAGTGTATTGTGATCGACCGACATCTCTAGTGATGCTGAAAGACAACATCCAACGGCAACGCCTCACCATAACTCCGGACATGCTTTACAGTGCTGTTCACAACATTATTCCTCGACTACGGCTATTGATGAGGAATGATGGACATATTGAGCATTTCCTGTAAATAACATTATCTTTGCTTTGTCTTACTTTGTTATGCTAATTATTGCTATTATGATCAGATGATGCGCCATCTGTCGGACATTTTTTGAACTTTTGTATTTTTTTGGTTCTAATAAAACCCCATGTCATTCCAAGCATGTGTGTCAATTTGCACCTCTCTATCTACATTATTCCGTGATTTATTCAGTTTTCAAATTTATACTGACCTTTTGATCATCCGGTATTTAAGAGTTCATTTTCCCTGCGCGCTCTTCGAAAGTTGAATATTAAGGAAACAATTTGAAGATGGTTCGATGAAATCTCAGCCAGGCACTTACTCGCAGAGTAATCATGTAGACGTAGATGTACGAGGATAAGCACGCCTTTCCTCTCCCACCTCGTACAGCTGCTCTTCAACGCGGGGTTTTGTTTCCAACCATGCCTTGGTCATACAGACAGTTGCTAATATGTTGCACCTCCAAACAACTACAGAAAATCGTACCATGAGCGCTCCAAAAGATGATTTCATGATGTGATGGTTGTGTTTTGAATTTCTTATGGACAGTTGATTCAGATAGTTCCCACCGCATGCCTCGATGCTTCGACTTTGGCTCAAAATGCTGTATCCAAGATTCATCACAATTTAAAATTCTGTAGATATTGCATCATCTTGGCCACTTAAACGATTACTGAGCTTGATACAAATGCAGATGTTCTTTCTAATGAACGACAGACTCTTTAGGATCCTAACCGACACAAATCTTACAGTAGTTCAGTTTCTTTCGAATGATAAAATGAAATGTGCCAACACTTTCTTATGCATTTCATTAATTTGTTCAGCTGCAAGTCGTCGGTCTTCTTGGATAAGTGAATAAATACGAGGTGAAAGCGCTGAGGTGGTTTCTGCTACCCGACACCCGTAACGAACTCTGTCGGTTACGCTTTTACGACCACTTGTTTAATCTTTCCACCCATGCATAAAAGGTCTCACGGTTCATGCAACTACTGCCGTATAGTTTGGTCATCTGAGATAATATCTGAGGTGGTGGGGGTTGTTGGGATGTTTAAGGGGGACTAAACAGCTAAGGTCATCAGTCCCGCATAATATCTGAGGCTCTATTCTTTCCGAGAGAGTAGATATGGACACAGAACACTTGTAAAATTCCAGACTTATGGGTACCATCCCTGCATTATGTATTTCTAGATCAATACTCTTGTATGTCCAGCTATAATGAAATTCAATTACTTTTCGATAATACAAAAAAGGCTTTGAGAAGAATAATAGCTATACCAAACAATAGTAGTTACAATTCCGTTTGTACCATCAACAATCAAAATCAGATTCAGGAAATTAATATATGGAAAATGTTTGGATAAAAGAATAATATATTTCGTTCTCATCATCTGTAAACGGTAGGAATCTCGAGCCTCATTGGCAAAATATAAATAATTGATCGTTTAACATTGTTAGAATGCTTATTTATGCAATTTCAATATTAATGTGATTTTTATGTGTTTAGAAAATGTCTTAAACTTGTTCTAGCAAAGCAGTGAATATTATATAGTGTTTGATAATGTTGTTAAGCTATTTCATATTATAAATTATGTTTTGCATTATTATAACCAGTAGTGCATTTTAGAAGGAGAATAAATACTCGTCCTCGAATATTGTTAGGGAGATGAGTGTTGGAGCCACTAGAGGCCAGATCTGTGCATACAGTTAAGTTCTTGGTGCATGATTCAGATTTGGATTTACAATAGAGCAACTCGTATGTTGGACATTGTGTAAAACACCATAGTAGAACAGGGCAGTGACGGATTATTTCGGAGCGTTCAGCAGTTTGATTTAATATCGCAAAAGGCAGAATGATATGTGACTTTATATTCGTACTTTGTCGAGTATTAGTGGTGAACAATGCAATGGATCTCACACACGCATTTCTATCAGACTACTGCATATGGACTACTTAATATCGCCAGAGTAGCATGTGCTGTAGTAGTAACAACGAGGCTTATTACACCGAAGATTGATCATGAGCTCATAAGATGCAGCTTTTGGAGTGAATAAATTTACGTATTTACTTTACTTCAGCTGTGACCTACATCATTGTGCTGAAATCCATTATAGTAACCTGTATTTATTGAACATGCGTATTTTAGCTCATATATTCAGACGTCGAGGGACACCGAAGGCAAGATATTCACAGGTATTTAAACCATTTTTAACTACTCACTAACCGGTGGGACGTTACACACTGTTCGTCAAAAGTACTTTCTTCGGGCTGGCAACCCTTAGTAACTAAAACGCTGGATGTCGTGTTTACCTAAATATCAATATAACAAACGAGTAAACCTCTTCGCAACGTTTTCGACTAACATTTACAAATATTTCCATTCCCTTCATCAGGCGTTGCCTTCATTATATAGGGTGTTTAAAAAAGAATATGCATATTTCGAACGCATATGTTTGTTAAACTATAATGAATACACCTGTGAAACTTCGGGCGCATGTTTAAGAAGCTCTCAAGTTCGATTACAGATGTTCAATTTGTCCTCAACCAGCGATGTGAACAATATCACATCGGTACTCGAATTCATTCCATACTTGGATAAGCATGTCCATCGTTACTGATGTTATGACAGTACTGATCTGATTCTTCAGCGCTTCTACATCCTGTGGTCGTGGTGCTGCTTCAACGTTGTCCTTAAGGAATCCCACATGGAGAAGTCACAGGGCGTCAAATCAGGTGACCAAGGACGACATCTGAGAAGTGACGAGTCTGCGGCTCAGTAAAGTTTCATTCTGTAATGCAATTTAATAAAAATAATATATATAATAGTAATTAATAAAAATAATAAAAAACAATATAGTAATACTAATTACTTAAACATTAATAGTAGTCATTCTTTCTTTGCCACAGAGGCTACATGTAGGAATTATCTTTATTTATTTATTTATTTATTTATTTATTGTTCCGTGGGACCACATTAAGGAGAAGTCTCCATGGTCATGGAACGAGTCAATACATGAAATTATAACACGATTGTAGAAACAGATAAAATGAAATATAAGAAACATATTCGGGCGACAAGTCGTTAGTTTAAATAAAGAAAATCAATAATGTAACACTTGAATTTGCTTAATTTTTTAGCTCTTCCAGGAGCTCCTCGACAGAATAGAAGGAGTGAGCCATGAGGAAACTCTTCAGTTTAGACTTAAAAGTGTTTGGGCTACTGCTAAGATTTTTGAGTTCTTGTGGTAGCTTATTGAAAATGGATGCAGCAGAATACTGCACTCCTTTCTGCACAAGAGTCAAGGAAGTGCATTCCACATGCAGATTTGATTTCTGCCTAGTATCAACTGAGTGAAAGCTGCTAACTCTTGGGAATAAGCTAATATTGCTAACAACAAACGACATTAAAGAAAATACATACTGTGAGGGCAATGTCAAAATTCCCAGACTATTGAATAGGGGTCGACAAGAGGTTTTCGAACTTACACCACACATAGCTCGAACAGCCCGTTTTTGAGCCAGAAATACCCTTTTTGAATCAGAAGAATTACCCCAAAAAAATACCATATGACATAAGCGTATGAAAATATGCGAAGTAGACTACTTTTCGTGTTGAAATGTCACTTATTTCAGATACTGTTCTAATGGTAAATAAAGCGGCATTTAGTTTTTGAACAAGATCCTGAACATGGGCTTTCCACAACAGCTTACTATCTATCCGTACGCCTAGGAACTTGAACTGTTCCGTCTCGCTTATAACATGGCCATTCTGTCTGATTAAAATATCAGTTCTTGTTGAATTGTGAGTTAGAAACTGTAAAAACTGAGTCTTACTGTGATTTAGTATCAAATTATTTTCCACAAGCCACGAACTTATTTCATGAACTACATTATTTGATAATGTTTCAATATTACACACAAGATCCTTCACTACCAAGCTGGTGTCATCAGCAAACAGAAATATTTTTGAATCACCGGTAATACTAGAAGGCATATCATTTATATAAATAAGAAACAGCAGTGGCCCCAGCACCGACCCTTGGGGAACGCCCCATTTAACAGTGCCCCATTGGGACTGAACATCATTACCACTCTCAATATTGCGGAGGATTACCTTCTGCTTTCTGTTCTTAAAGTAGGAGGCGAACCAATTGTAAGCTACTCCCCTTACTCCATAATGTTCCAACTTCTGCAGTAATATTTTGTGGTCAACACAGTCAAAAGCCTTCGTTAAATCAAAGAAAACACCTAACGTTCGCAACTTTTTATTTAATCCGTCCAAAACCTCACAGAGAAAAGAGACTATAGCATTTTCAGTTGTTAAGCCATTTCTAAAACCAAACTGTACATTTGACAGCAAATTATGTGAATTTAAATGCTGCAGTAACCTTGTATATACAACCCTCTCGATAACTTTAGCAAACACCGATGGCATAGAAATGGGTCTATAATTGTCAACATTATCCCTGTCTCCCTTTTTATAAAGTGACTTCACTACCGAGTACTTTAATTGGTCAGGAAACCGACCACTCCTAAAGGAAAATTTACAGATATGGCTAAGTACTGAGCTAACATACATGGAACAATACTTCAGTATTCTGCTAGATACCCCGTCATATCCATGAGAGTTCTTGGTCTTTAGTGATTTAATTATTAACTCAATCTCCCTCTTGTCAGTATCATGGAGGAGCACTTCAGGTAACAGTCTCGGAACACTTTTTTCTAAGAGCGCTATATGATTCCCTGTTGGGACTAGGTTTCTATTTAGTTCACCTGCTATATTCAGAAAGTGATTATTAAATACTGTACATATATGCGACTTATCAGTAACACGGACATCCCCACTACGCACTGATTCTATATTCTCGACCTGTCTCTGCAGACCAGCCACTTCCTTTACGACTGACCATATGCTTTTAATTTTATCCTGAGACTTAGCTATTCTGTCTGCATACCACATACTTTTTGCTTTCCTAATAACTTTTTTAAGCACCTTACAATACTGTTTGTAATGGGCTGCTGCATTTAGATTGTGACTGTTTCTAGCGTTCTGATATAATTGCCACTTTGTTCTACAAGATATTCTTATCCCTTTAGTCAGCCACCCAGGCTGCCTGTTTGTGCTAGTACCCTGTTTTGAACGTTCTAACGGAAAGCAACTTTCAAAGAGCACGAGAAAAGTCTTGAGGAAAGCATTATATTTATCGTCTACTGTATCAGCACTATAAACATCTTGCCACTCTTGTTCCTTGATAAGGTTTACAAAAGTCTGTACAGCAACTGGATCAGCTTTCCTAAAAAGTTGGTAACTATATTTAACATGTGTTGCAGCACAAAAATCTTTTAGACTTAAAATATGTGCATCATGATCTGAAAGGCCATTCACCTTTTTGCTAACAGAATGCCCTTCTAGTAATGACAAATGAACAAAAATATTGTCTATGGTTGTTCTACTGTTCCCTTGCACTCTCGTTGGAAAGAATACGGTTTGCATAAGATTATATGAATTAAGGAGGTCTACCAGCATCCTTTTCCTTGCACAATCACTTATACAATTAATATTGAAGTCACCACATATAACTAACTTTTTGTATTTCCTATAAAGTGAACCAAGAACCTCCTCTAGCTTTAGCAAAAATGTTGTGAAGTCGGAGTCTGGGGATCTATAAATAACAACAGTAAGAAGTTTAGCTCCACTAAATTTAACCACACCTACACAACATTCAAACACCTTTTCAGTGCAGTACTTTGAAACATCAATTGACTCAAATGGGATACCGTTTTTCACATACATGGCTACTCCCCCACACCGCAAAGAGCTCCTAGAAATGCTGCCAGCCAACCTGTATCCTGGTAAAGGAAGCCTCTGCATTATCTCCTTATTTAAGAAGTGTTCAGATATACCAATAATTTCAGAGTCAACATCTATAAGCATTTCACTAACTTTATCTCTAATACCTTGTATATTTTGATGAAATATACTAATTCCCTCATTAATCGGATACCCAAGCTTTGTAGAAAGTGGTTTCTTTGTTAGAGAGACTTCCCTTAAGCAGGAATACCTATCAGCTGACTTCAATCTAAAAAAGGTACAGCTCTAACACCCACAACTACCGGAATTTTCCCATGAGTGATCCCACCAACCCCACCTATGCTGTCACCTATAAGCTTTGCCAACCTCCCCTTCCCATACCTGTTGAGGTGCAGGCCATGTCTAGTGAAAGCCGTCCTGCTGATAGACTCCACCGACACCACTGAACTGTGACTCATGCCTTCTGTCATCTATGTCATACTCCCCATCCCTATCAATACTATTACCAGCCCCACCCACAATCACTACCTGATCCTCTTTAGTAAAATCCCTACATAACCCCCCTATGTTAAAAGTCACCTGAGCCAAACCTGCATTAGGCTTCACAATGCTGGTGACCTGGTACTCACTCCCCAAAACTTACTGCAACTGTTGGCCTACACCTCTACCATGAGAACTACCTAACAGCAGAACCTTCTTCTTTCTCTTAGACTTTGCAACTGTCCTAGCCACCGTAACTGCTGAGGTCTGCTGCATACTTCCTACATCTACAGCTACTAGAGATTCCTCTCCACTAGACTCTGACAGTTGGTCATATCTGTTATAAACACCAATAGTAAAACTATCTGAAAATCTCCTTCTCCTAGCAGATCTCTTGCCAACAGCCAGCTCCCATTCCCCAACCACCTTCTCCCTCCTCATCCTATCTAGCTCCTCCTGTGCGTTTTTCAACTGCACCTGAAGGGCACAGATCTTACGCTCCTGCTCCTCTATCAACTTACTCTTGCTGCATAACCTGCAGTTCGAGGAGAGGATCTCACCAGAATGCCCACTGGCTTCCCCACTGCATTCTCCCCAGTGAAAATACTTCGAACAAGTCTCACACCGCAATCCACTACTCACGAACCTACGGCAAAGACCACACTTCTCACTCATGGTAAAATTTTACAGTTATTGAAACAAGAAACAACTTTATCTAAGTTCCGCTACTACAACAAGAAGATGTTAAAAACTGACTACAATAATCACAAACTTGCTCTATACTATAGTAACTACTATTATTGACAGTATTAATCAACAACAAATGAGAATATAACAAAATACTAACACAGAAAGAAAATCAAACGTCTAATGACAGTAACGAAACTGAAAGCAGTTCGCAAAAATTTCTTCTGAAGTTATTTCACCAGAAAACACCACGAACACCGGTTGAAGACTACTAAAGTTCCTAAATAAACTACTATACACAAACAATTAATTAGTACTTAGCTTTCGATGCGCCGCTACAGCTGCAACTGGTCAGCGCGGAATGTAAATTAATTATATACTGTCTTTCAAATTAGTTTTGTTATCTAAATGAAACTGTGAATATGCTTTGATAACTTTTAATAAAGTGACGTCAAAACAAAAGAGAAATAACTCTAATTATACTATGGTTACCGTTCTGTTAGATAATTATGCACTCTGTCTCTCAGTGATTAATAACGCAACATTTCTATAAGCCCGACGCTGATCAGCAATCAGCTCTGTACTCAGGGTGGTTACGGGATTAAAAATAATTAATCGTCTCTTTCTTGAATTATCATATATATTCCGCAATATTTACCAAAAGTATAGTTAAAACTCATGTGCTTATAGCACCAGATATTATTTCGTATGTCAGTTTAATGTGAAGTAATAAAACCCGTAACTCCAGATCGTGGGTTCGTCTCGACTGGCAGTATAAGATAACAAGCATAATCTTTTGCAGATGAAATCTTATACTAGAACTAGAATCCTGTGACTAGGCCTATCTGCCTGAGATGTCATCTCGCAACCTTGAGAAAATCTGAAAGTGAAATATATTGAATTATTCGAAGCCGCCGCGTAGCTCGTGGAATCTGAAAGGAAGTATAGTGTCCTAACCGGCAGCACGTCTCGAAGATGAGCTGAAAGAAAATTACTAATTATTTTCTAGTGTAGTGCCTGACAATGGTCAATGTTCCGTTAAGGCCACGTTTACTCAGGACAAGCAAGGTTTAGGTTTACAAATAATTATGTACCATACACAAGTTTGGAGTCGTGAACAACTATATTTTAGTTTCGTTTATAACTCAGATAGACTGTTACAGCAAGATGAACCTCAGATAATCCTTCTTTTCTCCTCGACTCCAAGAACAGAAGACGTCAACCAAATAGAAAGTTCAGACACAGAATCTCAAATGCCCATGCAATATACATCAAGGCATGCATTGCAACATAATGCATTTGTTTACTCTTTGGCATACATGACCAGCTATTCATACAATAATTATCAATACATGACATTTAAAACTTCAAATTCATGACAAACCCAGGAGATACAGTACAATTCAAATACTAACGCACTTGACGAGTCCACTGACGGGCTCCCCGTCATGTTGATAAATGAAGTAGTCCTCCTTCAGTCTCTGAAACAACCAGTTTCGTTACATAGCAAGATGCTGCTGACCGTTGACCGTGTTTCCATCAAGCCGTAAAACGAGGAGAGGGATATCGCACACAACACATTGACTCTGACTGAACCTCGTACATGTTCAGTGTGTGCATACGGGTTCTGTAGGCCCCAATTTCAAACATTGTGCATGGTTACTTTACCACCAAAGTGGAAAGCCGCTTCAAGACTTGAACACGATGCGTTATGCGAATGTGTTATCACTATCGAAACCATTCTGAAGATCGTCATAAAATTCCACACGTTGTCTTCATGACGCAGAGCCTGTAATGTAATAGCTGACGCTCGTACGGATTCATAACCACCCGAAGTCTCAAAACGCCAAATCACTGTTCTAGGCAGCTCCAGTACCCGACATGCACAACGAGTTCATTTTCTACGACTACATTAGTAAGCGCTTTGAATTTGTCCGACATTTTCGTCGAAAATACGAGGACAGCCAGAATTCTTACGTCTGCATATACACCCTGTGATTACAGACTGTCGCTACCATACGCGAATGTTCCATCCATTCAGAGGATCAATTTGGTACCTCAAGCTGAAACATCTTTGCAGTGTAATCACGGAATTGCACTTTGCAAACTCGAGAACACAAAATGACTTCTGCTGCGAAGTAGCCATTTTGCAACATGTGACACAAGCCATCCAAACATTATACAACCGATATCTATTGGTAATTAATATAAAATAAACACTGTATTCGTTCCTCCAATAACCGAGGAGCGATCGACAGTTTTGACACATAATACTTTGAAATACGTATATCATTTTCTAAACACCATGTGTAGGGAAGACTGCTGTACATGTTGGAGAGCGTAACTAGGAACACACGATGATTTTTGGTTATTACTTCAGTGCAGTGACTGATTTTAGAATCGCATGAAGGAATGATCCATAGAGACCGCCATAAGAAGTTTCCGCCGTTTTCTGTAGCTTTCGTTGTTGCTAGATGTGAGATTGTGATTTGTGCAGCATTTGTAAATATTTCGAGTTCTATATACTTAAGAGCTGTACGATATGTTAAAGCTGTTAGAATAAATTGTTATTTCTCCAGTTACAGAATTTTATCGGAATTAAATCTAGTCATACAATGTGTGTACAGTTAAGCAATACTTCGTCGATCGCGCACCATCTTGTACCCTGAAACAGAAAAAGGCCTTTTACTATGGAACAAGAGATGCTTGCTTACCAACTACGCATCTTTAATGTCTTAACAATTTTATCTGTCATGAAAATATATATTTGTGTTAGTTTCAAATAGCTTCTGTTTGAAAATATATTTAACCTGTAACAGATTATTGATAACACTTCTGCTTGATTCGATTACATTTACTGGTTATTGGTATGTAGTAGAGTAATAATGTAACAGACAGATTGTTAAATACAGTATTGACAAGATTTTGTCGATTACAATGCTTTTAAATTTCAATCAAACCGTCGTTCCTAGGTACTCGTGTACCTTAGAATATGTTATTAGAAATGGAAAAACCTTAATTGTCCGGAGTCACTTTTGCACTTTCAGAAAAAGACTGCACCACGTAAAAATGAATGCCACCATTAAAAAACGGAATATGAGAAAATATCGATCTATTAAGATCTGCCCAGAGGCGGAAGTATGAAACGTGTACCAACGTAAAAACTTCTCTTGTGTCTGTTCAGTTGTTGAAAGATATTGGTAACAAAGTCAAAATAGTGTGCAGTACTTTTAGAAATGCTGTGTACATCTTTAAGATAGTATTGATGGTTTATTGACGTATTTAACCTTACAGCTGAGGCGAGTACGGGTGTACACCCAAAGCAGTAAGTGTCTTTCAGAGGCATAAACCTTGTAGCGGCTCTCTGACGAGGGAGAAGGAGAAGAAGTAAGTTTTGGTTTCACTTTCGGTAGCCTACAAGATTAAACCGGAGCGTGAGATAAGTGGCCCCCTGCGGCCTATATCGGATACGGGCCTCAGGTAATACGCTGCCGAGGCAGCGTGAGGCTTTCGAAGAAGGGCATAAAGAGCCCTCGGATTAGTTGTCTTTTTCTTTTTCTCAGAAAGGAGCAAAAATTATGAGCTGAAACATGAATACCAAACTTTCGTGCTCGTTCATCAGAGAAGTCTATAAATTTCTTTTGGGTGTTGATACAGCCAGCGTAGCTTGCCAACGACCAAGAGACAGGACTTCTCTAGGAGCGACGGGTCGTCGGGTCAACTACATAGCTACTGTGAAGATATCCGCAGTACATTCTGATATTTATCAACACGCTGTTTACTTACAGTGAGATGACATGTTATGGAGTACCTCCTAATTTCGAGTCGGACCTCTTTTTTCCCGAGGAAGTGCTGCGTCTCGACGTGTAATGGGCTGAACAAGTAGTTGGTAGCCCCTGCAGATATATTGAGCCATGCCGCAGCTGTAGTGGCCAATAACTGCGAAAGTGTTGGCAGTGTAGGATTTAGTTCACGAACTGAATTCTCGATCACGTCCCATAAATGTTCGAAGGGATTCATGTCAGGTGATTTGAGAGGCCAAATCATTCGCTCGAACTATCCAGAAAGTTTTCCAAACCAATCGCGGACAGTTGTGGCCTGGTGACATGGCGTGTAGTTACCTATAAAAATAAAATCGTTGTTTGGGAGCATGATTTCCATGAATGGCTGTACGTTACCTTCATGTGGCCGAACGTAACCAATTCTAATCTTCGTATATCCATAATTAAAATGGACGACTTGGGACGTCAGATGGTATAATATATGTTAAAAACTGACGTAATTCCTCCAGCTGTAGCCGGCCGGAGTGGCCGAGTGGTTCTAGGCGCTACAGTCCAGAACCGCGCGACCGCTACGGCCGCCGGTTCGAGTCCTGCCTCGGGCATGAATATGTGTGATGTCCTTGGGTTAGTTAGGTTTAAGTAGTTCTAAGTTCTAGGGGACTGATGACCACAGCAGTTAAGTCCCATAGTGCTCAGAGCCATTTGAACCATTTCCTCCAGCTGTATTAAGGTGTTGGTTTTATTGGCAACTGGTTTCGATGTTGTTACAACATCATCTTCAGGCCCATACTTGTTGACAGTAACCGTATGTGTCTAACACTAGTAGCGTTAGACACAGACGGCTACACTAGTAGTGTTAGACACATACGGTTACTGTCAACAAGTATGGGCCTGAAGATGATGTAAGAACATCGAAACTAGTTGCCAATAAAACCAACACCTTAATACAGCTGGAGGAATTACGTTATTTTTTAACATATAAGCATTTCTAGTCAATGATAGCTGCAGTGGGACCAGAGGAATCAGTCGATTCCACATAGACACACCCAACACCATTATGGAGCCACCACCAGATTGCACAGAGCCTTCGCAGACTCTGCGACACACGCTCGGACCCTTACCAGCTGAAATTGGGACTCATCTGACCAGGCCACGATTTTCCAGTCGTGTAGAGTCCAACCGATATCGTGACGAGCCCAGGAGAGGCGCTGCAGGGGATGTCGTGCTGTTAGCAAAGGCAATAACGTCAGTCGTCTGCGCCATAGCCCATTAACGTTATATTTGGCCGGAATGTACTAACGGATACGTTCGTCGTACGTCCCACATTGATGTCTGCGGTTATTAAACGCAGTGTCGCTCGGCTGTTATCACTGACAAATCTAAGCAAACGCTGCTGCTCTCAATCGTTAAGTGAAGGCCGTCGAGCACTGCGTTGTCCATAGTGAGGGGTAGTGCCTGAAATGTGATATCCTCGGCACATTCTTGACACTGTGGTACTCGGAATATTGAATTTCCTAACGATTTTTGAAATGGTATGGCCTATGCTTCTACCTGCTACTACCATTTCGCGTTAAAAATTTTCGTCGTGCGGCCATAATCACGCCGGAAACCTTATCACATAGATCATCCAAGTTCAAATAACAGCTCCGCCAATGCGTGCGCGATATTACCGTCATGAATATATGTCACGTATCGCTATCCCATGACTTACGTCACCTCAGTGTGTAAGGTTGTTGACTGATGTCTGTGTCAACAAAAATGGTTCAAATGGCTCTGAGCACTATGGGACTTAACATCTGAGGTCATTAGTGCCCTAGAACCTATAACTACTTAAACCTAACCAACCTAACGGCATCACACACATCAATGCCCGAGGCAGGATTGGAACCTCCGACCGTAGCGGTCGCGCGGTTTCAGACTGTAGCGCCTAGAAACGCTCAGACACTGCGGTCGGCGATGTCTGTGTCAATACGGAATATTCGAAGATTTCAGAATGAGCAAAGAACTATTTCGTTCATAACATTTATACCGACGTACCTTCAAAGCATACAGGAAATGCGTAAAATAAACAATTATACTCAAACGACCTCTCCCTCTCAGAACTGTGGGAAATGAAAAGTATTATACTCTGAAAACTTTGACCAAAGCCACCAAGCTGATAATCCAGTATTTCAATTCCCGTTCGATAACTTGACTATTTTCAGCGTATACAGAACAGATAAAAACCATTCCTACAGATGAAGTAAGGTCTGAGTAATTGTAAAACCGCTTGTCGGGCACTGTTGTAAACACACGGCTAATATGAGAGTAGTGGAATCTGATAATATTCAGTACGATGAAAACTCCGTTCATATTTGTTGGCGGCTGGCAGTGGGTAAACTTCCTACATATTGTATTCCTCTCCAGTGCCACACTTTCCATCGAAGAGTAGCACTTGAAACCTACGTCCTCAATTTTATTTTGAATGTATGCCAATTTCTGTCTTCCTCCACAGCTCCCTCTGGTATCATGGAAATCATTTCCTCGTGTCTTAACAGATGTCTTATCATCCTGTCCCTTATCCTTACCAGTGTTTTCCACATATTCCTTTCCTCTTCGATTCTGGGCAGAACCTCCTCATTCCTTCCCTTATCACTCCACCTAATTTTCAACATTCGTCTGTAACATTGCATCTCAAATGCTTAGATTCTTATCTTTTCCGGTTTCCTCACAGTCCATGTTTCACTACCATACAATTCTTTGCTCCAAGGGTACATTCTCAGAAATTTCCTCCTCAAATTAAGACCCATGTTGGACACTAGTGGACTTCTCTTGGCTAGGATGCTCGTTTTGCCAGTGCTAGTCTGCTTTTGACTTCATCATTGGTCTACCCGCCTTGGGTAATTTTGTTAACTAGGTACCAGGGTTACTTGTCTAATTCCTGATCACCAATTGTGATGTCAAATTTTTCCCTGTTCTCATTTCTGCCACTTCTAATTACGTTCGTCTTCTTCGGTTCACTCTCAGTCCATATTCTGTTCTCGTTAGATTGCTCATTCCATTCTGTAGATCCTTTCACTGAGAACAGCAATGCCGCCAGCGAATCTTATCATTGATCTCCTTTCACCCTGAATTTTAATTCCATTCTTGTACTTTTCACTTGTTTCCATCATTGCTTCTTCGACGCATAGATTGAACAGTAGGGGTTAAAGACTACATCCCCGTGTTACACCATTTTTAATCTTAGCGCTCTTATCGTTGCCTCTTGGTTCCTGTAGATATTGTACACTATCCTTCTGTCCCTATAGCTTACCCCAATTTTTCTCATAATTTCGAACATCTTGCACCATTTTACAATGACGAATGCTTTTTAAGGTCGAAAATCCTATGAACGTATCTTGGTCTTTCTTCACTCTCGCTTCCATTGTGAACCGCAACGTCAGAATTGATCGTCTAGTGCCTTTACTTTTCCTAAAGCCAAACTGATCGTCATCTAACTCAACCTCAACTTTATTTTACATTCTTTTGTGTATTATTCTCGCCAGCAACTTGGATGGATGAGCTGATTATGCCATAATTCTCGCACTTGTCGGTCCTTGAAATTTTCTGAATTGTGTGGATGATGTTTTTCCGAAAGTCAGGTGATTTATCGCCAAACTCAAACATTCTTTACACCTCCGAGAATAGTCGCTTTGTAGCCACGTCCTCCAATATTTTATAAATTGTGCGTTATTCGATCGTAAGTTTCCCATAGCTCTTTTGAATTCTAACACTAGATTCCCTGTCTCCACTATGACGACCCCTGTTTCTTCTTCTATCACATCAGACAAGTCTTCCTCCTTACATAGGTCTTCAGTATACTCTTTCCATCTATCCGCTCTCTCCTCTGTGTTTAACAGTTGCACTCTTAATAATACCGTCCTTTCTTTCGATTTCACCGAAGGTTATTTTGAGTTCTCTGTATGCTGAGTTAATCCTTCCGACAATTACTTCCTTTACGATTTCTACAGATTTAACGTGCAACCATTTCACCTTAGCTTCCCTGCAATTCCTATTGATTTCATTCCTAACTAAACTGTGTTTTTGTGTTTCTTAAGTTCCCTTTACATTTTTGTACTTCCTTCTCTCATCGATGAACTGGGAAATTTCTTATGTTACCCACGGTTTCTTCACAGTTATCTTCCTTGTATCTTTGTTTCCTTTTCCAAGTTCTATGGTTGCCCGTTTTAGAAATGTCCATTTCTCTTCAACTTAACTCTCTACTGAGCTATTCCCCTTCGCAGTGTTTGTAGGCTCAGAGAGCTTAAAACGTATCTCCTCGTTCCTCAGTACTTCTGTACCCCACTTCTTTGGGTACTAATTTTTCTTGACTAATCTCTTAAACTCTTCGTCACTACTACACTGTGATCAGAGTCTATATCTGAGACTTCCTGGTAGATTAAAACGACGTGCAAGACCGAGACTCGAACTCGGGACCTTTGCCTTTCGCGGGCAAGTGCTCTACCATCTGAGCTACTCAAGCACGACTCACAACCCGCCCTCACAGCTTCAATTCTGCCAGTTCCCCGTCTCTTACCCTCCATACTTCACAGAAGCTCTTCTGCGAACCTTGAAGAAGTAGCACTTCTGGAAGAAAGGATATTGCGGAGGCATGGTTTAGCCACAGCCTGGGGAATGTTTCCAGAACGAGGTATTCCTCCGCAGCGGAGTGTACGCTGATATGAAACTTCCTAGCAGATTTCCGGTAAAACGGTGTGTCGGACCGAGACTAGAACTCGGGACCTTTGCCTTTCGCGGGCAAGTGCTCTACTATCTGAGCTACCCAAGCAAACGCCACTGCACGGTGAAAATCTCATTCTGGAAACATCTCCTAGGCTGTGGGTAAGCCATGTCTGCGCAATATCCTTTCTTCCGGGAGTGATGTTCTGCAAGGTTCGCAGAAGAGCTTCTGTGAATTTTGGAAGGTAGGAGACGAGGTACCGGCAGAATTGAAGTGTGAGGTCGGGTCGTGAGTAGTGCTTGGGTAGCTCAGATGGTAGAGCACTTTCCCGCGAAGGGCAAGGATTCCGAGCTCGAGTCTCGGTTGGGCACACAGTTTTAGTCTTCCAGGAGGTTTCATATAAGCGCACGTGCCACTGCAGAGTGAAAATCTCATACTGGGTCTATATATGCTCCTAGGTATGCCTGGCAATCCAGTAGCTGATTTAGGAGTCTCGGCCTAACCATGATGTAATCTAACTGAAATCTTCCCGTATCTCCCGGTCCTTTTCAAGTATAACACTTCCTCTTTTGATTCTTGAAATTGTATTCACTATTACCAGATGAAATTTATTACGGAACTCGTCTTTCTCCTTTCTCATTCTTAATTCCAAGCCCCTATTCTCCCGTAAACCTTTCTTCGACTCCTTCACCGACAACCACACCCTGTCCCCTATGACTATTAAATATCTCCCTTTACGTACAGTATTGTCCGTTCAGTATCTTCATATACTGTCTTGTCCCTTCATCTTCAGCTTGATATCTTTGTCTGTGTTGGTTTGCTGTCGATTCCGATGAGAACAACACTGCCGCTGAAGTGTTCACAATAACACAACCTCTACCCTACCTTCCTCTTTATAACGAATCCTACTCCCAGTATACTTTTTTTCTGCTACTCTTTATATAACCCTAGACTTACCTGACTAGGATCCGTGACGCGAACAGGGCAATCGAGTTGGTCCTACAGATTCTCGATAGGGCTTAAACCTGTGGAGTTTTTTGACCGGGGGAGTACGTTGAACTTCTCCTGATGCTTTGTGAACCATAGGGAGCTGTGTAGCACGTTGGTAGACGCCATCGCACCGAGGACTTTGTAGTAGTAAGGTCTTATGGGACCAAACTACTGAGGTCATCGGTCACTAAGCTTACGCACTACTTAATCTACCTTAAACGAACTTACGCGAAGACAACACAAACACACACACACACACCCATGCCCGAGGGAGGACTGTAACCTCCGCCGGGAGGAGCCGCGCGGACCGTGATAGGGCGCCACAGACAGCGCTGCTATCCCACGCGGAGCACCGCGGAGAAACAATCTGCATGTAGGAGTAAACATGGTCTCGATGGGATTGCGTTGATCCATTGCTCCTACCGGAATATAACAAGTTCATCCACTTAATGCCCTCCAGCCTGGACCCTCTCGACGGTTGTTCCAGGGTGTTTGCTCTAAAACGTTTCACGCCGTGTACGCAAATGGCCAACTGTCCGAGGAGTATGAAACGTGATTCATCTGGAAATGCCATCAATCGCCACACAGTGGACGTCCAGTTGCGGTATTGGCGTGCGAATTCCAGCATCGGTGCGTGAACCAAGCGCCTGCTACGAAGTCCCATACACAACAACGTTCGCTGAACGGTCGTTGACGAGACACTGTCAATAGCCTCTTCGTTCTCAGGGTGGTCAGTCGCTAAGCAGCTGCACGTCTGTTCGCCCGTACATATCTCTGGAGCCTTTGTTCACCCTTGTAATCTACGGTCTCTGGCTCGCCATAGTTGCCTTGGGGCCGGTTTGTTACTGTTGTCCAAGGTTCTCCGCAGTTACCTTCCTTTATCCTTCTGTCTAACATGTGATAGCCTTTTTTCAGGTAATTCAGGTCCTCTTCATCTGACTAGCTGTTGTTGTTTTCATTACTGAAGTATCTTCAGCCTTAGAGAACATAAAGCACGCATCATTATTCTTCATTAATCCCATTAAGTTTATAGGCTGGTTCCACTCTGGCGGTTCTCTTAACTTCACGCTACTCTTCGTCATTACAAAATTGGGATATGAGTCCTATATCTGCTACTGGGTGCACTTTACAAACTAAAATCAGATTTCGGAATATCTATGTCATCTTGATGGAGTGTATCAGGCATCTACATCTACCGCTACATACATATTACGCAGCCCACCGCGTGCTGTTGGGCGGAAGCTTTCTTCTACCACTATTATACGTTTCCGTTCCACTCACAAACAGACCGAGGGAAAAGTAACTGTCTATATGCCTTTGTACAAGTCCTAATTATTCACGTCTTCGTAGTCGTTACACAAACTATACGTTGACGGTAGTGCCATCACTTTGCACTCACAATGGAATAATCCAATCCGAGCTGTCGGAAACCACCGTGAAATTGTTTATGGAGCGAGAATACAACGGAATATATGCACTGTCAAAATTTTAGGTACTTCGATTTAAGTATTTTCTTTAAATTGCTGAAGTTACTCGTTTCTACCGCACCAAGAAACGCTTATAAGAGCGGTTTGTACAGCCCTTCTTGGCTAGCAAGGGATCAGCCATGACAAGAGAACATAGCGCCGCTTGGAGATAATGTCTGGAGTGACATAAGCGACATTGTGGCACCTAAACCATGTAAAATATGTCACATATCATTAATGTTTTGAATGAAAGGCAGCTTGTACCGACATTACACTGCCGCATATACGGGGTGTTACAAAAAGGTACGGCCAAACTTTAAGGAAACATTCCTTACACACAAAGAAAGAAAATATGTTATGTGGACATGTGTCCGGAAGCGCTTACTTTCCATGTTAGAGCTCATTTTATTACTTCTCTTCAAATCACATTAATCATGGAATGGAAACACACAGCAACAGAACGTACCAGCATCACTTCAAACACTTTGTTACAGGAAATGTTCAAAATGTCCTCCGTTAGCGAGGATACATGCATCCACCCTCCGTCGCATGGAATCCCTGATGGAGAATGGCGTATTGTATCACAGCCGTCCACAATACGAGCACGAAGAGTCTCTACATTTGGTACCGGGGTTGCGTAGACAAGAACTTTCAAATGCCCCCATAAATGAAAGTCAAGAGGGTTGAGGTCAGGAGAGCGTGGAGGCCATGAAATTGGTCCGCCTCTACCAATCCATCGATCACCGAATCTGTTGTTGAGAAGCGTACGAACACATCGACTGAAATGTGCAAGAGCTCCATCGTGCATGAACCACATGTTGTGTCGTACTTGTAAAGGCACATGTTCTAGCAGCACAGGAAGAGTATCCCGTATGAAATCATGATAACGTGCTCCATTGAGCGTAGGTGGGAGAACATGGGGCCCAATCAAGACATCACCAACAATGCCTGCCCAAACGTTCACAGAAAATCTGTGTTGATGACGTGATTGCATAATTGCGTGCGGATTCTCGTCAGCCCACACATGTTGATTGTGAATCGAGGAAGTACAGTACATACTGACGAAACTAAAATGAGCTCTAACATGGAAATTAAGCGTTTCCGGACACATGTCCACATAACATATTTTCTTTATTTGTTTGTGAGGAATGTTTCCTGAAAGTTTGGCCGTACCTTTTTGTAACAAACTGTATAATTCTTATAAAGGCGATTACCAGAAGAAAATTAATCAAGGCAGTGTTTCATAGTACAATATAGACGACTTCCATCAGTACTCACTTAAATTTATTGAAATGAAATATTCTCTGCCCTTACATCATTTTAATATATATCGTAGTAACAATGAAACAGTTCCTTGTTTATGCCCCAAAGTTGCCACAATAAAGCGAAGTGCCACTTGAATGAAGAAAGGAAACATTTTCCTTACACCAGACACACTTGACGAATGGAAAATTAATGCTTTCAGGCACATCGCAATAATTACTATTCTTATTTAGATAGAGCTGCGGTAGAGTAAGAATTGGCCCTTGTCGTTCCTCAGCTTACTGTGCTGCAAACCCAGCATGCTTAATGTCATTTGTAGAACATATCGATGCAAGCTGTAATGCACAAATTACTAAAATCTAAGAATACTGCCCGCATCTCGTGATCGTGCGGTAGCGTTCTCGCTTCCCGCGCCCGGGTTCCCGGGTTCGATTCCCGGCGGGGTCAGGGATTTTCTCTGCCTCGTGATGGCTGGGTGTTGTGTGATGTCCTTAGTTAGGTTTAAGTAGTTCTAAGTTCTAGGGGACTGATGACCATAGATGTTAAGTCCCATAGTGCTCAGAGCCATTTTTAAGAATACTATCCTCCTGACAAAACATCAAATGACACGGAACAATCGGAAATTTCTCGGCAGTGTCCTTAAAAATACTTTCCACAGACGAAAAACTTCTTTATCGAGAGTCACATTGGTTGTTCCAGCTGGAATCTGAATTAAACCAAATCTTTACGTCGTCCTCCGGAAAGACCGAGCTATCGTTATGTCCAGCCCAAAAGTTCCACAAAAGCAATGTATTGACTTCTGCAACTGGTTACAAGCCGCATAGAATAAAATTTTAAAAAAATTGTTTCCTATTTTTCCAGATTTTGATAGGTCGATTAAAAGACTTTTTTGTCACTGAACAGTCCTTTTTATTTTTTGTTGCTAATGTGCCTTGAGGTCCCTGAAGATTTCCGATTAAAAAATAAAACGGGAACAGACACCGTCCGAATAGGCCTTAAAGGCCCTACGGTACCGACCGGTCGCCATGTCGTTGTCAGCCATTACGAGTCACTGGACGCGGATACAGAGGGGCATGTCGTCAGCACACCATTTTCCCTGCCGTCGTCAGTTTTCGAGGCTAATACTGCTGCTCCTCAACCAAGTAGCTCCTCAAGTGGCCTCACAAGGGCTGAGTGCACCCCGCTTGACAACAGCACTCAGCAGACCCGGACGGTGACCCATCCAAGAGCTAGACAAGGGCGACGACGCTTAACTACGGTGATCTGACGGGAACCGGTGTTACCACTGTTTGATTTCTTTTCTTAACCAGGTCGAAGAAGAGCTGAAGTCAGCCATGCTCACCTCAATGGCGATTCGCAGACCTTAGACTCGTCGTTTCCTACCGGTACCGGAGCATTTCCGCTCAGGAGTCGCTCTACATGCTTCATACCCCTTGAAAACCCCTCTAAAGAACTGCTGTTCGTGTATTTATTCCACTTTACTGGTTAATGTTAGTTATTATTGGAGGCAGGGGGGGGGGGGGGGATGAGACTTTGTGGGCATCCAACGCAGTAAATCTTTCGTATAGTTCTTCTTTCACAGTCTTGCAAGTTTCATTTTCGTGCATTTTTATTACTTTGTGTAAGTTTTTCTTCCATTTATACAGATCACAGTCAGATTTTGCGAAATAAAGCTAGGTTTCCAAATTGATTAACATTAAGCTCTGCATAGTGAATATTAATTCAGTTTTATCTACATTGTTAACACGTACTCTTGTGCGAAGGCAACTGGTAACTGCAGACAACTGTGTGAGAAAAATTATCAGCGAGAACTGAAATCCGGTTTATGAAATTACGACTGCGCCGAATCGTGTTATCTGTTTAGCCGGCCGCGGTGGTCTCGCGGTTCTAGGCGCGCAGTCCGGAACCGTGCGACTGCTACGGTCGCAGGTTCGAATCCTGCCTCGGGCATGGATGTGTGTGATGTCCTTAGGTTAGTTAGGTTTAAGTAGTTCTAAGTTCTAGGGGACTGATGACCACAGCAGTTGAGTCCCATAGTGCTCAGAGCCATTTGAACCATTTTTTTGTTATCTGTTTATCGATGGGCCGCCAACCAAGGATATGCACCTCCCATGTTGCACATGCGCAGTCTGCTGCACCTCTGGTAGGGTTATACATATTTTCACCCGCTTCGGGAGCTACGAATTTGGCAGTTTTCAGCATTCCTTTTTAAATATTTGCGATGCATCTTAGCAGCTAAAATTCACAGGGTCTTTTGCAGTGTGTCCTTACTAGGCTATATAAAAAATTTCAGGGCATGTTTCGACATGTCGGATTGGACCATTCCTTTGTCAGCTTCAAACGGCGGCTCTCCAAATTTTCTAATGATGTTTCGTGAAAAGAGCATCCTCTACCCTCCAATGAGGAATGAAGGAGGATTGGGCTTAACATTCCGTCGACATCGAGGTCATTAGACTGCCCTCCAGGGATTCCACTGGAGGTGATGAAGGATCTCCGTAGTACTCACGCGTTGATCTAACTTACTGGTAACAAATCTAGCAGCACGCCTCTGAATGTTTCGATGCCTTCCTTTAATCCAGCTTGGTCAGGATCCAAAACATTCGAACAGTGTTCGAGAATGAGTCGCACTAGAGTTCCGTGCACTGCCTCCTTTACAGATGAGTCACACTTTCCTAAAATTCTCCCAATAGACCAAAATCGCTTTGCAGCATTACGTCTAGATATTTTATCGAGGCGATTGTGTCAAGTTTTATTCGAAAATTACGGAATTGTGTTTCCCACTCTTCTGTATTAACATAGATATTTATACATCTGGAGCAAGCTGGCGTACATCTCTCAAACTAGGAATTTTGTATCCATCTGCAGTCACTTCTTCGTGGGTATCACATCGTCATCTGTAAACAGCCGCAAATTTCTGCTCACCCTGTCCGCCGAATCATTTATGTTTATATAAAGTAATACCGATCCAATCACACTCCCCTGGAGCATCCTAACGTTACCCTAGTCTCTGATGAACACTCGCCTGCAGCGACACCGTACTGAATTCTATTACTGAAGAAATCTTCGAGGCACTCAAATATCTGGAAATCTACTCCTTATGCTCGTACAGCCTGCAGAGGGACACCGTGCCAAACACTTTCCGGAAATCTAGAGACATGGAATTTGCCTGTTGCCCTTCACCCACGGTTTACAGGAAGTCAAGTGAGAAAAGGGCAAGCTGAGTTTCGCACTAGCGATGCTTTCTTAATCCGTGGTAATGTGATTACAGAAGCTTTCCTTCTGTAGGAAATTTACTATATTGGAGCTGAGAACATGTTCAAGAATTCTGCAGCATACCGTTGTTAAGGATATGGATATGTAATTTTGCAAGTCTATTCTTCTACCATTCTTATATAGAGGAGTCAGCTGTGCTTTCTTTTTCAGTCACTAGAGACTTTGCACTGGGCGAGAGATTCGCGATACATGCGAGCTTCTGGCCTTTTAGAAGTACGCCGCGTGGGATTAGCCGAGCGGTCTGGGGCGCTACAGTACTGGACTGTGCGGTTGGTCCCGGCAGAGGTTCGAGTCCTTCCTCGGGCATGGGTGTGTGTGTTTGTCCTTAGGATAATTTAGGTTAAGTAGTGTGTAAGCTTAGGGACTGATGACCTTAGCAGTTAAGTCCCATAAGATTTCACACACATTTGAACATTTGTTTTAGAAGTACACCTACTCTTGTTACGATCCTTCAACATTGTATGTTACTTTATAGGATCTGAGTCTGAGCTTGTGTATACGTCCACCAACAGATGATAACTTACAGCCAATTCTTGCGGCTGCCTGGAAGGTTAATCGTGGTAATGAATATCGATTGCTATCTTTGTGCTCTCCTGTCTGTCCTGTTTGCGCCTAAGACTAGGTTCAGGAATAGATTCGCCTTAATATGACAGCTTCTAGTCATCATCTGGAGTCCGCCTTCCAGCAGGCTGTGCCTGTTGCTAATCGGTAGTCAGTTGCAAGAGAGACTGAGGCGGCAGGCGACACTGGTATCTGGACGAAGGGCCACCTAGTGACAACAGCGTAGGACTATGTGCCAAGGTCTGAGCTGCAATGGTGGCTAGGGGGTCCGTTCGACACCTCAGAAACTTGCAGTGTTCGCTGCGTCTGAAATTACTTAGAATTCTTTATCCACTGGTTTCTACGAGTAAGCGAAGGGAATGTAGCAAGGACTTTAATGGTACCTCTAGTGAAAAACTGGGATGTGAGAGTGGTATTCCGAGATAGTACTGCTAGGCCGATTTGAAGGTGTAGCGAACGTGTGTTTCTAAGCACGATAATGCTGAGGATGGTAGTTTCGATTACTTTTACACTTCAGCCATGTTTGGCGGTTTATCAGATCCTTAAGTATATGGGACTTTCTCGCTGCCAATGATAAACGTTAGTAAAATTAATTTGAGAATAGCATAAATATACTCTGAGTATCCACGTGTCAAGATTTTGTGATTACCTGCTTGTTGTCAGTGGGTTTCAGGTAGTTACGCTCGTGTGGTGTTTATATGTGTACGCCTCGCGGTCCTCTTAAACGCCGATAAATTAGACGGAGGAGCAGATGTACAATATGTGTATGTCGCTAATCAAAGTTATAACAGAAGATTTCCGCAGTGGATGTACACTTCTCCAGAACGTGTGTAGTGGCTATTGCTTTATAACGTGCTTGCTCAAATTTGGTTGATGGAAGTGCTGAAAGAAACTGTATCGTCGGTCGGAACACTGGGTCTTCTGTACGGTGTTGGTGCAGAAGGACCTTTACACTCACATCAGCTGGCGGGCAGTGAGTGGCTCTGTTGCAGATGAGCCCCCTTGTAATGATAAATACCAGATTTAGGTCTGTACGCTTGGGAGAGGAAAGGCAGAAATATCACTGGCTCAGTTTTGCGAGCGAGATAGAAGTGCTATCGGCAGATTGACGAGGACTAGACTTCAAGAATAGGCTGAAAACGTACTCATCTGGAGATTCTGCTCACCGTCCCCGAGATCATGTATTGAAATTTGTCATACTCTGTTTGATTTAGTGTGATTTCTTAAATGGTTAGTGAATTTATGTTTTTAGTACTATGAAATTAAGTTTTCTGGAAGTATGACCCCCGGTAATGAACTTTTTGAAGTAATAAGGATTAAGGCAGGGGGCCCTTTGAAGTATGAAATGTCTTATAGGGCTGTGTCAAACATCTGTTCCAAAAAATAATTAAGCATTGTGAAACTGAGGATACTACGTTTCTTTCTTATCTGTTTATGTGGGTATTGATGTAATCTGATGTGAAGATTTTATATTTTACTTTTTGGTTAAGTAAGTGTTCAGAGGAGTGTGTGTTAACCAGAGGCCTTTAAATGTGTAAAGCGGTAGTTACTATGGAATAACATTCAATTTTTAAGGTTCAGTTTTAAATAAAAGTTGTTATGTTTCTGGATCTAGAGTGTGATTTTGAAGAGATTAATAAATGGCTCCATGCACTCTTTTCCCTGGTTCGAAGAATAGCTTTAATTTTACGGCACAGGACCTACCAGCTTTCGCCTCATTACAGCAACACACCTACACAATACGCTCTCACTTGAGGCAATTGAATTACGTCAAAATGCTACCAAGCATTTAGGCCTGGGAAAGCTGTTATTTAGCCCACTAGCACGCAGGTTATTACGGAAACTTGGAGTGCTTCTCGCTTGATAAATTTATTGCTACCTGTGCGTAGTAGCCAACACCACAAACCATAAATCGGTATCGTTTTCCTTCGTATTCTGCGTGAAATTAACTCACGAACTTTACACAAGAACAGCTTAAAATTACTCGTGCCAATAACACAATGTAAATGTATTTTGTGTGTGCTACGCTGGTCCTGAATTACATAAATCTGAATACTGCATCTACCATTAAAGAGTTTACTGTGCAGCTTTAAAGCATGTGAATAATAGATAGGTATTCAAAAGGTATGGACGAAAAGAACTTTCGCATAATGTGTCATTGCTAAGTTACATAGCTCTATCAAAAGAGGACCATGTGTAGAAAGAATTACTGCAGAATAGTATAGAAGGTAGCTGCAGTAATTACACAACGAGACGTATAGAAATGACACATTCAAATACAATAATTACACTGAGCTCACAGCCATTTGTGATGGGCCCCTGGACATTGCAAATGGCGGGAAATCGCTTTCAATAGGGTGTATGAGTAGCACAGATGGCAGTACATATTCTACAACGTACTCCCATGTTATGTTAACCGGGGATCTAGAAACGACGGAGAGGCTCCGTCCCCGCTGCAGCCGCAGTGGTCCGCAACCCCACGACGACTGCCGCAGTCCACTTCAGCCCTTCGCCGCCCCACACCGAACCACTCTTTCAGGGTTATTGTGCGGTTCGGCCCCCGGTGGACACCCCAGGGAACGTCTCACACCAGACGAGTGTAACCCCTATGTTTGCGTGGTAGAGTAATGGTGGTGTACGCGCACTGCCTTGGCCTTGTAGTCCCGTTAAAAGTGGTTTACTATTATACCCGCTGATTGACGTGGGTGCCTTCTTGCCTGTTGTGTAATGCAATTGACCGTGGTCCACCACCTCCTCTCCGTAAAGCAGTGTTGTTCGGATCGCTCCCTGTGGACGTGAGACAATTCTGTGAGCAATACCGAACACCTGGGCTACACTAACCACACGTCGCCTTCTTCCAGTTGCTCAACAGCTCTTACACATGTCAAATCATACAAGTGTTATTATGAAGAACCCCACCATCGTGCCCCGAAACTGCTCGCTAATTAACAGAGGGTGTCTATCACCGTTTCTCCAACTGCCTCGTATTGCAGTGCGAGCTCCATTTGGCACTACAGTCACGCTGACCTCATGGCATGTGAAGTCCTGCTTTCTGTGCACAACTGGGAGATCTATATCACCATGCTCCCGCACTCTCGTTCATATCCACCAAGTAGTTAATACATTATGGTACTTCATGTGCTTCGTACCTAAATTTTGCAGAACAGGGCGCAAGGTACCGATACCAACTGGTCACTAGCGGGAAAACACTTACACTGAGAAACTAAGTGGCATCATCATGCCGACCGGTGTTAGGCGAGCAGTGGTAGTTTCATCTGGTGACTTCAGTTTTATATTTTATGGAAAGAACGACCATGAGAGCAGTTTTTTTATTATTTTTATTGGTTGTGACATTGATTTTATCAGATGGTCTGCCTCATATGCCATGATGTCCATATGGTTTTATAAATGTTAATCCACGTTTCAGATCTGATGTTGGCATCTTCATAGTGCTGAAACCGGTCATGCAATAAACGATTCAAGCGATCATGGCTTTTAATTATTTTAAGTTCCAGAAAGGACCAGATATTATATTTTGTAATTCTCCCGGCTCCATGAATGCAGCTGAAACCTCCTGATTGTTTTTCATGGCATAGTCGTCCGCCGCGCCTAACGCACTTCGTCTGAGCAGCTGGAGCCGAAGTCCCTCGGAGCATGTCGGAATCGTTCGGAACACTGCACGACGCCCGTCGCCAGACACACTTCTTTTGAATTGGCCAGTTTTGAGAGAAAATTTCCTTAATGAGGGTGAAGATGAATGTGCAACGATAATTTGATAAGCCTTAGAATATGAGAACAGTCTCCATTATACTGCTGCTATTTTGTACACAACATAACGAAAATTTGTGAGACTTCTATTAAAGAACAGGAAAGTGACTATACTCCTTCGCTGAACTAAGTACGATTATGACAGAATTTCGGACCAAAATTGCCAACGGAAAAATGACAAGTTCTACAGACAGTTAGCGATGCAATGTCTGAAGAAGTTGATGGTTGGAGATCAAAGTACCTGGATTATATGAATAAGTAGTGCGAATATGGCGACTCCATTTACAAGAAAATGAACATTTTGACAATTGATGAAGAAATTGATTGGAAATAATTACAAGAGCTGACTGCTTCTCTGAACTGTAGGATGTTCGTGAAGCTGTGATGAGTAATACACAGAGGGTAGCCCTACCCTGAGCAAAATTTTTTGCAAAATTTAAAGATGGCGCTGGAAAAGAAATAAAAAACCATCGCTTTATCTCTTCCTGTCGCAAACACCACCGCTGACCTTGTTTTAGCATTATTAACAAACTTTTGTCAAACAGTTGCAATCGGCTAAATGGAGCCCATGTCAAATCTGAAGTACAGGAATCCGCCAATTTCAAGTTCTACTGTACAGAAACTTATGATTTTATTGTTGCTAATCCAAAGGTAATACAACAAACATAGAATGTAAAAAAAAATCAAACAAAAAATATTTAATTTCCTTTGATTTCTTAGACTGAAGGTCCAAAGAAACATTTACACCTGCCAAATATCGGTAGCAGAAGTGCCGCATCACGACGTAGCATGGACTCGCCTAACGTCTGAAGTAGTGCTGCACGTTTTTTAGATTAAAGTCAGCTGACAGGTATACATGCTTAAAGGAAGTCCCTCAAACAAACGGCTCACCTTCAGAGGACGTCATGTTTCCAAGTAGAGAAGGAATTAGCATATTGCATCAAAATATGAGAGGTATTAAAGATAAAGTTAGTGAACTGCTTATAGATGATGACTCTGAAATTATTGGTATATCGGAGCACCACTTAAATCATTTGACAACTCAGAGGCTTCCTTTATCAGGATACAGATTAGCTGGCTGTTTTTCAAGGAGCCCCTTGCGGTGTGGGGGAGTGGCTCCGTATGTAAAAATCAGTATTCAATTTGAGTCCATAGACGTATCACGACACTGCACTGAACAGATATTTGAATGCTGTGCAGCATTAGTTGAATTTAGTGAAACTAAACGTCTAATTGTTGTTGTTTATTGGTCCCCTATGACTTCAGAGCATTTCTGCTCAAGCTATAGAGGGTTCTTGATTCACTATGTAGGAAGTACCAGAAATTAGTTCATGTGGCGACTTCAATGTAAATTTTGTGTATGCTAAAGTCATGTCATCTGAGGCAAATTCTGTTTTTCCTAACTAGGGTCCAGGTGAACAGTAGCACAGCCATAGACAATATTTTTATTCATTCTTCATTACTAGATGGGCATTCTGTTAGTAAAAGGGTGAATGGCCTTTCAGACCATGATGCACAAATCTTAACACTAAAAGGCTTTTGTACTCAAACAACTGTCACATATAATTACAAACTATGTAGGCAAGTTAATCCAAATTCAATAGAGAGTTTTTTAAACCTCATCAAGGAACAAGAGTGGCAGGATGTTTATAGTGTCGATAACATAGATGACAAATATAATGCTTTCCTTAACACATTTCTCATGCTCTTTGAGAGTTGCTTTCCATTAGAACGTTCTAAACGTGGTACTAACAGTAATAGGTAGCCTGGGTGGCTGACTAGTGCGGTAAGGATATCAAGTAGAACATAGCGGCAATTGTATGAAAATGTTAGAAGAAGTCACAATAAATCTATAGTATCCCATTACAAACAGTACTGTAAGGTGCTTAAAAATGTTATTAGGAAGGCAAAAGTATGTGGTATGCAAATAGAATAGCTAATTCACAGGATAAAATTTAAACCATTTGGTTAGTTGTGAAGAAAGTGTCTGGTCAGGAATACAAGGTCGACGATATGAAGTCAGTTCGTAGTAAAAACATTTCTGCTAGTGGTAAATCAAATATATGTGCAGTGTTTAACAATCATTTTCTGTGCACAGGTAGTGAATTAAATAAAAATTTAGTTTCTGCAGGGAATCATATAACTCTTTTGGCAAATCCCTTCCTGAGACTATTGTCTGAAATACTCCTCTGTGATTCAGACAAGGGGGAGATAAAGTCAATAATTAAATCACTGAAGACTAAGGACTCCCATGGATACGGTCTCGTGCCTAGCAGAATATTACTGTGCAGCACATGTTAACCCTGTATTTAGCCATATTTGTAATTTTTCCTTTAGGAATGGTCAGATTCCTGAACGAATAAAGTACTCAGTGGTAAAGCCGCTTTATAAAAAGGGAGCAAAGAACAATGTAGACAATTTTAGACCTATTTCTATGCTATCAGTGTTTGCTGAAGTTATTGAAAACGCTGCGTATGTAAGGATAATTGAGCATTTTATATCACGCGATTTGTTATCAAATGTACAGTTTGGTTTTAGACGTCGTTTAACAAGTGAAACTGCTATATTCTCTTTGCTCTGTGAGATACTGGATGGGTTAAACAACAGATTTCGAACGCTAGGCATATTTTTTGATTTAACTAAGGCATTTGATTGTGTTGATCACAAAATATTGCAATAGAAATTGGACCACTACCGAATACGGGGAGTAGCTCACAGTTGGTTCACGTCTTACTTTAGCAACATACAGCAAAAGACCATTATTCACAACGTTGAGAATGGCTGTGATGTGGGGTCTCAGTGGGGTACAGTCAAGTGGGCGTTGGGAGGGGAGGGGGGTGCCCCGGGAATCAGTTTGCGGCCACTCCTGTTCCTTATTTATGTAAATGATATGCCCTCTAGAATTACGGGCAAATCTAAAATATTTCTGACGACACTAGCTTGCTAGTAAAGGAAGTTGTGTGCAACGTTGGCCCAGTTTGAAATAGTGCAGTCCATAACCTAACTTCATGACCTGTAGAAAATAAACTGAGGCCAAATCAAGGTGAGACTCAGTTTTTACAGTTTCTAACAAACAATTCGACAAAACCTGACGTATTAATTTCAGAGAATGGGCATATGATTAGTGAAACTGAACAGTTCAGATTTCTAGGTGTTCAGATACATTGTAAAATGTCATGGAAAGCCCAAGTTAAGGATCTTGTTCATAGACTTAATGCTGCTATTTTTACTATTCGAACGGCATGTGAAATGAGTGATCGTTCGAAAGGAAAATTAGTCTCCTTTGCTTACTTTCATTCGCTTATGTCGTATGGTATTATATTTTGGGGTAACTCTTCCCATTCTAAAAGGAAATTTTTGGTTCAGAAACTGGTGGTCCGGGCAATAAGTGGTGTAAGTTCATGAACCTCTTGTTGACCCCTGTTAACTAGTCTGGGTATTCTGACATTGGCCTCTCAATATATATATTCCTTACTGTCATTTCTTGTTAACAATAGTATCTTATTCCCAAGAATAAGCAGCTTTCACTCAGTTAATACTCGGTTAGAAATCAAACCTGTATTTGGCTCGGACGTCCTTAACTCTTGTGCAGAAAGGTGTGCAATATACTGCTGCATCCGTTTTCAGTAAGATACAGCTCGAATTCAAAAATCTTAGCAGTAATCCACGCGCTTTCAAATCGAAAGTGAAGAGTTTCCTCATGGGTCACTTCTTCTATTCTGTCGAGGTGTTCCCTCACAAATTAAGCTGATTCTTGTTGTATTGTTGATTGCGTTTACTTAAACTTATGGATTGACTTTTTTCTGGTTCATAAACATTTATTTTTATCTCTTATTACTTTTATATTGTAATTTCATGTATGACAAGTTCCATGACCTTAGAGATTCACTCCTCAATTTGGTCCTACGGAACTTGACGTGTAAATGAAATAAAATAAAATCTCTTTAGAACAGCACGTTACAATGCATTCCAGGTATGCTCAATAATGTTCATGTCTTTGGAATTTGGTGGCCAGCAGAAGTGTTTAAACTCAGAAGAGTTTTCCTGGAGCCACACAGTAGCAATTTTGGACCTAGGGTGTGCCACATTGTCCTGCAGGGACTGTCGAAGTCCGTCGGAATGCACAGTGGACATGAATGGATGTAGGTGATAGACAGGATGCTGACCTACATGTCACCTGTCAGGATCGTATCTAGACGTATCAGGAGTCACATATCACTCCAACTGCACTCGCGCCACACCATTACAGAGCATCCGTCAGCTTGAACAGTTCACTGCTGACATACAGGGTCCACGGATCTATGAGGCTGTCTCCATACGCGTTCTCGTCCATCCGCTCGATACAATTTGAAACGAGACTCGTCCAACCAGTCAATATGTGATCAACAATCCAATGTCGGTGTTGACGGATCTAGGCGAGGCGTGAAACTTTGTGTCGTACAGTCGTCAAGGGCACACGAGTGAGCCTTTGGTTCAATGACGTTTCGTTGAATGTTTCGCACGCTGACGCTTACTGATGGCCCAGTATGGAAATCTGCAGCAATTTGCGGAAGGGTTGCACTTCTGTCACGCTGAAAGATTCTCTTAAGTCGTCGTTGGTGACGTTGTTTCAGGATCTTTTTCCGGCCGAAACGATGTCGAATATCCAAGGTACACTCGTGAAATGGTCGTTGGGGGAAATCCCCACTTCATCGCTACCTCGGAGATGGTGAGCCCCATCGCTCGTGCGCCGACTATAACACCAGGTTCAAACTAACTTAAATCTTGATAACCTGCAATTGTAGCAGCAATAACCGATGTAACAACTGCGCCAGGTACTTGTTATACTCGTATAAGCGTTGCCGACCGCAGCGCCGTATTCTACCTGTTTACATGTCTCTGTATTTGAATATGCATGCCTATACTAGTTTCTTTGGCGCTTCAGTGTACTTCTTATACCAGATTTTTGAAAGGCAGAGTTGGCAACCGTAACCAAAATGTGGGGAATCCGCCCACCTCACTCACACCCCCCACCACCAACCCCCAATTACATCGTACATTCTTCGGCGGATGCGGGAGAAGCAGTGCAGTGTGGAACGAGCGACCAATGATGGCGGTCGGGGTACGACTACAATGCGAAGTTAATGAATGTATGAAGTAATTCTAAAATTCTGACAGAAGCTTAGCAAATCTAAACACACCGAAAAAAGTTTTGCATCAAAAAAAGTTTTGCATCAAAAAAAGTTTTGCATCACCGCGGTTCCGAGAGTTCCGGAATTTGTACAGAAAATTGGAATAGAGATCAACATAAACATCATTTCCGACATTTTTATTCCTCAGGAAAACCACACATTGCATGTTGTACCACCATACAGCGAGACCCTCAGAGGTGGTGGTCCAGATTTCTGTACACACCGGTACCTCTAATACCCAGTAGGACGTCCTCTTGCATTGGTCCATGAATGTATTCGTTGTGGCATACTATCCACACGTTCATCAAGGCACTGTTGGTCCAGAATGTCCCACTCCTAAACGGCGCTTTGACGTAGATCCCTCGTAGTGGTTGGTGGGTCACGCCGTCCGTAAACAGCCGTTTTCAATCTATCCCAGGCATGTTCGATAGGGTTCATGTCTGGAGAACATGTTGGCTACTCTAGTCGAGCTATGCATTTTTTCTGAAGGAAGTCATTCACAAGATGTGCACGATGGAGGCGCGAATTGTCGTTAATGAAGACGAATGCCTCGCCAATATGCTGCCGATAAGGTTGTACTGTCGGTCGGAGGATGGCATCCACGCATCGTACAGCCGTCAGGGCGCCTTCCATGACCAACAGCTGCGTACGTCGGTCACACATAATGCCACCCCAAAACTGGAGGGAACCTCCGCCTTGCTGCACTCGCTGGACACTAAGGCGTTCAGCCCGACCCAGTTGCCTCCAAACACAATGATTATCTGGTTGAGGGCATATGTGAAATTCATCGGGGAAGAGAACGTGATGCCAGTCCTGAGCGGTCCATTCGGCATGTTGTTGAGCCCATCCGTACTGCATTGCATGGTGTCGTGGTTGCAAAGATGGACCTCGCCATGGACGTCGGGAGTGAAGTTGCCCATCATGCAGCCTATTGCCTACAGTTTGAGTCGTAACACGACGTCCTGTGGCTGCACGAAAAGCATTATTCAATATGGTGGCGTTGCTGTTAGTGTTCCTCCGAGTCATAATTCGTAGGTGGTGGTCATCCACTGCATCAGTAGCCCTTGGGTGGCCTGTGAGAGGCATGTCATCAACAGCTCTTGTCTCTCTGCATCTCCTCCATGTCCGAACAACATCACTTTGGTTCACTTCGAGACGGCTGGACACTTCCCTTGTTGGGAGCCCTTCCTGGCACAAAATAACAATGCGGACGCGATCGAAGCGCGGTATTGACCGTCTAGGCATGGTCCAACTACAGACAACACGAACCATGTACCTCCTTCCTGGTGGAATGACTGGAACTGATCGGCTGTCGGACCCCCTCCGTCTAATAGGCGATGCTCGTACATGGTTGTTTACATCTTTGGGCGGGTTTAGTGACATCTCTGAACTGTCAAAGGGACTGTGTCTGTGATGCAATGATACAATATCCACAGTCAACGTCAGGTGTTCTGGGAACTGGGGTGATGCAAATTTTTTTTGTGATTTGTGTATTTGCAAGAAATTGCAAGTTATACGTGTAACTGAGATCACAGAATATTACATGCCTTGCCGATGGTTCAACGTTACTATGATGGGCATTGATATCATTCGATACTGGAAGGAGTTATATTGGGAGCCAGTGAGCCAGTGAGCCCTTAAGACAGTAAAGTTCAAGTTGAATTTTACTATGTGACTAGATGGAGTGAGAGCTGTCAATCTGCATATTAGTCAGATTAGGCCGTAACATTCATTACGAATAAGAAGATAGGACTGAGAACAAGTTACTGGTAACAGTTCAGTGATAGGGTTGCTCCCATAAGATTCGACAGTAAACCAACATCAACAACAAGAGTTCAGATATACATGCAGAGGTCACAAGCACAAAATGAAGAGATAAAGAAAGGAGGATACTAAACAGACAATTCAGTATGCAAACGGAGATGAAAATTTAATAATAACTTGAGACTGGATTGATCTTTTAGAAGATGGAAAAGGAGGAGTTGCAGGGGAATACTGATGTGGCAGTAGGAATAAGAGAGGAGAATTCAATCCTGCAATAAATGTTTGTAATAGGAGGATATATACTTGGCAAAAGCCATGGAGATATGGGAGGATTTCTGCTCGATTACATTACGGTCAGAAAGAGATTCCCAGATCAGATATTGGATAGTATAGCGTGCCGAGGAGCAGATAAATATTCAGATCACACTGCAGTAGTGATGAAGAGTAGACTGAAGTTTAAAAGATTACTTAGGTAGACACAGATCCCAAAGAAGTTTTGAAGAACCATATGAAAGAATCACTGTGGAATGTAGTGAGATAGAAAAGTATTGAGGAATGATGATACCTGTTTGAAGTTCATTAAAGATGTGGATGTTGTGGCTAATACAGCAGGCCATCGTAATTTATTATTTACTAAACAAATCAATTGGTAATGGTGATTGTTGCCGACTTACATGGTGGGCTTTAATCAAAACAATATTTCAATGAATTTTGATTTACAATAAAATGCTTTTGTGGAGTTGTCTCTTTCATCATTACATGCTGTTGCATGTTTTTTTAATAATATTTTTAAAGCATTTTTTAAAAATGAAATTTGAAAAATATTCTTAACCTACGTTCATATTTCTTTTAAAATGCAATTGCTTTCAAATTACTGTTATTCCATAACATCTACAAAATTGAATCGCACTAATCCTGTGTGCCTCATTGTCTTTACATGTTACACTAAAATTAGAACATTTATACACAAAAATACACTACATAAACTTAACCTACTATTCACTTATGTAAAAGTTGCTCTACTGTGCGAACTTCTTTAAGTCTTTGTTAGCATTTTTCTTATTTCCTTTGTAACTTCCTCCTTCTTTGAAAAAGGGATGGTGTAGTTTGCGTGACAGAAAGTATCGTGAGGTACCACTTCGATGTTACAGGTGTAGCCCTCGATAACACTGTTTTTTTTCCGAAAACACATTATCATAATCTGTAAGTAGCTGAGTCAGTTCGTTTTCTTGTGCTTCAGTCAAATATTCAGACTCCATGACTTTCATGGCTATCAGTTTCCTTTTTTCCTCTCTTTCTTCAGTAATAAACTCTTGATAATGTGCTTGTCTTGTACTTAAGTCAGAATATAAATTCATTACTCGTATGCCTTCGAATCTAGACTGAAAGCTCCGGCAATATTTACCGTGCACTTCCCGTGTCTTCAACAATGGCAAAATTACACGTCTACCCTTAGTCATAAGGCTTACTTCCCCGCACAAGGTTGATTTTTGCGTTCCCCTGTCGTAAAAATTCCATTCCCAGGATGCAAGCAACACCTAATCCCTTAACTACTAGGAACGAGCTCTTCATTGCTTCATTTCCTACAATAAACTCGACTTGCACCTGGTGCTTTAAGATATGAGATTGTGCACCTATTGCACCTGTTACACGACAATTCTTCACTGGCAATACTGGTATTATATTATTTTGACTCTAGTACTTGTAAAGATTTGCACTCATGACATTGGTTGACGCTATTATCTGTATTGGTGCTCCGTACGTATCTGTCTGCAATATAGCCTGCACAACACTTTTGTCGGTTCGATTACATTTCTGCGGTATATCTTCAAGTTCCTTTTCTATTTTTATTCCCTCATAGTATCTCAGCATACAAAGTTTATTGCTGTCATCAGTGAATGTGCCCTCACTACACCATTATGCAGCCAACAACGGAGAGCGTACTGCGGCTGTTTTTAGTTTAACGGATGAGCATTAGTGGGTTGACAGTTGTCTGTCACTTCCACTAATTTCACATTGTGGTTCTGGTTGTTGTTGTTGCTACTGTTGAGTTGGCCGCCCTGCCTCGCCGATGGTGTATTTTGATACTCTGAGTGGCTCTGGTTTTGCGGTGATCGGTTGTAACTTCCTGACATGTTCTGTGATGGACCTGGGTTGGCGTTCCATTGTGGCGCTGTGTTTTGTTGCCACTGTGGTGTCGGTTCACTATAACCACGCCACTGGTTTCGGTTGTTCCGCCATTGCGGATTGCCGTTACCATTATATCCACTAGTCATACGTCCATCATGATGTATCTTCCGATTTTGACGATTATAACGTTTGCCATTGTAACCATTGCCAATGTTTGTCCCTCGATACTGTTTCCGGTGCTCTTGCCTATTCCCGTTACCATTTGGTACTGAGTTACTACTGTTACTGTTGCTGCCATTGTAATCGGCTTTTTGTTGATTACAGCATGCATGGTTCCACTTGTTTTCGGTTTCCATGTCTTCGATCAGTAAGTCAACAGAATCAATTGTTTCCATGAATTGTTCTATATCATACTCCGGCACATTGATGAAATATTTTTTCTAATTTCACTGGGCAACTTCAGTTTTATTAATCTGATTATGTCGCGATCGGACATGGGTTCGTCCCAGTACCTGGTTTTGTTTATCAAAATATTTGCGTAACGTTCCCACCTTAGGACTGTATATTTCTGGACTGTACAACACATTGCGTAGTCTTTCTTGGACGCTATCGGACCAGAAATTTTGCACGAATGCACCTTGAAACTGTTGCATCGTTAGACATTTTTCGGACACGTCGGTGGCCCACAGTGCCGCGTCACCTTGAATAAAGGAGACCACGAACTGTATTCTTTGGTTTTCCATCCATGTCCTGGGAAACACATTCCTGAAGCTCTTAATGAATACCACAGGGTGGACATTTCGTTTTTCGCTCTTGAATGGTTGGAATATCCTGTGTTTTATCACGTTATCTTCCATTTTGCACATCTGATTCCTACTTTCTGTGGCATTCATTACTTCGTGATGTGCGCTGCACGGTATCGCATATTGTTCGTGCTCGTAATTCACATTAGGTTGCCGTTGCGCACTCGCGCCCTGCATACCGTCAGCGTTATAATAGTAATCAGTACGCGGAGTCGGATTCATTATCGGTCCGCCACTGTTTACATTGCTATCCAACACAAGACAGTCTCCGAGCGACCACCTGTTGCCAATTCGGCAACTCCGCTGTCACACAGGATTTGATATGTGTTAATTCAGCGTGTAGTGCGGCAGCGGCTTTCCGTCATGTCCGACGGGCCAAGCGGTTCTAGGCGCTTCAGTCTGGAACCGCGCGACCGCTACGGTCGCAGGTTCGAATCCTGTCTCGGGCATGGACGTGAGTAATGTCCTTAGGTTAGTTAGGTTTAAGTAGTTCTAAGTTCTAGGGGACTGACGACCTCAGATGTTAAGTCCCATACTGTTCAGAGCCATTTATTTAGTGCGGCAGCGCTAGCGTCAATGCACTCGCGGCCCCAGTCGCTTGTTCTACAGCTGTTTTTACATCGCTTTCAATATTTGCAGATATCTCGCGATCCTTTACTTCTAGTCATTCATTAAATTCTTTTTCGACTTTTTGAGCTTGTACTTCCAAATATGTATCAATAATTTTCTGTGCATCTATCTCCACATTATCCAAGTGATTGGTTAAAGTCTGGACATTGTCTTCTAGCTTGGCCTGCGATATCTGTAGTTTTTGCATCTCGCCGGCTAGTCTTTGCACAAGATCGGATATTTCTTTGCAAGCGTCTCGCGTCTCGGCAAGTTCGCATTTGATGCGGTTTAGTTTCGTTTCTAGTCTTTGGTCTCGCTCTGTATCTTTCTGCTCACGCTCATGGAGCATTTGAGCAAGTTTCCCGTCTCTTTCTCTTTACCTATGTTCTGACATTCTTTCTTTTTGCCTTACTTTCTGTTCTCTTTGTTGCTTTTGCTCATAGAGTATCTGATCAAATTTCTGATCTCTCTCCCGATCTCTTTCTTCTAACCTGCGCAGAAATTCTGCAAATGGGTCTGCAATCGGTCAGCATACTGGTGCCCCGTTTAATCTAGCACTCGATTGGCCTCCATGATTGTGAATTAGGGTCGTCGTTAGTACATTCCCATTTTGTTGTCGAGCGTCATTCTCCGTCCCCAAATCATGCCCCCCGTTCCGGAAAGTGTGTTATCCGAGGCGGTGGCTTGGGGTTTGTTCACGTTTTGCACCTGAACCTCACTCTCCATATTAACAAGATATTGTTCATCTGGTATAGACGACTTTGGTTGTCCTATTTTCCCATAGTAAATTCACTTTAAGCCACTGACAAATCCTTAACACTGACACACACACACGTATAATTATCCCCTCCAAAAATAAACACATAAATACACAAATACACGAAATTTAATTTGCACTCTACTTATTATTTTTCACCGAAGGTGTCTTATGTACATATGGATTCGATATTCCACACAGAGTTACGCAGAATGCTTGCACAATAGGCCTTACCTTTGTTGTTTCTCTTTCACGTAATTCTTTTTTTTTTTTTCTCTACACTTTTTATTCTCCAGATGTTCTCAGAGTGCGGTTTTCTTATTGTACATGTAAAAGAATTCATATAGACATTAATATTTTACAACAATTAGGCATATACATAATTACATTCATTACAATAGTAAATATCATATTAATAAATCTCGCATTTTCTTTGATCTGGCCCCAATGTTGCGGCGCCAATCTCGCTTATGTCAGCCGTCGTAATTAAATTTATTATTTACTACACAAATTGATTGTTGATAGTGATTGTTGCCGACTTACATGGTGGGCCTTAATCAAAATGATATTTCATTCAATTTTCATTTACAATTAAATGCTTTTGTGAAGTTGCCTCTTTTTTAACAATATTAATATTCAGTGGAAATTGTTTGTTAGTTAATGACTGTGAAACGCCCTGCTAATCCCGCAGGACAGGACATATAGTATAAACTGTGGAAAGGGGCCAAAATAAGGGGCTGTCAGCTACATTCGAACATACAACTTTATTATTTGATCAAACATTACAAGATCCCAAAAATATTTTTTTTTGACAGACAGCTTTAATACTTGGGACTTAATTACCAATGAAACATCCCCTTAGAAAAATTAAGATTGACAATGCTGGTAAACCTCTACGTTCTTTGATTTTCAAACAGCTGAGCAAAAGTGAACGTACTAAGACATTTCTCTCTTTACTTATTCTGACCAACACTAAACTGACACACAATTTTTTAGCACAACGCAATCTGACTTTCAATAATCCCTAAAAAATAATTGCCCTGACTAACAATAACCTATACCTTTCATGAATCACTTACCTCACAAAAATCTTTGTTACTCGAACTACTGCAACACAGCGAACGCCAATGCTGCCAGCTAAATAAAAGATTCTAACTACGGAAGGCACTAACTACTGATAGGCATAGTTAGCAAATGAAAGATTTTCATGGAGAACAAACAATGTATTTACTTTAATAGTGTTCAAAAGTCATAATATATACTTTCAAAACTCTGCCGTCTCTCTCCATACATCCACCACTGCTGGCGTCTCACCTCCAACTGCGCAACGCTACGCGCTGTTCACATCCAACTGCTCAACACTACAATAGCAAATATTTCAACAATGCAAATCAGCCGCAGACTGCACACAGCACAGTCAGTGATTTTCATACAGAGCGCTACGTGGCGTTACCAACATAAAAACCTAAGCAACCTACTTACATAGCCCCCATTCTCCCCACAAAAAATTTTACAAATTGTTTTGGGCATTGGCCAATACATATTTGTTAAAAAAATTTATATTAACGCTAACAAATATATCAAATACAAACACTTCTCGATACAATGTTGGTCAAAATCAAAAGTTTTCTCACAGTCCATAAAGACAGTCCTAATCATTCATCACAGTAGTAATTCCAGTTTTTTTTTTTTCAAAGTCTGAGCAGTAAAAGAAAATACACACGGAAGTAGTGGATTTCCATACAGTCTTGAAGAAGCAGTGTTGTCCTTCCCACGGAAAGAGAGTGCTAACTCTTGACATGCAGAAAGGGAATGGGCCACAAAAGAGCAAACCCACAGCAGAGTCAGTCGAAGTTTTGAAGAAAATTGGTAGGTAGGTCATCACAGAGCAGACCCACTGTAGTCCTGGTAGAGAGGATGGTACTGGTGGGCCCCCAGAGGTGCAGACCCATTGCAGTCCTTGTAGAGATAATGGTATTGGTGGGCCATAAAAGGTGTAGACCCACTGTCGTCCTTGTAGAGGTGGGCATCAACCATCTGTTGCGATTTTACAGGTGCACACCCACCATTGAAGAGTCTTGCGGATAATATAACAAGTCCATAAATCAATACTTGTGCACTCACAAACTTTTTGGAATGTCCTTAGAACCAGCAGTGCTGTTAACCAGTGCCTTGCTGAATTATCAACACACGTGCAAACGCTAACAGTCCCCCTTTTTAACTTCTCACATATTATGCATATACTATGACCAGTATACAAAGGTACAAAATACATCATTAAAGAACATAATACTACAGATAACATTTGTAGTAATACAGGTTTTACAAAAGAATAGAAATAAACATATACATCAGTGTTACAGGAATTATGACATATTGTTGTTGTTCTGGTCTTCAGTCCTGAGACTGGTTTCATACAGCTCTCAATGCTACTCTATCTTGTGCAAGCTTATTCATCTCCCAGTACTGCAACCTCCATCTTTCTGAATCTGCTTAGTGTATTCATCTCTTGGTCTCCCTCTACGATTTTTACCCTCCACGCTGCCCTCCAATACTAAATTGGAGATCCCTTGATACCTCAGAACACGTCCTACCAACCGGTCCCTTCTTCTAGTCAAGTTGTGCCACAAACTCCTCTTCTCCCCAATTCTATTCAATACCTCCTCATTAGTTATGTGATCTACCCACCTAATCTTCAGCATTCTTCTGTAGCACCACATTTCGGAAGTTTCTATTCTCTTTGTGTTCGAACTATTTATCGTCAACGTTTCACTTCCATACATGGCTACACTCCAAACAAATACTTTCAGAAACGACTTCCTTATACTAAAATCTATACTCGATGTTAACAAATTTCACTTCGTCAGAAACGCATTCCTTTCCATTGCCAGTCTACATTTTATATCCTCTCTACTTCCACCATCATCAGTTATTTTGCTCCTGAAATAGCAAAATTCATTTACTACATTAAGTGTCTCATTTCCTAATCTAATTCCCTCAGCATCACCTGATTTAATTCGTTTACATTCCATTATCCTCATTTGCTTTTGTTGATGTTCATCTTATATACACTCCTGGAAATGGAAAAAAGAACACATTGACACCGGTGTGTCAGACCCACCATACTTGCTCCGGACACTGCGAGAGGGCTGTACAAGCAATGATCACACGCACGGCACAGCGGACACACCAGGAACCGCGGTGTTGGCCGTCGAATGGCGCTAGCTGCGCAGCATTTGTGCACCGCCGCCGTCAGTGTCAGCCAGTTTGCCGTGGCATACGGAGCTCCATCGCAGTCTTTAACGCTGGTAGCATGCCGCGACAGCGTGGACGTGAACCGTATGTGCAGTTGACGGACTTTGAGCGAGGGCGTATAGTGGGCATGCGGGAGGCCGGGTGGACGTACCGCCGAATTGCTCAACACGTGGGGCGTGAGGTCTCCACAGTACATCGATGTTGTCGCCAGTGGTCGGCGGAAGGTGCAAGTGCCCGTCGACCTGGGACCGGACAGCAGCGACGCACGGATGCACACCAAGACTGTAGGATCCTACGCAGTGCCGTAGGGGACCGCCCCCCCATTTCCCAGCAAATTAGGGACACTGTTGCTCCTGGGGTATCGGCGAGGACCATTCGCAACCGTCTCCATGAAGCTGGGCTACGGTCCCGCACACCGTTAGGCCGTCTTCCGCTCACGCCCCAACATCGTGCAGCCCGCCTCCAGTGGTGTCGCGACAGGCGTGAATGGAGGGACGAATGGAGACGTGTCGTCTTCTGCGATGAGAGTCGCTTCTGCCTTGGTGCCAATGATGGTCGTATGCGTGTTTGGCGCCGTGCAGGTGAGCGCCACAATCAGGACTGCATACGACCGAGGCACACAGGGCCAACACCCGGCATCATGGTGTGGGGAGCGATCCCCTACACTGGCCGTACACCACTGGTGATCGTCGAGGGGACACTGAATAGCGCACGGTACATCCAAACCGTCATCGAACCCATCGTTCTACCATTCCTAGACCGGCAAGGGAACTTGCTGTTCCAACAGGACAATGCACGTCCGCATGTATCCCGTGCCACCCAACGTGCTCTAGAAGGTGTAAGTCAACTACCCTGGCCAGCAAGATCTCCGGATCTGTCCCCCATTGAGCATGTTTCGGACTGGATGAAGCGTCGTCTCACGCGGTCTGCACGTCCAGCACGAACGCTGGTCCAACTGAGGCGCCAGGTGGAAATGGCACGGCAAGCCGTTCCACAGGACTACATCCAGCATCTCTACGATCGTCTCCATGGGAGAATAGCAGCGCGCATTGCTGCGAAAGGTGGATATACACTGTACTAGTGCCGACATTGTGCATGCTCTGTTGCCTGTGTCTATGTGCCTGTGGTTCTGTCAGTGTGATCATGTGATGTATCTGACCCCAGGAATGTGTCAATAAAGTTTCCCCTTCCTGGGACAATGAATTCACGGTGTTCTTATTTCAATTTCCAGGAGTGTATTTCTTTCAAGACATGTCCATTCCGTTCAACTGCTCTTACAGGTCCTTTGCTGTCTCTGGCAGAATTACAATGTCATCGGCGAAACTCCAAGTTTTTATTTCTTCTCCATGGATTTTAATACCTACTGCGAATTTTTCTTTTGTTTCCTTTACTGCTTGCTCAATATACAGATTGAATAACATTGGGGAAAGGCTACAGCCCTGTCTCACTCCATTCCCAACCACTGCCTCCCTTTCATGTCCCTCGACTCTTGTAAGTGCCATCTGGTTTCAGTACAAATTGTAAACAGCCTTTCGCTCTCTGTATTTTACCCCTGCCACCTTCAGAATTTGAAAGAGACTATTCCAGTCAACATTGTCAAAAGCTTTCTCTAAGTCTACAAACGCTAGAAACGTATGTTTGCCTTTCCTTAATCTATCTTGTAAGATAAGTCGTAGGGTCAGTCTTGCCTCATGTGTTCCAATATTTCTACGAAATCCAAGCTGATCTTCCCCGAGGTCGACTTCTATCAGTTTTTCCATTCGTCCGTAAGGAATTCATGTTAGTATTTTGCAGCCGTGACTTATTAGACTAATAGTTCGGTAATTTCCACACCTATCAATACCTCCTTTATTTGGGATATGAATTATTACATTCTTCTTGAAGTCTGAGGATATTTCGCCTGTCTCATACATCTTGCTCACCAGATGGTAAAGTTTTGCCGGGGCTGGCTCCCAAGGCTATCAGTAGTTCTAATAGAATGTTGTCTACTCCCAGGACCTTGTTTCGACTTAGGTCTTTCAGTGCTCTGTCAAACTCTTCACTCAGTATCATATCTCCCATTTCATCTTAATCTACATACTCTTCTATTTCCATAATATTGTCCTCAAGTACATCTCCCTTATATAGACCCTCTATATACTCCTTCCACCTTTCTGCTTTCCTTTCTTTGCTTAGAACTGGGTTTCCATCTGAGCTCTTGATATTCATACAAGTGATTCTCTTTTCTCCAAAGGTCTTTTTAATTTGCCTGTAGGCAGTATCTATCTTACCCCTAGTGGGATAAGTCTCTACATCCTTATATTTGTCCTCTATCCATCCCTGCTTAGCCATTTTGCACTTCCTGTCGATGTCATTTTTGAGACGTTTTTATTCCTTTTTGCCTGCTCTATTTACTGCATTTTTATATTTTCTCCTTTCATCAATTAAATTCATATTTCTTCTGTTACCCAAGGATTTCCAAAAGCCCTCGTTTTTTTACGTACATGATCCTCGGCTGCCTTCACTATTTCATCCTTCAAAGCTAACCATTCTTCTTCTACTGTATATCTTTTCCTCATTCCTGTGAATTGTTCGCTTATTATGACGTAAGTAAATACATAAAAGATCACAATAGCTTTAGAAACATCAACTTCACACATGAGCATTAAAACAAAACAGAGTAAATAATGTCTAAACATCTTTACAAAATAAATAACATATTATAAATGCAACTTATATTTCAGGATAACAATATTCCTCATCATAGTGACTGTAGCTGAGTAACAAAAATTTCTACAACGTAACTCTTATTATCTAAACACATAAATACAGGTAGAACTCAAATACACAAGGGTAATCAAACACATAGCGGAATACAACAAAAGGAAAGGACAGGGTTTCTTTTACTGCAGTATTTATCGTATTTGATTTGCACACAAAACTTTCTTTATTTTCTGGTAGATCTCCCTTAGTTCATCATTATTCCCAAAACGTCCTGTCTATACCTGTTGTCCCTAAACCCTACTTGCTTGTTCATATCCTCTTTCAAAATAATTGTTCTTCATTGTGCACTAATTTTTTCTGCCAAATCTTTTTTGATATAACTTCTCAATGTATTTCTTCCAATTCGTCGCAACTCATTCTCTTATATAGCCAACCCCCCCTTAAGCTAACTTAAATCTACTGAGCTCAGATATATATACTAAGGGACGAGGCAATTCAGCGGCACATAACAATTAACACAAACAGCAATGACAAACATGCAAATTGGCAAAGCAAGCAGCAGTATATCTAAATTAGCAAAGCAAATGCAACATTACAACTAATATGAGCCAATGCGCAGCAAAAAGAAAAATAAATAAGTAGAAAAAATGGCTCAGCAGAGTAATACAAAGTGACAAATGCAATAAATTATCCCTTAACATGACAAAGGTCAAGCAGAAAAATTGTTACAGTAAAGATATGAAATGTCTAATACCAATGTCACATCTTAACACTAGAGTGATGCATCACATCAACCTACCCTACCAAAAAATTACCAAGTCCGTGAAAAGGAAATCAGGTATTCAGTTCCTGTTATCAATCACGTCTCCTTCTTAAGCTTCTTTCGTTTTCCTAGTACTCCTTTTTTTAAAAATGTAGATCACAAAATTATTATTTAATAGATCTGTAGACAAAAAGTGTGTACATTAGTATAGGTATTAAATTTTATTTTATAAAACCAATGATACAGCGCAACTAGAAACTAGATATCAAATAAAATAAACAAATGTGTACAAGGCAAAGCATAAAAACGTCATTCAATAGTCATATAGCATTTCATAAGTCAGTAAAAGCTATCTCAACTCTCGTAGAAAGACACTTGTCATAATCAGGTGTGTAGTCGTAAAAATATTTCTCGTCACTTCATAAGCATTTCAGTAAAGAGCACAAAGTACGAGCTCCACAGTGTAATCATATGTTTCCAAGTAATAGCGTGTCATGTTTGTGATGCATTCTGCAAAGAAATGTCAATAACGAAGTCCACAGCCTCACTTTTCTACAACCATGTGAGCATTAGCGAAAGTGCGGGTAGCTTTAAAGTGGCTAAAGCAGCACAAGGAAAGTTAAAAGTCCACACAACAATAAATATATTTCAAAGCAGGTAGCGCGCAGCTAAGCACAGCAGAGTATTACGTCAAGGTCACATACATACTCTACAGAACTATTTACGACAGCAGTTTGAGCTACAATGAAAGCTTGATACAAATACAAACTTTCACAGGTTGAAAATTTACGTTGGAAGTGTATATAAACGAAATCTCAACGTACTTCAAAAATCATGATCCCATACAAAATATATCACTAAAATCTCTCGTAGTATCACAGTGGTTCCTAAAGTAGATGTGAAAAGTTCCTAAGATGCTGACACAATTTTAGAAGTGTAAACAAATCTGTGTAATTGCGTAAATAATGGTCACTGATGCAGTAAAAAAATCTTTGTCTCTCTCAGTTAAATGGTCAGATAGCTGTGTAATTCTGTGCTAGACAAATATTATATCTATGTACAAAATTGTAGCCGGCCGGGGTGGCCGAACGATTCTAGGCACTACAATCTGGAACCGCGCGACCGCTACGGTCGCAGGTTTGAATCCTGCCTCGGGCATAGATGTGTGTGATGTCCTTAGGTTAGTTAGGTTTAGTAGTTCTAAGTTCTAGGGGACTAATGATCTCAGCAGTTAAGTCCCATAGTGCTCAGAGCCATTTGAACTATTTGAACCTGTTTGAATCCCGCCAGTTTTGATGAAATTCAGTCGTCATGTCGGTAGTTTCCACAGTATCTTTCTTGTCGCTCATGTGGTGGAGAAATTCTCCCAGAATCGTAACTGCGCGGTGAATCGTTGCGTCTGAAGTTATTCATTCTCCGTTGATAACAATTATGTTGGTTCCCATTTTGTTTGTTTCTCGGATTGTCTCTGTTATAGTCACTGTGGTGGAGAGGTGATCCTTTCCCTGTAATTAATATTACTCTGCCAACGATTGTCATATGGGTGGTGTCTGTTTTGGTCACGATTTACGTTGTAAGAATAGCCCTGTCGTGTCCAGTTATTATTTCTGTCTTCCCAAAATTGTGACGGATGTGACCTGTAATAGTTGTGTTCCTGTTTTCGCGTCCCGCGATTGTCAGTGTAAATTTCCAATTCTTGTAACAGTCCGTGGAAAGCTTCGATGTCGTCTTTGTAACGTCCTGCCAAAATAATATGTCGTAAATGTTCAGGCAATTTGATTAAGCAAATGCGAATAAGTTCTGAGGGGCTGTATGGGTTTGACAGATACTGATTCTTGTGCAACATGTCTTCGAAATATTTGACGAGACTGGAAAATTCAAATTGCTCGAAGTGTTTCATCATTATGATGCTATGTTTTACGCGATCTTGAGTAGCTTGAGACAAGTATGCTGAATGGAATGCATGATAAAATTCTCCTTCACTGTGACAATCGTGAATGACCGATCGCATTCCTACAGCTGGTTCATTCTCTAAGTAGCCACACATAAATTCTAATCTGTGCTCCAACGACCAGTTGGGAGGAAATCAATGAGAGAAGTGATGAAGCCATGCTTGTGGATGAATGTCGTTGCCAGAATTCTTAAATGATTTGAATTTACGTGTAGCACTGAACACCTTATAGTCAAAATCATTATGTCGGCGAGTCGCATATCGGTCATTGTTACGTCGTTTCGGCGGTTCCATCTCAAAATTCGGTGTACCTTGCCAATTTCTTTCATAATTTCCGAAATGCCCTGTGTTATTATTTTGTGGCTGTTCCGTATTTCTACGTCCCTCTTCCTGTATTGGAACGCGAGAGTCCTCTGAAATATGTAATTCTTGTATTACCTGTGTCAACTGATCTTGCACTTCCCGGATTTCTCTATTGTACTGTGTACTTATTTAATTCTGATTTTGTATGAATTTTCTAATTTGTTCGTACTCTTCTGTGTTAGTGAAGGCTACCGGTCTTGTGTCATTCAGATCATTATCTACATTTGTTGATAAGTTAGTGAACTGATCCGAAAGTTCAGCTACTTTCTCCGATAATGAACTGATTTCCTCAGTGTGTTTTTCTGAACCAAGTTTCAGAGTGTCCATTTGCGTTGAAAGTGTATCTACTATACCCGTTAAGGTTCCCTGAGTTTTTGCAAGTTGCGTAACCGAATAGGTAGATGCAATTGAATCAATTTTAGCTTGTGACGTGTCGTGATTTTCGTGAACAATAGTTTGCAGTTGCTTTATGGCTGCTTGGTGATTCTGTAAAGCATTTTCATGACGCGAAAATATAGGTTGAAAATTCTCACAAATTTGTGTTTTTATGTCATTACAGACTTTTGACATTTCTATTCAATTTTAAGTAATTCAGCATTTAAACCTTCACGTGTTTGTTCAAGCGTGGTGTCTAACTTTTGAAGATTTTGTTCCACTGAATCTAACTTTTGAAGATTTTGTTCCATTGTGTCTAACTTTTGAAGCTTTTGTCCCATTTGTTGCATTAATTGTAATAACAATGCACTGGTGTCAAACATTTCTTCAGTGCTATTCGGCAGTGCATTTGAACCGGCAATATTCGCATTTTGAAAAGAATAAATTGTGTCTTGACTTATTTGAGAAAACGGTGAGGACGCAAAACCTGAATCTACAGTATTTGCAAGATTGTGGCCTGTCATTCCCGATTCCTGAGGCGAGCTGTTGCCGACCGATCGATCGGAAATGCTTCTCTGTTCACTAATTGTTTCACTGTCTACACCGTTATTTGCCGCCCGCTCCATTTCCCTATGCACAGTTACCAAATTATTATGTTGAACGTTAGTTAATTCATTACACGGTGGCGCTAACATACTGCTTTCGGCTTCACTGTTATTTCTCAGTTTACTTTGGAGCCTAGTATTACGTTTTTCACACGCCATAATTGTCACAGTATTTAACACGATGACACAGAAAAGCACAATTTGAAGAATAAAATAAGAAAGCATATTAAAATAGCACTGAAAATAATATCTAGTTAATTGTAAGCGCAGCTGCGAAATACTTTATGTAAATCTACAAGCATGCCACAACTGTTTTACAGTACAACAATGAAAAACTACAACTACAAAGAAGATTCTCTCTAGAATTACGAGCTAGCAATAAACAATAGCTACACTAATTACACAAACTACAAGAAAAAATCAGAAGATTCCAGTGAGGTATCCTGGCACGGTCGACATATGAAACGTCCCCTTAGAAAAATTATTCATGACTGTGCTTAAACTGACACACAATATTTTTTAGCGCAACGCAATCTGACTTTCAATAATCCCTACAAAAGAATGGCCCTGACTAACAATAACCTATACCTTTCATGAATCACTTACCTCACAAAAATCTTCGTTACTCGAACTACTGCAACACAGCGAACGCCAATACTGCCAGCTAAATAAAAGATTATAACTTAACTACTGAAGGCACTAACTACTGATAGGCTTAGTTAGCAAATGAAAGATTTTGATGGAGAACAAACAATGTATAGTATTCAAAAGTCATTATATATATATATATATATATATATATATATATATATATATATATATATATATATATATATAGTGGGGTTGATCTGCTATTCTGTTATCCTGCGCAACGGATTAATCTGAGATGTACCCTTTACCCTGTGGCTCCTCCAAGATGCAATTTCCACCCCCACACTACTACAGAAGTCAGACTGACGCTCCTAACGTTCTAAAGAGAAATGCCTGAAAAACTTTCAGCAATAAATATCTTCTGGAGTCGTCCGCTGTATAGTGCTAGTTAGTGTAAGAAAAACATGAAACTAACGAAAATTATTATTTATTTTGCGAAAATTCTGAGAAATCACAATGGCACTTTTAGTTATGAATTGAACAAGTTATATCCTGGTTCTTTTCGGAATGTGAAGTTACCTCTCAAGGATAGGATTCGCTAATGAAATTTCTACACAAAGTGGCAGAATGGCTGAGAGGCGAGCCTACTCTACTTGAACAATTATCCTTTAGAATGTTGCTAGGTACGGTCGAGGCTTTCGCGTGTGAAATGTAGTGAAGTGTACTGTCGTGGAGGAAATATGGGGCTCGCAATAGCTGTAGCGCACAATACCGTAAGCTGCGATGACTGCTGTCTGCCCGCTCGCTGCTGACAAATAAAATAACTCTCCCTACGCCTTGATGAAGATTCCTATTCGCCCCTAGTCTAACTATTGGCGTCGTACACCGGTCAGATAACCAGTCCACCGCGATGGCACTCAAAAATTCGCTCGCAGACGTTTAACTATAACTCTGTCCGTTCACACCGCACAATAAGTGTGTCGGCCAACACAGTGAACAGCGCTTAATCGCAAGGACTCAATATAGAGTCGCACTTCGATTAGTTAGGTTTAAGTAGTGAAAGGTGGCTACACTGAGTCACAGTGCCAGAGATTGCGCCAAAGATTATTATTCCGCCGCCTCCACTGGGGCAGTAGTAGTTCAGAGGTTGCCATGGGCAGTACTTGTTGAGGGGATGTCGAGAGCAGTACTAGTTCAGAGGATGTCGTGTGCAGTTGTTGTTCTGTTCGGTGAGAGAGTAGATGCTGTTCGGTTGGTATAAAGTATAGATGGAAGATGTTGCAATGATCACAGTATATTTTTTGTCAACATATATAGAGGTAACAAAAAAAAATTTTATTTCACATTTCCTTAATGACAATGCCTCTTGGTCACAGGTTCAGTCAACAAAGTATCTGGCTCCTGTTCATGTGTTAGACTTGTAATTCTGGTTTCTATGTGCAATTATAGTATTTCTGATTTTTCAATTAGTTCATTGTAAATGGTGTTTAAAATATCTTGTCGTATTGAGGAAGAACTGTGTCAGATACATGTACGTTGAATCACACTACCACACACAGAACGGTTACACTTGTGCTTTGTTGTTTCATAGCTTTTATAGTTGCAGGGGACTTAATTAATCAATTGTGTTAACGGAAATTTCCTTTCATTCTTTATTGTTATTTTACGCAGTCAGATTGCGTACTAATACTAGTCAGGGCCAACCGGTTACGAGACTTCGTAACCGGACACACAGCTACTAAAATTATTGATCAATAATTAAGTCCCCATGTACGTGGTGACCCTGCCAGGTTGGTCCTTTGGAATTCTTTTGACAGTGAAAATAGGATACAGTAGTATTGTTGTAATGATTTGTAGTTTAGTAATTGTTGTCTATATTGCATGTGTAGATTAGGTAATGGAACATTTGTAGTTGTCTTGTCTTGTCTTTCTTCTAATGGTATTTTTGCAGAATTTAATTTTTGATATCTCGTATATGGGTTTGACAATTTTGTGCAATTATGAAGGTTTTCATTGTTCGTTAATTGTGTTTGTCGGGAAGCATTTCGTGTGAATGGTATTGTTGGTGATAAAGTGTTATATTGTGTGTAATTTTCGTACAGTGACGAGTTTTGTATGTTTTGTAAATGATTACGCGATCGATGAAAAAGGCAAAAATAATGGATAGTCAGACTAACGAAATTGTTAATATGGCGAACTCGCCAACACAGGAGAACAGTATTATGAATAATGAAGTAGAAAACAATTTAATAAGCCGGGAAAATAGTCCGAAACCAGTTCAAAATTTTTCACAATCAAAAAATTCACAGAATACGAGATTAACGACAGAAGATTCTGGAGTAGTATCGAACACAGATAGCTTTACAGCATCGACGAAGGAAGTTAGTTTTACGGGAAATGTTAGGGGCGAAAAGAATTTCGAACAAGTTAATATGGAGTAGTTGATGAGTGCAATATTAAATTTGGGATCACAGTTAGGATCTCAATTAGAAACAGAGATGGGAACAACGGAAACACGGTTAGACCCACGAATACGGACACATTTTAAAACATGAAAGATGAATTAAAGAAAGAAATTAGAGAAGAAGTACAACCAATTTTGAATGTTAACAATAATAGATTAATTTCAATAGAAATTAGACAAAAGGAACGGGATACAGAATAGGAAGAAAGAGATCGCGTGATAGTACAAAAATTTTCAGAGTTAGAGTTACAACGTGCACACGATAAGGAAGAAATATTTGAAAGAATCGAGGAGTCCGTACCAAATGACAGAATAAATAACCTAACACAACAGTATGAACTGTTAACTACTAAATGTGTCAATACTGAAACCCGAGTCGGGACACTTACGGAAGACGTAAATACACAGACAGAACAAATAGGTGACTTATCGGGAAGAGTTGAGGAGATTTCAGATAAATTGACAAATCTTAGTTTAAATGGGGACAGAGATTCAGATGATAAAGCTACATTGCCATTTGCAGAAACAGAAGAGTACCAGAATATAAATAAACCTGTTGAAAATCAGGGAAAATTTAATGAACGCTTTAAAAGGGAATGTGAGGCGTTACGAAAGCAAGTTAAGCAAATTGAGAGCGAAATCGTAGGAAAAGACAGTAGAAAAAATTTGGAATCGCCGATAGCAGCGGGTTTTGAAGAAGATAATTTATTTCATTTACGAGATGCAACAAGAGAGCGCCAGGCGCGCGAACTTGACAATAATCGACATTCGGACTGGGACAGACGCGGTAGGTCTTTGTCGCCATGAGCACTTTTTAACTGTTCGGAAATTTAAGATCTTTCGCAATTCTAATAATGACATTCATCCATGTTCATGGTTAAATCAATTTCTGTACGCACTTCCACCAAATTGGCCACTAAGTCACAAACTGGAATTTATGTGTGGCTATTTAGGTCCTCAGGGGATTCACTACACTAAGTGAATATGTGCCGTAGCGTGCACAGGGCCCCGTGCTATAGTGGTGCTACTTCCCTTTTAGTTTTCTGCACTGCTGCCTACTCTTTTACTATTCTTTGTATCTATCAAAACAACTCTTCAACTATCAATCTATCTAGAGAAGGAGTCAGTAAAGAATGACCGGATATGACTATTTTATCCAAAAGTGATTTCGGAAATTACCGTTTGGACTTACTGTATCTTCAGCAGCATTCATTCGTAGTTTAAACGAAATTTTACCTGTTTATCTTCGTAACAATATAACTTCATATGTTGACGATATTCTTCTTGCTAAACGTTCTTGGAGTGAGCATAACAAAATTTTGGATTCATTATTACGTATTTTTGCAAGGGTTGGCATTACAGTGAACTTGGAAAAATCTGAATTTGGTCGTTCTCAGGTGAAACTTCTTGGTCATATTATTTCTAGAGAAGGTATTCCTCCTGATACAGAGAAAATAGACGCTCTTGGTAATTATGCTGTTCCTACCACAAAACGTGATATTCGTAGTTTCCTTAGTGTCTGTAATTTTCTTAGACACTTTGTTAGATTGGACAATTTGGCCACACCTCGTTTATGTGAACTATCTTGAAAGAATTATAATTGGTATTGGGATGAAGAAGCTCAATTAGAATTTGAACAACTTCGTGATGCTTTAGTTGCTGCTCCACTTCTTTCACACCCGGATTTATCTAAAGATTTTTGTTTGGCGACAGACTCATCATACAAAGGCCTAGGTGCACACTTATTTCAAGAGATAGAAGAAAACGGCGTTGTAGTACAGAAAACTATTGCATTTGGAAGATGTGTTCTCTCTAAATCAGAAAAGAATTATTCGATTACGGAACTTGAAGCTTTGGCTGTTGTTTGGGCTTTCACAAAATTTCGCATCTTTTTGTGTGGCAGACATACTAAGGTTTACACCGATCATGGAGCTCTGGAATTTCTTACGTCAACAAAATTAACACATGGAAGATTGTCACGATGGACGCTCTACCTACAGGAATTTGATTTTAGTATTGTTTACATACAGGGTTCTTCAAATATTATTGCTGATGCTTTATCACGTGCACCTATTGGTTTAAAACAAAGTGCTGGGGAGGACCGCAAAGAAAACAGTTATTGTTTGATGTATATTCAAGGTGCTGCGTTTGAAAATTTTATTTCGTCTTCGCTCCAGGACATCGCTAAGGAGCAAAACAAGGATCCAATCTGGAAGGACATTACGGAGAAGTGGAGGAGAAAGGAAAGCGTGGCGATTAGACAGTACTATTAGTTCGCAATGATTCTTTTTAAACGAAAGTCGGTTGACAACTCTGTTTGGTTAGTTTGCATTCCTGATGAGTGGGTTAATAAATTAATTTGGTATACACATTTCAGTTATGCACACTTTGATCCCAGAAAATGCTTTCATAAATTACGAGAAAATTGCTACTTCAGTAATATGGAAAAACGTATTCGATTTGTTCTTGCCAAATGCAAATTATGTCAAAAGGCTAAGCCGCCAACTATTTCTTACAGAGCACCGTTGTTTCCTATCATTCCAGTGAAATTAAAGGAGATGGCTGCAGTCGATTTGTTCGGTCCAGTGGTTCGTTCTACTAATGGTTTTGCGTACATTTTGGTAGCAGTGGAATTGACATCAAAATATGTGTGTTTTACACCTTTACGCAAAGCAACAGCTCGTTCAGTATCTAAGGCTTTCATCAAACATTTCCTTAAGGAAGTGGGTCATGTTGATAAAGTTATATCAGATAATGGATCACAGTTCGCTCTAAAATTTGGCTTCGTACTCTACGGCGTCGTAAGATTAAATCAATTTTCATTTCACTTTTTCACCCTGAATCTAACGCTTCAGAGAGATGGATGAAGGAAATCAATAAATTGTGTCTTCTTTATTGTCATCAGAATCACAGAACATGGGATCTGTATCTTCATATTTTTCAAAACATTCTGAATGAACTCCCTAATGATTCAACTTCTTTACCGCCTACATTGATGTTAAGAAATAAAGCACCGACAAATCGCATTTCTGATATCGTTCCTTTTCCGCCTACACGGAAACTGCGGTATTCTGAAGTTGTCAACCTGGCTCTACAAAATACTGCATCTGCGGATGCTAGAAGAGAGAAATGAGCTAAACGTCCTGGTCGTTTAAAAACTTTGTCAGTTGGTCAAAAGGTGTTAATTAAGTCTCATCGTTTGTCTCACAAAGGAAAAGGCTTGTGTCGCAAATTTTTTTTTGCTTTATAACGGTCCATATAGAGTTCGCAAAATTATTCATGATAACACTGTCGAAGTAGAAACTCTTAAATCAAGACGCTCTAAGGGAATACATCATATATCGAACGTTAAAATTTTAGTGGAATGACATACTTTTGAGAAACTAACAGTTACACGTAAACACGCAGAGAATACAAGGATACCGCGCCGTGTTTTGGCGGCGGTACATACTCAAAGCAACAGTCAAGTCTGCGCGCCGCACAAGGCAGTCGTTGACCGCAAACAATTACCTCCTACGTCACGCGTACCTACAGCTGATCGAGCGCTCAGTGCGAATGCACTGACAGCCGTAAACAAATACACAGTGTAATTTCTCCGATTAAATTCAGTATAAAGCTATAGTGACTTGATAAATTATGTTATCAACGTTCAGTTTTTTCAGGATACAGTTGTATAAAATGCTTAAGAACTTCAGGTAAATTCTGTGTGTGTCCGACGTTAAGAGGACTTGCTATCGAGAAAATTTCAGGAAGAATGTAGTTTCGAAGAAGAAAGTAATAAACTAAAAAGGTAACTATTAATTGAGTTTATTTTTCAGGTAACATATTTCTACTTAGGTATGTACCTTATACGTAATTTGCTGCTCGCGATTACATGATTTATACTTTGTGTTAACTGATTTTGACAATGATTGATTAATGAACAGGGTTGTTCCTTATGTATATTATGCATCGCCTAGCTGCACTGCTTTTTCACTGACGTCATATTCTTTTATTATGTGCCTGCTGTGCTTATTTATTTGAATTATAATTGTCACCTGATTAGTTGTGCTGATATGGTTATGTAAGTAAGTCATACTTTGTGATTTATCTGCTTGCGTCTCATGTTTACTTATTAAGATTATATGTAAAGATTTATTTGCTTATGCTGATATGATGCTAATGACCTGTTTATTATGTAAGATATATACTTGTTGCTTTGCGTATGGATTGCACATTTACACATTTCTGTTTTGTTGTCATAACTACTCTTTAATTTGGTATATAGAAATGCTGATATACTGCGTACGAACATGGAGTTTAGGTCACACTATGGTATTAATTTTAGATTGTTCGCTTGGCAGAGCCTCGTTGTAGGGATTGTGACACATCTGCTTCTTGACATTCTGTACTGGTATATTTACTCGCTATTGCATGTTTTGCTTACGTTCAGTGCTTTATATTTTAAGATAAGAAAATGAACTGCTATAATTCTACGAACGACATTGGTACAAGAAACTTCGTTGATGTCACATGAGCTGGAGGTTTTATGGAAGCTGTATAAATTTACGCTAATAGAGAGGAAGCTAACGACATGAAATACCAACACTAGGTTTAGACCATTGACAGTTATTACACTGCATTATTGCCGGCCGCTGGTGGCCGAGCGGTTCTGGCGCTACAGTCTGGAACCGCGCGACCGCTACGGTCACAGGTTCGAATCCTGCCTCGGGCATGGATGTGTGTGTTGTCCTTAGGTTAGTTAGGTTTAAGTAGTTCTAAGTTCTAGGGGACTTATGACCTCAGCAGTTGAGTCCCATAGTGCTCAGAGCCATTTTTGAACACTGCATTATTCGTGAGCAATTTAAATAGCAAGTGACACTTGACACAAAAAAATACTCCACATGTTTGCTTCTGTTTTGCCATGATTCTTGAAGTGGTGCACACACTGTGAAATTTAACGATTTATTCATTGAAAGTCTTATGTGATCATTCATACTCTGTACTCGTACTTACTTACTGAAAGTTATTCAAGCTAAAGGCTGCTAGAGGTCATGTATGCATTTCTTTTATTTAATGATGGACAAGGTAACCAAAATTCATAATGAGTAAAAGATTTGGGTCAGGTGGATTACACTGAGGTTGTGTGTGGACATTGTGTCTTTGGACTGTATGGGATGATGAATTGAAGTTTGCACTAGGATTTTATCTGTACTTGTTTGAGGAGACTGACTAGAGGAAAGAGTTGTTATGACAGTGAAATGATATTGGTGATAAGGGTTACATGTATCGACATATTGAAGAAGTATTATTGAGGTATTGGGATTGTGCGAAGCTGATGATTATTGGAGTTTTGGTGGACAAGAGGTAACGTAAATGATATTGGTGATAAGGTTTTTATGTATCAATGTAAAAGGTATTATTGAAGTATTAAGACTATGTGATGCTGATGATTATTGGAGTTCTGGTGGATAAGAGGTGAAGTAAGTGAGGAGCATATTTTTTTTGTTGGCCTATATGGAACAAGGAGGATGAAGATGGCAGACTAGAACATTCAAGTGGAAGGAAGACTGTCTACACACACACCTTGTTAAATCAATAAGCAGTATATACGTTTTTTTTTTTACTGACGGTTGTTCAGCAACTGTACATTTTGATTTGGCTTGGCTAACATTGGTCTTGACATGATGACTATGACGTTGACTAACTATTATTGACTGTTATACACTGTTGCCACTACTTTTTGATACACATGTTGAACATCAAATTTAGACAGAATTGCAGTTACACAGTTAACACTATTCAATTACAAAGATGAGTGAGTGTGTTTTCCTTTCTAATCGCAAATAATTGGTATCGACCTACCTCCTAAATATTATTTTACTTGTTTGTTGTTGCCTGCACTGACACCCATAAATAATATAGGTAGACTGATATTTGTGTATTTTTAATAGTTAATATGACAATTATCTGATATCATTTGTGTGTTTATTGTAATTTTTAATGTTAGTGTAAGAGCATTGATAATAATTTTGTAAAAGCAATTGTGTGTGCATTCAAACTGTTGTTTGTGCTTTCATCTATTATCATTGATGGGTGCCACTTCGAAATGTTCAATTTCTGCTGATGAACTGTGATGAACTGTTTAATTTTTGATAGTGAATATTATGGACTGTTAGCAGCATTTGTTCAACATTGCTGGGTGCCACTGCTAGAACTGCTTATACTGAGATAATGTCACGTGTTGCAGCCTGCACCTGTTCAACATTACTGGGTGCCACTGATGGAACTGCTGCTACTGAGATAATGTCACTTGTTGCTGTCTACACCTGTTCAACATTACTGGGTGCCAGTGATGGAACTGCTGCTACTGAGATAATGTCACTTGTTGGTGTCTGCGCCTGCTCGCCATTGCTGGGTGCCACTGTTGGAGCTGTTTAAATACAGCTGATGAAATGTTATAGGACTGCTATTTGCACCTGTTGACCATTGCTGGGTGCTACTTGTTAGTTGAACTATTGAAAAGATTTTATGTGAATATTTGTATAAACTGATTTTTTTGTGTATTCACTGTTCATGAAATGTTATGAGACTCTTACCTGCACCTATTCGTCATTGCTGGTGCCATTGATTGAATTGTATAACCACTCTGACAAATGATACTTGTGTAAACTATTATGTAAACTGTTATGTAAAATCAAATGTACGCAATCATTTGTATTCCTTACCGTATTTTATACATTAGGTTATTGAAGGGTCAGTGCAAAAGCCAAAATTTATTTAGTTTGCGATATTTACTTATTAATATCATCTTTTATTTTTGTCTGTATTTTTTGGACGAATTTGGTGGTGTTTTCACCACCAATGCTGGCAAAAATACCATCAAATTCTAGCCAATGGAGGAGGGGCATATGAAAGGTGGCTACACTGAGTCACAGCGCCAGAGATTGCGCCAAAGATTATTATTCTGCCGCCTCCACTGGTGCAGTAGGAGTTCAGAGGTTGCCGTAGGCAGTGCTTATTGAGAGGATGTCGAGAGTAGTACTAGTTGAGAGCATTTTGTGTGCAGTTGTTGTTCTGTTGGGCGAGATAGAAGATGCTGGTCGGTTGGTATAAAGTATAGATGGAAGATGTTGCAATGATCATAGTTTATTTTTCGTCAATATATATGGAGGTAACAAAAAATTTTTTTTATTTCACATTTCCTTAATGACAATGCCTCTTGGTCACAGGTTCAGTCAACAAAGCATCTGGCTCCTGTTTCATGTGTTAGACTTGTAATTCTGGTTTCTATGTCCAATTATAGTATTTCTGGTTTTTCAATTAGTTCATTGTAAATGGTGTTTAAAATATCTTGTCGTATTGAGGAAGAACTGTGTCAGATACATGTACGTTGAATCACACTACCACACACAGAACGGTTACACTTGTGCTTTGTTGTTTCATAGCTTTTATAGTTGCAGGGGACCTAATTAATCAATTGTGTTAATGGAAATTCCTTGTCATTCTTTATTTTTATGTTATGCAGTCAGATTGCGTACTAATACTAGTGAGGACCAACCGGTTACGAGACTTCGTAACCTGACACACAGCTAGTAAAATTATTGCACAATAATTAAGCCCCCATGCAGTAGTTCTAAGTTCTAGGTGACTGATGAGCTCAGATGTTAAGTTCCTTAGTGCTCAGAGCCATTCGAACCTTTTTTTTTATAAATAGGTAATATGGGAAAGCCAAGGTGATACGGCTACAGAAAAAAAAATGTAGAAAACTGTGACTATGAAGAAGAACTAAACATTCGTGGAATAGAATAAACAGTCTAATGAGTCCAGAATATGGCTGGAGAGTAAACCGAAGAGAGACGAAAGTAATGAGCAGTAGGAGAAATGATAACAGGGAGGAATTTAACATCGAAATTGGTGATCACATACTACACGCAGTGAAGGAATTCTGCTACCCAGGAAACAAAATAACCAATGAAAATACGAAACAAGCAGAAGGTAAGAAGCAGATTGGCACTGGTAAAAATGGCGCTCCTTGCTAAAATAAGTCTACTACTATTAAACATAGGCCTTAATTTGACGAAGCACTATTGAGGATGTCACTATGGAGAACATTATTGCATGAAAATGAGTGTATGGCATTGGTGGCCGGGAGACCGCTCGCGGGGCGGTTCGGCCGCCGCTCCACAAGTTCTTTAACGCCACTACGGCGACTTACGAGTGAACGAGGATGAAATGATGATGAAAGACACACAACACCCAGTCATCTCGAAGCAGAGAAAATCCCTGACCCCGCCGGGAATCGAACCCGGGATCCACGGGAAGCGAGAACGCTACCGCAAGACCACGAGCCGCGGACATTATCGTATGGTAGTGAATCATGGACTGTTGAAAAACCGAAGTAGAAGAGAGACGAAGCGTTTGAGATGTAGTGGTACAGAGGAATGTTGGAAATTACGTGGACTGGCAAGGCAAGAAATGGGGAGGTTCTCCGCAGAATCTGCGAAGAAAGGAACATACGAAAAACACTGACAAGAAGAGGTAGAATGATACGGCCTACATTAAGGCATTAGGATATAACTTCCACGGTACTAGCCGGAGCTGTAGAGGGCAAAAACTGAAAAGGCACAGACTAGAATACATAAAGCAAATAACCAAGGTCGTAGGTTGCAAGTGCTACTCTGAGATGATGAGATTGGCACAGGAGAGGAATTTGTGGAGAGTCGCATCAGACTAGTCGGAAGACTGAGGAAAGAGCAGGTTTTCATGCAGCAGCGTAAAATATGAAGACATCTTGCACATGTGTTCAAGTAATGGAAAACCGACTAAGACCTTCGATGATTCTATACAATCTAAAAGTGTGAATGTGTCCTCCCTCAGAACGAGTACTATGCAGATGTTGGCTGCAGTGTGTATGACCAAACGCCTATCCGTAGAAATCATGTATCCAAAAGCGACGCAACATATTCAGGACGAAAGCACGTGTCTCGAAGTACTCGGCTGCTCACTTCTACCAGATATTTACAGTAATATGCACGCAACGAAATAAATATTTTACCTGCCGGTGGCAACTTATCTTTATAACTGTTCTGCTAAAGGCAGAACTTACTGAGTGAATTGTACTGCATCAAGCATGAAAGACGACACATTATAAGTGAACACACGTGAGCTGAGCATTAAAAACTTAATAATTAGACTTCTGTTTGAAACGGAACAAAAGGAACCTCGTATAATCTTAAATCCCCGTGAAAATACGGAATAAATGGGTAAGTTACGTGAACCATTCATGGAAGACTGACAGTAATCCTTGTTCTTGTAACAGCGCCACTATCGAAGCAAACAGGTTTAACCTTGCTCACGAAGAAAGCACATCTATAGAGCTGAAAGCCATCCAAAAGAATATAACAACAAGCACGGTTTCAAGCAACGCTCTGACCATGAATCCCTGAATGTTACAGCCGAGAAAATGAACGCATCGACAGTACACTTGATAAAGGTGTCTGAACTAAATAAAATGAATCACGTTGGCAGCATGTGGCGTCGACATTAAGAGAAGTATGCCACCAGGCCCAGCGATTGGCGGAAGAGAAGTGGTGCTTTGTCAGACGGTCCCAATTGCCAAGCTGACGCTAATATTAACCACCCCGTCACCTGACTGGTCAGTAGGGTTTCGTCCAAAGTACAGCGTTTGGATATTATCTTATTATCGTTGGGTATTGCGGTCCCTGTGTCGTTCAGAAGTACAATGCAATGTGTCGTGCTGAAGCACAAGCTACTGCGGCGACTACGGCTGCTATGAAATACATGAATTGAATTCACAGTTGCAAATGTGGACAACCGTCAAGTATAATGACGAAAATAGAGATTGTGCCGGACCAGGACTCGAACCCATATTTCCCGGTTGTCATGAGCGGTCGCCTTACCATTAGTCTATATGTCCTCGAGGCACGGATAGCCCCAAACTTCCAAATTTTGCCAACCATGTGTCAACAACCTGCACTCGAACATCCGTTAGGTGTATTCTCTTACATGGAAGACATTTACGTGAAATTGACTTGCCCAGTGTCGTCGGATAAAAAAGATGTTGCAGTATCTGTGATGTTCAGTAGTACGACGCAACGTTCCTTCAACATGCATGCATGTTCCAAGTTCAGCTCTGACCGTGACTTGTGCAGGGATTTTCATTGTCGTAATTACATTACGTCGGGTGGTTATAATTAAACTTCCATATTTAACAGGTTATAACATGGAAACTAATTACCGTAATTTTAATGTCAAGGATTTGGGGAAGAGAGATAATTCAGAATCAATTCAATTGAAGTACTTTTAATGTGCTGCTATGGTACATCATACTATTACATACCGATACCATTACTGCTACAAATAGGGCTCAATATGGGCCCATAAGAGTTTAAGAAGAGTGTGAAAGCGCAAGATTGCATTCCGCACAGCAGAACGAAGCATTTCTTTGGGTATGCTGGCTCCATCTCTTGATATGCTGCGCTTCAGATCAACACATGTGTGAATGTTCCCCTGGTAAACCCTGTCCTTCAGGGTAGCACCCCAACCAGAAATCATGGGGAGTGAGATCATGTGATTATGCCGGCCGAGCATTGGGAAACGATCGGGGCGGGGGGGGGGGGGGGGGGCATCTTGCATGAAAGCTGTTGAGTTCAATGCATCTCTTTCCTGTAGGGTGGGTATGACATACTGGCCAAGCATATCGCAGTAACGCTGGCCAGTCACACTGCACGCCTTTAATCCATGAGGGCCAACCTGTTCAAAAAAGAATGGGCCAGTGATGAACGTAGCCGTGAAGCCACACCAGCCGGCCGCGGTGGTCTAGCGGTTCTGGCGCTGCAGTCCGGAACCGCGGGACTGCTACGGTCGCAGGTTCGAATCCTGCCTCGGGCATGGGTGTGTGTGATGTCCTTAGGTTAGTTAGGTTTAAGTAGTTCTAAGTTCTAGGGGACTTATGACCTAAGATGTTGAGTCCCATAGTGCTCAGAGCCATTTGAACCAAGCCACACCATACGGTGACACGTTCACCATACAGAGGAACTTCATGCGCAGTGGCTGGATGTGAAGATCCCCACACTCGGGAATCCTGTGTGTTCACCTCACCGTCAAAGGAAAATGAGCTTCGTCTGTCCATATAATGGTCAATGGCCAGATCTCATCAATCCTTGCGAGACAATGGAGAACGAAGTCAACACGTCGTTGTGCGTCCTGTGGTGCAAGCTGCCGTACGATATCGATCTTGTACGGATACTATTATTGAATGGTTCGAAGCACCGTCCGTACAGTGGACCACTGGATGTTCAACTGTCGTGACATACCACGCGCACTGCCTGACGATCGGGAAATGCGAGCAGCGTCGTCTATCATAGAAATAACGATTACATCAACTACCTGTGGTGCAACCGGTCATCGGCCTCTTTCCGGAGCGACGCCCAGTTCTAAAGTTGATTCTAACTTCTTCATTATGTTCTGCACAGCAGAAAGAAAAAAAAGAGGACCCTTCTGTAATCTTTTCAGCCGGCGATATACTCTAAGTGCAGCTGCAGCATTACTGTTGTTTTGATAACAGAGCTTCACCAATAATGCCCCGCTCCTTTTTTCCAAGCTCATGTTGACACGTCAGAAAATGAATATAGACTGGTTAGGTGTGTTGAGACTATGAATCACAATGACTGATCACGGCACCTAGTGACCATTTTTGGAACTGGACGCTGGCGCTGTGACGCATGGATATCATGCACCCCGACTCTGGACATTAATGATTACCAAGTTTGGTACTCGTACGGTAGTTAGTTTCCGTGTTATAACGTATTGAATAGGGAAGGTTTAATTATAAGCACACGGTATAACTGATGGATGTCCATGTTTGCAACTGCGAATACATTTCATGTACCCTCTTATTATCCTATCACAAATGTGACTTCCCCAGCTGACGGGATCGGGGCATAGAGAGTCTTTAGATCTAGTTAATGATTTACAATGTGCGTAGTGATATTTTATACTAAAGACAGACAATTTTCACAGTGAAGACACTCTATTTATGTCTCTTCTAGTAAATCCCACAAAGCATTTTTTCGTTGATAGTTGACAAGAAGAAGGGGCAAGGTGAAAGGACATGAGTTAAGACATCAGGTACTAGAGCAAGTTGTAGAGGGTAATTTTACAGGGAAACAAAGGTGGAATACATCCAGCAAATAAGACGTAGGTTGCAAGTGCTACTCTCAGATGAAGAGGTTGTGTCTGAGAGGAGCTCGTGGCAGGTCGCATCAAACCAGTCAGAATACTGATGCCCCAAAAAACCATAAGTCGAAACTGGTAAAAAGCATTGATTCTTAACTTCCAGAGTCAGATACATAGGAATCTCAGATTGGAAACTGATTTAATTACGCAAAATCACTCTAGGCCAATTTTAAATTTATGTTATTTTGTTTTCCACCGCCCATTGGACTGTTGGTTTCCACTGCACCAAATGTGGAAATTCTACCTGGTTCTACGTTTTTATTGTCACTCTTTTGTGTATTTTACTTACATACTGTTTTTTTTTGTTCTAATTAAGTTTCAGACCTACTTTATAACATGTTCTATGAACTTACTCTATTAGTTGATGTATTATGAGGCGAAGGGATTCAAGAATCACATACAGATAGAAAACATGTGTGGAACCAAAAGAGTCTCTAGAATCTGTTAATAATTTCAGAATAAAAACTCACAGATCGTGTGAAAATAGTACCAAAAAATAATCACTGATGGACCTATGTTCTGCATGAGGCTGGTCAGAACATTTAACATGTTATTTGCTACAGCAGTGGTGTGTTGGCAAAGTAGAAGAGTTGAAAATGGAGAACTTCGCTAAAGAACCAGCGCCCGGCAGCACAATGCCCCATTGTGCAGCATTACAAGGGCGCAGACCAGCCATTAATCACACACGACCTGTTCTGCACGCAAACGTTCGGGGCCATATGTTTGCTTTGACAAAGCACGTCTTTCTCGTTATGCATACGGAGCCGTCGGCATACACTGTAAATTTAGCATGAACTGAATTTTGATTCTCCCACATCAAATGAGAACATCTCTGCCATCTATTTGAAGAGAATTTAGCCAGCGTCCATTATACTAATTATTTGTCCTTCCAGTTGTGTAGGTCAATTCCATTTACAATAACATGGCGTTTCATCTATTCTATAGAATTAATCTTATCGGATTAATAAGATTATCTCCCTTTCAGTACTTACTTTTACGTGCTAAGTATCAGAGTAATAAACAATGTGCGTGACAACGCACGTTACAATCGGATTTGCCATACTCGAAAGAATTATTTATTTCGAGCTCCACAGCTTGTAAGTATCTGAAATTAGTCACACTTTACCTCCAAAAGCTGGTGCAAAAATAAGTCTGTATTAGCTTCATGTTTCGATCATCTGATCATCTTCATGTGAATTGCATAGTCAGATAAAATACAAACCTTCTGCACCATTTGCTACAATCGGGCTCCATTCTTCTGTGTGAAATGCAGGCTGTTGTTGATATGACTAAGAGGAAAGGAAGATTAAGGTTTAACGTCCATTCGTCATCGAGGTCAAAAGAGGCGAAGAGCAAGCTCGGAAAGATTCAAGAATGTGGAAGAAAGTCGGTGCGTTCTTTCTAATGTCGTCATCAGCCTTATCCTCGTTTTTCATGTATCGCAAAATATCCTCTGCAAAGTCGATATGCTCTGCATATTAGATATCCACTGAAGGTAGAGAAAACATTAGTAAGATACCATCCAGATTTCATCGGTCGTCTGACTTGTTTGATTCGGCCATAAATTCCCCTGCCATATCACTGTGCCAACCTCATCACTCAGTGCAGCACAAAAACCCTAGATCCTCAGTTACTCGTAGTTGTTGGGTATAGGCAAATCTCTGTCTTTCTCTGCAGTTGTTACTGTCCACAGCTCCCTCCAGCATGATCTAAGTTACTCCCTGATGTCTTAACACATGCCCTATGATACTGCCCCTTCTTCTTGTCAGTGTTTTCCACGCTCCTTTCATCGTCTATTCTGAGGAGAATCTCTTCATTCCTTATGAGTTCTATTTTGAACGTTCTTCTTCAGCATCACATATCAAACCCTTATCAATGACGTCAATATCACAATGTGACTCAATGGCCCCTCCCATGCTCCTCCCCATCTCCATACCCCTCCCCCTCCTCTTTCCAGCCAATAACAGTGTATTATTAAAACGAAACAGCCAATGACGGCGTATATTTTAGTGGCAATTAAAATGAATCAACAAGCTACGCTGTAACGCTTTAGCACCCATCTTGGATGTGCTCAAAGCTATCCGAACGATCTCAATTTTTTTTCCATCATGATCAAAATAATTTATCGAAAATATTACGTGAAAGACATAGCTCACAGTCTTTCCACGACTAAAATACGTCAGCAGAACACACACACATACCCACATACATGCACAATGTTTAAGCCATGAAAGTACTGAATAAAATTAAAATGTTAGTTGTACGATTAGGAAATTTATTCGCCTTACTAGTTTCAACAGATTAATCTGTCGTCTTCACAAACCTACAAAATCTGGGATATTATAAATCATTGGAACGTGACCATACATCTATGTAAAATATAAGAAATATATCATAAAAAACTTACTTAATATTGGTTTATCAAATGTCAATAACTTCTTCATAGACGCATAGTGCCATGACAGGTCGAAAACTGGATATATTGTATAGGATAATATAAACACAGGTTTATAATTTACAGTAAATAAACCACATTTATGTACATAGACAAGTTGTTGTGCTGTCATCAAAGAACAGATAGAAAAGCATGTAAAATTGTGAGTGAAGTATATAGGAATTTATGTATAATGGATGTGAATAACATGGCACATTGAACCACGAAATATTATGGTGTTATTTTTCTGCGAAGACGATATTGACATCACCATTAAGTAAGTTTTTGCAACAGACTTTTTTACACTTTACATACATGTATGGCAAAGTTCTAGTGATTTATAATATCCCAAATTCTATACACTTCTGAAGATGACAGATTAAACTGATGAAAGCGGTAAATCGAAATAAACTTCCTAATTGTGCAACTGATGACTGAATTTTATTCTGAGATATTTCAGCAATTCATAAAATGCGACGTTTACGTTGTCACAACGTTATTTTCCGGACACACACCCACACACACACACACACACACACACACACATGTAGACACACATCCACACACACACACACACACACACACACACACATACATACATACACACACACACACAACGTGATTCTAAACTCTCAAAATTAAGTGCCCCAATGCCATTTTCAAGTCTTAATGGCGAATAACAGGCTAAACGGAGTTTTCACATTTCATGTTTGATCTCAATGATGAACTGTACCAAACCAACGTGACCAAGCTTGACGTTTCAGAAAACACATGTTGGCAAAAAGTATTATGCTAACAAGGGAACCTCCCCAACGCACCCCCTTCAGATTTAATTATAAGTTAGCACAGTGGATAGGCCTTGAAAAATTGAACACAGGTCAATCGAGAAAACAGGAAGAAGTTGTGTGGGACTATGAAAAAAATAAGCAAAATATACCAACTGAGTAGTCTATGTGAAAGATATTCAACATCAAGGAGAGCGTAAGCCGAGGAGCGCCGTGGTCCCGTGGTTAGCGTGAGCAGCTGCGGGCCGACAGTTCCTAGGTTCAAGTCTTCCATCGAGTGAAAAGTTCACCTTCATTATTTTCGCAAAGTTATGATCTGCCCGTTCGTTCATTGATGTCTCTGTCCACTGCAATAAGTTTAGTGTCTGTGTTTTGCGACCGCTCCGCAAAACCGTGCGATTAGTAGACGAAAGGACGTGCCTCTCCATTGCGAACCGAAAACATTTGATCGCAAGGTCATAGGTCAACCGATTCCTCCACAGGAAAACACGTCTGATATATTCTATACGACAGTGGTGACGGCATGTGCGTCACATGACAGGAATATGTTGTCGACCGTCGTAACTTGTACACTTGACGAATGGGTAAAAAGATTCTTCTAACTTGCCCGATTTAGGTTTTCTTGTTAATGTGATAATCACTCCCAAAAAAGTGATGAAAACATAAGAGTTTGTCACATAAACTGCAAAAAATGAATGCAACAGTTTCACAGTCGCACAGTTTTCCCTGTGCTCTGTCAAAACATATGTTTTTAAGATTTTCATACAACGTCCCCATACTACGGCGCAGTTACCTCCCATCGGACGGACGGACGGACAAATAATAATTGTCTGAAAATAAAAAAATTAACTTTTCACACGAGGGAGACTTGAACCGAGGGCCTCTCGTTCGGCAGGTGCTCACGCTAACCACGGGACCACGGCGCTCCTGAGTTCACACTATCCTCGATGTTGACTATCTTGCGCATGGTCTACTGAGTTTGTATATTTTGCTTATTTTTTTCATAGTTCCACGCAACTTCTTCCTGTTTTCTCGATTGATCTGTGTTCAGTTTTTCAAGGCCTATCCATTGTGCCAACTTATAACTAAATCTGAGGGGGGTGCGATGGGGAGGTTCCCTTGTAAGTAGACAAGTGCACTAACAGAGTGGAAGTCAGAACTATGGCCAGCCCCTGGAAGGGGCTACACTTGATATAAGACACGATTGTGAGGTAACGGACGAGTTGTGGCGCCCTGGAAATATTCTAAGTTCGGAGTTGGCGTGGCCGTGCGGAGGCTCCTCAGCGGGCCGTGGCCCGGCAGCAACCACTTGGTGCCGAACGTTAGCTGAGTATGAGGGGTAGCCCCAGCACGTGGTCCATCTGCCATGTGGCTGGGAATTCTACAGTGACGCTGTGTCGATGAAAGAGACTTGTATGCCGAGAGTGCCAAAGGCGGCGGACTTTGTGAAACCATCATGGCAGACATTTCACAGTTCGTATAGAAATTAATAGTAGCCAGAGGAATCATGATACCTGAAAAAGAAACATGTAAATTACCATTATTTGTACGACGATTCTGATGGTGTAATCAGATTTTCAATATCTTTAGTAGTTTAAAGTTTAGTATCTGACTGTAAATTACACAAGTAACACCCAGCAACGAATTTCCAAAGTTTAAACGGTCAATCCGGTTTTGTCGATCGCCGTGTCTTCAGAAAGCTTTTAGTGTAAACCTAAATTCGTATAAATTACAGGCATGTAACTTGAATAGTACATGTGTTATTGGAGGTCAAAGTGGCCGATTACTATCGATCGCGCCAGGCCATAAGTACTCCACAGTTACACGAAAAAACGGTACCAGCATGCTTATAAACATATTTATTCATCTATGTCTTTGTTTATATCTGATAAATACTATTCATGAAGAAACTGGTTAAATATTGACTGTGTTTTATAAACCACAGGTACATTAGGCTACTGGCCTATGTTTTGTTTCTATTCATTTGATATATGTTTATTCGATTTATTTATGTATTTAGTAATGTGTGTTAGAGAGCGTGTTTATGGTCCAGCTGTAGGAATATTTATTTAATTTCAAGTTATTTAAACGTAAATCCAGTATTTCGAATGTGTTTCAAAATGATTGTGAGTGTGCATTGGCTTGGAAACATGACAGGAGCGCTATCGCCAATCACAGCGCTCGTTACTAAGGGAGGCGACTACCGAAGTGAATGGAGGAGCAGTTCTGAACAGTGGGGAGGACACACGGAGTTCTGGACAGTACGGCACAGGACACGGGAACTGCTGGATGCGACGGCGCGACGGACGCACGGTCACGAGAGAGACTTGGAGAGTATGGAGCGGTTTGCACGTGGTCACAGCAGATAGAAATACTTTGGAGTGCCGACTTGTGCAGTTGTGAGATTTCCGTGTCTTCTACAGTGAAAACGTAGTGTGAATTTAGAAGTGAGTATCTCGCGAACTATGTTGTTGTTCATAGGTAATTACGTGCAGTAGGAATCTATTGTTTCCCTGTTATTCAACTTATATTTGATTTAAATGCCGGACCATCGACACCAATTAAGTGTTTTGCAGGAATATACCACATTCTCAAAAGTACTTCTACTATCGTATTCATCATTTAAAGTCGTTAAGATAGTACCTGCAGATTTTGTTTAATTACTATCTCTCATTTATAAACTACTATGTTGTATTAAAAATTAGCAATTGCCGAGTGATAGGGACCTTCGATTCATGTGTATATTCATAGTGTATACTGTAGGCTCAGCATTATTTGGCTTGTAATGCGGCAACTATCTATCGCAGCCCCTATACAACGAAACCAGCCAAAACTTTCAATATCTCAACTCAGAGACTGAGGGAGCGTAGTTGAGAGTCACCACACCGCATCATTCACATTTTTTATTATTAGAAAGCCCGCACGATGGACACTTAAATTAAATAGTTTCAGATCTTAATTGTTTTGTGTTAGGATGGTACGTCTATACCTAAAATAAGGAAGGGCTGTTGGCGTTTCAGTGTGATTCTTTATTATTGGTGGTTCTTCCAGTGAACTGCCATCACTTAACATTTTTACAATTTTTCAGTAATTTTTCACCTTAGCAAGCACCATTCTAGGAGGGAAGGCGATAGTAAATGAGGTTCCACACCAGAAAAATGTAATCTATGATATTTATTGATGATTATGGTTTTCAGTGCAAGTGACTCAGGGCTACTCGAGTTTAGGTACAAAAACAACTTCCGATGTATGATACCAAGACTCTCTAAAGCGTGAGAAGACTGTATTTCCCATAATCAGATGCTAAATAATAGAAAAATCTAATCAAAGTAAGTGACATAAAACACACAACATTAGAAAACGCGAACGAACTGACCATACAGAGTCTTAAGAAGGAAGGAAGGAAAAAGGTGTTTTCAATAACATTAAAACTGCATATTTTCGTAATAAACTAGGAAAACGTCTTACTACAACTTTTTAGCACATGTTCATTCTGTTGAAGACATCCATAGTAGATGTTGAAATCTAGGTCAATGCACCAAATGTTTATGTGCAACCGGTCGGCTGTTTAATCTTACATTGAAACTAATATATGGTTGGTGAATAAGAACCATGTTCAAAATTATACTACATCATGTTTACAGAGACGGCAGCGGAACAAGACAGGAAACTTCGCGAACGGTAATGGTGGAATAAGACAGATATCGCATGGTGTCAATGCGCTGAATGGTTCTGCTTGTATTCTAAAGGCGCAACACTTGCTAGTGATTGGGTCCCATATAAAGGCCGCCCTTCGCTAAAGATGAGTAAGTCCCAATTAAAATGATGCAATCTGACTACTCTCTGTTATAGTTCCTCAGACACCTAACCCTAAATAGCGCAACGGATGCTACATTTGATACCTGTAATAAATTAATATTGCCCACTAGTTAACTGTCGCAGTACTGTAATCAAATTGAATCTTTCCAACAACATTTAGTTTCCCTCAGATTAGCAAGATACAGACCCAAACTTTTGCATTCATACACAGAGTGATTATCGTGTCGATCTTGTAAGCCAACGCATGACACGACATGTGATCAGAATATCTACATCTACATCTACATCTATACTCCGCGAGCCACCTTACGGTGTGTGGCGGAGGGTACTTATTGTACCACTATCTGATCCCCCCTTCCCTGTTCCATTCACGAATTGTGCGTGGGAAGAACGACTGCTTGTAAGTCTCCGTATTTGCTCTAATTTCTCGGATCTTTTCGTTGTGATCATTACGCGAGATATATGTGGGCGGTAGTAATATGTTGCCCATCTCTTCCCGGAATGTGCTCTCTCGTAATTTCGATAATAAACCTCTCCGTATTGCGTAACGCCTTTCTTGAAGTGTCCGCCACTGGAGCTTGTTCAGCATCTCCGTAACGCTCTCGCGCTGACTAAATGTCCCCATGACGAATCGCGCTGCTTTTCGCTGGATCATGTCTATCTCTTCTATTAATCCAACCTGGTAAGGGTCCCATACTGATGAGCAATACTCAAGAATCGGACGAACAAGCGTTTTGTAAGCTACTTCTTTCGTCGATGAGTCACATTTTCTTAGAATTCTTCCTATGAATCTCAACCTGGCGCCTGCTTTTCCCACTATTTGTTTTATGTGATCATTCCACTTCAGATCGCTCCGGATAGTAACTCCTAAGTATTTTACGGTCGTTACCGCTTCCAATGATTTACCACCTATGGCATAATCGTACTGGAATGGATTTCTGCCCCTATGTATGCGCATTATATTACATTTATCTACGTTTAGGGAAAGCTGCCAGCTGTCGCACCATTCATTAATCCTCTGCAGGTCTTCCTGGAGTACGTACGAGTCTTCTGATGTTGCTACTTTCTTGTAGACAACCGTGTCATCTGCAAATAGCCTCACGGAGCTACCGATGTTGTCAACTATGTCATTTATGTATATTGTAAACAATAAAGGTCCTATCACGCTTCCTTGCGGTACTCCCGAAATTACCTCTACATCTGCAGATTTTGAACCGTTAAGAATGACATGTTGTGTTCTTTCTTCTAGGAAATCCTGAATCCAATCACAAACCTGGTCCGATATTCCGTAAGCTCGTATTTTTTTCACTAAACGTAAGTGCGGAACCGTATCAAATGCCTTCCTGAAGTCCAGGAATACGGCATCAATCTGCTCGCCAGTGTCTACGGCACTGTGAATTTCTTGGACAAATAGGGCGAGCTGAGTTTCACATGATCTCTGTTTGCGGAATCCATGTTGGTTATGATGAAGGAGATTTGTATTATCTAAGAACGTCATAATACGAGAACATAAAACATGTTCCATTATTCTACAACAGATTGACGTAAGCGAAATAGGCCTATAATTATTCGCATCTGATTTATGACCCTTCTTGAAAATGGGAACGACCTGCGCTTTCTTCCAGTCGCTAGGTACTTTACGTTCTTCCAGAGATCTACGATAAATTGCTGATAGAAACGGGGCAAGTTCTTTAGCATAATCACTGTAGAATCTTACGGGTATCTCGTCTGGTCCGGATGCTTTTCCGCTACTAAGTGATAGCAGTTGTTTTTCAATTCCGATATCGTTTATTTCAATATTTTCCATTTTGGCGTCCGTGCGACGGCTGAAGTCAGGGACCGTGTTACGATTTTCCGCAGTGAAACAGTTTCGGAACACTGAATTCAGTATTTCTGCCTTTCTTCGGTCGTCCTCTGTTTCGGTGCCATCGTGGTCAACGAGTGACTGAATAGGGGATTTAGATCCGCTTACCGATTTTACATATGACCAAAACTTTTTAGGGTTCTTGTTTAGATTGTTTGCCAATGTTTTATGTTCGAATTCGTTGAATGCTTCTCTCATTGCTCTCTTTACGCTCTTTTTCGCTTCGTTCAGCTTTTCCTTATCAGCTATGATTCGACTGCTCTTAAACCTATGATGAAGCTTTCTTTGTTTCCGTAGCACCTTTCGTACATGATTGTTATACCACGGTGGATCTTTCCCCTCGCTTTGGACCTTAGTCGGTACGAACTTATCTAAGGCGTACTGGACGATGTTTCTGAATTTTTTCCATTTTTGTTCCACATCCTCTTCCTCAGAAATGAACGTTTGATGGTGGTCACTCAGATATTCTGCGATTTGTGCCCTATCACTCTTCTTAAGCAAATATATTTTCCTTCCTTTCTTGGCATTTCTTATTACACTTGTAGTCATTGATGCAACCACTGACTTATGATCACTAATACCCTCTTCTACATACACGGAGTCGAAAAGTTCCGGTCTATTTGTTGCTATGAGGTCTAAAACGTTAGCTTCACGAGTTGGTTCTCTAACTATCTGCTCGAAGTAATTCTCGGACAAGGCAGTCAGGATAATGTCACAAGAGTCTCTGTCCCTGGCTCCAGTTCTGATTGTGTGACTATCCCATTCTATACCTGGTAGATTGAAGTCTCCCCCTATTACAATAGTATGATCACGAAACTTCTTCACGACGTTCTGCAGGTTCTCTCTGAGGCGCTCAACTACTACGGTTGCTGATGCAGGTGGTCTATAGAAGCATCCGACTATCATATCTGACCCACCTTTGATACTTAACTTAACCCAGATTATTTCACATTCGCATTCGCTAATAACTTCACTGGATATTATTGAATTCTTTACTGCTATAAATACTCCTCCACCATTGGCGTTTATCCTATCCTTGCGGTATATATTCCATTCTGTGTCTAGGATTTCGTTACTGTTCACTTCCGGTTTTAACCAACTTTCCGTTCCTAATACTATATGCGCACTATTTCCTTCAATAAGCGATACTAATTCAGGAACCTTGTCCTGGATACTCCTGCAGTTTACCAATATTACGTTAACTTTTCCTGTTTTTGGTCTCTGAGGACGGACGTTCTTTATCAACGATGCTGATGTTCTCTCTGGTAAGCCGTCAGGTATTTTATCGTTTCGCCCAAGTGGGGGTCCCTCTAACCTAAAAAACCCCCGTGTGCACGCCACACGTACTCTGCTACCCTAGTAGCTGCTTCCGGTGTGTAGTGCACGCCTGACCTGTCTAGGGGGGCCCTACAGTTCTCCACCCAATAACGGAGGTCGATGAATTTGCAACCATTATAGTCGCAGAGTCGTCTGAGCCTCTGGTTTAGACCCTCCACACGGCTCCAAACCAGGGGACCGCGATCGACTCTGGGCACTATGCTGCAGATATTAAGCTCAGCTTGCACTCCGCGTGCGATGTTGGTTGTCTTCACCAAATCAGCCAGCCGCCGGAAGGAACCAAGGATGGCCTCAGAACCCAAGCGGCAGGCGTCATTCGTTCCGACATGTGCTACTATCTGCAGCCGGTCACACCCAGTGCGTTCAATAGCTGCCGGAAGGGCCTCCTCCACATTACGGACGAGACCCCCCGGCAAGCACACCGAGTGCACACTGGCATTCTTCCCCGACCTACCCGCTATTTTCCTGAGGGGCCCCATAACTCGCCTAACGTTGGAGCTCCCTATAACTAATAGGCCCGCCCTCTGTGACTGTCGGGACCTTGCCGGAGAATCGGCCACTGGCCCAACAGGCGAGGCATCCTGTGGTGGCTCGGAAACGATGTCATCACCACTAGGAAGCACCCCGTACCTGTTGGAAAGGGGTAAGGCAGCTGCCACGCGGCCAGATCCCACCTTCGCCTTTCGGCCAGGCACGCGCGAGCCCACCACTGTCCGCCATTCACCCTGGAGTGATGGCTGACCGGTAAGATGCTCACTGCCGGAAGACGCAGCGACATCAGGGGTTCCATGTGATTCCAAGGCCACCGAAGTAGGCATATGTCTCACCACAGTTGCCCCAACGCCACTACGAGCCGACGCCTGCGCCTCGAGCTCGATGAGCCTAACAGACAAAGCCTCCACCTGCCCCCGAAGAGTGGCCAATTCTCCTTGCGTCCGCTCACAACAACCACAGTCCCTACACATGACTATGTTTACTCTACTCTATACGGTGACAAATTCCCAAGATAATCTTCTGATGAGCTACTCTGATAATCAAGAAACACTCACTGAAATACGAGACGCGAAAACTACGCTAGGTTTTCCCAGAAAAACTATTTAAAAGCTAAGCGCAGCAAATAAGTACAAAATAAATTTCTCTCCTAACAATCAAGAACTGTTAGTTTCTATGCAGAGCAGATAAACACAAATAGAATCCCTTCCTTAGTGGAAGGTCGTAAACAAAATGCAAAATAAACGCTTTATACAAACAGTACTCGCTGCTGCTGGTGCTCTCGCTCTGGCTGTCACAAGACAACTGCTGATTCAAGTGACTAGTGGCTAACGGCCGCGAAACAAACAAAAGACGGTTTTAGGGCGCTTTCTGTTCTAAACGATCAAGAAAACACTAAGAAATCTAACACGAAAACTACGTAAAGTTTTATCAAGAACTGTTAGTTACTATGCAGAGCAGATAAACACTAATAGAATCCCTTCCTTAGTGGAAGGTCGTAAACAAAATGCAAAATAAACGCTTTATACAAACAGTACTCGCTGCTGCTGGTGCTCTCGCTCTGGCTGTCACAAGACAACTGTCTTCTCGAAGAGATTTACTTTAGTTACTTCCGCATCAAACATTATCGCGCAAGGCATTATAGTTGCTCACATATTTTATTCCATATATCTTCCCTCCTTTATCGTCTTCCCTCCTACAATCGTGCTTGCTAAGTTGAAAAATTACTGAATAATTGTAAAAATGTGAAGTGATGCCAGTTCACTGGAACACTGGATAATGTGTGTGTGTGTGTGTGTGTGTGTGTGTATTCGTCATATATATATATATATATATATATATATATATGCAATTATCGTCTTCCCTCCTACAATGGTGCTTGATAAGTTGAAAAATTACTGAATAATTGATATATATATATATATATATATATATATATATATATATATATATATATATATATATGTGTGTGTGTGTGTGTGTGTATTCGTCAACATGTATAAATGGATCCAATGGAGCACACTATTTCACAAAATAAGAAAGTTCATTTTGTATACAAGACTCATCCAACAAAATCTCTTTTTCCATTAGTCCATAGGCCAGGTTTAATGGCTTCGGTTTTTCTGTCTCGTGTGTTTGCATCACTGGTGAATGGTTTGGAATCACAGCTCGTCTTGCAGTTTCCTGCTTATGTAGCTCCTTTCATGTTGTTTTGATGCTATCAAGGACCGCAAGTGCGACATTCAGTTCTGGAGCGACTTCTGCGGCTGTCGTTCTCTTATTCTTCGTCGCAGTCATTTTTAATGACCGTCTGCCACGATCACTCAATACACACTTTCCGCGTTGTGACTTGGCGAATAATGTTTTCCCGCTTTCCCTGTATGCCATATAAGCGTTCGATATGGTGCCTCTTGAAACACCAAACACGTCTGCTGTCTTGGTTAGGGAAAACCTGCTATACGAGCATCAAAGATTTTCCCACCTTCTAGTTCACCTAGCTCCGACATAATGCACTCACAGTTACACGACTGACACTTGCAACGTATCGAGAACGTTTTGGAGATGCCGTTCGTGATCAAATACAACAGCACAATCTGCATTACTTGCAGATGTTTTCATATACAGTGAGATTACATAAAACACAGAATAGCGATACGCGACATATATTGATGGCGTAGTATCGTGTACACAAGTTATAAAAGGGCAGTGCATAGACGAATCAGTCCTTTGAACTCAGGTCATTTATTTGAAAATGTTTGCGACGTGATTATGGTAGCTGGAACTATACACATGGGCCAATCCACGTCGGTTGTCGTTAGAGAATTTACTATCCCGAGATTCGCAGTGTCAAGAGTCTGTCGAGAATACCTAATTTCAAGCATTCTTCTCATCACGGACAGTGCAGTGGCCGACAGCCTTCATTTAACGACCGACAGCAACGGAATTCGCGTACAGTTGTCAGTGCTAACAGACAAGTAATACTGTAAGAAATAACTGCAGAAATCAATGTGCGACGTACGACGAACTTATCCGTTGGGACAGCGCGGCGAAATATGGCGTTAGTGGGCTACGACAGGAGACGACCGGCGCAATTGCCTTCTCTAACAGCACGACATCGCCTGCAGGGCCGCTCTTGGGCTCGTGACCACACCGTTTGGACCCTAGACGGCTGGTACACCGTGTACTGGTCACATGAGTCCCAGTTTCAGATGGGAAGAGCTGTTGGTAAGGATCGAGTGCAGTGCAGACCCTACAAAGTCATGGAACCAGGTTGTCAAGAAGGCACTGTGCAAGCTGGTTGTGGCTCCTTAATGGTGTGGGATGTTGTTACAGGGAATGGGCCGTGTCATTAACTGGAAATGCGGGTACTTGGTGACCATCTGCAGCCATTCATGGACATCGTGTTCCCAAACAACGATGGATTTTTCTTATGCATGACAATGCACTCTGTCATCGGGCCGCTATTTCTCGCGATTCGTTTGAAGATCATTCTGGACAGTTCGAGCGAATGATTTGGCCACCCACATCGCCCAACATGACTCCCATCGAACGTTTACCAGACTGAACCCAGTCGTCAGTTCGTGCACAAAATCCTTCACCGGCAACATTTTAGCAATAATAGATGGATGTAGAGGTAGCATGGCTCAATATTTTTATAGGGGACGTCAAACGACTTGTTTAGTCCATGCCACATACAGCTACCGCACTACGCCGGGCAAATGAAAGTCCTGCGCGACATTAGGAGTTACCTCATGACTTATGTCTCCTAGAATTCATCGACGAAAGAAGTGGCTTACAAAACACGATTCGTAAGTACTGTCACGGAGCCTGGGACTCTTACCAAATAGGATTAATAGAAGAGACAGAGAAGATCCGACGAAGAACATCGCGTTTCGTCACGGGTCCGTATAATTCGCGCGAGTGCTTCACCATTATGCTGAGCAAACTCCAGTGGCAGGTGCTAAGAGACAGATGCCGTGCATCATGCAGAGGTTTACTGCTGAAACTTCTAGAGCATATGTTCCAAAAAGGGATCGGGTAGGATAGTATTTCCTACCACAAATGTCCCGCTAGAGTACCCCAGTGAAAAACTAAGAGAAATTAAAAATATTCTTACGTAAAATGAACACATTAAAAAATTTCATCGACTTATTCTTCTAAACGAAAGAAGTTGGTCACAAGATAGACGAGAAGTTTCAGCAGTGAATATGCACTCTGGAAACTCTCGCACTTCAGGTTTGACTCTTTGGGCTTATTGCTATTTATAAGTACTGTAGTTAGGACTTGTTCGGTAAAGTTTTAATAAGGATACCAATATGTAAAAATGTATAATTTCCATAAGTTTGGATCTCTGATCACTTTAAAATGTCCCACTTCACGGTGCTGTTCATGATGGTAGAGCTCCACAATGCATCTATCGAGAACGTTTTCTGGAGCAATTCAGTCCATATTCGTCCTATTACAACAAAGACTGCGAGAAACTGCTACGTCTAGAAGCTAAAGGGCTGACTGGTGCTCCTTGGCAGGGCAGCAAGTCTGTGACTGAGCGAGGTCGTACAGTGGCTAGCACACTGGACTCGTATTCTGGAGAACGACGGTTCAAACCCGTGTCCGGCCATTCAGTTTTAGGTGCCTGCTTCTCTCTACCGTTCCAATTTCGAAAGGCGCGCGAGGAAAACGAGCAGTTACATTTTTTGGTTCAAAATGGTTCAAATGGCTCTGAGCACTGTGGGACTTAACAGCTATGGTCATCAGTCCCCTAGAACTTAGAACTACTTAAACCTAACTAACCTAAGGACATCACACAACACCCAGTCATCACGAGGCAGAGAAAATCCCTGACCCCGCCGGGAATCGAACCCGGGAACCCGGGCGCCGGAAGCGAGAACGCTACCGCACGACCACGAGCTGCGGACTTACATTTTTTCTGTAGGATCCCTGAATTCTCTTATTTTATCGTGACCCCTATGAAGGCTGGTGCCAATAGAATGTATTGGCAATCGGATAAGAAAATTGGTATTTGGAATTTCATGAGAAGATCCCGTCGCAACGAAAAACGCCTTTCTTTTAATGATGTTGTTGTTGCAGTCTTCAGTCCTAAGACTGGTTTGATGCAGCTCTCCATGCTACTCTATCCTTCTGAATCTGCTTAGTGTATTCATCTCTTGGTCTCCCTCTACGATTTTTCCCTCCACGCTGCCCTCCAATGCTAAATTTGTGATCCCTTGATGCCTCAGAACATGTCCTACCAACCGGTCCCTTCTTCTTGTCAAGTTGTGACACAAACTCCTCCCCAATTCTGTTCAATACCTCCTCATTAGTAATGTGATCGACCCATCTAATCTTCAGTATTCTTCTGTAGCACCACTTTTCGAAAGCTCCTATTCATTTCTTGTCCAGACTTTTTATCGTCCATGTTTCACTTCCATACAAGGCTACACTCCATACAAATACTTTCAGAAACGACTTCCTTATACTAAAATCTATACTCGATGTTAACAAATTTCTCTTCTGCAGAAACGGTTTCCTTGCCATTGCCAGTCTACATTTTATATCCTCTCTACTTCGACCATCATCAGTTATTTTGCTCCCCAAATAGCAAAACTCCTTTACTACTTTAAGTGACTCATTTCCTAATCTAATTCCCTCAGCATCACCCGACGCAATTCGACTACATTCCTTTATCCTCGTTTTGCTTTTGTTGATGTTCATCTTAGCCACTCCAATTCACGTATCATGTCTGTGGCACTATCTCCCATGCTTCGCGATAGTACAAAACGAGCTGCCCTTCTTTCACTTTTTCGCTGTCACCCGTCAGTCTCACCTGATGCGGATCCGACACTGCACAGCAGTACTCCAGAATAGGTCTCCTTAGTAGACCTGTTGCACCTTCTAAGTGCTCTGCCAGTGAATCACAATTTTTGGTTGGCTCTATCCACAACATTATCTATGTGATTGTTCCAGTTTAGGGTTCAAAATGGTTCAAATGGCTCTAAGCACTATGGGACTTAACAACTGAGGTCATCAGTCCCCTAGACTTAGACCTAATTAAACCTAAATAACCTAAGGACATCACACACATCCATGCCCGAGGCAGGATTCGAACCTTCGACCGTAGCAGCAGCGCTGTCCTGGACTTAAGTGCCTAGAACCTCTCGGACACAGCGGCCAGCCAGTTTATGGTATTTGTAATTGTAATACCTGAGTATTTAGTTGAATTTACTGCCTTCATATTTGTGTGACTTACCGGGTAGTCGAAATTTTGCGGATTTCTTTTACTACTCATGTGAATAACTTCAAACTTTTCTTTATTCAAGTTAATTGCCACTTTTCGCACCATACAGATATCTTACCTAAATCATTTTGCAATTTGTTTTGCCCATCTAATGACTTTACAAGACGCTAAATGGCAGCATCATCTGCAAACAATCTAGGACGGCTACTGAGATTGTCTCCTATGTCGTTAATATAGATCAGGAACAGTAGAGGGCCTATAACACTTCCTTGGGGAACGCCGGATATTATTTCTGTTTTACTCTATGACTTTCCGCCTATTACTACGAACTGTGACCTTTCCGACAGGAAATCGCGAATCGAGTCGCACAGCTAGGGCGATATTCCATAGGCACGCAGTTTGGTTAGAAGACGCTTGTGAGGAACGGTGTCGAAAGCCTTCTGGAAATCTTAAAAATACGGAATCAATTTGACATCCCCTGTCGATAGCAGTCAATACTTCATGGGTTTAAAGAGCTAGATGTGTTTCGCAAGAACGATATTTTCTGAATCCGTGCTGACTACGTGTCCATAAATCGATTTCTTCTAGGCACTTCATAATGTTCGAATACAGTATATGTTCCAAAACCATACTGCTAATCGACGTCAGGCGGCCGATGTGGCCGAGCGGTTCTAGGCGCTTCAGTCTGGAACAGCGCGACCGCTACGGTCGCAGTTTCGAATCCTGCCTCGGGCATGGATGTGTGTGATGTCGTTAGGTTAGTTAGGTTTAAGTAGTTCTCAGTTCTAGGGGACTGATGACCTCAGATGTTAAGTCCCATAGTACTCAGAGCCATTTCAGCCAAATCGACGTTAGTGATTCTTCCTACTTCCCATTTTGGGTATTGGTGTGACTTGAGCAATTTTCTAGTCTTTAGGTACGGATCTTTCAGTGAGCGAGCGGTTATATATAATTGCTAAATAGGGAGCTATTGTATCAGCATAGTCTGAGAGGAACCAGACTGATACATAATTTGGATCGGAAGCCTTGCTTTTGTTAAGTAATTTAAACTGCTTTGCGACACTGAGGAGGACTCAATAAGAACTTGTGCTCCGTCTCTAATGTCCTCGATGTCGACGGGTCGTGAAACCCGGTTTTCCTCCCTTCCTTCCTTCATGGTTTGTGGGCAGTGTGTAAGAAAGCCTGCGCCGTAGATACTTGTTACGCTATGAACAGTAGGGTCGCCATGTGGAGCTGCTGCTCTAGAAAAAAAAAAAAAAAAAGTTTCAAATAGCTCTGAGCACTATGGGACTTAACATCTGAGGTCATCAGTCCCTTAGAACTTAGAACTACTTAAACCTAACTAACCTAAGGACATCACGCACATCCATGCCCGAGGCAGGATTCGAACCTGCGACCGTATCAGTCTCGCGGTTCCGGACTGAAGCGCCTATAACCGCACGGCCACCGCTACCGGCGCTGCTCTAGAGCAAACGGGTCAGTGCTCATAGCCTCCACTGTGTGCGTACTGTGGTGTGGGAGATTTGAAAGTGATCTGATCTTCATACTTGTACTGGGTGTCCCAGAAATTTTGCGGAAGACTTCAAAGTGCTGTAGAGGATGTCTTCGGGAACACATCGAGGATAGACAACCGTGTCCACAAATATCATCTACCGACGCTACAGGGTGTCCAAGTTATAGGCGCCGACACCTGCCACTAGACCATCCCTTCGGTAGCAAATGTGACTTTGTACGCTGAAGGACCGTAGGCGGAACGTCTTCGTAATATTGTTACTGATTAGTGATCGTGACTAATTGCCACGATCGTCAGTAGAGAACATGGAGCTAGCTTCTGCGTGGAATGCGATGCTCAGTGTATGACGGTTTTGGACACGGGCTTCATCTGCAATTTATTTTTGTCCTGGAAAATTTCTTTCGGAAATATTCATCTGCCGAGGCAGCGTAGTATAGAATTCATGGGAGACAAGGCCTGTCTACGCAGCAGCTAGCTCGATCGTCTCCAATGCTGATCCGGCCATGTCAATCAGTCACCATCACTAACAAACAACATTGCGAGGCGTTGCGCTTACGGTTCGCCAGCGCACGAAGTCACGTTTGCTGCTGAAGGGATGGCCTGGCGGCGTGGTCAGGTGCCTATAACTTCGACACTCTGTAGCGTCGTTGGATTTTTTTTTCTGCATCCGGTTCCTATCCTCGATTAGTTCGTCAAGACACACTCTACAGCCCCTCGAAGTTAGTCATAACATTTCTGGGACATTCTGTATATCGAACTTGCAAAATAGCACATAAATATACATCTGTGTTGCATGAGAATTTCTTTAGAAAGGCTATACACTACCATGTACTGCACATCGTTCACGGGCGCACGTAAATTCATGTACAGTTTACCTGTCTCGGCAGCTGCCTCGGATTGCATGCCATGGTTATTCCGACATTTGTCCTACTTCCATAGAAAACTCGCAGCAACTATGGAAGTAAAGTCCCAAAGCGTCCGTAGACAGATACAATAATTTCTTCCTTTAAGGACGAGCCGGAGTAGCATACACCAAGCAAATGGTACGTGAACTGCATCGAACAACTGTATGGTAGTAGTCGAGTAAGGTCCCGGGTCTGGTGTATCAGGAAAGCATTGTGATCATGCAAAAAAAAAAAAAAAACTGAAACAGAAATAAATAATAAAATACCGTAAGGCATTATACAAATAAAGGAAAATATTCTTTCTGTAATAAAATTCGTTAGCTTTACAAGAGGAATTAGCTTTGGGGCATACAAAATTAATCTAGATAAAAAATTTGAGTAAAAAAGTTGAGTGTACTCATGTTGCTCGTTTACTGGATGCAATCTGTTTGCTGTCAAGTGTTTGCATGTTGGAGTTTGCTGCGTATAGCGAGTTAACGCGTATCCTATCTATATGTTAATACGCTCGGTGCGTGTTTTATCGTTTTTTCATTGGTGCAGAATAACCGTGTTCATGACTGAAAAGGTCATCGACCTCTGTCTAGTGATTAGCGCACGTGTTTGTCAAATGTTTATAATGGCGAACACAGCGAGTTTGTTTCCTGCCCATTACAACGGCGCTGGTATCTCGTTCAGCGGCAAAATCGGGATTATAGTTCATTCACCATCCACTGCAAACAAAGAGCTTGTGTTGCTGTAGCGCTAACATTTGAATAGTCGACAATGTACCTCAATATTTAACAGTCATCTTAATGTCTTTAGTAAATGTGAGGTGTACGCCGTGTTCGTTTGTGTGAAGAGCGTGACATAACAGTTTCTGGAAGTATTCAGTGTTTTGCACAAACACCGAGCCAGACATCACAACATATATTCTTAGTGTCACAATATGCAGTATATGAGTAAGTACTGCAATTGTCTTTTACTGTGAACACAGTTTGGTGACTCGTGCAGCTGAAGACTATTGCAGGGGTGATTCAGCATGGATAATGAGACGTCATTGAAGTTTGTACCTTGTCCATCTGCATGGGAGGGTCGGCATTGTCCAGCTCTGACGATAGCTGATAGGAAAAACAAGTTATCTATAACAGTACCTTGTGCATCTGAAGAGTAGGCCAGTCAATCTTCAGCTCTGATTATACACCACAGCGAAAACTAATCTAGTGTGGATAACATATTAAAAGTGTTCACAACATCGCTTCCCATACTGTTCACGTGTGATGACAAAGCCATTAATGTTCACAGTTAAATGATAGACCCATATAAAATGTCAGTTTACATAGAATACTATGTAATGACATTGAACCACCTACGCGTTCCATCGACATAGGTTCTACGCCTGTCACATATCTCTCGATTAAGAGAATCGTGTTAACTTCTTTACATGGGTATTAAGACAGGAGAGTCTAGATGAATCATTTATCTGGTTATGAATCCACATTTATCAATCATCAGCACGTAAACCGTCAAAGCATGCACTAATGCTCTGTTGACAGTCCCTGTTGCCTTCGTCAGGTGGGCGTCCATGGAGTGTAAACACGTGGTGTGGGATGGTGAACCATCAGCTCATAGACCCGTTTTTCATAGGCCAAATACTGAACTCGCACAAGTATCGCAGCCTCCTAACACAGAGCACGAATATCTACTACAGAAGATGTAAGGAGAAGGATCAAAGAAAGTGGTAGTAATCAAAAACTTATGTTGTTTATTAGAGGAAATACTATATCTGGTGTCTCAGTTATTAATGGTACATGTCAATTACCAGATCCACCAATTATAATCCGTTCATCTTCGACGGATGCTAGAAGACGTTCCCCTACAGACGTGCCTGTGGTACTATGATGGCTGTCCAGCCCAAAGTGCAAGAAGCATGTCTTCACGAATTGTTTCCAAATAGTTGGCTTGAGGGCAGAGGACCTGTACCTTGGCTGGTCCTTTCCCCAGATTTGACGCTTGTAGGCTTTTTTCTGAGTGGAAAGCTGAAAGACGCTATCTACAAGGACATACCAACAACACCCAGTGGTAAGGAATGACGGACATCTCCACTGAAATGCCAGGACGTGTGCAGCAGGCGCTCCATACCAGACTGGAAGCGTGTACTGCCGCTTCCTGTAGTCATTTTAACCACAACTTGTGATGCTCAGTTGTCTCGTACTGGTCAGAATCCACGTAACTAGTGTATGACCTTATGTTGTTCTTTAGCGTGTGCTGCCACAGATATTGTACAGGTGTCAGTGTGGAAACTTTTCAAAATACGATATCATCTTATAACCGCCTGGATATGGTATTCTTGCCATTATATATGGTATTCTTGCCATTATATATGGTTATATTACCATAGCAACATATACGTATACACGGAGTAAAAACTTTACGCTATTGCCTTTCCTTGTGCAACTGCTGGTCGGTTGGTCCCAGAGAACACAGTGGTAAACATGGCAGAATGTGTTGTACAGATACACTTTGAGTTTGCACTCATATTCTTGGATGGTTCAGGGACACTCATAGAGACGAACTTTGATATCTATACTAATACAAATCATTTTGAAACATGTTCTTGTTGTTGTGGTCTTCAGTCCTGGGACTGGTTTAATGCAGCTCTCCACGCTACTCTACCCTGTGCAAGCTTCTTCATCTCATAGTACCTACTGTGACCTACATCCTTCTGAATCTGTTTAGTGTATTCATCTCTTGGTCTCCCTCTACGATTTTTACCCTCCACGCTGTCCCCCAATACTAAATTGGTGATCCCTTGATGCCTCAGAACTTCTCCTACCAATCGATCCCTTCTTCTAGTCAAGTTGTGCCACAAATTTCTCTTCTCCCAAATTCTATTCAGTACCTCCTCATTAGTTATGTGACCTACCCATCTGTAGCACCACATTTCGTAAGCTTCTATTCCCTTCTTGTCCGAACTATTTATCGTCCATGTTTCACTTCCATACATGGCTACACTCCTTACAAATACTTTCAGAAACGTCTTCCTGACATTTATATCTGTACTCTATGTTCACAAATTTCTCTTCTTCAGAAACGCTTTCCTTGCCATTGCCAGTCTACATTTTACATCCTCTCTACTTCGACCGTCATCGGTTATTTTGTTCCCCAATAGCAAAACTCCTTTACTACTTTAAGCGTCTCATTTCCTAATCTAATTCCCTCAGCATCACCCGACTTAATTCGACTACATCCCATTATCCTCGTTTTGCTTTTGTTGATGTTCATCTTATATCCTCCTTCCAAGACACTGTCCATTCCGTTCAACTGCTCTTCCAAGTCCTTTGCTGTTTCTGACAGAATTACAATGTCATCGGCGAACCTCAAAGTTTTTATTTCTTCTCCATGGATTTTAATATCTACTCCGAATTTTTCTTTTGTTTCCTTTACTGCTTGCTCAATATACAGATTGAATAAAATCGGGAAGAGGTTACAACCCTGTCTCACTCCCTTCCCAATCACTGCTTCCCTTTCATGTCCCTCGACTCTTATAACTGCCATCTGGTTTTTGTTCCTTAATCTATCTTCTAAGATAAGCATAATGGCAATAATACACTTTTAGTTTAACGTGAATGACACGTGGCACATATGCGGTGTGATTACCCCAGTATTGTTGGCTATTGTCTGTGAGCTCACTGATGAATCGCATTTGGACACCCTGGCAAAATTTGCCATGACACTTCGCTGCTGTGATCGGATCTCTAGCTACATCTTGGCCACTAACTTCTGTATGTAGCTTTCTGGCCAAGGGACCTATCATTGCGTCCTTCCCGCCTGATAAGTCGATACCTAACCATGCGGTTAGTGGTGAGACCATCTACATTGAGAAATATGTATTGTACGCTGATCTCCCCTAACTCAAGATCGACCGTTGCTCGATTCTTTACTGGTTTGCATTTAGGGCTTGCTGCCCCCAAAATCCTATATCCACTAGGAAAGCGTCCGCAGCTCGTGGTCGTGCGGTAGCGTTCTCGCTTCCCGCGCCCGGGTTCCCGGGTTCGATTCCCGGCGGGGTCAGGGATTTTCTCTGCCTCGTGATGACTGGGTGTTGTGTGATGTCCTTAGGTTAGTTAGGTTTAAGTAGTTCTAAGTTCTAGGGGACTGATGACCATAGATGTTAAGTCCCATAGTGCTCAGTGCCATTTGAACCATTTTTGAACTGGGAAAGCAGGGATAGCATTTACTCACAGATGGCTTTGTGCTGACTGGTATAGAGAGTATTAAACTGCATGCCTGTGTGTAGAATAACTGTTATTGGTAACCGGTTAACAGTAGTTTTAAGTGCAGTCTGCACATAGCTTTCCACAAGTGTCTCATGTCCGCTGTGTTCTTTACACTATTTGTCTGTCAAGCTTACGCCATAGTTGAACCTTATTATGTGGATGCATACTGCAGCACCAGACCGTGTTTCGAGATGGGTGCATTGGGCTTCTTCCGGTCTGTATTAGTTTGTTGTCTTAATAGAGTGAACATCGGCATGAACTTCTATAACATTTACATAGCACTCACAGCTTAATGACCCGTGTTCATGTCGATTTTACCATCGACGGTTCGTATCATCCTGGTTCCGATCGCGATTGCGTATGTCACTGCGATCGCGATCATCATCTCTTCCGCCAAACTCCTCACGTCGAGGGTTGTAGCTTCGTGAGTGCAAGCGAATATATGAACCTCGCCACTCATCATGGAGTCAACGATTGTCAAAGCGCTGGCAATTTCTGTCTCAATGGTCCCATGATCTATCACTGTTTTGCTACAGGAGACACACGTTCTTCATGGTTCTCCCGATTTCGTGCATCAAGTCGATACTCTCAAACACAGATAAAATTTCATGCACATCTTCATTTGGCGGATTAATCAGTTTCTCTCGTATCCGGCAGCTTTGCTCTTAAGGTATGCAGTACATCACCGTTCATGAAGGCTTCATCCCAGTACTTTATATTGTACCTTTATTTTTCGAAATGGTATTTACAGCTACCCTGGCAGACGTGGCATGACTCAACATTGAAAACCTCTTTGCGGAGGCACTTCTGTATGACACGCGATCAGTACTTAGCCAAGAATTCTTTCTCATATTATTGGTAAATTGCGCAGGTATGTACTTCACTGGTTCCCCAAAGGGCAGATTCCCCCTGTATAAATATTCCGAGAAATTTGATTTTTTGAACCTGGTTTCACGATCGCGGAAAAATTCCGTGAAGGGAACGAACGAACACCTCTGCATGTACACTTTTCCCATTAGCTGCCATAGGGTTAAACCGACGGTAGCGGCTTATATTTTCCTTGGCGATCATTGGTGTGGTGCCCAGTTCATTCAGGGACACTCATAGAGACGAACTTTGATATCTATACTAACACAAATCATTTTGAAACATGTTCTTGTTGTTGTGGTCTTCAGTCCTGGGACTGGTTTAATGCAGCTCTCCACGCTACTCTATCCTGTGCAAGCTTCTTCATCTCATAGTACCTACTGTAACCTACATCCTTCTGAATCTGTTTAGTGTATTCATCTCTTGGTCTCCCTCTACGATTTTTACCCTCCACGCTGTCCCCCAATACTAAATTGGTGATCCCTTGATGCCTCAGAACTTCTCCTACCAATCGATCTCTTCTTCTAGTCAAGTTGTGCCACAAATTTCTCTTCTCCAAAATTCTATTCAGTACCTCCTCATTAGTTATGTGATCTACCCATCTGCAGCACCACATTTCGTAAGCTTCTATCCCCTTCTTGTCCGAACTATTTATCGTCCATGTTTCACTTCCATACATGGCTACACTCCTTACAAATACTTTCAGAAACGTCTTCCTGACATTTAAATCTGTACTCTATGTTCACAAATCTATCTTCTTCAGAAACGCTTTCCTTGCCATTGCCAGTCTACATTTTACATCCTCTCTACTTCGACCGTCAACGGTTATTTTGTTCCCCAATAGCAAAACTCCTTTACTACTTTAAGCGTCTCATTTCCTAATCTAATTCCCTCAGCTTCAGGGTTCGTAATGTCACGTTCTTGAGTTTGTGAGCTAGGCCTGGATTTGGGGCACAAATCTACCATTTGGATGAGTCACGTGGAAGCCCAAAATCCTGAGCGTCTATCTGTTTCAACAATTTGATAAACCTAACTCAGGTCTTGTTCTACTAAACTGATATCGCTACTTACTTGCACCACTCTTTTATTTTCGAAGTGACGGAATCTTTTGCATTTTTTATTTCCTTATCAACGACCTTTACCCGGATCTCGTGTTTTGTCCTTAAAAGGCTGATCTGGTTGGCCACAATTTCACCAATGCATTTATTGGTTTCTGTATTACAATCTTCCAGAATTGCCTCGTTCTAAGCTTGCTGTTGGTTCTGCCAAGTGATAAACTTATTGATAATGACATCTGTGATCTGTGTATCTTTTTCAGTGAACCACTGAATAAGCAGCATTATTGCAGTGACCGAAATGCTCAAAGATTATTTTCTCCGTTCGATGTTAACTTCCATATTTGCTTAGTAAGATCTGAATGAGCTTGCTTTTGTATATGGGCAGATTATTCCTGTGCATGTGATATCTCTGTAATTTGTTTTAACAAGTCTCTGTTCCTCTGCTCTTATGTCGTCAAATCAGTTTGCATGGCCAAGGCTTAAGCTTGCAGTTTAGCATCTCATCTGTCTGTCTAATAAGAGCTGCTACAGTAGTTTCTCCTTCACTAGACGACATTTTTATATGATCATTAGTCTAATTTATGTTACCTATAAAACTGCACTAAATGTAATACGAAATCTACAAAAGTAAATGTCCTCCTGAGAGCTGTCGCGCTAAATTCTGCCCAATTGGTGTGTTAAATTTTCAAAATCCCGAGCTGGTTGGAGCGCCCTGCCCATAATGCTCCAAACGTTCTCAGTTTGGGAGAGATCCAGCGAATTTGCTGTCCAAGGTAGAGTTGTCAAGCGCGAAGACAAACAGTAGAAACTCTTGCTTTCTTCGTGTTGAAATGTATGCCCACGGAGGCCTGCCATCATGGGCCACAAAGCGGGGCGTAGAATGTCGTCGACTTACTGCTGTGCTGACAGACGCCCTATGGCAACCATAGGGGTCCTGGTAAGAAAAAATGGCGCCCCATACCATCACTCAATGCTGTTGGGACAAATAGCAGGCCACAGTCAGGTTAGTATTCAAACGCTTTCTGGGGCGCTTACAGACACGTCTTCGCCGGTCGTCGGGGCTCAGTTCGAAGTGGAACTCATCACTGAAGACAATTCTACTCCAGTCAGTGAGATGACAGGACAAGAACTTGCCTAGAGAAGCCCCAGTAAGCAAAGATTTGGCTCAATTCGCTCATCAAATAGCTGAACAGGGCTGGTGTACTTTATGAACATATGCAACAGCTGATTAGTTGGAAATGTCAGCTGTGATATAATGCGTACACGGACCCAAAAAATGTGGGAGACATCTGCACATGTGAAATAACGATCACCGCACCAACTGTTAGCAAATATTCTAAACAACATTAAATGTTACTATCTTGCTCAATGGCAAATTAAACAAAGTACCTTGGTGTCACCGTAATTACTTTTAACTAACAAATTTACTATGCCATAATGCGTTCAAAAACAGCAAGGGATACTTTTGCTTTACTTATACTGACCACATCATCCGTAGCCAGTGCTTCCATACCTTTCTGTCACCTGCATCTTCGTCTCCCAGATCCAGTATCTGCATTTCTCCCGTGGTCTTATCCTCCCACTTCGTTCTCGGCTGTACTAGTGGTATCCTTCCTTCGGATTCTCCATCCGTTACTGCCTTTACTGCCGTTTTCTTCGCTCTCATCCACGCGGGTCTGCACCAGATTTTTAGTTTTCACACTCGCTACAATGTCAGGTAGTGTGTATAATTGTATGAGGATAGTAGCTTAGATCTTATCATGTTATGTATAGCTCCTACACATCTTACTCCGGCTTGAATTCTCGTTACGATCTCGTTTTTGTTGAAGGTTTTGTTGATCGATGTTGACACCGAGGTACGTGAATGTGTCCGTGTTCTATATTATTAAACTCCTCATTGTTGCATGTTTACGTCATTACTGAGCTCCTCTTCCATGAACTTTGTTTTACTTTCATTCATACTTAGACCTACTTTCTCAGCTTCTTCCATCAGTACAGTTCCTATTTTCCCAACTCTTCCACGCTCTTTCCTTTCAGCACAATATCGTCTGTGAAAGCCAGAACATTTACCTTTTGGCCTATGGTGACGCCTACACATTCTTGTGTTACTCTCCTCAGGGTGTTGTTGAGTGTCAAATTGAAAAGGTTTGGGACATAATACACTACTGGCCATTAAAATTGCTACACCACGAAGATGACGTGCTACAGACGTGAAATTTAACCAACAGGAAGAACATGCTGTCATATGCAAATGATTAGCTTATCAGAGCATTCACACAAGGATGGCGGCGGTGGCGACATCTACAACGTACTGACATGAGGAAAGTTTCCAACCGACTTCTCATACAAAAATAGCAGTTGACTGGCGTTGCCTGGTGAAACGATGTTGTGATGCCACATGTAAGGAGATGAAATGCGTACCATCACGTTTCTGACTTTGATAAAGGTCGGATTGTAGCCTATCGTGATTGCGGTTTATCGTATCGCGACATTGCTGCTCGCGTTGGTCGACATCCAATGACTGTTAGCTGAATATGGAATCGGTGGGTTCAGGAGGGTAATACGGAACGCCGTGCTGGATCCCAACGGCCTCGTATGACTAGCAGTCGAGATGACAGGCATCTTATCCGCATGGATGTAACGGATCGTGCAGCCACGTCTCGATCCTTGAGTCAACAGATGGGGACGTTTGCAAGACAACAACCATCTGCACGAACAGTTCGACGACGTTTGCAGCAGCATGGACTATCAGCTCGGAGACCATGGCTGCGGTTACCCTTGACGCTGCATCACAGACAAGAGAGCCTACGATGGTGTACTCAACGACGAACCTGGGTGCACGAATGGCAAAACGTCTTTTTTTCAGGTGAATCCGGGTTCTGTTTACAGCATCATGATGGTCGCATTCGTGTTTGGCGACATCGCGGTGAACGCACATTGGAAGCGTGTATACGTCATCGACATACTGCCATATCACCCGGCATGATGGTATGGGGTGCCATTGGTTACACGTCTCTGTCACATCTTGTTCGCACTGACGGCACATTGAACAGTGGGCGTTACATTTCAGATGTGTTACGACCCGTGGCTGTACCCTTCATTCGATCCCTGCGAAACCCTACTTTTCAGCAGGATAATGCACGACCGCAGGTTGCAGGTCCTGTACGGGCCTTTCTGGATACAGAAAATGTTCGACTGCTGCCTTGGCCAGCACATTCTCCAGATCTCTCACCAATTGAAAACGTCTGGTCAATGGTGGCCGAGCAACTGGCTCGTCACAATACGCAAGCACTACTCTTGATGAACTTTGGTATCGTGTTGAATCTGCATGGGCAGCTGTACCTGTACACGCCATCCAAGCTCTGTTTGACTCAATGCCCAGGCGTATCAAGGCCGTTATTACTGCCAGAGGTGGTTGTTCTGGGTACTGATTTCTCAGGATCTATGCACTCAAATTGCGTGAAAATGTCATTACATGTCAGTTCTAGTATAATGTATTTGTCCAATGAATACCCGTTTGTCATCTGCATTTCTTCTTGGTGTAACAATTTTACTGGCTAGTAGTTCATCTCCGAGTCTCACTCCTGTGTTAACCTCAAATGTTTCTGAGAACTCCGAACATCAAGGGAGATAAATGGAGAAAATCTCAATGTTAAGGACAATGTCAGCAAATAGATGTTAGCAAATCATGTTACGTTTTGTGATTACGCAGCAAAATTAATTCTAATTGCTGCTAGAGATTATTCACTACTTGATATTACGTTATACTGGATGTGATAATAATGTATACGGTTTTTGTCTTATTTTTTTAATATTCAATTAAACTGATGCGAGCTCTCTTATTATTCGATGTGTCGTACTTCATATTTCTATAATGTATATTTTTTCAAACAGAATTCTTCTGTAGCCGATAAGTTAGGGTACGGTGGTTCTAAATACAAGCAATGTGATCATTGACTATATGTAGCATACTCGTTGCCAGTAGCATTCAGTGAGAATAATGTGAGGGAGTCAGATGTTGGTCATGCTGCTGTGCAGTCTGGAAGTCTAGCACAATACAGAGATGCAAATGCAGAGAATGTTGCATTTTGGAAATATGATTTTGTAAAGATTCATTTGAGAAGTATGATCCTCAGGTAATGTTGTCATTGTATTGACTGCTCGAGAATAATTGATGAGTTTGCGAGAAGCTAATTTTCTGCGACTTTTTTTACTGGTTCGTGTTAGTTTGTTTGATTTCCCAGAAGCGATTAAGCAGAATTAAATGCCCACATAGGCTTGCACTCACATTCAGCCTGTATGCTGTTTCACATTCTGTGCTAACTAACTGGCTTCGCACGTTCTCCAGATGGTCTCAGCCACCACAGCTCAAGCACACGAGATGCTAGTTGTCAGTCAGATCACCTCTCATGGAGAATGAGTTCGAAAGCTCGCCGCTAGTCGTCTTATCCAGGAGCCCGTGTGTAGGTTATGACTACCAAGCGCAGGGACCTAAAGCTCTCTGCTTCACATGCAACGCTTACCACCTAAAAATATCACACGAGATGAAGAGGATTTCGCGGAAGACGCAAGGAACAAGTAATTACGGTGGCGGAAAAAGCTTGCGTGATAAGAATAGGAGTTAAGATCTGGGGAAAGACGTTTAGGACGATAAAGGGATAAGGAACAAATCCAAAATCGGGCTGTCACAACACAATGTACGAGGCCTGTTCAGAAAGTAAGCTCCGATTGATTGCCAAATTGAAACCACAGTGAACATCAGAAATGTTTTACTTGTAACAATTAGCTACACCTTTCAGCTACTTCTCTACGTAGTCGCCGTTCTGACTTAGACTTTTGTCATAGCGTTGTACCAACTTTTCAATAGCCTCATCATAGAAGGCAGCCGCCAGTGCTTTCCGCCAATTCTCCACGCTGGCCTACACCTCGTTGTCTGTGTCAAAATGTTGTCTTCAAAGACAGCGGTTCATGTGACCAGAGATGAAACTCAGGGGGAGACAATTGCGGACTGTATTGTGGGTAATCTCACATTTCCATTTGAAAACGATGCAGGAGCATCTTCATTGCCCCTGCAGAATGCGGCTGAGAATTGTCTTGAAGAAGAAACAGCACGACAGTTATGTAATGTTAGCTGCATAGCTTCAGGCGAAATTTCTCACCAGGCCCTCGTGCTTGGCGGCAGACACTATTTTCTAGACATCTTTACGCACTCACTGCGAGCTCAGAAATGAGAAGAGCGACGTGATGCTAACTGGGGTTATACTAGAGACACTACCCAACACATCTGTGCAAAGCTTTATCGGATTTTCATAGTCGTTTCCATTTCGCGACCGATCGGAGCTTACTTTCTGAACGCCCCTCGTAATAAGAAGTCATGAACGAGGGAGGGAAGTTCAACAAAATGTTTCCAGTGGACTTTTAAGTTCTTGTTTCCAGTGAACTTTTAAGTTCTGCTGTGTTCGAACGAATCGCTGCACCTTACTTCATTGTCCACAATGGATGCACACATCCCAGTCCCAGGACTGACGTGTATACAGAACAAGAGCAAAGGGTGTAAAGGTTCAAGAATAATTGTAATGCGATTTACCAACTATGACATATGTAAGAAGCATTAATAAACATATCTCGATGTAAATCATCAGACTTTGCCGTCGGTCTGTTCACATCTTGACGTATATTATATTCTACCGCATATCAGCGTCGTTCGTGACTGGCAACAACGGATGAAGAAACGAGTCTCATTGTCGAAATAACCTACAAGAACGACGCTGATATCCGGCCGAATACTCCACACCTCAAGATGCCAACATATCTTGATTCGAACTACGTGAATATGAGATTGTGAGAGATAAGAACCACCTTTTAAAAGCAAGAGAAACCATTGCACACATTTTTATGAAATGCATTTCTCTCATGCTCTTGAAAGAACCGTTCACCAATTGTTATACGGTAGTAGTATACGTACTTGTGTGTTCAAGTGTACACAGATGCGTTTTATCATCATTGTAAAAGTAAAAGGCACGGAGGACAGACAATGAAGGAGCTAAGTATTTTCTTTCTACTAAAAAGATGGAGCCAACTTACGGTTTCAAGTTAACTGTACACTTATTTCTTAACCCTCGTCATCCATTTAAGAAACTAATTTCAAAAATGTGAATGCGTTACTCGTGAAGCAAATTAAGTGAACACTTTTATCAATTCTAGCTGGAAATTTGTCTCATAATTTTCGACCGAAACAGCAGCTTGGCATTAGAAATTTTCTTGCATGCCCTGAAAGAAATGCACACGCGCAAAAAACACATTTGATTCGACTCAAGCTGTTTGGTTAAAAAAGATGATAAGCGTTATAAATAAATTTGTCTCCTTAAGTCAGGTTTTGTGTCTTTATCCTGAACCTGTATTCCGAGATGAATATCGTCATTGCTGACCGAAATCAAAAAACTACTTATTAATATGCTGTTACTAACTGACAATAAACAGAAATTTTTCTACATTTCCTGGTTTACTGACACATGAACCAGGTGTGTCACACAACGTTTCAGTGTCTTTCTCTGCTGCAGCTACGACAGCACTACGACCCTCACACGCAGGTCAAGTGCAGCCAGCAACCAGCCCATCTGCTCCAAGACCACGGCGGTTTATCACGTGAACAGAAGTGGGAGTCGCAGAAGCTACCACACCAGATACATCACCAGCTGTAGTGGAAGATGAATCAACACTGGTGGAAACTGGCAGTACGCTGCGATTACGAGACACCAGGTCACATCAACCAAATGCAAGAACGCAAGGAGCGTCCAAGCTGTACCCAAGTTTCTTGGAGGATAGGATACATATGTATGTGGCACAGATGGAACAAGACTTGTCAGTGCCAGAGACCATCATAAGTTTATCGACTTCACCACAATCTGCAGTACTTACGTCATGTGACCGCCAGTCACGCAAGCCGGCCAACTGGGGAACCACGAAGATGGCAACAAAACCGTCAAAGAGCAAACGGGACGCAGTTCGCTTCAGGGAGACGTTCAAGGAGATCACCGCCTCACAGCAACTGCCTCTGATCACAATATCGCTCCGCTCAACAACTTTGCCGAATTCGTTGTCTCCTCCAGCTTTAATGATACTGAAATTCATCAGCAGTACTCGATATCAACTGATAAACATCCGTGATATCATGGCCTATGTTGCGTGCAAAACTGAATTTTCCGATGTTATTGTCAGATGTCACTGAGCGCATGCTGTGATAAGCGCTGAGCTTCTGGAATGTTGAGTGACAGTTTTGCGAAGACATTGCCAATTGCGATTGGCAAAAAGAAAAAGGAATTGAGACAAGTACGTATTCGGCTTGAACAGGGAAATATTCTCTGACTGTGTAGAGTTAAGAATTTTGGTTGTAAACTGGATATAAAAGCACATTAGCCTTTTTAAAGAAAACTTTGTTCCATACCATTTACACAAAGACATGCAGCGTACACAGAAATAGAAATGATGGTCAGATTTTGAGTTACAGAAAGGAACAAGAGCAAATGCAATAGCCATTCCTTCATTGTTAGTAAAAAAAAAGATATTAGTGTGAGAGCTGTGATAGATGTTAGAACACTGAATATAACGGTAAGGAGACGAAGTGATAATACAGAAAGTATAGAGGGTGGAAAAGTGTCAGAAGGTGAGTGAGTCTTGACTTGACACGTTGTTAGTGGCAATAGCCACTTTCTAAAGAATATCGAAAATATACAGCCTTTTTGGTAAATGGGAAGTGTTACAAATATACTGTTGTCCCGCTAGGGTCAAATATTAGTGTGTCAGCATTTATACTAACTCTACATCAAATCTTAGGACCGGAGTTAACCTCCCAAACAACAAAATATGTGGATGAAGAAGTGATTACCACTGAATCGTGGGAATAACGTTGTAGCCTGTCGAAAGACGTATTTCAAGTTTTAAGAAAAGGGAACATGACCAGTAGTCTTAAAAGTGTAAACTGGCTGCCAAATAGATAAAATGTTTAGGTGTAAACTCGTCCATTATTGGTATCAGAGCTAATAGTGAAGAAAATAAAACCACTTAAGAAGCGTGCATCGTCAAAAAATCGGGAACAACTGAAGCCCTCTCCAGGTTTGTGTAATTGTTATAGAAATTTTCCGCCTGAGAGTGTCTTCAACAGTCTGTGTTTCACTAAGTTATTATGTCCTTAGGTGGTCTCTGTCTGGACTTCAAATGTCAGGAAGATTTTGAAAAACTTTGGCTTTGAAGGACGAGGGAATGCCGGCCGGTGTGGCCGAGCGGTTCTAGGCGCTTTAGTCTGGAACCACGCGACCGCTACGGTAGTAGTTCTAAGTTCTAGGGGACTGATGACCTCAGATGTTAAGTCCCATTGTGCTGAGAGCCATTTGAACCATTTTTGAAGAGGGAATTTTACATTATTGTGACCTTAAATAGCCAATTTGTTTCGGGACTGACTCAAGTGGGTACAGCTTTGGACTGGATTTGCTCAAGAATTTTGGGGATGAGGAGAATGTAGATCGGATAATGACAACTTTTGCAAGGAGATAATTATCTAGATACAAGAAAAATTTGAGACTAATGCATGGATAACTAACGAGGTTGACGTTGTTTTTACAAAAATTTCAATTTGAAATAGGTACACAGAAGAAGTACCAGAAAACTTATCCAAATATGGATGAGGAACATGTAAAATCGTTTTCCATTAAAGGGTTCAGGGAAACAATAAGACAGAAGATACCTGCAAAAATCTTAGAAGGTATCAGAATCTGGATGAGATGAGGAAGATGACAAAGAGGCACTTCGGTAACTAAGGCAGTGACAACAAATTGCCAAAATATTACAGGATGCGTAGTGTACTGTTCAGGTGACCCAACTGAAATTCAGATGGCTAGAAGTTTTGTTGGCCCAATGAGTACATAGATGATATAATCAATTACATTCATATAAGTTTTGGGCATATAGGAACTAAAAAGTGTACACAGAAGCTAAAAGAATATGTAATGTTTGACAATGTGGCAAATAGTGTGAATAACCGTATTGAAACATGTGATAAATTTCAAAGAGCTCAACTCACTAAGCAGATATGCAGACGTCCAATGTAGTGTAAAAGCAAATGGTTCAAATGGCTCTGAGCACTATGGGACTTAACATCTGAGGTCATGAGTCCCCTAGAACTTAGAACTACGTAAGCCTAACTAACCTAAGGACATCACCCACATCCATGCCCGAGGCAGGATTCGAACCTGCGATAGTAGCGGTCGCGCCGTTCCGCACTGAAGCGCCTAAAAGCAAATGATTTCATATAATTGCAGCTGAGGATTTCCATGGCCAGTTGCTGAAGTCGAAAGAAAGTTTTGCCCAACTTTTTTTTAGTGTTAGAGGTATTTTCTTTACTTGTAAATCTCCACCCTTTGCGGAAGGCAACTGGCTAGGCACTCTTTTAGTTTACTAAAAACTACAGAAGAAAAGATTGTTTTGTGAAGTTTGGGAAACTTGAAGTTACACTTTCCGATGACATTGGAAAATTCAGTTTTGCACACAACATAGGCCATGGTATCACGGATGTTTATCAGTTGCTGTCGAGTACTGCTGATGAATTTCAGTATCATTAAAGCTGGAGGAGACAACGAATTCGGCAATTAAATTTCTTATTTTATTTGCCAGCCAAGGAGCACTCTCTAAGATATTGTTTTTATTATTAGGTAAACTTCACAATAATTGATGCTGTATTAGGTGACTGATGTTATCGTTACTCTCTAAGGTATTGTTTTTATTATTAGGTAAACACGTTAATCGATGCTGTATTTGGTGGCTGGTGTTTGCTGATATGAATTTTTTTTTGCAATATTTCACATTGATGCAGCCTAAAACACTAACTGGTTTAGTGAAGTCAGCTATCTTGTATGTGGTGAAAACATTTTATCATACGAAAGATCTCATGATAAAATAGGGAGGCACAAATGAATATATTGCTAATTCACATATGAAGACATTGCTAACTGTGGCTGATGTATTTTTCCTTCCTTCTTTTCTTTTGCTTCTTTTCATTATATATGATGATTCAGAACATTTTTGTTTTGTTCTATACTATGAAATGTAACTGCATTTTACCTAATTTACGTCGCTACCGGAATCCTTTATTAATTATGCAAAAATTTCAACTTCATTTTGATCTTCTCTGTAATGATTTTGTTAAATATATCTAGTAAAACTAAATGTAATACACAGAACCATTACTCTAACGGTGATGTGTGGATGAACAGCAAGGTTACTGGGTGTGCATTGGCGTGTACATGGAGTATGCAGTGTAACTTGCCATTACTGCGTCAGACACAAGTACAGGCAAAACATACTGCGGAGGTTTATGTTTCGAACGCTAAATATTGATGTGAGTGTCGTGAAAGAAAATATTAATACGTTTGAATATAGTAAGCTTCGCGGAGTGTTGTGACAACGTACATGCGAGTGGACGGTGACCGTCGTTATTAAAACCAAACTGTTGGCATCTTACCGAGTTCCACAAACTAATTTACATTAAAATTCTCATTTTATTTGCCATTTAATCAACTGTCGCACGCTTTGTAATGTTAACCGTCGCAGTGGAAACCGGCTCGCCAATTTGTGAATTCCCTAATATGGCACTCCTAAAAATAAACGGACTGGCTGTAGCTTCGCAGTCGGCTACTTAAAGTGAAATTTACACCGTTTTACAACTGTGTACTGGGTGTTAATGACAGTAGCGTGTGTGTCATCAATATTATTGGCGTACATTAATAAAGGATTCAAGCAAACTGCATTAACAATAAATACCGACTGACGAATACCGGAAGGGAGATGGCAGAAGGATAGTATAACAGCTGAGTGGACCTCGTACCAGGCGAGAAGACAGATACATTTGACCAATGATAGAGCTACTGTAATTATGGTGTCAGCAACGATGAGCTGCGACGCATAGATCTCTCTCCATAAAGACTCCAAAATTCATTTAAATTGTAATTTCTTTTCTTTTGTGACTAGGTTTTCTTGATGTTTGTTTCAGTGTGAGTAGATTCAAATTCTTGTGTTGACGCTGTTTACACGTTATTATTTTACTATCATTATGGCTTAATTAGCCCGTCTCCTTTTAATTTTGTTTTGGTTGTCATTGGATGTGTTTCTACGTATCGTTTAGGGGGCCTTGCTTTATTTATTTATTTATTTACACGTCAAGTTCCGTAGGACCAAATTGAGGAGCAAATCTCCAAGGTCATGGAACGTGTCAGTACATGAACTTACAACATAAAAGTAATAACAGATAAAAATAAATGCTCATGAACCTGAAAGAAAATCAGTCCATAAGTTTAAGCAAACGCTATCAGCAATACAATAAGAATCAGCTTAATTTTTCAAAGAACCCCTCGACAGAATATAAGGAGTGACCCATGGAGAAAACTCTTCAGTTGCGATTTGAAAGCGCGTTGATTACTGCTAAGATTTTTCAATTCGAGTGGCAGCTAATTGAAAATGGATGCAGCAGTATACTGCCCAACTTTTTTGCACAAGAGTTAAGGAAGTCCGATCCAAATGGAGCTTTGATCTCTGACGAGCATTAACCGAGTGAAAGCTGCTTACTTTTGGAAATAAACTAATATTGGTAACAAGAAGCGACAATAAGGAATATACATATCGAGAGGCCAATGTCAAAATACCCAGACTCGTGAACAGAGGTCGACAAGAGGTTCGTGAACTCACACCACTTTTTGCCCGAACCGCCCGTTTCTGAGAAAAAATATCATTCTAGAATGGGAAGAGTTACCCCAAAACATAATACCATACGACATAAGTGAAAGAAAATAAGCAAAGCAGACTAATTTACGTGTCGAAGTATCATTCACTTTTGATACCGTTCGAATAGTGAAAAAGGCAGTATTAAGACTTTGAACAAGATCCTGAGCGTGGGCTTTCCACGACAGCTTACTATCTATCTGAACACCTAGAATTTGAACTGTTCAATTTCACTAATCATATGCCCGTCCTTTGAGATTAAAACGTCAGGTTTTGTTGAATTGTGTGTTAGAAACTGTAAAAACTGAGTCTTACTTTGATTAACGTTAGTTTATTTTTTACAGGCCATGAACTGAGGTCGTGTACTGCACTACTTGAAACCGAGTCAGTGTTGCACACAACATACTTTACTACCAAGCTAGTGTCATCAGCAAACAGAAATATTTTAGAGTTACCCATAATGCTAGAGGGCATATCATTTATATAAATAAGGAACAGGAGCGGCCCCAGCATTGATCCCTGGGACACCCCCCACTTGACAGTACCCCACTCAGATCTCACATCACAGCCGTTATCAACATTGTGAATAATGACCTTTTGCTGCCTGTTGCTAAAGTAAGAGGTGAACCATTTGTGAGCTACTCCCTTTATTCCGTAATGTTCCAACTTCTGGAGCAATATTGTGAGATCAACACAGTCAAATTCCATTGTTAAATAAAAAAATACGCCAGCGTTCGAAACTTTTTGTTTAGCCCATCCAGTACTTTACAGAGAAAGGAGAACATAGCATTTTCAGTTGTCAAACGACTTCTAAAGCCGAACTGTACATTTGATAGAAAAAATCGTGTGATATAAAATGATCAATTAACCTTACACACACAGCCTTTTCGATAACTTTTGCAAACACTGATGCCATAGAAATAGGTTTAAAATTATCTACATTATCCCTTTCTCCATTTTTATAAAGTAGCTTTACTACTGAGTACTTTAATCGCTCAAGAAACTGACCATTTTTAAAGGAAAAATTACAAATATGACTAAATACAGGGCTAACATGTGCAGCACAATACTTTAATATTCTGCTAGACACTCCATCATAACCATGAGAGTCCTTAGTCTTCGGTGATTTAATTATGACTCAATCTCCCTCTTGTCTGTATCACAGAGGAGTATTTCAGACGACAATCTCGGAAAGGCATTTGCTAAGAAATTTATATGATTTCCTGAATAAACTAAATTTTTATTTAATTCACCAGCAATGCTCAGAAGATGACTGTTAAATACTGTACATATATCTGATTTATCAGTAACAGAAATATTATTACTGCGAACTGACTTTATATCATCGACCTTGTGCTGCTAACCAGACACTTTCTTCTCAGCTGACCATATGGCTTTAATTTTATCCTGTGAATTAGCTATTCTACTTGCATACCACATACTTTTTGCCTTGCTAATAACATTTTTAAGCACCTTACAATACTGTTTGTAATGGGCTACTGTAGCTTGATTGTGACTACTTCTAACATTTTGATATAATTCCCGCTTTGTTCTAAATGATATCCTTATTCCACTAGTCAGCCAACCGGGCTGTCCATTACTACTAGTACCCCGTTTAGAATGTTCTAATGGTAAGCAACTCTCAAAGGGCATGAGAAATGTGTTATGGAAATAATTGTATTTATCATCTATATTATTGGCACTATAAACATCTTGCCACTCTTGTTCCTTGACAAGTTTTAAAAAACTCCCTATTGCTGTTGGAATAACTTTCCTACATAGTTTGTAATTAAATATGACATTGGTTTTAGTACAAAAACGTTTTAGTGTTAAAATTCGTGCATCATGGTCTGAAAGGCCATTCACCCTTTTACTAACAGAATGCCCATCTAGTAATGAAGAATGAATAAAAATATTGCCTATGACTGTGCTACCCCTTCCCCTGCACCCTAGTTGGAAAAAACACAGTTTGCATCAGATCATATGAATTTAGGAGATCTACCAACATCCTTTTTCTTGCACAATCATATAAAAAATTAATATTGAAGTCATCACATATAACTACTTTCTGCTACTTCCTACAAAGTGAATCAAAAACCCTCTCTAGTTTAAGCAAAACTGCTCTGAAGTCGGAGTTAGGGGACCTATAAACAACAGCAATTGGAAGTTTAGTTTCACTAAATTCAACTAATGCTGCACAACTTTCAAATATCTGTTCAGTGCAGTGTCATGATACGTCTATGGATTCAAATGAAATACTGCTTTTGACGTACAAAGCCACTCCCCTATCCCACAAGGAACTCCTTGAGAAACAGCCATCTAATCTGTAGCCTGGTAAAGGAAGCCTCTGAATTATCAAATTATTTAAGTGGTGCTCTGATATACCAACAATTTTATAGTTAACATCTATTATCAGTTCACTAACTTTATCTCTAATACCTCTTATATTTTGATGAAATATGCTAATTCCTTCTCTACTTGGAAACATTACATTCCTCTGGAGGTGAGCCTTTAGTTAGAGGCACTTCCTTTAAGAAGGTATACCTATCAGCTGACTTCAGTCTAAAAGAGCAGCTCTAACACGAACTACTACTGGAATATTTCCATGAGTGACACCACTACCACCACCACCACCACCCATTACACTGTCACCTACAAGCTTAGCCAGCCTCCCCTTCCCATACCTATTGAGGTGACAGCCATGCCCAGTGAAACCCCATCTACTGATAGACCCAACTGGCACCACTGAGATGTGATCCGTACCCTCCGCCATCAGTGCCCTCCCCAGCCCCACATTGACACGTTTAGCAGCCGCATTAAGGTGAGGCCGATCATGACGCTGAAACAGTTGCACGAAATGCACATTAGTGCCACCAGTTTGAGTAGCTATCTTAACCAAGTCTCCACTGACATCATATTCCCCGTCCCTATCGAGACTGTTCCCTGCTCCACCCACTATCACTACCTGATCCTCCTCCGTAAAATTTCTAGTTCTAGTAAATTGTAGTGAATGGGGAGTTATCACAAAGGGAGTCCCACAGGGTTCAATTTTAGGTCCGCTGCTGTTCCTTATTCATGTGAATGACCTCCCACTTAGCGTTCAGCAAGTGGAACTGGTACTTTTTGCAGATGAGACGAGTGTTATAATAAATCCCATCCCAGAAAAAAGCAGCTGAAGATATTGTTAAGGATGTATTTCAAAGAATTATTAAGTGGTAAACATTTTTGGAATACAGTGATCAATTAATTGTTATATTTTGATTAAAATTCAGTCTTGATCACGTTATGTCTGTTTTAATGAGTAACCGGTTTCGGTTTTTTCTATAAAACCATCATCAGACCCATTGGCTCCCTTGGGTTGGTAGGTGGAGCTCTCCTTGCTGCTGTGCAAGGGAGCCAATGGGTCTGATGATGGTTTTATAGAAAAAAAACCGAAACCGGTTACTCATTAAAACAGACATAACGTGATCAAGACTGAATTTTAATCAAAATATAATTATTAAGTGGTTCTCAGAAAATGGACTCTCTGTTAATTTTGAAAAAACTCACTATATCCAGTTCTGCACACCGAATAGAGCCATACCGACAATTGATGTAGCATATCAACAGGGCTCAGTTAACAGGATGGATTTCTTCAAATTTTTGGGTGTTCACATTGATGACAACTTGAACTGGAAGAAGCATTTTAATGAGTTTCTCAAACAATTAAGTTCAGCTTCCTTCGCCCTTCGTAAGTCGCTATTCTTGGTAATAAACAGATCAGCCTCCTAACGTACTTTGCATATTTCCACTCAGTTATATCTTATGGAATAGTTTTCTGGGGTAACTCACCACTTATACATAAAGTATTGATTGCACAAAAGAGACCAATGAGAATAATTAGCGGTGTTCACCCAAGGACGTCATGTAGGCACCTTTTCAAGGAGTTAGGTATTTTAACAGCACCATTAGAGTACATATATTCGCTAATGAAATTAGATACAAATAATCCATCTCAATTCGCGAAGAACAGTGATGTTCTTACGTACAACACCAGAGGGAAAGATGACCTTTCCTATCCGTTATTGAAGCTGTCAGTTGCTGAAAAGAAGTACATTATTCAGCAACAAACATCTTTGATCATTTGCCGAACAACAGAATGTGTCTGGCAGGGAGCAGATCAAGTTTTAAATCTAGCTTAAAATCATTTCTTTTGGACAACTCCTTCTACTTCATGGACGAGTTTCTGTTTCAGAAATGGTAAAAAAAAAATTGTACCTCTAAATGTAGTTGCATGTGTAGAACGAAAAATTTCAGTAGTATTAATACAAGCACTATTCATGTCTGTATATATATCTTGTAATCATATCGATAAAATAATCGGAAAAATTATCTACGGAAAATGACATAACTAAAATTAAACTAAACTAAAACTTAATAAATGGCAGGAAAACTTTCGGCTTCACCGATGCTTGAAAATCGATACGGTTTCTTAATGCTCCTTTCCCTCAGCGAACGAATAACCATTCTTCAGTAGTGCATTGGTAAGCGTCAAGCAGCTCTGGTTCACAGATTTTCCTTGCTCTAACCGCCAACGTTTTAATGATACTTTGCTTTTGTTATGGGTGGTGGTTCGAATCCCGGTGTAGGTAATGGTATATGCGAATGGGTTTTCGGTAAACCGTGTGGCCCGAGCTACCATCTTCTTTCTTGAAAACTAGTACATCAATAAAATTTAACATTTCGCCTGCCTCCTCCTCCTCCTCCATGTTGAACGGAATCTTCGGACTGATTCCGTTCTGATGTTTGTGAAGACGGTCCAGTTCCTCCCTGCCATGCAGCCACAAAACAAATGTATGACCCTTATACCGGAACCATACGGTCAAAAAACGACAAGAAGAACACAAGAGCAAAAGAGTGGAGATTGACAGCTCAGCTGTTGCGGAACATGTTTTGCAGCTGTCATTTTGTTAGGACTCTAGTACTGGCAGCCGCAAGCAGATACCATGAAAGGCTATACAGAGAGGCCATAGATACTGTAAAACACTCCAGGGGTTTCGATGATAAGGACGAGAGTGTGAAAGTGAATGACACTTGGATTTCGGTGCTGAAGAAGATGTGTACCTGTCCTCCACCATGGGATAATAACAACAGCGGACGACGGCAGTCGACAACGGCCAATTGCGCTCGCGTTTTCAAAACGCGAGACGTCACGTCATTGAGCGGTAGTGGAAGATTGCTGTAGTCAGTAGCGAGCCAGGGTGTGAATCGGGCTTCAATAGAAGCTACGATGCCCGTTGAAAACGTTCTCAACAGATGGCGACGACACGTCGAGTTTTAAGGTGAAACCCATTCGACCACGTCAAAATAACGTGGAACGTTTTATTAATTCACACTCCTTAGCGTTAAACTTCAACCGTACTGTCCCACCAGTTCCTCCCGTATATTTAACACTGCTTGGGTTCTCCCTCTCAGTTTCCCGAAAGCTTTAAATTATTTTCAGACACACATTGGCTTAATAATTTTATCTATTTTCGCGCTGCCAATCCTGGCATTATTTCATCATTGATTCAACTGATTCTTTTGTTCCGATCAGTCAGTCTAGTGTCCTCACACAACTCATACTTTCTTGATACCTAAGTTTCCTTTATTTTTCTCATATTCAACATTCCATTTCCCCTTTCTCTGAATGGCTTCCAAGTCCTTGCTTCTTTTCACACTAACATACGCCTACGCAGTGTACAAGAACACTAATTGAACACCTATCATACTCGTTGTGTGTCTCTTGGAGCTGCCTTACAGTAAAAATTAGATCCTCTGTGGACATGTGTGGGCTAATTATTCCTGTATCAGTCCTTCCTACACACTTTTCCAGAATCTTCTCAAATACCTTGGTAGGACACGTCGAAGTAACTCTCGTATAATTATAGTGCTTGTTCCCCTCCATGATAGGTGGATTGATACAGCAACCGATTTTCATAATTATATAAAGAGACCGTATCGGTTGCAAAGTTATTTTCATTTCAAATAACGCGTTTTGCCTGCTTAAGGTTTCCTCAGACTTTTTGAACAGAAAAGGGAAAGCAAGGATATAATTACACATTAAGGAACATGGTTATAACCTACGCTAAATTTAAAAAAATATTTTTTAAAATTTAAAAATGGAATTAGCACACACGAAAGGCTGTCATAGGAAGGCATGTCACCGGCTGGTAGGGCCGTTAGTGTGAGCGATGGTAACAAGTCATCTAAAGGGAGAACCGTTTAACAAGATGCACTCGAACAGAATTCAGCGCATAAACTTAAAAATGATAAGAACCGGGTGAAAATTTATGAAGAGAAAAGATAAAAGGGGAGGAAGAGGGAAGTAAAGTAACTGAAAGTACCTTAAAACAGATGGAGCCACCAGGTGAAGCGCAGTTTAGAGCCATACGTGCGTCGAACGAACCTGGATAGCAAATTAGTAAATGGTCTAATAGATGGCCACATTGATATTAGAGAGCAGAGGAAAGCCATATTTCACGGTTAATAGGACGGTATGTCGACACAAAGCGTTAGTGTCGGAAAAACGTGACTCATCTAGGTGTAGAATACAAAATGAAGCTACAGCAAATAAGTAAAAGTGACTAGGCAACACCTTAACTGACAGTGTGTGATAGCGCGTACCCGGCCGGGGTGGCCGAGCTGCTCTAGGCGCTACAGTCTGGAACCGCGCGACCGCTACGGTCGCAGGTTCGAATCCTGCCTCGGGCATGGATGTGTGTGATGTCCTTAGGTTAGTTAGGTTTACGTAGTTCTAAGTTCTAGGGAACTGATGACCTTAGAAGTCAAGTCCCATAGTGCTCAGAGCCATTTTTGATAGCGCGTAGGATAAACATTCAGAATGCTTAGAAATTAAAAGAACATAATGAATAACAAATACTATAAAATTAGATGATGCCTTATGACAATAGAGGATCCGAAAACGTTACAAATGGGTGCGCATAAAATGAAATCAAAATAACAAAATGTGTCGAAACATTCATGGTATTGTGATCGTAACTGTATATTGCGCAAAATAAGGAATAAATGTGCGAGCATATTAGATTGATATTAAAACCTGTATCAATGACGTCGTAAAAACTCTGATCCCTACTTTCTAACTGATCATTCAGAAGCCTACCATTGGTAAAAGTTAAATAAAATGGTATTTCCATCTCTTCGAGTAAGTTCATTTTTTTTTAAATAGGCATATTAAATTGTTTGCGGTCGAAGGATGGTGACGACTAGCTTTCAAGTGCTTAGCAAATGTCGAGTGGTGTATGATCTGACGTTCTTAGTTCAATAAATGTTCGTGGAAACCCATCTCGAACATCTTTCCTGTTTGTCCAATGTATGATGCATCAAATTCACTGCACTTAATCGTGTATACCCAAGTACTGCCAAATTTATCTGTACATGATTGATCATTACCAATATAACGATTATGATATTTGTTAGCTCATCGACATACATTATTAATATCGAGTTTTTGAAACAGTTTGGTTAAGTAGTACGAACGTTTCCCTGCGAAGGGGATTCTCACGAATTTGGAGCTAGCAGTCGGTTGTGTAAGGGGATGTTGTTCTCATTTCGGGATAGTTTTGTTTCTGTACAGATAGTCAGTCACCACCGGGCTAAAGCTGTTATAACCGGCAACGTATCTGAGGTTAGACAGCTCATTCTCTATGGAGGCTGGAGATAATGGCATTTCACTAATCCGCTGAATCACACCCTTAAAGCGAGTAAGTTTGTAACGGAATGGGTGACAAAGAAGCATATATCGAACTGTATACTGCCTTCATTGAGTTGAGGCTTGGGCCAATGAAAGTGGCCGGGAGAAAAGAGTTCAAAAGTATAAAGAAACGCAGCAGAGGAAGGAAGTACAGTACTAACCTGACTATAGCATATGTTGAAAGTGGCCACCATTCATATCTTGGCAGTTTTGGGCCCTGGTCAGGAAGTTGCTGAAGGCGGATCGAAGCTGGACTGCTGGAATTGCTGCAGTCTTATCCGGAATGTTCTTCTGGAGTTCTTGAAGGCTGTGAGGATTGTTGCTATACGTCTTAAACTTGAGGGCTCCCCCACGAAAACTAATCACGCACTGACGGATAAGGTGCCCTGGGTGGCAGCTTGAGCCGGGATTAGAATGACCTCTGCCAACACCTCTGTCAGGCGTGAAGACTGTGAAATATGCTCCAAGGTTCGGCAGGCTGTATGAGCAGTTACTCCATACTGATGGGGTGCACTTATATCCATACATTCACGCCCAATCGGGTCCACTCGTTCGGGCCACTTTTATTTTCCCCACGCTATACCCGCAAATTTAAAATGAATAAAGGGAAGAGGTCAAAGCTTTAGTAGAAGACTGCAGTAAACTTAACCTCAACATGGAATTTACCCTAGATTTGATGGCTAAAGATAATGTACTTAATCATCCAGATTTCCAGGTACAACTCAATGGAGGCACTACACAGTTCGATATATACCGAAAACCAGCTGCTTGTGACAGGGTGATACATGCTTCTTCCGCCACTCGTTCCGTTACAAACTTGTTCTCCATAAGACTATGAGTCACTGAGTTTGTGAACTGCTGTTTTCTCCATCCTCAATAGGAAAGGAGCTGTGTTGCCTCAGATACACTGCTCTTCATAACGGCTATAAGCTGATGACAGTTCACAATTTGTACATAAACAAGAGCACGTTGAATGAGAACAACATCTCCCTCACATCCCCAACAACTATCTCCAAATTCGTGATTTCTTCGTAGGGAATAGTTTGTAAGGCTTAACCAAATCCTTAAAAAAACACGATATAAATATTGTATATTTACCTGCTAACAGTTTGTAAAATCGTTATATTCACAATGAGCAACCATAAAGAGACAAATTTAGCGATTTTCGGGGATACATGATTTTCTGCAGTGAATTTGATGTATTATGCATTGGACAAACAGGAAGGAAGTTCAAAATGAGATTCCGCGAACATCAATTTTACAAAAAACGTCAGGTTATACACCACTCAGGACGTCCTGAACGCTTGAAAGCCAATTGTCACCTTCGCCCAACCTCAATGTGAGGGTACCTCATTTTGAAAAAAAAAAAAAAACTGACTGGAAGAGATCGAAATTCCTCTCCATTTAATTTGTAATAATGGTGGTCTTCAGAATCATCAGTTGGTCCTTAAGAATCAGACCTTTTATGACAAGACACATGTTTTTACATCTCTCTAATCTGCTACCAAATTTTGTTTCCCTGTTCTGCACAAGTTGCTCTTAGCACTCCGATTCTCCGATTATTTTTATGCATTTACCTATATTTTGTGTACGCCCATTTGTAACATTTACGCATCCTTTATTGTTTTTACGGCATGGTTAGATATTATAGTTGTCTTATTCCTTACGTTATTTAAATTTCATTTTGAATGTTTATTCTATGCGCTATCAAATACTTTCAATTTAGGTGCTGCCTAACCACTTTCAATTTTTGCCTGTTGTCTCTTTTTATAGTCTTACGCCTAGATTAGCTACGTTCTACCGACAATAGGGCCTTCTGTTGACATGCTGCCCTAATACGCGGGAAATATGGTTTTCCTTCGCTCTCCACTATCAATGTTGCGTTGTATTAGACCGTTTACTCATTTGCTCTCCAGATCGTTCGACGTACATCTGGCTCTACGCAGCGCTTCAATTGGCGGCCATGACTGTTTCAGTATAATTTCTGTTACTTTATTTGCCTGCATACTTCCTGGCCCAGTTTATTTTTTCCCTTCATAAATTTTAACTCTGGTACTTACTCTGTGAAGTTTATGCACTCGGTTTCGTTCCAGTGTATCATGTTCGACGACTCATCCTTTAGGCTGTTTATTACCATCGTTTTGACTAACCGCCTACCAGGCGTGATATGCGTTGGTTTGAAAGTCTTTCGTGAGCGCTAATTAGTTTTTTCAAAATTTTTAAAAGATTTGTTTTTGAAAAATAAGCGTAGCTTAGAAACATGCTCCTCAATTTGTAATTTTGTCACACTGAAGGAAACAAAATCGCAAGCCGAGCGGTTCTAGGCGCTACAGTGTGGAACCGCGCGAGCGTTACGGTCGCAGGTTCGAATCCTGCCTCGGGCATGGATGTGTGTGATGTCATTAGGTTAGTTAGGTTTAAGTAGTTCTAAGTTCTAGGAGACTGATGACCTCAGAAGTTAAGTCACATAGTGCTCAGAGCCATTTGAACCATTTTTGAAAAGCGCAACGGCAAAGAAGATGGTTCGAATAGCTCTGACCACTATGGGACTTGACATCTGAGGTCATCAGTGCGCTAGAACTTAGAACTACTTAAACCTAACTAACCTAAGGACATCACACACATCAATGCCCGAGGCAGGATTCGAACCTGTGACCGTAGCGGTATCGCGGTTCCAGACTGAAGCGCCTAGAACCACTCGGTCACATCGGCCGGCGTCAAAGAAGAGTTCTACGACATAAACGAAAGCTGGTAGGCGTTTTTCTATATCTGAAAGATGATGTCTATTCAGATTTCGCGCTAGTCACGTAAGAGTGGAGCTAGTAGCATCACTATGATGCTGCAAATCAGTTTTGTTTTAAATACATGTCGTAGCGGTCGTGACCGTTTGTTACCTTTGAGACCAGGGGCGCAGAAGCGATGTTAGTCAAGAATGCCTTTAAGGTGACGAAGACGTCAGTTTCTAAGTCTCACTGGTTTTGAACGAGGTCGTGTAATAGGGCTACGAGAAGCTGGATGCCCCTTGTGCGATACTGCAGAAAGGCTTGGCAGGGATGTAGCCACTGAACTTAATTGCTGGCAGCGGTGGTCACGAGACCGTGTGGTCGCAGGTAGGCTGGGCACTGGACCGCTGAGTGGAACTACAGAGACCGAATAAATTGTTCAAATGGTTCTGAGCAGTATGGGACTTAACATCTATGGTCATCAGTCCCATAGAACTTAGAACTACTTAAACCTAGCTAACCTAAGGACATCACACAACACCCAGTCATCACGAGGAAGAGAAAATCCCTGACCCCGCCTTGAATCGAAGCCGGGAACCCGGGCGTGCACAGAGACCGAAGACGTCGTGTTCAGAATACGCCTCTGGTGAATCGTACTGCAACTGTAGCACCAATTTGAGCAGCAATTTGCGGCACAGTGACAAAACGAACTGTTAGAAATCGGTTACTTCACGGCCAGACGCCCTGTAGCATGCATTCCACTGACCCCAGACCACAGCCATTTTCGAGAGCTCACTTGAGGGCACGGAAGAGGTCTGTTGCTTTTTCTTATGAAAGCTAGCTCTGCCTTGGCGCCAGTGACGGTTGCGTGTTTTTTGGAAGGTGGCCATTTGAGTACCTGTAAACAATCTGACTAACGCGGTGGACTTGCACCTGGAGTTATGGTCTGGGATGGGATCTCGTATGACAGCAGTAGCATTTTCGTGGTTATCCCAAGCAATCTGACTGCAAATTTGCCGGACAGTGTGACCGAGCGGTTCTAGGCGCTTCAGTCCGGAACCGCGCTGCTGCTACAGACGCTGGTTCGAATCCTGCCTCGGGCATGGATGTGTGTGATGACCTTAGGTTAGTTCGTTTTAAATAGTTCTAAGTCTAGGGGACAGATGACAGATGTTAAGTCCCATAGTGCTCAGAACCGTTTGAACCATTTTTGACTGAAAATTTGTACGTCAGTCTAGTGATTCGACCTGTCGGGCTGCCATTCATGAACAGCATTTCAATGGGTGTTTTCCAACAGGTTAACGCTCGCCCATTTACCGCTGTTGGAACCCAAAATGCTGTACTGAGCGCTGCCTTGTTGCCGTGGCCTTCTCGACCAGCAGACCTGTCACCAATCGAGAACGTATGAGATATCGTTGGACGACAACTCCATCGTCATCCGCAACCAGCATCAACATTGACCATGCATTGACCGATCAAGTGAAAAGGCATGTAACTCCATCACACTAATATCTGCCACATATACAACACAATGCATTGCGTTTGCATGCTTGCATTCAATATTCTAACAGCTACACTGTTCGTTAACTTAGCAGCAGTTCTCATTTGCAATGGCTTATCTGGCGCTAACATTAACCTGCGTTCTTGCGAAGTTACTCAATTAAGTATGTTACCTAGACAAATGTTCGCCACCGGTAGCTGAGTGGATGCCGGCACGGTAGCTCAGCGTGTTCGGTCAGAGGGTTAGCTGGCCTCTGTAATAAATCAAATGAGTGAATCGATCAACAACGAACTTAAACGGGTGTCTTAGGACGTCCGCCCGATCAGATGCAACGAACGAAAGCGAACCAGACAGAATGTCAGTCCTAAGGGCCCGCGTTCAATTCTTGCCTGGTTCGGAGATTTTTCTCCGCTCAGGGACTGGGTGTTGTGTCATCATTTCATCTCCATCGACGCGCAGGTCGCCGAAGTGGCGTCAAATTGAAAGACTTGCACCCGGCGAACGGTCTACCCGACGGGAGGCCCTAGCTACACGACCTAGACAAATGTATTCCAGAAATTTCATTACTCTACATTAACTACTATTTTGTGTTGCGATTTTTTCCGTCTGTGTAATTGCATCCTTACGTTTCCTTTTCTTTTATAAAAACCTGAGTAAGCCTTAACGAGGCGATTCGCGCTACTTGTAATAAAAATAACTTGGCAGTCGATACTGTCCTGTATAAATTTTACGTAGTTTTCTGCAAGCCTTCCAAAAATGGCTCTGTGATTACCCTTTTCCTGTATTCAGGTGACCGCTTTTTTTCTATACCGTTCTCATGATCCAATTACTCTGTGTGGCTGTATTCCAATATAGATGTAATAGAGACACTGCTTTGGGTGAAACAGAAACCTCGATTTAAGCATGAAATCGCTGAAACTACACTATTTCGTTACAGATTATGCTCTGATTTAGAGAAAATATACAGTAAACTTAATTTCGCGAATTCATATTGTGGAGGTGCCGGAGATTGAAGAAAGATGTAAAAAGCATGGACTGCAAATCAACATGTCACGGAAGTTAATTTTTAATGTGTACTGTTCTACATAGTGAAGAAATTCTGAATTACTGCTCTGAGGTAGAAAATGGAACAAAGCGAAAACAATTTATGAGTTTGGAACTGTCCATTTAATATCTTTGATTTTCTATGTCTTTTACTTCCGTTGCCTCGTCCTGCGTATACAATCCGCTTAACGCACGAGTTAGGTACGACGTGGTTGCAACTACAACAAAGACTTAATCGGTGGCGGACTTGAAGAGCTTCGCCAGGTTCCCCGTGAGCGTCCTTTGTTCAGAGAATGAAAGCCCGCCGGCTCCCTTGTAACCTGTTGTAGCCGACAGCTGACTGAGACTGCGTAGGTGGCAGCTTCCTGCTGGCACTGCTCACGCCGCGATAGAAACTGAAATGTAGGATTCCTCATTTCCTTATAACACAAATAATCTGCGGTCTTTTTCACTCATTCATTTCTCGACCAATGTAGGACACCTCTTTCCGATCACGTGCCAAGTCTTTGTACGTCCGTCCTTGTAATGAATGGTTAGAAGGATTTCCACAGTTCAATGTGAAATGGAAATTAAAACGCCCGCAGCCATCTCTATTGCGTTTAATTTCCTTACACAACCACTTTCGGTGCTCCATAACACCATCTTCAGGTCCCTTGATCAACGCCAATTGAGAGTAATCCAATCTCGTGCGCAGTCTCATGTGCAGTCTCGGTCGTCGGTTGGTGAACGAAGGGATAGTTTCGTGTAAACCACAGATGTACGGCACAGGTTATTTAATATTGGCTCCTATTAAGACTGCACACGAGATTGAATTCTTTGCTATTTATGTTGGTCAAAATGTCTGAAGATATTTTGTTTCAGAACTATTTGTAATGGATCAAATCAGGTCTGAAGATGGTGTAACGGGTCACCGAAACTGGTTGTGTAGATAAACTAAATACAAAAGAGACGGCTGCTAGGGTTTTAATTTTCAATTCACTTTTCTAACAGATTTTACACCTCAAATGCGTGGCCACAAAGAGGTGTGTCTATATCGGAAAAAAGAGTCCGTTTAGATGATTCTTCTTAACAGTTTCTTCGTCTGACGCCCCTAACATCTGCTTAATGTGTCAGCTGTTGTAATGTGCATTTTATTTCCGGCCTCGTATTCTCCCCAACAGTGCCACCTGCCTGGGAGACGCCATTCATTGCCCTCACGAAACTAGCAAATTATCCTACAGCTCTGTGGCTATTTCCGTATGTCACTTTACTTTGTAAATCGCGGCAGGTAGGTGCTGTGCAACTACCAAGCATTCGTAGTCTCTCTCACTACATCAATTTCGAAGATCTGTAGCTCGTTCGTTGTATCCGAGGAAAACAGGAATGTGATAAACAAACAAGACTGAATACATTAAACCACAAAAAACCTGTTGTTGTCGCTGTGGTCTTCAGTGTCAATACTGATTTTAATCAGCTCTCCAATCCTCCATCTGAACCTGCTGACTTTTCGATCTCGTTCTCCCTCAATAAGTTTTACCCCCCTCCCCCACATACACATACACCCACACCCTGTTTTCTTCGATTACATGATTGGCAATTGAATGGGAATATTAAGAAACCCTCATGTTCATTTTTTGACAAAACTGAGTTACCTAGAATTTTGTACTTTAAACCTTACGCCGATCACGATACAGATAAACCCCATAGGTTCTGACAATTTCTGTATTGATATGCAGCCTCTTTATCGCCTAAACCGAAGAGAAACCTCCACACGTACTTAGCTATGAACGTCCTCAGAATTTTTAAGTTGTCAGCACTTTTGTAAAGAGAGAGAATAATTGATAACAGCCTATGAATGACAAAAAAATCTGTGACCTAAGGCAATTTCTGCAATTTCTACCGAAAGATGTAATCATCCAGAACTTCTACATTGACATATACAACTGACCAATATGTGTCAATGAATGAACCATGCATGAAGTACAATTCCCAAGACAATGGAAAATAGGCATTGATTTTTGTCCATATTAGCAATAAAATATGAGTAAAATAATGATTTATGCTTATTTATTACAAAATATTGAAAAGGTCCATATATCAATTACATAAATTTTAACTTAACGTCATTCATTTTTACGAAAAATGAGTCGGAAGTTTAGCTTAACATTAAGACATGGAATGTTTTATGTATCTTCTGAAATGTTTAGCGTTTTGGACGTATGAGGTTTCCCATTCAATTACTCAATGCCTCAGAATATGTCCTATCAACCAATTCCTACCTTTAATCAAATTGTACTGAAAGTATCTTTTCTCGACAATTTGATTCAGTCCCCTCAAACTAGACACTAGATTTAACTATCTAACCTTCAGAGTTCTTCTGTAGCATAACATTCCAAAAGATTTTATTCTCTTCTTGCCTGAACTGTTTATCGCTCACGTTTCATCTCCATTTCATTTTATGTTTCAGAAAAATACAATTTGGAACGATTTCCTCGCACTTAAATTTATATTCCACTTTGACAAATTTCGCTTCACCAGGAATGCATCTCTTGCTATTGTAAGTCTGCGTATTGTATCTTCTATAATTCGCCAAGCGTCAGTTATTTTGCTGCCCAAACACCTAAGCATATCTACCATATTTCGCCTCTTATTTCCTAATCCGAATCCCTCAGTATCGCCTGATTTAATTCAGCGGGAAATCCGGGTTCGAGTCCTGGTCTGGCACAAATTTTCATTGTCATCATTTCATTCTACAGCTGATGGTAGTCATTATTCCCAATTGCGAATTCACCTGACGTGTTTCGTAACGGCTGTGGTCGTCGCAGTGCATCGTCATCAGAATAACACAGGCACGCAATATCGTGATTTAATTCAGTTTCGTTCCAGTACCCATATTTTACTTTCCTTAAACATTTATAACACTATCCATTCCTACTGATTTCTTAGTCTTTTGCTGTCTGTGAGACAATGATAATATCATCAGAAAATCTAAACATTTTTATTACTCCTCTCTGAACTTGATTTCTTTTCCCAGATTTGTCCTTGATTTCCTTTACTGACTGTCTAATGTACAGACTGAATAACACTGGGTATAGGCTACAACCATGTCTCACTCTTACTTACTGTTTCCCCTTCATGTCTACCAACTCTTATTACTACAGTCTACTGTGATCATAATAATGATAATCTCCCGTTTTAAGTATTCTCAAAGGCTGTTTACAGAACTACAACTGCTGTAAACGAAGGTTTGCTTTGCTTCAGCCTATCTTCTAAGATATGTCATTGGGTCAGTATTCCCACGCGAGCTTCTCCGGAACTCATGGTTTTGTAATAATTATATCTGGCCTGCTTTGGAAATGGAATTATTACAGCCTCTTGAAACCTGAAACCTTGAAACCTTGTACGCAGGGCGGAGTGGATGTATGACGGTAACTGTGTTCTCCAAATGATATCAGTAATACCGAAGGATTGTCATATATTCAGTGTGCTATGCTTCCACTCAGGGAAACTTAAGGGAAGCGAAAGAAAGACGTAATATACCGAGGGCAACATGAATAGAAATCGAGCTACAAATTAGTATCGCCATTATGAGACGAATCATTTCACATTTCTAGAGCGTCCGAGAGAATGTAATCACAAGCCAACGCCTGGAGGTGAAGACATTAATGTAATAAGAATTAAAAATAAAAAGGCACATAACTTTGCGAGAAAGTGATAATATAGGAAGGAGCAAAGCCAAAAAGAAGGCGCTTTTGAATGACCAAGTGTACATGACAAACACCTCACTATTCACAATAACAAATAAAAAGAGTATCACTGTTAACTAAGATAATGATGTAAAAAGTAAGGTACAGACATATCAGAGTATGGAAACGCCGAAAATAGAACGCATTACCATGCATAATGTGATGTACGAAACCTGTTGGCATTCAAAAATGCTTTCAGTCGTTTCGGAGTAGATAAATACGATCCCTGCACGGTTTTCAACAAAATCATATAAAATTCTTCCTGCAGAAAAGTGGTAATTTGAGGTAATGATGTTGGAGATGGACAGCGATCATGCACCTTTTTGTCAAAAGTAGACCACAAAGGATCGGTAGTACGGTACTGATATCTCGCAACTGTGGTGGCCAAGGAAGATGCGACAGTTGATCCTCACGCTCACAAAAACAGTTCTGGATGATGTGAGCTGTGTGATCAGAGCTCACCATTGGGGAACAAACATTGTATTATGGGATGGACCTGATCAGTCAAAATGGTCAAATAATCCCTGGTAGTAATGCTGCCTTGCACTGTAACCATGACGCCCAAGGAGTACCGCGATATGGTTGCCCAAATCATCACCTACTCCCACCATGTTTCACTCCTGGGACGTAAACTCGGGCAGAACTTGAAACAGTGTGATACGACCAAACCACTTTCTTCCCTTGGTCAGCAGACCAGATATTATGACTTTGGCACCAAGTTTTCGTGTTACGTCCATTTACATCAGTGATTAGTGGTTTTGAAATTCCAGCTCACCCTGAAGTTTGAATATTATAGGGATATATTCGTTTTGTTTTGGTGGTGACAGGGCTCGCCGGTGCAACATTCAGTTCTACGGTGACTTCTGCAGCTTTCATCTTATTTTTCGTCACTATCCTATTCAATTACCATCTGCCACAATCAGTTAATACACACTTATGTTCTCGCTGTGTCTAAGTTGATGATATTTTTCCGCTTTCTCTGTATAGAGTATAGATACAATTAGAACTCCCTTAGCTTCAACATCATGCATTCGCAACCACACGGAACACTTGCAACGTATTGAGGACATTGCACAGTTGGCGCTCGTGGTCAAATAAAACAGCTGCACAACCACTGAATGTGGTACTAAAAGCACAACATTAAAAAAAATAGACGAAGATACGCAAAAATGAAATTCTATAAGGTGACGGCTGAAATTGTGCTACTGTGTGGCAGTGAAGCCCGGGTGATCAAAAGAAAAGATTCTAACCATGTTCAACTGACTGAAATGAAGCGTCTGCAGTAAGTTGAACGGGATTCTCAACGAAAGCTTTGTGCAAGAACGGAGAATTTTCGCTGTAAATGACGAGGAAGAAAAATATAAAATCAGAAGAAACGTGTAGAACGAATGGAATAAACAAAAATACCAAAGATGGCCTTACAATACAAACCCAAAGGAATTCTCTGGGGCGTTGAATTTATGTAACGCAATGATTACTTACATTATAAAACGAAATGACTAATGGATTCCAACCAGAAATGACCTTACAGTAGATGCGCTCGTCAGATCACGTCCTATTCAGACTTTTCACTTCCTTTTGTAAATTAGATAGGATAACATACGGTGCAAAGGAGTTGGAAGGGACATGGACGAAATCCAAACTACTGCACAAGAATTAGAGAAAAGACTGCCTGTAGGAAAGAAAATACAAGGCTCCAGGGGCTCCTTGATAAATTCAAGAAGAAGACTGAAGCTACTTGGACAGAAGATAGGAAGGAAAGATCGAGACACGATTAGAGAAATGAGGAACAAAAGAAAGAAGGAACAACTGAAATAAACGCAGTTCATAGCGGCTCATACGTGAAAATAGAAGAAAGACGGTTCCCTATGCAGTCCTTCTCCCAGTTATGACTTATACAAAACAAAAGCACAAGAGTAATCTGCTAACTAATTGAAAGTAAGTTTCGTATGAAACGTTTCCCTCTTGAATTTTACTACAAGAAAAGCCAAAGGCATTTTCAATGAAAATTTTCCCAGTTAGTCACAGCAAGAAAGCAATATAATCATTAAAGTACTCACTATAATGTAAAACGATGAGGAGCTAGAGAAACGTCCAAAGACGGTAAACCTAATCGAAAATTCTAGATAAATGTAAGTAATGATTTCTGTGAGAAGATGATGCTAACGCGTTCACCTAATGTTTCAGGTTAGCTGCTGATTTTGGCGAGGCACGGTACAACAAGGCAGTGGAGTGCTTGTCGATGTCATTGTTCGAAGGTAATTTGACTGATCAACCTACCGAAATTCTTATGTAATTCATATACTATTACCGTAGTAATATGTTTTCATTTGTATACTTTTATTATGTAGTCTATAGTTTACGTAGTTTCATGGACGGACGCATTAACATACTTCATAGCTTCCAGATACAATGTTGTAAGTGTTACATGTTGTGGACTGACAAGAGCAGCCAGTCCACAATGAAGTAGCCGATAGGGCACGCGTCAACTCACGCCGTCTTGCGTTAAATCTGAAACAGGATATGTGGTAAAAGCTATAAAGAAAAGAACGGAGCTTCTCATATACTTATCTTTAATTTCTTCTTGTACATCTCTATGGTGAACACAAGTGAGACTCTCTCCAGATATGGATAACTGCGCCTTGCTAGGTCGTCCGTACTACTGGGGCCGAGTTCTAGTCAGTCTCTCGAGACCTGCCATGTGGTGGCGCTCGGTCTGCGATAACACAGTGGCGACACGCGGGTCCGACATGTACTAGAGGACCGCGGCCGATTTAAGCTACCACCTAGCAAGTGTGGTGTCTGACGGTGACACCACATTACAGATAAGAATTACGTGAAAGAGGGGAGAGGACTGAAACAGGCTCCTCTTGACGCGTTATTTTTCAGATCGTGATCGGTCCATCGGATGGGGATATTAACTTCTGTGGCTCCCTTGATGTTATTCGAGAGAGACATGCTTTGTGCCGGTCCCGGGTTTCAGACTCTCGCTTTCCTTCATCCATAGCAACACAAGCACTCATACGAGTCATCCACACGACACAAATACATAGTGTATCACCATTGGTGTTCTTACAGCTCTCGAAGAGCGAAATTACAATGAAATCCAGACCATTAGCTGCTTACAGGCGTTGATAAATATCTATGAGGACGGTTGAAAATGTGTGCGCCGACCGGGATTCGAAGCGGGATCTTCTGCTTATATATCAGACGCTCTATCCGACTGAGCCACCGAGGACACAGAAGACCGTGCGACTGCAGGGATTTATCTCTGGCACGCTCCCCGTGAGACCCACATTCCCAACTTACTGTCCACACACTACATTTGTAGTGCCCCTGCCCACTATGCGTACTTATTACTCGTGGCAGCCAATCTATTTGTCCAAAGGAACAGATACCATACTCATGTAGATAATTCTTACCGACCAATGACCTTTCTTCATTGCGGATGCACTCTCATTTCTCAAACTCTTCCGGGAGTCAGTAGATTGACTGCCACAAGTAATGAGTAGAGTGTGCAGTGGCACTACAAATGTAGTGTGTGATCCGGATTTCATTGTAATATCAAACAGACACTTGTCACTTCGTAACACTTCCGAGGAATGCAAACCGCTTCCAGTAGGACCTTGCCTAGAACAGCGGTGCAAGATTCCTGCATCTGCCCCCCTACGCTCATTGCCTCAGTATGCGACAACTTTTTGACTTGTCCAGTCATTTGTGGACCTAGAGTTTTGGCTCTTATCGATTGCAGTCCTCGAAATATCATCACTATTGTTTCATATGTCGGTATTCTCATTCTGTATTTACTGGAAATTGGATCCAACTTATGAACCGCAGTGTGAATCTTGTCTTCATATTTTCCTATTATAAGATAATCATCGTCAAGTTGCAGCTTCATGAAATTAAAATCATTTTCTTAATGTTTCATTCAACATAGTCAATCATTTAGGAATTCTATCGCCAGTAAGAAATTTGGAAAATGGGTGGAGGGGGTTGAAGAGCAACCTTGTCTACGTCCTGTACTGATACCGGCAACTTCTTTTTTTTCTTTTTTTTTCTTGAATCACTTTTTGCAGTTCTTCCATCGCTATACATGTACAGTCGTCGGTACTGTTCTTTAATGTTGTACTTCTTCATTACATGTGAAGTACTTTAACCATTACGGATACGTTAGCAACTAAGCGATCTTGGCACATCAGTTCACACAACTGTACGGACTACCCTGGTACGCCTCCCTCCTCGATCCAAACTCTCACTGCGTAGTAAGCAGGGGACCTGTGTTCGGTTCCCGGGATTGGTGCAAATTTCCACTCGTCGCTTCAGCCTATATCCTTAAAATCATACCTGTATCGCACCAGCAAAGTCTCTCAAACTGCGTCATTTCATTTGTATAATTACCTGCTCCTGGGTTTCAGGTTGGATCCTCCATTTACGTTCGATGCTGAGATGCTATTCCAGAACATGGAAAGCCTCAGTAATTCTGTTCGTGCGTAAGGAAGAATTTAAAATAGACTGGGGCGGCAGTGAGAATTTTGATCGAGGAATGCCGGATAGTCTATGAAGTTCAGTGAACCGCTGTGCCAAGGTGGCTTTGTATTGTATTGCATTGTATTGTTTGTTAACCGGGGGCCTAGAAACGACGGAGAGGCTCCGTCCCCGCCGCAGCCGCAGTGGTCCACAACCCCACGACGACTACCACAGTGCACTTCACCCCTCCGCCGCCCCACACCAAACCATTCTTTCAGGGTTATGCCAAGGTGGATTAGTGGTAGTCGGCTCTGAGCCATGTTGTGAAGCGGACGTGCGCGGGACTCTGCGCGGCACTCCGCAAGCGGGCCGTTGTTTGCTCGAGCGGGTAGTGGTGTTGCAGTGTAAACAGATCACCTGGAACGACGATGGCGCTTTCTTATAGAAAGTAACGTTCGATGCCCAGTACGCACGACATAAGGCATACAAAGTAGAATGTTTCCTGCGTGAAGTAATTCACGTCGATCCACAGGAACTTATTGGTATACATCTTTCGATCGTCTCCAGCACAGTTTACCTGGAACTTGTCGATGGAGCAGCGCTCGAACGACTTCTTCGCCGTTCCACCGACTCGGCGTTCGAAACTGTTGCCGTTGGAAGTTCCGGCCACGCTTGACGTGAGCGACCTGCGGCCTTACGGGGAAGTAAGAAGTCACTTGGAAGAAAAGTGGCATACGTTCGCGACTTATCCTGTACTCAATGGAGTGCCTCAAGTGCGAATCGAACTGCGTAAACACATTCCATCGTACGTGACCGTTGGTGGTTGTCGAGCGATCGTCATTTATGACGGTCAACCGCGGACTTGTTCAGGGTGCGCGGAGGAAGGGTATGTACTCTGAATGCCTGCAGCGACGCCTCGTCAGATACCACGTGCAGACACGACGCTGCCTATTACATACGTTGAGGCAGCGAGCAACATGTCGGACGCGGATGTTGTTCCGTTCCAGTTGCTGCCCACGACGACGCAGCCTCCATCGGAACCATGCTCGACAGCAGCGACCACACCTGCTCCCCAGCCATACGAGGAAGGAGAGCATCAGAAAATCGATTCGAGCTCGGAGACGGAGATGCGGGAGGTGCCTACAGTTTGTCGTGATGCACAGGACACGGACACGCGTTCCCGCAAGCAGAAGTCGCCCAAGCGACGAAATAAGAGGAAGCTGTCTGCAGGAAAAGATTCTCGAGAAGGTGACACGTTGCAGGAGGATGAGGAAAATCCATCTGGGGCCAGGGCTGTGGACCTCACATCAATGGTTCCTCGTTCGCTGCTGGCAACGTCCGCCTAAGGACAAAGCCAAGTTGACGATGCTCAGCTTACCGACGAGCCCCCTGGCGATTTTGCAGCTAAGACATTGGATGAACGTCATGCATCGCCCAACTTACCACGCCTCCAGCTTGGTGATTGGGTTTCCGAGATGGAGATGGAAAGAATGATAAGAGATTCAAGTGACAACCTGATGCTGCGGCCGGCGGATCGTCGGACGGTGCGGGTGGCAGGGACGGTCGGACGGATGACGTGGTGCATACTGGCTTAAACGACTGCAGGTTACACCATAGTACTATCAAATGACACAGTTGTATCGGATGGGTACAGGTAATGTCAACGGCATTAGTTCCACGATCAAAATTCGGTTGTTAAAGGACATGATTCGGACGGCGGACACTGATATCGTATTTCTTCAAAAGGTACGGCCTGATCTGTGCCTGGATGTTTATGAATACGCGTCTTACGTCAACCCAACTTCCGACGGTGGTGATGGTACGGCCATACTACCACGCGATGGCATCGAACCAACGGATATTCAGTTGGTGTCATCACCGAGAGGCATTGCGCTCTCCATCGGCGCAGTCCGCCTTGTGAATCTGTATGCCCCGTCTGGTGCTGTGAAGCGTCGAGAGCGAACGGTCTATTAGACCACTGAGGTAGCTCCATTGTTTCAAGGAGCTAAGAGCACCTGGTGGTGGGTGGGGAATTTAACAGCATCTCACGCATTGAGGATCAGATCCCTCTCCATGTCTCATGTTCAGTCCTTCATGCTATGGTCACAGATCTCTCTTTGCATGGTACATGGGCGCTAATCCAAGGTAACCGACGCAGATTACATACTTCACCAGCATCTCGGCCAGCAGGTTGGACAGAATTTACCTCTGCAGAGGTCTTCGTGCAGCAACTGTCCGTGCTGAGTTGTGGCCCACTGCATTCACCGACCATCAGGCCTTCATCTGCGCCGTGACTCTGCCACGACAACAGACGAGCCGTAGTAGAGGACCTTGGACACTTAACGTTAACATTCTCCGGGAAGAGCTTTGCCGTGTAGCGGTCACTGATACCTGGCATAAATGTGAGAGACGGCGTCATACCCATCATTCCACGGCACGATGGTGGCCATACTGCACCGAACCAGCACTTCGTCGCACGCTCATGGCGTATGGACGAGACAGTGTCCTTTGGCTTCGATCCACCTCTGAGTTTACTACACGATTTTGCGGGAACTAGCGTCGCCACAACCTTCGCCAGAGCGCCAAATGGCCGTCCACCGGACACAGGCTCGGCTTCTGCCGATCACGGCAGACAGGACGGCACGCGGGTTCGATCGAGACTTCAAGATTCCATTCCAAAGGAACGTGCCTCTCTTTATCACATCGTCAGAGAACGGGGACACCGTAAGAGACGACTCATCACAGCAGTTATTTCTGTGGATAGGCCAGGCGCAGAGACACACAACACCGTCCTCCTGTGCCCTCACAGATTATCACCGTACTCTCTATCTAGCAGATCAACGGCGTAACAATGACATTGAGGACGTCCTGCACGACCTGCATCGGGAAGGGCGCAAGGCGACGCCACATTCTTGGAGGCTGTCAGGTGGGAAGAAATGCGCATGGCCCTCTCGCGGAGCGCATGAAACAAATCACCTGGACCTGAATTTTATAGCAACTTTTCTGACCTGATGGGGGAAGTTTGGCGGCAGATGTGCTGCGAACTCGTGGATGCGGGCTTCCGCGTCCCCCCCCTCCCCCCCCCTCTCGAAGTTTTGGAGTGCATGAGCATCCCGGGGGGGGGGAGGGGGGGGGAGGTTACAAGCTGTTCGCCCGCATTCTTCGTTCTCGCCTTCTCTCTATTATCAAAGATGCCATTCACGCCGACCAAACATGTCTGGGAGGTTTCAGTAATATGCACACGGCGTTAAGCTCTTATAGAGATGTGGTGCCGCTCATGTTGGCATGCCACGTAGAAGGCGCCCTCGTGGCAGTTGACCTAGACCACGCATTTGACTCCGTCTCATCCACGGAGCCCCTTCCACAGTTCTGGTCAATGGCTACTGCTCGCCACCGTTCACTATTGAGCGCTCAGTGCGACAAGGATTTCCCCTGTCAGCCTTTCTCTTCGGCAAAACGGAGAGGTGGCCGGGAGTCGTATCAACCTGCGAAAGTCATACTACATGGATGTCGGCAGAGGATTGCAAATGAATACGCCAGTGCCCATTACCAAAGTCCCGGCAACGAAATGTTGGAAGTGACCTTCCATGGGAACGTGCAGCGTACAGCAGCAGATACGTATCGCAGACTACTTAATGCGATTCGCACGCAAGTTCGTCTCCGTAACTTTCGAACACTTGACTTGATCATGCGGGTACATTTTGTCAACGTCTACCTCGCTCCGAAACTTAATCATTACACACACGTTCTCCTGATGGCCGCTCCGATAGCTGCCAAGTTCCAGGCGGCCTACGGTCATTTCGTCAGCGAGGGTAGGGTGTTCAAGAACCGTTACGAGACGTCAACGTTTCCCACCCATGTAGGCTTCGTTGTAATGATAAACGTACACAACAGCGCGCGCGCTCTCTTCCTGCGGACGATGCATCGCCTACGTACTTCGGACAAGGATCCCTCCTGGTAAACAGATTCAGGAGGTGGGACCTCAATCCCTCCATCAGCCGATTCCTGTTGGACATATCAAGCCAGCACTGTGTCGCATTCGCACATATCTGCTCAACATGAGTTATCTGTTGGACGTCTTGCCGACAACGTGGAATCCTAGAACCGCTACTTTCCACCGACGCTGCCAGCTAATGTGGTTGAACGCCGACATCCGGCAGTTGGCTGGAGGCGGGTGTGGAGTAACATACACTCGCCTTTCCTTCCAAGGCGCTGTGGTATGTGATAATGACTGAAGAATTCCCCACCCGACAACGTTTACACCTGATACATCTTGCTGAGGACCCTCTCTGCCCTAGATGCTCGGCTGTCGACATCGACGTGCACCGTTTCGTTTGTGGTACGGCTACCGACTGCTGGCTCTTGACACGGCGCATGTTGGCGTTGTTGCTGCGACGGACGCCTCGGTCCGTAGAGCCCACCGAACTGATCCATCCCGACGTCTCTTACTTCCCTGCTACTCGTCATAACGCCGCGGTGTGGATTAAGGGTGTGGCAGTGTCATACTTTTTTAATGAGAGCGTTGCAGGTTTGTTAGATTTCTGGCATTATTTAACGAGTAACTACACGATTTTACGGCGCAAAGTGTCGTATGGTAAGCTCTTTGGGAATTACTTGGGGTCGTTGTTCACGCGCCCTCCAGACCATTGGGGTATACCGGGTGTGAGAAGAGACTGAGATATTACACATGATCGACTGGTGAGAGACATCAACGACAACTATAGGGTGTTTCACCGTCGCTGAACAAGAAGACGACCAGGACATCCCGCCGTCCGGCTGCTGTGGACACCCCCTAGGAAAAATGAATAAAAAAGAACAAAAAGAAATACAAATTAAAATATAAGAACAAAATTAACAACAAATAAAATATAATAAAGTATTGTACCCCTTCCTTCATCCTTTTCTTTTTTTCAATAAGAAGTTCAGAGGCATATTTAATTTTTGTTCGTGGGCGGAGCCTGAAGTGGTGGCGCACGACCGTCCTAGTTAGCTTTAGGGTGAAAGTAGCGGTGGCAGTAGCTTTTGTTTCTGTTTTTAAGTTAGATAGGTTTTTGAGGGTAGTATAGGTATAGCGGCCAACGCCTGAAGCGGAAGAGGCCTAAACAATACATTAATTTGACAATTAAAAAATTAAAAATTAAAAATGTTAAAAATAAAAAAATAAAAAATAAAAAAGGGCTAGTAAAAATAAATAAAAACCGAAAAATAAAAAAGTGGCTAACGCTCCTGCTAAGTAAGCAGGAAACCCAAGTTCAATTCCGGCCTTGGGTACAAATTTTGCACTCATGGCTTCAGTCTATGTACATAAAAACAATGCTGCTGGATGTTGGTTATCGAAGGAGCAAAAATCTTCGTGAAACAAAAGGCTCAGTGAATTAATATAAACTCTAAAAGTTGCCTGACTCAAGAGGAATTATTGTAAAGTAATATCATGGCCACTAAACGAAAAATATGGTGGTCGCTCGCCGGCCGCGATGGCTGAGCGGTTCTAGGCGCATCAGTCCGGAACCACCCGTCTTCTACGGTCGCAGGTTCTAATCCTGCCCTGGGCATGGATGTTTGTGATGTCCTTATGTTAGGTTTAAGTAGTTCTAAGTTCTAGGGGACCGATGACCTCAGATGTTAAGTCCCATAGTGCGCACTTTGTGGCAACATGTTGCTAGTGGAACATCTCCCAACTTTGTCAGTGTATGTTGAAGAAAATCAAAGCACAGTCCAACCTCGACTATGTGGGACCGCAAGTCATCTGGATGAATCAAAATTCATTTAATCTGTAAAGTCGGAAAAATGGAGAGTGCGAGACCTCACTTTCTCCCGACGAATACATTGTTCAGTGAGGTATACGAATGCCTGTGGAGGAGTAACAGCCCATTCTTCCTCAAGAGCCGAAACCAGAGAAGTTAGTAACGTAGGACGCTACAGTCTGGAGCGAAGTTGACCTTCTCTTTCCAGTGTGTTCCAGGCTCCTCGGGTCGGGACTCCGAGCAGGCTAATCAATTTCAAGGATGTTGTCGTCCACAAACCACTGCCTAACAGGTGCTGCTCTTTGACAAGACGCTTTGTCGTGCTGATACAAACTACCATCGTGTCCGAACTGTTTAGCTACACTAAATGATACCGAATGCTGTAAAATGTGTACGTAGTCTCCCACATTTAGTGTTTTCTGTAGCGCAATAAGGGAACCACACACCAACAACGAAAAGCATCCTCATACCGTAGTCCCACCTCCTCCGTACTTTTCTGCTGGCACCACATATGATGGCAGGTAAAGTTCTCCAGGCGCTCGCCGGCCGAAGTGGCCGCGCGGTTCTGGCGCTGCAGCCTGGAACCGCGAGACCGCTACGGTCGCAGGTTCGAATCCTGCCTCGGGCATGGATGCGTGTGATGTCCTTAGGTTAGTTAGGTTTAACTAGTTCTAAGTTCTAGGGGACTAATGACCTCAGCAGTTGAGTCCCATAGTGCTCAGAGCCATTTGAACCATTTTTTTCCAGGCGCTCGGCAAACCAAAAACATCCCAACGGATTGTCACACTGTATAGACTGATTCATCACTACAAGGTCCCGTCACTTAGTACTGACTACAGAAATGAGTGGCCTATGAGGAGCTGATTGACAATTGAATTCCATACTTTTTAGCTCCCCAAGCACAGACAGTGTGCCAACTGGACTGCTGGTACCACTACAGCTCACACATGATTCCTACTGGTGCGGTTTTTTACAACCATCCTCCCGCAGTACTCGACGGTCTCTGACCGTCAGTAACCGAGCGAGGTGGCACAGTGGTTAGCATCAGGATGGACGAAGGGTCAAACCCGCGTCCGGCCATCCCGATTTAAGTTTTCCGTGATTTCCTTATAATCGCTTCAGTCAAATGCCGGGATGGTTCCTTGGAAAGGATACGGCCGACTCCCTCGCTCGTCCTCCCCTAATCCGAGCTTGTGCTCCGTCTCTAATGACCTCGCTGTAGACGGACATTAAGCTCTAATCTCCTCCTCCTCCTTGGTCCGTCAGTACATCAGGTTTACCTGGTCGTGGTTTAGCTGTGCCTCTTCCTTCGCTTTTCCACTTCATAGTCCCATCGCTAACAGTCGACTTGTGCAGAAGGGTTGAAATAACGCTGGTGGATTCGTTACTCAGGTGACATCGAGTAACTAGTCCACGCTGGAAGTCGCTGAACTTTCCTGACTGTCCCATTCTGCTGTTACTACTTCTCTGTTGACAATACAATACTTACAGTCCAGCGGCTCTCTTTTGTTTCGCCTTAACGAATATTTGAGATATTCAAAATTTTATGTTCTAGTATTCTCACTGAGAGCTACGTTCAACGACCTCTCTTCGCCTAATGTCGTCTTAAACGACAAGCCTAGCGGTCTCGCCTCCTTAACTACTTGCACGTACAACGGCAATAGCTACTGCAGGCTACCTAGGCAGTCAGTACTGTTCTTGTGATTTAAATAACGAAGTGCTTTCATTTAATTAGATAAACAGTCGCCTTATAAATTTGTTTTAATGAATTTCTATGAGTTAGCGAAGCAAACAATGGTCATATATTTCAATTTTAACAGAATACTTAACTTGCTACCTACTAAAATATTCCAGTATATCTACACCTTGATCTAATTAACACTAAGGAAATTAGTATCCAAAGACGCGCGCCCACACACACACACACACACACACACACACACACACAGTGAACCATGCCATTCACTAAGAAACATCACTTGTACCGGCTGTTCTTCTCCAACGTCGGCACAGTTTGTAGCAGCTAGAACAGAAGCTTGTACTTATATTACACAAGCCACCTAAACGTTTCGTAAATTTGAAATGAAATACCTGCTTTGTACTGAAAAATGCTGATCGAGACAGAATTAGAGTGCTATATTTGTCCATCAAATATCATAAAAAAGATCACTGTTTTACTGTTTTCAGTAGTAAATGTAATAAACGTAAGCTTTGAAAAAATCTTCTTTCCTGAATGTGGTAAAAGAAGCTATTAATCATAGTTACATGTAATGTTTAACGCATGTGTCTGCTAAAACGATTAATGTACGTGAACTCAGTAAAAAGAAATGTTAAAACCATTCTGTGGTACAGTTAGTCTATGTTTACTGCAAAATGTGTATTTAACTGAGAAATAAAATTTAGAAAACACTTCATTTGTTTCTGACTGTAAGAGAGTGTTCACGTTCCTGTACTATTATTTGAACTCTGAAACAGCAACTCGCCAACAGTTCTGTTAAAGTTATAGATATGACTAGTGAACACAGGCAATTTAAAATTTGTATGAACTTTGAAATAATGTTTCTATAAAGATAAAATGTGTGCACTTAATCCCAGACCCTATGAAGTAGCCTTTTTATTTTATTTTATTTTATTTACAAAATTTAACTTCTGCCCGTGCAGTCAGAATCTATCATAACTGTATAGAAACAGCCCTGATAATCAGGTCGTTAACGAAACAATTACTCTAAGTACGTTATATACTCACAAAAATAATACACATTAAGAAGGTATGAACAGGGTAGTCTGATAAAGCACACAGAACTGATGATTCTCTGTGTATTAAGGAAAGTTAATCAACAGATTAATCCAGAATGAGATTTTCACTCTGCAGCGGAGTGTGCGCTGATATGAAACTTCCTTGCAGATTAAAACTCTGTGCCCGACCGAGACTCGAACTCGGGACCTTTGCCTTTCTCGGGCAAGTGCTCTACCATCTGAGCTACCGAAGCACGACTCACGCCCGGTACTCACAGCTTTACTTCTGCCAGTACCTCGTCTACTACCTTCCAAACTTTACAGAAGCTCTCCTGCGAACCTTGCAGTTTTAATCTGCCAGGAAGTTTCATATCAGCGCACACTCCGCTGCAGAGTGAAAATCTCATTCTGGAAACATCCCCCAGGCTGTGGCTAAGCCATGTCTCCGCATTATCCTTTCTTTCAGGAGTGCTAGTTCTGCAAGGTTCGCAGGAGAGCGTCTGTAAAGTTTGGAAGTTAGGAGAGGAGTTACTGGCAGAAGTAAAGCTGTGAGTACCGGGCGTGAGTCGTGCTTCGGTAGCTCAGATGGTAGAGCACTTGCCCGCGAAAGGCAAAGGTCCCAAGTTTGAGTCTCGGTCGGGCACACAGTTTTAATCTGCCAGGAAGTTTCACAACAGATTAATCGTCAGCCTATTACATGGATAACTTTATAAAATGAGGAGATCTTGCCTAGATGGGCGAAGATGACGGACTTGTGCTCATTTTGAGGCTGATCGTAAATATTGTTCCATGTTGCCCAGATCACACACTGACTGTACACTCTTCTTCTCTGGAGATGACGTAATATGCAATTATTGTTATTCCGTCAGTGGAGCTTGATGTAACGTCGACTTGACGCTGATAATTGCAATTTAGAGCAAAACAGATTGACCTTTCATTTGCTTTAATATTCTTCTATCTCCTCATCTCCTGCTGGCAAATTAGGCATGTATAACGGCAACTATGTCGTAAGCGGCAGATGAAGAGATAGAGAAAGTATATGAGGGTACTGAACGGGTGATTCAGTAGTAATTGAAGATCTAACAGCCATGGGGCATTGGAATACGGTTGTAGGGGAAGGAGTAGAGGAAACTGTTACAGGAAAATATGCGGTTGATAATAGGAATCAGAGGGGAGGAAGACTGAGATCTGCAATAAGTCTCAGATAGTAATAACGATTACTCATTTCAAGAAGAGAAGGAGGTAGGCTGTACTTGTAAATGGCAGGAAGATACAGGAAGATTTCAGTTGGATTATGTCATGGTCAGCTAGAGGTTCCTAAATCAGATATTGGATTGTGAGGCGTAAACAGTTTCAGATGTAGACTCAGATCGCAATTTGGTAATGATGAAGAGTAGCCTATAGTTTAAGAGACTAGTCAGGAAGAATTACGGCGCAAAGAAGTGCGATAAGGATCTACAAGGGAATGAAGAAATACATTTGAAGTTCTCTGAGGCTACGAGTACTACGATAATCAATAACGCAGTACACAGTTCAGTGGAAGAGGAACTGGCATTTCTAAAAAAAATGAATCACAGAATTAAAGGAGAAACTAGCATTGGTAACAGAAAAAATGCTTTATTTGATCTACGAAAGAAGAAAGTACATAAATATTCAGGGTTCAAATGGTTCAAATGGCTCTGAGCACTATGCGACTTAACTTCTGAGGTCATCAGTCGCCTAGAACTTAGAACTAATTAAACCTAACTAACCTAAGGACATCACACACATCCATGCCCGAGGCAGGATTCGAACCTGCGACCGTAGCGGTCACGCGGTTCCAGACTGAAGCGCCTTTAACCGCACGGCCACACCGGCCGGCTAAATATTCAGGGAAATTCAGAAATACATGTCATTTAGGAACGAGATAAATTGGAAGTGCAGGGAAACTAAGATGAAATGTCTACATAAAAAATGTGAAGACATCGAAAAAGAATTGATTCTTCAGTTTAAGCAATTCGTTGACAGGGAAAAGCAGCTTCATTTAAATTCCTTAAAACGTTTGTTACGGGACTGGTTTCGAACCTTAGAGATTCATTTCCAAACCTAGCCTACTGAGGCTGCACTGTCAGGACCTGACCTTAATAATGAACATTGAGTGGCAACACATGCTCTAATCATGTTTGCGGGATGAATGCCACAATCTACACATGCCTGTTATCAAGTGAACTTAATTAGTTTTAGTGTACAAAAATAATATTTAAATTGATAAGATTAACGGAATTGTCGACTATGTTGGTGGCGTAATAGCGCAACAAATAGAGACCAAAATACCGGGAATAGTTTGTGTAGACGGAAATTTCTGTGCAGTGGTAGGACTGAGTGCCACGAACGACATACATGCAGTCGAGGACGTACTGACCGTACGACGTATCGTAGGAAACAGATTGAAGAACAGCAAACTTACTGTTGTAGTAGTTATAGATTTAGAGAAAGCTTTTGACACACTCTTTGAAATCAAGAAGATAGCAAGAATAAAACATAGCGAACGAAAGCTTAAACACAAATTGAACCTAATCCAGATTGTAATTATAAGTGCCGAAGGGTTCGAAAGGGAAGCAGTGGTTGGGAATGGAGTGCAACACCGTTGTAGACGTTGTATCCTCTGCTCGATGATTTTAAACATGTATACAGAGCAAGTAGTAAACGAAAACAAAAAGGGAAATTTGACAACGGAATTAAAATTTAAGGACAAGAAATAAGACTTTACGGTAGGCCGATGACTTGAAAAGAGGTTATAAGGTGAATACCAGTAAAACTAAAACAACAGTAATAGAGTGTAGTCAAATTAAATTAGGCGTTGCCGATACAATTGTTACCAAACCAGACACCAAAGGTAGTCGAAGAGTTTTAGTATTTGAGCAGCAAAATAAATGTCGTTGGTCGAAACAGACAGGATGTAAAATGTAGATTGGCAGTAGGAAAATAAGCATTTCTGGACAAGAGAAACTTGTTAACATCGAATATAAAATGGAACCAAGTCTTTTCTAAAGGTATTCGTATAGAGTGTAGCTTCAGGTAAACGTGAATAGCGGACGTAAGCTATGTAGAGAAGTATTTAATAGGAGGTTTTGAAACCTGGTGCTACAGAAGAATGATGAAAATTAGGTGATGGTTAGAATAACTGGAGGTGCAGAATCGAATTGGAGAAAAAAGAAATTTGTGACACAACTAAAAGAAGAGATAGGTTGATCATCATGAGGCATCAAGTAAATGTCATTTTAAAATGAACAAAAGCATTCCGGACCGCAAGTAGCCTTTGTTTTTGTGGTTACTGGTTTCCGTCAGTTACTTACCATCTTAAGGTCCCATACCATGATGGTAGACGGTGTGGCGGGGGGGGGGGGGGGGGGGAATGAGCAGGCATTACGAACTCCACGTCAGGTGAAGCTATGGAGTTCGTAACACCTATTCCGATCTTCGCCACCGCCTACCATCGTGGTATGATGTCTGAAGATGGTCAGTAACTGACCGAAACAGGTAACAAAATGAAGGTTTCTAGCGGTCCAATTGCTTATGTTCATTTTAAAGTACTATGAAAAACCGCTATCCTCCAGGAGAAATGTTGTCAAAAGTTACTTAAGTAATCGTCGGTTTGGAAATGGAAGTTTTTGTGGTGATGAAAATTGTTCGAAGAAGATCAAAGCTTGAATACAGTAAGCAGTTTGAAATGGAGGCACGCATTTCTGTTGAGATGAAGAAGCTTGCTCGGTGTAAAGTAGCATAGAGAACTGCATCAAATTAGTCTTCAGTCCGAAGACCACAACAACAGGCAATAACTTAGAGAACACCGCCGCTCAAAAAGGCGCATTTAGAAACATCTCATTACAGTTATAAAACCTGATGACCATAGTATACTGACAGGCAAGAGGCCTATGGCAGACGAATATCAATCATCGATTCGCAGTAAAGACAAACATTACAGACAATATAGAGCCGTGCGTTGAGATGGCTCGTAGTCCTGGTTCGACACAACTGAACCAAATGGTGAGTTAATAATTTCCGTAACTGGCGTGAAATTTATTCGTAGATACTTCTACAGTTTTTTTAGCTGATTCATGTTCGAGATACTCTACCGTGTGTCCCAGGAGGCATGGAAAAGATTCAGGCACGTGACAGAACGGTCATTTGAAGCAAAAAAATGTAGTAAACATCGGCTCTAAAATGCGCACCTCAAGAGCTATGAACACTTCTTCATCTTCGATACAGTGAAACAAATGTCTGCTATTGCAAGCTCTTTGCTTCCCTTACTCTGAGAGGTGCTAATACGTGGCAAAACAAGAAAACAAAAGTCCGATAAGCATGTGAGCTAACGCACATACCTCAAGGACTAAGAGCGTTTGTTCACCTTCGCTTCTGTGGAAAGCATGTCTTACACTGAACAAGTGCTCATAGCTCTTAAGATATGCGTTTTAGATATGTTTACTATATAATTGTTTCTTATTTAGGTCTATACTATGTCCTGCAAAAACACGTAAAGCAAGGAGGTTGTAGTGGACGAGATCTGTTTTGCTGTATCGAAGATGAAGAAGTGCCTATAGCCCTTGGTTGCTTTAGCCAACCATTTTCAAACACATTGCATTTTTGTAACTACGTTGTTCATGACTTCTTTAAGATCATAATTACTGATTCTGATGTATTTTACATAACTATTTTGCAAGTGAACTTTATAATTGTTCATCTACTGCCATAGCTATAGTTTGGTGTAAGCGCTGTCCTGACAGTTTGCTGTATGTAGCATGGCGTGTCTTTCCTTACATTATCAGTCCACCTAATTTTCAGTTTAGACTCCTGCCCGTCTTGTCTCCACCTGCTCAGAACTGACCGCTCTACTCTTTATAAGAAAAAAAAAAGGGGGTAGCGTCTTTGATTTATAATCAAAACGTCTAAGGTCCCGAGTTCGAATCCTGCCGCTGCTTAAATTTTGATTAATAATCAGCATTGGCGGGCAAAGAATTCCGGCATAAGAAGTCACCCCCATTCTGCCAACGGCCTTGTCAAAGAGGGCGGAGGAGCGGAAAGAGGTTCAGGGCCCTCTCTTGTGCTTCGGATTGGAAACTGCCCCTCAAGGCCTTGCGTTGAGATGGCTCATAGTCCTGGTTCGACACAACACCAAGGCGTCAGTGAAGTGGAAAGAAGACAAGGATTTCTGGTCAGGTGAGTATAGGGTAATATCAACAGCAGCAGAAAATGGTATAACAGGAGTAGGATTCGTTATAAATAGGAAGGTAGGGCAGAGAGTGTGTTACTGAGAACAGTTCAGTGACAGGATTGTTCTTATCAGAATCGACAGCAAACCAACACCGACAACGATAGTTCAGGTATACATGCCGACGTCGCAAGCTGAAGATGAAGAGATAGATAAAGTGCATGAGGATATTGAAATGGAACTACAGTATGTAAAGGGATTGAAAATCTAATAGTAATGGGAGACTGGAATGCAGTTGTAGGGGAAGGAGTAGAAGAAAACGTTACAGGAGAATATGGGCTTGGGATAAAAAACGAGAGAGAGAAAGACTAATTGACTTCTGTAACGAGGTTCAGCTAGTAATAGCGAATACTCTGTTCAAGAATCACAAGAGGAGCAGGTAAACTTGTAAAAGCCCAGGTGATACGGGGAGATTTCAGTTACATTACATCATGGTCAGACAGAGATTCCGAAATCGTATACTGGATTGTAAGGCGTACCCAGGAGCAGATATAGACTCAGATCACATTACAGTACTGATAAAGAGTAGGCTGAAGTTTAAGACATTAGCCAGGAAGAATCAATACGGAATGAAGTGGGATACGGAAGTACTAGGGAATAACGAGATACGGTTGAATTTCTCTGAAGCTATAGTTGCAGCAATACTGAATAGCTCAGTAAGCTGTACAGATGAAGCGGAATGGGTGTCTCGAAAAAGGGCCATCACAGAAGTTGGGAAGGAAAACATAAGTACAAAGAAGGTAACTCCGAAGAAACCATGGGTAACAAAAGGAATAATTTAATTGATCGATGAAAGGAGGAAATACAAAGTTTCTGGAAACTCAAGAATACAGAAATACAAGTCGCTGAGAAATGAAAAAACAGGAAGTGCAGGGAAGCTATGACGAAATGGCTGCAGGAAAAATGTGAAGACATCTGAAAAGAAATTATTGTCCTAAGGACAGACGCAGCATACAGGAAAGTCCAAGCAACATGTGGTGACATTGAAAGCAAGACCAAATAAGGCAGTGGAATAGATAACATGCCATCGGAATTTCTAAAATCATTGGGAGAAGTGCAACAAAACGACTATTCATGTTTGTGTGCAGAATGTATGAGTCTGACAACAAACCATCTGACTTCCGGAAAAGCATATCCACACAATTCCGAAGACGGCAAGAGCTGACAAGTGCGAGAACTACCGCACAATCAGCTTAGCAGCGCATGCATGCAAGTGGCGTACAAGAATAATACACAGAAGAATGGAAAAGAAGATCGAAGATGCGCTAGATGACGGATCAGTTTGCCTTAGGAAAGGTAAACGCACGAAATAAGCAATTCTGACGCGGTTAATAATGGAAGCAATACTAAAGAAAAATCAAGACAAGTTCATAGGATTTGTCGACCTGAAAAAAGCGTTCGACTATGTTCGAAAAGCAGAAAAAAGTAAAGGTAAGCTATATGGAGACACGGGTCATATACGATATTTACAACAGCCAAGAGGGAATAATAAGAGTGTACGACCAAGAAGGAAGTGCTCGTATTAAAAAGGGGGGTAAGACAAGGATGAAGCCTTTCACCCTACTGCTCAATCTGTACATCGAGGAAGCAATGATGGAAATAAAAGAAAGGTTCAGGAGTGGAATTAAAATACAAGGTGAAAGGATATCAATGATACGATTCGCTGATGACATTGCTATCCTGGGTGAAAGTGAAGAAGAATTACACGATGTGCTGAACGGAATAAACAGTCCAGTGAGTACACAGTATGGTTTGAGAGTAAATCGAAGAAAGACGAAGGTAAAGAGAAGTAGTAGAAAGGAGAACACCGAGAAACTTAACATCAGGATTGATGGTCACGAAGTCATTGAAGTTAAGGAAGTCTGTTACCTAGGCAGTAACATAACCAGTGACGGATGGAGCAAGGAGGACATCAAAAGCAGACTAGCTATAGTATAAAAGGCATTCCTATCCAAGAGAGGACTACTAATATCAAATGTCGGCGTTCATTTGAGGAAGAAATTTCTGAGAATGTACAGTCGTGCTCAAAAGTATCCGAACGACCTGAATTGCATTTCGCCTGATTCGCGTGCAACCCACATAACGCACCTGTCTAGCAGGTCCTCTAATCGCTCCTTTATACAGTCGTTTGACTATTGAAAATGGCTCCAACAAGTCAACACTAGAAAACTCGGCTCTGTATCGCAAGAATTCAAGATGTAAAGTAATACCACGATACTACAAATATCATGGAACACCTTATCACAGATAAGACTGTCCTTAAGGCTTGTAAGCTCACATTTATTGCAATAAATGACATACCTGAAATGTTACCACTCTCATTATTACGTCAGATAGGTAATGCACGTAGTAAGTTCGTCGTATTCATGATTTCCTCTTCAAAGTAACATACCGTACTTGTTATTTAACACAAAATGATACTAAAAATTTAAGTTATTCACGAGCAGCTAGTTGAGAATATGTATGAATTTCAAATGACATGACGAACCGTGTAGTTCTGCATTTGGATTCAAACCCAGCTCATGCAGACTAAGATTTCGTGACTGACGGAAACTAGCAGTCATTCCTGACTAGGCATACAGAGAGTCATATACCACGATTTTAGACAGTATCAGTTAGCAAATGACAACTTTAAATTACATAAAATGGCTCAAATGGCTCTAAGCACTATGGGACTTAACATCTATGGTCATCAGTCCCCTAGAACTTAGAACTACTTAAACCTAACTAACCTAAGGACATCACACAACACCCAGTCATTACGAGGCAGAGAAAATCCCTGACCCCGCCGGGAATCGAACCCGGGAACCCGGGCGTGGGAAGCGCGAACGCTACCGCACGACCACGAGCTGCGGACTTACATACATAACGTAAACATTTTTAACGGACGCGAATTCCTACCCTGTTAACGAACTACCAGAGATGTTAAATATTGCCTCTTCACAAGTAACTTACTTGAAATGCTGTGATGTAAAGCTTTGTGTTGGACAGGGATTCGAAACCAGAACCTAATCGGGTTGTTATCGAAGCACAATAAACTGTGACATATCGGATTTTCTCGGCAGTAGCTAGATGTTTTAACCGAAATGACAAGACGAAACATTAATTTTTTCCTTCCCAGGACTCCAACCCGGAAACTATCGCTGTTATTTACTAGAGAAAACGAACATTAAATATGGTTTTGTTACATCAGCAGCGACATGTGAGCATGTTTGAACTAGAAATAATATGACGAAGAGTTCAATTCTGACTGGGAATCGAACCCCACACATACCGTTGTTGACTACACACAAAGAGATGTCAGCTACAGAATTTTTCTCCACCAGAAGCTCGGAATGACATCCTTGAACTTAGAGTGATCTCTCAAATAGTTCTGTGTCTCACTGGGAGTCAAAAACGTCAGATATCGTTAGTGTTGACAACGAATGAAAATGCATTAAAAATCAAAATTATTATCCATCAGCAGATAGGTGTTCTCATGCTAGAACTTGATAATACATAATGAAAACTTTAGTGTCGGGCCAGCATTCGAACCCATTCACGCGCAATATGTGGAGATATTGAGGAATATGCAGTTTTGAACAAACATCAAATTGTAGTCGAGCTGTATTGTCACGAAGGGATCAAATTCCGCATTAAGGGCGGTCTGAGTTGCATTCCAAGTTCAGAACCAATTTTATCGACATACAGAAGCTCAAATAAATGATGGAATAATGGTCCTGTGACCCTACATAGCGCTTGTTTCGTCACTATAAATAAATAACTAGTATAAGAAAGGTTACTGGTGACAGAGTACCCACATTTCGCCACTCCTGACTTTATTGTGGTGCAACCTAACGACTACTTGGTAGAGAAGGAATATCATGTTTAATGTGAGTTTCAAACCACAATGCCATTATACCTCCTTAACTTGGCGTAGCCAGAAGAGAATAAAATGTGTCTCTCCCTATTAAAAGTCATGGGCAGAAGTTGGAACCGAACCCAGACCATCATCATAGAAACCTATCATCAATCCAACAGACCACCAAATCATTTTCTGTGTGACTCATTTTTCTTTCATAACACCGTTGTGGCACGCTCGATGAGAATTCTGAAACACAGGCTCCCTGTAGTGGTTTGCAGCATGTCCAGTACATTCATTTACTTGGTTGACCGAATCGCCATGAACTAGCTGCCTCGGCTACCCAATGCATACATTCGGCTCTATTTTGTAATCACAGAAATAACATCATGTTACTGCCACCTACACAGAACTGCCAACAGTGTACGATGCAGAAAATTAAAGAGGTAGTTTTCCTTTCCATTTGAGCTACTCTACTGCGCTATCTGTTTGTTGAAGACGTCGTGCAGTGCAAAATAAAAGCTGTAACTGTCTGTCTCCCTTAAGTCTAGATCCGGCCATATGTATTATGTCACAGCACTGTGGAATGCGGAATTTCTGGAGGCACTATTTTTGACTTCTGGAGGTGCTGTAGGTAGATGATAGCTAGTAGCATGACGGTAAGTGTCACGCACTGTACGTAAGATTTCGGGAGTTCCATTTCATTCACTGCTACATTTTTTACAACGCAATTCTGCTGTCTGCTGAAGTTACCAATTTAAAGGAACTTTGAACATAATTACCTACACTTCTCAACATAAAATAGCCGCATGTGGAAAAAGGGCTAACTTCTGTGACATTTTGTCCTTTTCAGGTTTAATAGATGGCCAGGCAGCAGGTGCATCTCGAAGCTTTTGTATTATGTATGGGGTGAGCGCATTGTGGCAACATAGTCAGAAAAGTATTTTATTCATTAGCTATCGTCTCGTAGTGGCATTTTATTCTTCTTCAAACCTTGTTTGACAGCTTTAACTCAGAACAAGTTTTCTACATGCATGTAATCAATAAACTGCATGTGCAATGTCAGGCTGTTATAGATCACATCAGAGAATTCGCATATATCGTTGATGATTAATTTCTCTCTCATGTTTAGTATTCTTTTAACAACACTAAAAGAAACCTTACGAAAATTGTGCACTGTATTAAAAGAAATGAAATAAAACTACACACTATAACCTTACGACTAAAACCTGTTTTGATAAAACTGAGTATCTTTACACAAGCGTGCTTCTATCGGCACGAATTAGTAAAATACTACTCACTTAGATTTCGATTGGGTCTGTGTATAATTGGTATGCTGTGTCATACTCAACAGGTATGCAAATGTGGCATTTCATAAATAAAGTTATATATTCCTAGAGACCCAAAATTTGCTTGTCAGCAGCGGAACGAGGCGTTACCTGTTGTACAGCATTGTAAGTTTTCACCATTGCACTATGAGCTGAAAGTATTTTCTTGCAATAACCTTATCGATGTTTGATCCGACTGCTTGTAGCTCTTTCACAGAAGGGATAAAAACATTACATTCAGCGAGACTGGAACCGCTCATCGTAACAGACGCTTTTTCAGAGGTCAGCACGTCACCACAGAGCTAGCGAAGAGGTATGTGTTGCCCATTTCTTTTACGAGGCCAATAGTGTCTAGAACTCGTAAACCGCTATTTAAAGGACGAGTTTAGTTGCGATTTGCTCATGCAACGACTTTCCTGGGCTGAAAACAGTAAATTTACAATCTTTTGTTACACCTGAAGCGATAATAACTCAGATTATTCAATGGAAATGACAGGAAAAATCAAGTGAACTTTGAGGTTTAATTCCGTGCACACCAGGAAGTAACTCGTCGATCACAGAGTTGCCAAATATACCTTCCATTGTTGCCAAATCTCAGTTGCAATACTAGCAGGAAGAAGACGAACAGATGTGATCCTACAGCGGGCTGGGAAGTGACCACAACTTGCCTTTCAAAGAGGCGGGTGCCATGGCGTGGAATACGTAATGCGTCTGATTCGCATTTCTGTAACCAGGTTTAGGCACTGGAGAGCAGTTACTAATAATACTCAGAACTGACTGCAAACTAAGCATCATAAGGCACTGGAGAGCAGTTACTAATAATACTCAGAACTGACTGCAAACTAAGCATCATAAATCAGTAACTCTCATAGTTGTTTTTATATTTCTTTCGTAACTGTACTCAGACCTAAGAAACTCATTCACAGACGTTTTCATACCTCGCCGATAGTCGAGCACACCAAACAAATAATAAAAAAAAGAATGTGTGTGTGTGTGTGTGTGTGAGAGAGAGAGAGAGAGAGAGAGAGAGAGAGAGAGAGAGAGCGAGAGAGAGAGAGAGAGAGAGATAGAGAAAGAGAGAGAGAGAGAGAGAGAAATAAAGATAAAGAAGAATGAAGGAGAGGGTAAAAAATTGTTGTAAAGAAATTGAACACCGGTATGTAAAGAAATCTTTCATTAAAATAACACGTTCCCCATCATTACAAAGTGTCGTATTCATGATCTATGGAACAAGTGTTAATCCAATCTAATCTAATCAATCATATTGTTGACTAGCCATTAAGAGTCATCAATTACCGAAATTTTCGCCAATATCAGTAACCACATCTAAACTTGAAAATAAAAGACGACAGTTTTTGTAATAAACCGGGACTCCTATCAAGACCGTTTCATCCCTGTTAACTAACCACGAAAGATGTCTGATATACCTCCATTCAGAAGTAACAAAGTGTGTATGCATTTAAAGATGAAGTGCATGATACGAAGTTCTGTGACGGTGGTACGAACCGAACACGTAATCGGATTGTTAACTAAGTACAATCAAATGTTACGTATAAGTTTTTCTTACCAACTGCTAGGTGTTTGAATCTAAAATAAGGATACAAATTTTTGTGCCTGAACGATAATCGAACCGCACTCCTATCGTTCTTCTTTATCGTCCACGAATATAGCTTAAGTATCAATTGCTTACTCACCAACAGTAAGAAGTGTGCGTGTTTGACCAGAAATAGTTGGCAACACGTGAACAGACATTAAAAATACCCGTTAATTTTCACTAGGAGGTCGGTGTGCACGTGACAGGGCTTGAAATGAAATAATGAATATTTTTGTACTGGATCAGGACTCGGACCCACATACTTACCTTTGGAGGTGACCTAGAGAAGACTTTATTATTGGAAAAAGGAACGAAATGATTGAACTATCCTGTTCGGAGAGATTCAGATCCTCGAAGAAGGTGATACGAATTCGAATCATAGTCCAGCACCAAATTTTTCAACGTCTGTAGTTCAATCAAGTACAAGTAAAATAAGAGCCCTGTTGCTTTAAATGGCTACCGGTTCATCAAATAAAATAAAATTTTGCAATGTAAGTAAGTTTATTGGCGACAGTATTTCTGTTTACAGTGACCTCCGCCTACGTCATTTCCCAAAGCAAACCGGCTCTGTCCAGTTGGGAATGAAGGACGTGATGTTTTTTGCGGATTCTGGATTATAACGTCTTTCTCTTGAGGTTACCAAAGGTAAAGTAAATCTGTTTGTGCTTCTTAAAAGTAAACGCTTGTACCCACGCATTGCACTTGTGATAGATCGTTCCATCAGACCACATTTCCCAGCCCCAGGAGTGTGATGTAACGGATGATGTGCTTAGCTTACATAAGAAGTCACGGTGGAAAAAATGCGAGTCTATTAAATGGTTAAGTAGAAGGAAGCTTCTGACGCGGAGATTAGGCTATTCTCAAGTCAGCACTATGTAAAGATTCTTCTAGGCATCGTAGCCTCGATGTGAAGCCATTTTGAAATTTTCAATAATTCAGGAAATATCTTAGTTTGAGAAAATCCACTGTGAAGTGTGAAGTTACGGGATAGTTCAATTATTACCGTACTTATTACTATCATTTTCTTCATACTGCTGCTGGAACACATGTGCCTGAAGATCATTTAATGTCTTTTGGTCATTATGGAACTAGCTGCCCAAGAACAGGTTCTTTCCCTGTCTACGGAATCCTTTTCATGTTAATATCAAACATCAGCAATTACTCGTAGATTACATTAAAACTAAAGTAATTGATGAAGACGTTACTTGATAACAAAAACGCGCTGCCTTTCTTCATTTCGTTGCGGCTAGAAATGGCTGTCGGATACTGCCAAACCAAAAGCCAAGGTATCTTACTGCCTTCCGAAATACGTCGCTGTCAGTTCTTCCTTCAGCTACGCCACTGTTGAAAGAAATCGTCTTAAACGCACTAGATCGTGGTTTGTGAATCGCTTACCGGCCGTACTCTGCCGCACTTCGCTGGTTGGAAGGCAAAAAGCTTACTGACAAATTTCACACAAGGAAAAGGGGGACGCAATGTCTCCCCCTGGAAGGTCATGTTGTTTTATTTAAATGATTACAAAATCAGGTAATACGAACAGTGAGGTGGTCAGTATAAGCACATTACTGTTGGCAGTATGATGTTGCACCGCCCAGGGCCTGTAATGATAAAGGGCCCGTTTAGGTCAGTCATATTGTATACAGAAGTGCAAGAGAGAGCACCACCGAATTCTACAATCCGTATGCATTCCATACACACAGAAATTACTGTTGCAGTGTACTAATGGAGCCCAATGAGTGAATTGCATATTTTCCGATGAGAAAGAGCACTGGCAAACAGTCTTCGCTACATTAGGTTACTTAAACTGGTGTCACTCTGAGCTAGAATTTATGGTCAGCGACTAAGTGTAAGGACAACAAGTCGAATGCGGGTTTCGCAACTGTGAAATACTTTCCTACATTATAGAAGCGAATATTAAATTTGAACTAATATTCCGAAAATTTTGAACTTACATAGCTTAGACTGAAAAACTTACTGTTTATAGAAAACGAATACAATTGATTTTCTAAAACATTCTCTGTCATACTCGAATTGAAACAGGTCACGTCGACCAAATCATATAGAAGAACTGACAGCGACGTATTTCCGAAGGCAGTAAGATACCTTGGCTTTTGGTTTGGCAGTATTCGACAGCCATTTCTAGCCGCAAGGAAATGAAGAAAGGCAGCTCGTTTTTGTTATCAAGTAACGTCTTCATCAATTACTTCAGTTTTAATGTAATCTACGAGTAATTGCTGATGTTTGATATTAACATGAAAAGGATTCCGTAGACAGGGAAAGAACCTGTTCTTGGGCAACTAGTTCCATAATGACCAAAAGGCATTAAATGATCTTCAGGCACATGTGTTCCAGCAGCAGTATGAAGAAAATGATAGTAATAAGTACGGTAATAATTGAATTATCCCGTAACTTCACACTTCACAGTGGATTTTCTCAAACTAAGATATTTCCTGAATTATTGAAAATTTCAAAATGGCTTCACATCGAGGCTACGATGCCTAGAAGAGTCTTTACATAGTGTTGACGTGAGAATAGCCTAATCTCCGCGTCAGAAGCTTCCTTCTACTTAACCATTTAATAGAATCGCATTTTTTCCACCGTGACTAATTTTGTAAGCTGAGCACATCATCCGTTACATCACACTCCTGGGGCTGGGAAATGTGGTCTGATGGAACGAACTATCACAAGTGCAATTACTTTTAAGAGGCACAAACAGATTTACTTTACCTCTGGTAACCTCAAGAGAAAGACGTTATAATCCAGAATCCGCAAAAAACATCACGTTCCTTCATCCCCAACTGGACAGAGCCGGTTTGCTTTGGGAAAATGACGTAGGCGGAGGTCACTGTAAACAGAAATACTGTCGCCAATAAACTTACTTACATTACAAAATTTTATTTTATTTGATGAACTGATAGTCATTTAAAGCAACAGGGCTCTTATTTTACTTGTACTTGATTGAACTACAGACGTTGAAAAATTTGGTGCTGGACTATGATTCAATTTCGTATCACCTTCTTCGAGGATCTGAATCTCTCCGAACAGGATAGTTCAATCATTTCGTTCCTTTTTCCAATAATAAAGTCTTCTCTAGGTCACCTCCAAAGGTAAGTATGTGGGTCCGAGTCCTGATCCAGTACAAAAATATTCATTATTTCATTTCAAGCCCTGTCACGTGCACACCGACCTCCTAGTGAAAATTAACGGGTATTTTTAATGTCTGTTCACGTGTTGCCAACTATTTCTGGTCAAACACGCACACTTCTTACTGTTGGTGAGTAAGCAATTGATACTTAAGCTATATTCGTGGACGATAAAGAAGAACGATAGGAGTGCGGTTCGATTATCGTTCAGGCACAAAAATTTGTATCCTTATTTTAGATTCAAACACCTAGCAGTTGGTAAGAAAAACTTATACGTAACATTTGATTGTACTTAGTTAACAATCCGATTACGTGTTCGGTTCGTACCTCCGTCACAGAACTTCGTATCATGCACTTCATCTTTAAATGCATACACACTTTGTTACTTCTGAATGGAGGTATATCAGACATCTTTCGTGGTTAGTTAACAGGGATGAAACGGTCTTGATAGGAGTCCCGGTTTATTACAAAAACTGTCGTCTTTTATTTTCAAGTTTAGATGTGGTTACTGATATTGGCGAAAATTTCGGTAATTGATGACTCTTAATGGCTAGTCAACAATATGATTGATTAGATTTGATTGGATTAATACTTGTTCCATAGATCATGAATATGACACTTTGTAATGATGGGGAACGTGTTATTTTAATGAAAGATTTCTTTACAACAATTTTTTACCCTCTCCTTCATTCTTCTTTATCTTTATTTCGCTCTCTCTCTCTCTCTTTCTTTCTCTCTCTCTCTCACACACACACACACACACACACACACACACACACACACACACACATTCTTTTTTTTCATTTGTTTGGTGTGCTCGACTATCGGCGAGGTATGAAAACGTCTGTGAATGAGTTTCTTAGGTTTGAGTACAGTTACGAAAGAAATATAAAAACAACTATGAGAGTTACTGATTTATGATGCTTAGTTTGCAGTGAGTTCTGAGTATTATTAGTAACTGCGCTCCAGTGCCTAAAGCTGGTTACAGAAATGCGAATCAGACGCATTACGTATTCCAGGCCGTGGCAACCGCGTCTTTGAAAGGCAAGCTGTGGTCACTTCCCAGCCCGCTGTAGGATCACATCTGTTCGTCTTCTTCCTGCTAGTATTGCAACTGAGATTTGGCAACAATGGAAGGTATATTTGGCAACTCTGTGATCGACGAGTTACTTCCTGGTGTGCACGGAATTAAACCTCAAAGTTCACTTGATTTTTCCTGTCATTTCCATTGAATAATCTGAGTTATTATCACTTCAGGTGTAACAAAAGATTGTAAATTTACTGTTTTCAGCCCAGGAAAGTCGTTGCATGAGCAAATCGCAACTAAACTCGTCCTTTAAATAGCGGTTTACGAGTTCTAGACACTATTGGCCTCGTAAAAGAAATGGGCAACACATACCTCTTCGCTAGCTCTGTGGTGACGTGCTGACCTCTGAAAAAGCGTCTGTTACGATGAGCGGTTCCAGTCTCGCTGAATGTAATGTTTTTATCCCTTCTGTGAAAGAGCTACAAGCAGTCAGATCAAACATCGATAAGGACATCGCAAGGAAATACTTTCAGCTCATAGTGCAATGGTGAAAACTTACAATGCTGTACAACAGGTAACGCCTCGTTCCGCTGCTGACAAGCAAATTTTGGGTCTCTAGGAATACATAACTTTATTTATGAAATGCCACATTTGCATACCTGTTGAGTATGACACAGCATACCAATTATACACAGACCCAATCGAAATCTAAGTGAGTAGTATTTTACTAATTCGTGCCGATAGAAGCACGCTTGTGTAAAGATACTCAGTTTTATCAAAACAGGTTTTAGTCGTAAGGTTATAGTGTGTAGTTTTATTTCATTTCTTTTAATACAGTGCACAATTTTCGTAAGGTTTCTTTTAGTGTTGTTAAAAGAATACTAAACATGAGAGAGAAATTAATCATCAACGATATATGCGAATTCTCTGATGTGATCTATAACAGCCTGACATTGCACATGCAGTTTATTGATTACATGCATGTAGAAAACTTGTTCTGAGTTAAAGCTGTCAAACAAGGTTTGAAGAAGAATAAAATGCCACTACCCGACGACAGCTAATGTAGAAAATACTTTTCTGACTATTTTGGCACGATGCGCTCTCCCCTTACATAATACAAAAGCTTCGAGATGCATCTGCTGCCTGGCCGTCTATTAAAACTGAAAAGAACAAAATGTCGCTGAAGTTAGCTCTTTTTCCACATGCGGCTATTTTATGTTGAGAAGTGTAGGCAACTTGTTCAAAGTTCCATTAGATTGGTAACTTCAGCAGACAACAGAATTGCGTTGTAAAAAATGTAGCAGCGAATGAAATGGAACTCTTGACATCTTATCTACAGTGCGTGACACTTACCGTGACGCTAATGCATTTTCATTCGTTGTCAACACTAACGATATCTGACGTTTTTTGGCTCCCAGTGAGACACAGAGCTATTTGAGAGATCACTCTAAGTTCAAGGATGTTATTCCGAGCTGCTGGTGGAGAAAAATTCTGTAGCTGACGTGTCTTTGTGTGTAGTCAACAGCGGTATGTTTGGGGTTCGATTCCCAGTCAGAATTGAACTCTTCGTCATATTATTTCTAGTTCAAACATGCTCACATGTCGCTGCTGATGTAACAAACCCATATTTAATGATTGTTTTCTCTAGTAAATAACTGCGATAGGTTCCGTGTTGGAGTCCTGGGAAGGAAAAAATTAATGTTTCGGCTTGTCATTTCAGTTAAAACATGTAGCTACTGCCGAGAAAATCCGATATGTCACAGTTTATTGTGCTTCGATAACAATCCGATTAGGTTCTGGTTTCGAATCCCTGTCCAACACAAAGCTTTACATCACGGCATTTCAAGTAAGTTACTTGTGAAGAAGCAATATTTAACATCTCTGGTAGTTCGTTAACAGGGACATTAGATGCTGGGTAGGAATTCGCGTCCGTTAAAAGTGTTCACGTTATGTAATTTAAAGTTGACATTTGCTAACTGATACTGTCTAAAATCGTGGTATATGACTCTCTGTATGCCTAGTCAGGAATGACTGCTAGTTTCCGTCAGTCACGAAATCTTAGTCTGCATGACCTGGGTTTAAATCCAAATGCAGAACTACACGGTCCGTCATGTCATTTGAAGTTCATACATATTCTCAACTAGCTGCTCGTGAATAACTTAAATTTTTAATATCATTTTGTGTTAAATAACATGTATAGTATGTTACTTTGAAGAGGAAATCATGAATACGACGAACTTAGTACGTAATAATGAGAGTGGTAACATTTCAGGTATGTCATTTATTGTAATAAATGTGAGCTTACAACCCTTAAGGACAGTCTTATCTGTGATAAGGTGTTCCCTGATATTTGTAGTATCGTGGTATTACTTTACATCTTGAATTCTTGCGATACAGAGCCGAGTTTTCTAGTGTTGACTTATTGGAGCCATTTTCAATAGTCAAACGACTGTACCAAGGAGCGCTTAGAGGACCTGCTAGACAAATGCGTTATGTGGGTTGCATGCGAATCAGGCGAAATGCAATTCAGGTCGTTCGGATACTTTTCAGCACGTCTGTACGGGAACAGAGGAGAATCGAAGCATTTGAGATGTGGTGCTACAGACGAATGTTGAAAATTAGGTGGACTGATAATGTCAGGAAAGAGGAGGTGCTGCGAAGAATCGGAGAGAATAGGAATATGTCGGAAACACTGATAAAGAGAAGGGACAGGATTACATGACGTCTGTTAAGACATGAGGGAATGACTTACATGGTACCACAGGGACCTGTAGAGGGCAAAAACTGTAGAGGAAGACAGAGATTGGAATACGTAAAGCAAATAACTGAGGACGTAGGTTGCAAGTGCTACTCTGAGATGAAGAGGTTAGCACGGGAGAGGAATTCGTGGCGGGTGGCATCAAACCTGTCAGAAGACTGATGAAAAAAAAAAAAGAAAAGACATACTGTAAGGTAGCTTTCGTAGTGTAGATGTAGACGTAGATTGCGCTATCATTATCGGTTGAGCATATTGCAGGTTATTTGGTTACTGATGTATCAATCTACTACAACAGAATTTGTGTAAAAGTGCAAGTATTAATATTGTTGCATTATGTTATTATCCACGTTTGAGCCCTAGTAGACCATGCGATGTAGAACGAGGAGCATTATCAGGGTTTTGTTTTGGATTTCCTTTGTGCCCTTGTTAGCAGGTCTTCTTGGGTTTCTCTGTCAGGCAAAAATGTCCAGTCGCGCATTCTCTGCCTACACTTTTTCTATCTGGTACATCAAGTTGTGTAATTTCTTGTTCTTTCAGGTCTTCTTTTACTGCACCGATCCAGTTCATTGTTTTCATTTTGGCTTTACTGTGGGTTACATAGAATTCCATAACCTTGTGTAAAGGACGTGGTTGGTTTCATTGCTTTAATGCGCCCATATAATGTCAGTGTGTGCTTTTTCATATTCGAATAAACGTTGGTGTACTTTTCAGTTTCTTTATTTGCTGTTGGTTTGTATGCTCCGCGTTCAGTCTAATTTGGACCCAAAAAATTTTCTAGTTACATTTAGCTCTCTCTTTTTAATTTGTTTAGTGCCCCCTCATTCTGTTAAAACGTTTCAGTCCCATAATACACTCTGTTTTTATGACTGTGTTGTAGTATATCAGTTTGCTGTAAAAACGACACATTATTTTGTTATAGATGTGTTGTGTACACCAAACGCTGTTTCCATTTAGGGTCACGTAACCAACCATTCCCAGGCCAGTTTGAAGAGTGGTTCCACCTAAATATTTGAACTGATTAACTCTCTCTCACAATTTGCCATACATAGTTATCAGAATATTGAACTTCCGTATGTGAAATTTTAATTAATACTGGCAAAGAGAGAACAGGACCAGTAGCCGGAGTACGACAAAGGTGTACTCTGTCATCCATATTGATGACATTGTTCGACAATGGAAACAAGAAGTTGAGCCAGGATTAAAAATAAGTCCTTGAAACACACATTTAAATATTGTACTTTTCGCTGATGATCAGACAGATTTACAAAAGATGGAAGATGATTTAAAATTTGCTCTATATCGAGTGGACTCAATAGGCGAACTCTATAACTATAAAATAACAGAATATAAAACCAAAGGAAAATTCCAGAGCCCTCTAAAATAATGCTAAATGGAAAATCAATTGAATACCACTTTCAGTTATTAGGAAGAGATGAAAGTTATGAATGTGATAATGGTATTTCCAGTAAGTTAAGTAAGTTTCAAGCGATATGTGGCACTATCCACAGAACATAAGCCAGTAAAACCAAGAAAAATGCGATGACAGAACTCTACAATGTAATGGCAAAACCTATGCTCACATATGAAAGTGAGACCTTGACAGTAACTAAGAAAGTGCAAAGAATGATACAGTCAGCCGAAATGATATTTTTTTTAAGGAAAGGATGTATTCTGAGAAATCAGATAAAGAATTCTGAAATAAGAAAAGTATTAAACTATTTTGTATGAATGAAAGAATAGAGAACGAGATAAGAAATCGAGAAAATCTATTGAAAGAATGGGAACAGAAAGAATTGTGAGACATGTAATAGAGTACAGGCTTAAGGAAAGAGAGATCCAGAAAGATCAAGGAAAAGGTGGCTTTTGTGAAGACGGAACAGGCTATAAGCCTACTCCTTGAGTGAAGAAGAAAGAGGAATATTTTTGGTGACAGGTAGTTCCTAGACCTGTATTTCGCTTTTTCAAATGCTATTTGGAGCCCTACTCCTATTGTTTTTTTTTTTTTAAGAACATCTATTTGTTTTTCCGCTTCTTCAATGACGAGACATAGAATCGCCAGGTCGTCTGCAGTCTAGCCTAATACTAATTCGTATTAATTTGATTCGTTGGACAGGTTCGTCAATTTTAAGCTATGATTTCTATTTTCGCCACTCTTATATTACTCGCCCCAAAACAAAATATGAAAAATAATGGAGAGAGCCACCAGCTTGCTCACTCCTGTTTTAATTTCAAAATGTTCCGTAATTTCTGTCCTGAATCTCACCTCAGATATAATATCTTAGCGTTTAGCTAATAAATGCAGTGGTTTTGAGGTCCAGTTTTTTTATACACCGCCACAGAAAATATTAGTACACCTAGAAACACGACATCGATTTTCATCCGTTGACGGTTTATGCCACCTGGGGAATAGTAAATGTACTAGTAATGGTTTCAACGTCGTCCACCACCAAACACCGTATTGGCATAGCTGCCAGAGCGCCATCTGTGTCTACCGTTTAATAGGGCATGCTCAGAGACTGAAGGCTCAGTGGACTGCAAACGTGTGAAGCAAGCAGGCAGCCATGCCACAGAGATGCATTCGTCCTTCCTTCGGCCGACTGAGCGAGTTTGAAAGGCGTTAAATTGTGGCCTTCCGAGTTTTAGGATGGTCCTTCCGGAGAATTGGCACACGAATTGGACACGCTGCATCAGTTGTACAAAGATGCTGGTATCCGTGGTCACGTGAGCAATCTCACACCCATTGACGAGGTACTGGACTTTGACGCAGCACAGTCTTCCTCCAAGATCATCCATAGTAAGGGCAGCAGAGCAGATATTACACATACCACAGCACGTATATAGGGCTTGTGATCCCAGACGTGTCAACACGAACTGTTGCCATGTGGTTATTAACAATGGGACTTTGGGCACGCACCTCTAGTCGTCAGAGGATCATTTGGTAGGTGGAATGCCGCGCCCTGGTCTTGCGTGCACGGAAGTGATGGTCGTTTGTGCGTACGAGGTAGACCTGGTGACTGCTGTCTAGTAAAGTGCGATCGTCCAAGATTCACTGGCCCCACCCAAGGCCTTATAGTCTGGTGCGCAATAAGCTACAACTCTTGTTCACGTTTGGCGTTTCTGGAGGAGACGCTAACAAGCGCTCGGTACGTGCAGAATGGTGTTAGAGCCGTTCTTTGGCAGTTCTTACAAACAGGAATGTGACATTCTGTTCCAACAGGATAATGCTCTCCCACGCAGTGCCCGTGAAATCCAATGCGTCTGGCCAGCACTATCTCCAGACCTGTCTCCAAACGAGCGCGTGTGGGATGTGATGGGACGAGAAGTGACACGTGCGGCTCGTCAACCGATAACTGCTACAGAACTCTGTGAACAGGTCGAGCCGGCCGGTGTGGCCGAGCGGTTCTAGGCGCTTCAGTCTGGAACCGCGTTCCTGCGACGGTCGCAGGTTCGAATCCTGTCTCGGGCATGGATGTGTGTGATGTCCTTAGGTTAGTTAGGTTTAAGTAGTTCTAAGTTCTAGGGGACTGATGACCTCAGATGTTAAATCCCACAGTGCTCAGAGCCATTTGAACCATTTTTGAACAAGTCGAACAGTGTTGGCATAACGTATCCCAGGACAGTATTCCCCATCTGTAAGATCGACTGGATGGCAGGCTCAGGGCTTGTATTGGCACCCATGGAGGATGTACCACTTACTAATATGGGTGTATCTGCAAGGTTCGATGCTTGGTACCTCAGAATCTCTTGTACTGTTGATCCCCAAATGTTATCATTTCATGTACTCCATACGCAATTGCCGGCCGCAGTGGCCGAGCGGTTCTAGGCGCTACAGTCTGGAACCGCACGACCGCTACGGTCGCAGGTTCGAATCCTGCCTCGGACATGGATGTGTGTGATGTCCTTAGGTTAGTTAGGTTTAAGTAGTTCTAAGTTCTAGGGGACTGATGACCTCAGCAGTTAAGTCCCATAGTGCTCAGAGCCATGTGCAGTTGTGTCAATGAATCTGGAGTAAACTGGTAACCTCTAAAAGGGTGTGGTAATTTTTTTTCCGGGAGTCAATGATTGGAATGTCGGTACGTGTGTTTATTAACCATGCGCGACGAAGCAACTTCAGCTTAAAAAAGGATATCTGTTGCTGGTTCTGATGTCAGGCAGTACAACTACAATGCCCCACTCGTGTCATCACACACACACACACAAACACACACATACGCTCTCTTCCTTCCGCCCTGCGAGCAAAAAAAAAGCCTGACCGCAGCCGCGGCTGTGCCGTGCCGGCAGAATTTAAGCGGCGGCGGCTCTTTTACGGCGGCGGCGGCTTTGCTTTTTATGTCGGGCTTAAAGCGGAGGTGCGAGTCAACAGGCGAAAATCCGGCGATCGCGCGGCCCGGTAATCCACTGTGCTGGCCGCGTGACGCACGGCGGCCACGCCCCGGCGCCGCCCCCGCTCGCCTATTCATCAGAGTGCGCATGCGCGCCGGGGCGGGCAGGTGCCTTATCTGCCGCGGCCACACTACGTTAGCCGAAGTGACCCGCTCCGGGGCCGCTGCGTCCGCTACATAAATATCCCGCCGGTCCAGCGCGCGGGCGTCTCCGTAGACTCTGCTCAGATATTTTCCTCCTCCTCTTCCTAGCAGGAGCTCCTCCCAGAGAAACCGTCTCTCCCTATAAAAACAGACAGGATTAATTAGTCTCGCTCGTAAATACCACGTTACTTTTCCTCTACTGTTTACAATTCATGGTCTCGTTTTTTGGGTATAAATTTAATAGCAGGAGTAAAAAAAGGGTCATCTTCCAGACTTCTCCTCTCTCACACTGTACTTCTGCATTTCATCTACTGACCAAATTTTCTAAAGGGAAAGACTCTGCCTGCCTCTTTATTCTTTTACCAATGATTTTTACTTATCAGGTAGGGCACTTGCCCGCGAAAGGCAAAGGTACCGAGTTCGAATCTCGGTCCGGCACACAGTTTTAATCTGCCAGGAAGTTTCATATCAGCGCACACTCCTCTGCAGAGTGAAAATCTCATTCTAGATTTTTTTAAACTGTTACGTCGTATTACGCTGAGGTGACAAAAGTCATGGAATAGCTCCTAATATCGTGTCCGCCCTCCTTCTACCCGGCGCAGTGCAGCAGCTGGACGCGACATGGAATAAACAAGTCGTTGGGAGTCCCCCGTAGAAATATTGATCCACGGTGCTTCTATAGCCGTCCATAATTGCTAAAGTGTAGCCCGTGAAGGATTTTGTGCACGAACTGATCTCTCGATTGTGTCCTATAAGTCATGTGGCACATTGTGGGATTCACGTCGGCCGAACTGGGTGGCCAAATCGTTCATTCGCACGAATTGTCCAGAATATTCTTAAACCAACCGCAAACAATTGTGTCCGAGTGACACGGCGCATTGTCATACATAAAATTGCATCGTTGTTTTGGAACATGGAAATCATAAATGGCTGGAGTTGGACAGTGATCGGTTCAGCCGGACTGAGGACCCAGTCCATTCCATATAAACACATCCAACATCATTATGGAGCCAACAACCAGCTTCGACAGTGCATTGTCGAAAACTTGCGTCCATGCCGTCGTGGGGTCTACGCCACTAGAACCAACCGAAATCGGGACTCTTCTGACCGGGCCACGGTTTTCCAGATGTCTAGGGTCCAACCTATATGGTCACGAGCCCAGGAGAGGCACTGTAAGTTTTGTCAGGCCCTAAGCAAAGATACTCGTGTCGGTCGTCTGATGACATAGCCCATTAAAGCCTGATTGTGCCACACTGTCCTAACGGATACGTTCGTCGATTTTTGCGATTATTTAACGCAGTGTTGCTTTTCTGTTAGCACTGACAAATCTACGCAAATGTCGCTGCTCTCCGTCGTTATGTGAACACCGCGGTGAGATGTAATTCCTCAAATCTGGTATTCTCGGCACACTCTTGACACAGTGGAGCTCATAATACTGAATTCCCTAAATATATTCAAAGTGGAACGGCCATTCCGCGTTCAAAGCCTGTTAATGCCCATCGTGAGACCATAATGACGTCGGAAACTGTGGTGTCACCGCCAGACACCACACTTGCTAGGTGGTAGCTTTAAATCGGCCGCCGTCCATTAGTACATGTCGGACCCGCGTGTCGCCACTGTGTGATCGTAGACCGAGCGCCACCACACGGCAGGTCTCGAGAGACTTACGAGCACTCGCCCAGTTGTACGGACGACTTTGCTAGCGACTACACTGACGAAGCCGCGCTCCTTTGCCGAGCAGATAGTTAGAATAGCCTTCAGCTAAGTCCATGGCTACGACCTAGCAAGGCGCCATTAGCCTTACATAGCAATTGATACTTATCGTATAAAGCATGTCTCATCAAGAACGATGTATAAAAGTTAAGTATTCCAGGAGCTACGTACTTTTCTTTATAGCATTCCTTACGTATCCTGTTTCAGACCTATCTCTAGCCTGCGTCAGTAACGCGTGCCTTTCGGCTACTTCCAAGTGGCGTGGTTGTCTTACTACGCCACAACAGTTGGCGACGAGACAATAGAGTTTGTATTAATTTACTTGTGTCATGGCTTCTCCAGATGTACTGTCCGAATTTTATCGCTTGCAGAATCAGCAGACGCAGGCGTTATTGGATGCCCTTGGACAGCTCGTCCAGGGTCAACGTGCAATACAACACGAAGCGGCAGCTGCCGCTTCACCGCTACCGCAGCCACAACATGCAGTTGCACCCCCGTTCCAGGCCTTTGACCCAGCCATAGAAACCTGGACGGAGTGGTCACGCCATTTTGGATTCCATCTCGCCGCCTACAGAAGTCAAGGTAACGAGCGGCAGCCTCACTTATTATCATGTGTAGGCGTCCGGACGTACCATGTGATTGTGAAATTGTTTCCCTGACGTGACGTAGCAACTCTGTCCTACGAAGAAATTTTGTCGGCGTTAGATGCCTATTTCAAAGAAACAGTAAATGTCGTTGCAAAAAGGTATACGTTCTTTCGTACAAAATGTACGGCCGGTCAGACTAATAGGGAGTGGGTTGCAACATTGCAAGGCCTTACTAGGGATTGTGCTTTTGAGTGTGAATGTGGCCTCCCTTATTCAGATACAATGGTCCGTGATGCAATTGCACAGAACGTTTCTGATGTTCGTCTACGGGAACAGATTTTGAAACTAGTTAATCCCTCCCTTCAACAAGTGATAGACATATTGGATAGGCAAGACACACTTGACTTTGCACAGGAATCATTTGAAACTTCGCCAGCCGTGTGTCACATTAACCGGCCTGCTGGGCGAGCTGCACGGAACTGTAAACAGCCCTCGCGCTCGTCCGCGCAGCTGCAGCCTAGCTCTCAAATACGTGTGCCGCGTAAGCGAGCACCTGCAGTTCTAAAATCATGCCCGCGGTGTGCAACTAGACATTCGCGTGACAATTGCCCGTCACGCCAAGCTATTTGCTTTTACTGTAATAAGAAAGGACATGTTCAAAGTGTTTGCCAGAAACAGCTCAGATCAGACAACCACAACCATTCCAGGCCCTTTGCTTCGCGCCAGAATCGAACCAAGAATACTCAGGCTCGTGAACCTTCGCCCATGGACATTGATGTAGTTAATTCCACCCCGTCCAGTGCCACTTTCTCTACCAGTGACTGTGTTCGTCCAACAAAATGTGTGCGTCGACGTCGCCGGAAATCTCGTCAGGTCGCAAGTGCTTCTGTACCTGTATCAGTTCAAATTGCACGAGAAAGTCGCTCTTGTCGTCGGCAGGACAATAAACTTTTTGTCGACTTGGTCTTTGAAGGCAACGTGATACCATTCCAGCTCGATACCGGAGCTGCTGTTTCATTGATCAATCACGACACGTACAAACAACTGGGCACACCTCCGTTGCGTGCCGCAAATGTTAAGTTAAATAGTTATTCAGGACAAGCTATCCCAGTGTTAGGACAGTGCAACCTTCTTGCAACATACAAGGGACAAACAAAACTTGTGTCTTTTTACGTTCTTCATTCTTCTTCTGCAGTGAACTTGTTTGGTTTAGATTTATTTCAGTTGTTTAACTTGTCAATCGTAAATCAGGTCCTATCAGTGAACGAGACTGTGCCTTCAGACAGTGTTTCTCGTCTGTGTGACGAATTTGCAGACATTTTTGCACTGGGCCTTGGTTGCGCTAAGAACTATGAAGCACATTTGGAACTGAAAGTCAACGCGCAACCGAAATTTTTCAGAGCGCGCAATGTTCCCCACGCATTGCGTGATGAGGTTGCAAGAACATTAAACGACTTAGAATCACAAGGTGTCATTGAACGTGTGCGAGCTTCTCTCTGGGCATCACCCTTAGCCATTTTGCCGAAACCTTCAGGAAAATTGAGACTTTGTGTGGACTTCAAAGCTACAGTGAATCCACAACTAGTGATTGCAACTTTTCCTTTGCCCCGCCCGGAAGATCTTTTTGATAAACTGTGCCCCGGTAAATACTTTTCGAAATTGGACCTAGCAGATGCGTACTTGCAAATACCAGTGGACGAAGAATCCCAGCGCGTTTTGGTGGTTAACACGCATCTTGGTATGTACCGATTCAAAAGACTGCCATTCGGGTGCGCATCTGCCCCTGCATTGTTTCAGCAGTATCTACAAACTGTTTGTGCGTCGGTCCCTACTGCCGCAAACTATCTGGACGATATTGTGATCTCAGGAAAGACACAAACCGAACATTTAGCCAACCTACGCACATTATTTCAGGTCTTGCGACAAAATGGTCTTCGCTCGCGGAAGGACAAATGTGAGTTTTTTGCTCGTGACTTACCATATCAGGGACATGTCATCAGTGCCCAAGGCATACATCCCAGTCCAGAGCACCTTCGTGCCATACAAGACTTGCCTTCGCCGCAGAATTTGAAGCAGCTACAGAGTGTGCTGAGAAAAATCAACTATTATCATCGCTTTCTGCGCAATGCCTCTTCCATTTCAGCTCCGCTTCATCGCTTACGCCGTAAAGGTGTTCCGTTCGTCTGGACGACGGAATGCGAACGCGCCTTTCACCAGTTGAAATCGGCGTTGCTTTCAAATACTTGCCTTACGCCATTCGATCCCCGGAAACCCCTTTTGTTGATGGAAGATGCATCGGATTTTGGGATCGGAGCTGTGCTTGCGCACAAAGATGGTTCGCATGATCGCCCTATTGCCTTTGCGTCCAAATTGCTCTCGTCAGCGCAAAGAAATTATTCACAAATCGAGAAAGAAGCTTTGGCTCTCGTGTTTGGTGTTACTAAGTTCCATGATTTCTTGTATGGTCGTCACTTTCCCATCATCACAGACCACAAACCTTTGACATCGCTTTTTCATCCGAACAAGCCTGTACCTCCACGTACAGCGCAGAAATTCATTCGCTGGTCAATTTTCCTCTCGCAGTACCGCTACGATATCTTGTATCGGTGCACTGCTCAGCACGGAAACGCTGATGCGTTGTCCCATTTGCCTGTTGCTGAGGATAAAGCATTCGATTCTTCCGAACTTGCTTGCATGTTCATTGATGCGGAAACCGATAACGTGGTCGACTCGTTTCCGATTGATTTTCGTCGTGTCGCTACAGCCACAGCTGCTGACCCTGTCCTTGCTACCGTTTTGCGTTTTGTTGCTACGCAATGGCCCTTGTCAAAGTCACAGATCGAGGATCCGTTGGTTCGCCGATTTTTTGCTCACAAGGAGAGACTTTTTGTACGCCGTGGTGTTTTGTTGTTGCGTTCTGATAATGATCAGTCCAGAGTCGTGGCCCCACGTTCGTTACGGTCCTCTGTCTTGCAGCTTCTTCACCAAGGACATTGGGGTATAGTGCGAACGAAACAACTTGCTCGTCAGCACTGTACTTGGTTCGGAATCGATGCTGCGATTACGAATATGTTCTCTTCTTGCATGGCGTGTGCCGAACAACAATCCGCACCGCCGCGGAAATTCTTTGCATGGCCACAAGCCGCTTCCCCTTGGCAACGATTACACATCGATTTTGCTGGTCCATTCTGGAATGCTCGGTGGTTGGTTATGGTCGATTCTTTCAGTAATTTTCCTTTTGTTGTCCGGATGTCTTCCACGACGTCTTCTGCCACAATCCAAGCGTTGTCTGCTATCGTTTGCCTTGAAGGTCTTCCACAGACTATTGTTTCCGACAGTGGCCCACAATTCATGTCCGCGGAATTTGTCATTCTGCACGGCCAATGGTATTCAACATCTGACGTCCGCGCCGTTTTCGCCTCAGTCAAACGGTGCCGCTGAACGATTGCTCCGGACTTTCAAGTCACAGATGTTGAAGTTGAAAGAGTCGCATTCTCTGGAGGACGCGTTGTTGCTCTTTTTGTCTTTGTATCACTCTCAGCCCCGAGATGGTCGCTCGCCGGCTGAGTTGCTCCACGGTCGTCCTCATCGAACCTTGATGTCTTTGCTGCATCCGCCGCATCAGGTTCCTGTGCAGCGGCAGACTCCTGCTTTTGCTCCAGGCGACGTTGTATTCTATCGCACCTATCGAGGTTCACGGCGTTGGCTCGCAGGGCGCATTCTTCGCTGCCTCGGCCGCGCGATGTACTTGGTTTTGGGGACCTCTGGTGAGGTGCGTCGGCATCTCAATCAGCTGCGCCTCTGTCGTCGCACGGGTTCTGCCGCTCCCCGTCTGCTTTCAGCGATGGTGCCGTCCGGTCAGCGCCCTGGGGACCCATCTACTGGCTCGCCTCATCCCCAGGTGTTACCGACGCTGCCTTCCATTTTGCCTCATGGCGACGCGCCGCCGCCGCCGCCGCTGCCGCCGTCAGTTCTCTCGCCGGCGCCACCCGCAGTAGACGCGTCGCTGCAACCGTCTTACAGAAGTGGTCTTCAAGCAGGTTTTTCTTAAATAATTCGAAAACTGTGGCTTCTGGCAAAAACGTCTCGCAGTACAGAACTTAAATACTTTAAATGGCTTATAAAAAGGTCTTGTTCTTTTTTTTCTGCAGGAGTAACAGTTTGCACCTAGTGAGTGACGGGATATGAAAATCTCATGTGTAGTTTTTGAAGGCGTTGCATGTTGCATAAAACCCGTAGGTATGGGCAGCTGAATTAGACTGTATAGTAGTGACCATAGTAGAAACTGAAAGTGCTAATTGACGTAAGTCAGAGTTGAAGTGTTTGCCGAAACCCTCCCTCTTGAAATAGACAGGTAAAAGGAACTCTTTTATTATCTAAGCCTTTCCTACTGGCTGTTATTTTCTTCTTGAGAACATAGTAAAATTAATTTTCCTTTTCGAATCTGTACTTTATGTATCACACGCGTTTGTTTTATTAACAAAGCAATTATGTGCCTGAGAGGAAAAGTAGCAGCACTGAGAGAAGCTGTGGGAAAAGATGAAGCGTCCGCCTCTGCAACCTTTTTTAATGGCTTTTGGTAGCAAACGACTCACTATAGTTACTAAGGCTTTGGATCACTCCGTAGTGTTAATGAATAAAAATAAATAAATAAAAAGGTGACTGAAGTACGATTTTAAAATACAGTCTGCTGGAACGATCTTTCCTCTCATCCAGAAATAGCTTCCATGGTACTAGAGGAAGTTGTAGGGGATAAAAAGTGTGGACGAAGACAGAGACTGGACACACTTCCAACGAACAAATGAGGTCTAAGTTCAATCGTTAGTAAGATTCATTAGAATCTGTTCTATTAACAATTATGTTAGGAAAAATATTAGCTGCTAATAACTCACCACGTGCATCAGGACGACATAAAATGAGTGTCAGGGAGGTGCAGAGATCGACCTTCTATGGGATGTATGTATTACACATGACAAAACAAACCATAAACTTACACCATGAACACCGAATGAAAAATGGCGGGCTACAGTGATCACAAAAGTTCTCACGATCAAGATCGAAGGCAAACTCCTTGGAAGTTACAAACCGCGCAGGACTTTCAGCTATGTACCCACACTTAAAGAGTGCATATAGAATCATGTTGTGTGACGTGGTGATGACAACTGACGGAATGTAACGGCGTGCAACTGAATTCGAAAGTCTACGGCGGAGCTTATGGTGGAACTGGCTATCCTTTAAGGTGTAGCTGCAGATAATGCGGTGATATGCTCTATAGGGGCGGAATAAACAAACATCCAGAGGCTGAATTTATCCAGTGGTTCCAGGTGGTATGAACTGCGATCTCACACGCATATCCGGAGAGATAGTGTGCCCTAACGGAGTTCAGGTTTCATACTCAGACCAGAAATAGGCGAAAACAAGTTATTTCGACCACTTATTGGCCCAAAGCAGAGCTCAAACGATAGTTGTAGTCCTCTTAACGCCCATTTTACCACTATCGCTTGCTGTGATGCAAATATTCCCTACCGACTTTGCAAGATCACGCACGCGAGAAAGAATCGTAGAGGGTATAGCACCTCCAACTTCTCACTGCACAGCACCAAATTTATAATCCAGTTTAACCGTCGGCATAATTGTATACGAATGCGTTAAGGCATTGAAGCCAGTTGATCATGATACAACTCTCTTGGTACCTCTAATTTCCAGGGTTCCTTTCGTATGCATTTTCTCTTCAAATGCCGCTTTATCGGAGAGGAAAACAAATTCCTTACTGAACGATGACATAAGTTTGTTTATCTCATCTATAAATTTTCTGGCCTATTCCGCAGTTTGCTGTGCAACGTCAAGTTGACACTTGTCAAGTTCAAAAATGGTTCAAACGGCTCTAAACACTATGGGACTTGACATCTGAGGTCGTCAGTCCCCTAGAACTTAGAACTACTTAAACCTAACTAACCTAAGGACATCACACACATCCATGCCTGAGGCAGGATTCGAACCTGCGACCGTAGCAGCCACGTGGTTCTGGACTGAAGCGCCTAGAACCGCTCAGCTACAGCTGCCGGCGTTTTCAAGTTTTATAGCACTGTTTGGAGTTACGCCACAATCCGCTGCTTCACTTGAAATCATTATGATCTGTGTCGCTCGCAATTTGATGTGCATAACGTTGTTGGTCAGTATCATGCACGTCCCGTAAAATGTCTGGAGCATACTTGAAATGCGCAAACACCAGTTAGCACGTTTTACTGGAATCGAGATGTTTTGGCTTCCTGTGCGATAGGGATGATGAACTACATGACTCCACAACTGTTTCAATATCACTTTCACTTGTTAAACACGTATCGTTATCACTGTACTCCGCATGTACATTGTCGGCACAGTCCAGCATAAACGACACCTCATATTCCACTGAATCATCTTGCTGAAACGCTAACATTTCATCTGCCACTTCTTTCTCACTCTGCGAATTTTCTTGGAATACTTTCTGACGAAATGCGAACTTCGGCAACTGTTGTTGCAGATATAAATCAATTTTTGCTTTCTTTATGGTCGCCATTGCTCTACTTTGCGTCAACACCACTAGCGTTGTCGCTCTGTTGCGAGTTAGTTGGCGACTAAGCAGATCAGCTAAACTCTGTAGTCTCATTCTGTGCTCAACATTGCATACCGCCAGTCCCGCCCCAAGTTACCATTAGCAGGCAGCAGCGTGGTAGTGTAGCGTACCTGTGGCCAAATGGTTGCCCGCACGGTAGCTCAGCGTGCGCAGTCAGAGAGGTGGCTGGTCTCTGTAATAAAAAAACTGAGCGAAGGGATCAACGGATGTCAAAAAGGGGGCAGTGTCTAAGAATAGTAATTAAAACGTTCTCGGTCTCGGGTTAGAAACCCGCCACTGCTTAAATTTTGATTAATATTCCAAATCAGCGCCCTAAGGCTTCCGGCATCAGAAGTCATCCTCATTCTGCCAACGGCGTTGTCAAAGAGGGCGAAGGAGTGGACAGAGGTTCAGGGCACTCTTGTCCTTCGGGTGAGAAATGCCACAAAAGGTGGAAGAATCAGAAATGATCAATGGCATGAGGATGCAGAAGGTAATGGAAACCACTGAATTAAAGACACATAATGTGTATCCACAGCACATATGGCCTGTAGTTGAAAAAGAGTCATGATTATCTCTCCATTATTGTACGTCGCCAGATTCATACTTCAATATACATCAATGTGAACAGTTGTTTTGTCGCTACTTGTACAGATGATTTTAGAAATTCTGATGGAATATCATCGACCCCTTCTGCCTTATTTGATTTTAAGTCATCGAAAACTCTTTCAAATTCTAATTCTAATAATGGATGCCCTGTCTCTTCTGTATCAAATCCTGTTTCTCCTTCTGCCACTTCAGAGAATCTAATCCTTCCATCTATCCGCCATGTCCTTTCCTTTTAAACAGTGGAATTCCCGTTGCACTCTTAATGTCATCACCCTTACTTTTAATTTCACCGAAGATTATTTTGATTTTTCTATGTGCTGAGTCAGTCCTTTCATCAATCAGCTTTTTTAGATTTCATCACATTTATCATGCAGCCATTTCGCCTTAACTTCCCTAGCTTCTTATTCATTTCATTCTTAACTGACTTTTCTGATGTCCTCAGTTTCTCTGAACATTTTTGTACTTCCTTCTTTCAGTAATCAAATGAAGCATTTCTTCTGTTAATCACATCTTCTTAGCAATTACGTTCTTTTTTATGTATTTTTTTATTTCCAACTTCTGTGACTGCCCTTTTTCACATATATCCTTTCCGCTTCGAGAGAACTGCCTACTGAACTATTCTTTATCGCAGTATGTATAGCAGAACTTCGAGCGTATCTCTTCATACCTTAGTACTTCCGTATCCCATTTCTTTGCGTATTGATTCTTCCTGACTAGTCTCTTAAAATCCAGCCAACTCTCTACTATTTTAACCTCATTATACATCTACTCCTGGGCACGCCTCAGTATCCAGTATCTGATTTCAGAATATCTGTCTGACAGTGACGTAATCTACCTGAAATCTCGTATCTCCTGGAGTTTTTCAAGTTTACCTGCTCCACTTGCGATTCTTGAAAAGAGTATTCGCTATTACTAGCTGAAATTTACTGCGGAACTCAATTAATCTTTTTCCTCTCTCATCCCCAGTACCAAGCCCGTACTCTCCCTTATCCCTTTCTTTTACTCCTTCCCATTCAACCACGTTCCAGTCCCCCCCGTGACTAATAGATTTCCATCTCCCTTTACATTCTGAATCACCGTTTCTCTACCTCTTCATCTTTTGCTTGCAGCATCAGCATGTAAACATTTACTACCATTGTTGATTTTGATAAATAATCAGCATTGGCGACCGAAGACTTCCGGCATAAGAAGTCAGCCTCATTCTGCCAACGGCCTTGTCAAAGAGGGCGGAGGAGCGGATAGAGGTTCAGGGCACTCTCTTGTCCTAGGGGTGGGAAATTTCCCCTAAAGGCGGAAGAAGCAGCAATGATCAACGACATGAGGATGCAGAAGGCAATGGAAACCACTGCATTAAAGACACGCATCGTGTATCCACAGGACATGTGGCCTGTAATTGAAGAAGTGTCATGATGATCTCTCCATTGGCAAAAGATTCCGGAATAGTCCGCCATTCGGATCTCCGGGAGGGGACTGCCAAGGGGGAGGTTACCATGAGTAACAGATTGAATAATCAACGAAAGGATAACGTTCTACGTGTCGGGGCGTGGAATGTCAAAAGCTTGAACGTGGTAGGGAAACTAGAAAATCTGAAAAGGGTAATGCAAAGGCTCAATCTAGATATAGTAGGCGTCAGTGAAGTGGAAGGAAAACAAGGATTTCTGGTCAGATGAGTATCGGGTAATATCAACAGCAGCAGAAAATGGTATAACAGGTGTAGGATTCGTTATGAATAGAAAGGTAGGGCAGAGGGTGTGTTACTGTGAACAGTTCAGTGACCGGGTTGTTCTAATCAGAATCGACAGCAGACCAACACCGACAACGATAGTTCAGGTATACATGCCGACGTCGCAAGCTGAAGATGAACAGATAGAGAAAGTGTATGAGGATATTGAAAGGGTAATGCAGTATGTAAAGGGGAACGAAAATCTAATAGTCATGGGCGACTGGAATGCTGTTGTAGGGGAAGGAGTAGAAGAAAAGATTACAGGAGAATATGGGCTTGGGACAAGGAATGAAAGAGGAGAAAGACTAATTGAGTTCTGCAACAAGTTTCAGCTAGTAATAGCGAATACCTTGTTCAAGAATCACAAGAGGAGGAGGTATACTTGGAAAAGGCCGGGAGATACGGGAAGATTTCAATTAGATTACATCATGGTCAGACAGAGATTCCGAAATCAGATACTGGATTTTAAGGTGTACCCAGGAGCAGATATGGACTCAGATCACAATATAGTAGTGATGAAGAGTAGGCTGAAGTTCAAGACATTAGTCAGGAAGAATCCATACGCAAAGAAATGGGATACGGAAGTACTAAGGAATGACGAGATACGTTTGAAGTTCTCTAACGCTATAGATACAGCAATAAGGAATAGCGCAGTAGGCAGTACAGTTGAAGAGGAATGGACATCTCTAAAAAGGGCCATCACAGAAGTTGGGAAGGAAAACATAGGTACAAAGAAGGTAGCTGCGAAGAAACCATGGGTAACAGAAGAAATACTTCAGTTGATTGATGAAAGGAGGAAGTACAAACATGTTCCGGGAAAATCAGGAATACAGAAATACAAGTCGCTGAGGAATGAAATAAATAGGAAGTGCAGGGAAGCTAAGACGAAATGGCTGCAGGAAAAATGTGAAGACATCGAAAAAGATATGATTGTCGGAAGGTCAGACTCAGCATACAGGAAAGTCAAAACAACCTTTGGTGACATTAAAAGCAACGGTGGTAACATTAAGAGTGCAACGGGAATTCCACTGTTAAATGCAGAGGAGAGAGCAGATAGGTGGAAAGAATACATTGAAAGCCTCTATGAGGGTGAAGATTTGTCTGATATGATAGAAGAAGAAACAGGAGTCGATTTAGAAGAGATAGGGGATCTAGTATTAGAATCGGAATTTAAAAGAGCTTTGGAGGACTTACGGTCAAATAAGGCAGAAGGGATAGATAACATTCCATCAGAATTTCTAAAATCATTGGGGGAAGTGGCAACAAAACGACTATTCACGTTGGTGTGTAGAATATATGAGTCTGGCGATATACCATCTGACTTTCGGAAAAGCATCATCCACACAATTCTGAAGACGGCAAGAGCTGACAGGTGCGAGAATCATCGCACAATCAGCTTAACAGCTCATGCGTCGAAGCTGCTTACAAGAATAATATACAGAAGAATGGAAAAGAAAATTGAGAATGCGCTAGGTGACGATCAGTTTGGCTTTAGGAAAAGTAAAGGGACGAGAGAGGCAATTCTGACGTTACGGCTAATAATGGAAGCAAGGCTAAAGAAAAATCAAGACACTTTCATAGGATTTGTCGACCTGGAAAAAGCGTTCGACATTATAAAATGGTGCAAGCTGTTCGAGATTCTGAAAAAAGTAGGGATAAACTATAGGGAGAAACGGGTCATATACGAGTACAATATGCACAACAACCAAGAGGGAATAATAAGAGTGGACGATCAAGAACGAAGTGCTCTTATTAAGAAGGGTGTAAGACAAGGCTGTAGCCTTTCGCCCCTACTCTTCAATCTGTACATCGAGGAAGCAATGATGGAAATAAAAGAAAGGTTCAGGAGTGGAATTAAAATACAAGGTGAAAGGATATCAATGATACGATTCGCTGATGACATTGCTATCCTGGGTGAAAGTGAAGAAGAATTAAATGATCTGCTGAGCGGAATGAACAGTCTAATGAGTACACAGTATGGTTTGAGAGTAAATCGGAGAAAGACGAAGGTAATGAGAAGTAGTAGAAATGAGAACAGCGAGAAACTTAACATCAGGATTGATGGTAACGAAGTCAGTGAAGTTAAGGAATTCTGCTACCTAGGCAGTAAAATAACCAATGACGGACGGAGCAAGGAGGACATCAAAAGCAGACTCGCTATGGCAAAAAAGGCATTTCTGGCCAAGAGAAGTCTACTAATATCAAATAGCGGCCTTAATTTGAGGAAGAAATTTCTGAGGATGTACGTCTGGAGTACAGCATTGTATGGTAGTGAAACATGGACTGTGGGAAAACCGGAACAGAAGAGAATCGAAGCATTTGAGATGTGGTGTTATAGACGAATGTTGAAAATTAGGTGGACTGATAAGGTAAGGAATGAGGAGGTTCTACGCAGAATCGGACAGGAAAGGAATATGTGGAAAACACTGACAAGGAGAAGGGACAGGATGATAGGACATCTGCTAAGACAAGAGGGAATGACTTCCATGGTACTAGAGGGAGCTATAGAGGGCAAAAACTGTAGAGGAAGACAGAGATTGGAATACGTGAAGCACATAATTGAGGACGTAGGTTGCAAGTACTACTCTGAGATGAAGAGATTAGCAGAGGAAAGGAATTCGTGGCGGGCCGCATCAAACCAGTCAGTAGACTGATGACCAAAAAAAAAAAAATCGTTGTTGGTGTCTTATGGAGGAATGTGATTTTACTCTAACCGATTGGCGATGGTATGGTAAAACATTACGATCGTTATTGCCTCATTTGTGGTCTCGAGAGAAGTTTAAAATAGCAAGAGGTATAGAAATGGGAAACAACGAAACTGGGGCGAAAGAAGCATTTAACGAATTATTTTGGGACGAGTACAAAATTGAGGGATAAATATATGTGTGTGTGTGTGCTACTCCACAATATGTATGGCACGCCAAAATGTTATCAAGTGGATGTGTGTCAGTTAACGAGCATTTCGCTCTCATTTAAATATATGGCCTTAAGAATTGTGAAACGAACCCTGTCGTCCAGGACCGTGTGTCACAAAGAGCGCAGATTTGCCATGAGGTGGGGAAACTCACCGGCGTCTATTGTGCTGAATGAGGCCGAATCGCTGCAGTGTGCGAGTGATACAGACGAGAACTTACGTCATAGTGAAACCCTGTAGAATCTGTAGGGAGACGTATCAGTGTTAAATATGGCGGACCTAAGATCGGCCATAAATGGAAACGTTTGTGAAAAATATTTAATTCTGTAGTAATTCAGGGAATGAAGCCACAGTAATTTTAATCTACTGTTCTTCATACATTTTCATGGTGACCCCAATAAAAGTTGAACATAGATCATATCTATAATAATTTAGGCTTTAACGTTAAAGTGCAATTGTCCGCAGCTCGTGGTCGTGCGGTAGCGTTCTCGCTTCCCACGCCCGGGTTCCCGGGTTCGATTCCCGGCGGGGCCAGGGATTTTCTCTGCCTCGTGATGACTGGGTGTTGTGTGATGTCCTTAGGTTAGTTAGGTTTAAGTAGTTCTAAGTTCTAGGGGACTGATGACCATAGATGTTAAGTCCCATAGTGCTCAGAGCCATTTTTTTGTTAAAGTGCAATTAACAAATTTTGTAACAAAGAGAGATCTGAACGCTTTGGTCGATCTTAACGATTGACATTTCATATAGAAGCGCATCATTAAGATGACAATTGTAGTAAATATTAACTCTGTAACTTTATTTGTTTAAAAGATATAGTAAATTTAAATTATCAGTATTTTCAGTTAAGCATCAGATCATCATTTTCTTCACACAAAAACACATTGCACGATGATGTCATGACGCCTTATTGAATTGTTAGGCAATAGAATATTTGTTGTAAAGTTGAGTGCATAATAGTTACTTTTGTTCTTTAGTAATTTATCAGAAAGCACATTGGTGCAAGGCTATTGGCCGTAACATTCAAAGTTAAGAAGGGAACTGTATTGGTTTTATGTAAAAGAATTTAACGTTTATTATGTAATTGATACTATAGTTACTTTATTTCGAACGTGAAAGTGGTCCAGAATTGATTATTTAAATATGTTAAAATTTAAAATAATGTAGAATAAGCTGTAGCCAATCAGATGGACGGCTTCAAGAAAGGGAACTGCACAAGTCAGTTGAGCGAGTATCTTCGGTGCACGGGAAGCGCGGAAATTTGGAAGTTTGTGATAATGTCTTATGGGACCAAACTACTGAGGTCATAGGTCCCTAAGCTTACGCACTACTTGCTCTAACTTAAACTAATTTACGATAAGGACAACACACACACCCATGCCCGAGGGAGGACTCGAACCTCCGACGGGGGGCGCCGCGCTGGCCGTGACAAGGCGTCCAAGACCGCGCGGCTTCCCCGCGCGGCTGGGAAGCGCGGCAGGGGACGGGCAGAGGTACTGTGTTGGTGGTGACGCGAAAGCGGACGGTCGGTCTTTGGATAGCTAGGAAGTGAAACGACTTAGATAGTTTCGCGTTATGTGGTATCGCGGGACTTAGTCTCTGAGCGGTGAGCAGACGCGAGCCTGGTGTGGACTCTTAACTTTTCGTCTAAATATCGAGGTGGAGTACTAGACATGTGTTTCGTGATGAGATTGTGAACGATCGTACTATGTCAAATGGATAAGCGCTCGAGTGTAATAGTAACGCTAAATACGACCACTTTCGCTTTTAGTTTCTTTTTTTAATAAACATTATTCTAACCAAATAGCAACTGTGTTGCCTACATTATTTCTGAGTCGTTAATTTAGTACCCGATATTATGATTACTATTATTATATGTTATAGTAACTTTTATTTCGCAAACTTGCCATCAGCCAGACAATTTAACCAAAGGGTCACAAGTGTCCATTTTAGGGCCTGTAATGCGACAAGTGTCGTTCAACCCCTAGACGGGTTTGAGCCAAGACATTTCGACGAAGGGGTACAGCATGTGAGCCGAAACATCTTTGGGATGTTAGCTCGCAGGTGGCGCTTCATCTCACTGGAAAACTAAGTCAGGAATGTGTTGAACCTGGGGCACAACAAATAACTGTAACATATCAAGACAGGTATTGGCTTGATTGCCGCATCACTGACGAAAACAGGTCCTACGATTTTATTGTACATAAGACCGCACCACACATTCAGTCCAGAGCTGTCTCTGACGGTCTCAGACTCAGCACAGCCATGCGCAACGAACAGCTCGAAATCAATATTGTGGGACCCTTCAGTGAAAGAGATTTCTGAACATTGGATGCTCGGATCCACTGATCGTAGCATTGTGCCAGTTGACAACACCAAAAAATGTTCAGATGTGTGTGAAATCTTATGGGGCCTAACTGCTAAGGTCATCAGTCCCTAAGCTTACACACTATTTAACCTAAATTATCCTAAGGACTAACACACACACACCCATGCCCGAGGGAGGACTCGAACCCCTCGGGACCAGCCGCAAATTCCATGACTGCAGCACCTTGACAACACCGTTCAGATGAAATATGACCTGATATGAGAAAAGTACACGTTTCAGATATCATCTTTCTCAATTCCAGCCAACATGGCAACAGCAGAATCACGACGAGCAATGTAATCCGTTGGTCGGAGGGACTGCACGATGCCTACTGAACGCACGGTAAAGGAGTTCTCTGTGTAGGATTCATTACCCTGATGTCCTCGGAATCTGCAGCTCTCTTGAGGCTCAGTGCACTGATTGCTTGGACCTTCTCACGCAGGTGTCTCTCGCGGCCTGAATTGTCTGAGCACCAGATTCAGGCATGTCTGTTCTATGGAGATCACAGACGATCCATGCATTCTCAAACTTCGCATATCACATTTAATGTTTTTAACACATGGTTGCTGTCAATTGTATGTCCTCTGGATTTTTTCTGAATTTTTTTTTGTAACTGAATCTCGTGACGCCAGAGGACACATCGGACTCTCTCCTTTGAGTACGTGTTGTTTGCAAATAGTGTGCGATTCTGCTGTTGTCAGGTCACACAAACAAAGTTGCAGTAACTATTAGGCTGGTACGTGTTTTCGTAAGTGTAATAAAAACAACAGATTCATATAACAGAATCTTTAGTCATCAGTAATATATTCTCATTCACTATTTATAACGGTTTGCTAACTCTAGTGTAACCTTACGATTCCGCGACTGCATAAATCAAGTGGTTATGAGTAAAACTTGTCGAGCCTTGGTCAGAGCGCCTTTTCATCCGGAAAGGAAATTCTTTGCAGGTTGTTCGATAGAGGGCTGAAAAGGAGAAAATCTGGTGTACTTCACAAGCCAGTTTGCATCCTTCCTCTTCCTAATTGGCCTGTTGGACTGTATTATAAATGACCGTGATTGCGTATGCCTAGTGAAATTTTACAATCAATAACGCTATCGTTACCGAAGGAAAGTAATACCGGTTAGTAGGAGGAATGTATACAGCAGACCCTTCTGAAGGAAGTAGCTATCCTAAATGTAATCTAAATACACATAACAATTTTGAATTAGGTGTAATGTAGTGCAATCGCTCATGAACCACACAGGCGGGAAAAGAGTTGAACGTAATATTTAATACAAAAAATACTGATTAGCGAAGAAAGAGATAATTAAACTTTTGAACATGGCCGCGTCGCCAGCCTACTGCAGCGATGAATATCCAAAATCCTAATAACGGTAGTGGCAAAGAAAGATAATGACAAAGAAAATTAAACAAATAATCTCTAGCGTGATAACAGGAGGTTGTCACGCTTTTGCGCAACACAAGAATTCACGAGAAAATACAACATTAAAAAAAGTTTTGCGTCAACCCGGTTCCCACAACTCCTAAACACAGAAGTTGACAGTGGATATTGTATCACAGACACAGTTCCTTTGACTGTTCAGAGATGTCACTAAACCCACCCAAAGATGGGCAGTAACTATTAGACGGAGGGGGTCCGACAGCCGATCAGTTCCAATCATTCCACCAGGAAGGAGGTACACGACTCGTCTGTAGTTCCACCATGCCTAGACGATCAATACCTCGAGTTACTTTGTGCCAGGAAGGGCTCTCAACAAGGGAAGGGGCGTCTCGAAGTGAACCAAAGCGATGTTCTGAGTGGTGGGCTCCATGTGGTTCCCGAGTTGTGCAGCGACTGTAAACCATAAAATTACCAAATAAGCAGCAACCAGTCGCAAAATCATGTTTTCTTTATTTACTTTTGCAAATCGATTTCAACTGATTAACAGCCATCATCAGTGCTACAAATACAAGAATAAAAATAAAAATAATTGATAGCAGTGACCAAATGAATAAATGTACACAAAGGAACGTAAAACCAATTAAATGTATATAGACGCATTAAACCATTTAAAATCCACATACAAATTTACCTTTCAACATAGATGTTCCCTGGGTAGTAACACTGTCTTAAGCAGAGGTCAAACATAAAGTGGTTCATAGAGAATTGACTATGACAACGAGAAACAATAAGGGGGCGCTGCAAAGCAAACCCGCCCTCTATACGAAAACTTTTGTTCTTCGATAATATGATAAACAATTTTAAAATTATTTTAAAAGTTTTTAAAATTTTTTCTATGGTGTGCTTCTCACCTATGTTTGTAAGTTTTTTACTAATTTGTACAATCGCTTTTTGGCGTATATAACTGTACTATGTGGTTGACAAAATCTTTGTCAATGTATCCATTTTTGTAAATTTTTAAGTACTTTATCATTATATTTTACCGCACTTTGTATGTCATTTCTTCTTATCATTTTTATTTTAGCTGTATCTTTTCCCATAGAGGGCGGGTTTGCTTTGCAGCTCTCCCCCCCTCCCCCTCCCATAGAAATGCCGGGAAGCCCAAATTCTGGCGGTGAAAACGTCACTTGGACTACCTCCACTATCCTAAGAAAATGGCGCGAAGAAAGGTTACTTGGGCTACCTCCACTGACCTAAGTCATCCGACCGCCACCTCTTCCTTGGAATTGGCGGGAAAAAGACTCATCCTGTGCTGGGCTGCTGGACATGATGGACGTAAGTCTTTATTTTGCTTGCAGTGTTCATTTAAACAATCTGAGGCAGTATCTGCATGTAGTGTGTTCACCATGAGGTCTTGAGTCCAACTGACCCAGTACACAGTACCACCATCAGAGGGCGCTGTCATCCCATGGTGGTCTGGGAGAAAAAAGGCGTGAAAAGAACTCAGTATGCGTCCAGCTGCTGGAGAGAGTAAGAAGTGTACTTTATTTATTTTTGAACTATTTATTTAGAGATTGATTTCACCTAGTTTATTTGTTACACTGATACAAAACACTCGTTCTGTAGTGCTTGGGTTCACAATACACAGCCTACAGACACGAAAACAACTCGTAAACTGTCAAAATAATGCATGTAAATAGCTCTGCAAACAAGCTTGCTAATCGTCAACTGTCGAAATAATGCATTGCAAAAATGGCTGCAAGCACTATGGGACTTAACATCTGAGGTCATCAGTCCCCTAGACTTAGAACTACTTAAAGCTAACTAACCTAAAGACATCACAAATAGCCAAGCCCGAGGCAGGATTCGAACCTGCGACCATAGCAGCCGCGCGGGTCCGGTCTGAAGCGCCTAGAACCGCTAGGCCACAGCGGCTGGCTAATGCACTGCACAGCTCACATACATGTTCGCAAAATAATGCAACAGACACGAAAACAACTTGTACATTGTTAAAGGATAATACAAACACGCAAATAACTCTTAAACAGCCGAAAATAATGCAGTGCACAAACAATCACTGCACGTAAAAAAAAAAAAAACGCTTTTGAACTGCCGTCAGCCGCGACGTATCAGCGAACTGCCACCCCTACAGAACTCCAAGGAGCGCACGCCGGGTGGTGCCATCATGCCGGTCCCATATACGAGACGCCTGTGTGCCGCGCGCACGTGTTTACCGTTGCTGGAGCGATACCTCTCTACCTGCGATCCAGTGAAGACCTAATTGCCGAGTGACCCACTATCGTAGGTGGAGATAAAGGGTTGTCAGAGCTATACTGACGTCACAGGTCGCGGTATAGAAATCTGTTGCAATGATTCCCAGAATAGCACAGGGTGCATTGTTCCTAGCGAGATGCGTCTAGCCGTGCAAGTGTTTACCTCACCAACGTGACTGACGCATCGCCGTGAAATGTTCGCGTAGCGTCTCACCATCGCAGGCGCAGCTAAAAGGTTCTCATTGTTATACAGACATGCCGTATATAAAAGCGAAGTCTACCTCTCGGAAATAGTAAAGTACCACAGAAATAGTTAACAGTCGCTTTTGTAGGAGCTTCCGTGATGTCTCAGCTTGTCTGCATGGAAATTCTTGTCGTAACAGAATCTGTTTACGAAAATAGCCCAGAATATCACTAAATGTATTCCTATTGATGGTTCTAATGTGGCACCCCGTCCATCACGTGTTACCCTTCTTGGAAATCGTTAAGTCCTGCTTTCAACAAACATCTCTGAAATGCAAACGTTCTCAGTGCTATGTAGCAGCTCCTATGGCCCAGCCAGACACTCGTACATATACAGACAGCATAAGCACATGCACCGTATATACACCTCCCCTGTGAGGTCAGGTGGTCATCCACCCCAGGCGATGGTCACAAGTCATCCGCTCCCTATGCATGACCAGAGCACCCTCAGCAGACCGAAGTCAAACTGTTGTACAAAGTCTGGCTCGTTTCCCCTCGCCACAAAGGCATTACTGTTTTTGGAACTGACCTACTTGCTTGCTTTCTACTCCAATCTCCAGACTCTGTGAGTAGAACAACATATGTAATTTCACATGGTTTGCCATAATATCATACCATTTTCGCGATAATTCTCGATATCAAGCACATAGCGATATGGATCGCATAGCAGTATCGCTTGAGCAGTATAATTCCGAAGATATAGACTGGAAATTATTTCTCTAGAAACCCGAAACTTTAGCGAGGAGCCGCGTGCTGCGAAATGTGAAGAAGCAGTCAATCGGACAATTTACATGGGAGGGAATAATGGTCCAGCGCAAACACATGCCCATATTGAATCTTCTCAAATTTCCACACTATCACAAAAACTGTCCAACATGTACTAAGGAGAGGACAACACGGTTACATCAGCTACATTCCTGCATCCCAACAGGCCTTTCTATTCAGACGGCTCCTGCTGTTAATGGGATACATGAATCATTCCCGCCACAGGCCACCTCTGGGGCGCCATGTACCCCTAGACAGAATCGTGCTAGGAAACTGGCCAGATACATATTTGATCGCTATATTTCCAATTAAATGTTACGATTGCAGTCTCAACTGAACGACATTCTACAATGTGCAAAGTATCGTAAATACCCTCTGCTGACGGCTGTGGCCCGGAAATAGAAATATCTGTACCATTCTTACGACTTGATATACTCTTCCCTTTGCTATCACAGTATTCCACGTCAAATTCATACCTTCCTTACGACTGGATACGGTTATTTTCTTTGCAGATGTCGGAGCACAAACTCATATTTCACAGGCTTGATGCTCAAGGCGAACCTATCCTGCATCCCCTACTACTAAGTATAATACTTCGCCAATTGATTTCTGGCGATACGAAATAATATTGACCGAAAATCAGCGATGGGTGGACATGTCATAAGATTTTCTTGCGAGTGGTACCACTGTGTCTTAGAAAGAGAGGTGTAATCGTCTTACAAACCGCCAGATGCTAATAAACATGATCGTAACAACTGCTGTATGTTACCGTCACAAGCTGTCTTGGTTCTACAGGTGCTTTAAAGTATCCGTGTTAAAAGCTGTACTGGCTTTATAAATCGAGGTATGGCATTACCTCCAAATGAAGTGGTTTTTCCAGACAAATATCATGACACTGAATATAGACAGTGGTAGCCGGAGTGTATATTATCAGACCAACAGTGCAATTACACGTCGCCGACGGTGCAACCTTATATAAAATTACCGAATATAGAAAGTGATTCGGCTAAGGAACATGGTATGAAACCGGTATTTGCAACTCCGTCATGCCGCCACTAGATATTTCTCCAGTATTTGTAATGCATTGTGTCTCGATGCCACATCAGAGGTTCGGTGATACATCGACTGGATTGTAGGCAATGGTTGGTGAAGAAGGATCACAAACAGATGATGGTGTGCTAATTGAGGTCGTAAGAAATGTACACAAGATTTCCAGATCTCTAGTGTTATGCTATGCGGTAGAAATGCTGTCTATGATTTGGAATCAAGTCTTTCCATTCATCCATATACCTGCATTGTATCCGATGGAGAAGTCTTTTAATGAACCCAGCCACTAGTGAATCATATTTCTCGCACTCTAATTTCTCGATTCATCTTTCTCAAACCTATCTGCTACAGTAAAATTTTAGGTAGTCCCTATGCATCTTGCAACTCCCCCTCAGACTCTGGATGACCATCCCTGCAGATCTGCGCTTGTGATCGTTCCAATTTGAGTATGAACTGAGTACAAGTCGGAAAGAGCTATATCTACCACCTACTGCAGCCCATGTAGAAACAGGCTAAGGTGAGTTAGTGGGACAACACTGTGTTTTGACCATTCTATGTAAACGGGAACATGTCGTGATACCTCCGCCAACTGCCCATGTTGTGTAAGGTTAGTGCCAAACGAAGCCCCCTCCTGCAACACGAGGTAGTATAAAAGACAGTACGGGAACTGGGAGAAAGACGAGGATTTCGCTATTGCATTGTGGTGCTTCTTCAAACTACATACAGGTACTGCAGGTTTGCGTCGCACAGGGCCCATTCACGTCAATCACCTCAACATTCTATTATCGCTATTCTGTACCATCCAACAGAGAAAATCACGAACTACGAAAGCTCTACTAACTCGATCCGATAGAGAATTCGATAAGATTTTTACCGCCTCTCTCTCCTTCCATATATCGAAAACAAATACCAAGCACATGTGGCGGTCTTATTAAATATATAGGTATTGATACACTGCACAAACCGGTTTAACGTTTCATCACCTGTACTGTAGGAGGATGACGGTATCCCACAGACTATACAAGTCGCAAAATACGGTCCCTGTGACCCTGTGTCATTAATTGAAATATTGTTTTCTTTCTGCTGTAACATGCTTTGTACACTGCCATACATTTTGTTTTTCCGCCACGACTTTGAGGTCTACATCAGATTCTAAACGGACATTAACACGTTCTGATCCATTGCCTCTCGCAGAAAACTAGACGTTGCACAGTGTAAATCGTGTTGTTACTGCTGCTACCATGACACACCACACACACTGGATGATTTTATATAACAGACAGTTACGACGTAAGGAAAGTGGAAGAGTTTGGCAGGATTGAGGAGCGCCTCCAAACTGCTGTCTGAAAGTTATTGACGACCTCTACATTTAAACTCATCTATCCAGCAACCCAGCACAGGCTGAGTCGTTTTCCCACCAATTACAAGGAAGAGGTGGCTGTCGGATGACTTAGGTTAGTCGAGGTAGCCCAAGTGACCTTTTTTCCGCAAAAATTTGTACTTCCTGCCATTTTCTGGGGAGGAGGTGGAGGGGGAGGGGAAGGGAGGGGGTTAGGGTAGTGGAGGTAGCTTAACTGACCTATTTTTCCGCTAAAATAGCGACGTTGCCATATCTATCACCATCATATTGGATTCGCCATTTTGAATAAATTTGTCAGTAATGCAGAGTGGGGTGACATCCTTGTTCCACTACTTGAGTTATCTATTCACCCGGTTTTGTAACTTTCCCCGCTGTATTCAAATGTCGCACGATGGCGAAATGTTCGGATTTCATCACACTTGCCATTTTTCGTGTACACTCGCGTGGATAGTTGTGAATTAATTTGTTTAAATTATGCTCATCAAACCCCAAAGTCTTCTCGAACGTGGAGAGTTACTAGTGGCAAAACGATCCTCCGTGCTCTGTCCAATGGCACTATCCCCATACACGGCGAAAATTATTCTGGCTGCCTCCGCTGCTTTCACCCCCTAATTAACTCAGAGAAATATGTCGGAATGTTCAGCTTTCTCCACTTGGCACTCTGTTTTGTAACGTCCACACGTGCACTCATTATCTCTAAATGACAAAATGAGAATATGTAAACTCAAGTGGCAACACTTAACTACAAATAAAAATGACAATTGAAAGATAAACTCATACAACCTGAGTGCCAACATGCAAAACAAAAAACGCTAAGATCTTGTGTACCTACGTAATATGTATGTACACGAAAACTTGAACACGTCACTTGCAATACAAGTTACAAAGCATTTGGCCATTTTTTATGTTTTTTCCTCATGAATATTTTCAATTAGGGAAAAGCTTCTGAGACACCCGGTATTGCCCATCAGTGAGCTGCAACGAACAGCTGTGAATAAAATTTTGTGTGACCTTTTAATGAAAGAGCTTTCTGGATAAATGAGATATCATGTAATTTGTGTTTAATTTAGTGTAAAATTATCTTCTGTGATCTTGTGTTGTTTTAAAAGAACGGACTCTGAAAATAAACGGCATATTGAAATAGTAGCCTGGGGCGTTTGAATACGACCGCCGCCGCACGGCGAGAAATAGGAAAAAGAGTACCATCAGATGCAGCAAAGCGAGAATCGCGTACTGCCCCACATCGCAAAACCAATGCCCAGCGCCATAGTGAACTTGTTAAATGCAAACTGAACAAATAAACACTCATATCGCATTCAGTAGAGTCAAACAGTTACCGCAACAGTAGAACGAATAAGAAAACAATAGCGTACGTATGAAACAGCAGTTGTGCCAACTTTATTTCAATTTTCAACGTGCTCTACCACCGTAGTCCGTTGTATAGTGCACAGTGAATTTTCGGATGCTCTGTACGATCAAGCTGGAGACAGAGAGCTGAACCAAGAGAGCAGATCAAGATGAAACTGGAGGACATTCCAGCGAATATTACCACGATGGTCTGCAGTCGTGACACGAGGTACTTGCTCTCGGCTAATGATTGATACTACGTGGGTACGCGCTGTCTTTTGTTAAGTGTGACGAACGGCTTAGCTGCTAATAACTGTCAAGCAGTACATACGCGTCCTCGACGGTGACGAATCTGCTTCTGCTGGTACCTGTCGAAGCTCATAGTGAACGGGAGAGGAGGTGGCAGCGGCCAGACCTTTTATGGCTGAGCTGCCGCTATTCTACTGTAAGTTGCCGACTTGAAAAAACAGAGCCTTTGAAACGTATCTATTACAGGGAAGTATGTTAGCTGTTGGTTGATTCTACTAATGATTCAATTCAACTGCCTCCAGATGACGGCACCAATGACTAATACACAACAAAGGAATATATGTTATATAGCCTGTATGTTGCTCGGAAGCTATGTGTTATTTAAACGAAGACATTATTCACCACTGAACTGTCATGATAAACAATGTCCCTCACCTGTAGGTACGGCTGATGACCTTAATCTATGGTCAACTGAGATCTGGTTAACTAATTAGCAAAATGATAATAAGAGGAATTCGATTACTGCACATTTATTTCACAAAAGTCTACACACAAGGCAAAATTAAACGTGACGAAAGTCTTCCTCCGAATTAACAAAAACACGCGAAGTGTTAAACTGTCGCAGTTAGAAATAATATACGAGTACTTACGGTGGGCCTGTAAAGTACTGGGAAGCATAACATAAACGAGGCGTTAAATCTAGGGATCTCGAGTGAATCCACTTTAAATGATGCGGAAGAAATAATTGTGTTACCCATGGTATTAAGAAAAGGTTAGACATGCCCCAGAATTAATACGTGCACTTGGGAAGTTAATTAGCAAGTCATGATTACAGAAGATTCCCTGTAAAAAACGTTGATTCTCGGATCGCGGAAGAATTGAAATGATAAAATTAACAATTGTGACTACATTGTGAAAAGAAGTGTAGGTTCGTAACGACATTCCTAAACTTCACGCGATGTCATTCTTAGTTAAATCCTAACACCGCAGCGAGAATGCTCACCAGTCTTGCTGCTGCCTTGGATCTCGAAAGAACAAAATGGTTCATATGGCTCTGAGCACTATGGGACTTAACTTCTGAGGTAATCAGTCCCCTAGAACTTAGAACTACTTAAACCTAACTAACCCAAGGACATTACACACGTCCATGCCCGAGGCAGGACTCGAATCAGCGACCGTAGCGGTCGCGCGGCTCCAGACTGTAGCGCCTAGAACCGCTCGGCCACTTCGGCCGGCTCGAAAGAACACCAACAGCTCTCAATCGATCTCAAAACCAGAAAGTTGCTGTTGTCCAACGTCCGCACAAACAGAGTGCTCCCTCCACCAACCCCAAACAGAAATGCCATCCATACTTTCAGTTTTTCTAACTCTGACATCACACCAATAATAATTCCTCCAAAACCCGCGTCAGCCAACCAGGGCTCGTGAGACAGTTTACCGCTGGACTCCCCTCCTCTCGCTTTATGAGCCTCAGAAAGATCCAGGCCACGTACTATTGGCCACTGAGAGCTCTTGTCTAAGCGTTAGCCTATGAGAGATGAGAAAATGTTTGGATCTTTTCCTGCCATTCAGCCTACTTTCTTAAGCGTCTTAACGAAACAAAGAAAATTCTCGCGGCTCTTGTAAACACTTGGATAAGAGAATACATGCTGAAAAAGTTGGAAGAGCGGAGAAAGTGGAAAAATGTAAAAACCGCAGAAGGCAAAAAGAGGTACAGGAAACTGAATAATGAATTAAGAAGAGAAACTGAAGAAGAAATAAATGGATGAAACAGAAAGGGAACGAAATAGAGAAAATGGAGAAAGAGGGAAAGCATGAAATGATGTATAGACTGGCTAGTAAAGAAAGAGGAATAACATGGAAATAGAAAGAGCGGATGGTACTGTAGCAGAAGAACCACATAAGGTTTTGAACAGATCGCAAGAATATATTGAACGTCTGTGTAAGGGGGATGAAATACAAAGGGAAATTGAAGTTGAAGAGCAGCAATATGAGCCGGAAGATGGAAAGGGATTAACCATCTTGGAATCAGAAATAGAAAAGGCGCTAAAGGAGATGAAGAATAGGAAGGCATGTGGAATTCATGATTTGCCAGCAGAACTGTTGAAGAGACTGTGAATCAAGGCAAGAAAAGAAATAGTCTACCTCTGTAACGAGATATAACAAAAGGGAATGGCCTGAGGACTTCCTTGCAACAGTTACGATACCAATAGAGAAACACTAAAAAATGTGAAGGGAAGAGGACCATCAGTCTAATTTCTCATGCAGCTAAAGTATTGTTGAGAGTGTTGAACAGAAGGCTATATGGCAAGCTGGATAGAAGGATTGCAGAGGAGCTGTTAGGGTTTAGAAGAGGAAAAGGAACGAGAGATATTACCCTGTTAAGAACTATAGGGGAAAGATATATGGAAAAAGGTAGAGAAATCTTTGCTGTTTTTATAGATTTAGAAAGGGCTTTTGACAGAGGTCAGTGGAACAAGCTGATGGATATTTTGAAGAGGAAAGGAGTAGATTGGAAAGAGAGACGACTGATACAGAATCTATATTTACACCAGAAAGTAAGGGTAAAGATTGGAAATGAAATGTCAGAAGGAAGCAGCATTGGACGAGGTGTTAGACAAGGTTGTTGCCTTTGTCCACTGTTGTTTAAAGCATACCTTGAAGAGATTAATGCGAAAGGCTTAGATGGCAAAAGAGGAATATGTACTGGTGGAAAGAGACTAGAACGTATAAAACTTGCTGATGACATGGTATTAGTGGCAGAAAGTGAGCGGACAGTGAATAACATGCTGAAATATCTGAATAAAGCTTGTGTGGAATATGGGATGCAAATAAACACATCAGAAACAAAGAGTGTGATCATCAATACAAGACGCAGACTGTCCAATATTAAAATAGGATAATCTACCATTAGCCAAGTAAGTGCATTTAAATACCTTGGAAACACAATAACTGAAGACTTGAGATGTCACCACGAGGTGAAAACTGGAATTGTCACAGCGATACAGGCATTCAACAGAAAGAGGAGACTGTTATGTGGCAAATTAGATGAAGGTCTATAGAAAAGGCTTGGGAAACGTTTTGTCTGGAGTGTGGCACTATATGTGGCAGAAACATGGACGCTGAGACGAGAGGATAAAAAAAAGTTAGAATCATTTGAGATGTGGTTGTGGAAGAGAATGGAGAGAATAAGCTGGAAGGCAAGAGTGATTAATGAAAGAGTATTGTAAAGGGTTGGAGAGAAAAGATGTCTGCTGAAGGTTGTAAGAGAAAGGAAAAAGAACTGGTTGAGAAATTCATTGAGAAGGTAATACTTGCTATCACATGCTTTGGAAGGACTGGTTTGTGGGAGAAGACTGAGAGGAAGAAGGAGATACAAGATGACAGACGAAGTAAAGGGAAGAGGAAATTATGCAGATCTGAAGAGGATGGCAGAAGACGGGACTGCCAGGAGAACTACTATGTGGAAACCTGCCTTTTGGCATAACACTGATGATGAAGGTAAACACATCAGACGTCGCTTATCTTAAGTCTGACAAGGGCGTAACATCCTAGTCAGTCAGCGGACTGGCAATTATCGACTGACGCCGGCTAGTCGCTTATTGGCATGAACCGCCGTCAGTTTCTAAGCTGTCGCCTCGCAGCTGGTACCTTCTCCAGGAGGTGTAAATCTACCGTTAATCAGACGACTGCCCGCCGTAGCACATTCCACCAAAATCCTGGGTGACGGACCTCTGGCGACTTTGAAAAGAACTTGTTATTGACCGCCCAAAGCAGAGCGAAATATATGCAGTGTGTGAGGATCCCTATTGTGTGAGGGACACAAAAGGGCCGCCCTGCCCTTAGAGGCACACGACTGGAGTACGAATCTGGTACATCAACCGAAAATGCTGTTATTTCAATTTAATCTGATTGGGTTATTCCTTACTCTGTTAAGCAGAGTATCGATTTATCTGCCTACATTCTATTACAAGGAGTTAATTCCTAGGTAGACTGACTGGAATTACTTCTGATCTGATTACGCTCAAACTGAAATAGCTCGTGGAAAACAATCTTAAACGGCTTTTAGTCACACTAGGTGGATGTCCCTTTCAAAGTCCAAGTACTGAGATACACAACAGTAACTTCCTCCATACCTTTTATTCCTTCGAATTCATATGGCCCTGCAGCATTGTAGATGCCTTGCAAGGACATCGTATATTTACTAAGCCAAAACTTTGCTATACTCCAAGACTATTTATTAGATATTAAGCTTATTCTGTTTCCATTGCCATTATCAAGCTATCTGAAAACTTGCAGAGCTGTTAGTGCGTAAATATGTATCTATTTGGCTGGCTGGTGTGGCCGAGTGGTTCTAGGCGCTTCAATTTGGAACCGCGTGACCGCTACGGTCGAATTATGCCTCGGGCATGGATGTGTGTGATGTCATTAGGTTAGTTAGGTTTAAGTAGTTCTAAGTTCTAGGGGACTGATGACCTCAGCTGTTAAGTCCCATAGTGCTCAGAGGCATTTTTGTTTCTATTTGTAACTAATAACAACTTTATATGAACAGGGTGATTCAAAACGAGAGAAAAATTTCAGTTGTTTATTACAGGGAAAGTATAAAAGATAGAAACTGTGCGAAGGTTGCTGGACAGAGTAACGTTCAAATTTTTGACACAGCTGCGGTGTTGTATTTTTGTAGCAACGTGGCTATTATACCACAAGAGAAATCATTTCGTTGGAAATTCGTGGTAAGATCTTATGGGACTAAACTGCTGAGGCCGTCGGTCCCTAAACTTACACACTACTTAATCTAACATAAAATTACTTACGCTAAGGACAACACACACACCCATGGTCGAGGGAGGACTCGAAGCTCCGACGCGGGGGAGCCTCGCGAACCGTGACAGACGCCCTAGACAACGCGGCCATATCATTCTGTGTGTTCGAATTTGCTCGAAGTCAATCCACTGCCTACGTGCAACCTATATTCCGCTGTCGCTTCAGTAAGAAGCTGCCTCTGCAAGAGCAGATTTACGACTGGCATACAATATTCTTGGAAGCAGATTGCACATGCAAAGGGAGGAGCACTGGTCGGCCATGTTGAGCATGTCCAAGACGCTTTCAACAAAGGCATCGGAAGTCCACAAGAGAGACTGGCGAGGAATTTTCTCAAACATCGGTGTGGCGTGTTCTGAAACAACGTCTGCATATGAGGCCTTACAAGTTGCAGTTACTGCGAGCATAGCACAAAATACGAATTTTGCATTTCCCTTCTCCAGGATATAGCAGAGGACATCTATTCGTTCGAATGGAAGTTTCATCTATTGGGTAAAGCAAACCGCCATAACGTAAGAATTTCTGTGACACAAAATCCTGACGTCATTGTCGAACATCATGAAGGGGGTTAAAAAACCTGAATGTGTTTTGTGCCTTTGTTATGCACCTCTCTTTTTTGCGGAGGAAACTGTGGTAAGAATGTCATACATGAACACGCTGCAAAATTAGTTGTTTCCTCAACTACACAAAGATACCAATGATATGAGTACCACTTTTTTCATGATGGCGCTCCACCTCGCTTTCACATCGAGGTGCGGCGTTACCTTAACAACAGGATCCCAGAACGTTGATCTGGAAGTAGATAACAAGACCCAGTTCATTGTTCTTGGCTTCCCAGGTCACCACACATCCAAACTTGCGTTTTTTTTTTTTTTTTTTTTTTTTTTTTTTTTTTTTTTTGCAGCTGCTCTTCTAGATCTGAGAAATCGAATAGCTGAAGCTGTCGATTCAGTAAACAGGGATCTACTGACAGGTGTGTGGAATGAAATGGACTACCGTTTCCATGTTTCTCGAGCAACGCAGGGTGCTCTTGTTGAATGTATGCTATCGTGTCTGTGTGAACACAAAATTTTGAACCTTAATGTATCCAGTGACATGGGTAGTGTGTTTCTTTCTCTCGCAGTTTGCCGGCAATAAGCAACTGAAATCCGTTCTTTCTTTTTGAATCACCCTATATCTGTCGTGGTACTTACTTGCAGATCATATCGTTAGCTCTGTGGCTGTCTGATACCTTGCACTACTGCATATCATATCTGTCAAATGCATTGTCAAACTTAGGAAAACCTGTGACATGCTACACTACAACGTATCAGACAGCGACAGCGTTAACGATGTGATATGGAAGTAAGAACCACAACAGATATATAAAAATTGTTATTAGTTACAAATAGACACAGATATATGCACTAACAACTAGTAGGTTTGCCGATACACTACGTGATCAGAAGTATCAGGACACCTTGCTGAAAATGGCTTAAAAGTAGTTCGTGGCGCCCTCCATCGGTCATGCTGGAATTCAGTATGTTGTTGGCCCACCCTTAGCCTTGATGACAGCTTCCACTCTCGCAGGCATACGATCAATCAAGTGCTGGAAGGTTTCTATGGGAATGGTAGCCCATTCTTCACGGAGTGCTGCACTAAGGAGAGTTATCGATGTCGGAGGGTGAGGCCAGGCACGAAGTCGGCGTTCCAAAGCATCCAAAAGGTGTTCTATAGGATTCAGGTGAAGACTCTGTACAGGCCAGTCCATTACAGGGCTGTTATTGTCGTGTAATGACTCCGCCACAGGCCGTGCATTATGAACAGATGCTCGATCCTGTTGAAAGATGAAATCGCCATCCCCGAATTCTCTTCAACAGCTGGAAGATAGAAGGTGCATAAAACATCAGTGTGAGCCTGTTCGGTGATAGTGCCACGAAAAACAACACAACATGGGGTGCAAGCCCCCCCCCCCCCCCGTGAAAACACGACCACACCACAACACCAACGCCTCCGAATTTGTTGGAACTACACACACTGGCAGATGACGTTCACCGGACAGTCGCCATACCCACACCCTGACATCGGATTGTCACATTGCGTACCATGGTTCGTCACTCCATACAACGTTTTTCCACTGTTCAATCGTCCTCTGTTCACGCTCTTTACACCAAGCGAGGCGTCGTTTGGCAGTTACCGGCGTGATGTATGGCTTATGAGCAGCCGCTCGACCATCAAATCCAAGTTTTCTCAACTCCCGCCTAACTGTCATAGTACTTACAGTGGATCTTGATGCAGTTTGGAATACCTGTGTGATGATGTAGATAGATGTCTGCTTATTACACATTACGACCCCCTTCATCTGTCGGCGGTCTCTGTTAGTCAACAGACGAGATCGGCAAGTACGCTTATGTGCTGTACGTGTCCCTTCATGTTTCCACTTCACTGTGACATCGGAAACAGTGGACCTAGGGATGTTTAGGAGAGTGGAAAACTCGCGTACAGACGTATGACCCAAGTGACACCCAATTACCTTACCAAGTTCGAAGTCCGTGTGTTCCGCAAAGCGTCCCATTCTGCTCTCTCACGATGTCTAATGACTACTGAGGTCGCTGATATGGAGTACCTGGCAGTAGGTGGCAGCAAAATGCACCTAATATGAAAAATGTTTGTTTTCTGGGGCGTCCGGATACTTTTGATCACAAAGGTAGCTTGATAATGGTCATAGAGTCGTAATGAGTTTATGACCTGAAAAAATAATATCATAATAAAAAGTATGAATATTATATACTTTTATTAATTTACGTATTTTTTATCTCCCTTGTCGAATTTGGTTTTCATTTTACCTGGATTGGGAAAGGAGTCAGGAGTGTGAATCCAGATTATCATTTACCAAACATGAAAATCTAAAGGGTTCAATGGCGAACTTCTTTCAAAGAGGTTGGTTGTATCACCAATCATTTTGCAAGTGGTGAAACCCAGAGAAAAGTTTTGAAAAGTATAAAGAAATGAGAGGGACGTGACAGATCTCTGTCACTGTTTCCAACTACCTGGGAAGGCAGAGGACAATATCAGCTGAGACATAGGACCTGACCACGTCTTTTTGCTGGCAGAGGTTTCCTATTGTGCATCATTTCCAGCTATAGGAAAGCCGGTTCTCACTGTTGTCCTAGCTCCCCATGAGGAAGAAGTACAATCGTCAAAACTTGAATGATTTTTGACGGTTGACGCCACTGTGCATAAATTATCATTCCTGTCAAAGTGGAGGCAATTGAAATCTGTTCCTAGTTTTTGGTCCCTCAGTACGTTAGGAATCATTATAACGAAATTCCTTTTCTCTTGGTAGTTTCGTTAATGGTCTAAATCGTGACTGAATTTTCAAGGAACTCTAACTAAAATTTATAGAGAATCTATGGATACGCCGGTGGGTTGTTCATTAGACAAAGGTCCTGAATCGGTTCATCTGACTGATTGCTTATCAGTTCCTACTCGAGTCTCTTTGCTCGCTGCCCGCCCGCATCTCGCCCAGTGGCGGTTCTGAGAGGGGTCGTTATATTGCCAGGATGAGGAAAGGACTACACGAAACATTTTCCGGCCCCTGTCATCACAATGGGGATGGCGCACTGACATTTAATTAAGGCGATGTTCTGAGAATACCACTTAGGAACACTGAGGGCGGGAGATGTTCGCTGCACAAAAGAAAGTGCCCTCCTGAGGGGTACGCAACTTCTTGGAATTATGGTCATTACGAGAGTGGAGAAGGGGGGGAGGGGGGAGTGTAATGAGCCGGCGTCTGGCCGTGCCCAGTTAACTGGCAGAAGTACGTCCGTTGCCTCGTTACTGTGCAACTTGGCAGCTCCCAGCGATCGTAGCGTGGCAACCTGAGCAACGGGACCGGCGTATTGACGTCGTTAACGGGACACTCCAAAGAGGGCGCAAGAACTGGGGCAATGGCTACACGAAACTGCGTATGCAGATCAGCAAAAACGAACGGACCTCTCCTTGATGCACTGAGGTGACAAAAGTCATGGAACAGTGATAGGCACGTATACAGATGGCGGTAGTATTGCGTACACAAGGTACGAAAAGGCAGTACATTGCCGGAGCTGTCACTTGTACCCGGGTGATTCATGTGAAAGTCTTTCGGAGACAACGCAGTGTCCGACGGCCTTCACTTAACGACCGTAAGCAGCGGCGTATTCGTACTGTTGTCAGTGCCACAAGTGACAATGCGTGAAATAACCACGGATATCGACATGCGACATAAGACGAACCCGTTATAACAGTGGGGCCACCAAATTTGGCGTTAATGAGCTATGGCCGCATATGACCAACTCGAGTTTCTTTGCTAACAACACGACATTGCCTGCAGTGCCTCTCCTGGACTCGTGACCGTACAGGTTGGACTCTAGAGCTGGACCTTAGACGATTGGAAAATCGTGGTCTGGTCAGATGAGTCCAGATTTCTGTTAAGAACTGATGGTATGGTTCAAGTATGTTGCAGATCCCACAAAACCATGGACTCACATTGTCGTCATGGGACTGTGCAAGCTGGTAGTAGCTCCATAATGGTGTGGTCTGTCTTTATATGGAATGTACTGGGTCGATTGGTCCAACTGAACCGATCATTGACTGTAAACGGTTATTTCGGTTACTTGGGTCTGCAACTCGTGGTCTAGTGGCTAGCATTGCTGCCTCTGGATCACGGAGTCCCAGGTTCGATTCCCAGCCGGGTTGGGGATTTTCTGTGCCAGAGACTGGGTGTTTGTATCGTTCTCGTCATCATCATTCGTGACACTGGCTAAATTGGATTGTGTCAGAATTGGACTATGTGCATATTGGGACTTTGTACGGTCGCTGATGACGGCGCAGTTGAGCGCCCCATAAACCAAACATCATCATCAGTTACTTGGAGGCCATCTGCAGCCCTTCATGGACTTCATGTACCCAAACAACAGCGCGCTATGTCACGGGGCCCCAATTGTTCGCAATTGGCTTGAAGAAATGGAACGTACAGCATTGTGGGCCGGGAGTCCCCCATTCAGGGAAGTTCGGGCGCCGAGGGTAAGTACTTATTGCAGTCGACGCCACATTGAGCGACTCCCGCGTCGGAGATGGGGATGAAATGATGATGAGGACAACACGAAACCCAGTCCCTGAGCGGAGAAAATCTCCTTCCCCAGCCGAGAATCGAACACGGGCTCTTTGGCGTGGCATCCCGCCGCGCTGACTACTCAGCTAACGGGGGTGGCTTGAAGAAAACTCTGGACAATCCGAGAGAATGGTTTGGCCATCCATATCACACATCGAACATTTATGGGACGTGGAACTTCCTGGCGGATTAAGACTGTGTGTCGGACCGAGACTCGAACTCGGGACCTTTCCTTTTGTGGTCAAGTGATCTACTATCTGAGCTACTGCTTGCCTTTCGCGGGTAAGTGCTCTACTGTCTGAGCTACAGCTTGGGTAGCTCAATTGGTAGAGCACTTATCCGCGAAAGGCAAGGTTCCGAGTTCGAGTCTCGGTGCGGCACACAGTTTTAATCTGCCAGGAAGTTTCATATCAGTGCACACTTCGCTTCAGAGTGAAAATTTCGTTCTGGATTTATGGGACGTAATCGGGAGGACATTTCGTGTCCAAAGTCGTGCACCGACAACACTTTGGCAGACGTGGACGCTTATAGAGGCAGCATGACTCAGTATTTTTGCAGGAACTACCAACGACTTGTTGATCCATGCCACGTCGAGTTGTTGCACTACGCCAGGCAAAAGAAGATCCGATACGATATGAGGAGGTACCCGATTACTTTTGTCACCTCGGTGTGCACAGTGTCGTATTTATATCCTGAACACTGCAAAAATCGTTTTGTCTAGAAGAAAAATAAAAAAAATTATCATCAAATGTTTAAATACCAGGCGGACATTAACAAGCGTCTTCCTTTCTGGTAACTATGTCCGTCACGAATTTATGAACAGCAGTTGATCTTAGTTAAATACGACCCTATATTTTGCATTCGGTAATTCACTTCCTGTCGTCAAACTTGTTCCAAAACTTAGCACAGTGTATCATAAATAAACATGAAGTTATTAAGAACGTAACACAAAATAAACTTCGACTCTCTTGTACAGGGTGTCCTTAATTAAAATACCACTTTCACAACACTGTAGAAAGAAAAACACTGCTCAGAATGACGTCAAATTTGAGCTGCATATTATTGATGTAGGGGGAAACATCTCAAGAAAAAAAAAGAATAAAAACAAGACAAATGACACATGAATCGCAGTACGACCGTTGTGGTTCGAATGCACATTACGTCACCGTTCTGTTCAACATGCATGACTGAAAAAGTTCAACAGTCGACAGTTGTGGCACTGTTAGCTAGGTGAGCCTATCAACCAAGCCATGGTCACACCACATCGGATGGGAGAATCGTTTTTTATTAATAAAATATTCCAGTTTTAAACATGGCAATTACTCGGCAACCGTATACTAGTTTCAGTACAGAATTATACAGCCAACCGGTTGCATATAACTGGTAAAAACATTGACCTAGATTTCGACACCTTCAATGGATGCCTACATCAGAAGGAAATTTTGTTAATCGTAATATTACATTGCTAAAAAGCAATGATCAGAATTTAGAGCAGCTGTGCTCATGTCGAAAGCGAAATAAAACGTTCTAGTCTTTGCCACGTGTGTCCATCTCTGAACAACATGTCTGATGTAGGTGTCGAAACCTAGGTCAATGTACAGTCGTGGACAAAACGAGCGAGACCCCTCGCCTTTTCGTTATGCTGATCCGAACGGCTTTAAAGTCTGCTACACAGCATAACAGGCAAGGCGACGAAGTGCTACCAACATACTATGCACAGGCGTGAAATTGAAAAACTATCTGAACTTTTTTAGGCTGTTTTCAATCATTTGTAAGACTATATTAATGCTGATTAGTGTGTTAAATACAACACGTAAATATAAGACAGAACTGAAGGAAGAAACGCTAATTGGTATGAACTGTACCAAAAAAATGCATTTCAACTTATCGAGATAACATAACTGTTCTAGTAAGACAAAGAACCCCAGATCGTTACGAATTAGCAAAATATTATCCGCATTCGGCCGCGAAACGGTCTGTGTCAACGTTCAGACCAGTCATACTGGATTACGTTGCTGACCTACCATGCAACTGTGCAAATTTAGCAATGCGTGAAGAGTCATAACGAAATTCAGTTAAAAATCATTAAGTGCCACAATTAAGTCAATTCCATTATTGACAGAAGCGGAAAAAGTAAGCAGTAACATGTATGAAATTTTACAAGAGTGTCATATTGACATCTACAGGGCGCCAGTACAGAATAAAGGTAGCGATAAAAGGTATTGGGGGCGCGAGAATTTCTTAAAATTGCTTTACTGATATTCTATACGCCTCCATCGAGATTAGAACCTGAAACAAACCAGACCTTCCTTCAACTACGCTAGCAGACAACCCAGGCAAACAGCCCTCTATTATTAACCCAGAAATGAATAAGCCGGCAATTTCGCAATGAAAATGGCAAAATCCTCTGCAGTTTCTGTTGCATAGAGCTTTCTGGACTCAAAAACATGAATTTTCTTCCTTTATGTCACCGCTTATGTGACAATCATTCGGGATGTTTCTCGAAATAACAAAATACTGTTATGAGAGAGTAAATTTAGTAGGATAATTCTGCACCACCCCAGGAAATAAACGGCTACATAGTTGCAAACGGTATTATACACTGTTTCGAATTCTCCACTAGACTAGACACAGCCAGAAAACGTTCATTAGCCGAACTGTTTCATAAGTTAGCTAGCAATGGGAATGTTCGCACTTCTAAAACGCGGTGGCATTAATACTGGGATGTGAATTACCACGTATATAGGCAAATGGATACTATTTGCATTCCTGTAAACGTTATTTGGATCGAAAGCGTAGCTACGATTAATATGCTGATGTATCGACTGCAACTAGCACATTTCGGATAAAGAGTAGGGGGTGTTATTTATGCGGCCTTCATCTTCAGTAGCTGTCGTAGCTGTTTTCGTTGATAGGATTTCGTCACCTAAACCGGTAAAAACGGAACCCTACTAGTCTCACTTTCTTGACCGTCTATCGGTTTAACCAACCATTAAAACCCGTTTACCTCCAGAACGGGTAGACATAATAAGTGGAAATGTATCGCACTTATTGCGGTACCCGGTCCCTTGGTGGTGTAAAAAAGTGAGTTTCTATGTCAACGCAATCTAAAGATACGGCCGTTTATGTAAAGAAAATTTACGTGAAAGGTCAAAAAATGGCTCCAAGAACTATGCGACCAAACTGCTTATGTCATCAGCCCCTAGACCTCAAACTACTTAAACCAACCTAACCTAACACACATAGATGCCCGGGGAAGGATTCGAACGGACGGCGCAAGCAGCCCTGCGATCCGCGGTATGACGCCGTTGAAAGCACGGCTAACCCGCGCCGGCAAGCTGTTAATTTCATCTGATATTGCTAACAAGTTATTTAATTCTGGTGAATGATTTTTTGCGCAGTTCATTTAAGATACAATAACTAAAATATATTTGATGTTACTGAAGACGAAGGAAGCCTAATTCATTTCCCTCTCTTTATTGATGATGTTAGATTCGCAATCTGAGCATACGTATTATCCATAACCACACTTTAGCGCCACACTGGCGTACAGTTTTAGACATAAAAACTGAACGCCGGCCGGCCGCCACAGAGACTAAGTCCGAGTCGTTCACTTAACGTGGCCAATAAAACTGACCGCCCTGGCAATCTGGCAACATTGTTAGATGCGGAAGTGTTAGGAGGAAGTGTTGTCCACTTCCGAGATGTTCTCGGATTGTGTGAGCCTGTGGTCTAGTAGCCGGCACGGTAACTCAGCGTGTTCGGTCACAGGGTTAGATACCCTCTGTAATAAAAAAATTGAGTTAATGGATCAACGACGAACTGAAACGGGTGTCTTGCCGGTCACAGGGTTAGATACCCTCTGTAATAAAAAAATTGAGTTAATGGATCAACGACGAACTGAAAGGGGTGTCTTGCGACGTCCGCACCGAGCAGATTCAACGAACAAAAACGAGACAAAAAACAAAAAAAAAGAAGTGGTAATCTTCGTGTGCATTCTAAACTTATGGTCGCCTGTTCGCGTCCAACTGTTTTCTTTTCTTTTCTTTAACCACATTTCGGTCTAAAGTTATGAGTCTGATTGAGCATCGAAGATAATTCGCTTAACATTCTACCCAGCAGCAATAACAAGTATTCCAGAAACAACTCCGCAGGACAGCTCGTGGCTGCGTCGCGATCATAACAGCTTACGTTCAAGCGTTTCCTCGCGCTGCAGCGGCTACCGGCCACCGGCCAGACGCCACCCGCCGCCTGAAATCCGGCGCCGCCCATGTGAACGCGGCGCCACGCTGTCAGTGTATGTATCAACTGTCATTTTCGAATTTGAAGTTCTACTTATCATCTTGCAGTTAAGCATTGGATTTTGCATACTTGAAAATCATGAACTACAGTTAAGCATTGTAAAATTGAGTCGCAAGTGGAAAAAGGTGTAACACCTGCAACACAACGTTTACTTTTGGTATAACAGAGGGGTGAATGCAGAGGAGGCAGCTAGAAAGATTTGAATTGTGTTTGGAGCGAGTGCTTTTGGGAAAAATATGCCAGAAAAAGATATTCGTGTTTCAACAAAGATCGTTCTGCCATGAATGATTTTCCACATTAAGGAAGTTTCGCCTACTGATATATGTGATAGATTACCATTTTACCATCATGCGACATTTGCAACCAACAGGCAAAGTTCAGAAGTCTGGTGTAGGAGTACTGCATGCTCTAATTCGAAACAACAAAAATCAGCGGAGTGACTATTATTGAACGTCATCAGGTAACTCATCGAGCATTCCTATGCAGTACTATTACTGGTGACGCGTTATGATGCCTTTATCGTTAACTTCCTAAGAAGAAATGAAAGGCTGAGCCCCACCGAAAGTCGTAAACTCGAGGAAAGAGTAGTGTGAACATAATATTTTACATCTGATAAATCCAAAAGTGTGTTTTGGGCTACGAATTCTGCCCACAGGGTGTGTGCAACACAGCTGGAATTTGTTGCCAACAACTAAGACACCTTTTGGTCGCAGTGTAAGGAAATCGAGCAACAAAACTACATCACCTGTGCTACTGCATGACAACGCACTATGTTGCTTTGAGAAACAAAACTATCCAGGAGATTGATAGGAAAGTCGTCTCTCAGGCAATTGTATTGATAGGGAAGACCTCTCTCACTCAAGCACTTGTCCCTCTCGTCATATATTTGTAAAATTTTACCTTTCCCGCTCTTGATCGATCAACCGTCAAGGCAATTCATTTCTAGACGAAAATGCTCTTAAAACTACTCTGGTTTAATGACATCGTTAGAACCAGTAGGTTTCAACAGGCGTAGAATTTGTAAACAACTTTAGCATTGTCAGATCGCTTTAGATATCGTGAAAGAAAATTCTGCTGATGATTAATTTCTCTTCGATAATTACCGTTGCGTTTAGTAAACTAATGGAAAATTCAATTAAAATATTCTACTAATATAAATTAAATTCAGCTTACTACAGAAACATCACGACGGCAGTCTATCTTAATAAAGCATTAAGTGTCTGTGAGACGATTGAGCCTATTTTAACACGAATTATAGTATATTACCGACTTTTGACTTCGAAAAGATCTGTATTTATTTCATTTCCTGTTCCATTCGTAAGTATTATGAAAATGTGACATTTCATAGATAAAATAATGTATTCACAACAACAAAAAATACGTCGGCAGAAAGCAAAAGTGGCATTATGAATTTGGAAGTACCGTAAGGTTTTCGCTCTGACACTAAGGGTTACTGAAAGTAGCAAGACGAATTTTGCTCGAGCGTTGTCTTACGATTTCCTTATTGAGTTTTTATCTGCCTGCTTGTAGCTGTGCAACAAAAGAATTAAAAATCTGGATTTCAGCGAGTCTCGAAAGGCGAACGAAAGCAGCTTGCACCTGGTAGCTAAGCATGTTACCTGGGAACTGGTTTTTTCCTAGAGTGGGAAGACATCCTTTTGTGGTTGAATTGTTGGCAAATGTCAGTCAGACGCGTGCCTTTGGTCTAAGCGTTTCGGTGTGTTGAATTTGTACGAATGATTTTTCTACAGGCTTTTTCTGTCCCAAATAGAGAGTTGAAGTATCCGATTAGTATTTTCACGTCATCTTGGTGAATGCTACGGTCACAGGTTCGAATCCAGCCTCGGGCATGGATGTGTGCGATGTTCTTACGTTAGTTAGGTTTAAGTAGTTCTAAGTTCTAGGGGACTGATGACCTCCGCTGTTAAGTCCCATAGTGCTCAGAGCCATTTGAACCTTTTGATTGTTGATGGGTGTAATTTCTTTGACAGAGTTGATGATACATCTGTGTTCCAGAAATGCAATGCCGAAGATTGGTACGCCTTTCGCTACCTTTTGTTGTATTTTACCCTTGAAGATGCAATGGTTTCCCTAATGCAAGATTTCATTGTCAGTTAGTCGTGGTTCTTGAAGAGCAAGGATGAGAATTTTTTGCCGGTCGATTTCTTTTGTGGGATTATTTAGTTTTCGTGTTTGGATCAATGTATTGATGTTTACTTTTAAATGCATGTTAATTGCTTGTAGGGAAATTGACCAAAGATCTTCGATATTCCCTGCCGTGCTAACCTGGACTCCCCAGAATCCGAAAATCCAACTGCCGCCTGTCGACAGCTGGTTTGTGTACCACCTGGAGTAAAGTTGACTTTGCTTGCATAGGTCATGTTTGCTTGTGTTTCATTGGTTTTGCTTGGGTGATACCAGGACCGGACAGGACCAGAGGGTGTTGAAGCCTTTGAAAGCAAATATTTTCAGCCAAGCTCATTGAGCTAACAGACGGTGATCAGAGTAGCGGTGATTTTCACTCAGACGTGTCTGGATTTTGGTTCAATGGATTGAGTAGCCGTTCAGCATAGTGTTAGTATTTGGTTCACCCCTAGTATTTGATTTCCTCGGTACCACCCATATGGGGGAGGGTTTCCCCTATCCACCACACGCGATTATTATTTTTACTAGTATTATTATTATTGTCATTATGTCATCAGCAAATCCGATATGGTGTATCTTCCCACCACTGAAATAGATGTGTATTGTTCGATTCAGCATTTCCATCACATAAATGTGGTTTATAATTACGTTACATTGCTGCTAGTAGACATATTTCTTACTTTTTCTTAGACAGTTGCTACCTGTTACTCCATCATAGGAATTTATGTGCGCAGCATTGTTGCAATACAGACGTTCAAATTAACCGATTTCTGTAATTCCATTTCGATACCAGATCGGTCTAATCGGATTCAGCCAGGCAGTCTTAATGTGGATATCTGACTGCGACTCTCATCATGTGACAGACTGGGTAAACCACATTCTTAATCGGACTGTTGAATATAGATCACTTATACATGACAGGGCCTGAATTCTTAAACACTGTGGAAAATAATAATCCAATGTGCTTATTACAAATACGTTATTTAAATATAAATACATGAACTAACGAGATAACAGTTTATTTACAGGAGCGGAGCACCATCCATCATAGCAGAGCAGTGCGAGATTGGTTTCAGGGCAAGAGAGGATAAAGCTGTTGCCGTTTGTTCCACGATCACCAAACATCAACCAGATAGAGAATATGTGGGCAGAGGTAACAAGGCCATTGCCACGTGGATCTACTAAAGGTTGGTTGGTTTGTGGGATTAAAGGGACCAGTATCTACAAAAGCAAGCGACCTTTGGACATATATAGAAAACATATGTCGGGAAGTAAACCATCACGCTACACTGTCTACGACTTAATGAAATCAATTCCCCTACGCATTCGAGAAATCTTAAGTAATGATCGTGGGTGGGTTGGTTACTAAAAGCATAAAAAGATGTTCAAATATGTGTAAAGTCTTATGGGACTTAACTGCTAAGGTCATCAGTACCTAAGCTTACACACTACTTAACCTAAATTATCCCAAGGACCAACACACACACTCATGCCCGAGGGAGGACTCGAACCTCCGCCGGGATCAGCCACGCAGCCCATGACTGCAGCGCGCCAGACCGCTCGGCTAATCCCGCGCGGCTACTAGAAGTATACTCGTCCACAAAACCCATGTGGACAATTATCTGATAATCGGTCAAGCTTTGTTAGTCTCAGCTTTTAGCATACAAATCCATTTACTTTCAGTCTCCTCCTTACAATTATTGCAATGCAAGGTAATTGAAAAAACTCATCCACTCGACGCCAACTGGGCAACTGACGGGTGCATGTGTTGTTCAACAAACCGTAGTTGTCACCCTCACTGGAATCAATGACTGTGTGTGTGTGTGTGTGTGTGTGTGTGTGTGTGTGTGTATTCGTGTGCATGCACAATCTGAATCAATACTATTAACATTAGAGAGACAACCAACAATAAATATTGCATCAAATACGACTGTAAAGTATTTTAATGCTATGGGAAGTTACAGACTGAATTTTCACCCAACCCACGTCCTGCATATTACGTTAAGTAAGATGTATTAACTCCATAGTATCGTTAGCAGAGACAGTGCGCTCTTGTTGTCGAGGCTCGCGACAAGCGCAGCGATCAGCAGCGCCCAATGCCGCCGCGATTTGTTTATGTTGGCTGATTGTGGACACTGCAGCAGACGCTTCGCCATAAACAGAAAGAAATCACCTTGGCTCTGACTGCAGTGAGCGGATATCAGTGCCTGCGTGTTCTTATAGTAACCAACGTGGGACTTTACTCACCGATGCCATGGAGCAATTGCAACGGGTATCATGTCATTAGTCATCAGAATATTAACCAGTGATGAAATGTCCAATCTATTTGAATCCCAAGAAAATAGGAACCTTCTCACAAAGGAATGTGAGGTGATATCAAAATTTATCGAACATACAAAAATTAACTGCAGGGCTTTCATGTATGCAGTAGTAGCACACAAGGAAATATTATGTCTTGGAAGCGCATATTTCATTTCCTCTTACAATTAACGACCTTGTTTTAGTATGAAGTGGGAAAATAATCACGAAAATCTTAAGTTCCTGAGAAGCATATAAGTTATTTCCTCTTCTCACATCATAACTTTTGTTTTAGTATGAGGTAAAAAAATAAACAGTTTAGGGTTCTGAAACATAATATGACACCAGATTCTTATCGTAGGAGCTATCGGAAACGCAAAAAGCAGGGAGCTATCCATTCTTTTGTCCAAAAGTCTGTTTCTTTCATGCGTTACTCACGCTAGGAGATTCTTATTTAAGGACCTGTGGGCATCAAGTTCTTCAGCAGAACACGCCTTATGTTATTGTACTAATTACGGCATGGAAAAAATTCAACAAAGACGAGTTCCCCTAGAGCAGTGAGGATATTTGCACATGTCTGTATTCAGCAATGACTGCCAGCTGCCACAGAATCCTTGCGGCAGGCAACACAACTGTGCGTGCACTTCAGACTTCATTCAGTAAGACGCCAGGTGATGGATGGAAACGTCAAATTAACGTTTCTTTCCGAGTCGTATTCAATACAGAATGAGGTGTTATTAAGGTAGTTGAACGTTCTAGCAATTACACTTCTATAATTCCCATATGAGTATTCCGACAGCCAAAAGAACCCGTTAGTGTGAAACCATTTGGAACTGCATTAACACCAAAGTGCAAGAACTTGAGACAATACATTGACTATTCTCTTCGCTAGGTGACCTATTATTGATATTTAGGATTCTCTCCGTCCTAGGCGTAATGGAAGTGGAACTTCAGAGGCGCTTTCCGCTATTCTTGACAAACATGAGAAACTTGCAATCACTGCGAGTTACAACTGCGTGATGATAATGGTTCAGGTTGTCAGTAGTTGTGGTGGCGTTATGCTGTAAAACTGCTTACAGCAACGTTAATGGTGGCGCACATAATTTAGCGCTGACTACCGACTTAACTAAAGATAGTGTGGTGGCGTTGTCGCTTGTCTTTATTTAGCCTCAGCTTCAGTAATCCGATTTAACGAACATAGTACTACTTTCGCGGGCTTCTAATGATACAGTATGACTACAGAGATCATCGTGCGGGTATTACATTAATTCTGCAATGAAATGCTTAACAAATCTTACCCTCAGCTATGCAGCTGGAATGACTCATTACACAGGTACTCTATGTTGCATTTTGTTAAGTGCTCAGTTCGCTGCAATCCTGCTTCTACTGTTTGTAAATACTTGTATACTTCAAAAATGGTTCAAATGGCTGTGAGCGCTATGGGACTTAACGTATGAGGTCATCAGTCCGCTAGAAGTTAGAACTACTTAAACCTAACTAACCTAAGGACATCATACACATCCATGCCCGAGATTGGAGTCGAACCTGAGACAGTAGATGTCGCGCGGTTCCAGACTGTAGCGCGTAGAATCGGCGACTTTGCAGAGGCAAAACAGAGGACTTGGAATTAAAGACGTGCCTTTAAACTAATACATGCTACTTCTAGCGGAGTGATGACCTCACACGTTAAGTAACATAGCACTCAGATCCATTTGAACCATTTTTGAAATATACAAGTATTTACAAACAGTAGAAGCAGGATTGCAGCGAACTGAGCACTTAACCAAATGCAACATAGAGTACCTATGCAAGCAAAGTCAACTTTACTCCAGGTGGTACACAAACCGGCTGTCGACAGGCGGCAGTTGGATTTTCGGATTCTGGGGAGTCCAGGTTAGCACGGCAGAGATTATCGAAGATCTCTGGCCAATTTCCCTACAAGCAATTAACATGCATTTAAAAGTAAACATCAATACATTGATCCAAACACGAAAACTAAATAATCCCACAAAAGAAATCGACCGGCAAAAAATTCTCATCCTTGCTCTTCAAGAACCACGACTAACTGACAATGAAATCTTGCATTAGGGAAACCATTGCATCTTCAAGGGTAAAATACAACAAAAGGTAGCGAAAGGCGTACCAATCTTCGGCATTGCATTTCTGGAACACAGATGTATCATCAACTCTGTCAAAGAAATTACACCCATCAACAATCAAAAGGTTCAAATGGCTCTGAGCACTATGGGACTTAACAGCGGAGGTCATCAGTCCCCTAGAACTTAGAACTACTTAAACCTAACTAACGTAAGAACATCGCACACATCCATGCCCGAGGCTGGATTCGAACCTGTGACCGTAGCATTCACCAAGATGACGTGAAAATACTAATCGGATACTTCAACTCTCTATTTGGGACAGAAAAAGCCTGTAGAAAAATCATTCGTACAAATTCAACACACCGAAACGCTTAGACCAAAGGCACGCGTCTGACTGACATTTGCCAACAATTCAACCACAAAAGGATGTCTTCCCACTCTAGGAAAAAACCAGTTCCCAGGTAACATGCTTAGCTACCAGGTGCAAGCTGCTTTCGTTCGCCTTTCGAGACTCGCTGAAATCCAGATTTTTAATTCTTTTGTTGCACAGCTACAAGCAGGCAGATAAAAACTCAATAAGGAAATCGTAAGACAACGCTCGAGCAAAATTCGTCTTGCTACTTTCAGTAACCCTTAGTGTCAGAGCGAAAACCTTACGGTACTTCCAAATTCATAATGCCACTTTTGCTTTCTGCCGACGTATTTTTTGTTGTTGTGAATACATTATTTTATCTATGAAATGTCACATTTTCATAATACTTACGAATGGAACAGGAAATGAAATAAATACAGATCTTTTCGAAGTCAAAAGTCGGTAATATACTATAATTCGTGTTAAAATAGGCTCAATCGTCTCACAGACACTTAATGCTTTATTAAAATAGACTGCCGTCGTGATGTTTCTGTAGTAAGCTGAATTTAATTTATATTAGTAGAATATTTTAATTGAATTTTCCATTAGTTTACTAAACGCAACGGTAATTATCGAAGAGAAATTAATCATCAGCAGAATTTTCTTTCACGATATCTAAAGCGATCTGACAATGCTAAAGTTGTTTACAAATTCTACGCCTGTTGAAACCTACTGGTTCTAACAATGTCATTAAACCAGAGTAGTTTTAAGAGCATTTTCGTCTAGAAATGAATTGCCTTGACGGTTGATCGATCAAGAGCGGGAAAGGTAAAATTTTACAAATATATGACGAGAGGGACAAGTGCTTGAGTGAGAGAGGTCTTCCCTATCAATACAATTGCCTGAGAGACGACTTTCCTATCAATCTCCTGGATAGTTTTGTTTCTCAAAGCAACATAGTGCGTTGTCATGCAGTAGCACAGGTGATGTAGTTTTGTTGCTCGATTTCCTTACACTGCGACCAAAAGGTGTCTTAGTTGTTGGCAACAAATTCCAGCTGTGTTGCACACACCCTGTGGGCAGAATTCGTAGCCCAAAACACACTTTTGGATTTATCAGATGTAAAATATTATGTTCACACTACTCTTTCCTCGAGTTTACGACTTTCGGTGGGGCTCAGCCTTTCATTTCTTCTTAGGAAGTTAACGATAAAGGCATCATAACGCGTCACCAGTAATAGTACTGCATATGAATGCTCGATGAGTTACCTGATGACGTTCAATAATAGTCACTCCGCTGATTTTTGTTGTTTCGAATTAGAGCATGCAGTACTCCTACACCAGACTTCTGAACTTTGCCTGTTGGTTGCAAATGTCGCATGATGGTAAAATGGTAATCTATCACATATATCAGTAGGCGAAACTTCCTTAATGTGGAAAATCATTCATGGCAGAACGATCTTTGTTGAAACACGAATATCTTTTTCTGGCATATTTTTCCCAAAAGCACTCGCTCCAAACACAATTCAAATCTTTCTAGCTGCCTCCTCTGCATTCACCCCTCTGTTATACCAAAAGTAAACGTTGTGTTGCAGGTGTTACACCTTTTTCCACTTGCGACTCAATTTTACAATGCTTAACTGTAGTTCATGATTTTCAAGTATGCAAAATCCAATGCTTAACTGCAAGATGATAAGTAGAACTTCAAATTCGAAAATGACAGTTGATACATACACTGACAGCGTGGCGCCGCGTTCACATGGGCGGCGCCGGATTTCAGGCGGCGGGTGGCGTCTGGCCGGTGGCCGGTAGCCGCTGCAGCGCGAGGAAACGCTTGAACGTAAGCTGTTATGATCGCGACGCAGCCACGAGCTGTCCTGCGGAGTTGTTTCTGGAATACTTGTTATTGCTCTGGGTAGAATGTTAAGCGAATTAATTTCGTCAATCAGACTCATAACTTTAGACCGAAATGTGGTTAAAAAAAAGAAAAGAAAACAATTGGACGCGAACAGGCGACCATAAGTTTAGAATGCACGAAGACTACCACTTCTTTTTTTTTGTCTCGTTTTTGTTCGTTGAATCTGCTCGGTGCGGACGTCGCAAGACACCCGTTTCAGTTCGTCGTTGATCCATTAACTCAATTTTTTTATTACAGAGGGTATCTAACCCTGTGACCGAACACGCTGAGTTACCGTGCCGGCTACTAGACCACAGGCTCACACAATCCGAGATCATCTCGGAAGTGGACAACACTTCCTCCTAACACTTCCGCATATAACAGTGTTGCCAGATTGTGCAGATGGCCGGGGTGGTCAGTTTTATTGGCCACGTTAAGTGAATGACTAGGACTTCGTCTCTGTGTCGGCCGGCCGGCGGGCAGTTTTTATGTCTAAGACCGTACACTTGAGATATTTCGTTTCCCATGAAATGGTGGCAGACGATGCTGTGGCGTCTTCGAATCACGAGCTTTGTCAGTGCAAGATATCTCAGCACAGTTGAGCGAACGTTTTCTTCCTGATGCCCGTCTAATGGACAATGGCAATACTGTAGAATACTTTTGACAACAATGTGACCATCGATTTAGCTTCGTGAGTGGTTCATAATTATGTTAGTAAATTCACTCGATATTTTTATGTCCTTTAAATTACATTTGCTGCATGATTCGCATTGAAGACGTAGGGAATGTATGTTATTTGGTCCAGGAAACACGTTCCAACAGAAATTGATGCTTATATTGACATTTATGTTTCGAATTAGTCGTCTTATCCATCACATGGATAACGAGGATGCTCCGTTTTGCTACAGTTGTTTCATAGCTAATAAGGGAACCTCCCCATCGCACCCTCCTCAGATTTATTTATAAGTTGGCACAGTGGATAGGCCTTAAGAAAACTGAACACAGATCAATCGCGAAAACAGGAAGAAGTTGTGTTGAACTATGAAAAAAATAAGCAAAATATACAAACTGAGTAGTCCATGCACAAGATAAGCAACATCAAGGAGGGTGTGAGCTCGGGGGCGCCGTGGTCGCCTGGTTAGCGTGAGCAGCTGCCGAACTAGAGGTCATTGTTTCAAATCTTCCCTCGAGTGAGTCGTTAAATTTTTTATTTTCAGTCAATCATCACCACACGTACTGTTTATCAACAAATGTAGGAAATAATCATACAAATGTTTGACAATCGTTCGATCCCTTAAGGAACTTTCCGATGCCTTACAGTTCGGAAAATATTCATTGACATTGTTATTGAAGTCGCGAGCTATAGTTGCTGGATTCATATTGCCCACGGAATGCATCTCACGTATTTAATGCACTCTCGTCCAAAGTATCGAACAGTCAACTGCCAGCCAGGGAGCCTCGTTAGCAGGAATACTCTCTCTTCCGTGCGCTGTAGTTGACTGACGTCATGTGTTTCGATGTTTGTTTAGGTGTAGCGTCATCATACTCTAGCGCAGTTACCTCGCATAGAACGGACGGACAGATAATAATTGCCTGAAAATAAAAAATTAAGCTTTTCACTCGAGGGAAGACTTGAACTAAGGACCTCACGTTCCGCAGCTGCTCACGCTAACCACGGGATCACGGCGCTCCTGAGCTCACTTTATCCTTGTGTTGCCTGTCTTGCGCATGGACTAATCAGTTTGTATATTTTGCTTATTTTTTTCATAGTTCCACACAACTTCTTCCTGTTTTCTCGATTGATCTGTGTTCGGATTTTCAAGGCCTATCCACTGTGACAACTTATATCTAAATCTGAGGGGGGTGCGATGGGAATGTTCCCTTGTTAGTGGTATTGTGCGTTGGTGGCGTTGCCATTTTAGATACTGTGCGTTAGCACACAATAAATGCGTTGGATGCCTCTTGTGATCAGTTTACTTGAAAAACGTTTGTTGTCATCGTAATTTATTTAACTGCCTCTCCGACTTCCAATTTGACAATTTGTGGAAAAATTGTTTACCTAGTTTCAAACATTGTCTGACAGAAAACATAGGCATGAAGGAGTCAGTAAAAGCAATTTCTCGCTGTTATAGCAAACTTTTGAATCCACTGGATACTTGAATTCTCTATATTGATTCTGAGAGTTTTGTTATTTCTCTTGTTATTTACTGTCTCAATGTCATCCGTGAGAATAAAATTAAAGGCAGTTGGATTAGGTTCCTGATATATAAACTATGATTTAATATTCTGCGCTGCTAAATAAATTTTGAAGGTTATATTCTTTACGTAAAATAGAGTAATGGTTTCAGTCCTAGGATTGACGATAAACTTCAGAAATACAATTACAGAATAGTGGCATATCAATTATGGCTCCTCACCATCAACAATAGTTGTTACCCGTAGTTTCGTATTTGCTATTTTACCGTCGTTACCCTTTAGAGACCAACCTGATCTTTCCACAATGGCATTTTTGACTTGCTTCTTAATATGTCCTATAACTACAGATTTGTTGAAAATATTAACTGTTAAATACGCTATTCCACAAATTAAAAACTTCCAGTTATTCTTCATATCTTGAAACTTACTACCGTTGACTTTCACCGAAGAAAAGATACATAATAATAAAATGAAATCAAAGATTACAATGTCAAAGCATAGTGTGAATGGTTAAAATGAAATGAACTAAAAATCATCTTCTTGTCTAAAACACGTTACTCTTCCAGAGAACTTCGGCACCTCTCAAAATTTTTTACACCTCTGATGTTTAGCCACATGTGGACAAATAGTGGGGCTCATGATGCAGCACTGTTTAGCCGTCACAAAATAAAGCCTCAAAAATCGGTGAATAAAAGTATTCTTCTACTGTTGCTCCGAATCGCATATACCGAGCGCCCTCTGCTGCGACAACGACTCAAAGTCTATTGGGTATTTGATTTTTCTCTGCTTTTTCGGGCCTCCTTACCTCTCCTTCTAGCCCAACCTTTGTTCTCCAATTACACCTTCATCGGCGAGCTTCTCCTCAATATTTTTCATTTGTGCTGAATTGTTTTGTACCCTTCTTGCATATACACGTGTGTCATGTATTTTTTAGAGACTGCATGAATATATAAGGTGAGTATTTCTTCTCTTATCAAATTAAATATTACATATCTTGCTGTGAATTAATTTGTTTGTCCACATTCCACTTACTGCGTTTCCTTGAAATTATATAAAATACACGTCTGAAAAAAAAACTTGAAACAGCTGTTGCAGCTGATTGGTGAAGAGCTGAAAAAAAAAAAAAAAACACCTCTGCTGATGCTGCTTAGTATCGCGTATAGCCTCCTTCGGCTTCCACAACAGCTCGAAGTCTGTCGGGCATTGAGCCCACAACTCCAGCCACATATCTAGTATATTCAAGTAACTCATTCCAAGCGTCATGAATCACATCAGAAAGCTGTCGGCGAGTCGATGGTGACTGCCCCTTTTCTCGTATTACTCTGACCATTTCTGCCCAAATATTCTCAATGGGATTCATGTCAGCTCCTTTAGGTGGCCATTCCATTACAGCAATATTACTATGGTCGTCGAACGACCTCTTAACCACAAGTGCCATATGAATAGGCGAGCGATCTTGTTGGAACATGATCTGATCATCGCCAAATCTTGCTGTCACAGAAGGCAACATCACGTTCTCCAGAATTGATATGTAATTGCGCGCATCGAATCTTCCTTCCACTTCCCACAGGAGCCCACACCCTTCGGCCGATATCCATGCCCATACCGTTACCGACTCCCTGCCACTCCTTCGGCAACTGTAAATATATTTTCGATTATACCTAGCACCTTTAGGCCGGTAAACAAGTACTTTTCCGGTTGATGCCATAGAGAAAACTTATTCGTCCGTGAAAATCACTCGCCTCCAAAATTGGAGAGGTTTGTAGACATTTTCAGCAGCAAAAGAAAGGCGAGCTCCTCTGTGGGAAACAGTCAATGTCTCTTTCACAGCAGCGCTTCTTGCCCTCAGTCCACCTTCCCTTAGACGACGAGTGACGGTCTTACTGCTAACATTGAGACCCAAAGTTTGCTGAATTTGTCGTGCGTTGACAAATGGGTGGTTCTCACTGAAACGGCGTATCTGCACATCCTGAGCTGCTGTTGTTTTGCGGCGACGGCCATGAGGCCTCCCATTCAGGTTACCACTCTCTTCCTTTCGTCTGATCCACTTGGCTACTTGTGAAGACCCACAGTTCTTGCTATACAGCCATTTGAAGAGCCCTCTGCATGGAGTGCTATTATAGCGCCCTTGTCTGCCTCAGCCAGATGGGCCATTTAGCGTTGACTGAATGATTCGTCGCGTTTAATATCTGCTGCGGAAACGGCGCTAGCAGGAAACAGACTGCCTCCTCCACGATGGCAGCCACAACGCAGTGGCCAAGTATGTATAACACGGAAATCGATGGCATAAACGAGACATCGCAAGCCCCTACCCGTGTCATTACATAGTGGAGCAACTTAGAATCTGTAATTTTTCTCAGAAGGGACTGGTCCACTCTTGTCATGTCTTATCCTGATAAATATTACATGAAATGAAATGTTTACGTTTTGCATATCCAGCAGGCCTAACGCAAGAAACATTTCTGAAATATCTTAGGCAACCTGAAGGACACTTCGTGAATTTTAGCTGTAGAAGATTGCCTTATAAGAAGGAAAACGTGTTTATCCCCACTCGCCGTGTTTCCAAGTGGCGCAGTTTACTCTGAGGCATACATAATTCTCGCCGGGCGTAAGAAGCGACTCGACTAACGAGGGGAACTCTCCAGGTGTCATAGGCTGATTGTCCGGAAACTTTGCTCAGTGAAGGAGAGGACAAAATAAGAGAACATGTGTTTCGACTTATCTGCAGACACTCGACCGTTTCCGAGAAAACGACGGTCAAAGTTATCAACGCGCTGTTGCTGTAGTGTAGATACCTTCTGCAGCCGAGAACGCAATTGAAGCGGTGGCTCAGTTGCTACCGTCGTTCCTGCTTAACTTTGATTCCCGTGTTCGAGACTATATTGGGTATTTTTATTATTATTTTTTCCTGCCTCTCTATCAGAATTATCTATGAATGTTTTTTTTCTAATTTATGTTGAAATAATGTTGTCATTATTCGCCAATTAACTTTATGTGTAATTAATGAATTTAAAAAATAATAAACGAATGAGACAAGCTGATCTAAAATCATCTGGTCTGCCTCATGTATTGTTATATCCAAATGGTTTATAAATGTTAATCTCCATTCAGATCCGATGATGGCATACGTTGAAACCGGTTATCCAGTAAACAGTATTTAAGCGATCTTGGCTTCTGAATTATTTCTACAACAGAGTGATCGCACTAAGTGTTCCCTTTTTAACTTATTTCTGTACACAGTAAATTAACTGACGAATAACGACAACATTGTTTCAACATAAATTGGAATAGACATTCGTAGATAATTCAGAGAGTGAGAGGGGGGGAGGGGGGGGGATGGAAAAACCGGGTTTCAAACTCGCAGCGCAAAGTTCCGAAGTCGCTATGGTAGCCGCAGAGCCACGGCTTCAGTTGAATCCTTACCCGCTAAGAGGTATCTACACTGTAGCAACAGCGCATTGAAAACTTTGACCGTCGTTTTCTCAGAAGCGGTAGAGTGTAAGCAGATAAGCCGAGACACGTGTTCGCTTATTTTGTCCCCTCTTTCACTGAGCGACGTTTCAGCAAGATCGGGGTATGACACTTGGCGTGTCCCCTCGTAAGTGGCGTGCGTTGGGATTCAGTAGACAGAATGTGTTCACTTTCCTCGACTACTCATTGACATGTTGGGAAACTTTCTTTCTTGCAGTGGCACATTGCATTATGAGGGCTGGTTTTCCTGATAACGATCTACTAACGGATTTTGCTCCTAATTTACGTTACTGTGTAGTAGATCTACTGCAACTACTTAAACCGGAAATGTTTATTTTTTTGGATACTCCGCTTCTTAGTTGCTACATTTCGCTATAATATTTTCCTTTGTTTCAAAACGGCAAGTAAAGATGACCACTGCAACTTGGTAACATCAGTAACAATTTAATACTTTGAAACAGTTATATGTGGTGTACGAAGAGTGTATTCTGTTGAATGAGGAATACATTAAACACGAAAGCTGCGTCCAATAACAATAATTAACTTTCGGTTACATGACAAAACACAAGTCGAAGCACTGTCAGTTCATCTCAGTACCCAGTAAAACTTAAACTGGAACGATAGAAAACATACTTTTGTGGGGAAGGCAAACGAATGACTGCGTTTTATTGGCCGCACACTAAGAATACGCAACATGCCAACTGAAAACACTGCCTACACTACGTTTGTCCGTCCACTGCTATAATATCCTTGACAGACGTGATTGACTGTGCACGCAAAAACGTCCAAGGAACGGTAGCACGATTTGTAATTTCACGAAATAGGGGAGAGAGGGTCCCAGATTTAATAATCGAGTTGGGGTAACATTCATGAAAACAAAAGCGGTTTTCGTTGCCACGAGATCTTTATACGAAATTTCAATCACCAACATCTGTTCTGAATGCCAAAACATTATTTCCTCGGGACCTTACGCAGGAAGAAACCATAGTAATAATGTAATTCAAGGCTCACAAGAAAAGATTTAAGTGGTCCTTTTTCCCGCACACTGTTAATGAGTGGGACGGTAAAGAAATAGTCCGAACCTTCTGCCAAGCACGGCCGTGCGCTTGTAGACGCTACAGTCTGGACCCGAGCGACCGCTACGGTCACAGGTTCGAATCCTGCCTCGGGCATGGATGTGTGTGATGTTCTGAGGTTAGTTAGGTTTAATTAGTTCTAAGTTCTAGGCGACTGATGACTTCAGAAGTTAAGTCGCATAGTGCTCAGAGCCATTTTTGAACCAACCACGTAAGTCTGTATTGCAAAGAAGTCCTGTTGATGTAGTCATGTAGATGTAACAACGAAATTATGTTATCTCATTCTGGAAACGAAATTATGTTGTAATTGCGACATGTGACTTTCATTTGATTTAAACATCGAAGTTGTTTGCTGTTTATTTACTTTTTGTTCATTAGTTTCAGCCATATACGAACACCTAGGCGCGTTAAATTGATATTGAAATAAAGTGTCATGCATGGACCACTAACAATAAATTCTTGCCTATTTGTTATGGTACTGCAGTATCTGCCAGCGTCTTCAGAAGTGGATATCGCATACGACGTTCCTAGGGTGTTTATAAATGGATGTTGCAGACGACTTAGAACAAAGTTTGAATGTAGCTTCGTAAATGTTCCGTGATCAAACGATCTGAGTTGCTGGCGAATACAGTTTATCCTCACTAGACAGTATATATTATCATTACACATGAGATGAATAGGGTTTCGCCGGGTGCGGTGGCCGAGCGGTTCCAGGCGCTTCGGTCACGAACCGCGCGGCTGCTTCAGTCGCAGGTTGGAATCCTACCTCGGGCATAGATGTCTGTGATGTCCTTAGGCTAGCTAGGTTCAAATAGTTCTAGGTCTAGGGGCTGATGATATAAGCAGTTTGGTTGCATAGTTCTTGAAGCCATTTTTTAACCTTTCGCGTAAATCTTCTTTACATAAACGGCCGTATCTTTAGATTGCGTTGACATAGAAGCTCACTTTTTTACACCACCAAGGGACCGGGTACCGCAAGAAGTGCGATACATTTCCGCTTATTATGTCTACCCGTTCTGGAGGTAAACGGGTTTTAAGGGTTGGGTAGACCGATAGACGGTCAAGAAAGTGAGACTAGTAGGGTTCCGTTTTTATCGGTTTAGGTGACGAAACCCTAACAACGAAAACAGCTACGACAGCTACTGAAGATGAAGGCCGCATAAATAACACCCCCTACTCTTTATCCGAAATGTGCTAGTTGCAGTCGATACATCAGCATATTAATCGTAGCTACGCTTTCGATCCAAATCACGTTTACAGGAATGCAAATAGAATCCATTTGCCTATACATGTGGTAATTCACATCCCAGTATTAATGCCACCGCGTTTTAGAAGTGCGAACATTCCCATTGCTAGCTAGCTTAAGAAACACTTCGGCTAATGAACGTTTTCTGGCTGTGGCGAGTCTAGTGGAGAATTCGAAACAGTGTATAATACCGTTGGCAGCTATGTAGCCGTTTATTTCCTGGGGTGGTGTAGAATTATCCTACTAAATTTACTCTCTCATAACATTGCTAAATTTGCACAGTTTCATGGTAGGTCAGCAACAGTAATCCAGTATGACTGGTCTGAACGTTGACACAGACCGTTTCGCGGCCGAATGCGGTAAATATTTTGCTAATTCGTAACGATCTGGGGTTCTTTGTCGTACTAAAACAGTTATGTTATCTCGATAAGTTGAAATGCATTTTTTTTGGTACAGTTCATACCAATTAGCGTTTCTTCTTTCAGTTCTGTCTTATATTTACGTGTTGTATTTAACACACTAATCAGCATTAATATACTTACAAATGATTGAAAACAGCCTAAAAAAGTTCAGATAGTTTGTCAGTTTCACGCCTGTGCATAGTATGTTGGTAGCACTTCGTCGCCTTGCCTGTTATGCTGTGTAGAAGACTTTAAAGCCGTGCGGATCAGCATAATGAAAAGGCGAGGGGTCTCGCTCGTTTTGTCCACGACTGTACCTACCAGTTACGTGCAACCGGTTGGCTGGATAATCGTGTGTTGTAATAAAATATTCCTGAGTTTCAAGCCACGAGCTTCCGGCAGTGATTTCCTCTGCCATTGTCAAGTGATTGGCAGTCATGTTAATGCCGCCGCCGTGCTTTTACAGTCGTACCACCGCAAGTGACGTCACTGTTGCCTAGTCCCGCACCATATAGGGCAATGTCTTGGTGGCTCGACCACCGCGCCCGATTCGACTCACAATCCAGCTGCCAACTGGCAAGGGCAATGCTGACGTCCTAATAGAACGAGCCGACTGTGACGCGAAAATCCGGCGGACGCTGGAGGAAGATATGTACCAAAAACACTCCGAATTATTGAGGAAGATTTCGGAACTTCTCAAACGGTTGTCACTGGACGAGTGTGTTATCAATAACTTCCTTCGTCAGGTAAGAAGGCCACCCACGTCCTACAGTTTGCCAAAGGTGCATAAGATGCGTACACATTTAAGGCCTACTGCGACCATCATCGGATAGCCGAACTATAGACTCGCAAAGCATTTGTCCAGCCTGCTCTCGACGTACGTTGGACATTATGCGCACGACATAAAGAGTACAGTGGACTTCACCAATCAAATGAAATATCAGATCCTTAGTGACGGGGATATTATCGTCAGTTTTGATGTGTGCCCATCACAGACTCTATACACTCGCTGTCCCTGCTCTTTGACGACACCATCGTGGATTTATTTAAAAATGACCTGATATCATCGTACTTTTACACAGTGGAGAATATTGGGGCTTGTAGCCATCCTCTTCACGGAGCATTCTGAGGATATCGCCTTGGACACGGCTACTGCAACGCCTAGTCGTGTTTATTGCTACGTCGAGTGTATCTTCGTCATATGGCCCCATGAAGATGAAAAGCTGGAAGAATTCTTGGTACACATCAACGGCATCCGCGACCACATACAGGTCTCGATGGAAGTAGAGGAGGACGGTTCCATCCCGTTCTTGGACGTCCTTGTCCGCCATAAACCCAATGGGTGTCTCGGACACAACATTCACCCCCCAAGCCCACCCACACCGATCGGTAACTGCACGCCACCAGCGACCACCACCCAGCTCACAAACAGTCTTTTCAGTTTACCTTGGTAGTTCGAGCTGAAACAGTCACAGATGCCGAAAACTTGCCGAGAGAATTGAGCCACTTACGTAAAGTTTTCGAGGCAAACGGTTAGAACAACCCCGAGAAATTTCGAAAACAGAGTCTTTTTAGCCGCGAAAACAGGCTTCCGAAGAAGACACGAGAAAAATTGCGTTTTTACAGTTTTGTGGTTCAGTGACTGGGAAGATTAGCCGACTCCTGAGGAAACATAAAATCGACACACTCTTCGGACCCGCAGCAAAGATCCGGCAATTAATGAAGCCTTTGAAAGACGATGTAGGATTCAGAACATTTGGAATATACAAAATACCGCTTGACCGTGGGCAGTTTTATGTCAGTCAGACTGTTTGCGCTATTCAACAGCACCGCATGGAACATTGAAAGTGTTTCCACCTATGCTATCGCTATAAATCAGTTGTAGCGGTGCATATACTAGAAAACAGACACCAAATTACCTTGGACGACACATCTGTTACTAAATGGACCAGCAGCTTCTGGGATAGCGTAATAAATGAAGCAATAGAGCTCAATAAATTGGACAACGCCCTCAGTAAAGACTGTTTACTGCAGCTGAGTACGGCCTGGGATGGTGTGATTGGAGAGTAAAGGACATTGCCATATATGATGCGGGACTGGGCACGACACATCACTGGTGGCTGAACGGCTCTATCAACATGGCAGCGGCATTCAGTCGACAGTCAGCCTCTTGAAAATGGCGGACAAGGTCTCTGCCGAAAGCTTGTAACCTCCCCCTTCCTAATCGGCCTACTGGACTGTAATATAACTGACCGTGATCGAATATGCCAAACGAAAATTTACAGTGAATAAGGCTAGCGTTACCGAAGGAAAATAACGCCGTTAGTTGGATTAAAGTATACAACAGACTCTCCTGGAGGAAGAATCTATTCTAAACTTAATCTGAATTTAGATGATAATTTGGAAGTGGGTGGGATATTGCGCAATCACTCACGAACCCCACAAGGGGGAAAAAGGGTGCCACGTAATATTTACTACAAAGTCACTGCTAACACAAAGAAAACACAGATTAGCTAAAAAATTGATAATTACACGGTCACCAGCCAGCTAGGGCAATGAATCTCCAGAATCTTGAGAAAGGTAATGGCAAAGAAATTTAAGCAAAGAATCACTGGCCTAGTAACAGAAGGTTGTCACACTTTTCCACAACACAACAGTTCACGAGAAAATAAATGAATCAGGAAGCACTGAGTTTGAGTAACTTATTCCGAAACACTAAAATTTGAAAGTAGCGTTAAATGAAATTACTGGTTGAACAGATGACTGATTTAACTTAAACTTTGTTATGTAAAAAACAATACTTACAGTAACCTCAGTGTAACGTAATGCAAAATGTAGAAAAAGGCAAGAAATTTACTTCTGATTATTGAAAGAGTGAACTGAATTTAAGCAAATGAGCAATTGATTTTACTTTTAAAATAACAACAATAAAGTACATACCAAGCCAGCAGAAGTCACTCCCTAAGCTAAACACAGAATAAATGAAATTGCTCAATCTTAATTTGTGCTGTATCTTTAGTTACTAGTTTTGACAGTGAAATTTTACTTTGCTTTAAGTAGCCTCTGCTCGCAACAACACAGAGACTCTCCCTGCGGAAAGATAAACAATGGCACTTCCACCACCACTTCGTCGTTGCTATCGATACTTTTCAATAAAGTTCCCTTGGCTATTACCCAGCAATTTACAATATTTTCGTTATACTTACAATCAGTTGTATACAGTCCAAAATAAATATACTGGTACATCGATTACGTATTAAATATAGTTTATGTAATACAGCTTACGGCTTCAGAATCAAAAGGACAGCGCAAGTTACCTTTGAATATTAAACGGCGAAAATTTTGGACGGTGTTGAAGGTATTTTATCTGCATTCTCAGTGTTACAAGCTCGTTGGCAGTTAAACACTTGATACGGCTTGGAACCCGAGAAGACTTTATCAATGGATATCCCCGCGAGAGCATGCATTCGTACAAATCGGTTTTTACTTGTCCCGAGCCGAAACTCGCATTAAAAAAAAGACTCCGGTTTTTAGTGTCCTGTAGCCAATTAAAATTATACCGATTTATGACTGTCGGACGTCTTGTGCAAGAGATGTTCAATATGTTGGTTTTCTGCCACAAATCGAAATCGACAAACAATAAGTTCCAGAACGGATAGGACAGTCCCGGGGATCACGTTTAATTCAATTTCATTCGTAAATGGAGCACTCAACACAACATCTTTCAGTTAACCCCATAGCCAGAAGTGACACAGATTAAAGTCAGGTGATCTGGACGGCCAGGCTGTAACGAAAAGGCGGATGATAATTCTAGCATTTACTATGTGCCTCTGCAGCAGCCGCTGCACTGGCTGTGTAATATGCGGACGAGGACCATTTTCAATTAAAAAAAAAAGTTGCTTCCTATTCATCCACACTGTTGACGTGTTGGACTGACTGGCACAAGAGACCCTCATATCGTTCACCAGTGATGGTACAGGTAACAAGACCCAAGGAGTCATCTTCTGAAAACATATGGGCCTACGATTATCGATTCCTTCAAACCGCAGCACACAGTCGCCTTTGCAGAATGAAGTGGTGATGTGCGTGCTGATTTTTCGTTGCCTATATTCTGCGATTCCCCGTATTGACGTGTCCTTGAAGATGGAAATGGATGTCGTCAATCCACAGAATGTTCCATGGACTTTCATTGTCCACGTCCATGCGAGAAAGACATTCCAGGGCGAGCGTTTAACTTGCTGGCTGGTCAGCAGGAAGCGACTCCTGAACATGGGTGATTTTGTCTGGATATCAGTGCAGGATTTTTCACAGGATTTTATCCGCCGTCCTTGCACACATGACCAACTCTCGGCCAATTCCCCGTGCACAGCATATGCGCATACCGACCCCTCCTGCGATGCTATGGTCACATCTTCGTCAAACATCGGATCAACTGTGTTCCTCCCTACGCCACACTGCACTTCAAAAGAACCTCTCTTTTCATAATCTGTAATTGTTTTCTTCAGACCCTTATCACACATCGCCTTTTTTCATACCCTTGAGGTGCAGCACTTCCGCAGGGTTACTGGCGCACAGTCATCGCTCTTGTAAAAAATATTCACCAATAGCGCGCAATCCTTCATGGAGACAGAACAGACGTGTACTGGCCGTCTATTGGTGTGTCTGACGCATCTATTGGCCAAATTTTCGTTAGAATTTTTTTATTTTAATTTAATTTAATTTTATTCCCTTCTTTTTACAGGACGTTTCCAAGTGAGTTAATTATATGCTGTTCAAGTTTGACCTCATTCTGAGCCGTGGGTCACTTTTTACAACGTTTTGAAACTAGAACTTTAATTATGGACACCCCGTGCTAGCACGCAGCACATGAGATATTTCTTTATAAAGTATACTTGTTTATAATATTCATATTATGGGTAGAGTACAGCTCTGGTGCTTCCTACAGACTCCGAGACATCCGACATTCGTTTGTTAATACAAGAAAATGTGAATATACTTCTATTGTTTTATGACCGCTGACTCACTTGTAATTTAATCTTTGTTGATTCATTATGGACTGTGGGACAACGGCTGGCATGTACTTCTTGATACAATAATTTACCAACAGCCGTATGTATTGTAGAAATTCATTTTATGACCTTCTTATATGCTACCAGTTTCGGCGTTACATTGATGCCTGAAGATAGCATCAATATAACATCGACAGTGGTAGCATATAAGGTCATAAAATAGATTCCTACAATACATACAGCTGTTGGTAAATTATTGTATCAAGAAAGACATGTAATTTTGTCTTCCTTCTTCAGCGTTGCGGAGTTCAGTTATTCTGTAAGTGTGCGCTTGTGTGCCTGTTTTTCGTTGGCTTTAAATAAGATTAAACTAGTGTAGCCTATGCAGGATATACTACTGTTATCATTTAGAAAATACGTTCCTTTCCACGAATTTTGACACGTATACTTGTACGTATTTATTCACGGGTTTTCAGAATACCCAACAGCTGGTACAGCGAAGTCGGAAACGGATTATTGGGAGGCATAATGACCGAACACATACCGCATTCAGTCATTAGTTTGTCTTTGAACAAAATTCAGAGCGGCCATGAGATACATTACCGGTCACTTAAACTTTCTTCTACATTTACATCTACATCTACATTTATACTCCGCAAGCCACCCAACGGTGTGTGGCGGAGGGCACTTTACGAGCCACTGTCATTACCTCCCTTTTCTGTTCCAGTCGTGTATGGTTCGCGGGAAGAACGACTGTCTGAAAGCCTCCGTGCGCGCTCGAAACTCTCTAATTTTACATTCGTGATCTCCTCGAGAGGTATAAGTAGGGGGAAGCAATATATTCGATACCTCATCCAGAAACGCACCCTCTCGAGCAAGCTACACCGCGATGCAGAGCGCCTCTCCTGCAGAGTCTGCCACTTGAGTTTACTAAACATCTCCGTAACGCTATCACGGTTACCAAATAACCCTGTGACGAAACGCGCCGCTCTTCTTTGCATCTTCTCTATCTCCTCCGTCAACCCGACCTGGTACGGATCCCACACTGTTGAGCAATACTCAAGTATAGGTCGAACGAGTGTTTTGTAAGCCACGTCCTTTGTTGATGGACTACATTTTCTAAGGACTCTCCCAATGAATCTCAACCTGGTACCCGCCTTACCAACAATTAATTTTATATGATCATTCCACTTCAAATCGTTCCGCACGCATACTCCCAGATATTTTACAGAAGTAACTGCTACCAGTGTTTGTTCCGCTATCATATAATCATACAATAAAGGATCCTTCTTTCTATGTATTCGCAATACATTACATTTGTCTATGTTAAGGGTCAGTTGACACTCCCTGCACCAAGTGCCTATCTGCTGCAGATCTTCCTGCATTTCGCTACAATTTTCTAAGGCTGCAACTTCTCTGTATACTACAGCATCATCCGCGAAAAGCCGCATGGAACTTCCGACACTATCTTCTTGGTCATTTATATATATTGTGAAAAGCAATGGTCCCATAACACTCCCCTGTGGCACGCCAGAGGTTACTTTAACGTCTGTAGACGTCTCTCCATTGATAACAACATGCTGTGTTCTGTTTGCTAAAAACTCTTCAATCCAGCCACACAGCTGGTCTGATATTCCGTAGGCTCTTACTTTGTTTATCAGGCGACAGTGCGGAACTGTATCGAACGCCTTCCGGAAGTCAAGAGAAATAGCATCTACCTGGGAGCCTGTATCTAATATTTTCTGGGTCTCATGAACAAATAAAGCGAGTTGGGTCTCACACGAGCGCTGTTTCCGGAATCCATGTTGATTCCTACAGAGTAGATTTTGGGTTTCCAAAAACGACATGATACTCGAGCAAAAAACATGTTCTAAAATTCTACAACAGATCGACGTCTTGCAGAAATTAATGCGGAACCGATGCTCAGAAACCCTAATGACGAGTTCCATTCTCATCTCTGAATGCGCCTGCAAAATCTATGGGCGAACTGCCTCAATCTGTGACGGTTCTAGGGCGGTGTCGTTCATTTCTGCACTTGCTACGGTTGTGCGGTCTGATGTTCCCTGTCTCCGAAAGTGGTCCTCCGTCAGCCTTGGTGGTCTATCATGTCACCCCAGCGTAATTGAGAGGGTGACTATGATCGTAGGTGGTGGCGCCGTCTCACCTAATGGGACTTTTGAAAATCGACTTTGTATACACGCCGAGCGTGCATGACCTTCCTGGTCGTAACTAGAAGAAGTACGTGGCTGTCCATCGTACATCATGATCGCCCGATATCCACCTATGATTAGGTAGGACGGCACGAGATTTTTAATTCAGCTTTTGATTTTCGTACGCCGTTGACGACTGGGTGCATCTCAAATGTGTTCCATTTTTCTGTCACGTGGCTGATGACCTTCCCATAGGGTCCTATAGCCGCGGTGACTTACGTCCGGTGGCACTTCGACGAGTGTTCGAAGACTCGTGGAATGCATAACCCCAGCCCCGCGTGGCCAACGGTAACGAACACGATGTAACGATATAAGTTTGAACTTTCTGCTTACAACAGAGTTGCACACCACGGCATTGACCATGTCGACCTAGACGACACTACTTGTGACGAATAGTTGAATACCGACGATGTGCTGTTCTTCTAGTTGAAAATCAAAAATGGCTCTGAGCACTATGGGACTTAACTTCTGAGGTCATCAGTCCCCTAGAACTTAGAACTACTTAAACTTAACTAACCTAAGGACGTCACATACATCCGTACCCGAGGTAGGATTCGAACCTGTGACCGTAGCGGTCACGCGGTTGCAGACTGTAGCGCCTAGAACCGCACGGCCACCCCGGCCGGCAGTCGAACTTCGTCACAGAGAAAATATTAGATTTCGAAGGGTCGTGCTCGTGTTGGAAGCTGACCTTCTGTTGCAGTCAAAGTTGTTTTAGAAATTTCTGTTTTCTTTCGTGAATGATACTCCGTGCATACGTCTACTAGTGAAAACAATTGGTGCCATGAGTGAAAGCTTTAACTGGATTGCCGTGCGGGGTAGCAGCGAGATCTAGGCGCCTTGTCACGGTTCGCGCGTCTTCCTCCGTCGGAAGTTCAAGTCCTCCCTCGGGCATGGGTGTGTGTGTTGTCCTTAGTGTAAGTTAGTTTCAGTTAGCTTAAGTAGTGTGTAAGCCTATGGACTGATGACCTCAACGGTTTGGTCCCAGAGGAACATACCACAAATTTCCAAAATTTTTTACTGCATTAACTTGAAAAGCAAGTAAAGAATACCAGTTTTTGTCACTGTTAAGCAAATTTTCAAACAGATAGCATCATCGTAAGTTACGTAATCGTAAAATGTTTGGTGCAAGATTTCTGGAGTATTAACTAAATATATTGTTGTACAAGGTGATATTACTTTGTATTACCATTCGTAATAAAGAAAACCATCCTTATCTATCCCGTGATATTTTTTTTTAAAGACAAAAATAACTAATTCAGCTACTGAAGTATCTTTATCTTCTATGGGTTGCAGGGGTTACGACCCCTGGGGAGGTGGGTGGGTGTTTCTGCATGGCTGTGTTGACTTTGCAGCTGCGCTTACGTCACGGTTTACATCTAGTAATACTACTCACTCATTGTCGTTGAAGTCATTATAGTAACTAACTTCAATGCAATTCAAATGAACGTCCTTTGGGCTCATGTCATGCGTATCAGTTAGCACATGTCCATGTTGTCAAGTTGATGTTTGGGAAATCTGGGTTCGCAGGACAGAGCGGATCTGATTATAATTGTGGAAAGGGGCCAAAATCAGTTACTGTCAGTTGCACAAAATATACAAACTTTATTTTCCTAAAACACTTAATCACACATGCCCTTAAAAACATTCAAAAACAATCGGCTGAAAGCCCGAACACAAGTTATTACAATTGCTTTAAGGAATACACGCGGCTGAAGGCCTTACTCAAAAAAGAAAATCTTACGTAAATACTCGGCTGAAGGCCACACACTGGATATAGAAGAACTGAGGCTTTAGGCCTGGATAACAAGAATTTCCAATAGAGAAGAAAATTTAAAAAGGGTTTAAACAAGAGCATTTTCCAATTTTTAATTTAAGACGGCTGAAGGCCTTATCTTAAAAATATTTGACATAAAAGCTCTTCTGAAGGCCACATACTCAGCATAGAACAACTCACGGCTTAAGGCCTGGATAACAAGGATTTCCAATAGAGCAAAATTCCCCTAATAAAAAAAATGGTTCAAACAAGAAACTTCAAAGTTTTAAGACGGCTGATGGCCTTACTTCAAAATTAAAACAAACTAAATTAATAGGTGGCTGAAGTCCTCGCACCGTACTTGAGACAAATCACAATCTAAAAACAACAGAACAATGTTGCTCAGTAGTGTTCTAAGAGTCGGCCTGAGGCTCTAACGTAAGGTTAGGTGAGACAGGCACTCAAGAATAAGATTAATTAATCAGGTGGCAACCCGACCCAGGGACGGCTGAAGGACTGACCAACAACCTAATCAATTCCGCTGCGCCGACCAACGGCACAACGGAAAATATCAGCCGAGGACGAAGATCCCAACACCACTACGTCTTCAAAATTGGCGTCTAAAAACAGCCAAGGCAAAAAAACCACTCAAAAATATGAACAGCGCCAAAGGCTGTCAAACTACACGTGGTACTGACAGCATAAACATGGCGAGGAAAAACACACTGCGGAACACTACACTAATGCCCTCGCCGCGGAGACTTCCCCGTTGCATTGTCTCAACCGACCGAATGCCTACTCTAGTACGCAAACAGCATTAACATAACTGCTCAGTAGAAATTACACAAGCTAGACACAGTTACACGAAAACACTTGCACAAGAACTCGAACAATCGTAAAAGCAATCACTGTGGAACAAGCAGGACGAATGACAAGTCGACACACACAGAGAACCCGAACCGGTCGGCGACCAAATATACGTCGTCCGATGAGACGACCGACCGAACGACCAACCAAGGTCGTCCCTACTCAAGTGATGTGTGTCGGCAACGGTCGGGCGAGTCTTGGCTGTCCGGACCTCAGCCGGCCGCGGTGGCCGTGCGGTTCTGGCGCTGCAGTCCGGAACCGCAGGACTGCTACGGTCGCAGGTTCGAATCCTGCCTCGGGCATGAGTGTGTGTGATGTCCTTAGGTTAGTTAGGTTTAAGTAGTTCTAAGTTCTAGGGGACTTATGACCTAAGATGTTGAGTCCCATAGTGCTCAGAGCCATTTTTTTGTCCGGACCTCACTGCAGCTCCATCCCGACTCAACTCCATGTCCGTTCGGAACTCGGAGACACGGCGACACGGTCACACTTGCTCGGACGCAACCATGCGGAGGTAACACTTGCCCATTGGCCACCCTACATCTCTGCACAAGGAAGGAACTGACCCACGTCCGGCAAGATGAGCGAGTGACAGGCCCAGAAACGGTCAAAAGACCAAATACACGTCGCCCAATGAGACGACCGACCAACCAACGGTCGTTCCCACTCCAGTCTCCTTCCGTCGGACAGTGCATGTGTGTGGCAAAGGTTGGGCAAGCACTGACTGTCCGGACCTCACTGGCGCTGCGTCCCGACTGAACCCCCGACACACGACGAGCCAGAGAAATTAGCGGTCGCTTCAAAGATAATACAATAGTGCTGTTATCGATACGCGCTGCTGCTGCCACTCACAAGCAGGCAAGCCAGCAACTTGTGACGCCAGTAAATCGAGTAAGAAACGAGGCGACAGTTCCGTGAAGAGAAGCTGTTAAGCAAGAAACGGCCTGAACACGAGCCGCGCACGACTCATTTTGTCTTTCCCACAAGGTGTCTGCGTGATCTCGAAGTCATTATAGTTATTAATTAAAATTTAACTTTTGCTTGTTTGGAGCTGATAATCGCTTATTCTGCAATCTGCGTTCATTCAAACCAAATTTAAGCTAATTACAGTTAATTTCTATTTATTACCTTTTTTACATTTCAATTTTTTGCAGTAACAAACACTTGTGCGAAAGCGATCAGGTTGCTGGTGTCTATTTTCTGTCGGTAAGCGTTGATCTTCGGGTTCGTTGTTTTGTTCCCCTAACAGCGGAACATCACACAGACGTGTCACATAGAGCCTTACATACACCGTAACGAATAGGTACGTTATACAGTCACGAACGGTTCGCTTGAAGAGCGATTGGTGGTAAGCCTACATTTATACTCCGCAAACCACCTAACTGTGTGTGGCGGAGGGCACTTTACATGCCACTGTCTTTACCTCCCTTTCCTGTTCCAGTCGCGTATGGTTCGCGGGAAGAACGACTGCCGGAAAGCCTCCGTGCGCACTCGAAACTCTCTAATTTTACATTCGTGATCTCCTCGGGAGGTATAAGTAGGGGGAAGCAATATATTCGATACCTCATCCAGAAACGCACCCTCTCGAAACCTGGCGAGCAAGCTACACCGCGATGCAGAGCGCCTCTCTTGCAGAGTCTGCCACTTGAGTTTGCTAAACATCTCCGTAACGCTATAACGCTTACCAAATAACCCTGTGACGAAACGCGCCGCTCTTCTTTGGATCTTCTCTATCTCCTCTGTCAACCCGACCTGGTACGGATCCCACACTGATAGTGTGTGAAGTATAGGTCGAGCGAGTGTTTTGTTAGTCACCTCCTTTGTTGACGGACTACATTTTCTAAGGACCCTCCCAATGTATCTCAACCTGGGACATGCCTTACCAACAATAAATTTTATATGATCATTCCACTTCAAATCGTTCTGCACGCATACTCCCAGATATTTTACAGAAGTAACTGCTACCAGTGTTTGTTCCGCTATCATATAATCATACAATAAAGGATCCTTCTTTCTTTGTATTCGCAATACATTACATTTGTCTATGTTAAGGGTCAGTTGCCACTCCCTGCACCAAGTGCCTATCCGCTGCAGATCTTCCTGCATTTCGCTGCAATTTTCTAATGCTGTAACTTCTCTGTATACTACAGCATCATCCGCGAAAAGCCGCATGGAACTTCCGACACTGTTTACGGCCCCAATATTTCTTATTTAATTTGGTGGTCTTTTCACAACAGATGCTTAGGAGGAAGCAATACATTGGATGACTGTTCTAGGCACGCACGTTTTCGGAACTTCAGCAATAAATCACTACGTAATGCAGAACATCTCTCTTGCAGCCTATGCCACTGGAGATGGCTGAGCATCTCTGTACATTACGTAGGCTTTCCCGGGTTAATAAGTCTTTAAAGTCCCTTCGGGTTTGCTGCCGGTTCCTAAAATCAACTTGACTCGATATTTCGGCGATCCAGATGGTCGCCATCTTCAGCAAAATGCTGCTTCTGCTGATGAGTCCCGTTGAGAACTGTTCTGTTTGGATTGCCGAAATATCGAGTCAAGTTGATTCTAGGATCCGGCAGTAAACCCGAAGAGACGTTCAATATCTCTGTACACTTTCGCGCTTACCAAATGAACCTGAAACGGAACGCACTGCTCTTCTTTCCATCTTCTCTATTTCCTCTATCAACCCTGTCTGATACGACTCCCACACTAACGAGCAATGTCCAAGTATTGGTCAAACGAGAGTTCCGTACGCTACCTTCTTTGTGGGTGGACTAAATTTCCTGAGGAGTCTCCCTACTAATATTAGTCTGGAATCCGCCTTGCTGCCATTAGTTTTATATGTTATTTTCTCTTTAAATAGTTGAGTACACTCGCCCGTTGTTCCCCGAACGGTTTAACGTCACGTGGAGGGTTTCTTCAGCGTCGTTCCTCTCCACGTGGTGACAACGCCAGGCAGGACACAGGAACGTCACACTTCCGGACACTGTTCACCACGAACAAAATCTGAAAGAAAAGACCTTTTTCTAATCGCCAACACCATATTTTAATAAAATTGGTTGATGGTAATTACATAAAAATTGGGACATCACTGCCTGTAGTTCTATCCTTTGAAAACACATTAGTAGTTTCAAAATTTCACACAACATTAATTTTCTGGAAGAAGCTTTATGTACTTGCGTGACGTGTATGTGGTCGATACACGATTCCCGTCATTACATTCGTAATTTCATCAGCTGGTAAAATTTATGATTAAGTTTAAGCGAATTGATTTACAACACGCTCTTTTCTTATGTGATCTGATAGCAAAGTTGGACTTAGCATCGCCAACGAGTGTGAATGTCTCTGTAAAAGTCTTTTCTCTACACACTGCTGTAAGTTGGATCAAGAAATCTTTCGCGACGCCTGTTTCTAACGACCTCGTCTCGACGGAACGTTAATCCCTAATCTTCCATCTTTCTCTTTGGTGACCGATTTTTGTATTAAACGTTTCAGGTGTACTTGACTCGTTAACTGTCTATAAAAACACGACCTTTCGGCAATAGGAACCCTGTACACAATTGCAACCTCTCAGAAACAGTTTCTAGAAACAAAGCTGAATTTGTACTGGGATACTATCAGATAGTATGTCACACTATAATACATATGCGCTACCTACAGTTTTCACCGTTACATTTATTGTAAATACAATGTACTAGTTTTATTCTGTATATCTTTAGTACTATAGGCTAATTAGAAATGTGATAAGAGCAACAACCTGTATAAATTATTTTCGATTGTGATGTGTTTATTCTGGGCTAATACCGTTAGGGAAAGTTAAGAAAATCAGTATGACTGGCACATAATAAAGACTTGTGTAGGAGCACAGTGACGTAATACCAGAGCGCGCAGGAGACTTAAACTGTTGTGAGGCAGAATGTCGTGCAGTGTCGTGCCTATGAGAGGCGCAGTTGTTATTAGTGAGGCGCCAACAACGTGACGAGTGTGGACAGGTACAAGAGGTTCCAAAATATCAAGATTCTGCATCACAATATTGGTCACTGAGGATCAAAGTATGCCCCAGTATTACAGGGAGCAATGGGGGCATTGTGACGACAACAAACTGTAAGGTTGTTTTACTTTCGTTCACGTTAGAAACTTTGTGAGGCATTACCAGTGACATTCTCAATGAAGTTTATGTCAGTTATAAGTGCTGTACGTGAAAACGGTAGGCACCTGATCTTGTCAAGTGTCCTCAGTCGTTGTCACTTTCTTAGAATCCCATCCCTTTCCACTTACTGAATACTCGAGTATCGATGTTCAAAAGATAAAAGGAAAGCACTAAAAGTCGTTGCCAATTTTGTTTGTTTGCTAAAAGTTAACTGAAAGTAGTTAGTAATGACTCAATAAGCGAACAGTGCTGTTGAATAATATTTAGGGGCAAAGTTATTCTTTTTAATTGAGTGAAGGCGAAGTAAAGTAATTTAAAATTAAAGTAATTCTCGCAACTTCAAATCAAACAAAAGAATAAACTTAGTTCACATATCCCATATCTGTTTTTAATGCAATAACGCTATTTTGCTCTGGTTTGGCTCGTATTCCGGCGTTTTCATCTGCTAAAGACTAAGAGTTGCTTATTTGATCCAATAAATTTTCATAGTAACTAAAACATATTCAGAGTACATTGCTCACTATGCCCAGAATATAGATCACGTAAGTTTACGTTAATTTCAGGTTACGTAGATTACTCTCATAACAAAAGAGCTACCTGCACTGTCATCTACTTGTCAATAACGAGTCTAAATACACTTTCCATGTTAACATATCTGTGCAGTAACGATATACGGCATCTCCTTTCTTTATTAATTATTATTTCGTAACGTATTGTCAGAAACACGTGTGAATATTCTGTTGCCACGCGTGCAGATACACGGTAACGGATTAATTACTGTCCACATTATTGTCCAGGCAGTCGACAGATAGCGCCCAAATGGGCTGGCGACCTTATTAATAAATTTCTGGATTATTTCAATTAGATTTTTTGTGGACTCTTTAAGTCATGTGGTACCCCTTTCTCGTTTCGTATTTTATGCGAGTGAAGGGGCTGTTTTAAGTATTTAACAAAATCCCTACAAGCAGAAAATGCAGGAGAAGACTACAATGTTCATTAGAACAACTTGTTGCGCAGTTCCCTCCACTAACCTGCCAAAATTTCTTATGAGACAACTACCTTGTCCAAAAATAAATTTATTAGGCACACTATATCATGCTCAAATTATTGAATTAACTGATTAGTAAGAGGGGGGGCGGGGGGGAGGTGACAAGGAAGAAGTGTAAATGTCTAGAAACTGAAATCAAATGAGTTTAGATAATTTTAGGTTTTTCAATTCAGTTAAAGTAACTGTTGATATATTCTCACAGCGCTTGCTACATTAATGTAACGTCTTCTACCTACGACATTAAAGTTTCACACTGCGGTTCTGTCTGTACGTTCAGGTTAATCTCAGGATCTGCTGCAGAGACCGTGCTACGATTTTCACTAGTAGATAGACATCCTTGAGGAAAGTTTCGGTACATAATTATAATTATCTCGTGCAGATGTGCTCAACTATGATAAATTGAATTCCCCCGCCACTGTGCAGTGATGGCCATATGGCCACCCGACTGCAGAGCCAGGGCAATGTGTGCTATCACAATAAGGAGGCCGCCGGCAGTAACCGGCGACTTCCGGCGATGCAGGATTTATGAGATATTAAGCTGATAAGAACAGATTTTTTTTGTACCGAGTTAATGTTTAGGAGGTGTGAAATGCAGTGAAAGATCACACAGAAAATGTAGTTAGTGCTGATCCGGAGCTGCGGTCAGGCAGACAGGCTGTCACCGTAGCTTGCAGCTCCCATCATTACCACGGGATATCGCTCCAAAAGCCATTTAAATATATGACAGACAACATTCGTGCTTCCAGAGAACTTTCCTGGCGTGCCCTGCTTAAATCCATACCTAACATTGTTCTCTGTATTTCAGTCATACGTGTACGCAGTAAACAAAATCACTACTTGCCAGAGAAGTCGTCCAGCCACAAATACGCAGGGCCACCCATGCATGGCTGGAGAGCGTTGCTAGTTCCCTAAAAATACAAGCTCTCAATAATACATGGTGAACATTAATAAAACCGACAAACTCCAGGGACGGATTCCTGACTGCAAATGGAGGAAGAAGCTCCTACGAACATGTAGCCGGTTGTACCGTCACCAGTGGATGGTGCTGAAAACTGTCCAACTGCCGCGTGTTCCTTGTGTGTTCCAGGCTTTGTGACTGACACAGCGTACTGTAGGCGTCAGAATGAGCTGGTCTTCATGTCAGGAACAAGCCGACATGGTGTTTGTGTGCGGAAAGCAGATGTAAACTGTCGAGAGGCAGCAGAATATTCCAAAACGAGTACCCTCACAGACACCAACCACATCACACAACATTTCAACAAGTTCCTTTTGGGAGTTTGTGTGACCATAGGTCCTTTCAGACGTGTGAACATGCAGAGAGGTGGCGGACTGTGCGTACACCAGGTTTGGAGGACCGGTTTTTGTAGAATACTGATTCGAACCCTAGTACAAGTTCCAGGTCTGATGTAGGCCCAGTAAGCTGCCGCTCTATACATTTATCTGAAAGGACCCATGATCACATGAAAGACCAAAAAGGGCTTAAAATGTTGTGTAATGTGGTAGCTGTCTGTGCGGATACTTCTTTTGATATAGTAGTGCTGACTCTCGACAGTTTCCATCTGTCTGGCCTCACACAAACACCATCTCGGCTTGTTCCCGACATTAATACCGGACCATTTTGCTGCCTACAGTACGCTGCATAAATCGGGCAGCGTGCAACACAAAAGGAATACACAGCACGTGGTCAGAGGAACTGTCATTCGTCAGCGTCATCAGCCGTGGCAACGATGAATTTCCGGATACATATTCAGTGGACCTTTATACTTCCATTTCCAGCTAGGAATCTGTCCATGCACGTTATCGGTTTTACTAATGTTCACCCGTATAATCAGCAGAAACCTCTCATTGCCAGTAGTGTATGTACACTGCACATGTCAAGTATTTCATTGACTTTGCCATTACACCCATCAATAAATACACCCAAATATACACTAGAGTTCCATAATTTTAGTCTGAGACATATTATACCAGATTTAAATAAGAACTGCTCCCATCCCTTGGTTGTAACGCAGATGCCATAGTTAGAAATCCTCTCCCAAATGTTCCCAACTGGGATTCCCTCTGCCTCACTATCAGGTCACCTGATATTCGGATGAAAAGTCGTTGACACTCCAGTGGGTCACTCCTCGAAAAGATCAGTCTAACGGCAGGGTGAGGGAATGAAAATTACTAAAAAGATTTTAACATTAATGGGACAATGAGTTACACTGCATTACCCCCATAATTAATTAAAAATAGTACCCGTGGTCTAGGGGTAGCGTCTTTGATTCATAATCAAAACGTTTTCGGTCCCGGGTTCGATCCCCGCCACTGCCTACATTTTGATAAATAATCAGCATTTGCGGCCGAAGACTTCCGGCATAAGAAGTCAGCCTCATTCTGCCAACGGCCTTGTCAAAGAGGGCGGAGGAGCGGATAGAGGTTCAGGGCACTCTCTTGTCCTAGGGGTGGGAAACTGCCCCTAACGGCGGAAGAATCAGCAATGATCAACGACATGAGGATGCAGAAAGCAATGGAAACCACTGCATTAAAGACACGTAACGTGTATCCACAGGACATGTGGCCTGTAATTGAAGAAGTGTCATGATGATCTCTCCATTGGCAAAAGATTCCGGAATAGTCCCCCATTCGGATCTCCGAGAAGGGACTGCCAAGGGGGAGGTTACCATGAGAAAAAGATTAAATAATCAACGAAAGGATAACGTTCAACGAGTCGGGGCATGGAATGTCAGAAGCTTGAACGTGGTAGGGAAACTAGAAAATCTGAGCCCGCATCTCGTGGTCGTGCGGTAGCGTTCTCGCTTCCCACGCCCGGGTTCCCGGGTTCGATTCCCGGCGGGGTCAGGGATTTTCTCCGCCTCGTGACGGCTGGGTGTTGTGTGCTGTCCTTAGGTTAGTTAGGTTTAAGTAGTTCTAAGTTCTAGGGGACTTATGGCCACAGCAGTTGAGTCCCATAGTGCTCAGAGCCATTTGAACCACTTTTAGAAAATCTGAAAAGGGAAATGCAAAGGCTCAATCTAGATATAGTAGGGATCAGTGAAGTGAAGTGGAAGGAAGACAAGGATTTCTGGTCAGATGAGTATCGGGTAATATCAACAGCAGCAGGAAATGGTATAACAGGTGTAGGATAGGTAGGGCAGGGTAGGAAGGTAGGGCAGAGGGTTTGTTACTGTGAACAGTTCAATGACCGGGTTGTTCTAATCAGAATCGACAGCAGACCAACACCGACAACGATAGTTCAGGTATACATGCCGACGTCGCAAGCTGAAGATGAACAGATAGAGAAAGTGTATGAGGATATTGAAAGGGTAATTCAGTATGTAAAGGGGGACGAAAATCTAATAGTCATGGGCGACTGGAATGCAGTTGTAGGGGAAGGAGTAGAAGAAAAGGTTACAGGAGAATATGGGCTTGGGACAAGGAATGAAAGAGGAGAAAGACTGAGTTCTGTAACAAGTTTCAGCTAGTAATAGCGAATACCCTGTTCAAGAATCACGAGAGGAGGAGGTATACCTGGAAAAGGCCTGGAGATACGTGAAGATTTCAATTAGATTACATCATGGTCAGACAGAGATTCCGAAATCAGATACTGGATTGTAAGGCGTACCCAGGAGCAGATATAGACTCAGATCACAATGTAGTAGTGATGAAGAGTAGGCTAAAGTTCAAGACATTAGTCAGGAAGAATCAATACGCAAAGAAGTGGGATACGGAAGTATTAAGGAATGACGAGATACGTTTGAAGTTCTCTAACGCTATAGATACAGCAATAAGGAATAGCGCAGTAGGCAGTACAGTTGAAGAGGACTGGACATCTCTAAAAAGGACCATCACAGAAGTTGGGAAGGAAAACATAGGTACAAAGAAGTTAGCTGCGAAGAAACCATGGGTAACAGAAGAAATACTTCAGTTTATTGATGAAAGGAGGAAGTACAAACATGTTCCGGGAAAATCAGGAATACAGAAATACAAGTCGCCGAGGAATGAAATAAATAGCAAGTGCAGGGAAGCTAAGACGAAATGGCTGCAGGAAAAATGTGAAGACATCGAAAAAGATATGATTGTCGGAAGGACACATTCAGCATACAGGAAAGTCAAAACAACCTTTGGTGACATTAAAAGCAACGGTGGTAACATTAAGAGTGCAACGGGAATTCCACTGTTAAATGCAGAGGAGAGAGCGGATAGGTGGAAAGAATACATTGAAAGCCTCTATGAGGGTGAAGATTTGTCTGATATGATAGAAGAAGAAACAGGAGTCGATGTAGAAGAGATAGGGGATCCAGTATTAGAATCGGAATTTAAAAGAGCTTTGGAGGACTTACGGTCAAATAAGGCAGAAGGGATAGATAACATTCCATCCGAATTTCTAAAATCATCTGGGGAAGTGGCAACAAAACGACTATTCACGTTGGTGTGTAGAATATATGAGTCTGGCGATATACCATCTGACTTTCGGAAAAGCATCATCCACACAATTCCGAAGACGGCAAGAGCTGACAGGTTCGAGAATTATCGCACAATCAGCTTAACAGCTCATGCATCGAAGCTGCTTACAAGAATAATATACAGAAGAATGGAAAAGAAAATTGAGAATGCGCTAGGTGACGATCAGTTTGGCTTTAGGAAAAGTAAAGGGACGAGAGAGGCAATTCTGACATTACAGCTAATAATGGAAGCAAGGCTAAAGAAAAATCAAGACACTTTCATAGGATTTGTCGACCTGGAAAAAGCGTTCCACAATATAAAATGGTGCAAGCTGTTCGAGATTCTGAAAAAAGTAGGGGTAAGCTATAGGGAGAGACGGGTCATATACAATATGTACAACAACCAAGAGGGAATAATAAGAGTGGACGACCAAGAACGAAGTGCTCGTATAAAGAAGGGTGTAAGACAAGGCTGTAGCCTTTCGCCCCTACTCTTCAATCTGTACATCGAGGAAGAAATGATGGAAACAAAAGAAAGGTTCAGGAGTGGAATTAAAATACAAGGTGAAAGGATATCAATGATACGATTCGCTGATGACATTGCTATCCTGAGTGAAAGTGAAGAAGAATTAAATGATCTGCTGAACGGAATGAACAGTCTAATGAGTACACAGTATGGTTTGAGAGTAAATCGGAGAAAGACGAAGGTAATGAGAAGTAATATAAATGAGAACAGCGAGAAACTTAACATCAGGATTGACGGTCACGAAGTCAATGAAGTTAAGGAATTCTGCTACCTAGGCAGTAAAATAACCAATGACGGACGGAGCAAGGAGGACATCAAAAGCAGACTCGCTATGGCAAAAAAGGCATTTCTGGCCAAGAACAGTCTACTAATATCAAATACCGGCCTTAATTTGAGGAAGAAATTTCTGAGGATGTACGTCTGGAGTACAGCATTGTATGGTAGTGAAACATGGACTGTGGGAAAACCGGAACAGAAGAGAATCGAAGCATTTGAGATGTGGTGCTATAGACGAATGTTGAAAATTGGGTGGACTGATAAGGTAAGGAATGAGGAGGTTCTACGCAGAATCGGAGAGGAAAGTAATATGTGGAAAACACTGATAAGGAGAAGGGACAGGGTGATAGGACATCTGCTAAGACATGAGGGAATGACTTCCATGGTACTAGAGGGAGCTGTAGAGGGCAAAAACTGTAGAGGAAGACAGAGATTGGAATACGTCAAGCAAATAATTGAGGACGTAGGTTGCAAGTGCTACTCTGAGATGAAGAGGTTAGCACAGGAAAGGAATTCGTGGCGGGCCGCATCAAACCAGTCAGTAGACTGATGACAAAAAAAAAAGGTCAGTCCCCCATTCCATTCCTGACTGTCAAGAGGCATCACTTAATCATCACTCGCAAGCCGTACCTGGAAATCATCTCCCAGACATCCCCAAATAACGATAAGAAAATTAAATGCTGATGGCACCACCGAAACAAATTTTATATCTGTCTATCCTCCCCATTCACTACTCTCTCACTGGTGTAACAACTGATCACGTGTAGAATTTCCAAATGGAAGAGAAGATGAAACCTAAAAAGGAAGGCAAACTATACACGTTCCTGTTTTACTAGCTATCACCTCACTCGTACGCATTCAAAGGGAGGAATTTAAATTAAAAGAATGAACACATGCGTATTGAGATAAAAACTGGTATTCGGTAAATTATTTTATCAAAAGAGAAATTAATCGAATGCAGAGGTAACGGTAGCAAGTTCAAACAGGCCATATAGCACAGTTTCAAATAATTATTGTTAACCAATGGTCTATGAAAATAAAACAATTTCACTGTAGTATAGCATGTGCTACTTACTGGAAAGTTACGTCTGATGCTGGTGGATAACGCCGCATTAAACAATATCAGTAGTTGCTTATGCTCAGAGCACCGCTTACTAACATCAATCATCGACTAATACAATTCTTTGAGTACTACAACAGCTTCACATAAAAAACAAGACAATAGCACCATATGGGCAACGGCCTTGCCGCAGTGGCTACACCGGTTCCCGTGAGATCACCGAAGTTAAGCGCTGTCGGGCGTGGCCGGCGCTTGGATGGGTCACCATCCCGCCGCCACGTGCTGTTGCCATTTTTCGGGGTGCACTCAGCCTCGTGATGCCAATTGAGGAGCTACTCGACCGATTAGTAGCGGCTTCGGTCAAAGAATACCGTCCTAACGGTCGGGAGTGCGGTGTGCTGACCACACGCCCCTCCTTATCCGCATCCTCCTCGGAAGATGACACGGCGGCCGGACGGTCCCGGAAGGGCCACTTGTGGCCTACAGACGGAGCTTTTTTTTTTTTTTTAATAGCACCATATGATTAAAATTCACTAGTGCGCCATTTATGTATGACGAAGATGGAAAATAAAAAAAGACACAGAACTCTCGTAAATATAATAGTTACTATGTCAAAGTCTTTGAAATTAATAATTATTAAAATGCAAAATATTTCATTAGTTCAGATAATTTACTCACACATACTTCAGTGATTTTCAGATGTTTAGTTCGCTCTCTTGGAAGTTTATAATTAATTCTTAGCAAAAATTTTAATTGATCTTTGACATTTTTAATAATTTATTCACAGATATACAGGGTGATTTCGTAAGAGCGTGCAAAATGGGGGACACAGAGAACCCCGCACTGTACAATTTGAGTCAGAGAACAAAGTGTCGGAGAAGGCAGCTTAAGGAGGTGTGGAAGTAAACTTGTCTACAGCTCTGTTTAACATTGCTGTTTTCCAGCTTATTTAAAGCCAACATTCGTACAAGTTTACACGTATTTGCTGTTTACTTACAGGTACATTCTTTATTTCCTGCAAGGAAGCAAGAAGGACGAGCCCGATTACTAGGAAGTCATGATGCAGATCTTGTTTGCCTTGCTTATCCATAAGGTGGCTCTGTTGTGTCGTATTTACATTGTCCAATGACAGAACGTGCTGTGAATCAACGACAGATTTATTCATTACTCAGTACTATTCAGAGACGTACGGTACAATAAGATGGAGCAGTGCCGGTACAGTTTCGCAGAACTCACTGACAGGCAAGTTGTGTGTGACTAAGTACGCTGCAGTGCTTCCGTTGCTGAAAGGCTGTACAGGAAACGATTTCCTGACAGGTATCATCCGTTACGACGAGTGTTTATCTCTCTCGATCGACGAATGCGGGAGACTGGTTCATTGGAAAGAAGAAACGATAGACCTTGCAACATTAGGACCACTCGCACACCCGATTTTGAAGAAGAGATACTGGAAAGTGTTGGAGAGGATACCACTACAGGTACTTGGAGTATTGCACGTGAAACAGGGGTTGTACATAGCAGCGTGTGACAAGTACTCCACGAACAACAATTACACCCATATCGCCCGCAACGAGTCCAAATACTGCTTGTGACTGACTTCGCATCATGGGTCACATTGTGTCAGAGGTTCCTCCAACAATAGACTGATCGACCAGATTTCCTCAAAATCCTGCTATTTAATAACGAGACATCATTTGATCGTGATGGTATTTCGTACAGCAGGAATAGCCACATGTGGGATGAGGAAAACCCTCACTCTGTAGTAGAGTCACAACATCCAGGACGTTTTGCTGACAATATCTGTGTCGGCATTGTAGGCGACAATTTGACTGGGCTATATCTTCTATCCGGCCGTGTGAATGGGCACCTGTACTTGAGATTCGTGCAAAGAGCTCTACCTGAGCTCTAGGAGAACGTACCCCTGGCTGTTCCTGAGAGGATATGGATGCAACATGACGGTGCACGGCATTACTTCAACGTGGATGACCGCAATCATCTCAGTGCTGTATTTTCTGGTCGCTGGACTGGAAGGGGAGATCCTATTCCTTGGCCTTCGAGGTCACCTGATCTGAATAGCCTTGGTTATTTCCTATGAGGATATCTAAAGTCCCTTGTGTATGAGAATCCCAATGGATACTGAGATGAAATTAGTTGACAGAATTGTAGCTGCCTGTGAGTGGTTCGAAACACACCAGGGGAATTTGTCAGGGTGCATCAGAATCACAGTAATGTGATTTTATTGCTATTACCCCCTTAAGCTGGCTTCTCCGACCCCAGACTTCCTACCTTACTCAAATTGTTCGGTGGAGCATCCTGTCTATCCTGTTAAATGTTTGCACGCTCTTACGGAAATACCCTGTGTAACATTCTGTAGATGTCTGTAAACAGTTAGACACTAATGAAAATAACAATTCATAAGGCAAATAAGCAAGTAGATAGCACAAGATAAATTAACATCATGACCAACATGAGCAAAACTTAGAGCAGGAAACACTGGGATCTTCCTCTACACTCCTCATTTACTCTTTTATTATTTGCCTAGAACTGTCTGTGGCACACAATACTGTCGTGCATTGTGGTAAAATGTCGCTGACTACATCCACTGAGGCTCTATAGTATCCAAGCTTACACTTCTCTACTACACGAACGAACACTAAGGAGAAAAGAGACAAATGCCGATCAAAAATAGGAGGTGGAGGTTGAGCAAATGCTCACAGCTTCCGCTCATTCTAAAGACAGCAGAAAGAATCTACCATGACAGCTTGAAAAGCCGGCCTAAGTGGCCGAGCGGTTCTAGGCGCTGCAGTCTGGAACCGCGACACCGCTACAGTCGCAGGTTCAAATCCTGCCTCGGGCATGGATGTGTGTGATGTCCTTAGGTTAGTTAGGTTTAACTAGTTCTAAGTTCTAGGGGACTAATGACCTCAGAAGTTTGTCCCATAGTGCTCAGAGCCATTTGAACCACAGCTTGAAAAATAGGTTTCACTTGTTCTAAAATACCAACTTTGACGGCTGGAAAGATTTAAAGTACTAACATTGTCCTCCGACATTTACTCCAGACTAACAACAAAGCCACAACCTCCACCCATCTGAAGACGTGCGCCACAGGTGGGGACGTAACGTTGTGTTATCTATCACATCCCAGAGGACCACAACTTAATTGCTCTCTTTCGCTTAAAATACCCTGATGTGGATATGCGTTAGCATAAGAACTACAAAATTTACTCATATCTGCCAAAAAAATCACACTCAGACTACCTGTTGTTGGATACCTTCTCAATATATATTGCTCTCTGACTTTAGAGGTGTAGATATTCGTAGGATCCAGTGGACTTCTCGAAGAGTTTTCTTTCCAGTTTTTTTGTCCGTAATTTATGCAATACATTTGGGAGCAATCTGTTAAGTTTTGTGGCTGGATACGAAGGTTCGGTGGCAGCTGCCACTTCAGGTAAAATCACCTTCCCAACTCCTCGAAACTACTCCTGACGGTTAGAAAGACTGGATTCTGACAACTGTGCTGTGACGAAGTCCCTTTGAAGATGGTGTTACTTTCGGTGTATGCGATTCTGGACCGGTTCATTACATGTGTATATTCGATCGTTGCAGTGCTACAGACCAGGGTGATATTAGCACCTGTCGAGGAACAGTTTTGCACAGGATTACGCCGATACGTTCCGGTAATGTTGATGTGAAGTTCAAAATCAGATACAGGCGCTTCAGACCGTTCTTACACGCGCTGGCGCCACATTACTGAAGTGTCCAATACGATGACGATGTAACACGCGGTCCTGCTCGTCACACTACATTCCCATAATACGGACGGGCTGTAGCGTGGGAATGTCGTAGGTGTTGTTATTATTAGAAATATTTATTCTTTAAGTTCATTTTCAACACACCATAAGAGAGAGAGATGTATGCTGGCTAACTTACGACTAGAGCATAGGAAGACAGGTCAAAACATGAAGCCTAGCCAGAACATTAACACTTGCACTAAAGTTTCTTGAACAGGCTACCGTTACGATGTAGGGTTCTAGAAAGCATCGCTCATGCGAAACTTAGCTTGTCCTTTTCTCATGTGACATACTGCGAACCATGGATTCCATATTTCTAGATTTCCGGAAAGCATTTGACACCTTGCCCCATTGCACGATGTTAACAAAGGTACGAGCATGTGGAATAAGTTCACAGATGTGTGAGTGGCTCGAAGACTTCTTCAATAATAGAACCCAGTATGTTGTCCTCGATGGCGACAGTTCATCAGAGATTGCCCCAGGAAAGTGTGATACTACCGCTCTTTTTCTCTGTATGCATAAATTATTTGGTGGACAGGATGGGTACCAATCTGCGGTGTTTGCTGATAATGCCGTGGTGTACGGTTAGATGTAGAAGTTGAGTGACTGTAGGAAGATACAAGACGACTTAGACAGTATTTCCAGTTGGTATGATGAAGGCAGCTAAATGTGTATAAGGTAATGTGGATGAGTAGGAAGATCAAACCTATAAAGTTCGGATACAGTATCACTAGTGTCCTGCTTGAGACAGTTCATTTAAGTATCTGGCCGTAACTTTGCAAAGGGATGTGAGATGGAACGAGAACGTAATAACCGTGGTAGGTAGGGAAGGCGAGTGGTCGATTTCGGTTTATTGGGAAAATTTTAGGAAAGAGTGGTTTACCTGTAATGGTACCTTCACACTGAAAACCAACTCCAACAAACTTGGTAGACAACTTTTTTCAACTCGAAGTTTGACTTGCTTTCAACTGTTGTCAACAATTGTTTGAAGCCGCGACTTTGAACAACTAGTTGTGGGAATTTTTGTCTCTAGTTTGTAGTTTATAGTCAGTGAGCAAAAGCGCGGCAGAGTTGTATGACTTGCGGACGTGCATTTGTCGTGTCGTCTGCTGTGTTTCTTTCTTCATCTGATGTGTTTCTTTCGACACTCACGAGTCGTCAATAGATCCGACAAACAAGATTTGTAAATTTAGTTTTTATTAGAAACTGAAATGAGGAAACCTCTGCAGGTTCCTTCTGATTCTGCATATAAAGTCAGATATAAAATAATGATTTGTTGAAAGACTTTTCGGATAAAATTGGTGTACTGCTTGTGGAGTGTGAAATGAAATGGACAAATATGAAAATACAGTACAATCGTGAACATTGTAAAATGGTCAAAACTAAAAGTGGGTCTGGGAAAACTGAGATCTTGGATAGTTACGAGCATATGAAGTATTTTGAAGGCGCGAACAAGCCAAGCAGAAAAATATTTACAATCGTCAGTAAAACGTCATTCACTAGCGTAACTGAAGCTGTAAGACTTTTGGTCGGAAATTTTGTAATTACAAATGTATTTTCATAGGAAACTTTTTATTTCTCTTGTCATATCGTTTTGTCAAAATCCGATACAAAGTAGTTTGCAAATTAATGGCTTACATTGTTAATAAGTAAAGCTATAAGGGTTTTGTTCGGAAGTTTTTATTTACATTTCTCTTTTCACTCGATATTTATTGATTCATATTCCTCTTACCATTTCACCTTACCAACTTCCGATACAAAGCAGATTGCAAATTCATCCCTTATATTCTCTGCGGTTCTTCCTGCGTTGCCTCCCTTTCTCTGAAGACATTTATTTTGCGGAGGCATTCTCCAACTGCCATCCGAAACCCTGGCTGTTTCTGGATCTTTCACATCAAAACTGCCAGGTGGTGAGCAAATTTTGACACTTCCTTCATTTCTTACAAGAAAACTGTGCAAAGACACAGTTGCAGAAGTTAATAACGTTGCTTTTTCAGGGCTTAAGTGCATAGTTGATCTAAGACGCATAAAAACTGCTTACAATAATCCAAAAAAATTCTGCACAACTATTCTAGCGCGAGATATTGGGCAAGTAAACATTCATTCCTGGCTGCCTTTCTCTTACCATCCTGGCTATGGTTTCATCATGTACTCTGAAAGAGCAAAAGCATTATCTACCACCATAACAAATGGCAAATCTTCAGTCAGAATCCATTTCCATTGCTTTTCTGTGACAAAAAATAAAAACGTCGAACGTGTGTTTGCAAGAGTTTGAAACTGTTTTCATCATTATTCAACAGTTGTATGTTAGTTAAACTCACAACAGTTAAGTTTGCCGAACTTACAAAAGTTTTATGTTTTTGTTTGTTGGAACTGGTTTTAGGTGTGAAGGTTACTTAAAGGAAATCGTATATAGGTCGCTGGTTCATCCTGTTCTTGGGTACTGCTCGAATGTTTGGGATCCGTACCAGGTTGATTGAAGAAAGACGAAGCAATTCAGAGGCGTTTTTCCAGATTTGTTGCCAGTATGTTCCAACAACACGTAAGCGCTACGAAATGCAACTGGGGCTCAAATGGGAATCCTTGGAGGGAAGGCGACGTTCTTTTCGAGGAAGAAGAAAATTTAGAGAACCAGCATTTGAAGCTGGTTGCCGAACGATTCTACTGCCGCTACATACATTGCTCTTAAGGACCAAGAAGATAAGATACGAGAAATTAAAGCTCATACGGAGGCATATAGGTAGTCGTTTCTCCCTCGCTGTACTTGCCAGTGGAACAGGCAGCGTCTTGCGCAAGTTAAAGGAAGTGAATTTTTGAGCAACACGCTCATAGTAATACTAGGGAGCGTGTTGCCGAGGCGGTTTGAATCGCGCGCCACAGGCTACCGAGCCAATCACAAGCTGCGCGGCAGCGAGCGCAGCGGCTAAGTCCGCTTCAAGGTCACCCGCCTAGCAGGCAACCAAGACTCGCATGGCCACCAAATTATAAGTGAATATTGTTTTTAATTTTTTTAAAAAAAAATCTCACGGGATAGATAAGGATGGTTCTCGGGTAGGACAAACTTTATTGTCTGTAATATAACATACAGTCACCATTTATCTTTATTTTACAATTTCCATTACCAACTTTAGCCCATATAAACAGATACTCATCGACATTTAGTTTCTTCTTCCTTCTAGTACTCAACACAAATGGCATACTGGGAACAAGTGTACCATATGGAACTTTTGCTAAGAGTCCTGTTGTCTCTGCTATACTCCATGTCTTCCATGTAAGAATATTTGCCTCTGGGAAAGCTTCAAGGCCACTATAATCACAATGATTGCCCCATACTACAGCAAGTGTGAGCCATGTACTACCTCCAAACACGGCTTGTACATCACATGTATTGACGTGCCACAGCAATGCCTCAGCGACGTGGTTACCGTCGTCGCTGGCAGCGCAGTGTTCCTGTGTATCGTGCTTTGAAGGCGATAGACATTGATCTTTCTGGACAGTTCAATAAACAACAATTAATTGGAGGTCCAAACGTATTTCGTGGACTCCGTTTGAACTTTACATGTGATGTACAAGCCGTGTTTGGAGGTAGTACATGGCTCACACTTGCTGTAGTATGGGGCAATCATTGTGATTATAGTGGCCTTGAAGCTTTCCCAGATGCAAATATTCTTACATGGAAGACATGGAACATAGCAGAGACAACAGGACTCCGCTTCAAGGTCACCTGCCTAGCAGGCAACCAAGACTCGCACGGCCACCAAATTATAAGTGAATATTGTTTTTAATTTAAAAAAAAAAAATCTCACGGGATAGATAAGGATGTTTCTCGGGTAGGACAAACTTTATTGTCTGTAATATAACATACAGTCACCATTTATCTTTATTTTACAATTTCCATTACCAACTTTAGCCCATATAAACAGATACTCATCGGCATTTAGTTTCTTCTTCCTTGTAGTACTCAACACAAATGGCATACTGGGAACAAGTGTACCATATGGAACTTTTGCTAAGAGTCCTGTTGTCTCTGCTATACTCCATGTCTTCCATGTAAGAATATTTGCATCTGGGAAAGCTTCAAGGCCACCATAATCACAATGATTGCCCCATACTACAGCAAGTGTGAGCCATGTACTACCTCCAAACACGGCTTGTACATCACATGTAAAGTTCAAACGGAGTCCATGAAATACGTTTGCACCTCCAATTAATTGTTGTTTATTGAACTGTCCAGAAAGATCAATGTCTATCGCCTTCAAAGCACGATACACAGGAACACTGCACCGCCAGTAACCACGTCGCCGAGGCATTGCTATGGCAGCAATGACGCAATGGCCTTGAAGCTTTCCCAGATGCAAATATTCTTACATGGAAGACATGGAGTATAGCAGAGACAACAAGACTCTTAGCAAAAGTTCCATATGGTACACTTGTTCCCAGTATCCCATTTGTGTTGAGTACTACAAGGAAGAAGAAACTAAATGCCGATGAGTATCTGTTTATATGGGCTAAAGTTGGTAATGGAAATTGTAAAATAAAGATAAATGGTGACTGTATGTTATATTACAGACAATAAAGTTTTTCCTACCCGAGAAACATCCTTATCTATCCCGTGAGATTTTTTTTTTAAATTAAAAACAATATTCACTTATAATTTGGTGGCCGTGCGAGTCTTGGTTGCCTGCTAGGTGGGTGACCTTGAAGCAGACTTAGCCGCTTAAGGAGTATATGTAGATGTAGATGAGGATTTGTACTAGGAAACAAATTTTATTATAGAATAGTTTATATACTCTTAGATATTGTGCCGGTTGGTTTACTCCTCCGGCAATTTGTATTTCGCGCCACTGCGGTTCTACCACAGACCCTCTGTATTCCAAGGAGTGTTGGTTGTGGCTAAGTGCAAGTGTGACAGTGTGGTAGTGCTAGCGGCGTCAAAGGTGACAGCGTGGAGTAGTGGAATCTATGCCGGGCACTCAGTTCTTGACTGATCACAGCGTTGAATAGGGGCACCGCAGAGGAGAGGCGAAGTTGAGTTGGCCAGGGTCGTGGCTGCCGATAGCAAGTGTGTCCGTTGTCGTAAAGCTCTGTGAAAATCTTGAAATGAATCTACGGTGGTTTAGTTCTACGTTGTTGTTCATCGCTTTTGTTATTAGTTGGATTCAGTCAGGACAATGGAGAGAGTAATTCGTAGACAATATTTGGGTTTGGGCTCGGCTGATCGTTCCCATTGTCATTTTCCAACGTTATCAGCCGTGTTCCGTGTGAATAGCGTCATTGTTACGTTTATTTCTACCTTAAGAAGACAACGGCGATAGACCACGCCGACGAAGAGAAGTAGTGAGATGTTGCCACGATGGCTGACTACGAAAACTGAATAAGGCAATTACATTGGCTCTTTCGCTTATTGGTGATGTTGTTTTCTACCGTATTAAAGTGCTGGTAACGACTTAGAATTGTAGCGTTATTCTTGTATGCGACGTGTTGATTTCCTTGTTGCCGCTCGAGGTAGGCGCGCGGTCTGGGGAGCCTTGCCACGGTATGGGCGTGTGTGTGGTCCACAGTGTAAACTAGTTTAAGTTAGATTAAGTAGTATGTAAGCCTAAGGACCGATGACCTCAGCAGTTTGGTCCCATAGGAACGTACAAAAAATCTCCAATTTTCCAAATTTCGTTGTTTCGTTTTGTGGTGCGGCCGTTATGAGCTATGGCAAGGACTGGCTCTGACAACAGCTATGCTTGATAACCTTCGTGTTACAAAGGAGAACTACAAAAGCATATAAACCGCAGTGAAGTGATGGAATCGACCGTTACGGAGTAGCTGCTACCATTCTAGAGGTGCTGCCTTTGATTCTCCTTGTATTGTTGTGGTGTGGTGAGGGCGTTGTGAAATGTTTTAAGTATTGCCTCCCACGGCAACGTTAGTGGCAAAAGTGTCATTAGCTGCAATAGAGTGTTAGCACATGGAGCTAGTAGGCTGACAGAAAGGATATTCAGCAGTGGTACTATTTTTGGCTGTGCCGATTCTTCATCGTCCGTACCCGGTTGTCGCTATTGATGTAATCCTAAAGGGGGAGGTACTGGTGGTCTGTCGCGTGAGTATATTGTGTTTTTAAATAACTGATGCTTCGATTGTGGAAGATTGAGACGTTCCTGTGCTGTGTTGTGTGGTCACAAGGTCCTGGCAATGCAGGGCGTTGTATCGTCATGGCTTTTATCGTATTGTTCCCTTGAATTGGCTCCAAAGCTTTTATTATAAAGTGCGCACGTTGCCCTTTGGGGTGGCTGTACTGCTATGTGTTCTTTGAGGTAGCGCGATTCACTTTTGTAGAATAGTAAAGTGGCGATTCATTGCAATTAAAAGTGTAAGGATGGGTCGTTAGTAGTGCTTCGGTAGCTCAGTCGCTAGAGTACTTGCCTATGGAAGGTAAAGGTCCCGAATTCGAGTCTCGGTCCAGCACTCAATTTTAATCTGCCAGGAAATTTTGTTGCAGAGTGAAAATTTCATTCTGGAAACATCCCTCAGCCTGTGGCCAAGCCATGTCTCCGCAATATCCTTTCTGCAAGGTCTGCAGGAGAGCTTCTGTGAAGCTTGGAAGGTAGGAGACGAGGTACTGGAGGAAGTAAAGCGGAGAGGACCGTCCGTGAGTTGTGCTTGAGCAGCTTCGTCGGTAGAGCAGTTGCCCACGAAAGGCAAAGTTCCCGAGTTCGAGTCTCGCTTCTGCACACAGTTTTAATCTGTCAGGAATTTTCAAAAAGTAATGTGTTCAGTAGCTAATGTGACCACTAATCATGTGTACTTATACTCAGAAGTGACTCATTCCATATCATTTCGATAAAGGTATCGTTCAAACAATCTATGGGAGTTTTAAGTAACTAACTAACCGAGTAACAGGCAAAGAACATGGAAAGTTGCGACCTCATATATTTTTCCCGGCGTATTTCTAACTTCTGGAATAGTCGGGTGTCCTCCCACGTCATGTCATAAGTTCTCTATGATATTTCGACGAATATCACTCTCCGCGCAACCCGCTCCCCCCCCCCCCCCCCCCGCCCACCCCTTAGTCTGTGCAGACCAGCAGATATCAGGACTTAAATAGGAAGGAACACACCAAAACGTTGTGAGGAAGGCTAACCAAAGAGTGCGTTTTATTCGCAGGACACTTAGAAAATGTGACAGATCCACTAAGGAGACTGCCTGCACTACGCTTGTCCGTCCTCTTTTAGAATACTGCTGCGCTGTGTAGGATCCTTACCAAATAGGATTAACAGAGTACTTCATGAAAGTTCAAAGAAGGACAGCACGTTTTTTACTGTCGCGAAATATGGAAAGAGTGTCACTGAAATGATACAGGATTTGGGGTGGACATAACTAAAACGTAAGAGTTTTTCGTTGCGGCGGAATCTTCTCAAGAAATTTTAATCATTAACTTTCTCCTCTGTATGCGAAAATATTTTGTTGACGGCGACCTACATAGGGAGAAGCGATCACCATAATAAATAAGGAAAGTCAGAGCTCGCACCGAAAGAGATGAGTGTTCATTTTTTACGGCGCGCTGCACGAGACTGGAATAATAGAGAATTATTGTGAAGGTGGTTCGATAAACCCTCTGCCAGGCACTTAAATGTGATTTTCAGAGTGTCCACGTAGATGTAGATGTAGAGACAGGCCTGTTTGACGAAATATCGTGGAGAACTTACGACGTGACCCGCGCGCACAACCGAGATTTCTATAACCTGGAAGTTTTTTGGCGGGATAAAAACCTGTGTCACACGCACTCTACTTGTCAAAGGCTTGCTTCCGAACTGCTGCGCCGGTGACCGCGGTTCATAAATCTGGGAAAATTGTCGAAGTTCCGTCAACCGCTTACAAAATACGTGGCACACAACATCGAACACGTTTACCACAATTCGCTATACGTGACAGAGCTGTAAAGGCGGAACCCTGTCTGTGATTGAGGTCCGCGGGAGGTTTACTGCTGGCGGTATGTTGTCACAGCGGGTCCATAGCCGCCACCGTAAACCGGGGATGGCGGCTGCAATGCCGGCGGCGGCGCTGCGGGGGGCAGAGGCGGACGTAAGCGCCCCCTGGGGGGGCAGACCCCGCCCCTCCGCCCCCAGGTTTACGAGGCCGCGTTTACAGCCGATGCATAGGCGCCACCACTCCAGACTCCAGCCAGCCACAGCCGCACGGTGCCCCGGCTGTGCGGGAACCGATCACCGTGGGTCCCCAGGCTCGTCACATGCTTCGCCCATGTGACGTCATGGAAACCGTACGTAGGCACGAAAGAATTTAATCATTTTACTTCTCCTCAGCGCTCCCTCTACATGTTAAATACTACCTTCGGTGCAGCAAATGAGAACGCTGTTAAAGGGAGACAGCCACTGAGTGACCGAGCGGTTAGAGGCGCCACGTCACTGAGACCGCGACCCCTCCCGCCGGAAGTTCGAGTCCTCCCTCGGGCATGAGTGTGTGTGTTTTGTTCCTAGCGTTAGTATAAGTTAGTTTAAGAAGTGTGTAAAGTCTAGGGACCGATGACCTTCATTCGGGAGGACGACGGTTCAATCCCGTCTCCAGCCATCCTGATTTAGGTTTCCCGTGATTTCCCTAAATCGTTTCAGGCAAATGCCGGGATGGTTCCTTTCAAAGGGCACGGCCGATTTCCTTCCCCATCCTTCCCTAACCCGAGCTAGCGCTCCGTCTCTAATGACCTCGTTGTCGACGGGACGTTAAACAACACTAACCTAACCCGATGACCTCAGCAGTTTGGTCCCTTAGAAATTCACACATTTGAACATTTTGAAAGGGAGACTGCAATAATACACTGGCGGAAAGTGTTACACCGTGAAACACCAGTCCGATATTTGTAAAAGTCTGTGGTTCAAATGGCTCTAAGCACTATGGGACTTAACAGCTGACGTCATCAGTCCCCTAGAACTTAGAACTACTTAAACCTAACTAACCTGAGGACATCACACACATCCATGCCCGAGGCAGGATTCGAATCTGCGACCGTAGCGGTCGCGCGGTTAAAAGTCTGTGAAGAGCTCGTCACACACCTGGTATTGCGGAGATTGAAGAAATGTATGGAAACACAAAGAAAAATTCGAGCCTTAACATGAACGCGGATGCTTATCAAGATTGCAGTAGAGCTGTTGCTTTTGACCATAAGCAGCACTTGTGCAATGTCCTCAATTCTTTTAACGTGTCAGTCTTGGTCAGGACAGTATTCTGTATGGTTGTGAGCGCATTATGTCGCAGCTCAGTGAATTCGAAAGTGAGCAGCTTGTTGGCGCACTTATGGTGGGTGCTTCCATAGCGTGTTTGGTGTTTCAAAAGGCACCACATCGAAAATACAGCGGCATAAAGATAGAGCGTGTATGTTCAGTGACGGTCACTGAGGAGGATTTAACGAAAAATAAGGGGATGACAGCAGTGCGAATCATTGCAGGCTGAATGCTATGTGTACTACTTCGTGCGCTATGGAGTGGTGCAGCAGCTGTCGTCGTAGGTAAACTGGAGACCAGCAGTAATGGTTTTCTAATAAGTGAATACATGGAAGAGAAGTTTTACTTAACTTGTAGCTTCCTCCAAGCGTTGCGGAGAAACTATACAGAAGAACTAACAGCAGTAATGTCCAGCTATTACAAAAAGCGATCTGAAGTGTGTGAGTTTCGCACTCCTAATGGACGAGCGAACCGTCGAAGGAAGACTAATGAACACTGTCGAAGATTGTGACTGGGAAAGTCCTGTGCAGCTGCCGCATGCCGTTCTACATCGCGGCGGCAATGAACCAGTGAAGGAGTGGCTCAGCGGGCGCGCAACATTGGATCCACCGGGTTCCCGCCCAACCGCTGTCAGCATCTGTATGAAACATGCGTTTCCGTTGCCAACTGCGAGACGGCGATGACGGTGGTATCGATCTATGATACCACATGATGTCCCATTCAGGAACTCTGTCAGCACCAAACCGTCTTGGAAGGAGTTCCGTAAGTTGGGAATATGAGGGCGAGCTGGAATTGCAAAATAACACATCAGTGATGCAAATGTTCACAACAGAAAAAGTGGTACCAAAGCCATAAAACTTAGGCTGTGGAGCACTGGAAGAAAGTTTTAGGTCGTCTGAACCTTGTTTCACACTAACTTCTGGCCGCGTTTACGCCACATTAGTGAAAAATGGAAAAATGGTGGAGGTTCATTGATGATTTATGCAGCCACATCATGGTATTCCATGTGTGTAGCGGCCCCTTATTAGTTAGAGGGCCCGCTCAACAGACAAACAAGATGGGCTGCCGACCTCCCTTCAAGAGCTCATATCAAATCATCGCCAGTGATTGTAAACATCAACATACTTTTCTCATACGGCACTACTTCGTGAAAAGCCAAGTGACAGAGATCCACCAATTCGAACTATTGTGACTAAGTGCAGCACTGCGCAGAATCGGTGTTATGAACACACCAGCAGAGCTAGACCAGCAGTATGTACCTACTGCTAGGACAGCTCTGGCCAGAACCTACGCCGGCTATAGCCCAGAAGACACTCTTCGTAGTCTTCTGTAGAAATTTGTATCTTGTTGGGCGTAACGCCACATTGGAATTGTGTAGCGTAGTTTGTTGTTGTTGTGGTCTTCAGTCCTGAGACTGGTTTCATGCAGCTCTCCATGCTACTCTATCCTGTGCAAGCTTCTTCATCTCCCAGTACCTACTGCAACCTACATCCTTCTGAATCTGCTTAGTGTATTGATCTCTTGGTCTCCCTCTACGATTTTTACCCTCCACGCTGCCCTACAATGCTAAATTTGTGATCCCTTGATGCCTCAAAACATGTCCTACCAACCGATCCCTTCTTCTAGTCAAGTTGTGCCACAAACTTCTGTTCTCCCCAATCCTATTCAATACCTCCTCATTAGTTACGTGATCTACCCACCTTATCTTCAGCATTCTTCTGTAGCACCACATTTCGAAAGCTTCTATTCTCTTCTTGTCCAAACTGGTTATCGTCCTTGTTTCACTTCCATACATGGCTACACTCCATACAAATACTTTCAGAAACGACTTCCTGACACTTAAATCTATACTCGATGTTAACAAATTTCTCTTCTTCAGAAACGATTTCCTTGCCATTGCCAGTCTACATTTTATATCCTCTCTACTTCGACCATCATCAGTTATTTTACTCCCTAAATAGCAAAACTCCTTTACTACTTTAAGTGTCTCATTTCCTAATCTAATCCCCTCAGCATCACCCGATTTAATTTGACTACATTCAATTATCCTCGTTTTGCTTTTGTTGATGTTCATCTTATATCCTCCTTTCAAGACACTGTCCATTCCGTTCAACTGCTCTTCCAAGTCCTTTGCTGTCTCTGACAGAATTACAATGTCATCGGCGAACCTCAAAGTTTTTACTTCTTCTCCATGAATTTTAATACCTACTCCGAATTTTTCTTTTGTTTCCTTTACTGCTTGTTCAATATACAGATTGAATAACATCGGGGAGAGGCTACAACCCTGTCTCACTCCTTTCCCAACCACTGCTTCCCTTTCATGCCCCTCGACTCTTATAACTGCCATCTGGTTACTGTACAAATTGTAAATAGCCTTTCGCTCCCTGTATTTTACCCCTGCCACCTTCAGAATTTGAAAGAGAGTATTCCAGTCAACATTGTCAAAAGCTTTCTCTAAGTCTACAAATGCTAGAAACGTACGTTTGCCTTTTCTTAATCTTTCTTCTAAGATAAGTCGTAAGGTTAGTATAGTATGTTGTTCTTATTATTTCTTTTCATTGTCTTGTAACTTTTATCTGGATTTTATCACCACAAGAATTATTGTGTTTCTTTTTGTTCTTGAGTTTGGGGATTAGTGTACGTCGAGATGGCATTTTAGTTAAATAAAGTGTGTTCAGACTCTTTCGTTAGTTCTCTCCTGCCGACCAGAGGGCACTACGCCATGGGCCCCATGGTTACTCAGCAAGGTCGCCTTACTGCCAAGAATTGTGTGTCCATTTTGGCTGACCAGGTGCATAAAATAGTACAATCTTTGACCCAAACGGTGATGGTGCGTACCAAGACGACAGTGTCCCTGTTTCACACAGCTCGCATCGTTCACGACTGTTTTTATGAGCACAAGGATGAACTGTTGCATCTCCTCTGGCCACTACACTCACCAGATCTCATAATTGTTTGGCCTTAGTGCTTTACTCTGTGCAGAGCACAACAGAGCAAAATGGTACTGCCAGTCACAATTCATAACAGTTTTCGATGCAGAAATTCCGAACGTAAGCACGACTCACATGTCACACCACACGTAACTCTTTTGCCTTGGTAACGAGCCGCTTCAGGAAGTATGAACTGGAAAATATTTTGATTATGATGAGATGACGTAACCCATGGTATAGCGATATGCAGGTATACATATGGCGTAGAATCGTGTACACAAGATATAAAAGTGAAATGCATTGGCGGAACTGTCATTCGTACTCAGGTGATTCAAGTGAAAACGTTTCCGTCATGATTATGGCCGCACGACGGAAATTAACAGATTTTGAACCCGGAGTGGTAGTTGAAGCTAGACGCATGGGACGTTCCATCTCTGAGATGCTTGGGGAATCCAACATTCAGGGATCCACAGCGTCAGGAGTGTGCCGAGAATACCAAATTTCAGGCGTTGCGTCGTACGACGCACAACGCGGTGGCCGACGACCTTCACTTAACAACAGATAGCATCGGCGTTTGAGTAGAGTTATCAGTGCTAACAGACAAGCGACGTTGCGTGAAATAACCACAGAAAAAATGTGATACTACGAGCTTACGGAATATCGGACCAGGTTTGTGATTGGATTCAGGATTTCCTAGAAGAAAGAACACAACATGTCATTCTTAACGGTTCAAAATCTGCAGATGTAGAGGTAATTTCGGGAGTACCGCAAGGAAGCGTGATAGGACCTTTATTGTTTACAATATACATAAATGACTTAGTTGACAACATCGGTAGCTCCGTGAGGCTATTTGCAGATGACACGGTTGTCTACAAGAAAGTAGCAACATCAGAAGACTCGTACGTACTCCAGGAAGACCTGCAGAGGATTAATGAATGGTGGGACAGCTGGCAGCTTTCCCTGAACGTAGATAAATGTAATATAATGCGCATACATAGGGGCAGAAATCCATTCCAGTACGATTATGCCATAGGTGGTAAATCATTGGAAGCGGTAACGACCGTAAAATACTTAGGAGTTACTATCCGGAGCGATCTGAAGTGGAATGATCACATAAAACAAATAGTGGGAAAAGCAGGCGCCAGGTTGAGATTCATAGGAAGAATTCTAAGAAAATGTGACTCATCGACGAAACAAGTAGCTTACAAAACGCTTGTTCGTCCGATTCTTGAGTATTGCTCATCAGTATGGGACCCTTACCAGGTTGGATTAATAGAAGAGATAGACATGATCCAGCGAAAAGCAGCGCGATTCGTCATGGGGACATTTAGTCAGCGCGAGAGCGTTACGGAGATGCTGAACAAGCTCCAGTGGCGGACACTTCAAGAAAGGCGTTACGCAATACGGAGAGGTTTATTATCGAAATTACGAGAGAGCACATTCCGGGAAGAGATGGGCAACATATTACTACCGCCCACATATATCTCGCGTAATGATCACAACGAAAAGATCCGAGAAATTAGAGCAAATACGGAGACTTACAAGCAGTCGTTCTTCCCACGCACAATTCGTGAATGGAACAGGGAAGGGGGGATCAGATAGTGGTACAATAAGTACCCTCCGCCACACACCGTAAGGTGGCTCGCGGAGTATAGATGTAGATGTAGATGTAGAAAGAAAGTATCCGTTAGGACAGTGCGGCGAAATTTGGCGTCAATGGGCTATGGCATCAGACGACCGACGCAAGTGCCTCTGCTAACAGCACATCAGCAACAGCGTCTGTCTTGGGCTCGTGACCGTATCGGTTGGACCCCAACGACGGAAAACCGTACCCTGGTCATATGAGTCCCGATTTGAGATGGTAAGAGCTGACGGTAGGTTTCGAGTGGCGCAGACCCCACGAAGCCATGGACGCAAGTTGTCAACAAGGCACTGAGCAAGCTAGTGGTGACTCCATAATTATGTGGGCTGTGTTTACATGGAATGCACTGGGTCCTCTGATCCAACTGAACCGAACATAGACTGAAAATGGTTATGTTCGGCTACTCGGAGACCATCTGCACCTATTCGTGGACTTCATGTTCCCAAACAACGCCGAAATTTTTATGGACGACAGTGTGCCGTATCACCGGTCCGCAACTGTTCGCGAATGGATTGAAGATCATTGTGGACAATTCGAGAGAATGATTTTCCCATCCAAATCACCCCACATCAGTCCTGTCGAACATTTATGAGACATAATCGAGAGGTCAGCTCGTCCACAAATCCTGCGCTGGAACACTTTCGGAATGATGGATGGCTATAGAGGCAGTGTGGTACAGTATTTCTGCAGGAGGATTCCAACGCCGAGTTTCTGGGCAAAAGGAGGTCCGACACGGTATTAGGAGGTATACCACCACTTTAGTCACCTCAGTGTATTTGTACCCACTTGAGCCATATCCATCTCTGTGCACACTTTTGAATGATTGGGTGAGCGAACGAGCTGCTTTTTAAAGATCTGGAGGGAACCACAGAACTAACTATCGTATTTCAGAGCTTTTCCAAAGCAGCAGTATTCTTGTAGTCGAGGATAGCAGTGAACTCAAATCACATCGGAGGCATACCGTTTCTGAAAAAACATCTCTTAGCAGGGGTTGGCACTAGGTAATGTGTTCGTTCATTCTTCGGCTTCCCGTTAGGAGGAGACCGCTCAAAATCGCCAGCGTTTAAACATTCCTGTTCTGCGGCATGAATCTAATGTGGTAGTATGCAGCCACTCTTTGCTTTCCTTGTCGTTTTCGGAGTTGAGTAGTAGTTTCAGTTATTACAACATGTGGTGAGGGTTAATCTACATCTATTAGCAGTGCAATTCGACTGTTGAAACCTGGTTTCGCAGGATAGAGGGGATCAGTTTATGGTTGTGGAAAGGGGTCAAGATCAGTTACTGTTAGTTGCACAAAACACACAAACTTTATATTCCTAAAAACACTTAACCACACATTCCCTTAAAAGGATTCAAAAACAATACGCCTCAAAGCCCGAACACAAGTTATTAAAATTGCCTTAAAGAATACACACGGTTGAAGGCTTTACTTAAAATGTTTCACATAAATTCGGCTGAAGGCCATATTCTGAACATAGAACAACTCAAAGCTTAAGGCCTGGATAGCAAAATTAACTCTTAAATTTTCAAATGGTTTTCAAATTTTAATTTAATTCAGCTGAAGGCCTTATCTTAAAATATTTCACTTAGAAGTGCGGCTGAAGACCACATATTGAACATTAAAACAAACTAAATTAATACACGGCTGAAGGCGTCGCACATTACTTGAGATGAAAGAAAATCACAGTTCAAAATGGTTCAAATGGCTCTGAGCACTATGGGACTCAACATCTTAGGTCATAAGTCCCCTAGAACTTAGAACTACTTAAACCTAACTAACCTAAGGACATCACACACACCCATGCCCGAGGCAGGATTCGAACCTGCGACCGTAGCAGTCCCGCGGTTCCGGACTGCAGCGCCAGAACCGCTAGACCACCGCGGCCGGCGAAAATCACAGTCTAAAAACAACAGAACAGTGGTACTCAGAAGTGTTCCAAGGGTCGGCCTGAGGAGGAAACTCTAACGTAAAGTTAGGTGAGACAGGCAGCCACAAGTAAGATTAAATAATCGGGTGGCAACCCGACGCAGGGTCGGCTGAAGGACCGACCAACCACCTGATCGATTCTCTTCCGCCCGACCAACGGTACAAGCTAGACACCGTTGCACGAAAACAATTCCACAAGAACTCGAACAGTCCTAAAAGCAGTCACTGTGGAACAACAAGGACGAATCACAAGTCGAGACACACAGAGAACCCATAAGCGGTCGGTGACCAAATACACGTCGTCCGATGAGAGGACCGACCAAACGACCAACCAGGGTCATCCCCACTCAAGCCACGTGTGTCGGCAACGGTCGGTCTAGTCTTGGCTGTCAGGACCTCGCTGCAGCTCCATCCGGACTCCTTGATGTCCGTTCGGAACTCGGAAACACGACGACCCGGACACACTGGCTCGGACCCAACCATGCAGAGGGAGCACTTGCTCATTGGCCACCCGACATCTCTGCACGAGGAAGGAACCGACCAACGTCCGGCAAGATGATATTTTTTATTTCTTGCTTTTAATTTTTTTATGTACTGAGTGCAACTTAGTATGGAGGACATCGGTTCGTTGCATTCATCTAACTTGAGTTGCTTGTTTCCAAATTCATACGTGTGTTTGTTCACATGGTCTACGGAGATAATTCGTTCGGAATTTTCGAAACTTTTGACACGTTAAATAGTATTTCAGATATTGCTCCTTTGTCTGTGAGTGCGCAGCGTGGTACCATGTCAGGCGAAAATCATTTTGAGTTGAAGAATCGTAAAAATTATCACATTCAGTGATCTAATTTTGTCATTTCGCGTCCATTTTCTTTTTATAATTTCACGCGTGTTGCGATATTTTTATCAGTATTGGATATAATTTTGGTGGCCAATCCACGCCATGTATCACTTATATCAAGTAACGGTGTAATCCTGCTCGCAGTAAGTGGATTAGATCTAGAATGACCACCAGTGTGCGTAAATAATTGTCTTCATGTTGCCATTTATGGAATTTTGGGCTCTTTTACCAACACGCTACTGTGTTATCCATGCTTGTTCCCAAATGGTTTAACTGTCATGGTTTCTGAGATTTTATACGGCAACTGCTACCACTATCAGTCATTTCCTTTCCTGTTCCATTCGCAAACAGATCAAGGGAAAAACAACTGTCTATATGGTTCCTTACAAGTCCTAATTTATCTACGTCATCTTTGTAGTCTTCACGCTAAATACACGTTGGTGGCAGTAGAATCGTTCTGCAGTCAGCTACAAACAACGGTCCTCTAAATTTTCTGGTGTTCCTCGAAACGAAGGTCGCCTGCCCTCTAGGGATTCTGATTTCAGTTCCCAAAGCATCTCCGTAATAACTGCGTGCCGAACGAACCTACCAACAACAAATCTAGCAGCCCATTTCCTTTAATCCGGCCTGGTGTGGATCCCTAACACTCGAACAGTACTCCAGAATGTGCAGCTCAGTGATCTGTACGTGGTCTCCTTTGCAGGTGAGCCAAACGTTCCTAAAATTCATCCAATAAATCAAAATCCACTATTCGCCTTCCCTGTTACTATCTTTATATGATCGTTCCATTTCGTATCGCTATGCAACGTTGCGCCTAAATATTTAATCGATGTGACTGTGTCAGGCAGCACATTAGTAATACTATATCCGAACATTACCGGATTGTTTTCCCTACTTATCTGCATTAACGTACATTGTTCCACATTTACAGCTAGCTGCCATTAATCACCCAAACTAAAATTTTTATCCAATTCATCTTTTATCCTCCTACAGTCGTTCAAAGACGCATTCCAGTACACTACAGGACCATCCGCAGATAACAAATTGCTGCTCATCCTAACATGCTCGGCTATATAGATATGTGCGATTAATTCATGTTGTCTTTGTCCTATTTCATCTCTTTCACATAAACTCGAACACGAGACTAGCCATGTTTATGTTAGTTTCCCCATCGAACTTTTTTTCAGCCATCAGTCCTCTGACTGGTCTGTTGCGGCCCGCAGCAAATTCCTCTCCTGTGCTTATCTCTTCATCTCAGTGTGGCACTTGCAAACTGCGTCCTCAATTATTTGCTGGATGTATTACAACCTCTGCTTTCCTTTACAGTTTTCACCCTCTACAGCTCCCTCTGAAACCGTGAGAGTTATTCTGTGATGTTTTAACAGATGTCCAGCCATCCTCTACTTTCTTCTTGTAAGTGTTTTCCATACATTCCTTTCCTCGCCGATTCTTCTGAGAGCCTGCTCATTCCTTACGTCATCAGTCCACTCAATTTTCAACATCCTTCTGTAGGATCACATCTCAAATGCTTCGACTCTCTTCTTTCCCCACAGGTCATGTTTCCCTTCCACACATCTCAGAACTTTCTTGCTTGTATTAAGGTCTATGTTTGATACTAATAGACTCCTCTTGATCAGGGCTGCCCTTTTTGCCAGTGCAAGTCGCTTTTTATGTCCCCTCTACTCCGTCCGTAATGGGTTACTTTGCTGCCTAGGTAGCAGAATTCCGCAACTTCATCTACTTCTTTGATCACCATTCCGGATGTTAAGTTTCTCGCGGTTCCTATTTCTGCTACTTTTCACTACTTCCGTGTATGTTCGATCTAATCTCAGTCCATATCCGTATTCATTCCATTCAACCGATCTTGTAATTCATCTTCATATTCACTGAGGACAGCAATGTCATCAACGAATATTATCATTGATATCCTTTCATCCTGAATTCTAATCACCACTCTTGAAACTTTCTTTTATTTCCGTGACTGCTTCTTCTATACATAGACTGAAAAGAACGTGACAAAGACTGCATCTATGTCTTACTCCATTTTTAATTAGAGTACTTCGTTGTTGGTCTTCCGGCCTTGTTATCCTCCCTTGGTTCTTGTACATATTGTGTATTACGGTCTTCTCTATAGTTTACCCCTATATCTCTCAGAATTTAGTACATCTTGCACTTTCTGACGTGACCGTGACCGTAACATGGAACAGAAAACATTGAAGTAAAAATGCTACAATTTCATAAGGATTTTCAGTGCCCCACACTCTCATATTGTGGCAATCAATCTTTCCAGATAAACAGAAGTTTACTTCGTCGCCGAATATTAGCTTGGAGGTGGGATGTTCATCCACAAAAGTTTCTTTCAGTGTGACGTAAAACTGAAGTTTCCAGCCATAATCTCCCGGTAAAGAGACCATCCAAATAAAGCGAAGTTTCAATTCAAAAAGTTTATTACGTAAAACATTCACAAAATTAATAAAAAATGGAAACTCATGAAATTAAGTTATTACGACGCTGCATTCAACAAATGAATCTAGTTGTGAAACCAACCAGCTGCCGGTCCTCGTTGAATGCAAACACCAGCCACCTGCGGTCAGTCTCACACAACAGTTTACAACTGTGTGGACAGGACTTTCTAAGACACACATGCGAGAAAACAATTACCACACACGAAATATTTCAATAAGCCAGTGGGGTAATATAAATCCCCCTTTAAAAGAAAATCTATCAGTACTCGTGGCTGTGTGTGACTTTTAACCAACAAACTGATAAGAAATTAACATCACGTGAACACGATAAAACACATAGACTGCCAAAATGCGCAGAGATTAGCACGAGCTTAAAAAAATTATCTACAAAACAAATGAAACTTGAAACCAACCTGTCGATACAACAGTGAAAATTAGCGGTTCATATCTAAAATTATAAGTAGCTACACGAATTTTTAACCGCTGTGTTCTCAAACGAATTGCAAGTAACTTAGTTGTGAATTAAATGAGCCAGTATATGCTTTAAATTAAAAAAGACAAGTAAAGCTACAAGGGTTTGGTACCGGTACATACACAAGCAGCACAACAGGGTGCCAATAAATTACATGGAAACAAGTTCCTAACAGCTCATTACAGTTACAGCGTCACATTGAGAACGTTAATGGAGAGCACGACTTTCAACCAGTTGTCTGACGGTGAAAGCAAGAAATCATTTACAAGTAAATTGATCGATGCTGACGGTTTTCAAATGGTAGCACTGTAGCTTCCACAAACAGATTCCATGAGCCATTCATCCATGCATTGTGAGTGCTCAACAACCGTGAAGACAGGGTTTAGCAGATACCTCCATTTATCGAAACTGAATCAAGCGAACTTCTTTTACTGTGTACCGTGAACACCCCTGCACATGCGGCTAAACTGACCGGCCCCCTCTAAACGATCAGTTCACAGCACACCTTGTCCCTGTACAGGCCAAGCACCACAACCGGTCTGTTACGACTTCATCCACTCAAAACGAAAGTATTCAAGACTGGTTAATACTCCAGCCCAGGCACAAGGCAGACCATAACGACAGACGCTTCCCGAACCGACCCCGTATCAACTTTGACTATCGATGGGATGACGAGCGCGTCTCCTAGGTGGCACCGATGCCATGCATCAACGAGGTGGAAGCAAATTTTTGGGATCGACTGCGGACCGATTCACAATAGATTTCGGTCACCTGCTCGCGGATGGTTCAGTGTGTGAGAAGAGCGTGGGCGAACTCGTCTTTAATGTCAGGACATAACCGTTACACATACACAGTTAATAATGTTAATAGCGATAATAACATAAATAATAGTAATAATAGTGGAACATTCTGCAAGCTGCATTTTGCATTGCAACTGGACAATGGATAGCTGAATTGCTTTCTGAAACCCGAAAAATGTCTAATTAGTTCAATGAAAATAACTAGCACAGTTACATTCTTAACCATCCTTAAAACTGTCCTGCAACATCACCTGCACAAAATACTTTTAATAGAAAACCTTCGTTTCTTCCTGTACAAGCAGCTGCTCCGACCTATTCTGGAGCACGGCCAAGTATTTTTAAGGTATGCTGCTGACGCACACATACCACTAATACAGAACATGTAGAATCGAACAGCGTGTCGGGTACACCACCCGCAAAGAGACTTTGTCACGGTGTTGCTTAGCTGGTCACAGGCGTATATACCCACGGAACGTATTCAGAAGACTGCGCAATTATATCATGAGAAGGCACAGTAGTCTATGGAAACGTCATATCCTGCCACTTGAAAACACAACCCATACGATGCTAGTAGCAGATGGTGGAACCTGCTGAGAGTAATCAACATCTGGTGAAGGGAAAAGTGACATGAATTAGAGTACAGGAGAACCAAATACAGTCTACAGACACCACGAGGTAAGTAATATGTAAGGAAAACAGGAAACTTCACTGAGTTCAGTGCAACTGGGGTAAGTTGAAGAAGGATTTCCACTGCAATTCCATTAAATTCAGTATTACTTACCCAACGTTCTTTCCATTCGTTGCATACTACCCCAGTCTCTCGCACCCGCGTCATAATTACCTCCTTAAAATTATCCAATACTATTGCCACGTAATACTGGCTGCCTATAAGGACGAAAGAGAAAGCATAACCTCTCCCTGTGTTTTAAGAAGTCAGAGATCCGTTTGTGCATGAAGTGTGTCTTGGAATGAGCTTTTAGTGGCACACTTTTTTTTTTCAGAAATGTTCCATTCAATATGAAAAATCTCAGTTAGAAGTTTAAGGGACAGAAGGGAAAAGATTAATCTCCGGATAGTGTACCGACAGTGACGATGCTCCGTAAATTAAGAAAAATACAAACAACACAAATTAATAATTATAATAAAATAATCTAGAAGTTTTCCTTCTGAAGGATCATACGATTCAGTAACGATATCTTATATATCTGCTGTATATGTTATAAAACTGTTCATCCAGATAGATAGACAAGGTTTGAAGAGTTCCATTAGATATCACTGAACTTTGTTGTTTCTATACTCAAAAAGCTAAAATAATATTAATAAGAACAACCACAGCTGTACTGACGTACTTTTACGATGTCAACAACCGTTTCATTCCATAGACAATCTTGCAAACAGTCTTCGTAATGAATACTCCCAGAAGTGCTCCGATATCATGACTCAAAAAGTGTAATCGTCTCATTTAGCGTTGAGACACACTGTACGACATATGGAGCACACAAACACTCTAACGAGCGCCTCACAGGAGAACGACGAGGAGTGGGCGCAGGGAACGTGGAACGCTGTGCACACTATTTCTAGTGTGCTATGTTCCCTGCACTCACCTGGCGGTGTGACTGTATGCTCTTCACGTTCCACAATATGCTTTCGACGTGAGGTAAGAAAGATAACATTTCGTGAGTCATGGTTTAGATACAGAGTGTTCTGCGGGAATTTTTTTCGAAGACTGTTCGCTGTGTCACCAGACGATGACCGTTAAGCGACTCCGATCGTGACGTAATACATGTGCGTTAATACAGCAGCGGCGGTTCTTATTAATACAGCAAATGAACTTGGCGTGGACAAGTGGATACGATTGGACATGAATGTATGCATATGGCCACACCCCGTGACGCGCACGCCAATGTGTACGCCCGTCCGCCACGTGATCCACACCGATCCTTGGAGCATATTTACACAATCTTTGGGCTTGACAGAGTTGTTAGCAGAGGTCAGTCTGGTCGCGGCAAGGTCACCTGATTTGTCGCCGTACGATTTCTTTGTGTCGGGAACCGCCAAGACTAACGTGTATCGCAACAAACTTCATAGTGTTCAAGAACTGCAGCAGAACATTTCGGATGATACTGCAGCAAATCCAGCAGTACAGTTTCGATCTGCCTTCATAAACTTGCTGATCAAGGTCCAAAAGCTCCAAGAGATGAATTGCGGTCACTTTCAATATCTGCTATAGTCAGATTAGCACCGCTTTTTCTTTCCTGTACTGTCTTACTTCTTACCTTGAAACTCTTTTCTCCGGGCCACTTTTATTTGCCCCACCCTGTAGTAGCAAGCGGTATAGACAGAGATAGAGATTGTAAAGCTATCAGTTACGGTACAAGTGCTAGAAAGACACTCTAACTGTCCTGTCCATATTGTTTTCAGGTTGCTCTCGAACGTGCCATACGCACAAGCAGAGGAGCGAATGTCTGTACTGCTGAAAGCCCACCCATTATCTGCACAGAACGGGTAGCATATAATACCTATACAGATAAATCAAATGCTTAACAAAACTCTAGTGTTTGTTAGTTGAAGAGTAATGTCCGCAGGGCACGGTAACAATTTCCAAACAACGTTTAAGTTACTTTTCTATTGAGTTTATAACCAGTTTTGACGCTTTTAAGGTCACCTTCGGATCAACTAATTAAAGAAAAAGATAGAAAAAGGGGCGCGCCAGCACAAGGGTAATTTAAAAGTGACGTAAAAACACATATATTGGAAGTATGCAAAATAAATGTCAATCAACCTGCAGTATGTCACACAGAATCATCGTGGAGTTGAGGTCGTCAGCGGTCAATTAAAACTACTTAGGTTACGCAAATTGATTATACAGAACTGTACGCACGTGTTGTCATGTGAGTGACGACGTACTTCAGCACACTCTTACAATAAAAGTCACATTCGTATTAACATTAAAAATTAAGTAGCAAAGTGAAATAAAAGAGTAAAATTACACTGACGAGACAATAGCTTTTTGTCTGTCTTTGGAACGAAATACGTCACTGATTCTGCACATCAGGGATCACACACTTTGTTGGTCGGTTTGTGAAGGTATGTGGCATTAGATGTCTAAACACAGGTCATGTAATTCGCGTGAATAACAGGCCGCTGATTTGCGTATTCGGTGACGGCGCCTGATAGCGATCCAGATGCGTTCCATAGGCTTTAAATCAGGCGAATTTGGTCACAGAGACATCAACGTGACTTGACTCTAATGCTCCTGAAACCACTGTAGCACGGATCTGCCTTCGAGGCACCGACAGTTATACTCCTGAAAGATGACATCGCCATCTGTGAAGAAATCAAGCTTGAAGTAGTTCGCAGCTGTCTGCTTGTCTTCGATTACTAGCACCGATTCTATGCAAGTGCAGGAGAATGTCTCCCATAGCATAATACCGCACCCACCATCCTGCATCCGTGGCGCGCTGCACGTTTCGAGCCGCCGTTCACTTCCATGACGGCGTTAGTGGATACGGCCAGCGACCTAGTGTAGCAAAAATGTGATTCACGTGAAAAGCTAACACGTTCCCCACGTTTCCTTTGATCGACGGTCGAATCCTGATGGACCTGTGCTCACGTAGGGCTGGTCTGCTACTGAGCTCCACGTTCAATAATGTAATAATGTACGATGAATGGTGTGCTCCGAAACACTTGTTCGTGCACCAGCGTTGTGCTCTTTCGGCAGAGATGCCACAGGTCACTATCTATCCTACTTTAAAGAGCAGAGAAGCCCCAGAACCACATGTTCTGTGAACAATCTTGGATTTAGAACCTAGTCACAGTTTCGCTATCCTTCTACCTCTTTATGTAGATGCTCACAGCAGTAGCACGTGAACATTGGACCAGCTACCTCGTTTTCTAGATACTCGTTCACAGGCTCTGCGTAATAGTAACCTTCCCATTGTCAAAGTCGCATATCTCCATGGATTTCCCCATTTTCAGTCCATATCTTCGCTAGGGTGATACTCCAACAGTATCTTCCCCGCTTACATACTTTTGTTACCGCGTCACGTGCCCGGAACGCCACCGGGTGGCATCCAACGTCAGGGTGAACAGTGGCCATAATGTTTTGGCTTATCATTGTACGTATAAATTATTCTACAAATAGTTTAAAAAGCGCAAGTTTATAGAAGACCAAAAGAAGGCAGTCACAAGGGAGTAACACCTGCAGCAGACTCAATGATGTGAGTGAAATCTGACGATTACAGATCTCTCATTTTTAATCTTTGACGAAGTTAATATACAATTTTTTTCCTGACCCGTAAAGAAAAAAGAAATGGCTGTGGATCCTCCGGTATGAAGGGGAAATGTGAGTGACTGGCGGATAACAAGTCTCTTCCAAATTAATTTCGGATTTTATCAGTCTAAAAGCACTAATGAAAATAAAAGCGACTTTTTTTGAATCGAAACAATAAGGGTGGAATATAAAAACGATCCGGGAGCAGAGATGCGTACCGGCCTAAAAAAAATGATAAATCGGTGCTTTCACTGCAGTCGAGAATCAATGTCATGAAAGGGATTAATGCTTCGCCCTCCAGTGTCACTGCTTCTGACGTAAATAAATGGGTCCTATCTCGTTATTTCGGCTTCCGCTAATCTCTCGTCCGAAGTATGGCAATACAGGAGAGGTGAATGTGACCATTTTCCAATAAAAACCGTTCTCTCGACAGTGACAGACTTAACATGAGATAGCTTTGTCTAAAGAAAAAATGGACCTTTTAATGTAAATTCACTTTCGCAGTTTTGAGAGTATTTGTCGCTCAACTGCTACTGTGAAGGACGAGATGCATTAAACGTCCTCTTGTTGTTTAAATTATTTGTTGATCAAGTTCCATGGGACCGAACGAGTCTAAAGTACTTCACAATGCAATAGGTCAGTTCACAGTTTACATAAAACTGATACGGAAATAAGAAAACGGGAAATATGAAAATCGTGAGAGAGTGAAGTAAATAACATATTATGTAGAAACGTTCTCAAGTATTGCAACGAGCTATTGTGCAGAATAAAGCGGGTGTGCCAGAAGGGAATCTTTCAACTTAAGAATTGAAGCCTTGGAATTTATCACTCAATTTTTTCAGTTATGCTGCAAATCGGCACGCAGTTTAATTATAAGTTGCATGTGAGGAACGGTGTCGATAGTGCCAATTACTTCGTGAGAATAAGGAGCTAGTTGTGATTCACAAGAACGATATTTTCTGAATATATGCTTGACATATTCTTGCTTCGCTACGGTCGCAGGTTCGAATCCTGCCTCGGGCATGGATGTGTGTGATGTCCTTAGGTTAGTTAGGTTTAATTAGTTCTAAGTTCTAGGCGGCTGATGACCTAAGAAGTTAAGTCGCATAGTGCTCAGAGCCATTTGAACCATATTCTTGCTTGTCACAAATATCGTGGTGGTTTATTCCGAACATGTTACGATTCTACTCACACGTGATGCAGTGCGATGCAAATATAACCGCGTGAACATAGTAAGAAGCAACACACAGCTTACAGACTTCCTTCCCTTACGTAGAAAAAATATCGGCAAGAAAACTGAGAGGTGAAATTTTCTTTGCAGTTGATACATTTCTTGATTGTGCCGCAGCACATGTGTTTTGAAAGTATGAATCGTAATAACTCCACTCGCTATGTCTTGTAGTTAGTGGTACGTTAAATATAAAATATTTTGGGGCCAGCAACAACAAATTAACAGAGTGTAACATTACAATTTTAGGCTTTTAGTTAGCAGAAACTATCATATTTTGTGTTTTTTCCAGGTGTCTAGTATAGACAATATGCATGAATGCCACATGTGTGTAGAAAATACAATTTATCCACCGAAATAAGATACATTGCGGGAAAATATTGCTAAGGAAGTGAAATAAAGAGAAAAATCGATATAGTTATAGGAAATATGTAGCATGATTCCTATTGGAATCTATGTTCTCAGAATTTAGCAATAGCCTCTCCATAACACTCATCCCCTATTCTAGCGTCTGTGTATGTGACGTTTTGGCTCTTATTAACAAATCCATAATGAAATGTGCTATTCATTATTGTATTTACTCTATGTGATCCAGTAACGCTACATGGCAAAAGTCTTAGAGTGATGAATACTAGGATTCTGTAGTGCCACTACCCAGTCTTTGAGGATAAATGCTAAATCTTTTGTAATAGTAATAAGAAGGAGAGAGATACCTGTATGATGTATAGGCAACAGCCAAGGTTACATGATAGGTCAGTGTGTGAAATAAAAAATTATTGTATGCCGCTAAAAGTGAAGATATCTGTTGGAAGTAATCATCAGAGAACAATCGAACACCTCATAGAAAGTGTTGTGCTATTATGATACGGGGTTACGAGGCTCGAATAATTTGCACTGAAGATGTTCACAAAGTGACCGAAATCGATCAGTAAAATAAAGGCCTTCAATATTTACGACTGGTGCTGCCATTTATCCAAAATACGAGAGTTGAAACTTAAATAGTGGCAACTATTTATTCACAACCGATACAAAAAAGTGACGTGTCCGCACCTGTTTCTGTCCTTGAAAGTAGTCACCAGCGTTGTGTAGAACCCGTTGCCAGCGATGTGGAAGGCGTAGTATACCGTTAGCAGAGCCTGTTCTGTTGATGGTGCGAATGGAGCGGTCTACTGCCTGTCGAATCTCTGGAACAGTTCTGAAGCGAATGCCACGAAGTGGTTCCTTCATCTTCGGAATCAAATCAAAGTCACAAGGACTTAAGTCCGGGGAGTATGGTGGATGGTACAGTACTTCCCAGTCCCATCGACCGAACAGAGCAGCCACAGCTTGGGCTGTATGCGCCTGCGCATTGCAAAATGATGGGTGGGTTGCGCAGAAGGTGTCGCCGCTTCTTTCGCAAAGCTGGTCGCAGGCAATGCTCGAAAAACTAACAGTAATACTGTGCATTGAAGGTCTGCCGTGGAGGAACGTAATGCCCAATGCATGTCAGCCACAGTTTGCCGACCTTCGTTGAAGGATTTTACTCAACGTGTCACTGTTCTGTACGGCACTGCCGATTCCCCGCACGCCTCTTGAAGACCTTGATGACACTGTCGTGCTGTACGACCTCTGGCACATTCAATCTTGATCCAACTCCGTTGATCCTGTTTCGAAAAGATAGTGACACCGGTACGTTAGACCGCTCGCTCACAAGTGACTGTGTTTCCCTCGATTGTGCGCACGCTGGTGACGTGGGACGGGCGAGTCCTTTTGCTCGGAGGTAAGATAGGTATGCCAACAAAGTGTGCTATCAGCGACAATAGTAGATTCCATTGCGTAGTGTTGCCACTATTTAAGTTCCAACCTACGTATATTGACAATAACACGGTCGTGGTGCATGTGGTTCCCAGTGGAATTAGATATCAACTCCCCATGTTTGCCAGATAAGAGTCTGTAAAGTAACTGCGTCAATGGGTGCAATATATGTGCAAGGCTGTGGTGCAGCGTCACTAGAGGGTGCACACAGAAAGAAAGTGGGCTATCTGTGCTGGGTGGCCCAGTGCGAGACGGCTTGACCCAGCACAGGAAATATCCCCTTATTATCTAATGAGGCAGCACAAAATGACAGACGAATGGCAGAAGAGACTGGCGTGGCCCTGCACCTACCAACGCGCTGGAATGAACGAGACATTTTTTTCCCAGTTTTGGTGCACCAGCTGGCGATGCGCTGCGCTGACAGAATCGAGGCGCGCCTGCCCTGCAATCTTTCTCAAAGGATTTTGCAGAAACTAATCGGTAAAAAAAAAAACTGCTTTTCACGTTACCTATATGTCATCTTCATGTAGTAGTGCCCCAAAATTCGATAATCGTCATACTTACCGTGATATTCTCATTGAAGTAAGATGCTGCATGAAATTCGAAAAAATTTACAATCGAAAATATGAGTCGGTACGATTTTGTGTTTGGTGCATTTACATCATACGTTGCTGCAAACGAAATTTATTCAAGATTTTGAATTTTCCCTTAGACTGGGGAGGAGGTCTGTATCTGTCTCCATTCCCAAGAAAACAGAATTTATGTAGTACCTACACTTTAAGACAGCCTGCATGCGATAATGAAATATGCACAACATACTTCATTTCTCCTACGTCGTTCGAGATATCAGTACGAGATTTTCGCAACTTATAACATCTAAAGAGGAGACAACTTTGCTAAACAGTTAACATACGAAACTTTCTTATCTACGGGAATACAGCAGAGGCTATGGTTTTTATTTTATTTTCAGAATCCAGTACTGTAATTTTTTAAGAGTCTTCGACAGATATTGAAATGAGAATTTGTTAATATGAATATAAACACGAAATTTCTTGTCTTATATCACAGCAAGCTGATACAATGAGTTTTTCCGTAAGATATTGGCCATCTTGGTCGCCTGTGGCTTGTTTGATGACACCCATTGTTTCAAGATTCTGTTTCAATAGTTATTGCAATGTGAGTTTGTGCAGTTTACGCTGTTTTCGCAAAAAGAAGAAAAATTAAACCTGTCAGCAAGAGAAATATAGCCGTTCCTCATAACTGATGAAGCCTCTTCAAATGAAAAATGGTTAACGATTCAGACAAAATAAATCGCCAGTTCCAAGCAATTTTGGTGGAAACTTGTAACCAAACGTATTTTTAATAGTGAACGATTGGTAGGAAACTTACCAAACGATTTCTCCCTGTTTATTAAAATAATTCACAGCAAACAGAGTACCATATTTCTGTTCATATCCCCAGTCAGAGTGAAGTGAACTTCTTCATCATAAGCAACTTTGAATGTCTTACAGTATATATCTATTTTTATCTTAAAGTGTATTCTCAAACAATTAAAAAAGTTATGACTACTGCGTTTTTGTAACATTCTTATCCACAGACACACATTTCTCTTGTTGACAGGTTTAATTTTGCTTTTTCTGCCAAAATACAGCATAAACTGCACAAATTCACCTTGCAGTAGCTATTGCGACAGGATCTTTGAACAGAGTGTCTTAGTAAACAAGTAATAGGCAACACGGTGGTCAATAACTTATGGGAAACCTTATTGTGTCGGTTTGCTGTAATGTATAAAATAAGAAATTTCACTTTTATTTTCATACTAGGAAATTCTCATTTCAATATCTGTCGAAAACTCTTTAGAATTACAGTACTGGATTGAGAAAATAAAATAAAAACCATAGCTTCTGCTACATCCCCGTAAACAAGAAAGTTTCGTATGTCAATTATATAGCAAAGTAGGGCCTACTCTCCTCTTTGGATGGCATAACTTGCCAAAATCTCGTATTAATATCTCGAACAGTTTAGGAGATACGAGGTATGTTATGACTATTTCATTTTCGTGTGCGTGCGGTTGGTAGTGTAAGTGCTAAATAAATTACATTTTCTCGAGACTGGAGACTGATAGAGACCTCCTCCCGAGTTTAAAAAAATTCAATATCTTGACTTAAGTTCTTTCGCAACAACCTATTTGTAATATGCACCAAACACAAAATCATAGTGACCCATATTTCCCATTGGAAACTATTTAGAATTTCACTTAGTGACTTAGGTAAGAATATCATAATAAGTCGACCATTAGCTTGATGGTGGGCACTTCAGCATGAAGCTGACATATAAAGGTATACGTAACGTAAAATCAAATGTTTTTGATGATCGAGAAGCCACAAGAAAGAGACGAGAGAAATACAAGAATGAAGACTATAAACAAAGAATGACAACTGGTATGATATGGCGCGTTACCTTAAAAATGACATCAAAATAAGAGAGAGAAATAAGTTAACTGGGCATGAAAAAGAAATTGCATATTCGCACAATGTTGTTAATAACACAAAAATCTTCGATTAAAGGTTCGCATTCTCCACAAGACACTGAACTGGAGAATAGAGACATTATTTTCCTAATTGCTGAAGGTATTACTGATTAATCTATTGATAAATTATTCCTTTTGTGATTATATTGTATATCGGTTCAGAATGAGTGTATGTGGCTGCTTCCTCAATTTTCTGGTAGATTCTTTCAAGCATCGTCATAAGAATTATACATGGTATTACGTTTTTCCGTCCGTTTATGTTATCGATCACGTGGAAATGAAACACGCGTCCTCTTCTAAAAGGAAAATGGCTGCGGTATAGCGTTTGCCTATACCATCCAAAATATGCTATTGGCTAGAGATAACGAAGTTAACGGGGAGCTGTAACTTCCGCGCCAAGAGGCTTTTACTGCTCGTTACACACAGTGATAGCGTACTTTAATGCGCATACTGCAACCCTTAACCTAGCTCTCCTGTTTAGTATCACTGTATGTCGTCGTAACGGCTGCCAGTATCCACGTAATGGCAAATCTACTTGCACTTCAACCTAAGACAATGTGCCGCGATAGTATACGGTATCACAATTACTATTACAAAGCTGTTAGTGACTAAAAGTTGAAGGACTTCAAAAATTGGTTTCCTATAATTAACTGTTTGAAAGATGACTTTATGTGCTTCTGATATTTTTACAGCAAACAAGTCACTTTGAAACAAATTTATTTTTCAATTCAGTAACATAAAATGTCTATCGAAACTACTTACTCAAAGTTTGTGGTATGTTATCAGTACAAAGCGACAAGGAAATACGTGTTGAGTAAGACGAAATATCAAGATATGATTCATTTTTGAGTTATTACACAAAAACCATTAGTGAAATGGCACCCTACATTTGTAAATCATCTGTTACAAGTACCTGTTTATATGACTTATGTACCATGTTATCACTCGCTAGAAACGCAAAAAACCATGTAGAAGCTGTTTCTCTTGGTTCTAAGCCTATTTAATGGGGTGGGGTCACGAGATTGGGTTCAAAACTTTTTGAGGCTTCTAGACACATGGCAGAAGTATCTCTCTATGTGAAATAATCGTTTCCTCTTTGGTTCATCTACACGTGAAAGTGTAGCGAAATGAGTTCAGACGAACTCGCCCCATCTCACTTATCTGCATCATTGTACTACTTCATGTCAAGTTTTTCAAAAATTTTCAAATATGTGTGAAATATTACTGGACTTAACTGCTAAGGTCATCAGTCCCTAAACTTTACTTAACCTAAATTATCCTAAGGACAAACACACATACACCCATGCCCGAGGGAAGACTCGAACATCCGCCGGGATCAGCAGCACAGTCCATGACTGCAGCGCCCTAGACCTCTCGGCTAATCCCGTGCGGCTCAAGTTTTTAGTACACTCTGAGTAAAGGCACGCATTTTATAGACATTACGGACCGTGGATTGCAATACTATGTAAATAACGATAACAACCCATCTATGCTAAAAGGTTAAAAGTAGATTACACCTGTATTGGTTCCCAGCAGCACTCATCTTTTAAAATTCATAGTACTGGCTACTAGTGCTTCAGTTTGACTTTCTCTGACGTGCACTGAGGTGGCAAAAGGCACGAGGTACGTCCTAATATCGTGTCAGACGCCTTTTTTACCGCCGTAATGGAGCAGCTCGCCGTGCCGCGCACTCAACCAGTAGTTGGAGGTCCTCTGCAGAAATATTGAGCCATGCTGCCTCTACAGCCGCCCATAATTGCCAAAGTGTTGCCGGTGCATTACTTTTTGTACACACTGGTCCTTCGACTATTCCGAATGGATTCATGTCGGACAATCTGCGAGGCCAAACTACTCGCTCGAACTGTCCAGAACATTCTTCAAAGCAATCGTGAACAAGTGTAGCCTGGTCCGGTGACATGGCGCATCATCATCTACAAAAATCCCATCGTTGTTTGGAAAAATGACGTCCGTGAATGGCATCAAGTGATTTCCAAGTAGCCAGCCATCTAGAGGACCCAGTCCATTCCATGTAAACACAGCCCACACCATTGTAGAGCCACCATCAGCTCTCACAGTGCCTTATTGACTATTTATTTCTAAGGCTTCGTGGGGTCTGCACAACACTCGATCCCCACCATCAGCTCTTACCAACTGAGGTAGGGAGTCATCCGACAAGGACACGGTTTTCCAGTCCTCTAGTGTCCATCCGATATAGTCACGAGCCCAGGAGGGGCGGTGTAAGCGGTGTCATGTTGTTAGCAAAGACACTCGCTTTAGTTTGTTGCCATAGCCCTGTAACTCCAGATTTGACAACGTCCTATTGGGTACGTTCGTCGTACTTCCCACATTGATTTCTGCGGTTATTTCACGTAGTGCTACATGTCTATTAGCACTAATAATACTAAGCAGACGACGCTGCTGTCGGTTGTTAAGTGAAGGCCGTCGTCCACTGCTTTGTCCGGGGTGTGAGTTAATGCCAGACATCTGGTATTCTTGGCGCACTCTTGACACTAGGGATCTTGGAATATTGAATTCCCTAACGATTTCAGAAATGGAGTGTCCCATGCGTCCAGCTCTAACCACCAATCGGCGTTCGAAGTCTGTTAATTTCCACTGTGTAGCCATAATCACGCTGGAAACATTTTCATCGCCTTACCTGAGCAGAAGTGACAGCTTCGCCATTAAACTGCCTTTTTATAGCTGGTGTACACTATACTACCGCCATCTGTGTATGTGCGAATCGCTATCCCATGGCTTTCATCACCCGAGTGCACCTCACGTAGCTGTTTTCCACATCTCTTGCAGTCCGTGGCGGTGAAAATGAAAGGTGCTTTCCCCACTTTATGGACGTGGTAAATTTTAACAGGCAACTGGGATTTTACATCGATTACTGTTCAGCATTCGATAGTGTCACCTCGATTTCGGTCACCTCAATGTATACCCTCATGGTTAAATAAAATGTTTAAAATAGGTCACTGTTCTGCTGCACCTTATACACTGAAGAGCCAAAGAAACTGGTACGTCTGCAACTTTTTTTTTTTTTTTTTTTTTTTGTAATTTGTGGTAAGCCTCTATGGGACCAAACTGCTGACGTCATGGGTCCCTAGGCTTACACACTACTTAATCTAACTCAAACTAACTTACGCTAGGGACAACATACACACCCATGCCCAAGGGAGTACTCGAACCTCCGACGGGGGGAGCCACGCTTTCCGTCACAGGTCGCCTTCGACCCCGCGGCTACCCGAGCGGCTGGGAAATCTGCCTAATATCATACACGGCCGCCGTGAGCAGGCAGAAATGCCGCAACACGACGTGACATGGTTTCGACTAATGTCTGAGGTAGTGCTGGAGGAAATTGACACCATGAATCCTACAGGGCTGTCCATAAATCCGTCAGAGTACAAGGGGGTGCAGACCTCTTCTGAACAGCACGTCGCAAGGCATCCCAGATATGCACAATAATGTTCATGTATGGGGAGTTTGGTGGCCGTCGGAAGTGTCTAAACTCAGAACAGTGTTTCTAGAGCCACTCTGTAGCAATTATGACCTGTGAGATGTCGCATTGTCCTGCTGGAATTGCCCAAATCCGTCGGAATGCACAATGGATGAATGGATGCACGTAATCAGACAGGACGCCTACGTACACGTCAGAGTCGTATCTGGACCTATCAGGGATCCCATATCACCCCAGCTGCACACGCAACACACCGTTACAGAGCCTCCACCAGGATCCACCAGCTTGAACAGCCTCCTGATGACATGCAGCGTCTATGAATTCACGAGGTTGTCTCCATACCCGTACACGTCCATCCTCTCGATACAATTTGAAACGAGACTCGTCCGATCAGGCAACATGTTTCCAGTCATCAAGAGTTCAACGTCGGCACTCTCAGGCCAACCCCCGTTGAGTGGTTTCCGGTGCTGGCAAACATCGCTCCTGCTTCCACACGTAGAGAGAAAGCAACCCAGGACATAGTAGAAAAAGTTGAAGCAAACCCAAGGCTACCCATACATGCCGACATGGGAGGACCCACGAGACTCAAGTCCAGGAAACCTATCGTCTGGAGCAGAACATTGGGCACAGAGGTTCTCGATGCTGAATGGAAGAATGCATGGCAGGGTCTGAGAAGAGGCGTCGTGGAAAATCATCACCTAATGCACGACCCAACCAAAAGGGTTGAAGGCTTCAATCTCAACAGGAAACACCGGTCGGCTCTAAACAGGTTTCGCACGGGAGTTGGACGATGCAGACAGCAAACAACTAAGTGGGGCTATACAGATCATTCGTGTTGTGACTGTGGCGAGGTACAAACAATGGACAATCTTCTGGTTTGTAACATTCATGGTTTCAGAGACGGCTCTCTGATGTCGCTTCACAAGTTAACCGCCAATGCCAGGAAATGGCTCCATAATCTTAATGTTAGTGTGTAATTAATTGTCCCCAATTTATGTGATTTTTGTTCCTTTTAATGTAATAATGTAGTTTCCCCGACATAATTGTAATGTAATAACTAATATAATTTGTTTCCACATTGTAAGTTCCAAACGTTTATTGTGATCTATATTAATCTTATCTGTTCTTTGTAAAATGTATCTGGCAGATCGAAAGAGAAATATGTAAATAATGTCGGTGTTGGCAGTCCCAGGAGAGGCATAAAGCTTTGTGTCCTGCTGTCATCAAGGGTACACGAATGGGCATTTGGCTTCGAAAGCCCATGTTTCGTTGAATGGTTCGCACACTGACAGTTTTTGATGGCCTAGTATTCAAATCTGCAGCAATTTGCGGAAGGGTTGCACTCCCGTTACGTTGAACGCTTCTCTTCAGTCTTCGTTGGTCCCGTTCTTGAAGGATCTTCTTACCGCCACAGCGATGTCGGAGATTTGATGTTTTACCGGATTCCTGATATTCACAGTACGCTCGTGAAATGGTCGCACGAAAAAATCCCCATTTCGTCGCTGCCTCGGAGATGCTGTGTCCCAACACTCGTAGGACGACCTTAGTACCACGTTTAAACACATTTAAATCTTGATAACCTGCCACTGTAGCAGTAGTAACCCATCTAACAACTGTGCCAGACACTTGTCTTATATAGGCGTTGCCGACCGCAGCGCCGTATTCGGCTTGTTTACATATCTCTGTTTTTGAATACCCATGCCTATATCAGTATTTTTTTTGGCTCTTTAGTATACAATGGAGAACCTGATGATCTCAATTCCAGTTTCTTTCACATCAACCATCCTGGTAACTGAGACGTCTGTTGTAAAAGAATGTGAAGCTCCTCAGTTTGTGGAAGTTGTGCCCGATACGCAGCTCTGATGGAGGTCGGCCCCTCATCCCCCAGTCCGCTCAGGGCCTCCTTTGGTGCGCGGCCACAGAGCGGGCGGAGGGCCTGTGAAGCGGACGTCAGCTGCCGCCAGACGCACAGTGGCCGGAGAGTAGAGGAGCCGTGTGGGCGGGCGCGCCGATGCGGCGGCGACCGCAGCGCGCTGCTAGCCATCTCCCTCCACTAACGAGGAGACGGCCCAGGAGGCGGCCGCAGCCGCAGCCTCTGGCGCCGGCAAGTGGCTGCCGACCCCGACTCGAGGACGTGGTCGCGGTCACCACCCGCTGCTGGCCGCGCACGAACCGGCGCAAACTGGCGTTAACATCCTCCAGCGCCAGCTACGCCACGAGCACCTAATATTCCCAAAACTAAATGGGACGCTGTAGCAAGATGGAAGCTGCAAACTAGTTGCAACACCGATGAATTTCACACAGCTGTGGCTATTGATTGGTAGGCTTTCACTTGAAGACACTGCTGTTGGAAAACACAGATCGTACGATGTCTTGATACCTGTGCGACACGGGCTACCTCTGAACTACTAGGACTGTGTGCCTGTGTAATCACAACATATGAGGGACCTTCAACAAGTAATGCAACACTTTTTTTCTGAAACAGGTTGGTTTTATTCGCCATTCCATTACACTATATTGTTCCCTACTCTTTTGGCTACGAAAACTTATTTTCCAGCATAACCGTGGTTTAATGCGACTACCTTACGCTACCTTACTTGGAGGGTCTGTATGCGCGCATCTTCCACTCTACCAGTCGACGTCGGCGCTAACGTGTTGCTGCATGAACAACCTCACCAACATCCATGTGTTGCTTCCAGCGGGGTGCGCCCTTCATTGTGCCAAACAGATAGAAGCCAGAATGTGCGACATCTGGGTTGTAGGATGGATAAGGGAGAACATATATAAATTGGAGTTAGAGAAGTGCAGAAAGGAAAGGGAGGGGATCATTGCAGTCAACTTGTAACACGTCCTGGGGTGCAACTTGTGGGGGACCCTTAAACTGTTCTCGCTTTGACCGTGCTCCCTGTCTACGCCACGTACCTGGTACTCGCGCGGCAGTCCTATTATTTATGCTTCACACTGCTGCTGGCTTGCACGAAATTATGTATATAAATATGCAAGCAGGTTTAGGAGAGCCACTCAACACTAAACACAACACTGTCCTACCTCTGGTATGAACAGTTATATCCTGAGACGATAGAAAACTCACAGGTTGCACTGCTTACACAGTAAGTCGTAAGTGTTGATGCCAGTTAACATTCTTGCTAATTTGATGAGTGGTCATAATTATCTTTCCCTTATTAACGTACAGTATTCTTGACGATGTTAATGTATGTCACTATTGTACTTCACGCCATCACACGTATTTCGCAGTTTAGCTCTGGCCGAACTTTCGGTGACAGATACACACGCGATGATGGTGGTTGTTGTTGTTGTGGTCTTCAGTCCTGAGACTGGTTTGGTGCAGCTCTCCAAGCTACTCTATCCTGTGCAAGCTTCTTCATCTCCGAGCAACTACTGCAACCTACATCCTTCTGAATCTGCTTAGTTTATTCATCTCTTAGTCTCCCTCTACGATTTTTACCCTCCACGCTTCCCTCCATCAGTAAATTGGTGATCCCTTAATGCCGCAGAACGTGTCCTACTAACCGATCCTGTCTTCTAGCCAAGTTGTGCCACAAATTCCTCTTCTCCCCGATTCTATTCAGTACCTCATTAGTTACGTGATCTACCCATCTAATTTTCAGCATTTTTCTGAAGCTCCACATTTTGGAAGCTTGTATTATCTTCCTGTCTAAACTATTTATCGTCCATGTTTCACATCCATACATGGCTACACTCCATACAAATACTTTTAGAAAAGACTTCCTGACGATTATCTGCCCACAGTTATCACTTGGACGAGCGTACGTGTAACCAATATTACGCGGGTGATTATTGATGATGTAGAAGCCGAATGGTCGAAGGAAAGTTCTTACACTCATCACGTACACACAGATATCTGGTATCACTCCTTCTTGACACTTGTAATAATATAAGACTGTTCATAAAATTTAATTTACAGTCAAAGTTCTCAGCTGTACGAGCGTGCGCCTAACTGTCGCGGCGCGGCTCATTATTGATGATGCGGAAACGCGATGACCAAACGCTTGTTCTCGGGCTCACAACAAGACACTGGCACTTGATTGCTATCCATTGTGATACTGATTCACATTAGTTTCATTATGGGAAGCCAAACAGGACGCGGATGATTGATGTTGTACGGTACGACACGCAAACGGGCGGAGACTCAAATACGTTACTGGCGGCACTGCTCATACTTAATTACTTCTTTAGGCACTTTCCACTGAATCCCCTTACATATCTCATTACTTCACAGTAACAGTACTTGAAGCCACACTTGAACTTCCATAATAATGCGTTTCCAAGCAGAGCTACCCACAACACAACATAGCAGTTCCGTCTCCCGTGCTCGACTCTGCACTGCAGCCGCTCGCAAAGATACTCCGTAACCAAGCCAGCGATATGGCAATACGCTCACAGACTGCGTCGGGACACTACGCGGAACCATCAGCGACGAGTGAAAATGTGTACCGCACTGGGAATCGAACCTGAGATCTAGGCAGGTGCGCTAACCACTGCGCCATCCGGGGGACACAGTACTGTCAGAGCTGCACAGACTTATCTCGGCTCGCCTCACTGCCAAACCACATTCCCGCTTGCCCGCAGCCACTGTCCATTTCCTCCATGTTCGCTCTTTGAGATTTCCCCAGGAGGTGAAACAGCTGCGGATTCTGTGTGGTGTCTGTTCCTTCTGACATATCCGAATGGTCCAGCTTATATTTTCACTCGTCGCCATTCCTTCTGCTTAATGTCCCAATGCTTCTGACATCAGAGATCCCTCCCTTCCTTTTCTATTCCCCCTTCTCCACATTCAGTTTACACATAAAGTGTGACAGCTGCGAAAGAACAGACACCACGCATTCATCTAATACGAGGACGTTTTGTGAGGCCGTGCGTTGTCACGGAGAAGAAGAAGTTGCATTTTCGTGGCGGGGTACAGGCTGGAGTCCTTTCTTCAATATCCTGAGGGTAGTGCAACACACTTCAGAGTTGATTGTTGCACCCTGAGGGAGGACATCGAACAGAATAATCCCTTCAGAGTTCCAGAAAACTGTAGGTATGACCTTACAGGTTGAGGGTGCGGCTTTTAATTGTTCTTCGAAAGAGAAGTGTTCTTGCGCAGGCGGCCGTTGTGGCCGAGCGGTTCTAGGCGCTTCATTCTGGAACCACGCGACTGCTTCGGTCGCGGGTCCGAATCCTGTTTCGGGCATGGATGTGTGTGATATCCTTAAGTCAGTTAGGTTTAAGTAGTTCTAAGTTCTAGGGGACTGATGACCTCAGATGTTAAGTGCCATAGTGCTCAGAGCCATTTGAACCACTTTTTTGTTCTTGCGCAACCCCATGGACTGCTGTTTAGTTTCCAGTTCGAAATGATAAACCTCGCATGCGACGATGTTCGACAAAAAACTGTAGCGATCATCCTCGTAACGCCCAATTAATTCCACACAGATGACCTTTACGATCTTCTCTTAGACAGCGTGGAGCCCAGCGAACACACACCTTTGAATACCACAAATTGTAGATGAGTGTCAGCCCTACCAAGAGAGATTTCTAGTTCTGCGATGAGGTTTTTTATTGCGATCCGCCGATAACCTCGAGTGAGAATGTCTGCACGTCGCGACACTGCACGAGTCAGAGCTATGTACGGCCGGCAGGCACTGGGAAAATCGGGTGGGTTAACGCGACCTTGTTGTTCTGTTATTTGTTATCTCTTAGGCATTTTATTTCCATGGGTAGATTGCCAAAGATGTTTACAGCTGCATATTTCTCCCCTTTTTGTGCAAATATTAGTTTCATTAGAAGATAAACAGATGTTTCCCACCTAGTGTTCTGAACATCTCTGTCACTCAGAACTTAGACGGACCATTGGTGACAAATTACGTAAGTGAATATATGTACTATGAGGCTTTGGTTAATATTCCCAGCTGCTTAAACAAATGCCTACAGAATGTAGGCTTGTGAATTACAAACTTAATTGTAATTACTTTCTTTGTGCAATTAATACGTTGTGCCTGAGTGTGAAGTGATTCCAGAATACCATTCCACAAGACATCTGTGAATAAAAATTTGTAAAATATGCTGACTTACTGACTTCTTTATCTCCAAAACTGGTCAATATTATTATGGAAAAAGTAAGCAAACCTAAATGCTTTAGCAGGTCTACTGCGTGGTTTTTCCAGTTCAGGTTTTCATTAATATGCGCACCTAAGAACATACAGTGTTCTATGCAGTTTATTAATTCTTGTCAGCATACAAGGTTAATATGAAGAGGGTGGGGGGATATTTCAGAAGCACGAAAGTGAATTAAGTGCGTTTTTAAAGTTCAAAAACTGGCCCATGTGTGTAAAACCATCCAGCAACTTTCACAAAAACATAATTTTGTATTCTCTCTCTTGATGCAAACAGGACCAATTACTGCCTCCTAATGCAAATAATATGGCAGATCATCAACAAAAAGCAAGAATAGTAGTGGGCCAATCATAGAACCCTACGGGATTCGCACTGTAAGTTCTCCCCAGGCAGATGATATAGCGATCCCTCTTTGTGTTACTCGAAGCAGTTTAGACGTCATACCAATTTTTGTGTCAGGTGTAGTAATTATATGGCTTCCAACATATCCAATTATGTGTTATTAAGGGGACCTGGACGTGAAATGACTGAAATTTTCGAAATCTTTTTTTGTCACCATCTGAAAGACAATTTTATCCCGTTTCAAAAAATTTATTTTTTGTCTGCTTTTCAGTTGTTGATTTGGTCTTGAACGCTCTTTGAACAAATGTCTGCAAACCAGCCACGCTCAGCCGACAGGAAAGGAACATCACCATAAACATTTCTTACCTGCCACAGTCGTGGAAACAATAAAGGCAATATACAGGGACCCTGTAGATACAAAATTACTTAGCAAACGTCTACATGGCCATACACAAAACCCTACTAAGAGTTTCACCAGCTGTGTGTGGCAACGTGCACTAAAAACAGTGTTTGTTGCATGGACAGTACTCAAGATGGATGTGATGGATGCTGACATTTGTTTCAATGATGGTGTAATCAGCAGGACAAAAGTAATGGACAAATTAGGCATGCAGCCAGGAAATAATATGATAGCTGCTCTGGCTGCCATAGATCGTCAGCGATTAGTTGAAACTGAAAGGGCTGTGGAAGCCACCACTAAAGAGTCCAGAGTAAGGAAAAGGTTACTGAGGAAGTCTACAGAGGATAACGAAGCAGCTGGCCAGCACGATTATGCTGCTGGAATGTTCTGAAAGAGGCTTACGGTGAGTCAAAAAGACTGTGAACATCCTTTTGCCATTTTCTCGAAACTACATTTTCAGAACATTACGTATAGTCGTGCTCAAAAGTATCCGAACGACCTGAATTGCATTTCGCCTGATTCGAATGCAACCCACATAGCGCAGCTGTCTAGCAGGTCCTCTAATCGCCCCTCGGTACAGTCGTTTGACTATTGAAAATGGTCCCACCACAAGAAAACAACTGCTCTGTATCGCAATAACTCAAGATGTAAAGTAATACCAATGTACTACAAATATCAGGGAACATCTTATCACAGATAAGACGGTCCTTAAGGCTTGTAAGCTCACATTTATTACAATAAATGACATACCTGAAATATTACCACTCTTATTATTACGTCAGACAGGTAATTCATGTAGTAAGTTTGTCGTATTCATGATTTCCTCTTCAAACTAACATACCGTACTTATTATTTAACACAAAATGACATTAAAAATTTAAGTTATTCACGAGCAGCTATCTGAGAATATGTATGAACTTCAAATGACACGACAAACCATCTCATTCTGCATATGGATTCAAACCCAGGTCATGCAGACTAAGCAAAGACTTCGCAGCTGACGGAAACTAACGGTCATTCCTGACTAGGTTTACAGAGAGTGATATACTTCGATTTTAGACAGTATCAGTTAACAAATATCAACTTTAAATTACATAACGTAAACATTTTTCACGGACGCGAATTCCTACCCAGCATCTATTGTCCTTGTTAACGAACTACGAGAGATGTTAAATATTGCGTCTGCACAAGTAACTTACTTGAAATGCCGTTAGGTAAAGCTTTGTGTTGGACAGGGATTCGAACCCAGAACCTAATTGGATTGTCATCGGAGCACAATCAATTGTGACATATCGGATATTCTCGACAGTAGCTAGATGTTTTAACTGAAATGACGAGACGAAACATTAATTTTTTCTTTCCCAGGACTCTAACCTGGCACCTATCGCTGTTATATTCTAGAGAAAACGAACTTTAAAAATGGGTTTGTTACACCAGCAGCGACATGTGAGCATGCTTGAACTAGAAATAATTTAACGAAGAGTTCAGTGCTGACTGGGAATCGAATCCCACACATATCGTTGTTGACTGCACACAAAGAGACGTCAGGTACCGAAGTTTTCTCCACCAGCATCTCGGAATAACATCCTTGAACTTACAGTGATCTCACAAACAATTCTGTGTCTCACTGGGACTCAAAAACGTAAGATATCTTTAGTGTTGAGAACGAATAAAAATACATTAAAATCAAAATTATTATCCACCAGCAGATAGGCGTTCTCATGCTAGAGCTCGATGATACATAATGAAAGCTTTAGCGTTGGGCCAGGATTCGAACCCATTCACGTGCAATATGTGGAGATATTGAGGAATCTGCAGTTTTGAACAAACAACAAATTTCAGTCGAGCTGTATTGTCACGAAGGGTCCAAATTCCGCGTTAAGGGCGGTCTGAGTTGAATTCCCAGTTCAGAACCAATTTTATCGACATACAGGAGCTCAAATAAAAGATGGAGTAAATGCCCCGTGATTCTACATAGCGTTTCTTTCGTCACTAGTAATAAATAACTAGCACAAAAAAGGTTACTGCTGATAGAGTTTCTATGCGTCGCGACTCCTGACTTTATTGTGGTTCAACCTAACGTCTACTTGGTAGAGAAGGAATATCATGTTTAATTTGAATTTCAGACCACAGTGCCATTATACCTTCTTCAATGGCGTAGCCAGAAGAGAACAGAATCTGTCTCTCCTTATCAAAAATCATCAGCAGAAGTATATGAACCTGGCGTCAACCCAAGAGACCACCAAATTCTCAACTTTATCACTAATTTTTCTGTCATAACAGTGTTGCACCACACTGGATGAGAATTCTGACACACAGGCTCCCTGTAGTGGTTTGCAGCATGTTCAGTACATTCATTTACTTGGTTGACCGAATCGCCACGAAGTAGCTGCCTCGGCTACCCAGTGCATACATTCGACTATTTTGTAATCACAGAAATAAAATCACGTAACTGCCACCTACACACAACTGCCAACAGTGTAGGATGCAGAAGTTTAAATAGGAAGTGTTCCTTTCCACTTGAGCTATTCTATTGCGCTATCTGTTACTAGAAAACGTCGTTCAGTCCAAAAGAAAAGCTGTAACTGTTTGTCTCTCAGAAGTCAAGACCTGGCCATATGCATAATCTCACAGTGCTGTGGAATCCAAAAGTTCTGGAGGAATAGTTGCCGAGCTCTGGAGCTGCTGTAGCTACGTGTCAGCTTGTAGCATAGATAAGATGTCGCGAGTTCGAATACATTCAGTGCTACATTTTTTAAAACGCGATTCTGCTCTCTGCTGAAGGTATCAATCTAATGGAACTTTGAACATAATTCCCTTCACTTCTCAACCCAAAGTAGTCGCATGTGGAAAAAGGACTAACTACTGTGACATTTTGTTCTATTCAGGTTTAATAGACAGCAGGCAGCAGATGCATCTCGAAGATGTGCAGGGAGAGCGCATCGTGCCATAATATGTCAGAAAAGTATTTTCTACATTAGCCGTCGTGTGGTAGTGATATTTTATTCTTCTTCAAACTTTGTTTGACAGCTTTAACTCAGAACAAGTTTTCTACATGCATGTAATCAATAAACTGCATGTGCATTGTCAGACTGTCATAGGTAACATCAGAGAATTCGCATATATCGTTGATGTTTAATTTCTCTCTCATGTTAACTAATGTTTCAACAATAGTAAAAGAAACCTTACAAAAACTGTGCACTGTATTATAAGAAATGATATAAATCTACCCACGATAACCTTACGACGGAAGTCTGTTTCAATAAAACTGAGTATCTGTACCAAACGTGCCTCTATTCGCACTAATTAGTAAAATACTAATCACTTAGATTTCGACTGGGTCTGTGTTTGATTCGTATGCTGTGTCACACTCAAGTGATATGCAAATGTGGCATTTCGTAAATAAAGTTATATATTCCTAGAAACCCTAAATTTGCTTGTCAGTAGCGGAAAGATGCGTTACCTGTTGTGCAGCATCGTAAGTTTTTCAGCATTGCTCTATGAGCCGAAAGTATTTTCTTGCGATTTACTTATCAATGTGTGATCTGACTGCTTCTAGCAGCAGGGATGAAAACATTACTGTCAGCAAGACTGGAAACGAAATCCATAATAGACGCGTTCTCACAGGTTAGCACGTTCCCACATGGCTAGGGAAGATGCATGCATCTATGTTTCCTCTCACGAGACCAATAGTGGCTAGAACTCGCAAACCACTACTTAAAGGACGAGATTAGATGCGATTTTCACGTGCAATGGCGTTCCTGGGCTGAAAACCGTAAATTTACAATCTTTTGTTTCAGCTCAATCGATAATAACTCAGATCATTCAATTGAAATGTGAGGTAAATTCAAGTGAACTTTGAGGCTTAATTCCGTGCACAGGAAGTAACTCGTCGATCACAGAGTTGCGAAACATACCTTGCCTTGTTGCCAAATCTCAGTTACATTACAAGTAGGAAGAAGACGAACCGATGTGATCCTACAGTGTGTTCAGAAGTGACCATAGCTGACGTCTCAAAGACGCGCCTGTTACGGCCTGGAATACGTAATACGTCTGATTCACATTTCTGTAACTGGGTTTAGGGACTGGAGCGTAGTTACTGATAATACTCAGAAATGACTGCAAACTAAGCTTCATAAATCAGTAACTCTCATAGTGGTTTTGATATTTCTTTCGTAAGTGTACTCAAAACTATGAATCTCATTGACGAACGTTTTCGTGCCTCGTCGATAGCCGAGCACAACTAACAAATAAAAATAAAAAAAGAATGTGTGTGTGTGTGTGTGTGTGTGTGTGTGTGTGTGTGTGTGTCAGAGAGAGAGAGAGAGAGAGAGAGAGAGAGAGAGAGAGACAGAGAGTGATAAAAATCAAAAAGAATGAGAGATAGAGAGAGAGAGAGAGAGAGAGAGAGAGAGAGAGAGAGAGAGAAAGTAAAAAATTGAAATGATAGTAATAATGACGGTAATAATCGAATTATCCGGTAACTTCAGACTTCACAGTGGATTTTCTCGAACTAAGAAATTTGCTTAATTACTGAAAATTTCAAAATGGCTTCACATCGAGGCTATGATGCCCAGAGGATTTTTACATCCTGCTGACATGAGAACAGCATAATCTTCAAGTCAGAAGATTGCTTCTACTTAACCATTTAATAGACTCGCATTTTTTCCACCGTGACTAATTTTGTAAGCTAAGCACATCTTCCGCTACAGCACACTCCTGGTTCTGGGAAATGTGGTCACAATGGTCTGGTGGAACGAACTATCACATGTGCAATGCGGGGTTCAGGCATTTACTTTTACGAGGCACAAACAGATTTACTTTACCTCTGGTAACCTCAAGAGAAAGACGTTATAATCCAGAATCCGCATTAAACATCACGTTCCTTCCTTACCAACTAGGCAGAGCCGGTTTACGTTGGGAAATGACATAGGCGGAGGTCATGGTAAACATAAATACTGTCTCCAATAAACTTACTTATTAGAAAAATTTTTTTTTTGATGAACCGATAGACATCTTAAGGAACAGGTCTCTTATTTTTCTTGTACTCGATTGAACTACAACGTTGAAAAATTTGGTACTGGACTGTGATTCGAATTCGTATCCCCTTTTTCGAGGATCTGAATCTCTCGGAACAGTATAGTTCAACCATTTCGTTCCTTTTCCCAAGACTGCAATCTTCTCTAGGTCTCCTCCAAAGGTAAGTATGTGGGTCCAAATCCTGATGCAGTACCAAAATATTCATAATTTCATTTCGAGCCCTATCACGGGCATACCAGTCTGCTAGTGAAAATTAACGTGCATTTTTAATGTCTGTTCATGTGTTGCCAACAATCGCAATAGGTGTCGTTATTTCTGGTCAAATGCGCACACACCTTACTGTTGGTGAGTAAGCAAGTGTTACTTAAGCTATTTTTGTGGATGATAAAGAAGGACGGTACGTGTGCGATTCGATTGCCACTTAGGCACAAAAATTTGTATCATTATTTTAGATTCAAACATCTAGCGGCTGGTAGGAAAAACCGATATGTAACATTTGATTTTACTTAGTTAACAATCCAATTGCGTGTTGGGTTCGTATCTCCATCACAGAGCTTCACATCATGCGCTTCATCTTTAAATGCATGAATACATTATTCCTTCTGAATGGAGGTATATCACACATCTTTCGTGGTTAGTTAACAGGTACGAAAGGGTCTTTATAAGAGTCCCAGTTTATTACAAAAACTGTCGTCTTTTATTTTCAAGTTTAGTTTTGGTTACAGATACTGGCGAAAATTTCTGTAATTCATGCTTCTTCATGACTAGTCAGCAATATTATACGATTAGATTAGATTAATACTTGTTCCATAGATAATGAATACGTCATCCCGTAATGATGTGGAACGTGTCATTTTAATGAAAGATTTTTTTACATACCATGATTCAGTTTCTTTGCAACAATTTTTTACTGTCTCATTCTTTTTGATTTTTATCACTCTCCCTCATTCTCTCTCTCTCTCTCTCTCTCTCTCTCTCTCTCTCTCTCTCTCTCAGACACACACACACATACATTGTCCTGTGAGAACGCATCTGTTATGGATTTCGTTTCCAGTCTTGCTGACAGTAATGTTTTTATCCCTTCTGTGAAAGAGCTAGAAGCAGTCAGATCAAACATCGATAAGGAAATCTCAAGAAAATACTTTCAGCTCATAGTGCAATGCTGAAAAACTTACAATGCTGCACAACAGGTAACGTCTCTTTTCGCTGCTGATAAGCAAATTTTGGGCGTCTAGGAATACATAACTTTATTTATGAAATGCCACGTTTGCATACCTGTTGAGTATGACACAGCATACCAATTAAACACAGACCGAATCGAAATCTAAGTGAGTAATACGTTACTAATTCGTGCCAATAGAGGCACGCTTGTATACAGATACTCAGTTTATTAAAACAGACATTCGTCGTAAGGTTATCATGGGTAGTTTTATTTCATTTCTTATAATATAGTGCACAATTTGCGTAAGGTTTCTCTTAGTATTGTTAAAACAATACTAAACTTGAGAGAGAAATTAATCATCAACGATATAGGCGAATTCTCTGATGTTATCTATAACAGTCTGACAATGCACATGCAGTTTATTGATTACATGCATGTAGAAAACTTGTTCTGAGTTAAGGCTGTTCAACAAGGTTTGAAGAACAATAAAATGCCACTACCAGACGACAGCTAATGTAGAAAATACTTTTCTCACTATTTTGGCACAATGCGCTCTTCCCATACATAGTACAAATGCTTCGAGATGCATCTGCTGCCTGGCCGTCTATTAAACCAGAAAAGAACTGTATTTCTCAGAAGTGAGCCCTTTTTCCATATGCATTGGGAAGTGAAGGGAATTATGTTAAAAGTTCCATTAAACTGATAGCATCAGCAGGCAGCAGAATTATGTTTTAAAAAATGTGGCAGTGAATGGAATAGACCTAGCGACATCTTATCAACAGTGCGTGGCACTTAGCGTTACGCTACTACCTGCCATGTAGCTAAAACAACTCCAGAAGGCAACATCAGTTCCTCCAGAACTTCCGCATTAAACAGTGCTGTTAGATAATGCATATGGCCGGATCTAGACTTCTGAGAGACAGGAAGTTACAGCTTTTCTTTTGTACTGCACAACGTTTTCAACAAACAGATAGCACAATAGAGTAGCTCAAATGGAAAGGAACACTTCCTGTTTAAATTTCTTCATCCTACACTGTTGGCACTTCTGTGTAGGTGGCAGTTACGTGATTTTATTTCGGTGATTACAAAATAGAGTCCAATGTATGCACTGGGTAGCCGAGGCAGCTAGTTCATGGCGATTCGGTCAACCAAGTATATGAATGTACTGAACATGCTGCAAACCACTACAGGGAGCCTGTGTGTCAGAATTCTCATCGAGTGTGCCACAACGGTGTTATGATAGAAAAATTAGTGTCAGAGCAGAGGATTTGGTGGTCTTTTGGACTGATGGTAGGTTACTATGGTAATGGTCTGGGTTCTATTTTTCAACTTCTGCCGATGATTTTTAATAGGGAGAGACAGATTCTATTCTCTTCTGGCTATGCCAAGTGAAGAAGGTAAAATGACAGTGTTGTCTGAAATTCACATTAAACGTGATTTCCTTCTCTACCAAGTAGACGTTAGGTTGAATCACAATAAAGTCAGGAGTGGCGACATGTGGGAACTCTATCACCAGTAACCTTTCTTATACTAGTTATTTATTTCTAGTGACGAAACAAAAGGTCACAGGACACTTATTCAATCTTTTATTTGAGCTTCTGTATGTTGATAAAATTGGTTCTGAACATGGAATGCAACTCAGATCGCCCTTAACGCGGAATTTGATCCCTTCGTGACAATAAAGCTCGACTACAGTTTGTTGTTTGTTGAAAACTGCAGATTTCTCAATATCTTCACATATTGCGCGTGAATGGGTTCTAATCCTGGCCTGTCACTAACGTTTTCATTATGTGTTATCAAGCTCTAGCATAAGAGCACCTACCTGCTGGTGGATAATAATTCTGATTTTTTATGCATTTCCATTTGTTGTCAACACTAACGATATGTGACGTTTTTGACTCCCAGTGAGACACAGAACTATTTGGGAGATCACTGTAAGCTCAAGGATGTTATTCCGAGCTGCTGGTGCAGAAAAATTCGGTAGCTGACGTCTTTTTGTGTGCAGTCAGCGACGCTATGTGTGGGGTTCGATTCCCAGTCAGCACTGAACTCTTCGTCATATTATTTCTATTTCCAACATGCTCACATGTCGCTGCTGGTGTAACAAACGCATATGTAACGTTCGTTTTCTCTAGAATATAACAGCGATAGGTGCCGGGTTGGAGTCCCGTAAAGGAAAAAATTAATGTTTTGTCTCGTCATTTCAGTTAAAACATCTAGCTACTGCCAAGAAAATCCGATATGTCACAGTTGATTGTGCTTCGATAACAATCCATTTAGGTTCTGGGTTCGAATCCCTGTCCAACTCAAAGCTTTGCCTCACGGCATTTCAAGTAATTTACTTGTGAAGAAGCAATATTTAACATCTCTTGTAGTTCGTTAACAGGGACAGTAGATGCTGGGTAGGAATTCGCGCCCGTTTATAATGTTTACGTTATGTAATTTAAAGTTGATATCTGCTAACTGACACTGCCTAAAATTGAGGTATATCACTCTCTGTATGCATAGTCAGGAATGACTGTTAGTTTCTGTCAGTCACGAAATCTTTGCTTTGTCTGCATGGCCTGGGTTTGAATCCATATGCAGGACGAGACTGTTCGCCGTGTCAATTGAAGTTCATACATAATCTGAACTATATGCTCGTGAATAACTTGAATATTTGATGTCTTTTTGTGTTAAATAATAAATACGGTATGTTACTTTGAAGAAGAAAAGATGAATACGACGAACTTACTACGTTCATTACCTATCGCCACGAACTAGCTGCCTCGGCTAGCCAGTGCATATATTCGACTCTATTTTGTAATCACCGAAATAAAATCTCGTAACTGACACCTACACAGAAGTGCCAACAGTGTAGGATGCAGGAATTTAGTAAGTGTTCCTTTCGACTTGAGCTGCTCTATTGAGCAATCTGTTTGTTGAAAACGTCGTGCAGTGCAAAAGAAAAGCTGTAACTCTCTGCCTCTCAGAAGTCTAGATCCAGCCATATGCATTATCTCACAGCACTGTGCAATGCTGAAGTTCTGGAGGAATTGTTGGTGACTTCTGGAGGTGTTGTGGCTACGTGTCAGCTAGTAGCGTAATGGTAATCGTCGTGCTGTGTTGATAAGACGTCGCGAATTCGGGTACATTCGCTGCTACATTCTTTTAAAACGCAATATTGCTGCCTGCTGAAGTTATCGATATAATGGAACATTGAACATAATTCCCCTCACTTCTCAACCCAAAATAGTTGCATGTGGAAAAAGGGCTAACTTCTCCGACATTTTGTTCTGTTCAGGTGTAATGGATGGCCAGGCTGCAGATGCATCTCGAAACTTTTGTATTATTTATGGGGAGACCGCATTGTGCCAAATTACAAGTATTTTCTACATTATCTGTCGTGTGGCAGTGGCATTTTATTCTTCATCAAACCTTGTTGGACAGCTTTAACTCAGAACAAGTTTTCTACATGCATGTAATCAATAAACTGCATGTGCATTGTCAGGCTGTTACAGAAATCACAGAATTCGCATATATCGTTGATGATTAATTTCTCTCTCATATTAACTAATGTTTCAACAATAGTAAAAGAAACCTGACAAAAACTGTGCACTGTATTATAAGAAATGATATAAATCTACCCACGATAACCTTACGACGGAAGTCTGTTTCAATAAAACTGAGTATCTGTACCAAACGTGCCTCTATTCGCACTAATTAGTAAAATACTAATCACTTAGATTTCGAGTGGGTCTGTGTTTGATTCGTATGCTGTGTCATACTCAAGTGGTATGCAAATGTGGCATTTCATAAATAAAGATATATTCCTAGAAACCCAAAATTTGCTTGTCAGCAGCGGAAAGAGGCGTTACCTGTTTTGCAGCATCGTAAGTTTTTCAGCATTACACTATGAGACGAAAGTATTTTCTTGCGATTTACTTATCGATGTGTGATCTGACTGCTTCTAGCTCTTTCACAGAAGGGATGAAAACATTACTGTCAGCAAGACTGGAAACGAAATCCATAACAGACGCGTTCTCTCAGGTTAGCACGTTCCCACATGGCTAGGGAAGATGCATGCATCTATATTTCCTCTCACGAGACCAATAGTGGCTAGAACTCGAAAACCGCTACTTAAAGGACGAGATTAGATGCGATTTTCACGTGAATGGCGTTTCTGTGCTGAAAACCGTAAATTTAAAATCTTTTGTTACAGCTCAATCGATAATAACTCAGATCATTCAATTGAAATGTGAGGTAAATTCAAGTGAACTTTGAGGCTTAATTCCGTGCACACCAGAAAGTAACTCGTCGATCACAGAGTTGCGAAACATACCTTGCCTTGTTGCCAAATCTCAGTTACATTACAAGTAGGAAGAAGACGAACCGATGTGATCCTACAGTGGGTTCGGATGTGACCATAGCTGACGTCTCAAAGACGCGCCTGCTACGGCCTGGAATACGTGATTCACATTTCTGTAACTGGGTTTAGGGACTGGAGCGTAGTTACTGATAATACTCAGAAATGACTGCAAACTAAGCTTCATAAATCAGTAACTCTCATAGTGGTTTTGGTATTTCTTTCGTAAATGTACACAAATCTCATTGACGAACGTTTTCGTGCATCGTCGATAGTCGAGCACAACTAACAAATAGAAATAAAAAAAGAATGTTTGTGTGTGTGTGTGTGTGTGTGTGTGTGTGTGTGTCAGAGAGAGAGATAAAAATAAAAAAGAATGAGAGAGAGGGTAAAAAATTGTTGTAAAGAAACTGATGACTGGTGCGTGAAGAAATCTTTGATTAAAATGACACGTTCCACATCATTACGAAATGTTGTATTCATGATCTATGGAACGAGTATTAATCTGATCTAATCATATCATATCATATTGCTGACTAGCCGTGAAAAGTCACAAATTACCGTTATTTTCCCCAATATCAATAACCAAATCTAAACTCGAAAATAAGAGACGACAGTTTTATAATAAACCGGGACTCCTATCAAGACCCTTTTATCCCTGTTAACTAACCACGAAAGATGTCTGATATACCTCCATTCAGAAGTAACAAAGTGTGTATGCGTTTAAAGATGAAGCGCATGATGTGAAGTTCTATGATGGAGATACGAACCCAACACGTAATCGGATTGTTGACTAAGTAAAATCAAATGTTACGTATCGGTATTTCTTACCAGCTGCTAGGTGTTTGAAAATAAAATAAGGATAAATGTTTTTGTGCCTGAGCGACAATCGAACCGCACCCCTATAGTTCTTCTTAATCGTCCACGAATATAGCTAAAGTATCAATTGCTTTCTCACCAACAGTAAGAGGTATGCGTGTTTGACCAGAAATTGTTGGTAACAGATCAACAGACATTAAAAATGCAGGTTAATTTTCACTAGCAGGCAGGTGTGCACGTGACCGAGCTTGAAATGAAATTATGAATATTTTTGTACTGGATCAGGAATAGGACCTTTCGAGGAGACCTAGAGAAGATTGCAGTCTTGGAAAAAGGAACGAAATGATTGAACTATACTATTCCGAGAGATTCAGATCCTCGAAAGAGGAGATCCGAATTCGAATCACAGTCCAGCACCAAATTTTTCAACGTTTCTAGTTCAATCAAGTACAAGTAAAATAAGAGCCCTGTTCCTTTAAATGGCTATCGGTTCATCAAATAAAATTAAATTTTCTAATGTAACTAAGTTTAGGTGCTGGCGACAGTATTTCTGTTTACCATGACCTTCGCCTATGTCATTTCCCAAAGTAAACCGGCTATGTCCAGTTGGGAATGAAGGAACGTGATGTTTAATGCAGATTCTGGATTATAACGTCTTTCCCTTGAGGTTACCAGAGCTAAAGTAAATCTGTTTGTGCCTCTTAAAAATAAATGCCTGAACCCACGCATTGCACTTGTGATCGTTTGTTGAACCAGACCATTGTGGCCACATTTCCCAACCCCAGGAGTGTGCTGTAACGGATGATGTGCTCAGCTTACAAAATTAGTCACGGTGGAAAAAATGCGAGTCTATTAAATGGTTAAGTAGAAGCAAGCTTCTGACGCGAAGTTTATACTATTCTCACGTCAGCAGGAAGTAAAGACTCTCCTATCGAACGTAAAATGCAAATCGTAGATATTTTTCTAGTGCATTAGTCAATTACAGTAAAGCATTTTATACTTTCCAAAGCAATGAGCTGTTGTTGACGCTTTCGACTAGTTGCGATGGGGAGCCAGCAAGTTGGCTCCGGAAACCCCTGACACATGCGGCATTCTGAACCGGTCTCACAAGAAATCTTTTGCAAAAAGGTTATTGGACGCAACTGTTATCACCGGTTGTCAGGAAGTGAAATACATTGTAGCTATGGAAGCATTACACTAAAGACTTCAGCATTCAGACGAAACGTGTTATAAGAATGTAGGCACAACCGGTTTGGAAAGTGAATCATTGCTTTCAGACGATCTACTGTTTACCTATAGACCACGAGCGCAAACGTAGCAGAGCACCTCGATCAGGAGACAAGACTTCCCCCAAAAACTGCCGCAGCCTACAGTGTTCTAGATTGCGCTGATAGCCGGATTTGGAGCATTAGCTTATTTATCCCACGTTGTAATCTTCGGGGCCTTAGACTCTGCGGCATTCGGCCGCCGGCCTTGTTTTCTGTCCATATAACATCCTCATGATTCTCTCGTATGTCCACTTCTGCAGTCCTGCAGACAACAATCAAAACGAGTACCTCTACATATGCGGGTTATCTTTCGAAGTAGACCGAAAAAATATTGTTTCACCCTTCTCGGATAACACCGCCAACATCTCCGCCACACCTCAGCTATTATAAGCGACAGCTTGCACCATCAGCAATATTAGTCGGACATATCACAATATTGTCATTAACTGCAGCCACATCAAAGAATGTTTACGGTAAAGCTATCGATCCCACGCACTGCTGTAATATATGGCCCTTGTGAACATTATCTTATGATGAAATAGCAATTAAAATGGATCAGAGCCAGTGGACTTCGCTCGAGCATTGCCCCTTCCTCCGTCGAGGCGCGGGAGAGCCACAGCCGAGAAATGAGGTTTTGCGAGCTGCAATCAAATGGCTCTGAGCACTATGGGACTTAACTTCTAAGGTCATCAGTCCCCTAGAACTTAGAACTACTTAAACCTAACTAACCTAAGGACATCACACACATCCATGCCCGAGGCAGGATTCGAACCTGCGACCGTAGCAGTCGGGCGGTTCCAGACTGTAGCGCCTTTAACCGCTTGGCCACTCCGGCCGAGCTGCAATCACCTGGAGTGCTAGGGAAATAGCGTCGCGGCAGTGGAACTAACCAAATATGCACTCGTTGTGTCCTAGGAGTAATCGCACACCTGGTGGCAGAGGACACCTGTGGAACAATCGAGAGTACGCTCACGTCAGCACCAACGACGTCTGTCGCCTGTGATGGAAGATAATTCGAAGCGCTTTCTGGAGAGTATGGGCGAAATAGCGAAGTCAGGTAGCACAGTCCCTAAGGGGTCAGCACAGTTGTCGATTCGCTCCAATAGTCCAAGCAAATCGTGATTTTATCTCGAAAGTTTTTAAGAAATTCTGAAAATTTGCTCGTTAATGGTTTTCGGGAGGTAATTGCTAATCTGTTACTTTGCTGTCGCAGATTAACCCAGAAAATATAAAACAAGTTCCTAAAACCACAAAAAGGTTGGTTATTTTCGATGTTTTATTCCACAAAACGGAATTTTTGGAGGAACATCATACTAAATTACAAGTTATTATCTGCTCTGAAACAGTCATCCTACTTTCTGTCCACTGTTTTCGTGCAAGCTCTTATGCAGATGACAATAATCGGCGTTTTGTTGCTTCATGTTGCTGAATAACTTTCAACTGTTATCACAGCCTCTGTTACTTACATATCGAAACATATGTCTTAATTTGTTACTGACCATACTCTTTCATTGCGTGTTAGCTGTCATACCTTATTAGTATTTTTTTTTCCAGCTCATATCTTATTTTTATGAACCAAGCCTTTCTCGATTCCCGTTTACAAGAAAAGTTTTTCTTTTTCCATATTATATATCATAGTTTCTTGTAGATTGAAGTGACTGTAATCATTAGTTCTCATCTTTTATTTCATGTTCAACACGCAATATTTTTATTATACTGTTTCATGATATTATCTTTTGTGTCTTAAGCAATCCCTTGGTTGGGTCCTGGCCATCCGTGTAATACAGGGTGCCTAGGAAGTTGCTTTCTTGGATAGCTAAACAGTAATTCAAGCAAATCTTATTTATGGAGTTTTTTACATTAAGTTAAATTGACAATACCTAACTGTGCCTCCTTACACTGATGAGTCGCAAGCAAATGGCGACATGCAAATAATCAGTGTCCTTCGATATATATAATTTCTATGCAATCACTTAATATACTTCACAGGTCACGGCTAAATCGTTTGACTCATGCCTCGTCTTCTAGTGCTGCCGAGGCTAGCTGGAGCGGCGCTTATTTTCCCTTCGTATAGGTGCCGCTCCTGTCGCGATGTCGTCCTAGTCAGCGTTCTACTGGCTGACGTCGTCTCACAGCCTTCTCTACAGTTTCGTTCGGGCCGACGTGGTAGCGCTTGATGTTAACGCCGGAACACTTTGATAAACATTGACACGCACATAAATATGTATGCGATGCAAAACGTAACCTTTGTATTTCTAGTGAAAGGACTTCGAAGTCTTGATATTATTCCTGTTGGAAAAGCAACAGAAATAATTAAGGTAATATTTATATAGGCGTAGAGAATTTCATGTAAACGCTTTGAGGACGCAGTCAATGTTTCAACTGCAAATTGTATTAATCGCAAAGAAAAATGTCATTGCTACTAACTCACCGCTGGTATTGTTTTTTTTTTTTTGATACCGTTAGAGGTAATTACATCTCCATTATTTAACAATAACAAAATGCATGTGCTATTGGCTACTGCATCTTAATTTTCTGACTTGCAAGCGCTTGCTATGTTTCTTCCGCCCTAGCCTATAGCTCAGACAGTAATTTCCTTTTAATGTGTAAATCACTATGTTGATATAGTTATAATCATTTGCTAGAATGTCTGTTGATAAGCATCTTTCTATTGTAGTCAGTTTTATGAACTGTGGCCTGGATTTTCAAAGCGTAAGGTTTCTTTCTCCACAGCTTGCAAGATTCTAGACAAAGATGAGTTATATCAAACCAGTGAGTGGTAGCAAATACCCCATTACAATACACGAAGTACCACTGAAATATCTACATCCACAAGCCGCTTCTCAGTGTGAATTACTAGTATCATGATCTTTCCCTCCATCCTTGTTTCATGACACGTTTGATGAAAGAATCAGTCAAGTTCGTCCGAGCCTCATTTCTCCACTTCTTCTTAGTTATGCGTCTATACAGTTGTTGATTGCTTCCACTTATATTAGTAGTAGAAGCTGAAGTCCTGTAATTCTCTGAACGGTTTTGATACGGCAACGTCAACTTACCTTTCGAAATGCTCGAGACATTTTCTCGAAACACTACCTCCACCTACTAATTCATAACGACATCTTCCCATCCACATTCCTTATCCATTCACTGCACACCGGAAAGATATTTGATTGTAAGCCTCACAAGATAAATATGAAAGGACGCTTGTTTCTTCTTGCAACGAACGGAGTCAGAATTTTAATAGCATTCTTTTCGGAATATACAGCACCTTTTATGTAGTATCTGCAATTGACCTCAGACTGACAATATTGACTAAAAGTTCACAACGTTTAAGAGTAAGGCACACTACGCTTGTGTGAGGGATGGCAAAAAGTGACCTTCGTTCAAGAGCTGCGTTAAGAACGCTACCCCAAAAGCAAAAAGTGATTGATCACATGTTTAGCGTATTCTTTGTTGACAACGAAAACTCGGCTAATGCCAAAATTAGTGTAAACAGAGCCACGTGTGAAGCATTCAACGAATTCGAGATTTCTGTCCCGTGCAGCGACCTCACAGAAATTCCTAGAGGCAGTGGTCTGAAATCTGTAAATAAATTAAAGCTGTCGGTCGGATCAATCATACTGCAAACGAAAAGGGGGGCTGACAGAGAATAGACGTAAATACTAAATTCCGTTTTCTGAAATTCTTCCAGTGACGAAGATCCTACTGCAAGTTCGTTCCTTGAAGTGGGCGAACACGACAATGATATATCGAAATGAGCGATTGCGGGATGGAAAACCGACTAAAATTACTCAACAGTGGAAAGGTGACTGGCCGTGACGCGATACCTAAACGATTCTACATAGAGTATGCGAGAGAACTTGCTCCTCTTGTAACACCTTTCTATCGTCAGCCACAAGTGAGAAGTAAAACACGAAGGTCATTCCTTTTCTCAGGGAAGTCGTCGAATAAATGCTCGCAACTATAGTCGTACATCGCTGATGACAGTCTGTAGTAACAGTTTATAAGACGTTTCATCCTCACATTTACTCTGCAAACAACAATCGCATAGATCTCATTTCGATAAGTTCGTCCACGAGAAACAGAAGGCAGAAGATACCGGCGCCCAGGTTGGTGCCGTGTTTCTTGAGAGCCAGAATGCGTTCGATACAGTTCTGCACTGTCGTTTAATGAATGAGATGCGAGGGTTCGGTACATTAGCCCAGACTTGTGATTGCGTTAAACACTTCCCAGAAAATATAAAATACCAAGTACTTCTTAACGGAGAGAAATCTTCAGATGTCCATGGTCTCAGCAAAAATATGGAAACACGAAAAACACACCACATTACCGTGTCTCATAAGGCGCAGGAATACCATTGGCATTAAACCACAGGTACAAAGAAGGCAACTGCGAAGAAACCATGGGTATAAGAAATACATCAGTTGATGGACGAAACAAGTAAAAAAATGCTCAGAAAAATTTAGGAACACAAAGATACAAGTCACATAGGAATGAAATAAATAGTATGTGCAAGGAAGCTAAGGCTAAATGTCTGCATGAAAAATGTGAAGAAATGGGAAAAGAAATGATTGTCGGAAGGACTGACTCAGCATACGGAAAAGTCATAACAACCTCCGATGAAATTAAGAGCAAGGGTGGTAACATTAGGAGTGCAGTGGGAATTCCATTGTTAAATGCAGGGCAGAGATCGGAAGGTTGGAAAGAGTACACTGAAGGTTTCTGTGAGGGGGAAGAATTGTCTGAAGACGTGATACAAGAATAAATATATGTCGAATAGAAGAGATGTAGGACACTGTATTAGGATCAGAATTTAAAAGTGCTTTGGAGGACTTAAGATCGACAAAAGGCAGAAGGGATGGACAACATTCCATCAGTGGGGGAAGTGGCAACAAAACGTCTATTCATGTTGGTGAGTAGACTGTATGAGTCTGGCGTTGCACAATTTGACTTTCGGAAAAACATCATCCACAAAATTCCAAAGATTGCAAGACCGTATACAGAAGAATTCAAAAGAAAATCGAGGCTGTGGTGGATGACGATCAGTTTGGATTTTCGAAAACTAAGGGCGCTAGACTGGTAATAATGACGTTGCGGTTGATAATGGAAGCAAGACTAATGAAAAACCAAGACACATTTATAGGATTTGTCGACCTGGGAAAAGCGTTCGAAGTGTCAGATGGTGCAATATGTTCGAAATTCTGATAATACCAGGCATAAGCTATATGGGAAGATGTACAATATGTAGAAGAGCCAAAAGGGAACAGTAATTGTGGAAGACTGAGTACGAAGGGTGTAAGACAGCAATGTAGTCTTTCGCCTATCTGTACATCGAAGAAGCAATGCCAGAAATAAAAGAAAAGTACAACAGTGGGAGTAAAATTCAATGTGAAAGGATACCAATGACAAGATTCGCAGTTGACATTGCCATCCACAGTGAAAGTGGAGAAAAACTACAGGATTTGTTGAATGGAATGAACAGTCCACTCAGTACAGACTATGGACTGAGAGTAACTCGAAGAAAGGAGAAGTAGCAGAAATGAGAGCAGTGAGGAACTTAACATAAGGATTGGTGATCACAAAGTATACGTAATTAAGGAATTCTGCTACCTAGGCAGCAAAGTAAGTCCCGATGGTCGCATCAAGGGGGGCATAAAAATCAGAGTCATTCCTGGCCAAGAGAGGTCTACTATTATCAAAGATAGGACATAAACTGAGTAAGAAACTTCTGAGAGTGCACGCTTGGAGCACAGCATTGCATGGTAGTGAAACATGGACTGTGTGAAAACTGGAAAAGGAGAGAATCGAAGCATCTGAGATGTGGTGCTACCGCCGAGTGACGTGGATCTCCGACAATCGGCGAGGAAAGGAATATATGGAAAACACTGACAAGAAGAAGGGACAATATGATAGGACATTTGCTAAACATCAGGCAATAACTTCCATAGGAAGCTGTAGAGGGTAAAAACAGTAGAGGAAGACAGAGATTCGAATACATCGACCAAATAATTAAAAATAATTAAGGATGTAGGTTGCATGTGCTGTTCTGAGATGAAGTGGTTGGCAGAAGACTGATGATTCAAAAAAAAATGAGTGTTAAGTAGAACGAAGAGGTTAATGTTGCGAAATCGAATTAAGTCAGGTGATGGTGACGTAATTAGTTTAGTAAGTAAGACACTAAAATTAGTACGTGATTTCTGCTATTTGGGAGGCAGATAAACCGATGATCAAAGTAGTAAGGATAAAAAATGCACACTGGGAGTAACCATAACTGCAGTTCTAAAAGTGAGGGCTACGTTAAGATCCAATATAAAGCTGAGTGTTAGAAAGTCCTTTCTGAAGCTATTTCTCTGCAGAGTAGTCTATTGGAGTGAAATATGGACGATAAGCAGTTTCGAAGAGAATGGAAGCTTTCAAAATGTTTTCAACAGAATAATGTCGATGATTATATAGGTACTTCGAATAACGAATCAGGAGGGCTAGGGTTAAAAGAAATTTATGGCGGAGATTGATGTGAAAGAAGGCACCTGATAGGAAATCAATGAATTGTCAATTTGGTAGTAGTAAGAAGTTTAAAAGCCGTAGAGGGTGAGCAAGACTTGAATAAAGTAAGAAGATATAAAAGGGTGTATTCCCTGGTAGTTACGCAGAGATGAAGAGACTAGCACAGGATAGATGAGCTTGGAGGACTGCGTTAGACTAACGACTACAACATTAAGTAGTTCCTAGAAGGGTCAATAAATACGTAATAGTAGGAGCGGTTGCATTAGATGACGATCAGTTTGGGTTTAGGAAAGGTAAAGGCACAAGAGCGGCAATTCTGACGTTCCGGTTGACAGAGGATGCAAGACTACAGAAAAATCAAGACACGTTCATAGGATTTGTCGGACTGGAACAAGCGTTCAATAACGTAAAATAATGCAAGATGTTCGAAATTATGAGAAAAATAGGAGTAATCTATAGGAAGAGACGGGTGTTAAGCAAAATGTACAAGAGTAAAGGGGGAATAATAAGAGTGGACAACCAAGAGCGAAGTGCTCTGATTAAAAAGGGTGTAAGACACGGATATATCGGAGAAACAATGACGGACATAAAACAAATGTTCAAAAGTGGGATTAAAATTCAAGGTGAAAGGGTATCACCGATACAATTCGCTTATGACATTGCTACCTTGAGTGAAAGTAAAGAAGAATTATATAATCTGCTGAATGGAATGAACAGTGTAATGAGTACAGAATATGGATTGAGAGTAAATCGAAGAAATACGAAAGTAATGAGAAGTAGCAGAAACGAGAACAGCGAGTAACTTGACTTCAAGATTGATGGTTACTAAGTAGATGAAGTTAAGGAATTCCACTACCTGGACAACAAAATACGGACTAGCACTGGCAAAAAGGGCATTCCTGGCCAAGAAAAGTCTACTAGTATGAAACATAGACCTTAATTTGAGAAAGAAAATTCTGAGAATGGACGTTTGGAGCACTGCATTGTATGATGTTGAAACATGAACTGTGGGAAAACCGGAACACAAGAGAATCGAAGCATTTGAGATGTGTTGCTCCGAATGTTGAAAATTAGGTGGACTGAAAAGATAAGGAATGAGGAGTTACTGCGCAGGACTGAAGAGGAAAGGAATATGTGGAAAGCACTGACAAGGAGAAGGGACAGGATGATAGGACATCCGTTAAGACATCAGGGAATGACTTCCGTGGTTCTAGAGGGAGCTGCGTTTTGCAAGTGCTACTCTGAGGAATTCGTGGCGGGCCGCATCAAACCAGTGAGAAGACTAACGACTCAAAAAGGAAAAAAAAAAAAACAAGAAAAGAGCGGGGAGCACGTGATCACCTGCCGGATCGAAATTACTTTACACATTTTACTGAAAACAGTTTAGTACACGAAGATTGGAATTTAATACTTAAGTTCAAAAAGTAATTTTCTTTCACAATTAAACTTCATATACCTTTACTTCATATCACTGTTCCTAATGACACCGTGCTACAAGAACAACAACTTAACGGTTTGATGGCAGCGTGCATGAAATCAAGCTCAAGTTACAAGTCGTACGGACTGCAACTCACGGAAAAGAAGGTTAAAACTGATACCAGTTACATGGAGCTCAGGTAACAACTACATAATTGGAAGCATGAGTTAGAAAACGTAGTTACGCTTTCACAAATTTTGCCGTAATCGAGCTCCAGAAGAATAAACTTGCATTACTATAAAAATTACTGACTTTTAAAAGGCGTTATAGCAGACTTTACTGCAGTGAACAGACTTTTAAAAAAGCAAAAATAATTACATAACTTCAGCTAGAGAAAACTTTAAAATTTGAGCCTGAATACACAGATACTAAATTACGCAAATCTCATGGACACAGCGCTCTGAAACAGTATCTAACTATAGGAGCTGATGCAGCTGATTATAGACGATGGCAGTTCCAAGAAAACAGTTGTGACGGTTTTCTGTAACAAACACCAAGTAATAGTTATCATTGACTAGCTTAGAGCATGACAAATTAAAACACTGACTAGCATACAACACGACAAATTCAAACCCAAATTACTTAAGAGCCTGGCTCCGAATGGTAACTCTCAGGTACAAGCCCCACTGTCAATTAGCTGCTTCCCGGGTTTTTAACAAAACAGCAGTCATCAAGGTGGCCTTCACAATGCGTTAACAAAGAAGAACATTTGGGTAAGGGTATCTGAAACACAGATTTGGTTCGACAAGCAACCAAAATTGTTTTTTAACTAACTGGTGTGCTTGTTATTCCTTCGTATCGGATATCTTGTTATTCCATTCGCACCCCCCCCCCCCCCCCCCCCAGTACAGTCGGACTTCTTCTTTTGCGCTACATATACTTCCTTCATACAGTCAAAAAGAAAGTTTGGACGTGCTGAAAGCTCAAAAAGTAGTAAGACTCCTTCACACGGTAAAAGTAAAATTATGTTCTACTACAATTTCAAAAGAACAACTTCAAATATTTACCCAAAATCGTGAAAAAACTGTAATATAAAATAAAAATGTCGGCAGTCGACTTTACCATTTCGATATTGTTATATCAAAGGAGAACGTGTCTTCCATATATATCGATACGTTTTGGAGAAAATGTCGGTATGTCGATGTATCGATATCTTAACAACAGCCGACTGCTCCGGCGACTGTCGTCACAGTCCGTATCACTTGCGGGACTTCGCCGGGAGACTCCACACAACCATCGGCGCTATTCTCAAAACCAAGACCACGGCAGCACACACGAGCCCCGACAGCTCACTACACAAGAAATTACCTGAGGGGAAAATTTTGAGAGGGCAGTCGAATTATCCAAAAAGTTAGAAGACGGATCAAAACAATCGCCAAAGAATTTGATAAAAGCAAACCGGACGGCTCACAAAATATGGATTATAGCTAGATAAAGATCATTAAAACACCATGAAGCTAAAATTAGATTGATTCGGCCTTACAATGAAGGCTTACAGTCGCTTTCCCACACATCATTCGATTACCAAAGCGCAAAGAGATTATGGTATACGAAGTACTCTCCGCCACGCACCAAAGATGTCTTCTGGTGAAATTCTTATTTTTTTTTAGTCACAAGTCTGTTTCAAAGAATAGAGGCACAATGTATATATATATCACGTAAAAAGTAAACACAGTGAAAAGTTAAGATAATTTTTTGGTTAGATAGAACATTTCGAAGAAGGAGGTAGCTGAAACAGTGACATTCACATAGCTTAAAAGGAGAGCCACCCTCACACTATGCAATACATTACTGTCTCTCTTCTCCAATTTAAAAGAATTGAGATACATACTCGAAGGAAAGAAACAAAGTAATTTGCAGGCAACAGAAATAAGACATTAAGAGAACCATCAGTATTGACAGAAAAACCAAAACCGAAGACAGTAATTTATAAGTTAATACTAATCCACTTTCAAAAATCCTGATATCAAAATCGCTGACTTTAAGTTACAAGCTGACAACTTATCTTTGATAGCTTGTATACAGGGTGAATCACTAACTATTGCCACCTAGAATAACTCCGAAAGTATGAGAGTAGCTGAAAAGTTTGTAGCACAAACGTTGCTTGGGACAACGGGGGCAATAATATGACATTGGTGTTTTGTTGCTAGGTGGGGTCTCTTCAGAGACATGAAGGTCAACTTTTTTTTAAATGGGATGCTATAATTTGGTACTTATTTGCTCATAACGGCTATCGAGACGAATTCAGTGATGTGTAACAGTAAGCTCTTTCAAGGTCAACGAAGGTAAAAAAGGTGGCATGAGCGTCTATTTACAGAAACTGTTCGAAGTGATGACCATTTGTATCAATGCAGTGCTGCAGTCTGCTTTTCATGGATTGAGTGGTATTCGTTATCACATCGGCACTTGTCGAAGCACATGCTCTAACAATTCTCTCTTGTATATAGCACAAATCGTAAATATTCGCCGAATATGGCGTATCCATCTAACGTGCCACTGACATTAAACACCGATGGTTTCCCAATACAACACTAATAGGAACGGGAAGACTCGTATCGACGAATCAAGCGAATGTGAATGATGTATTCCTTCGAAGAACAAGTCGATACGCTTCTCATTTACGGAGAATGCCAACGAAATTCAGTGAGAGATAGAGACACTTATGCTGAAAGACATCCTCAGTGTAGTCACGCTACACGTCGTACATTTAAATACACTCCCGGAAATGGAAAACAGAACACATTGACACCGGTGTGTCAGACCCACCATACTTGCTCCGGACACTGCGAGAGGGCTGTACAAGCAATGATCACACGCACGGCACAGCGGACACACCAGGAACCGCGGTGTTGGCCGTCGAATGGCGCTAGCTGCGCAGCATTTGTGCACCGCCGCCGTCAGTGTCAGCCAGTTTGCCGTGGCATACGGAGCTCCATCGCAGTCTTTAACACTGGTAGCATGCCGCGACAGCGTGGACGTGAACCGTATGTGCAGTTGACGGACTTTGAGCGAGGGCGTATAGTGGGCATGCGGGAGGCCGGGTGGACGTACCGCCGAATTGCTCAACACGTGGGGCGTGAGGTCTCCACAGTACATCGATGTTGTCGCCAGTGGTCGGCGGAAGGTGCACGTACCCGTCGACCTGGGACCGGACCGCAGCGACGCACGGATGCACGCCAAGACCGTAGGATCCTACACAGTGCCGTAGGGGACCGCACCGCCACTTCCCAGCAAATTAGGGACACTGTTGCTCCTGGGGTATCGGCGAGGACCATTCGCAACCGTCTCCATGAAGCTGGGCTACGGTCCCGCACACCGTTAGGCCGTCTTCCGCTCACGCCCCAACATCGTGCAGCCCGCCTCCAGTGGTGTCGCGACAGGCGTGAATGGAGGGACGAATGGAGACGTGTCGTCTTCAGCGATGAGAGTCGCTTCTGCCTTGGTGCCAATGATGGTCGTATGCGTGTTTGGCGCCGTGCAGGTGAGCGCCACAATCAGGACTGCATACGACCGAGGCACACAGGGCCAACACCCGGCATCATGGTGTGGGGAGCGATCTCCTACACTGGCCGTACACCACTGGTGATCGTCGAGGGGACACTGAATAGTGCACGGTACATCCAAACCGTCATCGAACCCATCGTTCTACCATTCCTAGACCGGCAAGGGAACTTGCTGTTCCAACAGGACAATGCACGTCCGCACGTATCCCGTGCCACCCAACGTGCTCTAGAAGGTGTAAGTCAACTACCCTGGCCAGCAAGATCTCCGGATCTGTCCCCCATTGAGCATGTTTGGGACTGGATGAAGCGTCGTCTCACGCGGTCTGCACGTCCAGCACGAACGCTGGTCCAACTGAGGCGCCAGGTGGAAATGGCATGGCAAGCCGTTCCACAGGACTACATCCAGCATCTCTACGATCGTCTCCATGGGAGAATAGCAGCCTGCATTGCTGCGAAAGGTGGATATACACTGTACTAGTGCCGACATTGTGCATGCTCTGTTGCCTGTGTCTATGTGCCTGTGGTTCTGTCAGTGTGATCATGTGATGTATCTGACCCCAGGAATGTGTCAATAAAGTTTCCCCTTCCTGGGACAATGAATTCACGGTGTTCTTATTTCAATTTCCAGGAGTGTATGTGTATGATAAATTGAGAACAACTGGATCTCTGACGCATCGGAAACATATCCGGCAAAGGAAAGTTAATAACGAAGAAACGGAAGTTGGTACTCTTGCCACTGTGGTTCGAGATCCTTGTGTTAGTTCGCGTGAAATCGCAAGGGAATCTGGCATAAGCCTGAGTAGTGTTGTTCGTGTTCTGCATCGCCATAAATATCATCCATACCAAATCATTCACCACCATGAATTAACTGGTACGGATTTTATGCGTCGCATTGAATTCTGCCAATGGGCTCAACTTCAGACTCACAAGGATAGCACATTAATTAATTTGATTTTATTTACTTACGAGGCTACATTTACGAAGCACGGAAATGTTGGGGCAAGTTGCTTACATTAGGTCTGTTATTGGAAGAAATACCTTTAGGAACAAGGAACAGAATGTGGTATAAACACGATGGGTATCGGGCACATTTTTCGTTGATTGCTAGAAATGAGTTGCAGAGAAACTTGCCAAATCGCTGGATTGACGCGTAGTTGATGTGTCGTGGCGGGCTCGTTCGCCAGACTTCACGTCTTTGGATTTTTTTCTTGTCGGGATTCTTAAAAGACATTGTTTATAAGACGTTCCAGCTACACCTGAAGATATGCGAGAGAGAATTGTCAGAGCATGTGCTTGGATAAGTGCCGTGTGATACGGAGTACCTCTCAATCCATGATAAGAAGACTGCAGCACTGCATTGATACCAATGGTCATCCCTTCGAACATCTTCTGTAAATGGACGTTCACGCCAACTTTGTGAACTTCGTTGACCTTCAAAGACCTTACTGTTACACATAATTGGATTCTTCTCGATAGCCGCTATCAGAAAATAAGTGCCAAATAATAGGATCCCATTAAAAAAAAAAAAAAAAACTAAGTTGACCATATCTCTGAAGCGATCCCACCTAGCGACAAAACACCAACTTCATACTATGGCCCCATTTGTCCCATGCAGCTTTTGTCCCACAAACGTTTCAGCTCCTATCATACTTTCGGAATTGTTCTAGGTGGTAATAGTTAGTGACTGCCATATATCATGAACCCTGATACTTGCCTTGGGGCATCGAAATGAGGAAACATGTAATTAACGTAACGTTCGTCTCACACTTAGCAACCATGGGTGGAATGTCGACCGTCTGGGATGCTTTATAAACTTTCTCAACCCTCCTTATTTTAAATTTCGCTATGGTTAGATCCCAATAATACCGTTATATTGCATCGTGACGAAATTCACTTCCCAGAGACACTCATTAGGGATAAAATATGATTAAGAATTGACTTGTAATTTACAGATATCTGGGAAACATTTCGAGGATATGCAAATACATGGCGAGAGTAAACATTCGAAACGGAACTTTGATTACGACTGTAGATTTGTTACAATGATTGATAACCCGCATAGAATACGCGGCCTAATGTTAATAATAAAATTTAAATAGTCACTCATTTCCAGAAGTCGATCTTGAGTTACAAGATAGCACCAGTGCGGATGATCGCAAAGATAACATGAAAATTGGGAGTCCATGCAAGAAGGGAGAATAATCTTGCTTTACTATTGAATAATACCAAGCAAGAGTAAGTGCTGCACATTTACTTCATCGAAGTCAAGCGTATCCCACCGAATTTAATGCATTCTGTAATTTATGTGATATTTGAAACTCATTGTATAAATTGGGGTTCATTCTGTGTTTAATTATTTGTCCCACTCATTAAAACACACTGTGCATGCGATATATCCGTTTTGCGCACACGTAGTGGACGAGTCGTGTACAAATACTTATTCTAGTAATGAAGGAACAAAATTCAGATGTGTCGATTGAAATACGCAACTCATTTCAAAGTTACGAGCTAATTGCTAAACGCTGTAACTGTGACCCATCTGACGCGGAATTTAACTCTTGGCTTGGCACATACAAATATTGAGAAAGAAAAGAGTTAAGTAACTTAAATTACGTGTGTATATGGTCATTTGAGCACTTTCACAATGGTTTTTCAAAATGCAGTATGTTGCCTTTATATATTGTGGCTTACAAATGGCTCCCAGTGCTACAATTAATTATTACATTATTGTTACTGTAGATGAAAACTGGTTGCATTTTGCACTGTTTCACGTGAAATGGCTGTTCAGATAAAAAAAATCAGACCATTTTGAAAGTTTCTGGCACGCATTCACTAGCACATTTGTACACTAGCTCACGTGCAAGACTTCCTCTTATCGTTTACAAGCTATTTCCGTGCACAAGAGAAAACTGAACTATAAAATAGAAAGTAAGTGCTGCACCGGCAACCGATGGTCACATAAACTCACACGGTGTCTGCTGAAGATGCACAGTGTTCAAAATCTTTCCACCAGAGACAACAACGTACTGCCGTATATGAGAGCTTAAATGTTGCTTACAAGCACTATTGTCCATCAAAAGATGAAACTTGAAACACGCTGCAGGAAACAGTGTGCAATTTTTATGTTGCTTGACAGCAATACTGCCAAATAAAGGGTTAACTTGGTTCTGCACGAGGCTAATTACTCGAAATCATTAACCTGCTTGTACCAAGGTATCAAATTTATATCAGCATCGTTATACTCGCGAATTGAGAAACGGTCAATATTTAAAGAGTTTCGAAATGTTTCTCAAGTGAAGAAACTCAAGTGACGATGACACGCGGTCCACTTTGAAATGACCAAAGAGAGATATCTAACTGAAACATTAATCACGAGAATTGATCTTCACCATCTGAAATGAAAAAACACTCCAGACCGCTCAATCTGATAAATAAACAAGTATCTGTCCTCTGAAACTGAAACGCAGAGCTGTACAAAAGCGTGTTTCAAATAACATCATGCTTATCACACCAGCGATTGGACCATTAGGGAGAATCCTCAGAAGTTATTTACTTAGTTAGGTAGTTGCACGTTCCATAGATCAGTTGAAGGATTCTTTTATCGAAATTATGTGGAACGATACAGTTTACAGGTTATGTATACATTACTGTTGTTGACATTAATGAATACATCATCATTTTATTCCTGCTCATGCAGAGAGACTTAAAAACAGGTTTTTTTGGCTACAACGTATTAAGTAAGAATTCGTTAGTGGAATAGAAGGAGTTGACCAGGGAAAGCTGGCCAGTGGGCTTAGCCGTAAGGAACGGCTGTTTTTAAAGGGGGCTGAGATGGATAGCCAATAGCTCCTGGAGACGGAAAAGCTGGAAATGCTCTGATTCGCACAGAATTACACTTTTTCAATCGTACATGATGGCCCATCATCGGCAGTTGCCACAACGAACAGTCTTTTTGTAAATTAAGTGGGAAACCAACCGGAACGCTTTGACCTCACTCAAGAAGCACAGCAAAGTTGTTACTACCTTACGGGACAAAAAAAAAGAGAGTTTCTGTTTCCCTCACCTGCAGGTTTGGACACGTACACCCACACGTTCAAACCTAGAGGGTATTGGAAATGGAGTGCGTTAGTGGCTTCCCAACATCTGTACAGCAGATATACAGGTCTAACGGGCAAATCTCTACAAAAAGATAAATGAAATTGCACTTACACAGCCATCTTTCAGACTCCTCTGTAATGATCAAAATATCATATCTTAAATATTACTCTAACAGTTAAGATACACATTGGGGTGACAAAGGTCACGTGATACCACATAATATCGTCTCGGACCTCCTTCTGTCCTGTGTAGTGCAGCAACTCGACGAGGCTAGGACTCCGTAAGTCGTTGGAAGTCCCCTGCAGCAATAGTGAGTCATGGTGTCTCTTCTATAAGCGTCCATAGTTCGCGAAGTGTTGCTCGATTACGTGACATGAATGTTAAAAATGTTCAAATGTGTGTGAATTCTTAAGGGACCAGACTACTGAAGTCATCGGCACCTACACTTACACTCTACTTAAACTAACCCTCCGGCGGGAGGGGCCGCGCAGCCCGTGACATGACGCCTCAAACCGAGCCGGCCACTCCGCGCAGCTCATGAATGTTAGATGGGATTCTTATCGGGCAATCTGAGTGGCCAAATCATTCGCTCGAATTGTCCAGAATGTTCTTCAAGTCAATCGTTAACAGTTGTTGTCCGGTGACCTGGCGCATGACGGAGATTACACTAAATCCAGCAAATAATTAAGGACGCCTGTTGTAATTGCTACCCTGGGATGAATAGATTAGCACAGGAGAGGAAATCGCGGCTGTTCGCGTCATACCAGTCACAAGACTGATAGAAAAAGCATACCTTGGATGGTCACAGCGCTCCCTTTAATTACCTCCTACTTATTGGAATCAGAGTTTGTTCTAATGCAAAAGCAACTCGGAACATAACTGACTACATTTGTCAGATCTATTTAACGACGTGTTTGTAGAAATATTAGAGTTTGGTTTGTTTTCCTGCGATTCGTTAAGAGAGTCACATTCTTTACCTTACGGAGGGCTTAATCTGACAGGATTACTAACAGCAAAGGCACAATTTTAATACAGGTGTTCGCTTTCACCTGTCCAGAGCTCGCATTATAAAGTAGCAACCTCATGTTTCCCTTTTACATGCCGGTATTTAGTATAATTAGACCGGGATTTTACAGTTGTGGTACACCGTGAACAGGCTGTTACTCTACTGTAACGTAACAGGTAGTTCCAGCAGAACATGTTCTTTAAAACACGATATAGAAGAAAAGATCAAAAAACAAACAGAACAGGTATTTCGCATTGTCTTCCGCAGTAGGCGAGTCACTAGCAGAGAGATTCACGGGCAAGCAGTCCAGTTGTACAGTTATAGGATTTCCCTGCGCGGGACCGTCGCTTTGCCGATACCCTGGAATCCCATTTGTGGTCTGCAGGCTACTGGCTTTCACTGGGAGCCAAGTGGGCAGTGGACTCCACTTATCTAGGCTACGTGGAGGACATAAAAGCGGTAAATGCAATCACGCACTGTCAGGGAAACGAGGATCTCGTACGCTACACAGTGTTGTAAGGAGCAGTCAAACAAAAACGAGACAGATGTAAGACGGTAATAAACTCTGCATTATTTCAAAAGAAATGTATCCGACTGTGAGATAAGACAGTTAAAGTCTTCATGCAAAAATGTTTACGGTTGCATTCTCTATGACATGTCACATCACTCATAGAACAAGATTCACTAATCTGACTAAACTAAGAACTGGGGGTCGCAAAAGCCACGAGAGGGCACTACGGCCGCGAGAGGGCGTTGCTATACAAACACGGGCGGAGAGCACGGAGACAGCCGCTATTCACGCCGTAGAAGCGCTGGGAGTAACATGGCTAGCTAACACACCACGAGATGTATGAAAAGCATTTATGGCGCGACCGCCTGCAGTGGACGAGAAACCGTGTGCTTGTGTCGTGCGAAATAACCCAATAGTAAGATGCTGTGCGACACATTATTCGCCACCCTGTATCGCCGATTGTGCTAAACCGGCTTGTTCCGTGTGCACAAGTCGCATGCTGGTCGCCAACGAACAACATGGACACTTGCGGAGAAAGAAAGCGGTCTCGAAAGGGTGCAGAGTATGCCGTCAAAAAGTACATAAGATGTATCTGCGGCAATGATATAGCTCCATCTTCCGTCTGGTGCATTGTACAGACGAAGGACTGCATCCGTTTCATTTCCAACGCGTCCAGGCATTGCGACCGGAGGACTACAACAAGAGCATGTGATCTGCGCGGTGGTTTCTGCAGGATTCCGCTGCAGACTGAAGCTTCCCAGCGGGTGTCCTCTTCACCGATGAGAAGGCGTTCTCACTCGAGAGTATTATGAACGTTCACGATCTGCATACACGGGCATATGTGAACCTACATGCTACTCTTACTTATGTCTCACAATGTAAATTGACCCTTAACGCGCTGGCTGACGAGTTCAGAGATTGTTTAATTGGGCCGAACATTTTCCCGGACGGACTTGGTGGTCGCACGTATCTCCTGTTCCTGCGAAAGGTTCTACGGGACATGCCGAATGATGTGCCCATGCCTATTCGTCGCCGCATTCGATTTCAGCTCGACGGAGCACCCGCGCAAGTCAGCGGATAAGAGAGGACACTTTTGAAGCCAACCCTTCCCGGCCGCTGTGTTTATCTCAGACTGCCAGTCGTATGGTTACCACGATCACCCGACCTGTCACTGGTTAGTTCTTTCCTCTGGTGGGATCTGAGCGCCTCGGGCATGGAACACCTGTTACATTGCCAGAGGACGTAGTGGACTGGTTTGTTGCGGCAGCAGAATGTCTTCGAGATACATCAGATTATCTTTGAGAGGGTGCGCCGTTCAACATAGCATCGATGTCAGGCGCGTCTTGATGCATCTGGACAAAACTTTGAGCATCTCCTATACTGAGCGTCTGTTTGTGGTTTGTGGCATCTGACTAAACAACTGTAACGCCATTTAGTAGTCCCAGCTGGCCTTTGCGACCCCCAGTTCCTACGTGATTACTGTTCCATGTCGTATGGTTGATGTCACTTCGTGAACGTTTTTTAAAACGTCCTGTGTAATGAAGCGAAATTACTGGGCTGTACTTACTGTTTCATTGTATACACAAAGTTTATATTATTTAGTAAGAGCAGGAGCATTACATTCGCAAAGTCGGTCTCAGTGTCCGGGCTGGCTCCTTTTTTGCTATGTAACCTATGAAACGTTTTTGTGCGGGGTTGTTGAAATGACAAGTCGGTAGAACGTTTTGTTGTTTTTATCTGTTTCCTTCTTTTATTTGCCTATTCTTGACACACATTTTACAACAACAATTCTCAGGTACACATTGTGCAACTACCTTGATCTAGACAAAGAACGTAGCCAACATGTGCCATACTCAATAGCTACTAAACCTACTCTCACGCTGTTTGACCCAACTCTGACGCTATCTGAAACATATGCTTAAGCGTTGTCCTTGCTGAGTACCCAACAAGGTTCCGTCGCAGAGGAAATCATCCACAATCTTGATATAGGTATCCGGTATGGTCGTTTGTGTCCGCGAGTTGTACACGAGATTGTCGTAGCAAAAGCAGCCGTAAGAGTTTTTCAGGTTCAGGCAACCCGCTGGAGTCGATGTGGTGGAGTTAAAGCTCTTGCTGAAGTGTTCTGTGATGCTAATAACTTGTAGTTCGGCTGACAGGTGGGAAGTAAAACCGAAATGGTCTGGATGGACCGTCCCAGCCACCACCATAGCCTGGGAATTTCTGTGCCGACTAAAAGGTTATAAAGCCTTCACCATGGTATTCAGCAGGCTAAAGGCCTGTTGTTGGTAGGGACTGTAGGATCCTTTGAGGACTTAGGGATGGCAATCATTTTTGCCAGCTTCCACTGCGGGGGAGAAAACACCAGACAATGGTTGCCAACGGTCTTGCCGCAGTGGTAACACTGGTTCCCGTCAGATCACCGAAGTTAGGCGCCGTCGGGCTGGGCTAGCACTTGGATGGGCGACCATCCGGTCTGCCGAGCGTTGTTTGCAAGCGGGCTGCACTGAGCCCTTGTGAGGCTAACTGAGGAGCTACTTGATTGAGAAGTAGCTGCTCCGGTCTCGTAAACTGACATACGGCCGGGAGAGCGGTGTGCTGACCACATGCTCCTCCACATCCGCATCCAGTGACGCCTGTGGGCTGAGGCTGACACTGCGACCGGTCGGTACCGTTGGGACTTCCATGGACTGTTCGGGAGAAGTGAGACAATGGTTCATAATATTGGAGACTAAGACCAGTGGCTTGTGCGGTAGCTGACGGAGGTGTTTGTTTAAGACGCCATCCAAACCAGGAGCCGACTGCACATACTTCCACTGAAGGATCCGTTGGACTTCTGCCAGGGATGTAATGTGAGGGGCAGTAAAGCGTGGTCGGTGTCTGAAAGCGGCAAAGGCCGCCAGAACCTGATGTTTACCCTGGAGTTCATCGGGCATAAGATCCTCGACGAGCAGTTGATTCTGGGCCTCAAACGCATCGGCCAGAGTCTTCACCACATGGAGGGCATCATAAGTTAGACAATCACTATGAGGTTAGAATCGTTAGTCCTCACTGCACAGCAGCTCAGGGCTGAGACAACATCCAATTCTGACTAAGTTGAATTAGATAGGTGGTCATCTTGTCCTTGCATTGTCCCGGTTTCCAGTCGGCGAGAAGGCAGCAGAATTCATATTGGAGATGCTTCATGCGATACTTATCCGAAGAGTCACGAAACAGCTTCCAGCGGCGGTAGCGGTTCTTCTAAATTTTCAGTTTGCGCAATAGGGCAGAGAAGACATACAATGGAGTTAAAGCCTTAGATACAATGGCAGTAGAGGCCTTCATGCCTTCTGGACTTTTGCAGTTAGGTGATCAACAGCATTTGCCAGGTTGGCAAGCGTCGTCAGGTCATGTTTTGCCTGGTGGTGCCCCCCCCCCCCCATCAGCGATGGAGCCAGTCAATATGATAGCAAACCATGTTGCATAGACGAAAATCATCTGCAGCTCTGAGACGCGTTTCTGAGACAAGTATCCAATGGTTGTCATAGAGGAAGAAGTTCAGTTCAGCTTTCATCTGTTTAATTCAATTAGCATTGAAAATACGGACAACTAAATCCCAAAATGGTTCAAATGGCTCTGAGCACTACGGGACTTAACAGCTGTGGTCATCAGTCCCCTAGAACTTAGAACTACTTAAACTTAACTAACCTATCACACTCATCCATGCCCGAGGCAGGATTCGAACCTGCGACTGTAGCAGTCGCGCGGTTCCGGACTGCGTGCCTAGAACCGCGAGACCACCGCGGCCTGCACTAAATCCCAAGGGGCTGGTCATTGGGTGGTGGGTGATCTGCCATTATAACAAAATCTGGTTGTGCCTTTCAGCCAGGGAGTTGACATTTGTGATCCTCTCCTCCGACCGACGAATCTTCTGAGCTGTTCCACGAATGATAGCCCTGCTGTTGGGCTGCACAATCAGAGAGATGACCTGGAGGATCTCCTGCATGTCATCCTGAAACAAACCATCTGTCTCCTCCACTGGGGAGAAATCCCGAGCGGCTGCTTGGCCCTGCAGCAGGCAGGGGTGGGTGTTGTGACACATTGAGAAGGTGCCTCAATGGAGGGTTGGGTCATAGCAACAAGGGGGTGTGAGGAGGCTCCAATGGCCTTTCTATTTGGTGGGCATTGGTATTTGTCACAGGAGACAGTGAGGACTGAGATGCAGCAGCAGTGTTGGTCATACAGGCCAGAGCTGGAGGAGGCCGCTGCATTAGGTGTCTATGCATCTACAGTTTGAAGGGCGTCTTGCTTACCCCTTAAGACAGGGAAACTGGTGTGGACCCACAGTGGCGGTAGTGACGGATTTGACCTTGGCTTCCTTCTTGAAGGTTGGGAAGAATTCATAGCCTTCTGGTATATAGAACAGCCAGCACTGCCAGGAGGCCAGATGGTGGTGGTCGTGAGATGTGCCCAAACAGCAGAAACAGACGGATATTTCTCTGGCCAGGAGTTTTCAGTCCTCCAGCGTATTTGGGCCAGCACACTTGACAGATCAGAAAGGCAGTGAGCTGTTATTACTGGTGTGTTGCAAACGTTGACTCCTAAGACAGATGGATGGGCCATTGTGGGCTTGGCGCACAGGAGATATCTGGTTGGTAAATGCGATCGATGTCTCATCTCCTAATAATGGAGACAACATGGGTTGGAGTAGCGATTAACTTCCTGGTCTCAGGGTCCCTCTTGTTGTATTGGTGAACCAAATGGTCCAGGACCTCGAGAGAGAGTAATTTACCATTGACATCCGTTTCTGTAACTTTGCAGAGAATGCGTTTGACGACAGTTCTTGTTTTCTTATGTCGCCTGAATCCTGACGGGTATAACAATGCATTACCCACAACTTCTCAAAGCTGAGGACTATGAGATAGTCGTCCTTTGTGTCTAGCAGGTACTTCACATGGTCCGTCTCGTAAACTGCCAGCAGTTGGCCTGTAATAAGGCGCTGCAGTTCAGTGTTCGGATTAAAACAATTCGTAGTATTGTAAACCACGATAGGAGGGAACTTCCTTTTCTTTGGCGGCGGTGATGAATTCTGAGAAGTGGGGTCTGGAGGGTTACCAATTTTCTGGTCCATGGCACCACAGGTCCTATTTGCCCCGGTAGGGAGGCATCTGAATCACGGTCGCTGCAATGGCGCGAGCGGATGACCGTTTAGATTTCCGGCCATGGAGGGTGACCGACTCTGGCTGAAGCCCCATGAGGCTTGACAGGCCGAAGAGCTGGCGTAGACGAAAAATCACCCGATGATGCGTCCACATAACGGTCGGTTGTGTCAGTATTTGGTGCCGACATGGCGTGAGAGGTCTATCAGCAGGCGGCCATGAGAGTCGTCGGATGGCGAGATGGAAGAGCAGTCTCTCACCTGATGCTGCGCACAAAACTCTCGTGAATCGGTATCACTGTCAGTGGCCAAAGATTCGCCTAGCTGCGGATTCCCGTCCTCAGCCTTTTACATGTCTTTCCTCGGCCCGACAGACGTAGCCAGAGCCCTGGCTGACGCAAAACCTAAAATAGCGGCCAGCGTTCAGTGACTGGGATCCGTTGATTTTTGGCACAGCGATCCCTTCGATCGCTCTGTCACTGGTTTCTCAAATAAAGTGACAACTGGAAATTTAGACGGCTGAAGGTGTTTTGATGCGACATTTTATACTGAACAGCCGAGACACGTAACCATCTGTATAAAGATGGTCTTACAGGGACATAAATGGTAGAGCTGAGCGGGAGCCATCTATAGCACATGCCACGTAATGGAAGGTTCTAGCGTGACCCAATAGTGGTACAGGCTAGCGTTAACTTATTAAAACTGCAAGATGGTTAATCTTTGTTGAAATAAGAAGAAGTCAAATAAGCTTCATATTCTGTATATTTGCGATTTCATATTACAAAAACATGACCTGTCTTAGTAGCTAGAGGGCAGGTAATTTGTAAAAGGCTGCAAATAAAATTAAAAAATATAGAACTAAAAAGTAAAATAAGGTATTATGTGAGTTCCAGAAGGGCTTCTACACAGTTCTTCATTTCCAGTTGGTGATCAAACTGTGGCTCTACTTATTATTGACGTAATAGTTTTCTGAGTATCGTACCGCGACAAAATGTAGAAAAGTATAGTGGAGAAATAAATGTTTCGGCCACCATTACACTGCTATTGATCTGCTTTATTTGTGCGACTCGACGCAGCTAAAACACATCAGTAGATTCATAATGTTTTCACCTTTACAGAAATAAAAACCAAGTCAAGAAATAAATGGAATGAAATTCCATTGTAAATATTCCACATGGTCCATGTGCTGTGACGAAAATTCCTTGTGGAACCGTCTTGATATACAGAGTGTTTCAAAAAGGACGGTACAACTTTGAAAATCATACAAATTAATTCATTGTACTTACAGAGGTGACTGTAGTGTCAGTTGTGCGGGGAAATACATCAAGTTTTATCTCGCATAGTTCACTAGCGCCGAATCGCATCGTCTGGAGCGCTAGTGGCAGTTCTGTTAAAGATGGATGCCCGAGCGTGCTAGCTGTGTGTTTTGATTTGAGGAATCGAATTCGGCGACAACAGTTCAGCGTAATTTCAGCTCCAAGTACGCTAAAGATCCTCCTATTAGGCCTACAATTTATGAGTGGCATAAATATGTTGCAGAAACAGGGTGCACAGTAAGACGTGGGAAATCATCAGCTCGTTCAAGGACATCTGACGACGTCGTTGAACGAGTGAAACAACGTCTTTTCAACAGCCCTACGAAATCGACCCTGCGTGCATCTAGCGAAATGCAAATCCCACATACTGTTTGGCGTGTATTCAGAAACCGTTTGCATTTGAAACCGTACAGACTGACGATCGTATAAGCAATAAAAGACGCAGATAAAATTGCTTGCAAGGACTTCTGTGCGGATATGCTAAATCGACTACGTGAGGATGAACATTTCGTGGAGGAAATCATCTTTTCTGACTAGTAGACTTTTCACTTAAGTGACAACGTTAACACACACAACTGCAGGATTTCAGGAAGCGAAAATCCACGTCAAACATTGCAACATATTCGCGATATCCCTTAACTGAAAGTTTTTTATGCATTGAGCAAGAACAAAGAGTACGGACCTTTCTTTTCTGTGAGAGAACCAACGGGATAGTGTTCCTGGATATGTTACAATAATTTTGATGCCACAGATCGATGAGGATGATGAAGAACGAAATGTTTCCCTAATGCAAGATGGTGCACCACCCCACTACCTGGCTGACGTTCGGGATTTTCTCAGTGACCGCTTTCCAGGTCAATGGATTGGCCGTAATGCGCCAATTGCATGGCCCCTACGTTTCCCAGACGTGACACCACTCGATTTTTTTTATGGTTATTCATCAAGGATGTCGTGTTTGTAACTCCTGTGCCGGCTTCTCTACATGAACTTAGAGCAAGAATTTACGCCGCAACTGAGCAAGTTACACCTGCAGTGCTACAGCGAGTTTCGGAAGAAACTGACTTCCTATGGGATATGTGCAGGATAACCAGCGGAAGCCACATGCAACTTTTTTAGTTTGAGGTAAAAATACATGATGTGTTTCCCTATAAAATAACACTACCCAAAGATCTATATCTTCTTTCATTAAATTTATATGAATTTTTAAAGGTGTTAAGTCCTTTTTGAAAAACCCTGTATAGTAAAACGGGATGTGTATTTCTTCATGAGTCAAATTTGAAAAACGTATTTCTTGGCGTACTCTTCCTCTTCTCAAAAAGAACGAACGACAAGATCACAATGACAAAGAGATGGGCGAATTAACAGTCCGGCGGTAGAGTTTAAAGCTTGCAGCCTTACTTGGTTGGCAGACAGAAAAATAAAACATTCACTGGATGTTGCAGAAAAATAATAATCGTCCTCGAAGTACTTCGTCGCTAACAAAATAATTGTCTTCTAAATCGAAAACAGCCGAGGGAAATATCGTAAAAATTTAGAACTTGGCATCAGACTTCCTCGCTCACACTCAAAGTAAATGTTCACCTCCAGAGGTTACCTCCTGTTGTAAAATAAAATGAAATGCACCTTAAAATAAAGCCAATAAAAGTTTCTTCCAGCTATTCTACAGGTCCGATCTTAGTCAATGTCGCCCAGTACACAAAGCACCGATTCGCAAAAGACAAGGAGTCATATATTGGATTACAACCACGACAAATAGGTCCTGAACATTCTTGCAAGAAGGTTGCGTAAGTCTAATTCCAGTTAGTGCTCTTCTAACAAACTTTACATATCGAAAAGTCTCAGGAAATGGAGCATAGATGAGTTAATAAGGATTTCGACAGCACAGTAAATCACATTAAATCACATTAAATGGAAAGAAAAGAGAATACAAAAGAAAGAGTAGAAAAAATAGATTTGTTCTTCCTTATCGCCGTATGCTTTTTGCAAAGTTACTCTTAGGAAATATGCAAAGGTGTTGCTATATTTCCGTGTTGACTGTTCCTTTCCATGTTCATTCCACAAATATTCCAGAAAATCCAATTTATCAGACATTTTGAGGGAGAATATTGAGCAAATTAGTTGCCCATAATCATGTTCATGGGGTTCGATTGTGGTATAATGGCGTCTGACACCGTGACGTAATTCATAGCGACTCTGGATATCAATCGCATCATGTCCCTTGCAGTGTCCCAAATGATACGAAATTTGCGGGGCGGAGAGCGACATTCGCTTGTGTTCTCTTCCGCACATATCTCACAATCACTGCATCGGAGTATCTGAACTGAAAAAAGTTAGGAGTTTCTTGGAATAGTGCGATTGACGACCTTGACCACTTTGCGCGAGCGCTCCCAGATAGAACCTTGCGGACTAGGTTTTGCCACACAATTTTCCACTCGCGTTGTGGCAGTCGCAAGTACCATTTATTCCGTGTTGGAGATCCGTGAGGTGCGGTAGCAATTTCACTGATTCTGTAGCCCTCAGCTCACTATGTATAAGGTAGCGGGTGTCAAGGTAAAACCGATGCACGAAGTTCAAAGGGTGCAAATGGCTCTAGGCACTATGGCCTTAACTTCTGAGGTCATCAGTTCCCTAGAACTTAGAACTTCTTAAAGCTAACTAACCTAAGGACATCACACACATCAATGCCCGAGGCAGGATTCGAACCTAGACTTTAGCGGTCGCGTGGTTCCAGACTGAAATGCCTAGAACCGCTCGGCCACATTCGAAGTTCAGGGACTGCTGCTGATTTGGATGGAGCTAACCAGAGACTGTGGCCGGAAGTTACGAAATAACGTTGCTATTGGACTGCAAGGACATTTTTCAAACACTGCTTTGGTGGGTTTGATGAAAAGCACCCCACATATCGCTTGGAAGTCTATTAAACTCAGTCCGCCATCTTCAGGTGTCAGTGCACAAGTTTGCCTAGAGACCTTGAAAATGAGTCCCCTTCACAACATCCAATATACGACCTGTTTAATCCCGCCTACTATTTTTTTAGGCACTAGCATGACTCGAGCCACACCAGGTCTTCGCTAGGATCTAAGTGTTAATGATCTCCACCCTTTTTTTTTAAGGTTCAAGGCACTGCCAGAGTGTATTTATGCAACATGGGACACCAGCTGAGCACCTGCATTCTCTGCAGGTTATCCATCATCACAACTCCGAGGACGTTGTAGTGTGTGCGGACACCGAACCTGTTCCCCTTAATATTCCATCCGGGACGTGTGAGGGGAAGAAAAACTGTCTTCATAGGATTCACAATCGCCCCTTCTGCCTTCTCCAACTGGCGGAGTAGAGTGCATAGCCTGTTCACGTCTGCTGGCTGTTCCATGAAAACTCCGAGATCATCGACATGAGCCCTGCAAATCAGCTGTTCGTGGCCTATCGCGATCGCCGGCATTCGATAGATATATGTCAGAGGAGCGGGTCTAATACTATGGCGTACAAAGCCATCGACAGTGATCGTGCTTGCCATACTGACCAAGTGATCGGGATGTTATCACTCGGGCAGCCATTGACAATGACCCTCGAAGTGGCGTTCCGAAGCATATTCTCAATGACAGTCGTTAACTTGGTCCCAAATCCCATTCTGTTCATGAGGGCTTTGGTATGAGCGTTATGCAGCCTTCTTCAAATGCTGGTGGTATTTATATCCCGTTCTGGATTTCGTTAGGCAATACGGATAAATGTATCAATGAGTACGTTAAAATATTTGGCATAAAATTCAACAGGGATCCAGCCAAGTCCTGGGGACCTTCCCTCCGAACTGACTCCCTTTGATAGCATCCTCAAAATCGTCTCGTGCACAAACCTCGTTGGTTTGTAATCGTTTAGCCGTATCTCCTCCATATCACGGGTCTTTCCACCGTCCTGTTTCCTCCAGTCTTGTATGTATAGCTTTTCGCGATGCCTGCGTTCCCTGTGTAAATTATGTATGGAGAGCCACTCCCGTGTCCGGCACTGGCGAGTTGGCTCCTTGTGACTGTATCCTAACGTCGGGAACTCATGTCATTTACGAGTTGAGCTTTAAAAGAACGGAAGTAAATCTGGTTGTCCCGTGACCTGTTGAGCTAGATCTTGTAAACAGCTCCGATAAAACTACGTTATTGTTCTGCGCCAGTGAACTTCCTGACAACTCTATGTGATCAGAAACATACAGATGGCAGGCTTTGCTGTTGTGACCCACCGTTCAAGTCTACTCTTCGCGGAATGCGGCTCGTGGATGGTGGTGCTTGTTGGGATGTTTAAGGGGGACTAAACAACTAAGGTCATCAGTCCCCCATTCCAAAAAAACAGGCGAGACATAAAGTCGCGGATCAGATAAAACCCCAAGGGGGAAGGAGACTCCCCCCCCCCCCAGGCACTAAAGAACACAAATTAGGCAACGAACACTACAGAAAAGAAGAGGACAGACGAACACCAGACAAAGAAACAGAAGAAAAGAAGATGGCCGGAGACTGGTTGACTGACCACAAAAAAAAAGGGAAAGAGTCAACCATGCGACAACACACCAAAACAGCAACAAATATCGAGAGACGTGAGGACAAAAGACACAGAAAGGGAAAGGTGCAGGACCCCCCTAAATGGAACCATAAAAAGGACTACCACGGATAAAATGTAAAACATTGTCAGCCATGGAGGCATCGTCGCATAAAATCAAAGGCAAAGTGCCCGGGAGATTAAAAGACTGCCGGAGGATGCGCAGTCGGGGACACTCCAATAAAATGTGGGCGACCGTCAGCCGGGACCCACACCGACACAGGGGGGGATCCTCCTGACGCAAAAGATGGCCGTGCGTCAGGTAGGTATGGCCGATGCGCAGCCGACACAGGATTACAGAGTCCCTGCGAGACGCCCGCAGGGAGGAGCGCTACACATCGGTCGTCTCCTTGACAGCCCGCAGTTTATTCGGGGCTGTCATGCCACGCCACTCAACAGACCACATCCCAAGCACCTTACGGCGCAACACCAGCTGCTGATCGCGAGCCGTAAGGCCGATCTCCAAAGCTGGAGCGTCGACCGCCCCTTTGGCCAGCCTGTCAACACGTTCGTTCCCCGGGATGCCAACGTGACCTGGCGTCCAAACAAAGACCACCGAACGACCAGAGTGGGTAATGGTGGAAACAGACTCCTGAATAGAGGACACCAGAGGAGAAGAGGGGTAGCAGCGGCCGATGGCCTGGAGGCTGCTCAGGGAGTCACTGCAGATGACGATGGACGTACCTGAGCAGGAACGCATATACTCAAGAGCGCGCAATATGGCCACCAGCTCTGCAGTAAAAATACTGCAGCCAGCCAGCAAGGAGCGCTGTTCAACATGGGCAGCGTGAGCAAAAGCGTAGGCAGTGCGACCATCAACCAGGGAACCATCAGTGTAGACAGGCTCACAGCCCGGAAATGAGGCGAGGAGCGCAAGAAAACGGCGACGGAGGGCCACAGGCGGAACCGAGTCCTTGGGTCCCTGTGCCAAGTCCAGACGGACGGACGGCCGGGGCAAACACCAGGGAGGCGTAGGTGCACGGACCCGGAAGGGAGGCAGAAGAGGGAATGACCCCAGTTCCGAGAGCAGGGACTGGACGCGGACAGCGATGGAAAGCCCAGACCTAGGTCGCCGTTCGGGCAGATGGAGGACCACGGCAGGGAAAAGCAGGCGATGATTGGGATGGCCGGGGGAGCAATGCACGTGGACGGCATAGTCGGCGAGCAGTCGATGGCGGCGAATCTGCAGTGGGGGGAACCCCGGCCTCCACCAGTAGACTATCCACGGGGCTCGTACGGAAAGCGCCAGTTGCAAGCCGAACCCCACAGTGGTGTATGGGGTCTAACAACTTCAACACTGAGGGTGATGCAGACCCATAGGCCAGGCTCCCATAATCAAGCCGGGACTGCACAAGGGCTCTGTACAATCGCAGCAGCGTGCAGCGATCTGCACCCCAAGACGTGTGGCTAAGGCAGCGGAGGGCGTTGAGGTGCCGCCAGCATTTTTGCTTCAGCTGAGTAATATGAGGAACCCATGTGAGCCGGGCATCAAACACGAGTCCCAAGAAGCGGCAAGTGTCCACCACTTCAAGCAGATGGCCGTCGAGGTAAAGTTCAGGATGAGGGTGGACCGTCCGACGCCTGCAGAAGTGCCTAACTCGAGTCTTGGCTGCAGAGAACTGAAAACCATGAATCAGAGCCCATGATCCTGCCTTGCGAACGGCTACTTGCAGCCTGCGTTCGGCGACTCCCGTAGTCGTGGAGCTAAATGAGATGCAGAAGTCGTCGGCATACAAAGAAGGAGACACCGACGACCCCACGGCTGCAGCCAGACCATTAATGGCCACTAGAAATAAGGAGACACTCAACACTGAGCCCTGCGGGACCCCATTTTCCTGTATATAAGAGGAACTAGAGGCGGCACCGACTTGCACCTGGAAAGAGCGGCGCAATAAAAAGGTTTGAAGAAAAGCCAGGAGCCGACCACGAAGACCCCACTCATGTAACGTAGCAAGGATGTGATGCCTCCATGTGGTGTCATACGCCTTCCGCAGATCGAAAAATACAGCAACGAGATGCTGACGTTGGGCAAAGGCCGTACGGATAGCAGATTCCAGCCACACCAAATTGTCCGTGGCAGACCGGCCCCGACGGAAGCCACCCTGGGATGGAGCGAGGAGACCGCGCGACTCAAGGACCCAACACTAACGCCGCCCCAAACGGGCTTCAAGATGGGGACAATAAGACCCTCTCGTCATTGCGACAGGAACACGCCCTCGCTCCAAATGCGGTTAAAGACGGTGAGGATGTGTCTCTGGCAGTCCCTGGAGAGATGCTTCAGCATCTGTGCGTGGATGCAATCCGGTCCTGGTGCTGTATCAGGGCAATCGGCGAGGGCAGCGAGGAAGTCCCTCTCGCTGAAAGGAGCATTGTATTTTTCAGAACGACACGTGCGGAACGATAACAGCGTCTGCTCGGCTCGCTCCTTGAGAGAGCGAAAGGCGGGGGTATAAGTTGCAGTCGCAGAGCTCTTAGCAAAGTGCGCAGCAAGGTGTTCAGCAATGGCGGCAGCGTCCGTGCAGACAGTGCCGTCCAAGGAGATCCCAGGGACACCCATAGGGGTCTGGTGTCCATAAATCCGCCGTATCCGGGACCACACGAGCGAGGGGGAGACACGGGAGCCCAAGGATGAGACATACCGCTCCCAGCACTCCTGCTTACGCCGTGTAATAAGATGACAGGCGAAGGCACGGAGGCCCTTAAAGGCGATGAGGGTCTCGAGAGACGGGTGCCGCCTATGACGCTGAAGGGCCCGCCTACAGTCGCAAATAGCTTCAGCAATCTCCGGCGACCACCAGGGTACAGCCTTCCTCCGAGGGAGTGCAGAAGAGCGGAGGATGGCAGCCTCGGCCGCCGAAACGATTGACGTGGTTAAGACACGGACCACCTCGTCAATGTCACCCTGTGGGGGAGACTCAATGGTTGCCGCAGAAGTAAAACCCGGCCAGTCAGCCCTGTGGAGAGCCCAGCGGGGCAGGCGCCCAGAAGAATGACAATGGGGCAGTGACAAATAGATGGGAAAATGGTCACTACCACACAGGTCAGGATGCACTCTCCAGTGGAGGGATGGGACAAGTCCGGGGCTGCAAAGAGAGAGATCGATGGCCGAGACCGAGCCATGGGCCACACTGAAATGCGTGGGAGCACCGTTGTTCAAGAGGCTAAGGTCGAGCTGAGCCAACAAATGCTCCATGGCACGACCGCGGTCATCGGAGACAGTCCCACCCCATAGAGGGTTGTGGGCATTGAAATCGCCCAGCAACAACAAAGGTGGCGGCAGTTGGGCTATCAGAGCAGCCAGGACATGCTGCGCGACAGCACCATCCGGTGGAAGGTAAATACTGCAGATGGTAATAGCCTGTACGTCCACACCCGAACAGCGACAGCCTCTAAAGCTGTTTGTAGAGGTACAAACTCGCTGTGAAGAGAGTTAAGGACATATATGCAGACGCCACCAGACACCCTTTCATAAGCTGCCCGGTTCTTAAAATAACCCTGATAGCCACGGAGGGCGGGGGTTCGCATTGCTGGAAACCAAGTTTCCTGCAGAGCAATGCAAAGGAAAGCATGAAGGCTGATAAGTTGGCGGAGCTCAGCTAAATGGTGGAAGAAACCGCTGCAGTTCCACTGGAGGATGGTATTAGCCATGGATGGGAAAGGCGTGAAGGGACTGGGGAGGCAGATTACGCCTCCGGGGCCCCTGCTGCTACTGAGTCACCACCTGTACAACAGCCATCTATTGCGTCCGAGGGACTGACGAGATCCATGTCCTCAGCGGACGCCAGAATCTCCACCTCATCCTCAGACGCAGAGCTTGTAGGAAGCGGTGGAATGGGTGCCACCGCAATGTCGGTAGCCTTGGGGAGTTTCTTCTTCTTCAGCTTCTTGCGCTGTGCCTTTGATGGTTCAGGCTGGGAGGGCGTCACTGGGTCAGTCTCAGGCACAGACGACGACTGTGTGTCCCGACGACCAGGGACCGGCGGTTGTTTGAGCCACTTGCGGCTGTCGGCTTTGGTACCGGTCGGAACTTGCGAAGGGAGGTCCCCAAGGGACCCCTTCCTTACGAGAGTAGCCGAAGAAGTCTTACGCTTCTCCGGCTGGGAAGGGGGAACTGATGTCCCCGATGGTTGGGGGGGTGTTGCTCCTGAAGTAGATGGAGCAGGAGCAACAGTGGGTTTAGTGCCCCCCACCATCACGGGGGCAGGTGTGGGACTTCGACTCTGAGATGTGACTGGAGCGGATGGAACTGTAGCAGGAGTGACAGTTGCGGCATAAGAAGCTGTCATGCGCACTGGATGAAGCCGATCATATTTCCGCTTCGCCTCAGTGTATGTCAGGCGGCCGAGAGTCTTGATTTCCATGATCTTTCGCTCCTTCTGCAGAATCGGACAGTCTGGCGAGCAAGGCGGATGGTGCGCACCACAGTTCACACAGATTGGAGGCGGGGCACAAGGATGATCAGGATGGGATGGTCGACCGCAATCGCGACAGACGAGGTCGGAAGCACAGCCCGAAGACATATGGCCGAACTTCCAACACTTGAAGCACCGCATCGGGGGAGGAATATATGGCTTGACATCGCAACGGTACACCATCACCTTGACCTTCTCAGGTAACGCGTCACCCTCGAAGGCCAAGATGAAGGCACCGGTGGCAACTTGACGATCCCTCGGACCCCGGTGGACGCGCCGTACGAAATGGACACCTCGGCGCTCCAAGTTGGCGCGCAGCTCGGCATCGGACTGTAAAAGGAGATCGCGGTGAAAAATAATTCCCTGGACCATATTTAAGCTGTTATGTGGGGTGATAGTAACAGAAACATCCCCCAACTTCGTACAAGCGAGCAAGGCTCGTGACTGGGCAGAGGATGCCGTTTTTATCAACACCGATCCAGACCGCATCTTGGACAAGCCCTCCACCTCCCCGAACTTGTCCTCTAAATGTTCGACAAAGAACTGAGGCTTCACAGACACAAACGATTCTCCGTCAGCTCTGGTACAGACGAGATACCGGGGCGAATATCTTTCGCTCTCATTCATAGCCTTTCGTTCCTCCCATGGTATGGCCAGGGAGGGGAACGATTTGGGGTCATACACATTAGCCTTAAAGTGAGCTTTGGAACGCTTAGAGACTGCTGACGGCTGGCCGCCAGCGAGAGATGATGTACCACGCTTCATTGCGGGTCATCCGCCCTGATGCCACCTACTCCGACCAAGGGCCCTCCCCACGGGCGCCACCCAGCCACAGCAAAGGCCACCTGGCAGGATGGCCATTGCCGGGAGTCCCGATGCCCCAGGGAGATGGGCATCTACTCCTTGGCATACGTGGGGAGTTAACGGCGCAGGCATCAGTAGAGCGATCCCTGTGTTGTCAGGGGGCTACAACCAAGAGGGTACATGGCGGCCCCACCACAACGGACTGGCTACCGTGCTGAATGTTAGGTGACATGTGGTCCATGGTCGCCATCAGTGCAGAAAATGGCCCTGCACAGTGCTTGGCAGAAAGTGCACGCAGGAGCGTATCCATGCCCAAGCGATGGAGAGCGGGCAGGACTGCAATGCAACGACGAATAAAGTTGCGAAAGTTCTCAACGCAAGATGGACACAATGCACCAAGTAAGGCGCCCTTCCCCAATCGGCTTGCTCTTCGGAAAAATTTTGAGGTATGGAGGTCAAACCCGACAGGGGACCATCACATAAGGCCGAAACGTTTGAGACTCCTTTTAGTCGCCTCTTACGACAGGCAGGAATACCGCGGGCCTATTCTTACCCCCGAACCCGCAGGGGGGGGGGGGGGGTGCTGCTCGTGGAGTAACTTTTGCCACAAGGTGTTAAAATCTTCAGCTAAAAGGGCGTTGTTCAAAACAGTACACATGATCTACCAGGTGTTTTTGCGACGAGGCAGTCCATCCTGAGGCAATGTCATTTGGCGGAAGTAACTGCAATGATCCGGAAATATGGTGGAAATAACTTCTGTGCAGTTTATGTATGCCATAAGTGTAGGCGACACTTATATTGTCACCCGAATATGGTCCAAGTTATAAAAATAGATGTAGTGTGTTTTGTCTGGATTCAGTAAACGCCACGTGTTTATAAGGTGGAAATTGTCGACTAGAGCACGAAGTAGAATTTTGGAACATGTATTATGTCCGAGTATAATGACTTTTCTGGAGACTACAAATCTACTCTGTAGGAATCAGCATGGGTTTCGAAAAAGACGGTCGTGTGAAACCCAGCTCGCGCTATTCCTCCACGAGACTCAGAGGGCCACAGACACGGGTTCCCAGGTAGATGCCGTGTTCCTTGATTCTGCAAGGCGTTTCATACAGTTGCCCACAGTCGTTCAATGAACAAAGTAAGAGCATATGGACTATCAGACCAATTGTGTGCGTGGATTTAAGAGTTCCTAGATAACAGAACGCAGCATGTCATTCTCAATGGAGAGAAGTCTACTGAAGTAAAAGTGATTTCAGGTGTGCCGCAGTGGAGTGCCGTAGGACCGTTGCTATTCACAATATATATAAATGACCTTCTGGATAACATCGGAAGTTCACTGAGGCTTTTTGCGGATGATGCTGTAGTATACCGAAAGGTTGTAACAATGGAAAATTGTACTGAAATGCAGGAGGATCTGCAACGAATTGACGCATGGTGCAGGGAATGGCAATTGAATCTCAGTGTAGACAAGTGTAATGTGCTGCAAATACATAGAAAGAAAGATCCTTTATCATTTAGCTACAATATAGCAGGTCAGCAAGGGGAAGCAGTTAATTCCACAAATTATCTGGCAGTAGGCATTAGGAGTGATTTGAAATGGAATGACAATATAAAACTAATCGTTAGTAAAGAAGATGCCATTCATTGGAAGAATCCTAAGGAAATGCAATCCGAAAATAAAGGAAGTAATCCCACAAATAGGGGAAAAGTTATACAGTGATTGAATCCTATAATGATCTAACATGTGATGAGGTCTCTCATGTTTTGTACTTGATATACAGTTGTGGCATAATGTGTAAGCAACCGTATGACATACGACTATCTCACTTGTGTTTAATCTTGTATATTCGAAATTGCAACTGTTTCATTAACGTTATGGTAATCTCATCTTTAATGTTGCTCCATCAGATGGATAGCTGCATTTATCATCTCGTTCTTTCAATTTCCAGAAAGTAGTTATTTCTCCGCAGTAAAATTCGAATCAAAATTAAAAGACAATTCCTTGTTGAGGAATGGCTGAGGAGCCTGATCAACGTATAGTAATGAATCCTCCCGAACAGTAAACAAGCCCAACTGAAGAAATCTGGGCATGATTAATTCACTTTAGAGAATAATATAAGAATAGTTATAAGATGATAACATAAGTGTACCTTATTTTAGGTTAGTCTTTGAATTTTAAATAAATCTCGGTCAGACGAGACCTCTGTACGTCCGTATTTATCGTTCGAGGTCACAAATCGTCATATTCACGACTTAATATAGATGATGGCTGTGACACCAGCCGTTCATGAATAGTGAAGCTCTGCTTGTTCGTTTGCTTGTTTTTGCTTTTGCATCATTTAGGTGAAGTGGTATTCCTAAGCCAGCTTAACATTTTTCTAAAGTGGTGTAAGGAAATCCTACATTTCGACACTCGGGCTTGTTAGACTACAACACCAATGGGTGTTAATATGAAGCTAAATCTCGATTCGAGATCGGATAATTTTCGTGTCTTACTGTGACATTTTTCACGATGCACTATGTGAGCAAAGGTGTAATTGAGAGCATTCAACTTTCAATATTCACGACAGTGAAATAATTTTGCCGCATTGCTACTGAACGTGTTTCACATGTCACGCTGACGTAAGTGCTTGTAAGAGGAAACATAATATCAGCAGCATTCGCTGACGTAAATCTGTGAAATGAGCTTCGGCCAAACGTAAAGAATAACTAGACATTACAGCGATATTCGACTGAACAAGCTAGACAGACAGAATCCTATTTCTTCTAAGCGACTTGAATAGATTACGAACGCTGCAATCTGTCAGTCCACCCCGGTAAGCGGTACCGAATACACAGCCATACACCCCGGGAAGCTGTTCCGAATACACAGCCATACAATCTAAGTGAGCCGGCCCGAGTGGCCGTGCGGTTCTAGGTGCTACAGTTGGAGCCGAGTGACTGCTACGGTCGCAAGTTCGATTCATGCCTCAGGCATGGATATGTGTGATGTCGTTAGGTTAGTTAGGTTTAATTCATTCGAAGTTGTAGGCGACTGATGACCTCGGAAGTGAAGTCGCATAGTGCTCAGAGTCATTTGAACCATTTTTGAACCAATGTCAGTGTAAACACAAATGTTCGTCCGTTTGGTTTCTATAAGAATCTGTACGTATCATCACAGTAAATTTTATGGGAGCCTTTGCTATGGTCTGAACATTAAGAAACGCAACGGACACTGAAGGCAAACGTTTTTTCACGTCCTGCCGGACATGTTTCACTATATAAATTGTAAAAAAGTGGCTGAGTACGAAGCAGCGTTGTGTCTCAATGCAGCAAACCTATCCAACCGCATCTTATTTGCACACAAAATACAAGTTCTTTTCAGCTAATGTGATTCTTTTTAAACCAACAACGTACAAAGAATGTGATTTTTCCGTTTTTTGTGATTTTTCAGTCTTTTTGCTACGTTATTTGTCTTTTTTGCTAGAACCATGTATTTTTTTGTTAAGTGATTTTTCAGTCTTTTTTGCTAGAATCTTGACTTTTTTGTTGAGTGATTTTTTTAGTATTTTTTACTAGAACTTTGTCCATCAGTCAAAGACGTCCACTGATCTCTTTTCATACTATGCCGATCAGATGAAGCTTCCTGCCTTAGGCAAAGTAGGTGATGTCATTTATTACTCAACATAAACTGGTGAAAAATAATTGAACACAAGGAATCTAAGCTTAAAGCATTTATTTCTTAATTTCTTATTTACATGAATTATCTCTTAATCGATGGGAGGGGATAAACAGTTCCGGCATTCGCCTTACAACCAAGGAAAACCTCCCGAAAACCCTGGTCGGAACTGAGGGACCACGATGAGATGTCATGCAGAGGCGGCGTCCTCAAGGTCAGCGGTGCGTGGTAGACGCGTAGAGTGGGTGGGCTGAGTACAGTTGCTGCTCCGTTCTGTGGCCGACGCGTAGCGTAGAGTAGCCGATGCGAAGCAGAGTCATGGATGCGTAGTCGCGGATACGAAGCAGTCACGGATGCATAGTCGCGGATGCAAAGCAGTCACGGATGCGTAGACTCGTGGATGCGGAGCGTAAACTTGCAGATGCGAAGCGTACACTCGGGGACGCGCAATGTACTGTCCCTGCAGAGTTGACTGGCAGATGAGAGAGTACGTAGCTTTTCCAGATGTGTAATCCTAGACACACAAAGTCACATATGTAGCACCAAATGCGAAGGAGTCACTGACGTGTAGGCCCAGACGCGGAAGAGAGATGCGTAGCCACAGGCGGCGTGTTGTCCTGCAGGTGTGTAGAGCCGCAGAGAAGAGTCGCCGATGAGAAGAGCCACAGAGGCGAAGAGTTGCAGACACGCGTTCGCCGATGCGATGCACCTGTGGAGAGACGTACTCACCTATACTTACGTGAGAAGTTCTCGCCGTGAAAGCTGCCGTCGCCCCGTGTTGTCCTCTCCTGCTGCTGAAGTGGTCTGAATTTCCGGGGCGGCGCCTTTCCTTATATAGCCACTGCGGCTTTGTTGAGCAGCATTTCCGAGGAAACCGTCCGTGTACGGTATTGTTGTCCTGGTTCTAATTGACATTATAGCAATCGGCAATACGGTTTGCATGTTTCCTTGCCACAATTTTTGTTAAGAGAGGCTCTACCCTAACATTTCTGAGAACGTCGCTTATAGCTGTTCGGACGATTTTATGATTTGTAACGGCTAAGCAACTACAGAAACAAATTTTCGAATCTTGATTCTCGTGATGATTTTACGACAGCTACTGCGCTTTTCGCCGCTAAAACAGCAGCTTCTCATCGACGGTGTTCTAATATCCTTATCATCCGAATCTTTTAGTTGAAACCGAAAGCGACGTACATCGGCTAGTAATATTTGTGTATCGGAATGTTCCAGTCGTTACTTCGAATGTTTGTCCCTGATTCATTCGTTTATATTCTGAAACTGTACTACAGTGAACATATGTGGGTCAAATCACTTTCCAAAACAATCACACAGTCAATATATTCAAGGTTTCTTATCAGATCGTTGGACATATTTATAGAAATTTCTGTGTGTGAGATGATCATGGTCTACTGAGGACGACGTGCAACGCTCTACCACCGAAATGATTTCTTCTGTGCCATCTACAGGGAGTGTAATGCGGTACGATGAGCATACAATAACGCCAGAATTCCAAGGAAACGATTCGACATAATTCTTGTGCAGACAGTGGATAAATCTGTTGCTTTATGTAACTTTGACAAAGGCAGATGGTTAGGGATTTGTGGCTCTATAGGAACACCACAAAAAGGCAAGGGCCATCGCATTTATTTCGTGTCTTTCAAAAGTAAGTGAATGACGCGTGAGGTAGCTAATGGCCGTAAAGGTGTTGGATGTCTACATCTCATTGACGAAAGTGGGCGTTGACCCCCTGTAATGCAAAACTCGTAGCCATCTGAAAATAAACAGACAATAACATCTCTAGGGATGGCACAAGCGTTTTGTATTAACGAATCACGCAATCTGATACATCACACTGATGACGCAGTCAGATACTACGTCTTCCATGCAGACATCTGGTCAATAAATGAGGCAGAGGCAGAGCAGTTTGTTGCCGTGTCACACTGTGGAAAACACTGAAATTTCTATTTCTAGATGTTGTGTTGCTCCGTCAAAGTAACATGGAAGATGTAAGTGTCAATAATACTTAACGTTTCACAGCGATTACGTACAGAGCCGGACACATTCACCGACTGGCTCAAAAGTAAAAGCTCCAGTCTTAGTTTGCCTCTGGTAGGACGCGATCATGCACGTCGTGTATTCGAGAAGCTGCAGTGATCTGCCTGTGTGATTTCACAAGTACATATTCAGTACTAGAATTAACATATTCACTAAATGTTTAAAGGGGGATATGTGAGGGGGGTAAAAACAAACGTACCATTACAGTCATATGCCTTATAAAGATCCCGCAGGCTCAGGTAGACATAGTAAGGTCTTTACAATATGTGCGGAAACGTCTGAGAAGCACATGTGCGTGAGTACGAAACGGTAACAAGCATAGGTGTCGTAGCAAACACACCTTAACGAACTATTATCAGTGTTTAAGTGGCCCAATACTTGACGTATTACGTTGACCCCTGACATGAAGGTATACTATACTATAAAAGGACACACTGTGACGGACAAACTGCAAGTATTGAAAGACAAATGCTGATTGGTGAGAGACACTGGAGAGGAGAGGGGGTGAAAAGCGGCGGTGGATTCTCACTTGTGAAGCATGGTGCTAAGGGAAGGGGTCGTTCTGTTAAACCATACTGCATGAGCAAATATAGCAGAAGGTGGAGTGTTCTAAAATGCCCAGTAAAATAATGAATAAACGAAGCTACACTAAGCAGTGGACATATGCCTAGAAATTACCATGCTACAGGCAGAATAAAGGCCCTAAAGATGAAGAAGGGTCTAAAGTGATTCATTAATAAAATGTTAAAAAGCAACTTAACTGTGGGTGACGAAGTGTACGCTGTAAAATAACAATTTAAAAGATATGTTATCACTGAACATAGAATTTTGAGGAAAGAAAACATCACGCGGAGGCCAGCAACGAGCTGCGAACTTGGCTGCTCGGCCAAAAGCAGAGGCGTAATGCCTTCCAGGAAATGTCTGCTTGTAAGTTGAAGCTGATCTCTTAAAATGTAGCTATTGTTTTTCTCCACGTGTTTGAAAATAATAAAGAACCTTAATTACCTGAGGATCCGTCTTCTGGTGACGCGAAAGCAGTAGTGATTTTTAATAAAATGTTGTTTTACAGGCAATGTGCATTATTCCTTCCAAAACCGATTCAGTAAGCTGTGTTAATGGTCATGGACATGTGCTTCGTAAAAACCAAGCTTCCCCTACACATAAACGTCTCTGAAGATCATCGACTCCACCGTCAACGATATAAATATGAAACTAGAATTATATATTAATACCATGAGCTGCTGACGGGCGTTGATATATATGAACGGGGACAGGTGAAAATGTGCGCCCACACCGGGACCCGAACCCGGGATCTCCTGCTTACAGGGCAGACGCTCTATTCATCTTTTTTTCATTTTGTTCGATATAGTTCATTGGGTTTGGTCTGGGCGGACGTCACAAGACATCCCTTCAAGTTGATCGTTGGTTCCTTGACTCAGTTTTATTATAACAGAGAGCACACAGCCCTCTGACCTAACACGATGAGCTACCGTGCCGGTGATCTGAGCCACCGATAGCACAGGGTATAGTGCGACTGCAGGGACTATCTCGCGCACACCTCCCGCGAAACACACATTCTCATCTTATATGTCCACACACCACATTCGTAGTGTCCCTACCCAACACAATCATTACTCGCGGAAGACATTCTTACGAAGTCGCGTGACATTCTTACTAAGTCGCGTAAGAGTACGGGTAAGATGTGTGCATCCGCACAGAAGAAGAAGGTCATGGCCGGTAATGCCAGAACTATATACATGTATGTCTATAAATATGACTTTTGTACGCCACGTAAGACCATATGTCAGATGAATAGTCATGAAATGAATATAGTACCTCTGTGCTAAATCTATGAAATAGCAATTAGACCGTCCTGTTTGATGACACGGACGTTAGCAACAGCTTCAGCTCTGCGTAGCTTGAAAAATGGGCAATTTCGTTGGTTTAAATCTAACACAATACCTTAAACATCACTTTCGAACAGCGTTGAGTTCTCGATAAATCTGTATGTGGACCTCAAAATGTGCAGTGTGCCTGCGTTGCTATAGGGCATGAACTGCAAGGTGTTCACACAGTTTGTCGTAACCGTAAGAAATCAAACCTCGACAGTAAAACTCATTGTACCACAGTTCACGGTTTGACGAAAACTTAAGGATTTCTGACGAAAAAATTGCATGAAACATCACTTCTAACCCGGATTACAACGAGATATCAATTACTAAAAAGAACATTAAAAAACATATTAGTGTAGTCACATTTGCTCACAAGCTATAAAATGCATTTTGAGCCGTACTCATGTATTGCATATTCGTGTAATGGGTCTCTGCCTCCTTGCCATCGAGAGTAAAATTCAAATCGTAGATATTTTTCTAGAGCATCACTCAATAACAGTAAAGCATTTTATACTTTCCAAAGCAGTGAGCTGTTGTTGACGCTTTCGACTAATTGCGATGGGGCGCCAGCAAGTTGACCCCGGATACCACTGACGCATGCGACATTGTGAACCGGTCTCACAAGAAATCTTCTACAAAAATGTTATTGGACGGAACTGTTGTCACCGGTTGTCAGTAAGTGAAATACATTGTAGCTATGGCAGCATTACACTAAAGACTTCAGCATTCAGACGAAAGATGCTGTAAGAATCTAGGCAACAACCGGTTTCGAAAGCGAATCATTGCTTTCAGACGACCTACTGTTTGCTTATTGACCACGAGCGCAAACGTAGCAGAGCGCCTCGATCAGAAGACAAGACTTCCCCCGGAAACTGCCGCAGCCTACAGTGTTCAAGATTGTCCTGATAGCAGGACTTGGAGACTTAGTTTATTTATCCTACGTTGCAATCTTCGGGGCCTTAGATATTGCGGCATTCGGCCGCCGGACGTGTTTTCTGTCCAAAAGGTTGCTTATACCACTTAACACATTCATGATTCTCTCGTTTGCTCACTCCTACAGTCCTGCACACAACAATGGAAACGAGTACCTCTGCATATGAGGGTTATCTTTCGAAGGAGACCGAAAATATATTGTTTCACCCTTCACGGATAACACCGCCAATATCTCCGCCACACCTCGGCTATTATAAGCGACAGCTTCCTCCATCAGCAATATTAGTCGGACATTTCACAATAATGTCATTAACTGCAGCCACATCAAAGAATGTTTACGGTAAAGCTATCGATCCCACGCACTGCTGTAATATATGGCCCTTGTGAACATTATCTTAAGATGAAATTGCAATTAAAATCGATCAGAGCCAGTGGACTTCGCTCGAGTAGCGTTCCTTCCTCTGTCGCGGCCCGGGACAGCCACAGCCGAAAAATGAGGTTTTGCGAGCTGCAGTCACCTGGAGTGCTAGGGAAATAGCGTCGCGGCAGTGGAACTAACCAAATATGCATTTGTTGTGTCCTGGGAGTAATCGCACACCTGGTGGCAGAGGCCACCTGTGGAACAATCGAGAGTACGCTCACGTCAGCACCAACGACGTCTGTCAAATATGATGGAAGATAATTCGAAGCGCTTTCTGGAGAGTGTGGGCGAAATAGTGAAGTCAGGTAGCACAGTCCCTAAGGGGTCAGCACAGTTGTCGATTCGCTCCAATAGTCCAAGCAAATGGTGATTTTATCTCGAAAGTTTTTAAGAAATTCTGAAAATTTGCTCATTAATGGTTTTCGGCAGGTAATTGCTGTTACCTTGCTGTCGCAGATTAACCCCGAAAATATAAAACAAGCTACTGAAACCACAAAAAAGTTGGATATTTTAGATTTTTTACTCCAGGAAACGGAATTTTTGGAGTAACATCGTACTAAATTAAACGTTATTAGCTGCTCTGAAACAGTCAACGTACTTTCTGTCCACTGTTATCCTGTAAGCTCTTATGTAAATTACAATAATCGGCGATTCGCCGATTGATGTTACTGAATAACTTTCAACTGTTATCACAGCCTCTGTTACTTTCACATCGAAAGCCATGTCTTGACTTGTTACTGACACTACTGTTTCATTGATTGTTAGCTGTCGTACCTCATTACCAACTGTTTGTTTCCTACTCATGTCTTATTTCTACGAACCAAGCCTTTCTCGATTTCCGTTTACAAGAAAAGTTGCCTGAAGACGTGATACAAGAATAAACATGTGTCGAATGGTAGAGACGAGGATTCTGTATTAGAATCAGAAGTTAAAAGTGCTTTGAAGTACTTAAGATCGAAAAAAGGCAGAAGGGATGGACAACATTCCATCATTGGGGGAAGTGGCAACAAAACGTCTGTTCATGTTGGTGAGTAGAATGTATGAGTCCGGCGTTGCACAATTTGACTTTCGGGAAAACATCATCCACAAAATTCCAAAGAATGTAAAAGAAAATTGAGGCTCTGCTGGATGACGATCAGTTTGGATTTATGAAAACTAAGGGCACTAGACTGGTAATTATGATGTTGCGGTTGATAATGGAAGCAAGACTAATGAAAAACCAAGACACATTTATAGCATTTGTCGACCTGAGAAAAGCGTTCGAAGTGTCAGATTGTGCAATATGTTCGAAATTATGAGAAAACCAGGCGTAAGCTATATGGGAAGATGTACAATATGTGTAAGAGCCAATAGGGAACAGTAAGTGTGGAAGACCGAGTGCGAAGGGTGTAAGACAGCAATGTAGTCTTTCGCCTATCTGTACATCGAAGAAGCAATGGCGGAAATAAAAGTAAAGTACAACAAAATTTTCAAATGTGTGTGAAATCTTATGGGACTCAAATGTTAAGGTCATCAGTCCCTAAGTTTACACACTACTTAACCAAAATTATCCTAAGGACAAACACACACCCCCATGCCCGAAGTAGGACTCGAACCCCGCCGGGACCTAAAGTACAACAGTGGGAATAAAATTCAAGGTGAAAGGATTTCAGTGACAAGATTCGCAGATGACATTGCTATCCACAGTGAAAGCGGAGAAAAACTACAGGATTTGCTGAATGGAATGAACAGTCCACTGAGTGCAGACCATGGACTGACAGTAATTCGAAGAAAGACGAAAGAAAGGAGAAGTAGCAGAAGTGAGAACACTGAGTAATTTAACATAAGGATTGGTGATCATGAAGTATATGAAATTAAGGAATTCTGCTACCTAGGCACTATGGTCGCATTAAGGGGGACATAAAAAGCAAAGTCATTCCTGGCCAAGAGAGGTCTACTAGTATCAAAGATAGGCCTTAAATTGAGTAAGAAACTTCTGCGAATGTACGCTTGGAGCACAGCATTGCATGGTAGTAAAACATGGACTGTGGGAAAACTGTAACAGAAGAGAATCGAAGTATCTGAGACGTGGTGCTACCGCCAAGTGTCGTGGTTCTCCGAGAATCGGCGAGGAAAGGAATATATGGAAAACACTGATAAGAAGAAGGGACAGGATGATAGGACATTTGCTCAACATCAGGAAATAACTTTCATAGGAAGCTGTAGAGGGTAAAAACAGTAGGGGTAGACAGAGATTGGAATCCATCCACCAAATAATTAAGGACGTAGGTTGCATGTGCTATTCTGAGATGAAGTTATTGGCAGAAGACTGATGAATCAAAAAAAGAAAAAAAAATGATTATTAAGTAGAACGAAGAGGTTAATGTTGCGAAGTCTAAATAAATCAGGTGATAGTGACGTAATTAGTTTAGGAAATAAGACACTAAAATTATTACGCTATTTCTGCTATTTGGGAGGCAGATAAACCGACGATGGTCGAAGTAGTGAGGATAAAAAATGCGCCCTGGGAGTAACAAGAAGTACAGTTCTAAAAGTGAGGGCTACGTTAAGAAGTGTTACGAAGTCCTTTCTGAAGCTATTTCTCTGGAGAGTAGTCTATTGGAGTGAAATATGGACGATAAGCAGTTTCGAAGAGAATGGAAGCTTTCAAAATATTGTCTACAGAATAATGTCGAAGATTATAAAGGTACTTCGAATAACACATCAGGAGGGCGTTCGATAACGTCAAATGATTCAACATGTTCGAAATTATGAGAAAAATTGGAGTAAGTTATAGGAAGAGACGAGTGTTAAACAAAATGTACAGTCGTGGACAAAACGAGCGAGACCCCTCGCCTTTTCGTTATGCTGATCCGCACGGCTTTAAAGTCTGCTACACAGCATAACAGGCAAGGCGACGAAGTGCTACCAACATACTATGCAAAGGCGTGAAATTGACAAACTATCTGAACTTTTTTAGACTGTTTTCCATAATTTGTAAGACCATATTAATGCTGATTAGTGTGTTAAATACAACACGTAAATATAAGACAGAACTGAAAGAAGAAACGCTAATTTGTATGAAACGGACGAATAAAAATGAATTTCAGCTTATCCAGATAACATTACTGTTTCAGTAAGACAAAGAACCCCAGACCGTTACGAATTAGCAAAATATTATCCGCATTCGGCAACGAAACAGTCTGTGTCAACGTTCAGACCAGTCACACTGGATTACCATTGCTGATCTACCATGAAATTGTGCAAATTTAGCAATGCGTGAAGATTCATAACGAAATTCACTTAAACATCATTCAGTGCCACACTTAAGTCAATTCCATTATTGACAGAAGCGGAAAAAGGAGGCAGTATCATGTATGAAATTCTACAAGAGTGTCATATTGACATCCACAGAGCGCCAGTACAGAATAAAAAAAAAAAAAAAAGCTCCGTCTTTAGGCCACAAGTGGCCCTTCCGGGACCGTCCGGCCGCCGTGTCATCTTCCGAGGAGGATGCGGATAAGGAGGGGCGTGTGGTCAGCACACCGCACTCCCGACCGTTAGGACGGTATTCTTTGACCGAAGCCGCTACTAATCGGTCGAGTAGCTCCTCAATTGGCATCACGAGGCTGAGTGCACCCCGAAAAATGGCAACAGCACATGGCGGCAGGATGGTGACCCATCCAAGCGCCGGCCACGCCCGACAGCGCTTAACTTCGGTGATCTCACGGGAACCGGTGTAGCCACTGCGGCAAGGCCGTTGCCCAGTACAGAATAAAGGTAGCGATAAAACGTATTGGGGGCGCGAGAATTTCTTAAAATTGCTTTACTGATATTCTACCTGTCTCCATAGAGATTAGAACCGAAAACAAATCAGACCTTCCTTTCACTATGCTAGCAGACAACCTAGGCAAACAGCCCTCTATTATTACCCCAGATATGAACAAGCCGGCAATTTCGCAATGAAAATCTGCAGTTTCTGTTGCATAGAGCTTTCTGGACTCAAAAACATGAATTTTCTTCCTCTATGTCACCGCTTATATGACAATCACTCGGGATGATTATCGAAATAACAAATTACTGTTATTAGAGAGTAAATTTTGTAGGATAATTCTGCACCACCCCAGGAAATAAACGGCTACATAGCTGCCAAACGTATTCTACACTGTTTCGAATTCTCCACTAGACTCGCCACAGCCAGAAAACGTTCATTAGCCGAAGTGTTTCTTAAGCTAGCTATCAATGGGAACGTTCGTACTTCTAAAACGCGGTGGCATTAATACTGGGATGTGAATTACCACGTGTATAGGCAAATGGATTCTATTTGCATTCCTGTAAACGTGATTTGGATCGAAACCCGTAGCTACGATTAATATGCTTATGTATCGACTGCAACTAGAACATTTCGAGTAAAGAGTAGCGGGTGTTATTTATGCGGCCCTCATCTTCAGTAGCTGTCGTAGCCGTTTTCGTTGTTAGGATTTCGTCACCTAAACCGGTAAAAACGGAACCCTACTAGTCTCACTTTCTTGACCGTCTATCGGTCTACCCAACCCTTAAAACCAGTTTACCTCCAGAACGGATGGACATAATAAGCGGAAATGTATCGCACTTCTTGCTGTAACCGGTCCCTTGGTGGTGTAAAAAAGTGAGCTTCTATGTCAACGCAATCTAAAGACACGACTGTTTATGTAAAGAAAATTTACGCGAAAGGTCAAAAAATGGCTTCAAGAGCTATGCGACCTAACTGCTTAGGTCATCAGTCCCTAGACCTAGAACTACTTAAACCTAGCTAGCCTAAGGGCATCACAGACATCTACGCCCGATGTAGGATTCCAGCCTGCGTCTGAAGCAGCCGTGCGGATCGTGACTGAAGCGCCTGGAACCGCTCGGCCACCGCACCCGGCGAAACCCGACTCACCTCATGTATAATGATAATATGTACTGTCTTGTGAGGATAAACTGTATTCGCCAGCAACTCCGATCGTTTGATCACGGAACTTTTACGAAGCTACATTCGAACTTTGTTCGAAGTCGTCTGCAATATCCATTTATGAACACCCTAGGAACGTCGTATGCGATATCCACTTCTGAAGACGCTGGCAGGTACTGCAGTACTATAACAAGTAGGTGGGAATTTATTGTTATTGGTCCATGCATGACACTTTATTTCAATATCAATTTAACGCACCTAGGTGTTTGTATATGGCTGAAATTAATGAACAAAAAGTAAATAAACAGTAAACAACTTCGATGTTCAGATCAAGTGAAAGTCACATGTCGCAATTACAACATAATTTCGTTGTTACATCTACATGACTACATCAACAGGATTTCTTTGCAATCCGGACTTACGTGCCTGGCAGAAGGTTCGGATTATTTCTCTACCGTCCTACTCATTATCAGTGTGCAGGAAAAGGGACCACTTAAATCTTTTCTTGTGAGCCTTGAATTACATTATTACTATGGTTTCTTCCTGTGTAAGTTCCCTAGGAAATAATGTTTTGGCATTCAGAACAGATGGTGGTGATTGAAATTTCGTGTAAAGATCTCGTGGCAACGAAAAACGCATATGTTTTCATGAATGTTACCCCAACTCGATTATTAAATCTGGGACCCTCTCTCCCCTATTTCGTGAAATTACAAATCGTGCTACCGTTCCTTGGACGTTTTTGCGTGCACAGTCAATCACGTCTGTCAAGGATATTATAGCAGTGGACGGACAAACGTAGTGTAGGCAGTGTTTTCAGTTGGCCTGTTGCGTATTCTTAGTGTGCGGCCAATAAAACGCAGTCATTCGTTTGCCTTCCCCACAAAAGAATGTTTTCGATCTTTCCAGTTTAAGTTTTACTGGGTACTGAGATGAACTGACAGTGATTCGACTTGTGTTTTGTCATGTAACCGAAAGTTAATTATTGTTATTGGACGCAGCTTTCGTGTTTAATGTATTCCTCAGTCAACACAGTACACTCCTCGTACACCACACATAACTGTTTCAAAGTATTAAATTGTTACTGATCTTACCATGTTGCAGTGGTCATCTTAACTTACCGTTTTGAAACAAAGGAAAATGTTTTAGCGAAATGTAGCAACTAAGAAGCGGAGTATCCAAACAAACAAACATTTCCGGTTTAAGTAGTTGCAGTAGGTCTACTACACAGTAACGTAAATTAGGAGCAAAGTCCATAAGTAGATCCTTATCAGGAAAACCAGCCCTCATAATGCAAAGTGCCACTACAACAAAGAAAGTTTCCAAACATGTCAATGAGTAGCCGAGGAAAGTGGACGCATTCTGTCTACTGAATCCCAACGCACGCAATTTACGAGGGGCACGCCAAGTGTCACACCCCGATCTTGCTGAAACTACGCTCATTGAAAGAGGGGACAAAATAAGCTTACACTCTACCGCTTCTGAGAAAACGACGGTCAAAGTGTTCAATGCGTTGTTGCTATAGTGTAGATACCTCTTAGCGGGTAAGGATTCAACTGAAGCGGTGGCTCTGCGGTTACCATAACGACTTCGGAACTTTGCGCTGCGAGTTCGAAACCCGGTTTTTCCTTTTTTCCCCCCTCACTCTCTGAATTATCTACGAATGTTTGTTCCAATTTATGATGAAACACTGTTGTCGTCATTCGACAGTTAATTTACTGTGTAAAGAAATAAGTTAAAAAGGGGACACACAGTGCGTAGTGGGGCGATCACTCTGTTGTAGAAATAATTCAGAAGCCAAGATCGCTTAAATACTGTCTATTGGATAACCGGTTTCAACACACTAAAGGTGCCATTATCGGATCTAAATGTAATTAACATTGATAAACCATTTGGATATAACGCTACATGAGGCAGACCAGATGATTTTAGATCAGCTTGTCTCATTCGTTTATTACTTTTTAATTCATTAATTACACATAAAGTTAATTGGCGAATAATGACAACATTATTTCAACATAAATTAGAAAAACATTCGTAGATAATTCTGATAGAGAGGCAGGAAAATAAAATAATTAAAAAACCCAATATGGTCTCGAACACGGGAATCATTGTTAAGAAGGAATGACGGTAGCCACTGAGCCACCGCTTCAATTGCGTTCTCGGCTGCAGAAGGTATCTACATTAGAGCAACAGCGCGTTGATAACTTTGACCGTCGTTTTCTCGGAAACGGTCGAGTGTCTGCAGATAAGCCGAAACACATGTTCGCTTATTTTGTCCTCTCCTTCACTGAGCAAAGTTTCGGGACAATCAGCCTATGACATTTGGCGAGTTCCCCTCGCTCGTCGAGTCGCTTCTTACGCCCGGCGAGAATTATGTATGCCGCCGAGTAAACTGCACCACCTGGAAACACGGTGAGCGGGGATAAACACGTTTTCCTTCTTATAAGGCAACCTTCTACAGATAAAATTCACGAAGTGTTCTTCAGGTTGCCTCAGATATTTCAGAAATGTTTCTTGCGTCAGGTCTGCCGCATATGCAAAACGTAAACATTTCATTTCATGTAATATTTATCAGGATAAGACATGACAAGAGTGGACCAGTCCCTTCTGAGAAAAATTAGAGATTCTAAGTTGCTCCACTATGTAATGACACGGGTACGGGCTTGCGATCTCTCTTTTATGCCATCGATTTCCGTGTTACACATACTTGGCCACTGCGTTGCGGCTGCCGTCTAGGAGGAAGCAGTCTGTTTCCTGCCAGCGCTGTTTCCGCAGCCAATATTAACCGCGACGAATCATTCAGTCAACGCTAAATGGCCCATCTGGCTGAGGCAGACAAGGGCGCTATAATAGAACTCCATGCAGAGGGATCTTCAAATGCTGACATAGCAAGAACTATAGGTCTTCACAAGTCGACGGTAGCCAGGTGGATCAGACGAAAGGAAGAGAGTGGTAACCTGAATGGGAGGCCTCATGGCCGTCGCCGCAAAACAACAGCAGCTCAGGATCAGCAGATACGCCGTTTCAGTGCGAACCATCCATTTGTCAACGCACGACAAATCAACAAATTCATGACGCTTGCAATGAGTTACTTGAATCTCCTAGTTCTGTGGCTCGAGTTGTGGGCTCAATGCCCAACAGACTTCCAGCTGTTGTGGAAGCCAAAGGAGGCTATACGCGATTTTTTTTTTTACAGACTTATATTTTATATAATTTCAAGGAAACGCAGTAAGTGGAATGGGGACAAACAAATAAATTCACAGCAAGATATGTAATATTTAATTTGATAAGAGAAGAAATACTCACCTTATATATTCATTCAGTCTCTATAAAATACGTGACACACGTGTGTATGCAAGAAGGATACAAAACAGTTCAGCACAAAATAAAAATATTGAGGAGAAGCTCGCCGATGAAGACGTAATAGCAGAACAAAGGTTGGGCTAGAAGGAGAGGTAAGGAGGCCCGAAAAAGCAGAGCAAAATCAAATACCCAATAGACTTTGAGTCGTTGTCGCAGCAAAGGGCGGTTGGTATATGCGATTCGGAGTAACTGTACAAGAATAGTTTTATTTACTGATTTTTGAGGCTTTATTTTGTGACGGCTAAACAGTGCTGCATCATGAGACCCGCTATTTTTCCACATGTGGCTAAACATCAGAGCTGAAAAAATTTTGAGAGGTACCGAAGTTCTCTGGAAGAGCAAAGTGTTTTAGACAAGAAGATGATTTTCAGTTCATTTCATTTTAACCATTCACACTATGCTTCGACATTCTAATCTTTGATTTCATTTTATTATTATGTATCTTTCCTTCAGTGAAAGTCAACGGTAGTATAAGTCTCAAGATATGAAGAAAAACTGGAAGTTTTTAATTTGTGGGATAGCGTATTTAACAGTTCATATTTTCAACAAATCTGTAGTTATAGGACATATTAAGAAGCAAGTAAGAATGGCACTGTGGAAAGATCAGGTTGGCCTCTAAAGGGTAACGACGGTAAAATAGCAAATACGAAACTATGGGTAACAACAATTGTTGATCGTGCGGAGCCGTAATCGATATGCCACTATTCTGTAATTGTATTTCTGAAGTTTATCGTCAATCCTAGGACTGACACCGATACTCTGTTTTACGTAAAGAATACAACCTTCAAAATTTATTTAGCAGCGCAGAATAATAAATCACAGTTTATAGATCAGGAACCTAATCTAACTGCCTTTAATTTTATTCTCACGGATGGCATTGGGACAGTAAATAACAAGAGAAATAACAAAACTCTCAGAATCAATATAGAGAATTCAAGTATCATGTGGATTCAAAAGTTTGCTATAATAGCGAATAATTGCTTTTTACAGACTCCTCCATGCCTACGTTTTCTGTCAGACAGACAATGTTTGAAACTAGGACTAACAAGGTAAACAATTTTTCCACAAATTGTCAAATTGGAAGTCGGAGAGCCAGTTACATAAATTACGATGACAACAAACGTTTTTCAAGTAAACTGATCACAGGAGGCATCCAACGCATTTATTGTGTGTTACATGCACAGTATGTAAACTGGCAACGCCACTAACACACAATACCACTAACAGGGGAACATCCCCATCGCACCGCCCTCAGATTTAGTTATAAGTTGACACAGTGGATAGGCCATGAAAAACTGAACACAGATCAATCGAGAAAACAGGAAGAAGTTGTGTGGAACTATGAAAAAAATAAGCAAAATATACAAACTGAGTAGTCCATGCGCAAGATAGGCAACATCAAGGATGGGGTGAGCGCAGGAGTGCCGCGATCCCGTGGTTAGCGTGAACAGCTGTGGAACGAGAGGTCCTTCATTCTAATCTTCCATCGAGTGAAAAGTTTAATTTTTTATTTTCAGACAATTATTATCTGTCCGTCCGTCCGTCCGATGCGAGGTAACTGCGCCGTAGTATGATGACGCGACACCTAAACAAACATCGAAACACACAACGTCAGTCGAGTACAGCGCACGGAAGAGAGAGTATTCCTGCTAACGAGGCTCCCTGGCTGGCAGTTGACTGTTCGCTACTTTGGACGAGAGTGTATTAAATACGTGAGATGCATTGCGTGGGCAATATGAATCCAGCAAATATAGCTCGTGACTTCAATAACAATGTCAATGAATATTTTCCGAACTGTAAGGCATCGGAAAGTTCCTTAAGGCATCGAATGATTGTCGAATATTTGTATGATTATTTCCTACATTTGTTGATAAACAGTACGTGTGGTGATGATTGTCTGAAAATAAAAAAATCGAACAACTCACCCGAGAGAAGGCTTGAACCAAGGACCTCTCGTTCTGCAGCTCCTCACGCTAACCACGCGACCACTGCGCTCCCGAGCTCAAGCTATCCTTGATGTTGCTTATCATGCACATGGACTACTCAGTTTGTTTAGTTTGATTATTTTTTTCATAAGTCCACACAACTTCTTCCTGTGTTCTCAAATGATCTGTGTTCAGTTTTTCAAGGCCTATCCACTGTGCCAACTTATAACTAAATCTGAGGAGGGTGCGATGGGGAGGTTCCCTTGTTAGCTATGAAACAACTTTAGCAAAACGGAGCATCCTCGTTACCCATGTGGTGGATAAGACGACTAATTCGCAACATAAATGTCAAAGTAAGCATCAGTTTCTGTTGTAACATGCTTCATGGACCAAATAACATACATTTTCTACGTCTTCAATGCGAATCATGTAGCAAATGTAATTTAAAGGACATAAAAATATCGAGTGAATTTACTAACATAATTATGAGCCACTCACAAACATAAATCGATGGTCACATAGTTGTCAAAATTGTTCTACATCATTGCCATTGTCCACTAGACTAGCAGCAGGAAGAAAACGTTCGCTCAGCTGTGCTGAGATATCTTGCACTAACGAAGCTCGCGCTTCGAAGACGCCACAGCATCGCCGGCCACGATTTCATGGGAAACGAAATATCTCAAGTGTACAGTCTTAGACGTAAAAACTGACCGCCGGCCGACCGCCACAGAGACTAAGTCCGAGTCGTTCACTTAACGTGGCCAATAAAACTAACCGCCCCTGACAACTCTAAGTCCGGCCATCTGCACAATCTGGCAACACTGTTAGATGCGGAAGTGTTAGGAGAAATTGTTGTTTACTTCCGAGATGTTCTCGGATTGTGTGAGCCCATGGTCTAGTGACAGAGCGGTCCCCTTATTTGTGAGCACATTAGTCAAACTATGACACCGCCATCCGGACAGTCTGACGAGTTTGTTAATAGAAGAACTAGCACCGCCCTCCCTGCTGCCACCTGTGCCGATACACCACGTTCCCTCCTCGCTCTTCTACATCGGTGTCTTTTACCTCGAACTCAGTTACGTTCGACTTGCCTTCCCAGCGACCCAACTGGCGATGGCAAAGACGGTTTATCGGGTCCTGCAACGTGGACGACCCGATAACGTCGTGGAGAGGAAGCACCCGAACGTCAACTAGCGAGTAGTGTGGAGGACAATTCATCACGTAACACTGGACACTGACGTCACGGCGATGTGGTATATCAGTGTCGACGGTAAGCAGGTGACCAGATCAAGGCTACGTGCGATCCACGTGGTAGACTCACCCACGTGCACGAGCTGTGGCGTTCAAGACGACAATGAACACCGTCTTAGCTGTGGTGAGTCGGCGGCAGTGTGGCACTTAGTGAGGCAAATGTCAGCATACTTCCTTTGAGTAACGCCGAATCGCCGGCCGCGGTGGTCTCGCGGTTAAGGCGCTCAGTCCGGAACCGCGCGACTGCTGCGGTCCCAGGTTCGAATCCTGCTTTGGGCATGGATGTGTGTGATGTCCTTAGGTTAGTTAGGTTTAAGTAGTTCTAAGTTCTAGGGGACTGATGACCACAGATGTTAAGTCCCATAGTGCTCAGAGCCATTTGAACCGTTTGAAGTAACGCCGAATCATATCGACCTCAAAACTATCTTATTCCCGGATAAGACGTATTACCCACGCACTAAAACTAATGCAATGACGTGGCTTCGTGGACATGCACTGCATTATTTGTTTCAAGACGGCACTAAGGATACTTTAGACTTTTGGAACTATTTGCAGGAACGACATTGCAAGATCCTTCGTAACCCAAAGTGTCGACAATATTTTTACAATTATTTGTGGAGTGCGTTCCACGATCCTCCACAAAGCTGGAACATCACGGGTAAGAGAAGCTAAAATTACAAGACGATGATAGAACACTACACGGTACAACGTGGGATCTACCTTGGTCATTACGAGAAGTCATACCTGGATGATACAGCAGATGGAGAGTTTCGACGTGAACCCTCACACTCTGTAGCAGTATTTGCCCCATTTCCTCTTTTTGTCCCCGGTGTGATAAAGGTTTTCGCAGTTTTTGTTTCCCATGCGGTGCAAGATGTAGCACTGGTTAATGGGGGTATGGATTCCACCCTTCAGTTTTGTTTCATGGTTTCCTTAGCCCCGCACTTTGTTCTCTTTCTTTATGCCTTTTTCTCCAACCATTAGCATGTTTTTAGTTGTGTGCGTCCCCAACTCGACACAACGAGTGCACTTACTACTTTTCAGTTCCTTACTGTAAAAAAAAAAAAAAAAAAAAAAAAAAAGTGGTAATCTTCGTGCATCCTAAACTTATGGTAGCCTGTTCGTAGTCCAACTGTTTTTTTTTTTTTCCTCACTTCGGTCTAAAGTTATGAGTCTGATTGAGCATCGAAGATAATTCGCTAAACATTCTACCCACCAGTAATAACAAGTATTCCAGAAACAACTCCGCAGGACAGCTCGTGGATGCGACGCGATCATAACAGCTTACTCTCGAGCGTTTTCTCGCGCTGCAGCGGCTACCGGCCACCCGCCAGACGCCACCCGCCGCCTGAAATACGGGGCCGCCCATGTGAACGCAGCGCCACGCTTTCAGTGTATGTATCAACTGTCATTTTCAGATTTGAAGTTCTAGTTATCGACTTGCAGTTAAGCACTGGATTTTGCATACTTGACAATCACGAAATACAGTTAAGCATTGTTAAATGGTTCAAATGGCTCTGAGCACTATGGGACTCAACTTCTGTGGTCATCAGTCCCCTAGAACTTAGAACTACTTAAACCTAACTAACCTAAGGACATCACACACATCCATGCCCGAGGCAGGATTCGAACCTGCGACCGTAGTAGTCGCACGGTTCCGGACTGCGCGCCTAGAACCGCGAGACCACCGCGGCCGGTATTGTAAAATTGAGTCACAAGTGGAAGTAGGTGTAACATCTGCAACACAACGTTTACTTTTGGTATAACAGAGGGGTGAATGCAGAGGAGGCAGCTAGAAAGATTTGAACTGTGTTTGGAGCGAGTGCTTTTGGGGAAAATACGCCAGAAAAAGATATTGGTGTTTTAACAAAGATCGTTCTGGCATGAATGATTTTCCACATTAAGGAAGTCTCGACTGCTGATATATGTGATAGATTACCATTTTACCATCATCCGACATTTGCATTCAACAGGCAAAGTTCAGAAGTCTGGTGTAGGAGTACTGCGTGCTCTAATTCGAAACAACAAAAATCAACGGAGTGACTATTATTGAACTCATCAGGTCACTCATCGAGCATTCCTATGCAGTACTGTTACTGGTGACGTGTTACGATGCCTTTATCGTTAACTTCCTAAGAAGAAATGAAAGCCTGAGCCCCACCAAAAGACGTAAACTCGAGGAAAGAGTTGTGTGATTTTACATCTGATAAATCCAAAAGTGTGTTTTGGGCTACGAATTCTGCCCCCAGGGTGTGTGCAACACAGCTGGAATTTGTTGCAAACAACTGAGACACCTTTCGGTCACAGTGTAAGAAAATCGAGCAACAAAACTACATCACCTGTGCTACTGCATGATAACGCACTATGTTGATTTGAGAAACAAAACTATCCAGGAGATTGATAGGAAAGTCGTCTCTCAGGCACTTGTATTGATAGGGAAGTCCTCTCTCAAGCACTTGTCCCTCTCCTCATATGTTTGTAAAATTTTACCTTTCCCACTCTTGATCGATCAACCGTCAAGGCAATTCATTTCTAGACGAAAATACTGTTTACACTACTCTGGTTTAACGACATCGTTAGAACCAGAAGGTTTCTACAGGCGTAGAATTTGTAATCAACTTTAGCATTGTCATATCGTTTTAGATATCGTGAAAGAAAATTCTACTGCTAATTAATTTCTCTTTGATAATTACTGGTGCGTTTAGTAAACTAATGGAAAATGCAATTAAAATATTCACTGTACTAATACAAATTAAATTCAGCTTGCTACAGAAACATCACGACGGCAGTCTATCTTATTAAAGCATTAAGTTTCTGTGAGACGATTGAGCCTATTTTAACACGAATTAGTAGGATATTACAGATTTTACACTTCGAAAATTTCTGTATTTATTTCATTTCCTGTACCATTCGTAACTATTATGAAAATGTGACATTTCATAGATAAAATTATGTATTCACAACAACAACAAAAATGTCGGCAGAAAACAAATGTGGCATTATGAATCTGGCAGTACCGTAAGGTTTTCACTCTGACACTAGGAGTTACTGAAAGTAGCAAGACGAATTTTGCTCGAGCGTTGTCTTACGATTCCCTTATTAAGTTTTTATCTGCCAGCTTGTAGCTGTGCTACAAAAGAATTAAAAATCTGGCTTTCAGCAAGTCTCGAAAGGCGAACGAAAGCAGCTTGCACCTGGTTACTAAGCATGTTACCTGGGAACTGGTTTTTTCTTAAAGTGGGAAGACATCCTTTTGTGGTTCAATTGGCAAATGTCAGTCAGACGTGTGACGTTAGTCTAAGCGTTTCGGTGTGTTGAATTTGTACCAATGATTTTTCTACACGTTTTTTCTGTCCCAAATAGAGTTGAAGTCTCCCATTAGTATTTTCACGCCATCTTGGTGAATTTTGCTCAAGGTATTTTCGAGTGTGTTCCAGAATTTTTCAACATTGTCGGTGTTTTTCTTATTTTCGATGTTGGTGGGTTCAAATGGTTCAAATGGCTCTGAGCACTATGGGACTTAACTGCTGTGGTCATCAGTCCCCTAGAACTTAGAACTACTTAAACCTGACTAACCTAAGGACATCACACACATCCATGCCCGAGGCAGGATTCGAACCTGCGACCGTAGCGGTCGCGCGGTTCCAGACTGTAGCGCCTAGAACCTCTCGGACACTCCGGCCGTCGATGTTGGTGGGGACACGTGCATTGATGAGTGTATATGTTTTACTGGGGCTCTGAATGACCATAGTCATAAGTCGCTTGTTGACGGGCCAGCCGCGGTGGCCGAGCGGTTCTTGGCTCTTCAGTCCGGAACCGCGCGACTGCTACGGTCTCAGGTTCGATTCCAGTCTCGGGAATGGATGTGTCTGATGTCCTTAGATTAGTTAGGTTTAAGCAGTGCTAAGTTCTAGCGGACTGATGACCTCAGACGTTAAGTCCCATAGCGCCCAGAGCCATTTGAACCATTTTTGAAGTACACCAGTATTTACAAACAGTAGAAGCAGGATTGCAGCGAACTAATCACTTAACCAAGTGCAACACAGAGTACCTGCGTAATGAGTCATTCCACCTGCATAGCTGAAGCTAATATTTTTTAAGTAATTCATTGCAGAATTAATGTAATATCCGCCCGACGATCTCTGTAGTCATACTGTATCATTAGCAGCCCGCAAATGTAGTACTATGTTCGTTAAGTTGGATTACTCAAGCTGAGGCCAAGAAAGTCAAGCGACGACGCCACAACACTATCTCTACATAAGTAGGTAGTCAGCGCTAAATTATGAGCGCCACCATTAACGTTGCTGTAAGCAGTTTGACAGCATAACACCACCACAACTACTGACAATCTGAACCATTATCATCACGCAGTTGTAACTCGCAGTGATTACAAGTTTCTCATGTTTGTCAAGAATATCGGAAAGCGCCTCTGAAGTTCCATTTCCATTACGCCTAGGACGGAGAGAATCCTAAATATCAGTAATAGGTCACCTAGCGAAGAGAAGAGTCCACGTATTGTCTCAAGTTCTCGCAGTTTGATGTTAATGCAGTTCCAGATGTTTTCACACTAACGGGTTCTTTTGGCTATAGGAATACTCATATGGGAATTATAGAAGTGTAATTGCTAGAACGTTCAACTACCTTAATAACACCTCATTCTGGATTGAATACGACTCGGAAAGCAACGTTAATTTGACGTTTCCAACCATCTCCTGACGTCTTACTCAATGAAGTCTGAAGTGCACGCACAGTTATGTTGCCTGCCGCAAGGATTCTGTGAAGTGTTGTGGCAGCTGGCACTCATTGCTGAATACAGACATGTGCAAATATCTTCACTGCTCTGGGGGAACTCGTCTTTTTTGCATTTTTTCCATACCGTAATTAGCACAATAACATAAGGCTTGTTCTGCTGAAGAACTTGATGCCCACAAGTCCTTATATAAGAACTTCCTAGCGTGAGTAATGCATGAAAGGAAACAGACTTTAGGACAAAAGAATGGACAGCTCCCTGCTTTTTACGTTTCCGATAGCGCCTACGATAAGAATCTGGTGTCATATTATGTTTAAGAGCCGTAAACTGTTTATTTTTTTACCTCATACTAAAACAAAAGCTATGATATGAGAAGAGGAAATGACTTATATGCTTCTCAGGAACTTAAGTATTTCGTGTTAATTTTCTCACTTCATTCTAAAACAAGGACGTTAATATGAGAAGAGGAAATGAAATATACGCTTCCAAGACATAATATTTCCTTGTGTGCTACTACTGCATACATGAAAGCCCTGCAGTTAATTTTTTTATGTTTGATAAATTTTGATATCACCTCACATTCTTTTGTGAGAAGGTTCCTATTTTCTTGGGATTCAAATAGAGTGGACATTTCATCACTGGTTAATATTCTCATGACTAATGACATGATACCCGTTGCAATTGCTCCATGGCACCTGTGAGTAGAGTCTCACGATGGTTACTATAAGAACACGCAGGCAGTGATATCCGCTCACTGCAGTCAGATCCAAGGTGATTTCTTCCTGTTTATAGCGAAGCGTCTGCTGCAGTGTCCACGCTCAGCCAACATAAACAAATCGCGGCGGCATTGGGCACTGCTGATCGCTGCGCTTGTCGCAGGCCTCGACAACAAGAGCGCACTCTCTGCTAACGATACTATATAGTTAATACATCTTACTTAACGTAATATGCAGGACGTGGGTTGGTGAAAATTCAGTTTGTAACTTCCCATCGCATTAACATACTTTACAGTCATATTTGATGCAATATTTATTGCTGGTTGTCTGTCTAATGTTAATAGTATTGATTCAGATTGTGCATGAACACGAAAACTCACACACACACACACACACACACACACACACACACACACGCACACACTCATTGATTCCAGTGAGGGTGACAACTACTGTGTGTTGAACAACACATGCACCAGTCAGTTCCTCAGTTGGCGTCGAGTGGATGAGTTTTTTCAATTACCTTGCATTGCAAGAATTGTAAGGAGGAGCCTGAAAGTAAATGGACTTGTATCCTAAAGAGCTGCAACAAAGCAAAGCTTGACCGATTATCAGATAATTGTCCACATGGGTTTTGTGGACGAATATACTTTTAGTAGCCGCGCGGGATTAGCCGAGCGGTCAGGGGCGCTGCAGTCATGAGCTGCGTGGCTGATCCCGGCGGAGGTTCGAGTCCTCCCTCGGGCATGGGTGTGTGTGTTTGTCCTTAGGATGATTTAGGTTAAGTAGTGTGTAAGCTTAGGTACTGATGACCTTAGCAGTTAAGTCCCATACGATTTCACACACATTTGAACATTAGTTCTGCTCCTGTAAATAAACTGTTATCTCGTTAGTTCACATATTTATATTGAAATAACGTATTTGTAATAAGCACATCGGATTATTATTTTCCACAGTGTTTAAGAATTCAGGTCCTGTCATAGATAAGTGATCTATATTCAACAGTCCGATAAAGAATGTGGTTCACACAGTCTATCATATGGTGACAGTCGTGGTCGGATATCCACATTAAGACTACCTGGCTGAATCCGATTAGAACGATCTGGTATCGAAATGTAATTACAGAAATCGGATAATTTGAACGTCTGTATTGCAAAAATGCTTCGCACATAAATTCCTATGATGGAGTAACAGGTAGCAACTGTCTAAGAAAAAGTGAGAAATATGTCTACTAGTAGCAATGTAACGTAATTATAAACCACATTTATGTGATGAAAATACTGAATCGAACAATACACACCTATTTCAGTGGTGGGAAGATACACCACATCGGATTTGCTGAGACATAATGACAATAATAATAATAATAATAATAATAATAATCGCGTGTGGCGGATAGTGGAAACCCTCCCCCATATGGGTGGTACCGACGAAATCAAATACTAGGGGTGAACCAAATACTAACACAATCCTGAACGGCTACTCAATCCGTTGAACGCAAAATCCAGACACGTGTGAGTGAAAATCACCGCTACTCTGGTCACCGTCTGTTAGCTCAATGAGCTTGGCTGAAAATATTTGCTTTCAAAGGTTTCAACACCCTCTGGTCCTATCCGGTCCTGGTATCACCCAAGCACAACCAATGAAACACAAGCAAACGTAAACTATGCAAGCAAAGTCAACTTTATCCCAGGTGGTACACAACCCGGCTGTCGACAGGCGGCAGTTCGATTTTCGGATTCTGGGGAGTCCAGGTTAGCACGACAGAGAATATCGAAGATCTCTGGTAAATTTCCCTACAAGCAAAAAACATGCATTTAAAAGTAAACATCGATACCTTGATCCAAACACGAAAACTAAGTAATCTCAAAAAAGAAATGGACCGACAAAAAATTCTCATCCTTGCACTTCAAGAACCACGACTAACTGACAATGAAAAAGTGCATTAGGGAAACCATTGCATCTTCAAGAGCAGAATACAACGAAAGGTAGCGAAAGGCGTACCAATCTTCGGCATTGCATTTCTCGAACAACGATCTATCAACTCTGTCAAAGAAATCACACCGATCGACAATCAAAAGGTTCCAGTGGCTCTGAGCACTATGGGACTTAACAGTGGAGGTCATCAGTCTCCTAGAACTTAGAACTACTTATACCTAACTAATCTAAGGACATCAGACAAATTCATGCCCAAGGCTGGATTCAAAACTGCGACCGTAGCAGTCGCGCGGTTCCGGACTGAAGAGCCAAGAACCGCTCGGCCACCGCGGCTGGCCCGTCAACAAGCGACTTATGACTATGGTCATTCAGAGCCCCAGTAAAACATATACACTCGTCAGTGCACGTGTCCCCACCAACATCGACGGCCGGAGTGTCCGAGAGGTTCTAGGCGCTACAGTCTGGAACCGCGCGACCGCTACGGTCGCAGGTTCGAATCCTGCCTCGGGCATGGATGTGTGTGATGTCCTTAGGTTAGTCAGGTTTAAGTAGTTCTAAGTTCTAGGGGACTGATGACCACAGCAGTTAAGTCCCATAGTGCTCAGAGCCATTTGAACCATTTGAACCCACCAACATCGAAAATAAGAAAAACACCGACAATGTTGAAAAATTCTGGAACACACTCGAAAATACCTTGAGCAAAATTCACCAAGATGGCGTGAAAATACTAATGGGAGACTTCAACTCTATTTGGGACAGAAAAAACGTGTAGAAAAATCATTGGTACAAATTCAACACACCGAAACGCTTAGACTAACGTCACACGTCTGACTGACATTTGCCAATTGAACCACAAAAGGATGTCTTCCCACTTTAAGAAAAAACCAGTTCCCAGGTAACATGCTTAGTAACCAGGTGCAAGCTGCTTTCGTTCGCCTTTCGAGACTTGCTGAAAGCCAGATTTTTAATTCTTTTGTAGCACAGCTACAAGCTGGCAGATAAAAACTTAATAAGGGAATCGTAAGACAACGCTCGAGCAAAATTCGTCTTGCTACTTTCAGTAACTCCTAGTGTCAGAGTGAAAACCTTACGGTACTGCCAGATTCATAATGCCACATTTGTTTTCTGCCGACATTTTTGTTGTTGTTGTGAATACATAATTTTATCTATGAAATGTCACATTTTCATAATAGTTACGAATGGTACAGGAAATGAAATAAATACAGAAATTTTCGAAGTGTAAAATCTGTAATATCCTACTAATTCGTGTTAAAATAGGCTCAATCGTCTCACAGAAACTTAATGCTTTATTAAGATAGACTGCCGTCGTGATGTTTCTGTAGTAAGCTGAATTTAATTTGTATTAGTACAGTGAATATTTTAATTGCATTTTCCATTAGTTTACTAAACGCACCAGTAATTATCAAAGAGAAATTAATTAGCAGTAGAATTTTCTTTCACGATATCTAAAACGATATGACAATGCTAAAGTTGTTTACAAATTCTACGCCTGTAGAAACCTTCTGGTTCTAACGATGTCGTTAAACCAGAGTAGTTTAAACAGTATTTTCGTCTAGAAATGAATTGCCTTGACGGTTGATCGATCAAGAGTGGGAAAGGTAAAATTTTACAAACATATGAGGAGAGGGACAAGTGCTTGAGAGAGGACTTCCCTATCAATACAAGTGCCTGAGAGACGACTTTCCTATCAATCTCCTGGATAGTTTTGTTTCTCAAATCAATATAGTGCGTTATCATGCAGTAGCACAGGTGATGTAGTTTTGTTGCTCGATTTTCTTACACTGTGACCGAAAGGTGTCTCGGTTGTTGGCAACAAATTCCAGCTGTGTTGCACACCCCCTGGGGGGCAGAATTCGTAGCCCAAAACACACTTTTGGATTTATCAGATGTAAAATATTATGTTCACACTACTCTCTCCTCGAGTTTACGTCTTTTGGTGGGGCTCAGCCTTTCATTTCTTCTTAGGAAGTTAACGATAAAGGCATCGTAACACGTCACCAGTAACAGTACTGCATAGGAATGCTCGATGAGTGACCTGATTAGTTCAATAATAGTCACTCCGTTGATTTTTGTTGTTTCGAATTAGAGCATGCAGTACTCCTACACCAGACTTCTGAACTTTGCCTGTTGAATGCAAATTCAAGTGGTTCATAATTATATTAGTAAATTCACTCAATATTTTTATGTCCTTTAAATTACATTTGCTACATGATTCGCATTGAAGACGTAGGAAATGTATGTTATTTGGTCCGGGAAGCACGTTACAACAGAAACTGATGCTTACATTGACATTTATGTTGCGAATTAGTCGTCTTATCCAATAAATGGATAACGAGGATGCTCCGTTTTGCTACAGTTGTTTCATAGCTAACAAGGGAACCTTCCCATCGCCCCCTCCTCAGATTTAGTTATAAGTTTGCACAGTGGATAGGCCTTGAAAAACTGAACACAGATCATTTGAGAAAACAGGAAGAAGTTGTGTGGACCTATGAAAAAAATAATCAAACTAAACAAACTGAGTAGTCCATGCGCATGATAAGCAACAGCAAGGATAGCTTGAGCTCGGGAGCGCAGTGGTCGCGTGGATAGCGTGAGGAGCTGCAGAATGAGAGGTCGTTGGTTCAAGTCTTCCCTCGGGTGAGTTGTTTGATTTTTTTTTATTTTCAGACAATCATCACCACACGTACTGTTTATCAACAAATGTAGGAAATAATCATACAAATGTTCGACAATCGTTCGATCCCTTAATGAACTTTCCGATGCCTTCCAGTTCGGAAAATATTCATCGACGTTGTTATTGAAGTCACGAGCTATTTTTGCTGGATTCATATTGCCCACGCAATGCATCTCACGTATTTAATACACTCTCGTCCAAAGTAGCGAACAGTTAACTGCCAGCCAGGGAGCCTCGTTAGCAGGAATACTCTCTCTTCCGTGCGCTATAGTCGACTGACGTCATGTCTTTCGATGTTTGTTTAGGTGTAGCGGCATCATACTACGGCGCGGTTACCTCGCATCGGACGGACGGACGGACAGATAATAATTGTCTGAAAATAAAAATTAAACTTTTCACTCGAGGGAAAATTTGAAGGAAGGACCTCTCGTTCCGCAGCTGCTTACGCTAACCACGGGATCACGGCGCTCCTGCGCTCACCCCATCCTTGATGTTGCCTATCTTGCGCGTGGACTACTCAGTTTGTATATTTTGCTTATTTTTTTCATAGTTCCACACAACTTCTTCCTGTTTTCTCGATTGATCTGTGTTCAGTTTTTCATGGCCTATCCACTGTATCAACTTATTACTAAATCTGAGGTCGGTGCGATGGGGAAGTTCCCTTGTTAGAGGTATTGTGTGTTGGTGGCGTTGCCAGTTTACATACTGTGCATGTAACACACAATAAATGCGTTGTTTACCTTGTTAGTCCTAGTTTCAAACATTGTCTGTCTGACAGAAAACGTAGGCATGAAGGAGTCTGTAAAAAGCAATTATTCGCTATTATAGCAAACTTTTGAATCCACATGATACTTGAATTCTCTATATTGATTCTGAGAGTTTTGTTATTTCTCTTGTTATTTACTGTCCCAATGTCATCCGTGAGAATAAAATTAAAGGCAGTTAGATTAGGTTCCTGATCTATAAACTGATTTAATATTCTGCGCTGCTAAATAAATTTTGAAGGTTGTATTCTTTACGTAAAACAGAGTATCGGTGTCAGTCCTAGGATTGACGATAAACTTCAGAAATACAATTACAGAATAGTGGCATATCGATTACGGCTCCCCACGATCAACAATTGTTGTTACCCATAGTTTCGAATTTGCTGTTTTACCGTCGTTACCCTTTAGAGGCCAACCTGATCTTTCCACAGTGCCATTCTTACTTGCTTCTTAATATGTCCAATAACTACAGATTTGTTGAAAATATTAACTGTTAAATACACTATTCCACAAATTAAAAACTTCCAGTTTTTCTTCATATCTTGAGACTTACTACCGTTGACTTTCACTGAAGGAAAGATACATAATAATAAAATGAAATCAAAGATTAGAATGTCGAAGCATAGTGTGAATGGTTAAAATGAAATGAACTAAAAATCATCTTGTCTAAAACACTTTACTCTTCCAGAGAACTTCGGTACCTCTCAAAATTTTTTCAGCTCTGATGTTTAGCCACATGTGGAAAAATAGCGGGTCTCATGATGCAGCACTGTTTAGCCGTCACAAAATAAAGCCTCAAAAATCAGTAAATAAAACTATTCTTGTACAGTTGCTCCGAATCGCATATACCAACCGCCCTTTCCTGCGACAACGACTCAAAGTCTATTGGGTATTTGATTTTGCTCTGCTTTTTCGGGCCTCCTTACCTCTCCTTCTAGCCCAACCTTTGTTCTGCTATTACGTCTTCATCGGCGAGCTTCTCCTCAATATTTTTATTTTGTGCTGAACTGTTTTGTATCCTTCTTGCATACACACGTGTGTCACGTATTTTATAGAGACTGAATGAATATATAAGGTGAGTATTTCTTCTCTTATCAAATTAAATATTACATATCTTGCTGTGAATTTATTTGTTTGTCCCCATTCCACTTACTGCGTTTCCTTGAAATTGTATAAAATATAAGTCTGTAAAAAAAAATCGCGTATAGCCTCCTTTGGCTTCCACAACAGCTGGAAGTCTGTTGGGCATTGAGCCCACAACTCGAGCCACAGAACTTGGAGATTCAAGTAACTCATTCCAAGCGTCATGAATTTGTTGATTTGTCGTGCGTTGACAAATGGATGGTTCGCACTGAAACGGCGTATCTGCTGATCCTGAGCTGCTGTTTTGCGGCGACGGCCATGAGGCCTCCCATTCAGGTTACCACTCTCTTCCTTTCGTCTGATCCACCTGGCTACCGTCGACTTGTGGAGACCCATAGTTCTTGCTATGTCGGCATTTGAAGATCCCTCTGCATGGAGTTCTATTATAGCGCCCTTGTCTGCCTCAGCCAGATGGGCCATTTAGCGTTGACTGAATGATTCGTCGCGGTTAATATTGGCTGCGGAAACAGCGCTGGCAGGAAACAGACTGCTTCCTCCTAGACGGCAGCCGCAACGCAGTGGCCAAGTATGTGTAACACGGAAATCGATGGCATAAAAGAGAGATCGCAAGCCCGTACCCGTGTCATTACATAGTGGAGCAACTTAGAATCTCTAATTTTTCTCAGAAGGGACTGGTCCACTCTTGTCATGTCTTATCCTGATAAATATTACATGAAATGAAATGTTTACGTTTTGCATATGCGGCAGGCCTGACGCAAGAAACATTTCTGAAATATCTGAAGCAACCTGAAGAACACTTCGTGAATTTTATCTGTAGAAGGTTGCCTTATAAGAAGGAAAACGTGTTTATCCCCGCTCGCCGTGTTTCCAGGTGGCGCAGTTTACTCGGAGGCATACATAATTCTCGCCGGGCGTAAGAAGCGACTCGACGAGCGAGGGGAACTCGCCAAATGTCATAGGCTGATTGTCCCGAAACTTTGCTCAGTGAAGGAGAGGACAAAATAAGCGAACATGTGTTTCGGCTTATCTGCAGACACTCGACCGTTTCCGAGAAAACGACGGTCAAAGTTATCAACGCGCTGTTGCTCTAGTGTAGATACCTTCTGCAGCCGAGAACGCAATTGAAGCGGTGCCTCAGTGGCTACCGTCGTTCCTTCTTAACATTGATTCCCGTGTTCGAGACCATATTGGGTTGTTTATTATTTTATTTTCCTGCCTCTCTATCAGAATTATCTATGAATGTTTTTTCTAATTTATGTTGAAATAATGATGTCATTATTCGCCAGTTAACTTTATGTGTAATTAATGAATTAAAAAGTAATAAACGAATGAGACAAGCTGATCTAAAATCATCTGGGCTGCCTCATGTATCGTTATAACCAAATATTTTATGAATGTTAATCTACATTCAGATCCGATAATGGCACCTTTAGTGTGTTGAAACCGGTTATCCAGTAAACAATATTTAAGCGATCTTGGCTTCTGAATTATTTCTACAACAGAGTGATCGCCGCACTACGGACTATGTGTTCCCTTTTTAACTTATTTCTTTACACACTAAATTAACTGACGAATAACGACAACCGTGTTTCAACATAAATTGGAATAAACATTCGTAGACAATTCAGAGAGTGAGGTGAAAAAAAAGGAAAAACCGGGTTTCGAACTCGCAGCGCAAAGTTCCGAAATCGCTATGGTAGCCGCAGAGCCACCGCTCCAGTTGAATACTTACCCGCTACACTATAGTAACAGCGCATTGAAAACTTTGACCGTGGTTTTCTCAGAAGCGGTAGAGTGTAAGCAGATCAGCCGAGACACGTGTTCGCTTATTTTGTCCCCGCTTTCACTGAGCGAAGTTTCAGCAAGATCAGGGTATTTGCTCGGGAACATACACAGGAAGAAACCATAGTAATAATGTAATTCAATGCTCGCAAGAAAAGATTTAAGTGGTCCATTTTCCCGCACACTGTTAATGAGTGGGACGGTAGAGAAACAACCCGAACCTTCTGCCAGGCACGTAAGTCCGGATTGCAAAGAAATCCTGTTGATGTAGTCATGTAGATGTAACAACGAAATTATGTTTTTATTACGACATGTGACTTTCATTTGATTTAAACATCGAAGTTGTTTGCTGTTTATTTACTTTTTGTTCAATAGTTTCAGCCATATACAAACACCTAGGCGCGTTAAATTGATATTGAAATAAAGTGTCATGCGTGGACAATAACAATAAATTCCCACCTACTTGTTATAGTACTGCAGTATCTGCCAGGGTCTTCAGAAGTGGATATCGCATACGACGTTCCTAGGGTGTTTATAAATAGATATTGCAGACGACTTCGAAAAAAGTTTGAATGTAGCTTCGTAAAAGTTCCGTGATCAAACGATCGGAGTTGCTGGCGAATACAGTTTATCCTCACAAAACAGTATATATTATCATTATACATGAGGTGAGTCGGGTTTCGCCGGGTTGCGGTGGCCGAGCGGTTCCAGGCGCTTCAGTGACGAACCGCACGGCTGCTTCAGTCGCAGGTTGGAATTCTACCTCGGGCATAGATGTCTGTGATGCCCTTAGGCTAGCTAGGTTTAAGTAGTTCTAGGTCTAGGGGCTGATGTCCTAAGCAGTTAGGTTGCATAGTTCTTGAAGCCATTTTTTGACCTTTCACTTAAATTTTCTTTACATAAACTGTCGTATCTTTTGATTGCGTTGACATAGAAGCTCACTTTTTTACACCACCAAGGGACCGGTTACAGCAAGAAGTGCGATACATTTCCGCTTATTATGTCCACCCGTTCTGGAGGTAAACGGGTTTTAAGGATTGGGTAGACCGATAGACGGTCAAGAAAGTGAGACTAGTAGGGTTCCGTTTTTACCGGTTTAGGTGACGAAATCCTAACAACGAAAACACTGAAGATGAGGGCCGCGTAAATAACACCCGCTACTCTTTATTCGAAATGTTCTAGTTGCTGTCGATACAGAAGCGTATTAATCGTAGCAACGTTTTCGATCCAAATCACGTTTACAGGAATGCAAATAGAATCCATTTGCCTATACACGTGGTAATTCACGTCCCAGTATTAATGCCACCGCGTTTTAGAAGTACGAACATTCTCATTGCTAGCTAGCTTAAGAAACACTTCTGCTAGTGAACGTTTTCTGGCTGTGGAGAGTCTAGTGGAGAATTCGAAACAATGCAGAATACGTTTGGCAGCTATGTAGCCGTTTATTTCCTGGGGTGGTGCAGAATTATCCTACAAAATTTCCTCTCTAATAACAGTAATTTGTTATTTCGATAAACATCCCGAATGATTGTCACATAAGCGGTGACATAGAGGAAGAAAATTCATGTTTTTCAGTCCAGAAAGCTCTATGCAACAGAAACTGCAGATTTTCATTGCGAAATTGCCTGCTTGTTCATGTCTGGGGTAATAATAGAGGGGTGTTTGCCTGGGTTATCTGCTAGCATAGTGAAAGGAAGGTCTGATTTGTTTTCGGTTCTAATCTCTATGGAGGCAGGTAGAATATCAGTAAAGCAATTTTAAGAAATTCTCGCTCACCCAATACGTTTTATCGCTACCTTTATTCTGTACTGGCGCCCTGTGCATGTCAATATGACACTCTTGTAGAATTTCGTACATGTTACTGCCTACTTTTTCCGCTTCTGTCAATAATGGAATTGACTTAAGCGTGGCACTGAATGATTTTTAACTGAATTTCGTTATGAATCTTCACGCATTGCTAAATTTGCACACTTTCATGGTAGGTCAGCAACGGTAATCCAGTATGACTGGTCTGAACGTTGACACAGACCGTTTCGCGGCCGAATGCGGATAATATTTTGCTACTTCGTAACGATCTGGGGTTCTTTGTCTTACTGAAGCAGTTAAGTCATCTCGATAAGTTGAAATTCATTTTTATTTGTCCAGTTCATACCAATTAGCGTTTCTTCTTTCAGTTCTGTCTTACATTTACGTGTTGTATTTAACACACTAATCAGCATTAATATAGTCTTACAAATTATGGAAAACGGTCTCAAAAAGTTCAGATAGTTTGTCAATTTCACGCCTGTGCATATTATGTTGTAGCACTTCGTCGCCTTGCCTGTTATGCTGTGTAGCTGACTTTAAAGCCGTGCGGATCAGCATAACGAAAAGGCGAGGGGTCTCACTCGTTTTGTCCACGACTGTACAAGAGTGAAGGTGGAATAATAAGAGTGGACGACCAATAGCGAAGTGCTCTGATTAAAAAGGGTGCAAGACACGGATGTATCGGAGAAACAATGACGGACATAAAACAAAGGTTCAAAAGTGGGATTAAAATTCGAGGTGAAAGGGTATCACTGACCAGATTCGCTTATGACGTTGCTACCTTGAGTGAAAGTAAAGAAGAATTATATGATCTGCCGAACGGAACTAACAGTGTAATGAGTACAGAATATGGATTGAGAGTAAACCGAAGAAAGATGAAAGTAATGAAAAGTAGCAGAAACGAGAATAGCGAGAAACTTGACTTCAAGATTGATGGTTACGAAGTAGATGAAGTTAAGGAATTCCACTACCTGGACAGCAAAATATGGACCAGCACTGGCAAAAAGGGCATTCCTGGCCAAGAGAAGTCTACTAGTATCAAACATAGACCTTAACTTGAGAAAGAAAATTCTGAGAATGTACGTTTGGAGCACTGCATTGTATGGTAATGAAACGTGGACTGTGGGAAAACCGGAACACGAGAGAATCGAAGCATTTGAAATGTGTTGCCCCGAATGTTAAAAATTAGGTAGACTGAGAAGGTAATGAATGAGGAGTTACTGCGAAGAATCGAAGAGGAAAGGAATATGTGGACAGCACTGAGAAGGAGAAGGGACAGGATAATAGGACATCCGTTAAGACATCAGAGAATGACTTCCATGTTTCTAGGGGGAGCTGCAGAGGGGAAAAACCGTACAGCAAGAAAGAGACTGGACACATCCACCAAATAATTCAGAATATAGGTTACAAGTGCTACTCTGAGGGATTCGTGGCGGGCCGTATCAAACCAGTCAGAAAACTAACGACTCAAAAAGGAAAAAAAAGAATAAGAAAAGAGCGGAGAGCACGTGATCACCTGCTGGATCGAAATTACTTTACACATTTTACTGAAAACAGTTTAGTACATGAAGATTGGAATTTAATACTAAAGTTCAAAAAGTAATTTTCTTTCGCAATTTAACATCCCATACCTTTACTTCGTATCACTGTTTCTAATGACACCGTGTTACAAGAACAACACCTTAACATTTTGATGGCAGCGCGTATGAAATCAAGCTCAAGTTACAAGTTTTACATACTGACTGCAACTCATGGAAAAGAAAGTTAAAATTTACATCATTACACGCAGCTCAGGTAACAACTACATAATTTGTAAGCATGAGCTAGAAAACTTAGCTACGCTTTCACATAATCCATTTCCAGAAGAATAAACTTACATTTCTATATAAATTACTAGTTTCTAAAATGCGTTACAAGAGACTTTACTGCAGTGAACAGATTTTTGAAAGAGCAAAAATAATTACATAACTTCAGCTAGAGAAAACTTAAAAATTAGATCCTGAATACACAAATACTAACTTACGTAAGTCTTAGGGACACAGCGTTCTCAAACAGTATCTAACTATAGGAGCTGATGCAGCTGATCAGACACTGTGGTAGTTCCAAGAAAACAGTAATGACTGTTTAGAATTAAAAAGCGAATTTCTGTAACAAACACCAAGTAATAATTATCATTGAGTAGCTTACAGCATGACAAGTTAAAACACTGAGTAGCTTACAGCATGACAAGTTAAAACACTGACTAGCTTACAACACGACAAATTCAAACCCAAATTACTTAAGAGCCTGGCCCCAAATGATAACACGCAGGTACAAGCCCCACTGTCAATTAGTTGCTTCCAGGGTTTTTGACAAAACAGCAATCACCAAGGTGGCCTTTACAATGCATTAACAAAGAAGAACATTTGGGTAAGGGTATCTGAAACACAGTTTTGGTATGACAAGCAAACAGAATTGTTTTTTTTTTTAACGCAACTGGTGTGCTTGCTATTCCTTCGTATCAGATATCTTGTTATTCCATTCGCACCGCCCCCCCCCCCCCCCCCAGTGCCGTCGGACTTTTTCTTTTGCGCTACATACACTTCCTTCATACAGTCAAAAAGAAAGTTTGGACGTGTTGAAAGCTCAAAAAGTAGTAAGTCTCTACCACACAGTAAAAGTAAAATTATGTTCTACTACAATTTCAGAAGAACAACTCCAAATATTTACTTAAAATTGTGAAAAACTGTAATATAAAATAAAAATATCGGCAGTTGACGTTGCCATTTCGATACTGTTATCAAGAGAGAACGTGTCTTCCATATATATCGTAAGTTTTGGAGCAAATGTCGGTATATCGATATATCGATAGCTTATTAATAGCCGACTGTTCCAGCACATGTCGTCACAGTCCGTATTACTTGCGGCACACCGAGCGAGGTGGCGCAGTGGTTAGACACTGGACTCGCATTCGGGAGGACGACGGTTCAATCCCGCGTCCGGCCATCCTGATTTAGGTTTTCCGTGATTTCCCTAAATCACTCCAGGCAAATGCCGGGATGGTTCCTCTGAAAGGGCACGGCCGACTTCCTTCCCCATCCTTCCCTAATCAGATGAGACCGATGACCACGCTGTCTGGTCTCCTTCCCCAAAACCAACCAACCAACCAACCAACCAACTTGCGGCACTTCGCCGGGAGACTCCACGCAACGCTCGGCGCTATTCTCAAAACCAAGAACATTGCAGCACACACGAGCCCCGACAGCTCACTTCATAAGAAATTATCTGATGGGAAAATTTTGAGAGAGCAATCGAATTATCCAAAAACTTAGAAGGTGGATCAAAACAATCGCAAGAGAATTTGATAAAAGCAAACCTGACAGCTCACAATATATGGATTATAGCTAGATAAAGATAATTAAAACACCATGAAGCTAAATTTAGAATGATTCGGCCTTACAATGAACGCTTACAGTCGCTTTCCCACACATCATTCGATCACCAAAGCGCAAAGAGACTGTGGTATACGAAGTACTCTCCGCCACGCACCAGAAGATGTCTTCAGGCGAAATTTTTATTTTTTTAGTCACACGTCTGTGTTAAAGAATAGAGGTGGGGTCTCTTCAGAGATATGAAGGTCAACTTTGTTTTTTAAATGGGATGCTATAATTTGGTACTTATTTTCTGATAACGGCTATCGAGACGAATTCAGTGATGTGTAACAGTAAGCTCTTTCAAGGTCAACGAAGGTAAAAAAGGTGGCATGAACGTCTATTTACAGAAGCTGTTCGAAGTGCTGACTTTTGGTATCAGTGAAGTGCTGCAGTCTGCTTATCATGGATCGAGTGGTATTCGTTATCACATCGGCACTTGTCGAAGCACATGCTCTGACAATTCTCTCTCGTATATCGCACAAATAGTAAATATTCGCCGAATATGGCGTATCCATCTAACGTGCCACTGACATGTAAACACCGACGGTTTCCCAATACAACACTAATAGGAACGGGAAGATTTGTATCGACGAATCAAGCGAATGTGAATTATGTATTCCTTCTAAGAACAAGTCGATATGCTTCTCATTTACGGAGAATTCCAACGAAATTCAGTGAGAGATAGAGACACTTATGCTGAAAGACATCCTCAGTGTAGTCACGCTACATGTCGTGCATTTAAATATGTGTATGATAAATTGAGAACAACTGGATCTCTAACGCATCGGAAACATATTCGGCAAAGGAAAGTTAATAACGAGGAAACGGAAGTTGATATTCTTGCCACTGTGGTTCGAGATCCCTTGTGTTAGTTCGCGTCAAATCGCAAGGGAATCTGGCATGAGCCTGAGTAGTGTTGTTCGTGTTCTGCATCGCCATAAATATCATCCATACCATATCAGTCACCACCATGAATTAACTGCTACTGATTGTACGCGTCGCATTGAATTCTGCCAATGGGCTCAACTTAAGACTGAGAGGGATGGCACATTTATTAATTTGATTTTATTTACTGACATTCTACATTCACGAACCACGGAAATGTTGGGGCAAGTTGCTTACCAAAAACCGTGATCGGTGAATGTATGGTGTGGGATTCTGGAGGACAGAATCATAGGCCCCTATTTCATCGAAGAAAATCTTAATCGTAGGAAGTACACCACATTCCTGAAACAAACATTAGGTCTGTTATTGGAAGAAATACCTTTAGGAACAAGGAACAGAATGTGGTATCAACACGATGGGTATCGGGCACATTTTTCGTTGATGGCTAGAAATGAGCTGCAGAGACAATTCCCAAATCGTTGGATTTGTCTCGTTCGCCAGACTTGACCCCTCTGGATTTTTACTTGTGGGTATTCCTAAAAGACATTGTTTATGGAGAGGTTCCAACTACACCTGAAGATATGCGAGAGAGAATTGTCAGAGCATGTGCTTGGATAAGTGCCGTGTGATACGGGGTACCTCTCAATCGATGATAAGAAGACTGCAGCACTGCATTGATACCAATGGTCATCCCTTCGATCATCTTCTGTAAATGGACGTTCATGCCAACTTTGTGAACTTCGTTGACTTCCAAAGATCTTACTGTTGCACATCATTGGATTCTTATCGATAGCCGCTATCAGAAAATAAGTGCCAAATAATAGGACCCCATTTAAAAAAAAAAAAAAAAAAAAAAAAAAACGAAGTTGACCTTCATTTATCTGAAGCGATCCCACCTAGCGACAAATACCAACTTCATACTATGGCCCCATTTGTACCATGCAGCTTTTGTCCCACAAACGTTTCACCTCCTATCATACTTTCGGAATTGTTCTAGGTGGTAATAGTTAGTGACTGCCATATATCATGAACCCTGATACTTGCCTTGGGGCATCGAAATGAGAAAACATGTAATTAACGTAACGTTCGTCTCACACTTAGCAACCATGCGTGGAATGTCGACCGTCTGGGATGCTTTTTAAACTTTCTCAACCCCCCCCCCCCCTTATTTTAAATTTCGCTATGGTTGGATCCCAATAATACCGTTATATTGCATCGTGACGAAATGCACTTTCCAGAGACACTCATTATGGATAAAATATGATTAAGAATTGACTTGTAATTTACAGATTTCTGGGAAACATTTCGAGGAAATGCAAATACATGGCGAGGGTAAACATTCGAAATGGAACTTTGATTACGACTGTAGATTTGTTACAATGATTGATAACCCACATAGAATACACGGCCTAACGTTAGCAATAAAATTTAAATAGTCACTCATTTCCAGAAGTCGATCTATAGTTACAAGATAGCATGATTACATGAAAATTGGGAGTCCATGCAAGAAGGGAGAATAATCTTGTTTTACTATTTAATAATACCAAGCAAGAGTACGTGCTGTACATTTACTTCATCGAAGTCAAGTGTATCCCACCGAATTTAATAAATTCTGTAATTTATGTGATATTTGAAACTCGTTATATAAATTGGGGTTCATTCTGTGTTTAATTATTTGTCCCACTCATTAAAACACACTGTGCATGCGATATATCCGTTTTACGCACACGTAGTGGACGAGTCGTGTACAAATACTTACTCTAGTAATGAAGGAACAAAATTCAGATGTCCATCGAAATACGCAAATCATTTCAAAATTACGAGCTAACTGCTAAACGCTGCAACTGTGACCGAGCAGACGCGGATTTTAACTCTTTCCTTGGCACACCCAAATATTGTGAAGAAAAAGAGTTAAGTAACTTAAATTAGATTTAAATGGTCATTTGAGCACTTTTACATCGGTTTTCCAAATACACTATCTTGTCTTCATGTATTGTTGCTCACAAAAGGCTCCCAGTGCTACAATACAATTATTACATTTTTGTTAATGTAGATGAAAACTGGTTGCATTTTGCACTGTTTCACGTGGAACGGCTGTTCAGATAAAAAAAATCAGACCATTTTCAATGTTTCTGGTACGCAATCACTAGCACATTTGTACACTACCTCACGTGCAAGACTTCCTCTTATCGTTTACAAGCTATTTCCGTGCACAAGAGAAAACAGAACTACAAAATAGAAAGTAAGTGCTGCACCGGCAACCGATGGTCACATAAACTCACACGGGGTCTGCTGAAGATGCACAGTGTTCAAAATCTTTTCACCAGAGACAACAAAGTACCGCAGTATATGAGCGCTTGAATGTTGCTTACAAGCACTATTGTCCATCAAAAAGTGAAACTTGAAACACGCTGCAGGAAACAGTGTGCAATTTTTATGTTGCTTGACAGCAATACTGCCAAATAAAGGGTTCACTTGGTTCTGCACGAGGGTAATTACTCGAAATCATTAACCTGCTTGTACCAAGGTATCAAATTTATATCAGCATCGTTATACTCGCGAATTGAGAAACGGTCAATATTTAACGATTTTCGAAGTGTTTCTCAAGTGAAGAAACACCAGTGACGATGACACGCGGTCCACTTTGACATAACCAAAGAGAGAAATCTAATTGAAGCGTCAACCACGAGAATTGATCTTCACGATCTGAAATGAAACAACACTCCCGACCGCTCAATCTGATAAATAAACAAAAAAAGTATCTGTCCTCACAAACAAACACAGAGCTGTACAAAAGCGTGTTTCAAAGAACATCATGCTTATACACCAGCGATCGGACCATTAGGGAGAACCCTGAGAAGTTATTTACTTAGTTAGTTGCATTTTCCATAGATCAGTTGAAGGATTCTTTTACCGAAATGATGTGGAACGAGACAGTTTACAGCTTATATATACACGACTACTGTTGCCATTAAGGAAGACATCATTTTATTCCTACTCATGCAGCGACACTTGAAAACGTTTTTTTAATGGCTACAACTTTTTAAGTAAAAATTCGTCGGTGAAATAAAAGGAGTTGTCCAGGAGAAAGCCGACCCATGGGCTTAGCCGTAGGAAAGCGCTGTTTTTTAAGTGGGCTGAGATGTGTAGCCAACAGCTAGTGGAGACGGAAAAGCTGGAAATGCTCTGATTCGCACAGAATTACACTTTTTCAATCGTACATGATGGCCCATCATCGGCAGTTGACACAACGAACAGTCTTTTTGCTAAAGTAAGTGGGAAACCAACCGGAACGCTTTGACATTACTGAAGAAGCATTGCAAGGTTGTTACTACCATACGTGCCGGCTTAGGTGCCCGAGCGGTTCTAGGCGCTACAGTCTGGAACCGCGCGACCGCTACGGTCGCAGGTTCGAATCCTGCCTCGGGCATGGATGTGTGTGATGTCCTTAGGTTAGTTTGGTTTAAGTAGTTCTAAGTTCTAGGGGACTGATGACCTTAGAAGTTAAGTCCCATAGTGCTCAGAGCCATTTGAACTACCATACGGGACAAAACAAGGGAGTTTCTGTTTTCCTCGCCTGCAGTTTTGGAAACGTACACCCACACATTCATACCTAGAGGATATGTGACATGTAGTGCGTAAGTGGCTTCCCAACATCTGTACAGCAGATATACAAGTCTAACGGGCAAATCTCTACAAAAAGATAAATGAAAGGGCACTTGCACAGCCACCTTGCTGACTCCTCTGTAATGATCAAAATATCATATCTTAAATGTTACTCTAACAGTTAAGATATACACTGATACACTGATACAAAAAACATGCCTTGGATGGTCACAGTGATCCCTTTAATTACCTCCAGCATATTGGAATCAGAGTTTGTTCTAATGCAAAGGCAAGTCGGAATATAACTGACTACATTTGTCACATCTATTTAACTACGTGTTTGTAGAAATATTGAGTTTGATTTGTTTTCCTGCGATTCGTTAAAAGAGTCACATTCTTTACCTTATATGTCAGAATATTATACGACAGATCGTTAGCACTCATGTAGTAACCTTACGGAGCGCTTAATCTGACAGTATTATTTACACCAAAGGCACAATTTTAATACAGGTGTTAGCTTTTACCCGTGTAGAGCTCGCATTATAAATTAGCAACATCATGTTTTCCTTTTACATGCCGGTATTTAGTACAATTAGACCGGGATTTTACAATTGTGGTACACAGTGAACAGGCTCTTACGCTACTGTAACGTAACAGGTAGATGCAGCAGAACATGTTCTTTAAAACACGATATAGAAGAACTGGGGAAAAAACAAACAGAACAGGTATTTCGCATTGTCTTCCACAGTAGGCGAGTCACTAGCACTAGCACTAGCCCAGGTGCACAGTTGCACAGTTATTGGATTTCCCTGCGCGGGACGTCGCTTTGTCGATTTCCTGGAATGCCATTTCTGGCCTGCAGGCCACTGGCTTTCACTGGAAGCCAAGTGGGCAGTGGACTCCATTTATCTAGGCTGCGTGGAGGACATAAAAGCAGTAAATGCAATCACGCACTGTCAGGGAAACGAGGATCTCGTACGCTACACAGTGTTGTAAGGAGCAGTCAAACGAAAACGAGACAGATGTAAGAAGGTGATAAACTCTTTATTATTTCAAAAGAAATGTATCCCACTGTGAGATAAGACAGTCAAAGTCTTCATGGAAAAATGTTTGCGGTTGCATTCTCTATGACATGTCACATCACTCATACAACACGGTTCACTAATCACGTAAGAACTGGGGGTCGCAAACGCCACGACAGGGCACTACGGCCGCGAGAGGGCGTTGCTATAAAAACACTGGCGGAGAGCACGGAGACAGCCGCTATTCACGCCGTAGAAGCGCTGGGAGTAACACACAGCGAGATGGATGAAAAGCATTTATGGCGCGACCGTCTGCAGTGGACGAGAAACCGTGTGCTTGTGTCGTGCGAAATATCCCAGTAATAAGATGCTGTGCGACACATTATTCGCCACCCTGTATCGCCGTTTGTGCTAAACCGGCTCGTTCCGTGCGCACAAGTCGCATGCTGGTCGCCAACGAACAACATGGACACTTGCGGAGAAGGAAAGCGGTCTCGAAAGGGTGCAGAGTATGCCGTCAAAAAGTACATAAGATGTATCTGCGCCAATGATATAGCTCCATCTTCCGTCTGGTGCATTGTACAGACGAAGGACTGCATCCGTTTCATTTCCAACGCGTCCAGGCATTGCGACCGGAGGACTACAACAAGAGCATGTGATCTGCGCGGTGGTTTCTGCAGGATTCCGCTGCAGACTGAAGCTTCCCAGCGAGTGTCCTCTTCACCGATGAGGGTGCGTTCTCACTCGAGAGTATTATGAACGTTCACGATCTGCATACACGGGCAGATGTGAAGCTACATGCTACTCTTACGTATGCTTCACAATGTAAATTTACCCTTAACGTGCGGGCTGACGAAGTCTGAGATTATTTAATTGAACCGTACATTTTCCCGGACAGACTTGACGGGCGCACGGTATATCGTATTTCTCAGAGAGGCTCTACCGGACATGCTGAATGATGTTTCATGCCTACCTGTCACCGCATTCGACTTCGCAAAAACAGACAAATTCTGATGGTATAACCGCAATCAGTGGTTTTACAATGTTACTTATAATTCGTCTTGATTGCATAAAATGTTTATTCGTATGACCGGTTTCTGTTCCTCTAGAACCATCTTCAGATCTGTAACGATAATGATACTAATTTACTATTTTACGATTGCAAATCTTTTTCACCCTATCCAGTCACCATCAAATGTACCAGAACGTACCTGCAATTTCGGTTACAGGAGTTACCCGTCCACACACTGCAAACTTCACATACTGCGTCACATAAAATTAGTTGGCGCAATGCACGTCATTTATATTAGTGTTTTAATTAATATAAATGACGTGCATTCTGCCAACCAATTTTACGTGACGCAGCATGTGAAGGTTCCAGCCGGCTGGAGTGGTCGTGCGGTTCTAGGCGCTACAGTCTGGAACCGCGTGACCGCTACGGTCGCAGGTTCGAATCGTGCCTCGGGCATGGGTGTGTGTGATGTCCTTAGGTTAGTTAGGTTTAACTAGTTCTACGTTCTAGGGGACTGATATCATTATTGTTACAGATCTGAAGATGGTTCTAGAGGAACCGAAACCGGTCATATGAATAAACATTTTATGCAATCAAGACGGATTTTAAGTAGCATTCGACTTATCAACACGATGGAGCCGCCGCATATTTCAGCAAGCAAGCGAGGGCACATCTGCAGGCAAACTTTCCCGGCCGCTGGATTGATCTTCGTGGGCCAGTCGTATAGCCACCTCGATCACTAGTCTGTTTTTACCTCTGGGGGCATCTGAAGGCCTTGTGCATGGAACACCTGTTACAGTACCAGAGGACATAGTGGACAGGTTTGTTGCGCGCAGAAGGATGTCTTCGAGATACATCAGATTATCTTTGAAAGGATGCGCCGTTCAGCATAGCATCGATGTCAGGCGCGTCCCGATGCATCTGGACAAAAGTTTGATCTCCTCCTGTACTTATCTTCCGTTCGTGGCATCTGACTAAACAACGGTAACGCCATTTAGTAGTCCCAGCTGGCCTTTGCGACCCCCAGTTCCTACGTGATTACTGTTCCATGTCGTATGGTTGATGTCACTTCGTGAACGTTTTTTAAAACGTCCTGTGTAATGAAGCGAAATTACTGGGCTGTACTTACTGTTTCATTGTATACACAACGTTTATATTGTTTAGTAAGAGCAGGAGTATTACATTTGCGAGGTTGGTCTCAGTGTCCGGGCTGGCTCCTTTGTTGCTATGTAACCTATTAAAGATTTTGTGCTGGGTTGTTTAAATGACGAGTCGCTGGAACGTTTTGTTGCTTTTATCTGTTTCCTTCTTTTATTTGCCTATTCTTGACAGACATTTTACAACAACAATTCTCAGGTACACATTGTGCAACTCTCTTGAGCTAGACAAAGAAAGTAGACAAAGAAAGTAGCCAAACAAAGAGCAACATTTACCAAACTCAGTAGCTACTAAACCAACTCTCACACTATCTGACCCAATTCTGACGCTATGTGAAACATATGCTTGAGCATTGTCCTTGCTGAGTTCCCAATAAGGTTCTATCGCAGAGGAAATCAGCCACACTCTCGATATAGGTGTCTGGTATGGTCGTTTGTTGTACACGAGATTGTCGTACGTAAGACATCGGTTCAGAGCGCTGGAGAATAAGACCACTGGCTTGTGCGGGAGCTGACGGAAGTGTTTGTTTAAAACGCCATCCAAACCAGGAGCCGACTGCTCATGAGGATCCGTTGGACTTCTGCCAGGGATGTAAGGTGAGGAGCAGTTAGACGTGGTCAGTATCTGAAAGCGGCAACGGCCACCAGAACATCATGTTCATCCTGGAGTTCATCGGGTCTAAGATCCTGGACGAGCTGTTGATTCTCGGCCTCAGATACATCGACCAGAGTTTTCACCACATGGAGGGCATCATAAGTCAAACCATCCACTATGCAGGTAGTATCGTTGGTTCTCACTGCACACCAGTCCAGAGCCCAGACAACATCCCATTCTGACTTAAGTTAGGATAGATAGGTGGACATCTTGTCCTAGCATTGTTACGATTTCCAATCGGCGAGATGGGAGCAGAATTCATGGTGGAGATGCCTCATGTGATACTTATCCCAAGAGTCACGAAATTGTTTCCACTGCTGACGGTAGCGGTTCTTCTGGATTTGCAGTTTGACCAGTAGGGCAGACAAGACATACAATGGAGTTAAAGTATAGATACAGTGGCAGTAGAGGCGTTCATTGCCTACCAGACTTTTACAGTTACGTAGTCAACAGCACTTACCACGTTGGCAAGTGTTGTCAGGTAATGTTTTGCCTGGTGGTGCCTCCACCTCAGCGATGGAGCCAGTCTGTATGATAGCAAACCATTATGCATAGACTACAATCATCTGCAGCTCTGAGATGCTTTTCTGAGACAAGTAAAGTATCCAGTGGTTGCTGTAGAGGAAGATGTTCAGTTCACCTTCCATCCTTATAATTCCATTAGCATTGTAAATACGGACAACTAAATCCTGAGGGGCTGGTAATTGTGTTGTGGGTGTTATGCCATTATAACAAAATCTGGCTGAGCCTTTCAACCAGGACGATGAGATTTGTGATCCTGTCCTCCAACTGACGAATCTTCTGAGCTGTTTCACAAATGAAAGCCCTGCTGTGGCGTTGCACGAACGGAAAGATGACCTGGAGGATATCCTGCATGTCATTCTGAAACAAAGCATCTGTCTCCACCACTGGGGAGAAATCTTGAGTGGCTGCTTGACCATGTGGTGGGTCTTACGGCACACTGAGAATGTGCCTCAATGGAGGGTTGAGTCATGGAAACAAATTGGCGTGAGGAGGCTCCAGTGGCCTTTCTATTTGGAGGGCATTGGTATTTGTCACATGAGACAGAAAGGACTGAGATGCAGCAGCAAAGTTAGTCATATGGGCCAGAGCTGGAGGAGGCCCCTGCATTAGGTGTCCATGCATCTACAGTTTGAAGGGTGTCTAGCTTACCCCTTAAGACAGGGAAACTGGTGTGGACCCACAGTGGCGGTAGTGACCGATCTGTCCTTGGCTTTCTTCTTGGAGGGTGGGAAGACTTCATAGCCTTCTGCTATATACAACAGCCAGCACTGCCAGGAAGCCAGATGGTGTGGTCGTGAGATGTGCCCAAACAGCAGGCACAGATGGATTTTTCTCTGGCCAGTTTGCAGTCCTCCAGCGCATGTGGGCCAGCACACTTGACAGACCAGAAAGGGAGTGAGCTGTTATTACAGGTGTGTTGCAAACGTTGACACCAAAGACGGATGGATGGGCCGTTGTGGGTTTGGTGCACATGAGATATCTGGTTGGTAAATGCATTCGATGTCTTCTCTCCTAATAAGGGAGACAACATGGATTGGCGTAGTGATTAAGTTCCAGGTCTCAGGGTCTCTTGTATCGGTGAACCAAATGGTTCAACAACTCGGGACAGAGTAATTTACCACTGACATCTGTTTCTGTAACTTTGGATGAAATTTTTTTGACGACAGTTTTTTTTCTTATGTTGCCTGAAGCCTGATGGGTATAACAATGCAGTGCACACAACTTCTCAAAGCTGAGGACTATGAGATAGCCGTCCTTTGTGTCAATCAGGTACTTCACATGGTATCTCTCGTAAACTGCCAGCAGTTGGCCTGTAATAAGGCACTGCAGTTCAGTGTTCGGTATAATACAATTCGTAGGATTTTAGATGACGGCCGGTGTGACCGAGTGGTTCTAGGCACTTCAGTCTGGAACCGCGCAGCAGGTTCGAATCCTGCCTCAGGCATGGATGTGTGTGATGTCCTTCGGTTAGTCAGGTTTCAGTAGTTCTTAGTTCTAGGGGACTGATGACCTCAGATGTTAAATCCATAGTGCTCAGAGCCATTTGAAACATTTGATTGTAAACCACGATAGGAGGGAACTTCCTTTCCTTTGGCGGTGGTGATGAATTCTGAGGTCTGGAGGGGGACCCATTTTCTGGTCGATGACAGCACACATGCTATTTGCCCCGGTAGGGAGGCGTCCGAATCACGGTCGCTGTAATGGCGCGAGCGGATGACCGTTTAGATTTCCAGCCATGGAGGGTGACCGACACTGACGGAAGTCCCATGAGGATTGACAGGCCGACGATCTGGTGTAGATGGAAAAGCACCCGAAGATGCGTCCACATTTTGGTCGGTTGTATCAGTGTTTGGTGCCGACATGGCGTGAGAAGTCTACCAGCAGGCGGCCGTGAGAGTTGTCGGATGGCGAGATGGAAGAGCAGTCACTCACCTGATGCTGGGGACAAACTCTCGTGAATCGGTATCACTGTCAGTGGCCAAAGATTCGCCTAGCTGCGGATTCCCGTCCTTAGCCCTTCCATGTTTTTTCTCGGCCCCTACAGACGTAGCCAGGGCCCTGGGTGACGCAAAACCTAAAATAGCGTTCAGTGACTGGATTTCGTTGACTTTTGGCACAGCGATCCCTTCGATCACTCTGTCACAGGTTTCTCAAATAAAACGACAACTGGAAATTTAGACGGCTGAAGGTGTTTTGATGCAACATTTTACACTGAATAGCCGCGACCGGCAACCATTTGTATAAAGATGGTCTTAAAGAGACACAAATCACAGAGCTGAGAGGGAGCCACCTATAGTACATGCCACCCGAGGTTCTACCGTGATCCACTAGTGGCACACGCCAGCGTTAACATATTAAAACTGCAAGATGGTTAAGTCAAATAACCCTCATATTCTGTAAATGTGGAATTTCATATTACGAAAACATGACCTGTCTTAGTAACTAGAGGGCAGGTAATTTGTAAACGGCAGTAAATAAAATTAAAAAATACAGAACTAAAATGCAAAATAAGATATGCTTTGAGTTCCAGAAGGGTTTCTACACAGTTCTTCATTTCCATTTGGTGATCAGATTTCCACACAGTTCTTCATTTCCATTTGGTGCCCAAACTGTGTATCAAATCATAGTTATTATTGAGTAATAGTTTTCTGAGTGTCGTAGTGCGTCAAAATGTAAAAAAGTATAGTGGAGAAACAAATGTTTCGGCCACCATTACAATGCTACCGATGTGCTTTAGCTGTGCGACTCCACACACCTAAAACACATAAGCAGATATTTTAAGCGTGACTCATAATCTTTTCACCTTTACAGCAATAAAAACCAAGTCAAGAAATAAATTGCATGAAACGCCACTGTAAATATTCCACATGGTCCATGTGTTGTGACGAAAGTTCCTTGTGCTGAACTGAACCCTCTTGACATGCAAGGTGTTTCAAAAAGGACGTTACAACTTTGAAAATTCACATAAATTAATTCATAGTGCCTGTAGAAGTGATTGTAGTGGCAATTTGTTGGGAAATACATCAAGTTTTGTCTCGCATAGATTGCTAGCGCCGAGTCGCATCGTAAGGAGCGCTAGCGGCAGTTCCGTTAAAGATGGCTGCCCTCACGTGCTAGCTGTGTGTTTTGGTTTGAGGAATCGAAGTCGGCGACAACAGTTCAGCGTAATTTCAGCTCGAAGTACACTAAAGATCCTCCTAATAGGTCTACAATTTATGATTGGTATAAATGCCTTGTAGAAACAGGGTGCTCGGTAAGACATGGGAAATCATAAGGTCGTTCAAGGACATCTGACGACGTCGTTGCGCTAGTGAAACAACGTCTTGTCAACAGCCCCACGAAATCGACCCGGCGTGCATCTGGCGAACTTCAAATCCCACATACGACTGTTTGGCGTGTGTTCAGAAACCGTTTGCATTTGAAACCGCACAGATTAACTATCGTATAAGGAATAAAAGACACTGATAAACTGCTCACAAAAACTATATAAGAATGAACATTTCGTGGAGGAAATAATCTTTTCTGACGAATCGACTTCTCATTTAAGTGACAACATTAACACACACAAGTGTAGGATTTGAGGAAGTGAAAACCCACAGCAAACATTGCGACATGTTCGCGATAGCCCTAAACAGAAAGTTTTTTGTCCATTGAACAAGAACAATGTGTACGGACCTTTCTTTTCTGTGAGAGAACCATCAACGGGACAGTGTACCTGGATATGTTACAACAATTTTTGATGCCAGAGATCGATGAGGATGATCAACAAAATTTTTACCTCATGCAAGATGATGCACCACCCAACTGCCTGGCTGACGTGCGGAACTTTGTCAGTAATCGCTTTCCAGGTCAATATATTGGCCGTAGTGAGCAAATTGCATCATGGCCCCTACATTCCCCAGACCTGACGTCACTCGATTTTTTATGGGTATTCATCAAGGATATCGTGTTTGTACCTCCTGTGTCGGCTTCTCTACCTGAACTTATAGCAAGAATTTACGCCGCCACTGACTAAGTTACAACTGCATTGCTACAGCGAGTTTCGGAAGAAACTAGTTCAAGGTAAAAAATACATGACGCGTTTCCCTACTAAATAACACTAAATCCAGCTCTATATCTTCTTTCAATAAATGTACATGAATTTTTAAATTTGTTAAGTCCTTTTTGAAAAACTCAGTATAGTAAAATGGGAAGCGTATTTCTTTATGAGCCAAATTTGAAAAACGAATTTCTTGAGGTACTCTTCCTCTTCTCAAAAAGAAACAAAGAACGAAGGACAAAACCACAATGATCAACAGATGGACGAATCGACAGTTCGGCGGTAGAGTTTAAAGCCTGCAGCCTTACTTCATTGGCGGACAGAAAAATAAAACATTCACTGGATGTTGCTGAAAGAAAATAATCATCCTCGAAGTACTTCGTCGCTAACAAAATAATTGTCTTCTAAATCGAAAGCACCCGACGGAAATATCGAAAAAAATTAGAAATTGGCATCAGACATCCTCGCTGACACTCAAAGTAAATGTTCCCCTCCTAAGGTTACATCCTGTTGTAAAATAAAATGAAATGTACCTGAAGATAAAGCCAGTAAAAGTTTCTTTCAGCTGCTCTACAGGTCCGATCTTAGGCAGTGTCGCTTAGTGCACACACCGCCTATTCGCGTTACACAAGGAGTCATGTATGGGATTGCCACCACGACAAGCAAGTCCTGAAAACTCTTGAAACAAGGTTGTCTAAGTCTGTTTCCAGTTAGCGCTCTTCTAACAAACGTTACACATCGAAAACTCTCAGGAAATGGCGCATAGACAAGTAAATAAGGATTTCAGACAGCACAGTAAATCACGTAATCACATTAAATGGAATGAACAGAGAGTACAAAAGAAAAGGTAGAACAAATACATTTATAGTTCCTCATCACCGTATACTTTTTGCAAAGTTATTTTCAGGAAATATGCAAAGGGTGTTGCTATATTTCTGTCGTGAGTGTTCCTTTCCATGTTCATTCCACAAATATTCCAGAAAACCCAATTTATCAGGCATCTTTAGGGAGAATATTGCGTAAATTTGTGACCCATAATCCAGGTCGTAGCATTTTTCTTTGTTCATGGATTGGGGTTCCACTGTGGTATGATGCTGTCTGATACCGTGACGTAATTCACAGCGACTCTCTGGATCAATCGCAGCATGTCCCTTGCAGTGTTCCAAATGATAAGAAATTTGTGGCGCCCTGACCGATATTCGATTGTGTCCTCTTGCGCACACATCTCACAACCACTGGATCGGAGTATCTGAACTGAATGAAGTTTGGAGTTTGTTGCAATAGTGCGATTGACAACCTTGTACCACGTTGCGCGCGCACTCCCAGATAGAACCTTGCAGGCTAAGTTTTGCCACACAGTGTGCCACTTGTGTTGTGGCAGTCTCAACTCCCATTTATTCCGTGTAGGAGATCCATGAGGAGCGGTAGCAATGTCGCTGATTCTGTAGCCTCTCAGGTCACTATGCAGAGTGTTACAAAATGGTACGGCCAAACTGTCAGGAAACATTCCTCACACACAAAGAAAAAAAAATATGTTATGTGGACGTGTGTCCGGAAACGCTTACTTTCCATGTTAGAGCTCATTTTATTACTTCTCTTCAAATCACATTAATCATGGAATGGAAACACACAGCAACATAACGTACCCGCGTGACTTCAAACACTTTGTTACAAAAAATGTGTGTGAAATCTTATGAGACTTAACTGATAAGGTCATCAATCCCTATGCATACACACTACTTAACCTAAACTATCCTAAGTACAAACACACGCACACACCCACGCCCGAGGGAGGACTAGAACCTCCGCCGGGACCAGCCGCACAGACCATGACTGCAGCGCCTAGACCGCACGGCTACTACCGCGCGGCCACTTTGTTACATTAAATGTTCAAAATGCCCTCCGTTAGCGATGATACATGCATCCACCCTCCGTCGCATGGAATCCCTGATGCGCTGATGCAGCCCTGGAGAATGCCTTATTGTATCACAGCCGTCCACAATACGCGCACGAAGAGTCTTGGCTCTGCGTAGACAAGAGCTTTCAAATGCCCCCATAAATGTAATTCAAGAGGGTTGAGGTCAGAAGAGCGTGGATGCCATGGAATTGGTCCGCCTCTACCAATCCATCGGTCACTGAATCTGTTGTTGAGAAGCGTACGAACACTTCGACTGAAATGTGCAGGAGCTCCATCGTGCATGAACCACATGTTGTGTCGTACGTGTAAAGGCACATGTTCTAGCAGCACAGGTAGAGTATCCCGTATGAAATCATGGCGGTGAATCGAGGAAGTACAGTACATACTGACGAAACTAAAATGAGCTGTAACTTGGAAATTGAGCGTTTCCGGACACATGTCCACATAACATCTTTTCTTTATTTGTGTGTGAGGAATGTTTCCTGAAAGTTTGGCCGTACCTTTTTGTAACACCCTGTATAGTAGGTAGCTGGTGTCAAGGTAAATTCGATAAAACCGATGCACGAAGTTCAAACGGTTCAAATGAGCACTATTGGACTTAACATCTGAGGTCATCAGTCGCCTAGAACTTACAACTACTTAAACCTAACTAACCTAAGGACATCACACACATCCATGCCCGAGGCAGGATTCGAACCTGCCGTCGTAGCGGTCGTGCGGTTCCAGACTGAAGCGCATAGAACCGCTCGGCCACACGCGAAGTTAAGCACGGAGGGGCTGCTGCTGATTTGGATGGAGGCAACTAGTGATTGTGGCCGGAAGTTACGAAATAACGTTGCTGTTGGACTGCAAGAACATTTTTCAATCACTGGTTTGGTGGATTTGATGAAAAGCACCCCACATTTGGCTTGGAAGTCTATTAAACCCAGTCCGCCATCTTCAAGTTTCAGTGTGCAAGTTTGCCTGGAGACCTTGAAAATGTGTCCCCTCCACAACATCCAATACATGCCTCTTTAATGAGGTCTGCTATTTTCTTGGCACTGGCATAACTTGACCCAAACCAGGCCTTCGCTAGGCTATAAGTGTTAATAGTCTCCACCTTTTTTTGTTTGTTTTAATGTCCAAGACCCTGCCAGAGTATTTATGCAGAGTGTGACACCAGCTGAGCGCTTGCATTCTCTGCAGGTTATCCATCATCACAACTCCGAGGACGTTGTAGTGTGTGCGGACACAGAACCTGTTCCCCTTAATGTTCGATCCGGGACGTTTGAGGGGTAGTAACGCTGTCTTCATAGGATTCACAGTCGCCCCTGCTACCTTCTCAAACTGGCGGAGCAGAGTGCATAGCCTGTCCACGTCTGCTGGCTGATCCATGAAAACTCCGAGGTCGTCGGCATAAGCCCTGCAAATCAGCTGGTCGTTGCCTATATCGATCACCGGCATCCGACAGTGAGCGTGCTTACCCTACTGACCAAGTGATCGGGATTTTATCACTTAGGCAGCCATTGATAATGACCCTCGAAGTGGCGTTCCGAAGCATATTCTCAATTACAGTCGTGAACTTGGTCCCAAATCCCAGTCTGTTCATTACCTTCTTCAAATAAGCGTGACTAATTCTGTCAAAAGCATTTTGGATGTCGGTAAGTAAAATCGCTGCGTTTCGTATAGTTTCACTTTTAACACATGCGATGCAGCTCCTGTATGGCACGAAAGTATCGAATATACAGGGTTATTACAAATGATTGAAGCGATTTCACAGCTCTACAATAATTTTATTATTTGAGATATTTTCACAATGCTTTGCACACACATACAAAAACTCAAAAAGTTTTTTTAGGCATTCACAAATGTTCGATATGTGCCCCTTTAGTGATTCGGCAGGCATCAAGCCGATAATCAAGTTCCTCCCACACTCGGCACAGCATGTCCCCATCAATGAGTTCTAAAGCATCGTTGATGCGAGCTCGCAGTTCTGGCACGTTTCTTGGTAGAGGAGGTTTAAACACTGAATCTTTCACATAACCCCACAGAAAGAAATCGCATGGGGTTTAGTCGGGAGAGCGTGGATGCCATGACATGAATTGCTGATCATGATCTCCACCACGACCGATCCATCGGTTTTCCAATCTCCTGTTTAAGAAATGCCGAACATCATGATGGAAGTGCGGTGGAGCACCATCCTGTTGAAAGATGAAGTCGGCGCTGTCGATCTCCAGTTGTGGCATGAGCCAATTTTCCAGCATGTCCAGATACACGTGTCCTGTAACGTTTTTTTCGCAGAAGAAAAAGGGGCCGTAAACTTTAAACCGTGAGATTGCACAAAACACGTTAACTTTTGGTGAATTGCGAATTTGCTGCACGAATGCGTGAGGATTCTCCACCGCCCACATTCGCACAAACAAGTTTCGCACTGAACGCATCCTCTTCCATGAGCTGTTGCAACCGCGCCGAAAATTCAAAGCTTTTGACTTTGTCATCGGGTGTCAGGGCTTGTAGCAATTGTAAACGGTAAAGCTTCTGCTTTAGCCTTTTCCATAAGATTTTCCAAACCGTCGGCTGTGGTACGTTTAGCTCCCTGCTTGCTTTATTCGTCGACTTCCGCGGGCTACGCGTGAAACTTGCCCGCACGCGTTCAATCGTTTCTTCGCTCACTGCAGGCCGACCCGTTGATTTCCCCTTACAGAGGCATCCAGAAGCTTTAAACTGCGCATACCATCGCCGAATGGAGTTAGCAGTTGGTGTATCTTTGTTGAACTTCGTCCTGAGGTGTCTTTGCACTGTTATGACTGACTGATGTGAGTGCATTTCAAGCACGACATACGCTTTCTCGGCTCCTGTCGCCAGTTTGTCTCACTGCGCTCTCGACCGCTCTGGCGGCAGAAACCTGAAGTGCGGCTTCAGCCGAACAAAACTGAGTTTTTCTACGTATCTGTAGTGTGTCGTGACCATATGTCAATGAATGGAGCTACAGTGAATTTATGAAATCGCTTCAATCATTTGTAATAGCCCTGTATTTCTATTCCGTACTGCGCACGTTTGGTGTTGGCTGACAACCTTTTGCATTACCTGCTTCAGTCTACTGGTGACATACCGCGCCGTTATTTTGTAGCTGCTGTTGGTAGACTGCCAATTTTCGGTGAAGCGTTTGGCTTTGGTATGAGCGTGATGCGATCTTCTTCAAATGCTGGTGGTATTTCTATCCCGCTCTGGATTTCGTTGGGGAATACGGATAAATGTGTCGCTCAGTATGTTAAAATATTTAGCATAAAACTCAACAGGGATCTAGTCAAGTCCTGGGGACCTTCCCTTGAAACTCCGTTCGATAGCATTCTCCAAATGGTCTCGTGTACAAACTTCGTTGGTTTGTAATCGTTCAGCCGTATCTCCATATCACGGGTTGTCCGACCGTCCTGTTTCCTTTAGTCTTCTATGTATAATTTTTCGCGACGCCTGCATTCCCTGTGTGAGTTTTGTATGGAGAGGCACTCCCTGTGTGCGGCACCGGCGAGTAGGCTCCTTGTGACTGTATCTTCACGTCGGGAACTCATCTCATTTACGAATTGAGCTTTAAAATACCAGTAGTAAATGTGGTTGTCCCGTGACCTGTTGAGCTAGATCTTGTAAACAGCTCCGACAAAACTACGTCATTGTTCAGCGCCAGTGAACTTCCTGACAACTCTGATCAGAAATATCCAGTTGGCAGGCTTTGCTGTTGTGAACCCACCATTCAAGTTTACTCTTAGCGGAATGCTGCTCGTGGAGAAACGTTTGCCACAAGGTGTTACAATCTTCAGCTAAAAGGGCGTTGTCCAAAACACTACACATGAGCTACCAGGTGTTTTTGTGACGAGGCAGTCGATCATTTGGCGGAAGTAACTGCAATGATCCAGGAATATGACGGACAAGACTTCTGTGCAGTTTATGTATGCATTAAGTGTAGGCGACACTTATATTCTGTCTACCCGACTACGGTCCAAGTTATAAGAATAGATGTAGTGTGTTTTGTCTGGATTCAGTAAACGCCACGTGTCTAACCTGGAAATTGTCGACTAGAGCACGAGGTTCGGGAGATCTGTTGGGCCGTGGCATTTTATCCACATAACCGAGCACTGCATTAATATCACAACAGTGAACCGATGAGAATTAGGTCGTCGTTGCTTTTGTATCCCGCCTGAGAGGCGGTGCGTGGGTAGGAACGGGAAAGGGTAATCCAAGTCGGTACTGCAAGAACGTGGTTTACTGACGCAAAAACATGGCGGTAAACGATTACATAACTTTGTACGTAAGTTCAATGCTGAAGCGAAGTGTCCTGGCTGGCTGCTCCTGATGAAATGGGCTGAAGCAGTCATGGAGCTCGTAGACCTCGACAGCACCGGCTAGAGGGCGCTGTCGTCTGTGTCTCTCGTAGTGCCAACTTGAGAAACTATTCCGTGGCATCGTTGCTATCGATACCAAATCTCTCCCCCCTGAAATGACGGACCATCGTTTAGTATGGTTTCCGACGGAGGGAGGAAGGGCCCAAGGGCAGTGTAGCTGAGGGGGCGGACAGCTGAACTGCGGGGTGGCTGTCCACCCAGGACCCCGAATTGCTAGCAAGGTGGAGGGGGAGAGGGGGGGGGGGCGAGGAAAAGGCCCCGTGGAAAACCTGCCCCGGCCACACACCACTAGGGTATGCGAGGAGGAGGAGGAGGAGGAGGAGGAGGAGGAGGAGAAGGCGGAAGAGGGGGAGGAGGAGGAGAAGGCGGAAGAGGGGGAGGAGGAGGAGAAGGCGGAAGAGGAGGAGGAGGAAGAGAAGGCGGAAGAGGAGGAGGAGGAGGAGGAGGCGGAAGAGGAGGAGGAGGAGGAGGAGAAGGCGGAAGAGGAGAAGGCGGAAGAGGAGGAGGAGAAGAAGGCGGAAGAGGAGGAGGAGAAGAAGGCGGAAGAGGAGGAGGAGAAGAAGGCGGAAGAGGAGGAGGAGAAGAAGGCGGAAGAGGAGGAGGAGAAGAAGGCGGAAGAGGAGGAGAAGAAGGCGGAAGAGGAGGAGAAGAAGGCGGAAGAGGAGGAGAAGAAGGCGGAAGAGGAGGAGGAGAAGAAGGCGGAAGAGGAGGAGGAGAAGAAGGCGGAAGAGGAGGAGGAGAAGAAGGCGGAAGAGGAGGAGGAGAAGAAGGCGGAAGAGGAGGAGGAGGAGGAGGAGGAGGAGAAGGCGGAAGAGGAGGAGGAGGAGGAGGAGGCGGAAGAGGAGGAGGAGGCGGAAGAGGAGGAGGAGGCGGAAGAGGAGGAGGAGGCGGAAGAGGAGGAGGAGGCGGAAGAGGAGGAGGAGGCGGAAGAGGAGGAGGAGGCGGAAGAGGAGGAGGAGGAGGAGGAGGAGGAGGAGGCGGAAGAGGAGGAGGAGGAGGAGGAGGAGGAGGAGAAGGCGGAAGAGGAGGAGGAGGAGGAGGAGTAGGAGGAGAAGGCGGAAGAGGAGGAGGAGGAGAAGGCGGAGAAGGCGGAAGAGGAGGAGGAGGAGGAGTAGGAGGAGAAGGCGGAAGAGGAGGAGGAGGAGGAGGAGAAGGCGGAGAAGGCGGAAGAGGAGGAGGAGGAGGAGGAGAAGGCGGAAGAGGAGGAGGAGGAGGAGGAGGAGGAGGAGGAGAAGGTGGAAGAGGAGGAGGAGGAGGAGGAGGAGAAGGTGGAAGGGGAGGAGGAGGAGGAGGAGAAGGCGGAAGAGGAGAAGGCGGAAGAGGAGGAGGAGAAGAGGGCGGAAGAGGAGGAGGAGAAGAAGGCGGAAGAGGAGGAGGAGAAGAAGGCGGAAGAGGAGGAGGAGAAGAAGGCGGAAGAGGAGGAGAAGAAGGCGGAAGAGGAGGAGAAGAAGGCGGAAGAGGAGGAGAAGAAGGCGGAAGAGGAGGAGAAGAAGGCGGAAGAGGAGGAGAAGAAGGCGGAAGAGGAGGAGAAGAAGGCGGAAGAGGAGGAGAAGAAGGCGGAAGAGGAGGAGAAGAAGGCGGAAGAGGAGGAGAAGAAGGCGGAAGAGGAGGAGAAGAAGGCGGAAGAGGAGGAGAAGAAGGCGGAAGAGGAGGAGAAGAAGGCGGAAGAGGAGGAGAAGAAGGCGGAAGAGGAGGAGAAGAAGGCGGAAGAGGAGGAGGAGAAGAAGGCGGAAGAGGAGGAGGAGAAGAAGGCGGAAGAGGAGGAGGAGAAGGCGGAAGAGGAGGAGGAGAAGAAGGCGGAAGAGGAGGAGGAGAAGAAGGCGGAAGAGGAGGAGGAGAAGAAGGCGGAAGAGGAGGAGGAGAAGAAGGCGGAAGAGGAGGAGGAGAAGAAGGCGGAAGAGGAGGAGGAGAAGAAGGCGGAAGAGGAGGAGGAGAAGAAGGCGGAAGAGGAGGAGGAGAAGAAGGCGGAAGAGGAGGAGGAGAAGAAGGCGGAAGAGGAGGAGGAGAAGAAGGCGGAAGAGGAGGAGGAGAAGAAGGCGGAAGAGGAGGAGGAGAAGAAGGCGGAAGAGGAGGAGGAGAAGAAGGCGGAAGAGGAGGAGGAGAAGAAGGCGGAAGAGGAGGAGGAGGAGAAGGCGGAAGAGGAGGAGAAGAAGGCGGAAGAGGAGGAGAAGAAGGCGGAAGAGGAGGAGAAGAAGGCGGAAGAGAAGAAGAAGGTGGAAGAGAAGAAGAAGGCGGAAGAGGAGGAGAAGGCGGAAGAGGAGGAGAAGAAGGCGGAAGAGGAGGAGAAGAAGGCGGAAGAGGAGGAGGAGAAGAAGGCGGAAGAGGAGGAGGAGAAGAAGGCGGAAGAGGAGGAGGAGAAGAAGGCGGAAGAGGAGGAGGAGAAGAAGGCGGAAGAGGAGGAGGAGAAGAAGGCGGAAGAGGAGGAGGAGAAGAAGGCGGAAGAGGAGGAGGAGAAGAAGGCGGAAGAGGAGGAGGAGAAGAAGGCGGAAGAGGAGGAGGAGAAGAAGGCGGAAGAGGAGGAGGAGAAGAAGGCGGAAGAGGAGGAGGAGAAGAAGGCGGAAGAGGAGGAGGAGAAGAAGGCGGAAGAGGAGGAGGAGAAGAAGGCGGAAGAGGAGGAGGAGAAGAAGGCGGAAGAGGAGGAGGAGAAGAAGGCGGAAGAGGAGGAGGAGAAGAAGGCGGAAGAGGAGGAGGAGAAGAAGGCGGAAGAGGAGGAGGAGAAGAAGGCGGAAGAGGAGGAGGAGAAGAAGGCGGAAGAGGAGGAGGAGAAGAAGGCGGAAGAGGAGGAGAAGAAGGCGGAAGAGGAGGAGAAGAAGGCGGAAGAGGAGGAGAAGAAGGCGGAAGAGGAGGAGAAGAAGGCGGAAGAGAAGAAGAAGGCGGAAGAGAAGAAGAAGGCGGAAGAGAAGAAGAAGGCGGAAGAGAAGAAGAAGGCGGAAGAGAAGAAGAAGGCGGAAGAGAAGATGAAGGCGGAAGAGAAGAAGAAGGCGGAAGAGAAGAAGAAGGCGGAAGAGAAGAAGAAGGCGGAAGAGAAGAAGAAGGCGGAAGAGAAGAAGAAGGCGGAAGAGAAGAAGAAGGCGGAAGAGAAGAAGAAGGCGGAAGAGAAGAAGGCGGAAGAGAAGAAGAAGGCGGAAGAGAAGAAGGCGGAAGAGAAGAAGGCGGAGGAACGACCTCCATGGGCGATGGCGTCGTCGTCGTCGTCGTCGTCGTCGTCGGGAGGCGTTCGTCCGGAGCAGGTGACCGGACCAGCAGCGGCGACGACTGGAGGTGCGCCCGCTGCGGAGGCGCCGTCGGTGGCGCCGTGGCGGCGGAAGCCGCGAAGCCTCCAATTCTGCCAGAAAACAACCAGCGACAGAAAACCGAGGACGGCACAAACGAATCTGGTTCCGTTGTCACTTGACAGTGCCGAAGGGACCAGAAATGACAAACAAGGCGCAGCCAATCTGGCGAAGAATGCTCCTAGCGCTGCCTGCCAGAGAAAACGCAGTAGAACACTAAATAATGCGGCGCCAAGCCAGAACGATGCGAAGCAGCGGGAGCGTGCAGCGGCGGGGGCAATAGCTGCAGGAGCGACCGATGGGCGCGGCCATGTAGCAATTCCGCTGGGGAACGGGTGCCGCGCAGCTGAGAGCGATAGGAAGCAAGGAAAGTCCAGAGAGCGCGCTAGCGAGAGTGCGTGGCGTGTAACTTGCTCATCTGCGACTTAAACGTACGCACAAAGCGTTCAGCCTCGCCGTTCGACTGGGGGTGGAACAGGGCTGAGGTCAGATGGTGAATTCCATTAGCAGCACAGAACGCTTCAAACTCTGATGACACGAATTGGGGGGGGGGGGGGGCGTTGTCGGAGACAACTTCAGGAAGGCCCTCAATGGAGAGAGAGAGAGAGAGAGAGAGAGAGAGAGAGAGAGAGAGAGAGAGAGAGAGAAAGAAAAAAGAGAAAGAGAGAAAAAAGAAAGAGAAAAAGGGAAAAGAGAAAAAGATAAAAGAAAAAAGAAAAAAAGAAAAAAAGAAAAAAAGCAGACGTAGTAGAGGACATAGGGACAACAAAAGGGAAATTGCTGTACGCATCAATAACTAGCAACCAGCGGGTGGCCTAGAAAGGACCTGCAAAATCAATATGAACGCGCTGCCAAGGAGCAGTAGGAGTTGGCCACGCAAAAAAGCGCTGGCGGGGAGCAGATTGATGCTCTGCGCAAGAGCGACAGTCAGCAAGCAAATTCTCAATTTGTCTATCAATGTCGACCGAAGTGAAGTGACGACGTGCTAATTGCTTCGTCCGCACTATACCTCAATGGCCAACGTGCAGCCATCGGAGGATTTCCGACTGCAACGAACGATGTAAACCACACGAGACTAATCATTGTTAGTTCGTAACAAGATAACACCGTTGTGTACAGACAAGTTGTGACGTTGCGTAAAGTAACGTCGACCAAGTGGATCACGAATTTGCGTAGCAGATGGAGGGCATTGAGTACGAATATACTGCAAAAGAATCTGCAAAGAAGCATCGGCGGCTGTCGCGGCAGCAATGTGACGAAAATCCACCGGAAAACCATCTGCTAAGTCCTTATCTTGCGAATCAATAAACATACAGGAAAGTTCGGAAGAATCAAACACTGCGTCAGGACCGATAGGCAGACGAGAAAGCATCAGCATTGCGATGCTGGGCCGTAGGCCGAGACAAAATTACGTAATTGTAGCTGGACAGAAACAGAGACCAACGTTGCAACTTTTGTGCAGTACGGGCTGGAACTGGCTTTGACGGTTGGAACAACGACGTCAAAGGCTTATGGTCGGTGACCAAATAGAACATGCGACCGTATAAAAAAATCATTAAACTTAGTCACTCCATTACAACAACTACAGCTTCCTTCTCGATTTGAGAATAGTTTTGCTGGGCAGAATTGAGCAACTTAGACGCAAAAGCGATCGGGCGATCGACAGAATTCATGCGGTGTGAGAGAACCGCGCCGATGCCGTGAGGAGATGTATCGACAGCCAAAACAACTAGTTTGGAGGGATCGAAAGGAATCAAACCGGGATCACTCAACAAAGCAGATTTGAGCTTGTGGAAAGCAGCGTCACATTCCGAAGACCAAACAAAAGGAACGTTAGTACGCCGACGGCGCTGGAATCTGCGCTGCATTTGGTATGAACCGAATATAGTAAGTGATTTTGCCCAACACAGACCGAAGTTGTTTCAAGTTCCTGGGTGCTGGCAAGTGTAATTGCTCTGATGTGTGACGGTGAGGGGTGGGTACTCTGTCCGTTAATCACATGTCCTAAATATTGAATTCAGTTTGAAAAAAAAATTGCACTTTCCCTGTTACACTTTAGTTCTGCCTGCAAAAGTACAGTAAACAAGGCACGCAAATTCTACAAATGATCGTCAGGGGTGCGACCTGATACAACTATATCGTCCAGATAATTGGCACAACCAGGGATAGTGGCACACAAATGCTGCAAATAAGACTGAAAAATAGCAGGAGCCGAAGCACAACCGAACGGAAGGCGGCGAAACTTGAACAGTCCAAGGTGGGTGTTGATCACAAAATAACGCTGCGACTGTTCGTCCAGCGGAATCGAAGTATGCGTCCCGCAAGTCAATCGTGAAAAAGAATTTTCTCGCACCAACCTTATCGAAAATGTATTCAGGACGCGGTAAGGGAAACGTAGTTACCACTATCTGGGGATTTACTGCAGACTTAACGTCAGCACAAATACGGAGACGACCGTTTGGTTTCTTCACACACACACACACACACACACACACACACACACACACTATAGGCGAAGCCCATGGTGAAGCAGAAACAGGTTCAATTACACCACTGTCTTGCAAATGCTTAAGCTCAACAGCTACGGCGTCGCGCAGTGCGTGCGGTACCGGGCGTGCGCGCCAGATAATAGGCATGGCATTGTCTTTAATTACAACATGCGCTGCAATGTCTGTGGCACAACCAAGTACATCAGAAAAGAGTTCAGCAAAATAATCGCATAGTGCGGCAACACTGTCTGCATGGTCACTAGCGTTGATGCAAAGTACATTGTCCTGAATTGCGAGACCAAAAAGTTGAAATGCGTCCATGCCAAAAATGTTCGTAGCATCACTAGAGCGGAGCACGTGGAAAGACACCGTACGGGTCGCTGCACCATACGTGGCTTGCAAACTACACACGCCGAGTGCTGAGATTTCCTGTCCAGTAAATGCAGTCAGCGTGGAATGCGAACGACGCAACGGGGGCGAACCAAGCAAGTCATACGTAGATTTGTTCAGTAAAGAAACTGACGCACCAGTGTCCAGCTGCATGCCAACAGATCGTCCACAAATGTTCAAAGTCACAAAGTTTCCTCTCATCGTGCTGAATGCGAGAGGAAGTGTCTGAAAAAATTTTATTCACACGACGAGCTATAGAAGCACGTCAACCAGCAGGTTTTGAATAAAGGGCATTAACGTCCGTCGGCAGATGGCGAGTCACGCGAATGGGAGACAAATTCGGAATTATTGTTTCTCTTATTGCACACAGCCTGGACATGTCCTTTCTTATTAAAAAAGTAACACTGTGCTTGACGGGATGGGCAACTGTCCCGTGGGTAGGCAGGAAAGCAGTTCGGACATGATTTCAGTTTCTTAGTGGGTGCCTGGTTTGAGACGTGTTGAGGTGCGCGCGAGAGGCGTGGCGTGGCTGGCCGTGCCAGCGGGCGGGAGGGCACGTGTTGTGCCGCACTAACAGTACACACACCCGGGGTCACGTCGAACGCGGAAGTAGCCATGTCTAAAGTATCTTTTCTGTCTACCATGTCCACGACTTCCTGCAAAGACGGGTTTTTAAATCTGAGTATGTGTTCGCGGATGCGGTGATCCGCCACATTCTGCGCAGTAGCGTCTTTAATCATTATATGAGCATATGAGCGTCCATTTGAGCAATTAAAATCACAATCAGAAGTTAGTCCCTGAAGGTCCACTAACCAAGATTTATTAGACTGAGTAGGGCCACGCCGGAGACGAAATAATTTGTGACGTGCAGCTACTACATTTACGCTGTCGCGGAAGTGGGAGTTCAAAGCATCAATCACTTCGTCGTATGTTTTAGTTTTTGGGCGGGTGGTGGGAAACAATTTCACGAGCACACGGTACAACACAACACGCGCGTTAGCAATGAAAAAAGCAAGCCGCTCTGTACCTGGTACGTTGTAAGCTGCGAAGTGCGCCTCGAGCTGGGCGATGTATTCTGGCCAGCGTTCAACGTCAGGATTGAAGTCACGAAATGGCGGCGCCGTCGGCGACGGTGTCGTTACAGGCGGTGGCGTCGGAGGCGCCGAAGTAGCTGCAGTTTGTAGTGTGACCAGTCCATTTATGGCAGCAAGCAGCTGCGTCATTTGCTGAGCCTGAAAACGGATAAGATCGGACAGCAAAGCCTGTTCCTGTGGCGAAACCATGGTTTACACGAATGAAAGGCTTATAGCGAATGGTGGGAACGCTCATAAACCCACACGGTCACACTGGGAAATCACAAAAAAGCTAAAGCCGTACCGAGCAAAAAAGGAAATGATATGAGATGAAATTCGGCATCCTCGTCGCCAAAATTCTGTATACCGCCTGGGAGGCGGCGCATGTGTAGGAACGGGAAAGGGTGATACAAGTCGGTACTGCAAGACCGTGGTTTACTGGTGCAGAAACAAGGTGATAAACGATTACATATCTTTGTACGTAGGTGCGATGCTGAAGCGAAGTGTCCTGGCTGGCTGCACCTGATCAAGTGGGGTGAAGCTGTCGTGGAGCTCGTAGACCTCGACAGCACCGGCTAGAGGGCGCTCTCGTCTGTGTCTCTCGTAGTGCTAACTTGAGAAACTATTCCGTGGCATCGTTGCTATCGATACCACAGTTGCGGTGTAAAAGTTGACATAGTTCCTTACTGTAAAAGTGCTTTTTTGCCACTCTGTCGCTAGAACTGACCTAAACACTGACAAACACGTTGTTGGTTACTGTGCAAAGAATCCCGAGACCAATCGGCAAGAGTTCAAATGGTTCACATGGCTCTGAGCACTATGGGACTTATCATCTGAGGTCATCAGTCCCCTAGAACTTACAACTACTGAAACCTAAGGACATCACACACATCCATGCCCGAGGCAGTATTCGAACCTGCGACCGTAGCGATCTTGCGGTTCCAGACTGAAGCGCTTATAACCGCTCGGCCAGAAAGACCGGCAGCAAGAGTTCAACATCTTTGACATCAACACCTGGCCGAATTGAAATAGCAGTGCTGTCTCCATTCCTGGGTCTGCATTTGCGATATCAATAAAACCAGTGATAAAATCGAGAGCTTCACAGGTTATTTCTTGGAGAAATGCTATGCGACACGTATTATCCAGTAAAAAGTTATCAAGTGCCAATGTCTTATAGTCACTAAGCTTTTTGACAACATTTACAGTGCAAATATTAAAGCAAAGGTTCCCAGGCGCAACAGTTCCTTGAAATGGACATGGCTTCGTCCCCGTCTAAGAGTACATCGTCCGCCCTGTCAACACCCATTTTCACCGCGGCTGCCTCAGTGTGAGGCGGCATACTGCCCGGTGCCTGCGGTCGCCGCTCTTCCGTAGTTCGCCTCACGGGCTTGTCTGCCAGTGTGACACATCTATGGGTGCAGTAGGGGAGGTGGTGGTCAAGTCTTTTGTAATCGATTACTTTTTCTTTCCAAGTCGTCTGCCTGATGCGGGACGTTGTGAAAGCGAATCCTGAGACAGATCTCTTTCGGAGTCACGACGAGTAACTGTATCTGGTTTTTGTTTGGCCGGAACTTCGCCAGAACTCTCGCTGTCTTCTGTGACTTTGCATGGCTTATTTTCAGTGACCAGTTCATCAGTTGCTCGCAAATGACATCTAATCAGATTGTGTGCCCATAGTGTATCGCCTCAATTGTGCGGCTGAATTTGTGTTTTCCTTTCAGACAAGTCACAGTTCGTAGTAACTGATGGAAGGCCATCGACTAAAGCAGAAGTGATATCTGGCGTTCCCCGATGAAGTGTTGTAGGCCCTCTGCTGCTCCCAACCTATATAAATAATTTAGGAGCCAATCTGAACAGCTCTCTTATATTGTTTCCAAATGATCCTCTCATTTACCGTCTAGTAAAGTCATCATAATATCAAAAACAGATCCATAATGTCGTAGACAGTACCTCAAAGTGGATTTGACTCTAAACAGTGAGGTCATCCAAGCGAATACTGAAAGGTGTCCGTTGCATTTCGATTACACGGTACATTACATGAGGCTAAATGCTGCCAACTCGACTAAATAGCTAGGAATTAGAATTACGAACAACTTCAGCTGGAACAATCACATAGATAATGTTGTGTGGAAAGCAAACCAAAGACTACGTTTTATTGGCAGAACACTCAGAAGACGCTACAGGTACACTAAAGAGACTGTCTACACTATGCATGTTCGTCCTGTGCTAGAATATTGCTCTGATGCATGGGATTCTTACCAAATAGGGTTCACAGAGGTTATAGAAAAAGTTGGAAGAAACGCAGCTTGTTTTGTATTACCGCAGCACAGGGGAGAGAGCGTCATATAGGATACGCGAACTGGGAAGGATATCATAAAAAGAAAGGGGTTTTCGTTGCGGCAGGATCTTTTCATGAAATTTCGATCAGCAACTTTCTCCTCCGAAAGTGCAATTGCAGGTTAGTCATGTAGATGTAGATGAGTACTGGATTGTCACCGAATTTCTAGAAATGAAATTAAATAACGTGACACACCTAATGTTCACATGTGTATTACAGTGTAGCAGATCAGTTAGTATGAATTCCACGTTTACAATTAGGAACACAAAATTTATTTTAGTTTACTGTCGTAGTGAACGGGAACGTATCAAAATACATATTTTTCTTTAAAAAAATGACGAAACTTTGAGGCTACTGACCTGCTCATGCAAATATCTAATGATATTCCCAAACGGCCGAATGTCACTGACTTAAGGGTAGCAGCGTCATAAATAACTTTTCTTACAAATAGAGGTAAAGTTATACAGTGATTGAATCCTATAATGATCTAATATGTGATGAGGTCTCTCATGTTTTGTACTTGATATACAGTTGTGGCATAATGTGCAAGCAACCGTATGACATACGACTATCTCACTTGTGTTTAATCTTGTATATTCGAAATTGCAACTGTTTCATTAACGTTATGGTAATCTCATCTTTAAGGTTGCTCCATCAGATGGATAGCTGCATTTATCATCTCGTTCTTTCAATTTCCAGAAAGTAGTTATTTCTCCGCAGTAAAATTCGAATCAAAATTAAAAGACAATTCCTTGTTGAGGAATGGCTGAGGAGCCTGATCAACGTATAGTAATGAATCCCCCCGAACAGTAAACAAGCCCAACTGAAGAAATCTGGGCATGATTAATTCACTTTAGAGAATAATATAAGAATAGTTATAAGCTGATAACATAAGTGTACCTTATTTTAGGTTAGTCTTTGAATTTTAAATAAATCTCGGTCAGACGAGACCTCTGTACGTCCGTATTTATCGCTCGAGGTCACAAATCGTCATATTCACGACTTAATATAGATGATGGCTGTGACACCAGCCGTTCATGAATAGTGAAGCTCTGCTTGTTCGTTTGCTTGTTTTTGCTTTTGCATCATTTAGGTGATGTGGTATTCCTAAGCCAGCTCAACATTTTTCTAAAGTGGTGTAAGGAAATCCTACATTTCGACACTCGGGCTTGTTAGACTGCAACACCAATGGGTGTTAATATGAAGCTAAATCTCGATTCGAGATCGGATAGTTTTCGTGTCTTACTGTGACATATTTTTCACGAAGCACTATGCGAGCAAAGGTGTAATTGAGAGCATTCAAGTTTCAATATTCACGACAGTGAAATAATTTTGCCGCATTGCTACTGAACGTGTTTCACATGTCACGCTGACGTAAGTGCTTTTAAGAGGAGACATAATATCAGCAGCATTCGCTGACGTAAATCTGTGAAATGAGCTTCGGCCAAACGTAAAGAATAACTAGACATTACAGCGATATTCGACTGAACAAGCTAGACAGACAGAATCCGATTTCTTCTAAGCGACTTAAATAGATTACGAACGCTGCAATCTGTCAGTCCACCCCGGTAAGCGGTACCGAATACACAGCCATACACCCCGGGAAGCTGTTCCGAATACACAGCCATACAATCTAAGTGAGCCGGCCCGAGTGGCCGTGCGGTTCTTGGTGCTACAGTTGGAGCCGAGCGACTGCTACGGTCACAAGTTCGATTCCTGCCTCGCGCATGGATATGTGTGATGTCGTTAGGTTAGTTAGGTTTAATTCATTCTAAGTTGTAGGCGACTGATGACCTCAGAAGTGAAGTCGCATAGTGCTCAGAGTCATTTGAACCATTTTTGAACCAATGTCAGTGTAAACACAAATGTTCGTCCGTTTGGTTTCTATAAGAATCTGTACGTATCATCACAGTAAATTTTATGGGAGCCTTTGCTATGGTCTGAACATTAAGAAACGCAACGGACACTGAAGGCAACAAACGTTTTTTCATGTCCTGCCGGACATGTTTCACTATATAAATTGTAAAAAAGTGGCAGAGTACGAAGCAGCGTTGTGTCTCAATGCAGCAAACCTATCCAACCGTATCTTATTTGCACACAAAATACAAGTTTTTTTTTTCAGCTAATGTGATTCTTTTTAAACCAACAACGTACAAAGAATAAGTGATTTTTCAGTTTGTTGTGATTTTTCAGCCTTTTTTGGTACGTTATTTTTTAGTCTTTTTTGCTAGAACCATGTCTTTTTTGTTGAGTGATTTTCTTAGTATTTTTTACTAGAACTTTGTACATCAGCCAAAGACGTCCACTGATCTCTTTTCATACTATGCCAATCAGATGAAGCTTCCTGCCTTAGGCAAAGTAGGTGATGTCATTTATTACTCAACATAAGCTGGTCAAAAATAATTGAACACAAGGCATCTAAGCTTAAAGCATTTATTTCTTAATTTCTTATTTACAGGCATTATCTCTTAATCGATGGGAGGGGATAAACAGTTCCGGCATTCGCCTTACAACCAAGGAAAACCTCCCGAAAACCCTGGTCGGAACTGAGGGACCACGATGAGATGTCATGCAGAGGCGGCGTCCTCAAGGTCAGCGGTGCGTGGTAGACGCGTAGAGTGGGTGGGGTGGGTAGAGATGCTGCTCCGTTCTGCGGCCGACGCGTAGCGTAGAGTAGCAGATGCGAAGCGGAGTCATGGATGCGTAGTCGCGGATACGAAGCAGTCACGGATGCATAGTCGCGGATGCAAAGCAGAGTCACGGATGCGTAGACTCGCGGATGCGGAGCGTAAACTTGCAGATGCGAAGCGTACACTCGGGGACGCGCAATGTACTGTCCCTGCCGAGTTGACTGGCAGATGAGAGAGTACGTAGCTTCTCCAGATGTGTAATCCTAGACACACAAAGTCACATATGTAGCACCAAATGCGAAGGAGTCACTGACGTGCAGGCCCAGACGCGGAAGAGAGATGCGTAGCCACAGGCGGCGTGTTGTCCTGCAGGTGTGTAGAGTCGCAGAGAAGTGTCGCAGATGAGAAGAGCCACAGAGGCGAAGAGTCGCAGACACGCGTTCGCCGATGCGATGCACCTGTGGAGAGACGTACTTACCTATACTTACGTGAGAAGTTCTCGCCGTGAAAGCTGCCGTCGCCCCGTGTTGTCCTCTCCTGCTGCTGAAGTGGTCTGAATTTCCGGGGCGGCGCCTCTCCTTATATAGCCACTGCGGCTTTGTTGAGCAGCATTTCCGAGGAAACCGTCCGTGTACGGTATTGTTGTCCTGGTTCTAATTGACATTATAGCAATCGGCAATACGGTTTGCATGTTTCCTTGCCACAATTTTTGTTACGAGAGGGTCTACCCTAACATTTCTGAGAACGTCGCTTATAGCTGTTCGGACGATTTTATGATTTGTAACGGCTAAGCAACTACAGAAACAAATTTTCGAATCTTGATTCTCGTGATGATTTTACGACAGCTACTGCGCTTTTCGCCGCTAAAACAGCAGCTTCTCATCGACGGTGTCCTAATATCCTTATCATCCGAATCTTTTAGTTGAAACCGAAAGCGACGTAAATTGGCTAGTAATATTTCTGTATCGGAATGTTCCAGTCGTTACTTCGAATGTTTGTCCCCGATTCATTCGTTTATATTCTGAAACTGTACTACAGTGAACATATGTGGGTCAAATCACTTTCCAAAACAATCACACAGTCAATATATTCACGGTTTCTTATCAGATCGTTGGACATATTTATAGAAATTTTTGTGTGTGAGATGATCATGGTCTACTGAGGACGACGTCCAACGCTCTACCACCGAAATGATTTCTTGTGGGTCATCTACAGGGAGTGTAATGCGGTACGATGAGCATACAATAACGCCAGAATTCCAAGGAAACGATTCGACAAAATTCCTGTGCAGATAGTGGATAAATCTGTTGCCTTATGTAACTTTCACAAAGCAGATGGGTAGGGATTTGTGGCTCTATAGGAACACCACAAAAAGGCAAGGGCCATCGCATTTATTTCGTGTCTTTCAAAAGTAAGTGAATGACGCGTGAGGTAGCTAATGGCCGTAAAGGTGTTGGATGTCTACATCTCATTGACGAAAGTGGGCGTTGACCCCCTGTAATGCAAAACTCGTAGCCATCTGAAAATAAACAGACAATAACATCTCTAGGGATGGCACAAGCGTTTTGTATTAACGAATCACGCAATCTGATACATCACACTGAAGACGCAGTCAGATACTACGTCTTCCATGCAGACACCTGGTCAATAAATGAGGCAGAAGCAGAGCAGTTTGTTGCCGTGTCACACTGTGGAAAACACTGAAATTTCTATTTCTAGCTGTTGTGTTGCTCCGTCAAAGTAACATGGAAGATGTGTCAATAATACTTAACGTTTCACAGCGATTACGTACAGAGCCGGAGACATGCACCGACTGGCTCAAAAGTAAAAGCTCCAGTCTTAGTTTGCCTCTGGTAGGACGCGATCATGCACGTCGTGTATTCGAGAAACTGCAATGACCTGCCTGTGTGATTGCACAAGTACATATTCAGTACTAGAATTAACATATTCACTAAATGTTTAAAGGGGGATATGTGAGGGGGGTAAAAACAAACGTACCATTACAGTCATATGCCTTATAAAGATCCCGCAGGCTCAGGTAGACATAGTAAGGTCTTTACAATATGTGCGAAAACGTCTGAGAAGCACATGTGCGTGAGTACGAAACGGTAACAAGCATAGGTGTCGTAGCAAACACACCTTAACGAACTATTATCAGTGTTTAAGTGGCCCAATACTTGACGTATTACGTTGACCCCTGACATGAAGGTATACTATAAAAGGACACACTGTGACGGACAAACTGCAAGTATTGAAAGACAAATGCTGATTGGTGAGAGACACTGGAGAGGAGAGGGGATGGAAAGCGGGGGTGGATTCTCACTTGTGAAGCATGGTGCTAAGGGAAGGGGTCGTACTGTTAAACCATACTGCATGAACAAATATAGCAGAAGGTGGAGTGTTCTAAAATGCCCAGTAAAATAATGAATAAACGAAGCTACACTAAGCAGTGGACATATGCCTAGAAATTACCATGCTACAGGCAGAATAAAGGCCCTAAAGATGAAGAAGGGTCTAAAGTGATTCATTAATAAAATGTTAAAAAGCAACTTAACTGTGGGTGACGAAGTGTACGCTGTAAAATAACAATTTAAAAGATATGTTATCACTGAACATAGAATTTTGAGGAAAGAAAACAACACGCGGAGGCCAGCAACGAGCTGCGAACTTGGCTGCTCGGCCAAAAGCAGAGGCGTAATGCCTTCCAGGAAATGTCTGCTTGTAAGTTGAAGCTGATCTCTTAAAATGTAGCTATTGTTTTTCTCCAAGTGTTTGAAAATAATAAAGAACCTTAATTACCTGAGGATGCGTCTTCTGGTGACGCGAAAGCAGTAGTGATTTTTAATAAAATGTTGTTTTACAGGCAATGTGCATTATTCCTTTCAAAACCGATTCGGTAAGCTGTGTTAATGGTCATGGACATCTGCTTCGTAAAAACCAAGCTTCCCCTACACATAAACGTCTCTGAAGATCATCGACTCCACCGTCAACGATATAAATATGAAATTAGAATTATATATTAATATCATGAGCTGCTGACGGGCGTTGATATATATGAACGGGGACAGGTGAAAATGTGCGCCCACACCTGGACCCGAACCCGGGATCTCCTGCTTACAGGGCAGACGCTCTATTCATCTTTTTTTCATTTTGTTCGATATAGTTCATTGGGTTTGGTCTGGGCGGACGTCACAAGACATCCCTTCAAGTTGATCGTTGGTTCCTTGACTCAGTTTTATTATTACAGAGAGCACACAGCCCTCTGACCTAACACGATGAGCTACCGTGACGGTGATCTGAGCCACCGAGAGCACAGAGCAGGGACTATCTCGCGCACACCTCCCTCGAGACCCACATTCTCAAATTATATGTCCACACACCACATTCGTAGTATCCCTACCCAACACACTCATTACTCGCGGAAGACATCCTTACTAAGTCGCGTAAGAGTTCGGGTAAGATGTGTGCATCCGCACAGAAGAAGAAGGTCATGGCCGGTAATGCCAGAACTATATACATATAAGTCTATAAGTATTACTTTTGTACGCCACGTAAGACCATATGTCAGATGAATAGTCATGAAATGAATATAGTACCCCTGTGCTAAATCTATGAAATAGCAATTAGACCGTCCTGTTTGATGACACGGACGTTAGCAACAGCTTCAGCTCTGCGAAGCTTGAAAAATGGGCAATTTCGTTGGTTTAAATCTAACACAATACCTTAAACATCACTCTCGAACAGCGTTGAGTTCTCGATAAATCTGTATGTGGACCTCAAAATGTGCAGTGTGCCTGCGTTGCTATAGGACATGAACTGCAAGGTGTTCACACAGTTTGTCGTAACCGTAAGAAATCAAACCTCGACAGTAAAACTCATTGTACCACAGTTCACGGTTTGACGAAAACTTAAGGATTTCTGACGAAAAAATTGCATGAAACATCACTTCTAACCCTGATTACAACGAGATATCAATTACTAAAAAGAACATTAAAAGCCGGCCGAAGTGGCCGTGCGGTTAAAGGCGCTGCAGTCTGGAACCGCAAGACCGCTACGGTCGCAGGTTCGAATCCTGCCTCGGGCATGGATGTTTGTGATGTCCTTAGGTTAGTTAGGTTTAACTAGTTCTAAGTTCTAGGGGACTAATGACCTCAGCAGTTGAGTCCCATAGTGCTCAGAGTCATTTTTTTTAACATTAAAAAACATATTATTGTAGTCACATTTGCTCACAAGCTATAAAATGCATTTTGAGCCGTACTCATGTATTGCATATTCGTGTAATGGGTCTCTGCCTCCTTGCCATCGAGAGTAAAATGCAAATCGTAGATATTTTTCTAGAGCATCACTCAATAACAGTAAAGCATTTTATACTTTCCAAAGCAGTGAGCTGTTGTTGACGCTTTCGACTAATTGCGATGGGGCGCCAGCAAGTTGACCCCGGAAACCACTGACGCATGCGACATTGTGAACCGGTCTCACAAGAAATCTTCTACAAAAATGTTATTGGACGGAACTGTTATCACCGGTTGTCAGGAAGTGAAATACATTGTAGCTATGGCAGCATTACACTAAAGACTTCAGCATTCAGACGAAAGATGCTGTAAGAATCTAGGCAACAACCGGTTTCGAAAGCGAATCATTGCTTTCAGACGACCTACTGTTTGCTTATTGACCACGAGCGCAAACGTAGCAGAGCGCCTCGATCAGAAGACAAGACTTCCCCCGGAAACTGCCGCAGCCTACAGTGTTCAAGATTGTCCTGACAGCAGGACTTGGAGACTTAGTTTATTTATCCTACGTTGCAATCTTCGGGGCCTTAGATATTGCGGCATTCGGCCGCCGGCCGTGTTTTCTGTCCAAAAGGTTGCTTATACCACTTAACACATTCATGATTCTCTCGTTTGCTCACTCCTACAGTCCTGCACACAACAATCGAAACGAGTACCTCTGCATATGAGGGTTATCTTTCGAAGGAGACCGAAAATATATTGTTTCACCCTTCACGGATAACACCGCCAATATCTCCGGCACACCTCGGCTATTATAAGCGACAGCTTCCTCCATCAGCAATATTAGTCGGACATTTCACAATAATGTCATTAACTGCAGCCACATCAAAGAATGTTTACGGTAAAGCTATCGATCCCACGCACTGCTGTAATACGAGGGGCGTTCAGAAAGTAAGCTCCGATCGGTCGCGAAATGGAAACGACTATGAAAATCCCATAAAGCTTTGCACAGATGTGTTGGGTAGTGTCTCTAGTATAACCCCAGTTACCATCACGTCGCTCTTCTCATTTCTGAGCTCGCAGTGAGTGCGTAAAGATGTCTAGAAAATAGTTTCTGCCGCCAAGTACGAGGGCCTGGTGAGAAATTTCGCCTGAAGCTATGCAGCTAACATTACATAACTGTCGTGCTGTTTCTTCTTCAAGACAATTCTCAGCCGCATTCTGCAGGGGCAATGAAGATGCTCCTGCATCGTTTTCAAATGGAAATGTGAGATTACCCGCAATACAGTCCGCAATTGTCTCCCCCTGAGTTTCATCTCTGGTCACATGAACCGCTGTCTTTGAAGACAACATTTTGACACAGACAACGAGGTGTAGGCCAGCGTGGAGAATTGGCGGAAAGCACTGGCGGCTGCCTTCTGTGATGAGGCTATTGAAAAGTTGGTACAACGCTATGACAAAAGTCTAAGTCAGAACGGCGACTACGTAGAGAAGTAGCTGAAAGGTGTAGCTAATTGTTACAAGTAAAACATTTCTGATGTTCACTGTGGTTTCAATTTGGCAATCAATCGGAGCTTACTTGTGAACATTATCTTAAGATGAAATCGCAATTAAAATCGATCAGAGCCAGTGGACTTCGCTCGAGTAGCGTTCCTTCCTCTGTCGCGGCCCGGGACAGCCACAGCCGAAAAATGAGGTTTTGCGAGCTGCAATCACCTGGAGTGCTAGGGAAATAGCGTCGCGGCAGTGGAACTAACCAAATATGCATTTGTTGTGTCCTGGGAGTAATCGCACACCTGGTGGCAGAGGACACCTGTGGAACAATCGAGAGTACGCTCAAGTCAGCACCAACGACGTCTGTCAAATATGATGGAAGGTAATTCGAAGCGCTTTCTGGAGAGTATGGGCTAAATAGTGAAGTCAGGTAGCACAGTCCGTGAGGAGTCAGCACAGTTGTCGATTCGCTCCAATAGTCCAAGCAAATCGTGATTTTATCTCGAAAGTTTTTAAGAAATTCTGAAAATTTGCTCGTTAATGGTTTTCGGGAGGTAATTGCTGTTACCTTGCTGTCGCAGATTAACCCCGAAAATATAAAACAAGCTACTGAAACCACAAAAAAGTTGGATATTTTAGATTTTTTACTCCAGGAAACAGAATTTTTGGAGTAACATCGTACTAAATTAAACGTTATTAGCTGCTCTGAAACAGTCATCGTACTTTCTGTCCACTGTTATCCTGTAAGCTCTTATGTAAATTACAATAATCGGCGATTCGCTGATTGATGTTACTGAATAACTTTCAACTGCTATCACAGCCTCTGTTACTTTCACATCGAAAGCCATGTCTTGACTTGTTGCTGACACTACTGTTTCATTGATTGTTAGCTGTCGTACCTCATTACCAACTGTTTGTTTCCTACTCATGTCTTATTTCTACGAACCAAGCCTTTCTCGATTTCCGTTTACAAGAAAAGTTGCCTGAAGACGTGATACAAGAATAAACATGTGTCGAATGGAAGAGATCGAGGATTCTGTATTAGAATCAGAAGTTAAAAGTGCTTTGAAGTACTTAAGATCGAAAAAAGGCAGAAGGGATGGACAACATTCCATCATTGGGGGAAGTGGCAACAAAACGTCTATTCATGTTGGTGAGTAGAATGTATGAGTCCGGCGTTGCACAATTTGACTTTCGGGAAAACATCATCCACAAAATTCCAAAGAATGTAAAAGAAAATTGAGGCTCTGCTGGATGACGATCAGTTTGGATTTATGAAAACTAAGGGCACTAGACTGGTAATTATGATGTTGCGGTTGATAATGGAAGCAAGACTATTGAAAAACCAAGACACATTTATAGCATTTGTCGACCTGAGAAAAGCGTTCGAAGTGTCAGATTGTGCAATATGTTCGAAATTATGAGAAAACCAGGCGTAAGCTATATAGGAAGATGTACAATATGTGTAAGGGCCAATAGGGAACAGTAAGTGTGGAAGACCGAGTGCGAAGGGTGTAAGACAGCAATGTAGTCTTTCGCCTATCTGTACATCGAAGAAGCAATGGCGGAAATAAAAGTAAAGTACAACAAAATGTTCAAATGTGTGTGAAATCTTATGGGACTCAACTGTTAAGGTCATCAGTCCCTAAGTTTACACACTACTTAACCAAAATTATCCCAAGGACAAACACACACCCCCATGCCCGAAGTAGGACTCGAACCCAGCCGGGACCTAAAGTACAACAGTGGGAATAAAATTCAAGGTGAAAGGATTTCAGTGACAAGATTCGCAGATGACATTGCTATCCACAGTGAAAGCGGAGAAAAACTACAGGATTTGCTGAATGGAATGAACAGTCCACTGAGTGCAGACCATGGACAGACAGTAATTCGAAGAAAGACGAAAGAAAGGAGAAGTAGCAGAAGTGAGAACACTGAGTAATTTAACATAAGGATTGGTGATCATGAAGTATATGAAATTAAGGAATTCTGCTACCTAGGCAGCAAAGTAACTCACTATGGTCGCATTAAGGGGGACATAAAAAGCAAAGTCATTCCTGGCCAAGAGAGGTCTACTAGTATCAAAGATAGGCCTTAAATTGAGTAAAAAACTTCTGCGAATGTACGCTTGGAGCACAGCATTGCATGGTAGTAAAACATGGACTGTGGGAAAACTGTAACAGAAGAGAATCGAAGTATCTGAGACGTGGTGCTACCGCCAAGTGTCGTGGTTCTCCGAGAATCGGCGAGGAAAGGAATATATGGAAAACACTGATAAGAAGAAGGGACAGGATGATAGGACATTTGCTCAACATCAGGAAATAACTTTTATAGGAAGCTGTAGAGGGTAAAAACAGTAGGGGTAGACAGAGATTGGAATACATCCACCAAATAATTAAGGACGTAGTTTGCATGTGCTATTCTGAGATGAAGTTATTGGCAGAAGACTGATGAATCAAAAGAAAAAAATGATTATTAAGTAGAACGAAGAGGTTAATGTTGCGAAGTCTAAATAAATCAGGTGATAGTGACGTAATTAGTTTAGGAAATAAGACACTAAAATTAGTACGCTATTTCTGCTATTTGGGAGGCAGATAAACCGACGATGGTCGAAGTAGTGAGGATAAAAAATGCGCCCTGGGAGTAACAAGAAGCGCAGTTCTAAAAGTGAGGGCTACGTTAAGAAGTGTTACGAAGTCCTTTCTGAAGCTATTTCTCTGGAGAGTAGTCTATTGGAGTGAAATATGGACGGTAAGCAGTTTCGAAGAGAATGGAAGCTTTCAAAATATTGTCTACAGAATAATGTCGAAGATTATAAAGGTACTTCGAATAACACATCAGGAGGGCGATCGATAACGTCAAATGATTCAAGATGTTCGAAATTATGAGAAAAATTGGAGTAAGTTATAGGAAGAGACGAGTGTTAAACAAAATGTACAGTCGTGGACAAAACGAGCGAGACCCCTCGCCTTTTCGTTATGCTGATCCGCACGGCTTTAAAGTCTGCTACACAGCATAACAGGCAAGGCGACGAAGTGCTACCAACATACTATGCACAGGCGTGAAATTGACAAACTATCTGAACTTTTATAGACTGTTTTCCATAATTTGTAAGACTATATTAATGCTGATTAGTGTGTTAAATACAACACGTAAATATAAGACAGAACTGAAAGAAGAAACGCTAATTTGTATGAAACGGACGAATAAAAATGAATTTCAGTTTATCCAGATAACATAACTGTTTCAGTAAGACAAAGAACCCCAGACCGTTACGAATTAGCAAAATATTATCCGCATTCGGCCGCGAAACGGTCTGTGTCAACGTTCAGACCAGTCACACTGAATTACCATTGCTGATCTACCATGAAATTGTGCAAATTTAGCAATGCGTGAAGATTCATAACGAAATTCACTCAAACATCATTCAGTGCCACACTTAAGTCAATTCCATTATTGACAGAAGCGGAAAAAGGAGGCAGTATCATGTATGAAATTCTACAAGAGTGTCAGATTGACATCCACAGAGCGCCAGTACAGAATAAAGGTAGCGATAAAACGTATTGGGGGCGCGAGAATTTCTTAAAATTGCTTTACTGATATTCTACCTGTCTCCATAGAGATTAGAACCGAAAACAAATCAGACCTTCCTTTCACTATGCTAGCAGACAACCTAGGCAAACAGCCCTCTATTATTACCCCAGACATGAATAAGCCGGCAATTTCGCAATGAAAATCTGCAGTTTCTGTTGCATAGAGCTTTCTGGACTCAAAAACATGAATTTTCTTCCTCTATGTCACCGCTTATATGACAATCATTCGGGATGATTGTCGAAATAACAAATTACTGTTATTAGAGAGTAAATTTTGTAGGATAATTCTGCACCACCCCAGGAAATAAACGGCTACATAGCTGCCAAACGTATTCTACACTGTTTCGAATTCTCCACTAGACTCGCCACAGCCAGAAAACGTGCATTAGCCGAAGTGTTTCTTAAGCTAGCTAGCAATGGGAACGTTCGTACTTCTAAAACGCGGTGGCATTAATACTGGGATGTGAATTACCACGTGTATAGGCAAATGGATTCTATTTGCATTCCTGTAAACGTGATTTGGATCGAAACCCGTAGCTACGATTAATATGCTTATGTATCGACTGCAACTAGAACATTTCGAATAAAGAGTAGCGGGTGTTATTTATGCGGCCCTCGTCTTCAGTAGCTGTCGTAGCCGTTTTCGTTGTTAGGATTTCGTCACCTAAACCGGTAAAAACGGAACCCTACTAGTCTCACTTTCTTGACCGTCTATCGGTCTACCCAACCCTTAAAACCAGTTTACCTTCAGAACGGGTGGACATAATAAGCGGAAATGTATCGCACTTCTTGCTGTAACCGGTCCCTTGGTGGTGTAAAAAAGTGAGCTATGTCAACGCAATCTAAAGATACGACTGTTTATGTAAAGAAAATTTACGCGAAAGGTCAAAAAATGGCTTCAAGAACTATGCGACCTAACTGCTTATGTCACAGTCCCTAGACCTAGAACTACTTAAACCTAGCTAGCTTAAGGGCATCACAGACATCTATGCCCGAGGTAGGATTCCAGCCTGCGACTGAAGCAGCCGTGCGGATCGTGACTGAAGCGCCTGGAACCGCTCGGCCACCGCACCCGGCGAAACCCGACTCACCTCATGTATAATGATAATATATACTGTCTTGTGAGGATAAACTGTATTCGCCAGCAACTCCGATCGTTTGATCACGGAACTTTTACGAAGCTACATTCGAACTTTGTTCGAAGTCGTCTGCAATATCCATTTATAAACACCCTAGGAACGTCGTGTGCGATATCCACTTCTGAAGACGCTGGCAGATACTGCAGTACTATAACAAGTAGGTGGGAATTTATTGTTATTGGTCCATGCATGACACTTTATTTCAATATCAATTTAACGCGCCTAAGTGTTCGTATATGGCTGAAATTAATGAACAAAAAGTAAATAAACAGTAAACAACTTCGATGTTCAGATCAAGTGAAAGTCACATGTCGCAATTAAAACATAATTTCGTTGTTACATCTACATGACTACATCAACAGGATTTCTTTGCAATCCGGACTTACGTGCCTGGCAGAAGGTTCGGCTTATTTCTCTACCGTCCTACTCATTAACAGTGTGCGGGAAAAGGGACCACTTAAATCTTTTCTTGTGAGCCTTGAATTACATTATTACTATGGTTTCTTCCTGTGTAAGTTCCCTAGGAAATAATGTTTTGGCATTCAGAACAGATGGTGGTGATTGAAATTTCGTGTAAAGATCTCGTGGCAACGAAAAACGCATATGTTTTCATGAATGTTACCCCAACTCGATTATGAAATCTGGGATCCCCTCTCCCCTATTTCGTGACATTACAAAGCGTGCTACCGTTCCTTGGACGTTCTTGCGTGCACAGTCAGTCACGTCTGTCAAGGATATTATAGCAGTGGACGGACAAACGTAGTGTAGGCAGTGTTTTCAGTTGGCCTGTTGCGTATTCTTAGTGTGCGGCCAATAAAACGCAGTCATTCGTTTGCCTTCCCCACAAAAGTATGTTTTCGATCTTTCCAGTTTAAGTTTTACTGGGTACTGAGATGAACTGACAGTGCTTCGACTTGTGTTTTGTCATGTAACCGAAAGTTAATTATTGTTATTGGACGCAGCTTTCGTGTTTAATGTATTCCTCATTCAACACAGTACACTCCTCGTACACCACACATAACTGTTTCAAAGTATTAAATTGTTACTGATCTTACCATGTTGCAGTGGTCATCTTAACTTGCCGTTTTGAAACAAAGAAAATATTTTAGCGAAATGTAGTAACTAAGAAGCGGAGTATCCAAACAAACAAACATTTCCGGTTTAAGTAGTTGCAGTAGGTCTAATACACAGTAACGTAAATTAGGAGCAAAGTCCATAAGTAGATCCTTATCAGGAAAACCAGCCCTCATAATGCAAAGTGCCACTACAACAAAGAAAGTTTCCAAACATGTCAATGAGTAGTCGAGGAAAGTGGACGCATTCAGTCTACTGAATCCCAACGCACGCAATTTACGAGGGGCACGCCAAGTGTCACACCCCGATCTTGCTGAAACTACGCTCATTGAAAGAGGGGACAAAATAAGCTTACACTCTACCGCTTCTGAGAAAACGACGGTCAAAGTGTTCAATGCGTTGTTGCTATAGTGTAGATACCTCTTAGCGGGTAAGGATTCAACTGAAGCGGTGGCTCTGCGGCTACCATAACGACTTCGGAACTTTGCGCTGCGAGTTCGAAACCCGGTTTTTCCTTTTTTCCCCCCTCACTCTCTGAATTATCTACGAATGTTTGTTCCAATTTATGATGAAACACTGTTGTCGTCATTCGTCAGTTAATTTACTGTGTAAAGAAATAAGTTAAAAAGGGGACACACAGTGCGTAGTGGGGCGATCACTCTGTTGTAGAAATAATTCAGAAGCCAAGATCGCTTAAATATTGTTTACTGGATAACCGGTTTCAACACACTAAAGGTGCCATCATCGGATCTGAATGTAGATTAACATTTATAAAATATTTGGTTATAACGATACATGAGGCAGCCTAGATGATTTTAGATCAGCTTGTCTCATTCGTTTATTACTTTTTAATTCATTAATTACACATAAAGTTAATTGGCGAATAATGACAACATTATTTCAACATAAATTAGAAAAAACATTCGTAGATAATTCTGATAGAGAGGCAGGAAAATAAAATAATTAAAAAACCCAATATGGTCTCGAACACGGGAATCAATGTTAAGAAGGAATGACGGTAGCCACTGAGCCACCGCTTCAATTGCGTTCTCGGCTGCAGAAGGTATCTACATTAGAGCAACAGCGCGTTGATAACTTTGACCGTCGTTTTCTCGGAAACGGTCGAGTGTCTGCAGATAAGCCGAAACACATGTTCGCTTATTTTGTCCTCTCCTTCACTGAGCAAAGTTTCGGGACAATCAGCCTATGACACTTGGCGACTTCCCCTCGCTCGTCGAGTCGCTTCTTACGCCCGGCGAGAATTATGTATGCCTCCGAGTAAACTGTGCCACCTGGAAACACGGTGAGGGGGGATAAACACGTTTTCCTTCTTATAAGGCAACCTTCTACAGATAAAATTCATGAAGTGTTCTTCAGGTTGCCTCAGATATTTCAGAAATGTTTCTTGCGTCAGAACTGCCGCATATGCAAAACGTAAACATTTCATTTCATGTAATATGAAGACATGACAAGAGTGGACCAGTCCCTTCTGAGAAAAATTAGAGATTCTAAGTTGCTCCACTATGTAATGACACGGGTACGGGCTTGCGATCTCTCTTTTATGCCATCGATTTCCGTGTTACACATACTTGGCCACTGCGTTGCGGCTGCCATCGTGGAGGAGGCAGTCTGTTTCCTGCCAGCGCTGTTTCCGCAGCCAATATTAACCGCGACGAATCATTCAGTCAACGCTAAATGGCCCATCTGGCTGAGGCAGACAAGGGCGCTATAATAGAACTCCATGCAGAGGGATCTTCAAATGCCGACATAGCAAGAACTATAGGTCTTCACAAGTCGACGGTAGCCAGGTGGATCAGACGAAAGGAAGAGAGTGGTAACCTGAATGGGAGGCCTCATGGCCGTCGCCGCTAAACAACAGCAGCTCAGGATCAGCAGATACGCCGTTTCAGTGAGAACCACCCATTTGTCAACGCACGACAAATTCAGCAAACTTTGGGTCTCAATGTTAGCAGTAAGACCGTCACTCGTCGTGTAAGGGAAGGTGGACTGAGAGCAAGAAGCGCTGCTGTGAAAGAGACATTGACTGTTCCGCAAAGAGAAGCTTGCCTTGCTTTTGCAACTGAAAATGGCGACAAACCTCTCCAGTTTTGGAGGCGAGTGATTGACACGCACCAAAAAGTTTTCTCTACGGCATCAACCGGAAAAGTACTTGTTTACCGGCCTAAATGTGCTACGTATAATCGAAAATATATTTACAGTTGCCGAAGGAGTGGCAGGTTGTCGGTGCCGGCCGGTGTGGCCGTGCGGTTCGAGGCGCTTCAGTCTGGAACCGCGTGACCGCTACGGTCGCAGGTTCGAATCCTGCCTCGGGCATGGATGTGTGTGATGTCCTTAGGTTAGTTAGGTTTAAGTAGTTCTACGTTCTAGGGGACTGATGACCACAGATGTTAAGCCCCACAGTGCTCAGAGCCATTTGTAATCGGTAACGGTATGGGCGTGGATATCGGCCGAAGGGTGTGGGCTCCTGTGGGGAGTGGAAGAAAGATTCGATGCGCGCAATTACATATCAATTCTGGAGAACGTGATGTTGCCTGCTGTGGCAACAAGATTTGGCGATGATCAGATCACGTTCCAACAAGATCGCTCGCCTATTCATATGGCACGTGTGGTTAAGAGGCGGGTCGACGACCATAGTAATATTACTGTAATGGAATGGCCACCTAAAGGAGCTGACACGAATCCCATTGAGAATATCTGGGCAGAAATGGTCAGAGTAATATAAGAAAAGGGCAGTCACCGTCGACTCGCAGAGAGCTTTCTGATGTGATTCATGACGCTTGGAATTAGTTACTTGAATCTCCTAGTTATGTGGCTCGAGTTGTGGGCTCAATGGCCAACAGACTTCGAGCTGTTGTGGAAGCCAAAGGAGGCTTCACCAATCAGCTGTTTGAAGCTTTGTTTCTTTCTTCTTCATCTTTTTTTTTTTTTTTTACTTACAGACGTATATTTTACATAATTTCAAGGAAACGCAGTAAATGGAATGTGGACTGATTTTTGAGGCTTCATTTTGTGACGGCTAAACAGTGCTGCATCATGAGACCCGCTATTTGTCAACATGTTGCTGAACATCAGAGGTGTAAAAAATTTTGAGTTGCCGAAGTTCTCTGGAAGAATAACGTCTTTTAGACAAGGAGATGATTTTTAGTTCATTTCATTTTAACCATTCACACTATGCTTTGACATTCTAATCTTTAATTTCATTGTATTATTATGTATCTTTTCTCCAGTGAAAGTCAACGGTAGTAAGTTTCAAGATATGAAGAATAACTGAAAGTTTTTAATTTGTGGAAAGCGTATTTAACAGTTAATATTTTCAACAAATCTGTAGTTAGAAGAAGCAAGTCAAAAATGGCATTGTGGAAAGATCAGGTTGGTCTCTAAAGGGTAACGACGGTAAAATAGCAAATATGAAACTATGGGTAACAACTATTGTTGATGGTGAGGAACCATAATCGATATGTCACTTTTCCGTAATTGTATTTCTGAAGTTTATCGTCAATCCTAGGACTGACACCGATACTCTGTTTTACGTAAAGAATACAACCTTCAAAATTTATTTAGCAGCGCAGAATATTAAATCACAGTTTATAGATCAGGAACCTAATCTAACTGCCTTTAATTTTATTTTCACGGATGACATTGAGACAGTAAATAACAAGAGAAATAACAAAACTCTCAGAATCAATAAAGAGAATTCAAGTATCATGTGGATTCAAAAGTTTGCTATAATATCGAATAATTGCTTTTTACAGACTCCTTCATGAATACGTTTTCTGTCAGACAGACAATGTTTGAAACTATAACCAACAAGGTAAACAATTTTTCCACAAATTGTCAAATTGGAAGTCGGAGAGCCAGTTACATAAATTACGATGACAACAAACGTTTTTCAAGTAAACTGATCACAGGAGGCATCCAACGCATTTATTGTGTGTTACATGCACAGTATGTAAACTGGCAACGTCACTAACACACAATACCACTAACAGGGGAACATCCCCATCGCACCGCCCTCAGATTTAGTTATAAGTTGACACAGTGGATAGGCCATGAAAAACTGAACACAGATCAATCGAGAAAACAGGAAGAAGTTGTGTGGAACTATGAAAAATATAAGCAAAATATACAAACTGAGTAGTCCATGCGCAAGATAGGCAACATCAAGGATAGGGTGAGCTCAGGAGCGCCGTGATCCCGTGGTTAGCGTGAACAGCTGTGGAACGAGAGGTCCTTCATTCTAATCTTCCCTCGAGTGAAAAGTTTAATTTTTTATTTTCAGACAATTATTATCTGTCCGTCCGTCTGTCCGATGCGAGGTAACTGCGCCGTAGTATGATGACGCGACACCTAAACAAACATCGAAACACACAACGTCAGTCGAGTACAGCGCACGGAAGAGAGAATATTCCTGCTAACGAGGCTCCCTGGCTGGCAGTTGACTGTTCGCTACTTTGGACGAGAGTGTATTAAATACGTGAGATGCATTGCGTGGGCAATATGAATCCAGCAAAAATAGCTCGTGACTTCAATAACAATGTCAATGAATATTTTCCGAACTGTAAGGCATCGGAAAGTTCCTTAAGGCATCGAACGATTGTCGAACATTTGTATGATTATTTCCTACATTTGTTGATAAACAGTACGTGTGGTGATGATTGTCTGAAAATAAAAAAATCAAACAACTCACCCGAGAGAAGACTTGTACCAAGGACCTCTCTTTCTGCATCTCCTCACGCTAACCACGCGACCACTGCGCTCCCGAGTTCAAGCTATCCTTGATGTTGCTTATCATGCGCATGGACTACTCAGTTTGTTTAGTTTGATTATTTTTTTCATAAGTCCACACAACTTCTTCCTGTTTTCTCAAATGATCTGTGTTCAGTTTTTCAAGGCCTATCCACTGTGCCAACTTATAACTAAATCTGAGGAGGGTGCGATGGGGAGGTTCCCTTGTTAGCTATGAAACAACTTTAGCAAAACGGAGCATCCTCGTTACCCATGTGATGGATAAGACGACTAATTCGCAACATAAATGTCAATGTAAGCATCAGTTTCTGTTGGAACATGCTTCCTGGACCAAATAACATACATTTTCTACGTCTTCAATGCGAATCATGTAGCAAATGTAATTTAAAGGACATAAAAATATCGAGTGAATTTACTAACATAATTATGAGCCACTCACAAACATAAATCGATGGTCACATAGTTGTCAAAATTGTTCTACAGCATTGCCATTGTCCACTAGACTAGCAGCAGGAAGAAAACGTTCGCTCAGCTGTGCTGAGATATCTTGCACTAACGAAGCTCGCGCTTCGAAGACGCCACAGCATCGCCGGCCACCATTTCATGGGAAACGAAATATCTCAAGTGTACAGTCTTAGACGTAAAAACTGACCGCCGGCCGACCGCCACAGAGACTAAGTCCGAGTCGTTCACTTAACGTGGCCAATAAAACTAACCGCCCCTGACAACTCTAAGTCCGGCCATCTGCACAATCTGGCAACACTGTTAGATGCGGAAGTGTTAGGAGAAATTGTTGTTTACTTCCGAGATGTTCTCGGATTGTGTGAGCCCATGGTCTAGTGACAGAGCGGTCCCCTTATTTGTGAGCACATTAGTCAAACTATGGCACCGCCATCCGGACAGTCTGACGAGTTTGTTAATAGAAGAACTAGCACTGCCCTCCCTGCTGCCACCTGTGCCGATACACCACGTTCCCTCCTCGCTCTTCTACATCGGTGTCTTTTACCTCGAACTCAGTTACGTTCGACTTGCCTTCCCAGCGACCCAACTGGCGATGGCAAAGACGGTGGTATCGGGTCCTGCAACGTGGACGACCCGATAACGTCGTGGAGAGGAAGCACCCGAACGTCAACTGGCGAGTAGTGTGGAGGACAATTCATCACGTAACACTGGACACTGACGTCACGGCGATGTGGTATATCAGTGTCGACGGTAAGCAGGTGACCAGATCAAGGCTACGCGCGATCCACGTGGTAGACTCACCCACGTGCACGAGCTGTGGCGTTCAAGACGACGATGAACACCGTCTTAGCTGTGGTGAGTCGGCGGCAGTGTGGCACTTAGTGAGGCAAATGTCAGCATACTTCCTTTGAGTAACGCCGAATCGCCGGCCGCGGTGGTCTCGCGGTTAAGGCGCTCAGTCCGGAACCGCGCGACTGCTACGGTCCCAGGTTCGAATCCTGCTTTGGGCATGGATGTGTGTGATGTCCTTAGGTTAGTTAGGTTTAAGTAGTTCTAAGTTCTAGGGGACTGATGACCACAGATGTTAAGTCCCATAGTGCTCAGAGCCATTTGAACCATTTGAAGTAACGCCGAATCATATCGACCTCAAAACTATCTTATTCCCGGATAAGACGTATTACCCACGCACTAAAACTAATGCAATGACGTGGCTTCGTGGACATGCACTGCATTATTTGTTTCAAGACGGCACTAAGGATACTTTAGACTTTTGGAACTACACTCCTGGAAATTGAAATAAGAACACCGTGAATTCATTGTCCCAGGAAGGGGAAACTTTATTGACACATTCCTGGGGTCAGATACATCACATGATCACACTGACAGAACCACAGGCACATAGACACAGGCAACAGAGCATGCACAATGTCGGCACTAGTGCAGTGTATATCCACCTTTCGCAGCAATGCAGGCTGCTATTCTCCCATGGAGACGATCGTAGAGATGCTGGATGTAGTCCTGTGGAACGGCTTGCCATGCCATTTCCACCTGGCGCCTCAGTTGGACCAGCGTTCGTGCTGGACGTGCAGACCGCGTGAGACGACGCTTCATCCAGTCCCAAACATGCTCAATGGGGGACAGATTCGGAGATCTTGCTGGCCAGGGTAGTTGATTTACACCTTCTAGAGCACGTTGGGTGGCACGGGATACATGCGGACGTGCATTGTCCTGTTGGAACAGCAAGTTCCCTTGCCGGTCTAGGAATGGTAGAACGATGGGTTCGATGACGGTTTGGATGTACCGTGCACTATTCAGTGTCCCCTCGACGATCACCAGTGGTGTATGGCCAGTGTAGGAGATCGCTCCCCACACCATGATGCCGGGTGTTGGCCCTGTGTGCCTCGGTCGTATGCAGTCCTGATTGTGGCGCTCACCTGCACGGCGCCAAACACGCATACGACCATCATTGGCACCAAGGCAGAAGCGACTCTCATCGCTGAAGACGACACGTCTCCATTCGTCCCTCCATTCACGCCTGTCGCGACACCACTGGAGGCGGGCTGCACGATGTTGGGGCGTGAGCGGAAGACGGCCTAACGGTGTGCGGGACCGTAGCCCAGCTTCATGGAGACGGTTTCGAATGGTCCTCGCCGATACCCCAGGAGCAACAGTGTCCCTAATTTGCTGGGAAGTGGCGGTGCGGTCCCCTACGGCACTGCGTAGGATCCTACGGTCTTGGCGTGCATCCGTGCGTTGCTGCGGTCCGGTCCCAGGTCGACGGGCACGTGCACCTTCCGCCGACCACTGGCGACAACATCCATGTACTGTGGAGACCTCACGCCCCACGTGTTGAGCAATTCGGCGGTACGTCCACCCGGCCTCCCGCATGCCCACTATACGCCCTCGCTCAAAGTCCGTCAACTGCACATACGGTTCACGTCCACGCTGTCGCGGCATGCTACCAGTGTTAAAGACTGCGATGGAGCTCCGTATGCCACGGCAAACTGGCTGACACTGACGGCGGCGGTGCACAAATGCTGCGCAGCTAGCGCCATTCGACGGCCAACACCGCGGTTCCTGGTGTGTCCGCTGTGCCGTGCGTGTGATCATTGCTTGTACAGCCCTCTCGCAGTGTCCGGAGCAAGTATGGTGGGTCTGACACACCGGTGTCAATGTGTTCTTTTTTCCATTTCCAGGAGTGTATTTGCAGGAACGGCATTGCAAGATCCTTCGTAACCCAAAGTGTCGACAATATTTTTCCAATTATTTGTGGAGTGCGTTCCACGACCCTCCACGTAGCTGGAACATCACGGGTAAGAGAAGCTAAAATTACAAGACGATGATAGAACACTACACGGTACAACGTGGGATCTACCTTGGTCATTACGAGAAGTCATACCTGGATGATACAGCAGATGGAGAGTTTCGACGTGAACCCTCACACTCTGTGTTTCCCATGCGGTGCAAGATGTAGCACTGGTTAATGGGGGTATGGATTCCACCCTTCAGTTTTGTTTCATGGTTTCCTTAGCCCCGCACTTTGTTCTCTTTCTTTATGCCTTTTTCTCCAACGATTAGCATGTTTTTAGTTGTGTGCGTCCCCCAACTCGACACAACGAGTGCACTTACTACTTTTCAGTTCCTTACTATAAAAAAAAAAAAAGTGGTAATCTTCGTGCATCCTAAACTTATGGTAGCCTGTCCGCAGTCCAACTGTTTTTTGTTTTGTTTTTTTGTTTTTTTACCACACTTCGGTCTAAAGTTATGAGTCTGATTGAGCATCGAAGATAATTCGCTAAACATTCTACCCACCACCAATAACAAGTTATAAAATAAATAAAAATAAAATTGGAATAAAATATTAATGATTAATTATTCTGTATGTATGATGATTGGTTGTAATTGGTATTTGCTTATCTGGAACGTGGACGTTTAATTATTCGGTATCAGGCGCTTGACAATGGCTATTTGGAAAAGGCAATGTAACTCGTAGTTGACCGTGAAAGAAAACTGAAATAATCGGACTTTGTAATTAAATCGTCTCCAAAGACTGCTGCGGTTTGTACGGACTCATGATTTAATCTCAATATTACAATGATTTGCCAGCCATGCCAATACGTCGTACAGAGGTGATTGTCTACTAAACATAAAAAAGTTACACAGTTAGTTAAATCAGATATATTCAATGAAATAGCCTACAGTTCATAATCCTACTTACTTTTATAAATATAAATTCATTACAGAATCGAGTGCCTAGTGTGGTTGCAACTCGCAGTATTCTTCTATAACATGAAAATATGGCGGTGTGCCAGACAATAAAATAAAATACGTGCTTCTCGCACCACTTCTACCTGAGCTCTCTCTTCTCTTCATCAAACATAAGAGTAACGTAATTATTCTTTTGTCTTTATCAGCGACACAGCGCAGCAGTTGTGTGCCATAGGCTTTATTTATTAGTCACTGATTATTTATTTAATTAATATTTCGCGTTTCCGCGGAAACTCACGCTCGGCATGCAAATGTGCCTTTATATTGCCCCCTGAATTGCGAGGCGAAAGGACACACCTGCAGGCGAGCAATTCACCTAAAGGCACAAGAAAATCTAAGTTATCTACAACTATTCACATGACTTACATTACACACATTATACACATTATATACAAAATTTGAATGACGCGGGTGCGCCGTAAAAGTTCTTATGTTGGCAGATAGAGTGCGCGCATGCGCAGAAGCGTCTGTGTGACTCCGGCAGTGCCGTTATATCATACAGTTAGATCACGCGGCACAGTAATGCAGTTCATATTGTTCGTGTGCGCGCGTATCTTAGTCGTTGCACAAAGAAAATATTCAACCAAGATTACATATGAAGACTACATTCTATAACAGGTAACTTAGTTTTAAATTTACAATATTTGTTATATCACAATACAACTCAGATTGTTGAATGTTCTTAGTTACATAGTATTGTTTTGAAATACTTCAAAGAAAAATGTCCGTATGTTTCAGGTGCGTCGACCTATTCACATCGTGTCGTTATTACAGTTCATATTCATCTGCTGCACAATAATTTTTTCACAGGTTAGTATCATCGTTGTATAACAACGTGATTAAAACATAAGCGTGTCCATTTCCATTTCCATTATAGTCGTTGTGATGCAGTTCGTTGTGACAAAAAACATTGTTTATTACAGATCTGACGTGACCCGTTAGTAATTGGTCCATGTGCAGTTCGTTTTTTACATTCCGTGGAAGCTTGGTTGCAGAACCTCGGACGGCACATAGCTGGCGTGGATCCTTGGACAGTCCAGGTAAGAGTGTCCGTCACATTTCGAGAACATTTCATTCCCTGAAGTTCCAACCAAAATTCTTCCACCCGTCGTGTTGTTTTCTGGACAGGCACTTTGTGTCCGTTTAATCCAGTTAACATCTTGAAGTTAGGTACTGTAGTATTGTCACTAGACGATGCACGAATTATGCACTTCACATTTTCAGTTTTTTGCTGAATATAGCTCACCTAAATGTTCGTAGTTATTAATCAAAGAAATGGTTCATCGCGTTTACATAGGTACGATGCATAATGAATGTCATTAACAGTTTCTTTCACATAGGTTTCTTCGTAGTCGCAGAGTTAGTAATGTTCATTAATGTCCGTGAACAATGGTTCACTATGCAATGTCCTTTTGGCACTCGTTTTGTTCAAATTTCTTTTACATAGTAACAGTTACATTATACATCATTGAAAGAGAAGCAAAAAAATATAAGTAATCATACATACACACGTCACATATTTTCATAGCATAAACATAATACAGTTGCACATAAACATGTTTACATCATTATTACATAGCTATGGGTTATTACATTGTGTCACATTTGATTACATGAATTGCAGATATTTGCGTCCTCTTTAAGGGTTTTGCTGGGATTTTATCGATGTTTATTTTGTGATGTCATCTGAAATTAAGATAGGTTAGACACAACATTCATTACATCAGTAGGCAAGACCAGGCATTTTCACTACTCAATAAATATTCAAAATAGTAAGAGAGAAAATGTTTGATTCCTCGCGTTTTGTGCGTGTGTGTATAGTGTCTGTGTGGCCTTGACTACTGATAGATGCTTTTCGTGTTGAGAGATGTGCGTCTAATCTATTTCTCAAAGTAAAAGTTCGCTTCACAGATGACGTCTGTCGGTTCGTCAGGTGTCACACCAAGTCAGTGATACCTACAGTCACAAATGTTCCGTGAAAAAATTAATATATCATTCACTGCTACGTAAACATAAATTTTATTTTAATATTCCGTCTTCCAGGTGGTGGCGCGCGCTGAAAGAAGAGTTCTTCTGCCTTCAACTGCGTCACTGGAACCGCTGAAATGAAAATTTCTATACTACTTACTATCTGTGTTGTAGCAACAGAGTTTTTTGGAGTTGCTTAGCAATGTTTTGATGGATGTGACTTTGACATTATTCCGCATGAAATGCTCTAAGATCTCGGTGTGCGTATAGCCCAATAATTTTGTTAGTTCTACGATGTTGTAACAAATACGCACCAGGATGCGGTATGTTAACAATTATATAAGGTCCTTCATATAGCAGACGCCACTTAGCGTTGCGTCGTTTGAGTGCTACAGATTTATGATGAGTACGAAGTAGTACAAGCATTCCTACCTCGAATTTTTGTTTTCTTTTTATTATGTTTCTGTGATGTTTGTTTCGTATCTGTGCGTGATGTGTCAGCGTAGTCAAAACTTCTTTTATTTTCTGTTCAGGTGTGATTTCCTTGTCTGACAACTTAGGTAATGGTTCTATCCACTGATCGTTCTGTTTGCAATTGAACATGATCTCGTTAGGTGTGTAATTTGTATCGTAAATATTTAAGTTATTGTGTACGTCTTCGAAAAGACTTAGGTAGGACACCCAATTAGTATGTTTTGATGAAATATAGGTCCTCATGAATCGGTTTAATTCTCGGAAAAGTCTCTCAGTCGCGTTACATTGTGGACTAAACTTTGAAATAAATATACTTCTAATGTTATTGTCCTTCAAGAAATTTCTCCATTTGTACCCAGAGTAGTATGCTGCATTATCTGACAGAATTGCTTTAGGTTTTCCCACGTGCGTCAGGTAATCACTTGAGAATCTTCGTATTATAGCACTTGCAGTGGCGGATTTTAAAGCATAAAGTTTTACATGTTTAGAACATATATCGTAAAAAGCCAAGATATATTTGACGCCTCCAGAGCTTGCTGGATGCGGTCCACTGATGTCAGTACACAGAATTTCCAGGGGTTTACTGGGTAAAATAGAATGTAAATCTGTCTTTGTGGATAAATTCTGAGGTTTTGATTTTTGACATATGACACATGTTTTCAGTTCCCTGTATATTTTCCTTCTCATATTGCTAAAATAACAGTATGTGCTGAGCTTTGCTAAACACTTCTTCGTCCCATAATGACCCCAAACTAAGTGTGTGTGCCAAATTAGATTACGTTCAGACTCTTTGGGAATGCATACACACCAGTTAGTAGCATTTGAATGTCGGCGATAAAATAACACATCATTGTGTAACTTGTAATACTTAGTCAAAGGATGATTGTGTTTTTCTACCAGTAATGTTATTATCTTATACCAGTGAGGATCAGATTTTTGTAATTTAGCCATGTTTCTGCACATACCAATATAATATTGGTGATACTGCTTGTCTTGCATTAAGAGAATCCTGTAGTCATTTATATTTTCTAAGTCACTGTTGGTTTCATTCATACCTTGTGGAAGTCTAGACAAAGCGTCGGCAATGGTGTTGTCCTTACCTTTTATGTACTTAATTTCAAAAGAGTAGTTCTGAAGTGTAACTGCCCATCGTGATAGTCTAGGATGTACAAGTTTACAAGTTAACAAAAATGTCAGGGCATGGTGGTCGGTGTAAATTACTGTATGTTTTCCAAATAAATAATAATTGAATTTCTCGAATGCCCATACTATGGAAAGTGTTTCTAACTCAGTAGTGGAGTATGTACGCTCACATTCAGATAGAGTACGACTCGCAAACCCAATAATTCTTATCTGTTCCTTATCTTTATTCTTTACAACTTGAAATAAGCAACATCCCAAACCAGTACGTGAAGCGTCACAAGTCATACAAAAATCTAAATTGAAATCTGGATGGCTCAATAAGTTTGCATTCACTAAAGCATGTTTAATTGTATTAAAGTCATTCTGGCACTGTTCCGACCAGATCCAAACTTGATTCTTTCTGAGTAGATTTAGCAGATGTTTACTGTTCAAAAGTGGTTGTGGCAAAAAACGTCTGAAAAATGAACATAGCCCAAGGAATGATTTTAACTGCTTTTTTAGTTCGAGGACTAGGAAAGTTTCTGATAGCATCTAATTTACTGGGATCAGGACGTATGCCCTGTGAATTAATGATATGTCCTAAATATTTTATCTCACTGCAACCAAACTTTGATTTTCTAAGATTGGCTGTGACTGCAGCTTGTGCAAATTTTTCTAAAATTCTTTGAAGTGTGTCAACGTGTTCATTCCAAGACTGTGTAGCTATCAGTATATCATCAACATAGTGTGTGACTGTCTCAACTAAATCATCGCCAAGCACGGTATCCAGGGCTGTAATGAATACCCCAGAACTGACATTCAGTCCGAAAGGTAGAACACAAAACTGATAGGTTCGCTCCCCGAACATAAATGCAGTATATTTCCGAGAATTAGGAGTGATACTCACCTGCCAAAATGAATTAGCGAGATCTATTGTGGAAAAATACTTTGCATCTAGAAATTTCTGTAACTGCTCTTCTAAATTTTCGGGTTTTGTGTGAACTGGTAAAATTATTTCATTAATTGCTCGTGCGTCTAACACTAACCTAATGCTTCCATTTGATTTTTTGACAACAAGTAGAGGACTACAGTAAGGTGAGGTGGATGGTTCAATGACCTTCCAGTCTAACATTTGTTTTAATTCTTGCCACACAGCAGGTCGTTGAGATAACGGTACGTTATATGTCTTGTGGTAGAAGATCTTGTGAGGCTCAACTTCAATCTTGTACGCATACGTGTTGATAACACCTATTCGTTTGGCAAAAACTTGTAAATATTTGGATAACACTTCCTGTAGTTTTATACGTTCATGTGCACTGAGAGCTGTAGCTTCATTTATCTTATGATCAAGCAATGTTTTCAAGTCCATTAGCTCTGTGTCAAATGAGTGTGTGTGCGTGTCTTGCATGTCATTGTCAAGTACTAACTGAACCTTGTACCCTGTACAGTGTTTGTCATGCTTAAGAGTTCTCCTGTCCAAATCAATAATAATTACACTGCCTTTATCATTTAAAATACATTTACCTTTGGAGAAGTCTATAATGCAGTCCTTCTCGCTCATAATATCTATTCCTAATATGCAATTTGTCACAAGGTTTTGTACAACCAGGAATAGCCATTGTACGGTTCCATTACCTAATTTAATGTTTACAAAAACTTGCTTCGTAACCCTACATGACTTATTACCTAGTGCAGTAGTTATTTTACAGTTTTGGGCAGGAAACTCAGGCACAGGTTCCAATTCACACATCTTTTTATAGAAATTAAAAGACAAAACGCTCACAGCTGCACCTGTATCTAGAATAATAGTAGTTGGAATCCCACCTACTACACCAGTGGTAGATGCTAAAACAATTTCATTTGTGTTTGAACGACATTGTGTACTGTCTTGTAAAAGTTCATCTGATATATTGTTATTGTGGTTGTATCTTATAAATAAAACAGGTAATTTTTGTTTAGAATTATTCGGCATATCATTATTCTGATGTTCAACTGTGGTGCCAAATAACTGATTAACATTGAAGTCGCCCCCCAAGAATTCCTCAGCCACGACCTGGGGCATAGAAGTGACTGTTTCTAGTTTGTTGGATTAGCATTTGTACTAGGTACTGACACAGATTGAGGTTGTGTGTCAGGTGTCATTTCTATTATATTCACATTCGGATATTGCCTATTGTGATCTCCAAACTTTTGCGGTTGTTGTTGCTGTTGCGCATTATAACTTACCTGTCGGTCATAAGGTATGCTCCAATTTTGTCCTGGTGGCTGCTGTGGTAAAGCAGTGTTTGAATGGAAGTACTGATCGTTACGAGTCCAGCCTTGACGCTGTCTTGGCTCGTAGTTATTATTATTTCTGTTTCTGTTTGTGTTTTTGTTGTTGCCTATGTATCCGTTGTTACCGTTGTAGTTATTACCGCGGTGCCTTTTGTATGGATTGCCGCATGAAGTGTTATTACTGTTGTAACTATTGTTTGTATTGGAATACGCGTGTTGATTTTGATTTCCGTATTGAGACGGCATGTGAGTTTGCTGTTTTTGTTGTACCGCGTATCCAATTGTGGGCGCGCCAGAATTGAGTTGGCAAGCCTGCATGTTTTGCATTCCACTAGTGTAAACATTGTGGCTGCTGTTTTGCCGCGCGAAGCGCTGATCTTCAAGTAACATGTCAACCGAATCTAAAGATGTTAAAAAATAATCTGAATCGTCATCCGGGATATGTAGGAGTTTTTCTTTAATGTTGAAAGGCAATTTGGCCTTCAACGCACGGAGTATATCGCCTGTTGCGACTGGTTCGTCTAAAAAGTGTCCCATGTTCAAGTATTTTTCAAAATATCGGCGTAAGTTGCCATTTTTACTGTTAAAAGTTTCAGGTTCTAGAATTTGTCTTCTGAGTCGCTCCTGGACGGATTGCGACCAGAATTTGTTCAGAAAAGCACGCTCAAACTCACTGTACGTGGTACATACGTCAGCTTGACTGTATGCCCAGACAGCTGCATCGCCTTGGATGTAACCGACAATATATGAAATCTTTTTCCGGTCACTCCAAGTGCGTGGAAATGCGTTACTAAAAGATTTAAGAAAAATCACCGGATGAATGGTTCGTTTTTCTGGGATAAAAATCTGAAATTGCCTGTGTTTCATTAAGCTTTCTTCTTCCTTCGCATTGTGATATGGATTTGTTCCACTGTAATTACTGCAATGTTCAGCTGGCGAGTAATTACAATAATGTTGCTGTGGTTTACCATGATAATAGCTTGTGTTTGTGTTTGCACCTCGTGGTATGTGTTGTAGTCGTGGTGTGTTTTGTTCTTGTGTGTTTGTCGTGTGCGGTATGTGTGTGTCATACTCGAATGTATATTGGTTCCTGAACTGTGCATTTTGACTGATATTTTCGTTACATTCAGACTGTGGTCGATCGGTGAATTGTGTCATTGGTCCAGTGACGGATTGTACTGCGTCACTGATCAGCTGTTTGTTATTACTGATGTATTCCGCTACGGAGTCGTGCACAATTGTTGGTAAATTCTCACGTAGGCATCTATCAAAATGTTTGTCTTTGTTCACTACCCAATCATGAAATTCTTTATTAATGTTTTGAAACTGAGCTGTAGCATCAGATTGTAAGATGTCAGTCAGGTGTTGTTCAACATTGTCAAATTTATTCTGTACGTCAGTAATTCGTTTTTCAAGGTTGTCGTGTACTGAAGGATATGTTTGAATTTGTTCAGTAAGAACTTCACACGTGACATTAAGATTTTTTACTTGTGTCTGTAAAAGTGCTACGTCAGTTGTAGTCTTTTCTTGTGTCGTATTAAGCTGGGAAAATTTAGTGCTGAGTTCAGTCATCTGTTTGGTCAGTGTGGCGTCTATAAGTTCCACACGTTTACATAAAGTGTCATTACTCGTCTTGAGTGCTATGAGGTCAGATTTAATTTCGTCATTTTGTGTCTGTAAGGTTGCCATGTTTTCGGCGTTCTGTTTCATTATCATTTGTAACATGTCGGCAATGTTTACCGTTTGCAACGTCTGTGCCCCCGCCGCGTCATTAGACGTGACGTCATGCATTAACATGGGCTCTGACTGAGACTTTGAAATTTTTGTGGTGGACGGCCTATTGTCAAAATTTCCGTCAACACTTGCGTCAATGTTTGATAAATCGTCACTACCGGTTGCTGTCGTAAAGTCATTTTCTAACATTTGTCTCTCGTCCGAGTCGGATTGTGTCTGAATAGTACGTCTTTGCTGTTCCATTTTTGCGTATTGATTTCTAGTCATTACCATGCTACACGTGATTTATGTTTCAAGAAAATATTTGACACTGATTTTAAAATGAAATGCAGTTGAGCATGAATCGCTCGTAGCAACAATGGCTGTCCCGTTAATTTAAAAATATAAACCGAATTTGAGATTATTGGTAATGGCTGCTGGCCATGTTACATCATATCGTACAGAAGTCGGCCATATTGTACACTCGTGTATTGGTATTGTTGGATTCGTTATTGTTTAGGGAAAAGTGCTAAGAATGAAATTTGTTACTGAAAACTGTTATGCGCGAAAGAAACACTACAGAATTTACTGAAAAGCTAATACACTGAATTATACGTCTGGTCAAGCCTGCTAATGCAAAGATGCTGCGTCTTACCTTATTTTGCTGGAAGCTTCATTGCGTCTTCCGGCAAAACTTTAGAATTGGAAAATATCTTCAGATTTTCATTATCTCTCATACATTCACGTCCAGGTCCAGAAAGTTGATTTTTGACATGAAACAAAAAGAACAATGTAACAAATGAGAAAATAACAAGTCCGACACGCAGTCGCCAATATAAAATAAATAAAAATAAAATGGAATAAAATATTAATGATTAATTATTCTGTATGTATGATGATTGGTTGTAATTGGTATTTGCTTATCTGGAACGTGGACGTTTAATTATTCGGTATCAGGCGCTTGACAATGGCTATTTGGAAAAGGCAATGTAACTCGTAGTTGACCGTGAAAGAAAACTGAAATAATCGGACTTCGTAATTAAATCGTTTCCAAAGACTGCTGCGGTAGGTACGGACTCATGATTTAATCTCAATATTACAATGATTTGCCAGCCATGCCAATACGTCGTACAGAGGTGATTGTCAACTAAACATAAAAAAGTTACACAGTTAGTTAAATCAGATATATTCAATGAAATAGCCTACAGTTCATAATCTTACTTACTTATATAAATATAAATTCATTACAGAATCGAGTGCCTAGTGTGGTTGCAACTCGCAGTATTCTTCTATAACATGAAAATATGGCGGTGTGCCAGACAATAAAATAAAATACGTGCTTCTCGCACCACTTCTACCTGAGCTCTCTCTTCTCTTAATCAAACATAAGAGTAACGTAATTATTCTTTTGTCTTTATCAGCGACACAGCGCAGCAGTTGTGTGCCATAGGCTTTATTTATTAGTCACTGATTATTTATTTAATTAATATTTCGCGTTTCCGCGGAAACTCACGCTCGGCATGCAAATGTGCCTTTATAAAGTATTCCAGAAACAACTCCGCAGGACAGCTCGTGGATGCGACGCGATCATAACAGCTTACTCTCGAGCGTTTTCTCACGCTGCAGCGGCTACCGGCCACCCGCCAGACGCCACCCGCCGCCTGAAATCCGGGGCCGCCCATGTGAACGCAGCGCCACGCTTTCAGTGTATGTATCAACTGTAATTTTCAGATTTGAAGTTCTAGTTATCGACTTGCAGTTAAGCACTGGATTTTGCATACTTGACAATCACGAAATACAGTTAAGCATTGTAAAATGGTTCAAATAGCTCTGAGCACTATGGGACTCAACTGCTGTGGTCATCAGTCCCCTAGAACTTAGAACTACTTAAACCTAACTAACCTAAGGACATCACACACATCCATGCCCGAGGCAGGATTCGAACCCGCGACCGTAGTAGTCGCACGGTTCCGGACTGCGCGCCTAGAACCGCGAGACCACCGCGGCCGGTATTGTAAAAATGAGTCACAAGTGGAAGTAGGTGTAACATCTGCAACACAACGTTTACTTTTGGTATAACAGAGGGGTGAATGCAGAGGAGGCAGCTAGAAAGATTTGAACTGTGTTTGGAGCGAGTGCTTTTGGGGAAAATACGCCAGAAAAAGATATTGGTGTTTTAACAAAGATCGTTCTGGCATGAATGATTTTCCACATTAAGGAAGTCTCGACTGCTGATATATGTGATAGATTACCATTTTACCATCATGCGACATTTGCATTCAACAGGCAAAGTTCAGAAGTCTGGTGTAGGAGTACTGCGTGCTCTAATTCTAAACAACAAAAATCAACGGAGTGACTATTATTGAACTCATCAGGTCACTCATCGAGCATTCCTATGCAGTACTAAATGGTTCAAATGGCTCTGAGCACTATGGGACTCAACTGCTGAGGTCATTAGTCCCCTAGAACTTAGAACTAGTTAAACCTAACTAACCTAAGGACATCACACACATCCATGCCCGAGGCAGGATTCGAACCTGCGACCGTAGCGGTCTTGTGGTTCCAGACTGCAGCGCCTTTAACCGCACGGCCACTTCGGCCGGCCTATGCAGTACTGTTACTGGTGACGTGTTACGATGCCTTATCGTTAACTTCCTAATAAGAAATGAAAGGCTGAGCCCCACCAAAAGACGTAAACTCGAGCAAAGAGTAGCGTGAACATAATATTTTACATCTGATAAATCCAAAAGTGTGTTTTGGGCTACGAATTCTGCCCCCAGGGTGTGTGCAACACAGCTGGAATTTGTTGCCAACAATTGAGACACCTTTCGGTCACAGTGTAAGAAAATCGAGCAACAAAACTACATCACCTGTGCTACTGCATGATAACGTACTATGTTGATTTGAGAAACAAAACTATCCAGGAGATTGATAGGAAAGTCGTCTCTCAGGCACTTGTATTGATAGGGAAGTCCTCTCTCAAGCACTTGTCCCTCTCGTCATATGTTTGTAAAATTTTACCTTTCCCACTCTTGATCGATCAACCGTCAAGGCAATTCATTTCTAGACGAAAATACTGTTTAAACTACTCTGGTTTAACGACATCGTTAGAACCAGTAGGTTTCTACAGGCGTAGAATTTGTACACAACTTTAGCATTGTCATATCGTTTTAGATATCGTGAAAGAAAATTCTACTGCTAATTAATTTCTCTTTGATAATTACTGGTGCGTTTAGTAAACTAATGGAAAATGCAATTAAAATATTCACTGTACTAATACAAATTAAATTCAGCTTACTACAGAAACATCACGACGGCAGTCTATCTTAATAAAGCATTAAGTTTCTGTGAGACGATTGAGCCTATTTTAACACGAATTAGTAGGATATTACAGACTTTACACTTCGAAAATTTCTGTATTTATTTCATTTCCTGTACCATTCGTAACTATTATGAAAATGTGACATTCCATAGATAAAATTATGTATACACAACAACAACAAAAATGTCGGCAGAAAACAAATGTGGCATTATGAATCTGGCAGTACCGTAAGGTTTTCACTCTGACACTAGGAGTTACTGAAAGTAGCAAGACGAATTTTGCTCGAGCGTTGTCTTACGATTCCCTTATTAAGTTTTTATCTGCCTGCTTGTAGCTGTGCTACAAAAGAATTAAAAATCTGGCTTTCAGCAAATCTCGGAAGGCGAACGAAAGCAGCTTGCACCTGGTTACTAAGCATGTTACCTGGGAACTGTTTTTTTCTTAAAGTGGGAAGACATCCTTTTGTGGTTCAATTGGCAAATGTCAGTCAGACGTGTGACGTTAGTCTAAGCGTTTTGGTGTGTTGAATTTGTACCAATGATTTTTCTACACGTTTTTTCTGTCCCAAATAGAGTTGAAGTCTCCCATTAGTGTTTTCACGTCATCTTGGTGAATTTTGCTCAAGGTATTTTCGAGTGTGTTCCAGAATTTTTCAACATTGGCGGTGTTTTTCTTATTTTCGATGTTGGTGGGTTCAAATGGTTCAAATGGCTCTGAGCACTATGGGACTTAACTGCTGTGGTCATCAGTCCCCTAGAACTTAGAACTACTTAAACCTAACTAACCTAAGGACATCACACACATCCATGCCCGAGGCAGGATTCGAACCTGCAACCGTAGCGGTCGCGCGGTTCCAGATTGTAGCGCCTAGAACCTCTCGGACACTCCGGCCGTCGATGTTGGTGAGGACACGTGCATTGATGAGTGTATATGTTTTACTGGGGCTCTGAATGACCATAGTCAAAAGTCGCTTGTTGACGGGCCAGCCGCGGTGGCCGAGCGGTTCTTGGCTCTTCAGTCCGGAACCGCGCGACTGCTACGGTCTCAGGTTCGATTCCAGTCTCGGGAATGGATGTGTCTGATGTCCTTAGATTAGTTAGGTTTAAGCAGTTCTAAGTTCTAGCGGACTGATGACCTCAGACGTTAAGTCCCATAGCGCCCAGAGCCATTTGAACCATTTTAGAAGTATACCAGTATTTACAAACAGTAGAAGCAGGATTGCAGCAAACTAATCACTTAACCAAGTGCAACATAGAGTACCTGCGTAATGAGTCATTCCACCTGCATAGCTGAAGCTAATATTTTTTAAGTAATTCATTGCAGAATTAATGTAATATCCGCCCGACGATCTCTATAGTCATACTGTATCATTAGCAGCCCGCAAATGTAGTACTATGTTCGTTAAGTTGGATTACTCAAGCTGAGGCCAAATAAAGTCAAGCGACGACGCCACAACACTATCTCTACATAAGTAGGTAGTCAGCGCTAAATTATGAGCGCCACCATTAACGTTGCTGTAAGCAGTTTGACAGCATAACACCACAACTACTGACAACCTGAACCATTATCATCACGCAGTTGTAACTCGCAGTGATTACAAGTTTCTCATGTTTGTCAAGAATATCGGAAAGCGCCTCTGAAGTTCCATTTCCATTACGCCTAGGACGGAGAGAATCCTAAATATCAGTAATAGGTCACCTAGCGAAGAGAAGAGTCCACGTATTGTCTCAAGTTCTCGCAGTTTGATGTTAATGCAGTTCCAGATGTTTTCACACTAACGGGTTCTTTTGGCTATAGGAATACTCATATGGGAATTATAGAAGTGTAATTGCTAGAACGTTCAACTACCTTAATAACACCTCATTCTGGATTGAATACGACTCGTAAAGCAACGTTAATTTGACGTTTCCAACCATCTCCTGACGTCTTACTGAATGAAGTCTGAAGTGCACGCACAGTTATGTTGCCTGCCGCAAGGATTCTGTGAAGTGTTGTGGCAGCTGGCACTCATTGCTGAATACAGACATGTGCAAATATCCTCACTGCTCTAGGGGAACTCGTCTTTTTTGCATTTTTCCCATACCGTAATTAGCACAATAACATAAGGCTTGTTCTGCTGAAGAACTTGATGCCCACAAGTCCTTAAATAAGAACTTCCTAGCGTGAGTAATGCATGAAAGGAAACAGACTTTAGGACAAAAGAATGGACAGCTCCCTGCTTTTTACGTTTCCGATAGCGCCTACGATAAGAATCTGGTGTCATATTATGTTTCAGAGCCGTAAACTGTTTATTTTTTTTACCTCATACTAAAACAAAAGCTATGTTATGAGAAGAGGAAATGACTTATATGCTTCTCAGGAACTTAAGTTTTTCGTGTTAATTTTCTCACTTCATTCTAAAACAAGGACGTTAATATGAGAAGAGGAAATGAAATATACGCTTCCAAGACATATATTATTCCTTATATTATTCCTTATATTTCCTTGTGTGCTACTACTGCATACATGAAAGCCCTGCAGTTAATTTTTGTATGTTGGATAAATTTTGATATCACCTCACATTCCTTTGTGAGAAGGTTCCTATTTTCTTGGGATTCAAATAGAGTGGACATTTCATCACTGGTTAATATTCTCATGACTAATGACATGATACCCGTTGCAATTGCTCCATGGCACCTGTGAGTAGAGTCTCACGTTGGTTACTATAAGAACACGCAGGCAGTGATATCCGCTCACTGCAGTCAGAGCCAAGGTGATTTCTTTCTGTTTATGGCGAAGCGTCTGCTGCAGTGTCCACGCTCAGCCAACATAAACAAATCGCGGCGGCATTGGGCACTGCTGATCGCTGCGCTAGTCGCAGGCCTCGACAACAAGAGCGCACTCTCTGCTAACGATACTATATAGTTAATACATCTTACTTAACGTAATATGCAGGACTTGGGTTGGGTGAAAATTTAGTTTGTAACTTCCCATCGCATTAACATACTTTACAGTCATATTTGATGCAATATTTATTGCCGGTTGTCTGTCTAATGTTAATAGTATTGATTCAGATTGTGCATGAACACGAAAACTCACACACACACACACACACACACACACACACACACACACACACACACTCATTGATTCCAGTGAGGGTGACAACTACTGTGTGTTGAACAACACATGCACCAGTCAGTTCCTCAGTTGGCGTCGAGTGGATGAGTTTTTTCAATTACCTTGCATTGCAAGAATTGTAAGGAGGAGCCTGAAAGTAAATGGACTTGTATCCTAAAGAGCTGCGACAAAGCAAAGCTTGACCGATAATCAGATAATTGTCCACATGGGTTTTGTGGACGAATATACTTTTAGTAGCCGCGCGGGATTAGCCGAGCGGTCAGGGGCGCTGCAGTCATGAGCTGCGTGGCTGATCCCGGCGGAGGTTCGAGTCCTCCCTCGGGCATGGGTGTGTGTGTTTGTCCTTAGGATGATTTAGGTTAAGAAGTGTGTAAGCTTAGGTACTGATGACCTTAGCAGTTAAGTCCCATACGATTTCACACACATTTGAACATTAGTTCTGCTCCTGTAAATAAACTGTTATCTCGTTAGTTCACATATTTATATTGAAATAACGTATTTGTAATAAGCACATCGGATTATTATTTTCCACAGTGTTTAAGAATTCAGGTCCTGTCATAGATAAGTGATCTATATTCAACAGTCCGATAAAGAATGTGGTTCACACAGTCTATCATATGGTGACAGTCGTGGTCGGATATCCACATTAAGACTACCTGGCTGAATCCGATTAGAACGATCTGGTATCGAAATGAAATTACAGAAATCGGATAATTTGAACGTCTGTATTGCAACAATGCTTCGCACATAAATTCCTATGATGGAGTAACAGGTAGCAACTGTCTAAGAAAAAGTGAGAAATATGTCTACTAGTAGCAATGTAACGTAATTATAAACCACATTTATGTGATGAAAATACTGAATCGAACAATACACATCTATTTCAGTGGTGGGAAGATACACCACACCGGATTTGCTGAGACATAATGACAATAATAATAATAATAATCGCGTGTGGCGGATAGTGGAAACCCTCCCCCATATTGGTGGTACCGAGGAAATCAAATACTAGGGGTGAACCAAATACTAACACAATCCTGAACGGCTACTCAATCCGTTGAACGCAAAATCCAGACACGTCTGAGTGAAAATCACCGCTACTCTGGTCACCATCTGTTAGTTCAATGAGCTTGGCTGAAAATATTTGCTTTCAAAGGTTTCGACACCCTCTGGTCCTATCCGGTCCTGGTATCACCCAAGCACAACCAATGAAACACAAGCAAACGTAAACTATGCAAGCAAAGTCAACTTTATCCCAGGTGGTACACAACCCGGCTGTCGACAGGCGGCAGTTCGATTTTCGGATTGTGGGGAGTCCAGGTTAGCACGACAGAGAATATCGAAGATCTCTGGTAAATTTCCCTACAAGCAAAAAACATGCATTTAAAAGTAAACATCGATACCTTGATCCAAACACGAAAACTAAATAATCTCACAAAACAAATGGACCGACAAACAATTCTCATCCTTGCACTTCAACAACCACGACTAACTGACAATGAAACCGTGCATTAGGGAAACCATTGCATCTTCAAGAGCAGAATACAACAAAAGGTAGCGAAAGGCGTACCAATCTTCGGCATTGCATTTCTCGAACACCGATCTATCAACTCTGTTAAAGAAATCACACCGATCGACAATCAAAAGGTTCCAATGGCTCTGAGCACTATGGGACTTAACAGTGGAGGTCATCAGTCTCCTAGAACTTAGAACTACTTATACCTAACTAATCTAAGGACATCACAAAATTCATGCCCAAGGCTGGATTCGAACCTGCGACCGTAGCAGTCGCGCGGTTCCGGACTGAAGAGCCAAGAACCGCTCGGCCACCGCGGCTGGCCCGTCAACAAGCGACTTATGACTATGTTCATTCAGAGCCCCAGTAAAACATATACACTCATCAATGCACGTGTCCCCACCAACATCGACGGCCGGAGTGTCCGAGAGGTTCTAGGCGCTACAGTCTGGAACCGCGCGACCGCTACGGTCGCAGGTTCGAATCCTGCCTCGGGCATGGATGTGTGTGATGTCCTTAGGTTAGTTAGGTTTAAGTAGTTCTAAGTTCTAGGGGACTGATGACCACAGCAGTTAAGTCCCATAGTGCTCAGAGCCATTTGAACCATTTGAACCCACCAACATCGAAAATAAGAAAAACACCGCCAATGTTGAAAAATTCTGGAACACACTCGAAAATACCTTGAGCAAAATTCACCAAGATGACGTGAAAACACTAATGGGAGACTTCAACTCTATTTGGGACAGAAAAAACGTGTAGAAAAATCATTGGTACAAATTCAACACACCGAAACGCTTAGACTAACGTCACACGTCTGACTGACATTTGCCAATTGAACCACAAAAGGATGTCTTCCCACTTTAAGAAAAAACCAGTTCCCAGGTAACATGCTTAGTAACCAGGTGCAAGCTGCTTTCGTTCGCCTTTCGAGACTTACTGAAAGCCAGATTTTTAATTCTTTTGTAGCACAGCTACAAGCAGGCAGATAAAAACTTAATAAGGGAATCGTAAGACAACGCTCGAGCAAAATTCGTCTTGCTACTTTCAGTAACTCCTAGTGTCAGAGAGAAAACCTTACGGTACTGCCGGATTCATAATGCCACTTTTGTTTTCTGCCGACATTTTTGTTGTTGTTGTGTATACATAATTTTATCTATGAAATGTCACATTTTCATAATAGTTACGAATGGTACAGGAAATGAAATAAATACAGAAATTTTCGAAGTGTAAAGTCTGTAATATCCTACTAATTCGTGTTAAAATAGGCTCAATCGTCTCACAGAAACTTATTGCTTTATTAAGATAGACTGCCGTCGTGATGTTTCTGTAGTAAGCTGAATTTAATTTGTATTAGTACAGTGAATATTTTAATTGCATTTTCCATTAGTTTACTAAACGCACCAGTAATTATCAAAGAGAAATTAATTAGCAGTAGAATTTTCTTTCACGATATCTAAAACGATATGACAATGCTAAAGTTGTGTACAAATTCTACGCCTGTAGAAACCTACTGGTTCTAACGATGTCGTTAAACCAGAATAGTTTAAACAGTATTTTCGTCTAGAAATGAATTGCCTTGACGGTTGATCGATCAAGAGTGGGAAAGGTAAAATTTTACAAACATATGACGAGAGGGACAAGTGCTTGAGAGAGGACTTCCCTATCAATACAAGTGCCTGAGAGACGACTTTCCTATCAATCTCCTGGATAGTTTTGTTTCTCAAATCAACATAGTACGTTATCATGCAGTAGCACAGGTGATGTAGTTTTGTTGCTCGATTTTCTTACACTGTGACCGAAAGGTGTCTCAGTTGTTGGCAACAAATTCCAGCTGTGTTGCACACACCCTGGGGGCAGAATTCGTAGCCCAAAACACACTTTTGGATTTATCAGATGTAAAATATTATGTTCACGCTACTCTTTGCTCGAGTTTACGTCTTTTGGTGGGGCTCAGCCTTTCATTTCTTATTAGGAAGTTAACGATAAGGCATCGTAACACGTCACCAGTAACAGTACTGCATAGGCCGGCCGAAGTGGCCGTGCGGTTAAAGGCGCTGCAGTCTGGAACCACAAGACCGCTACGGTCGCAGGTTCGAATCCTGCCTCGGGCATGGATGTGTGTGATGTCCTTAGGTTAGTTAGGTTTAACTAGTTCTAAGTTCTAGGGGACTAATGACCTCAGCAGTTGAGTCCCATAGTGCTCAGAGCCATTTGAACCATTTAGTACTGCATAGGAATGCTCGATGAGTGACCTGATGAGTTCAATAATAGTCACTCCGTTGATTTTTGTTGTTTCGAATTAGAGCATGCAGTACTCCTACACCAGACTTCTGAATATTGCCTGTTGAATGCAAATTCAAGTGGTTCATAATTATATTAGTAAATTCACTCAATATTTTTATGTCCTTTAAATTACATTTGCTACATGATTCGCATTGAAGCACGTTACAACAGAAACTGATGCTTACATTGACATTTATGTTGCGAATTAGTCGTCTTATCCAATAAATGGATAACGAGGATGCTCCGTTTTGCTACAGTTGTTTCATAGCTAACAAGGGAACCTTCCCATCGCCCCCTCTTCAGATTTAGTTATAAGTTGACACAGTGGATAGGCCATGAAAAACTGAACACAGATCATTTGAGAAAACAGGAAGAAGTTGTGTGGACCTATGAAAAAAATAATCAAACTAAACAAACTGAGTAGTCCATGCGCATGATAAGCAACATCAAGGATAGCTTGAGCTCGGGAGCGCAGTGGTCGCGTGGATAGCGTGAGGAGCTGCAGAATGAGAGGTCGTTGGTTCAAGTCTTCCCTCGGGTGAGTTGTTTGATTTTTTTATTTTCAGACAATCATCACCACACGTACTGTTTATCAACAAATGTAGGAAATAATCATACAAATGTTCGACAATCGTTCGATGCCTTAAGGAACTTTCCGATGCCTTACAGTTCGGAAAATATTCATTGACATTGTTATTGAAGTCACGAGCTATATTTGCTGGATTCATATTGCCCACGCAATGCATCTCACGTATTTAATGCACTCTCGTCCAAAGTAGCGAGCAGTCAACTGCCAGCCAGGGAGCCTCGTTAGCAGGAATACTCTCTCTTCCGTGCGCTGTACTCGACTGACGTTGTGTGTTTCGATGTTTGTTTAGGTGTAGCGTCATCATACTACGGCGCAGTTACCTCGCATCGGACGGACGGACGGACAGATAATAATTGTCTGAAAATAAAAATTAAACTTTTCACTCGAGGGAAAATTTGAAGGAAGGACCTCTCGTTCCACAGCTTTTCACGCTAACCACGGGATCACGGCGCTCCTGCGCTCACCCCATCCTTGATGTTGCCTATCTTGCGCATGGACTACTCAGTTTGTATATTTTGCTTATTTTTTTCATAGTTCCACACAACTTCTTCCTGTTTTCTCGATTGATCTGTGTTCAGTTTTTCATGGGCTATCCACTGTATCAACTTATTACTAATTCTGAGGGCGGTGCGATGGGGAAGTTCCCTTGTTAGTGGTATTGTGTGTTTGTGGCGTTGCCAGTTTACATACTGTGCATGTAACTCACAATAAATGCGTTGGATGCCTCCTGTGATCAGTTTACTTGAAAAACGTTTGTTGTCATCGTAATTTATGTAACTGGCTCTCCGACTTCCAATTTGACAATTTGTGGAAAAATTGTTTACCTTGTTAGTCCTAGTTTCAAACATTGTCTGTCTGACAGAAAACGTAGGCATGAAGGAGTCTGTAAAAAGCAATTATTCGCTATTATAGCAAACTTTTGAATCCACATGATACTTGAATTCTCTATATTGATTCTGAGAGTTTTGTTATTTCTCTTGTTATTTACTGTCCCAATGTCATCCGTGAGAATAAAATTAAAGGCAGTTAGATTAGGTTCCTGATCTATAAACTGTGATTTAATATTCTGCGCTGCTAAATAAATTTTGAAGGTTGTATTCTTTACGTAAAACAGAGTATCGGTGTCAGTCCTAGGATTGACGATAAACTTCAGAAATACAATTACAGAATAGTGGCATATCGATTACGGCTCCGCACGATCAACAATTGTTGTTACCCATAGTTTCGTATTTGCTATTTTACCGTCGTTACCCTTTAGAGGCCAACCTGATCTTTCCACAGTGCCATTCTTACTTGCTTCTTAATATGTCCTATAACTACAGATTTGTTGAAAATATGAACTGTTAAATACGCTATTCCACAAATTAAAAACTTCCAGTTTTTCTTCATATCTTGAGACTTACTACCGTTGACTTTCACTGAAGGAAAGATACATAATAATAAAATGAAATCAAAGATTAGAATGTCGAAGCATAGTGTGAATGGTTAAAATGAAATGAACTGAAAATCATCTTCTTGTCTAAAACACTTTACTCTTCCAGAGAACTTCGGTACCTCTCAAAATTTTTTCAGCTCTGATGTTTAGCCACATGTGGAAAAATAGCGGGTCTCATGATGCAGCACTGTTTAGCCGTCACAAAATAAAGCCTCAAAAGTCAGTAAATAAAACTATTCTTGTACAGTTGCTCCGAATCGCATATACCAAGCGCCCTTTGCTGCGACAACGACTCAAAGTCTATTGGGTATTTGATTTTGCTCTGCTTTTTCGGGCCTCCTTACCTCTCCTTCTAGCCCAACCTTTGTTCTGCAACTACGTCTTCATCGGCGAGCTTCTCCTCAATATTTTTATTTTGTGCTGAACTGTTTTGTATCCTTCTTGCATACACACGTGTGTCACGTATTTTATAGAGACTGAATGAATATATAAGGTGAGTATTTCTTCTCTTATCAAATTAAATATTACATATCTTGCTGTGAATTAATTTGTTTGTCCCCATTCCACTTACTGCGTTTCCTTGAAATTATATAAAATATAAGTCTGTAAAAAAAAATCGCGTATAGCCTCCTTTGGCTTCCACAACAGCTGGAAGTCTGTTGAGCATTGAGCCCACAACTCGAGCCACAGAACTAGGAGATTCAAGTAACTCATTGAAAGCGTCATGAATTTGTTGATTTGTCGTGCGTTGACAAATGGATGGTTCGCACTGAAACGGCGTATCTGCTGATCCTGAGCTGCTGTTGTTTTGCGGCGACGGCCATGAGGCCTCCCATTCAGGTTACCACTCTCTTCCTTTCGTCTGATCCACCTGGCTACCGTCGACTTGTGAAGACCTATAGTTCTTGCCATGTCGGCATTTGAAGATCCCTCTGCATGGAGTTCTATTATAGCTCCCTTGTCTGCCTCAGCCAGATGGGCCATTTAGCGCTGACTGAATGATTCGTCGCGGTTAATATTGGCTGCGGAAACAGCGCTGGCAGGAAACAGACTGCCTCCTCCACGATGGCAGCCACAACGCAGTGGCCAAGTATGTGTAACACGGAAATCGATGGCATAAAAGAGAGATCGCAAGCCCATACCCGTGTCATTACATAGTGGAGCAACTTAAAATCTCTAATTTTTCTCAGAAGGGACTGGTCCACTCTTGTCATGTCTTATCCTGATAAATATTACATGAAATGAAATGTTTACGTTTTGCATATGCGGCAGGCCTGACGCAAGAAACATTTCTGAAATATCTGAGGCAACCTGAAGAACACTTCGTGAATTTTATCTGTAGAAGGTTGCCTTATAAGAAGGGAAACGTGTTTAACCCCGCTCACCGTGTTTCCAGGTGGCGCAGTTTACTCGGCGGCATACATAATTCTCGCCGGGCGTAAGAAGCGACTCGACGAGCGAGGGGAGCTCGCCAAATGTCATAGGCTGATTGTCCCGAAACTTTGCTCAGTGAAGGAGAGGACAAAATAAGCGAACATGTGTTTCGGCTTATCTGCAGACACTCGACCGTTTCCGAGAAAACGACGGTCAAAGTTATCAACGCGCTGTTACTCTAATGTAGATACCTTCTGCAGCCGAGAACGCAATTGAAGCGGTGGCTCAGTGGCTACCGTCGTTCCTTCTTAACATTGATTCCCGTGTTCGAGACCATATTGGGTTTTTTAATTATTTTATTTTCCTGCCTCTATCAGAAATATCTACGAATGCTTTTTCTAATTTATGTTGAAATAATGTTGTCATTATTCGCCAATTAACTTTATGTGTAATTAATGAATTAAAAAAATAATAAACGAATGAGACAAGCTGATCTAAAATCATCTGGGCTGCCTCATGTATCGTTATAACCAAATATTTTATAAATGTTAATCTACATTCAGATCCGATGATGGCACCTTTAGTGTGTTGAACCCGGTTATCCAGTAAACAATATTTAAGCGATCTTGGCTTCTGAATTATTTCTACAACAGAGTGATCGCCCCACTACGCACTATGTGTTCCCTTTTTAACTTATTTCTTTACACAGTAAATTAACTGACGAATAACGACAACAGTGTTTCAACATAAATTGGAATAAACATTCGTAGATAATTCAGAGAGTGAGGGGGGAAAAAAGGAAAAACCGGGTTTCGAACTCGCAGCGAAAAGTTCCGAAATCGCTATGGTAGCCGCAGAGCCACCGCTCCAGTTGAATGCTTACCCGCTACACTATAGTAACAGCGCATTGAAAACTTTGACCGTCGTTTTCTCAGAAGCGGTAGAGTGTAAGCAGATAAGCCGAGACACGTGTTCGCTTATTTTGTCCCCGCTTTCACTGAGCGAAGTTTCAGCAAGATCAGGGTATTTGCTCGGGAACATACACAGGAAGAAACCATAGTAATAATGTAATTCAAGACTCGCAAGAAAAGATTTAAGTGGTCCTTTTTCCCGCACACTGTTAATGAGTGGGACGGTGGAGAAATAACCCGAACCTTCTGCCAGGCACGTAAGTCCGGATTGCAAAGAAATCCTGTTGATGTAGTCATGTAGATGTAACAACGAAATTATGTTTTAATTACGACATGTAACTTTAATTTGATTTAAACATCGAAGTTGTTTGCTGTTTATTTACTTTTTGTTCAATAGTTTCAGCCATATACAAACACCTAGGCGCGTTAAATTGATATTGAAATAAAGTGTTATGCGTGGACCAATAACAATAAATTCCCACCTACTTGTTATAGTACTGCAGTATCTGCCAGCGTCTTCAGAAGTGGATATCGCATACGACGTTCCTAGGGTGTTTATAAATGGATATTGCAGACGACTTCGAAAAAAGTTTGAATGTAGCTTCGTAAAAGTTCCGTGATCAAACGATCTGAGTTGCTGGCGAATACAGTTTATCCTCACAAGACAGTATATATTATCATTATACGAGGTGAGTAGGGTTTCGCCGGGTTGCGGTGGCCGAGCGGTTCCAGGCGCTTCAGTGACGAACCGCACGGCTGCTTCAGTCGCAGGTTGGAATTCTACCTCGGGCATAGATGTCTGTGATGCCCTTAGGCTAGCTAGGTTTAAGTAGTTCTAGGTCTAGGGACTGATGTCCTAAGCAGTTAGGTTGCATAGTTCTTGAAGCCATTTTTTGACCTTTCACGTAAATATTCTTTACATAAACCGTCGTATCTTTTGATTGCGTTGACATAGAAGCTCACTTTTTTACACCACCAAGGGACCGGTTACCGCAAGAAGTGCGATATATTTCCGCTTATTATGTCCACCCGTTCTGGAGGTAAACGGATTTTAAGGGTTGGGTAGACCGATAGACGGTCAAGAAAGTGAGACTAGTAGAGTTCCGTTTTTACCGGTTTAGGTGACGAAATCCTAACAACGAAAACACTGAAGATGAGGACCGCGTAAATAACACCCGCTACTCTTTATTCGAAATGTTCTAGTTGCTGTCGATACATAAGCATATTAATCGTAGCAACGTTTTCGATCCAAATCACGTTTACAGGAATGCAAATAGAATCCATTTGCCTATACACGTGGTAATTCACATCCCAGTATTAATGCCACCGCGTTTTAGAAGTACGAACATTCTCATTGCTAGCTAGCTTAAGAAACACTTCTGCTAGTGAACGTTTTCTGGCTGTGGAGAGTCTAGTGGAGAATTCGAAACAATGCAGAATACGTTTGGCAGCTATGTAGCCGTTTATTTCCTGGGGTGGTGCAGAATTATCCTCTCTAATAACAGTAATTTGTTATTTCGATAAACATCCCGAATGATTGTCACATAAGCGGTGACATAGAGGAAGAAAATTCATGTTTTTGAGTCCAGAAAGCTCTATGCAACAGAAACTGCAGATTTTCATTGCGAAATTGCCTGCTTGTTCATGTCTGGGGTAATAATAGAGGGGTGTTTGCCTGGGTTAACTGCTAGCATAGTGAAAGGAAGGTCTGATTTGTTTTCGGTTCTAATCTCTATGGAGACAGGTAGAATATCAGTAAAGCAATTTTAAGAAATTCTCGCGCACCCAATACGTTTTATCGCTACCTTTATTCTGTACTGGCGCTCTGTGGATGTCAATATGACACTCTTGTAGAATTTCATACATGTTACTGCCTACTTTTTCCGCTTCTGTCAATAATGGAATTGACTTAAGCGTGGCACTGAATGATTTTTAATTGAATTTCGTTATGAATCTTCACGCATTGCTAAATTTGCACACTTTCATGGTAGGTCAGCAACGGTAATCCAGTATGACTGGTCTGAACGTTGACACAGACCGTTTCGCGGCCGAATGCGGATAATATTTTGCTACTTCGTAACGATCTGGGGTTCTTTGTCTTACTGAAGCAGTTAAGTCATCTCGATAAGTTGAAATTCATTTTTATTTGTCCAGTTCATACCAATTAGCGTTTCTTCTTTCAGTTCTGTCTTATATTTACGTGTTGTATTTAACACACTAATCAGCATTAATATAGTCTTACAAATTATGGAAAACAGTCTAAAAAAGTTCAGATAGTTTGTCAATTTCACGCCTGTGCATATTATGTTGTAGCACTTCGTCGCCTTGCCTGTTATGCTGTGTAGCAGACTTTAAAGCCGTGCGGATCAGCATAACGAAAAGGCGAGGGGTCTCGCTCGTTTTGTCCACGACTGTACAAGAGTGAAGGTGGAATAATAAGAGTGGACGACCAATAGCGAAGTGCTCTGATTAAAAAGGGTGCAAGACACGGATGTATCGGAGAAACAATGACGGACATAAAACAAAGGTTCAAAAGTGGGATTAAAATTCGAGGTGAAAGGGTATCACTGACCAGATTCGCTTATGACATTGCCATCTTGAGTGAAAGTAAAGAAGAATTATATGATCTGCCGAACGGAACTAACAGTATAATGAGTACAGAATATGGATTGAGAGTAAATCGAAGAAAGATGAAAGTAATGAAAAGTAGCAGAAACGAGAATAGCGAGAAACTTGACTTCAAGATTGATGGTTACGAAGTAGATGAAGTTAAGGAATTCCACTACCTGGACAGCAAAATATGGACTAGCACTGGCAAAAAGGGCATTCCTGGCCAAGAGAAGTCTACTAGTATCAAACATAGACCTTAACTTGAGAAAGAAAATTCTGAGAATGTACGTTTGGAGCACTGCATTGTATGGTAATGAAACATGGACTGTGGGAAAACCGGAACACAAGAGAATCGAAGCATTTGAAATGTGTTGCCCCGAATGTTAAAAATTAGGTAGACTGAGAAGGTAATGAATGAGGAGTTACTGCGAAGAATCGAAGAGGAAAGGAATATGTGGACAGCACTGAGAAGGAGAAGGGACAGGATAATAGGACATCCGTTAAGACATCAGAGAATGACTTCCATGCTTCTAGAGGGAGCTGCAGAGGGGAAAAACCGTACAGCAAGAAAGAGACTGGACACATCCACCAAATAATTCAGAATATAGGTTACAAGTGCTACTCTGAGGGATTCGTGGCGGGCCGTATCAAACCAGTCAGAAAACTAACGACTCAAAAAGGAAAAAAAAGAACAAGAAAAGAGCGGAGAGCACGTCATCACCTGCTGGATCGAAATTACTTTACACATTTTACTGAAAACAGTTTAGTACATGAAGACTGGAATTTAATACTAAAGTTCAAAAAGTAATTTTCTTTCGCAATTTAACTTCCCATACCTTTACTTCGTATCACTGTTTCTAATGACACCGTGTTACAAGAACAACAGCTTAACATTTTGATGGCAGCGCGTATGAAATCAAGCTCAAGTTACAAGTTTTACATACTGACTGCAACTCATGGAAAAGAAAGTTGAAATTTACATCATTACACGCAGCTCAGGTAACAACTACATAATTTGTAAGCATGAGCTAGAAAACTTAGCTACGCTTTCACATAATCCATTTCCAGAAAAATAAACTTACATTTCTATATAAATTACTAGTTTCTAAAATGCGTTACAAGAGACTTTACTGCAGTGAACAGATTTTTGAAAGAGCAAAAATAATTACATAACTTCAGCTAGAGAAAACTTTAAAATTAGATCCTGAATACACAAATACTAACTTACGTAAATCTTAGGGACACAGCGTTCTCAAACAGTATCTAACTATAGGAGCTGATGCAGCTGATCAGACACTGTGGTAGTTCCAAGAAAACAGTAGTGACTGTTTAGAATTAAAAAGCGAATTTCTGTAACAAAGACCAAGTAATAATTATCATTGAGTAGCTTACAGCATGACAAGTTAAAACACTGACTAGCTTACAACACGACAAATTCAAACCCCAATTACTTAAGAGCCTGGCCCCAAATGATAACACTCAGGTACAAGCCCCACTGTCAATTAGCTGCTTCCAGGGTTTTTGACAAAACAGCAATCACCAAGGTGGCCTTTACAATGCATTAACAAAGAAGAACATTTGGGTAAGGGTATCTGAAACACAGTTTTGGTATGACAAGCAAACAGAATTTTTTTTAACGGAACTGGTGTGCTTGCTATTCCTTCGTATCAGATATCTTGTTATTCCATTCGCACCGCCACCCCCCCCCCCCCCACCCCCCAGTGCCGTCGGACTTTTTCTTTTGCGCTACATACACTTCCTTCATATAGTCAAAAAGAAAGTTTGGACGTGTTGAAAGCTCAAAAAGTAGTAAGTCTCTACCACACAGTAAAAGTAAAATTATGTTCTACTACAATTTCAGAAGAACAACTCCAAATATTTACTTAAAATTGTGAAGAACTGTAATATAAAATAAAATATCGGCAGTTGACGTTGCCATTTCGATACTGTTATCAAGAGAGAACGTGTCTTCCATATATATCGTAAGCTTTGGAGCAAATGTCGGTATATCGATATATCGATAGCTTATTAAAAGTGACTGTTCCGGCACATGTCGTCACAGTCCGTATTACTTGCGGCACACCGAGCGAGGTGGCGCAGTGGTTAGACACTGGCCTCGCATTCGGGAGGACGACGGTTCAATCCCGCGTCCGGCCATCCTGATTTAGGTTTTCCGTGATTTCCCTAAATCACTCCAGGCAAATGCCGGGATGGTTCCTATGAAAGGGCACGGCCGACTTCCTTCCCCATCCTTCCCTAATCCGATGAGACCGATGACCACGCTGTCTGGTCTCCTTCCCAAAACCAACCAACCAACCAACCAACCAACCAACCAACCAACCAACTTGCGGCACTTCGCCGGGAGACTCCACGCAACGCTCGGCGCTATTCTCAAAACCAAGACCACTGCAGCACACACGAGCCCCGACAGCTCACTTCATAAGAAATTATCTGATGGGAAAATTTTGAGAGAGCAATCGAATTATCCAAAAACTTAGAAGGTGGATCAAAGCAATCGCAAGAGAATTTGATAAAAGCAAACCTGACAGCTCACAATATATGGATTATAGCTAGATAAAGATAATTAAAACACCATGAAGCTAAATTTAGAATGATTCGGCCTTACAATGAAGGCTTACAGTCGCTTTCCCACACATCATTCGATCACCAAAGCGCAAAGAGACTGTGGTATACGAAGTACTCTCCACCACGCACCAGAAGATGTCTTCAGACGAAATTTTTATTTTTTTAGTCACACGTCTGTGTTAAAGAATAGAGGTGGGGTCTCTTCAGAGATATGAAGGTCAACTTCGTTTTTTAAATGGGATGCTATAATTTGGTACTTATTTTCTGATAACGGCTATCGAGACGAATTCAGTGATGTGTAACAGTAAGCTCTTTCAAGGTCAACGAAGGTAAAAAAGGTGGCATGAACGTCTATTTACAGAAGCTGTTCGAAGTGCTGACTTTTGGTATCAGTGCAGTGCTGCAGTCTGCTTATCATGGATCGAGTGGTATTCGTTATCACATCGGCACTTGTCGAAGCACATGCTCTGACAATTCTCTCTCGTATATCGCACAAATAGTAAATATTCGCCGAATATGGCGTATCCATCTAACGTGCCACTGACATGTAAACACCGACGGTTTCCCAATACAACACTAATAGGAACGGTAAGATTTGTATCGACGAATCAAGCGAATGTGAATTATGTATTCCTTCTAAGAACAAGTCGATATGCTTCTCATTTACGGAGAATTCCAACGAAATTCAGTGAGAGATAAAGACACTTATGCTGAAAGACATCCTCAGTGTAGTCACGCTACACGTCGTGCATTTAAATATGTATATGATAAATTGAGAACAACTGGATCTCTAACGCATCGGAAACATATTCGGCAAAGGAAAGTTAATAACGAGGAAACGGAAGTTGATATTCTTGCCACTGTGGTTCGAGATCCTTGTGTTAGTTCGCGTCAAATCGCAAGGGAATCTGGCATGAGCCTGAGTAGTGTTGTTCGTGTTCTGCATCGCCATAAATATCATCCATACCATATCAGTCACCACCATGAATTAACTGCTACTGATTGTATGCGTCGCATTGAATTCTGCCAATGGGCTCAAATTAAGACTGAGAGGGATGGCACATTTATTAATTTGATTTTATTTACTGACGAGTCTACATTCACGAACCACGGAAATGTTGGGGCAAGTTGCTTACCAAAAACCGTGATCGGTAAATGTATGGTGTGGGATTCTGGAGGACAGAATTATAGGCCCCTATTTCATCGAAGAAAATCTTAATCGTAGGAAGTACACCACATTCCTGAAACAAACATTAAGTCTGTTATTGGAAGAAATACCTTTAGGAACAAGGAACAGAATGTGGTATCAACACGATGGGTATCGGGCACATTTTTCGTTGATGACTAGAAATGAGCTGCAGAGACAATTCCCAAATCGTTGGATTTGTCTCGTTCGCCAGACTTGACCCCTCTGGATTTTTACTTGTGGGTATTCCTAGAAGACATTGTTTATGGAGAGGTTCCAACTACACCTGAAGATATGCGAGAGAGAATTGTCAGAGCATGTGGTTGGGTAAGTGCCGTGTGATACGGAGTACCTCTCAATCGATGATAAGAAGACTGCAGCACTGCATTTATACCAATGGTCATCCCTTCAAACATCTTCTGTAAATGGACGTTCACGCCAACTTTGTGAACTTCGTTGACTTTCAAAGACCTTACTGTTACACATAATTGGATTCTTCTCGATAGCCGCTATCAGAAAATAAGTGCCAAATAGTAGGATCCCAATTTAAAAAAAAAAAAAAAAAAAAAAACGTAGTTGACCATATCTCTGAAGCGATCCCACCTAGCGACAAAACACCAACTTCATACTATGGCCCCATTTGTACCATGCAGCTTTTGTCCCACAAACGTTTCAGCTCCTATCATACTTTCGGAATTGTTGTAGGTGGTAATAGTTAGTGACTGCCATATATCATGAACCCTGATACTTGCCTTGGGGCATCGAAATGAGGAAACATGTAATTAACGTAGCTTCCGTCTGACACTTAGCAACCATGGGTGGAATGTCGACCGTCTGGGATGCTTTTTAAACTTTCTCAACCCCCCCTTATTTTAAATTTCGCTATGGTTGGATCCCAATAATACCGTTATATTGCATCGTGACGAAATGCACTTTCCAGAGACACTCATTATGGATAAAATATGATTAAGAATTGACTTGTAATTTACAGATTTCTGGGAAACATTTCGAGGAAATGCAAATACATGGCGAGGGTAAACATTCGAAATGGAACTTTGATTACGACTGTAGATTTGTTACAATGATTGATAACCCACATAGAATACACGGCCTAACGTTAACAATAAAATTTAAATAGTCACTCATTTCCAGAAGTCGATCTAGAGTTACAAGATAGCATGATTACATGAAAATTGGGAGTCCATGCAAGAAGGGAGAATAATCTTGCTTTACTATTTAATAATACCAAGCAAGAGTACGTGCTGTACATTTACTTCATCGAAGTCAAGTGTATCCCACCGAATTTAATAAATTCTGTAATTTATGTGATATTTGAAACTCGTTATATCAATTGGGGTTCATTCTGTGTTTAATTATTTGTCCCACTCATTAAAACACACTGTGCATGCGATATATCCGTTTTGCGCACACGTAGTGGACGAGTCGTGTACAAATACTTACTCTAATAATGAAGGAACAAAATTCAGATGTCCATCGAAATACGCAAATCATTTCAAAATTACGAGCGAACTGCTAAACGCTGCAACTGTGATCGAGCAGACGCGGATTTTAACTCTTTCCTTGGCACACACAAATATTGTGAAGAAAAAGAGTTAAGTAACTTAAATTAGATTTAAATGGTCATTTGAGCACTTTTACATCGGTTTTCCAAATACACTATCTTGTCTTCATGTATTGTTGCTCACAAAAGGCTCCCAGTGCTACAATACAATTATTACATTTTTGTTAATGTAGATGAAAACTGGTTGCATTTTGCACTGTTTCACGTGGAACGGCTGTTCAGATAAAAAGTCAGACCATTTTCAATGTTTTTGGTACGCAATCACTAGCACATTTGTACACTACCTCACGTGCAAGACTTCCTCTTATCGTTTACAAGCTATTTCCGTGCACAAGAGAAAACAGAACTACAAAATAGAAAGTAAGTGCTGCACCGGCAACCGATGGTCACATAAACTCACACGGGGTCTGCTGAAGATGCACAGTGTTCAAAATCTTTCCACCAGAGACAACAAAGTACCGCCGTATATGAGAGCTTGAATGTTGCTTACAAGCACTATTGTCCATCAAAAAGTGAAACTTGAAACACGCTGCAGGAAAGAGTGTGCAATTTTTATGTTGCTTGACAGCAATACTGGCAAATAAAGGGTTAACTTGGTTCTGCACGAGGCTTATTACTCGAAATCATTAACCTGCTTGTACCAAGGTATCAAATTTATATCAGCATCGTTATACTCGCGAATTGAGAAACGGTCAATATTTAAAGAGTTTCGAAATGTTTCTCAAGTGAAGAAACACCAGTGACGATGACACGCGGTCCACTTTGACATGACCAAAGAGAGATATCTAACTGAAACATTAATCACGAGAATTGATCTTCACCATCTGAAATGAAAAAACACTCCCGACCGCTCAATCTGATAAATAAACAAAGAAAGTATCTGTCCTCACAAACTGAAACACAGAGCTATACAAAAGCGTGTTTCAAAGAACATCATACTTATACACCAGCGATCGGACCATTAGGGAGAACCCTGAGAAGTAATTTACTTAGTTAGTTGCATTTTCCATAGATCAGTTGAAGGATTCTTTTACCGAAATGATGTGGAACGAGACAGTTTACAGGTTATATATACACGACTACTGTTGCCATTAAGGAAGACATCATTTTATTCCTACTCATGCAGCGACACTTGAAAACATTTTTTTAATGGCTACAACGTTTTAAGTAAAAATTCGTCAGTGAAATAAAGAGTTGTCCAGGAGAAAGCCGACCCATGGGCTTAGCCGTAGGAAAGCGCTGTTTTTTAAGTGGGCTGAGATGTGTAGCCAACAGATCGTGTAGACGGAAAAGCTGGAAATGCTCTGATTCGCACAGAATTACACTTTTTCAATCGTACATGATGGCCCATCATCGGCAGTTGCCACAACGAACAGTCTTTTTGCTAAAGTAAGTGGGAAACCAACCGGAACGCTTTGACATTACTGAAGAAGCATTGCAAGGTTGTTACTACCATACGTGCCGGCTTAGGTGCCCGAGCGGTTCTAGGCGCTACAGTCTGGAACCGCGCGACCGCTACGGTCGCAGGTTCGAATCCTGCCTCGGGCATGGATGTGTGTGATGTCCTTCGGTTAGTTTGGTTTAAGTAGTTCTAAGTTCTAGGGGACTGATGACCTTAGAAGTTAAGTCCCATAGTGCTCAGAGCCATTTGAACTAACATACGGGACAAAACAAGGGAGTTTCTGTTTTCCTCGCCTGCAGTTTTGGAAACGTACACCCACACATTCATACCTTGAGTATATGTGACGGAGTGCGTAAGTGGCTTCCCAACATCTGTACAGCAGATATACAAGTCTAACGGGCAAATCTCTACAAAAAGATAAATGAAAGGGCACTTGCACAGCCACCTTGCTGACTCCTCTGTAATGATCAAAATATCATATCTTAAATGTTACTCTAACAGTTAAGATATACACTGATACACTGATACAAAAAACATGCCTTGGATGGTCACAGTGATCCCTTTAATTACCTCCAGCATATTGGAATCAGAGTTTGTTCTAATGCAATGGCAAGTCGGAATATAACTGACTACATTTGTCAGATCTATTTAACTACGTGTTTGTAGAAATATTGAGTTTGATTTGTTTTCCTGCGATTCGTTAAAAGAGTCACATTCTTTACCTTACATGTCACAGAACATGTTCTTTAAAACACGATATAGAAGAACTGGGGAAAAAACAAACAGAACAGGTATTTCGCATTGTCTTCCACAGTAGGCGGATCACTAGCACTAGCCCAGTTGCACAGTTATTGGATTTCCCTGCGCGGGACGTCGCTTTGTCGATTTCCTGGAATGCCATTTCTGGCCTGCAGGCCACTGGCTTTCACTGGAAGCCAAGTGGGCAGTGGACTCCATTTATCTAGGCTGCGTGGAGGACATAAAAGCGGTAAATGCAATCACGCACTGTCAGGGAAACGAGGATCTCATACGCTACACAGTGTTGTAAGGAGCAGTCAAACGAAAACGAGACAGATGTAAGAAGGTAATAAACTCTTTATTATTTCAAAGGAAATGTATCCCACTGTGAGATAAGACAGTCAAAGTCTTCATGGAAAAATGTTTGCGGTTGCATTCTCTATGACATGTCACATCACTCATACAACACGGTTCACTAATCACGTAAGAACTGGGGGTCGCAAACGCCACGAGAGGGCACTACGGCCGCGAGAGGGCGTTGCTATAAAAACACTGGCGGAGAGCACGGAGACAGCCGCTATTCACGCCGTAGAAGCGCTGGGAGTAACATGGCTAGCTAACACACAGCGAGATGGATGAAAAGCATTTATGGCGCGACCGCCTGCAGTGGACGAGAAACCGTGTGCTTGTGTCGTGCGAAATATCCCAATAATAAGATGCTGTGTGACACATTATTCGCCACCCTGTATCGCCGTTTGTGCTAAACCGGCTTGTTCCGTGCGCACAAGTCGGATGCTGGTCGCCAACGAACACGGACAGTTGCGGGAAAAGAAAGCGCTCTCGAAAGGGTGCAGCGTAAGTCGTCAACAAATACATAAGATGTATGTGCTCCACTGATATCCCCCGATCTTCCGTCTTCCATTTCATTTCCAACGCGTCCAGGCATTGCAACCGGACTACTACATCAAGTGCATGTGATTTACGCGGTGGTTTCTGCAGGATTCCGGTGCAGACTGAAGCTTCCCAGCGAGTGTCCTCTTCACCGATGAGGGTGCGTTCTCACTCGAGAGTATTATGAACGTTCACGATCTGCATACACGGGCAGATGTGAAGCTACATGCTCCTCTTACGTATGCTTCACAATGTAAATTTACCCTTAACGTGCGGGCTGACGAAGTCGGAGATTATTTAACTCAACCGTACATTTTCCCGGACGGACTTGACGGGCGCACGGTATATCGTATTCCTCAGAGAGGCTCTACCGGACATGCTGAATGATGTTTCATGCCTATCTGTCACCGCTTTCGACTTCGCAAAGACAGACATAAATTCTGATGGTATAACCGCAATCAGTGGTTTTACAATGTTACTTATAATCCGTCTTGATTGCATAAAATGTTTATTCGTATGACCGGTTTCTGTTCCTCTAGAACCATCTTCAGATCTGTAACGGTAATGATACTAATTTACTATTTTACGATTGCAAATCTTTTTCATCCTATCCAGTCACCATCAAATGTACCAGAACGTACCTGCAATTTCTGTTACAGGAGTAACCCGTCCACACACTGCAAACTTCACATACTGCGTCATATAAAATTAGTTGGCAGAATGCACGTCATTTATATTAGTGTTTTAATTAATATAAATGACGTGCATTCTGCCAACCAATTTTACGTGACGCAGCATGTGAAGGTTCCAGCCGGCCGGAGTGGTCGTGCGGTTCTAGGTGCTACAGTCTGGAACCGCGTGACCGCTACGGTCGCAGGTTCGAATCCTGCCTCGGGCATGGATGTGTGTGATGTCCTTAGGTTAGTTAGGTTTAACTAGTTCTAAGTTCTAGGGGACTGATAACCTTAGAAGTTAAGTCCCATAGTACTCAGAGCCATTTGAATCATTTTTTGAAGGTTGCAGTGTGTGGACGGGTAACTCCTGTAATCGAAATTGCAGGTACGTTCTCGTACAGCTGATGGTGATTGGATAGACTGAAAAAGGTTTGCATTAGTGAAATAGTAAATTAGTATCATTATTGTTAGAGATCTGAAGATGGTTCTAGAGGAACCGAAACCGGTCATATGAATAAACATTTTATGCAATCAAGACGGATTGTAAGTGGCATTCGACTTTTCAACACGACGGAGCCGCCGTATATTTCAGCAAGCAAGTGAGGGCACATCTGCAGGCAAACTTTCCCGGCCGCTGGATTGATCTTGGTGGGCCAGTCGTATAGCCACCACGATCACTAGTCTGTTTTTACCTCTGGGGGCATCTGAAGGCCTTGTGCATGGAACACCTGTTACAGTACCAGAGGATATAGTGGACAGGTTTGTTGCGCGCAGCAGGATGTCTTCGAGATACATCAGATTATCTTTGAAAGAATGCGCCGTTCAGCATAGCATCGATGTCAGGCGCGTCCCGATGGATCTGGACAAAAGTTTGATCTTCTCCTGTACTTATCTTCCGCTTGTGGCATCTGATTAAACAACGGTAACGCCATTTAGTAGTCCCAGCTGGCCTTTGCGACATCCATTTCCTACGTGATTACTGTTCCATGTCGTATGGGCGATGTCAGTTCGTGCTCGTTTTTTCAAAATGTCCTGTATAATGAAGTGAAATTACTAGGTTGTACTTACTGTTTAATTGTATACACAACGTTTATATTGTTTAGTACGAGCAGGAGTATTACATTTGCAAGGTCGGTCTCAGTGTCCGGGCTGGATCCTTTGTTGCTATGTAACCTATTAAAGATTTTGTGCGGGTTTGTTTAAATGACGAGTCGCTGGAACGTTTTGTTGCTTTTATCTATTTCCTTCTTTTATTTGTCTATTCTTGACAGACATTTTACAACAACAATTCTCAGGTACACATTGTTCAACTCTCTTGAGCCAGACAAAGAAAGTATCCAAAGAAAGAGCAACATTTACCAAACTCAATAGCTACAAAACCAACTCTCACACTATCTGACCCAATTCTGACGTTATGTGAAACATATGCTTGAGCATTGTCCTTGCTGAGTTCCCAATAAGGTTCTATCGCAGAGGAAATCAGCCACACTCTCGATATAGGTGTCTGGTATGGTCGTTTGTTGTACACGAGATTGTCGTACGTAAGACAATGGTTCAGAGCGCTGGGGAATAAGACCACTGGCTTGTGCGGGAGCTGACGGAAGTGTTTGTTTAAAACGCCATCCAAACCAGGAGGCGACTGCTCATGAGGATCCGTTGGACTTCTGCCAGGGATGTAAGGTGAGGAGCAGTAAGACGTGATTAGTATCTGTAAGCGGCAACGGCCACCAGAACATCACGTTCATCCTGGAGTTCATCGGGTCTAAGATCCTGGACGAGCTGTTGATTCTTGGCCTCAGATACATCGACCAGGGTTTTCACCACATGGAGGGCATCGTAAGTCAAACCATCCACTATGCAGGTAGTATCGTTGGTTCTCACTGCACACCAGTCCAGAGCTCAGACAACATCCCATTCTGACTTAAGTTGGAATAGATAGGTGGACATCTTGTCCTAGCATTGTTACGATTTCCAATCGGCGAGATGGCACCAGAATTCATGGTGGAGATGCCTCATGCGATTCTTATCCCAAGAGTCACGAAACTGCTTCCACTGCTGACGGTAGCGGTTCTTCTGGATTTGCAGTTTGCCCAATAGGGCAGACAAGACATACAATGGAGTCAAAGTATAGATACAGTGGCAGTAGAGGCGTTCATTGCCTACCACACTTTTGCAGTTACGTAGTCAACAGCACTTACCACGTTGGCAAGTGTTGTCAGGTAATATTTTGCCTGGTGGTGCCCCCACCTCAACGTTGGAGCCAGTCCGTATGACAGCAAACCATTATGCATAGACGACAATCATCTGCAGCTCTCTGAGATGCTTTTCTGAGACAAGTAAAGTATCCAGTGGTTGCCGTAGAGGAAGATGTTCAGTTCACCTTCTATCCTTTTAATTTCATTAGCATTGTAAATACGGACAACTAAATCCCGAGGGGCTGGTAATTGTGTTGTGGGTGTTATGCCATTATAACAAAATCTGGGTGAGCCTTTCAACCAGTAAGATGATATTTGTGATCCTGTCCTCCAACTGACGAATCTTCGGAGCTGTTTCACAAATGAAAGCCCTGCTGTGGCGTTGCACGAACAGAAAGATGACCTGGAGGATCTCCTGCATGTCATTCTGAAACAAAGCAAGTGTCTCCACCACTGGGGAGAAATCCTGAGTGGCTGCTTGACCATGTGGTGGGTAGGGGTGGGTGTTACGGCACACTGAGAATGTGCCTCAATGGAGGGTTGGGTCATGGCAACAAATGGGCGTGAGGAGGCTCCAGTGGCCTTTCTATTTCGTGGCCATTGGTATTTGTCACAGGAGACAGAAAGGACTGAGATGCAGCAGCAAAGTTAGTCATATGGGCCAGAGCTGGAGGAGGCCCCTGCATTAGGTGTCTATGCATCTACAGTTTGAAGGGCGTCTAGCTTACCCCTTAATACAGGAAAACTGGTCTGGACCAACAGTGGCGGTAGTGACCGATCTGTCCTTGGCTTTCTTCTTGGAGGGTGGGAAGACTTCGTAGCCTTCTGGTATATAGAACAGCCAGCACTGCCAGGAAGCCAGATGGTGTGGTCGTGAGATGTGCCCAAACAGCAGGCACAGATGGATTTTTCTCTGGCCAGTTTGCAGTCCTCCAGTGCATGTGAGCCAGCACACTTGACAGATCAGAAAGGCAGTGAGCTGTTATTACAGGTGTGTTGCAAACGTTGGCACGTAAGACGGATGGATGGGCCGTTGTGGGTTTGGTGCACATGAGATATCTGGCTGGTAAATGCATTCGATGTCGTGGATTGGCGTAGCGATTAAGTTCCAGGTCTCAGGGTCCCTCTTGTTGTATTGGTGAACCGAATGGTCCAACAATTCGGGACAGAGTAATTTACCACTGACATCTGTTTCTGTAACTTTGGATGGAATTTCTTTGACGACAGTTCTTTTTTTTCTTACGTTGCCTGAAGCCTGATGGGTATAGCAATGCACTGCACACAACTTCTCAAAGCTGAGGACTATGAGATAGTCATCCTAGTCAGGTACTTCACATGGTAACTCTCGTAAACTGCCAGCAGTTGGCCGGTAATAAGGCGCTGCAGTTCAGTGTTCGGTTTAATACAATTCGTAGGATTGCAAATGACGGCCGGTGTGACCGAGTGGTTCTAGGCACTTCAGTCTGGAACTGCGCAGCAGGTTCGAATCCTGCCTCGGGCGTGGATGTGTGTGATGTCCTTCGGTTGGTCAGGTTTCAGTAGTTCTTAGTTCTAGGGGACTGATGACCTCAGATGTTAAACCCATAGTGCTCAGAGCCATTTGAACCATTTGATTGTAAACCATAATAGGAGGGAACTTCCTTTCTTTTGGCGGTGGTGATGAATTCTGAGAAGTGAGGTCTGGAGGGGGACCCATTTTCTGGTCCACGACACCACACATGCTATTTGCCCCGGTAGGGAGGCGTCCGAATCACGGTCGCTGTAATGGCGCGAGCGGATGACCGTTTAGATTTCCAGCCATGAAGGGTGACCGACACTGACGGAGGTCCCATGAGGATTGACAGGCCGACGATCTGGTGTAGATGGAAAAGCACCCGAAGATGCGTCCACATTTTGGTCGGTTGTATCAGTGTTTGGTGCCGACATGGCGTGAGAAGTCTACAGCAGGCGGCCATGAGAGTTGTCGGATGGCGAGATGGAAGAGCAGTCACTCACCTGATGCTGCGGACAAACTCTCGTGAATCGGTATCACTGTCAGTGGCCAAAGGTTCGCCCAGCTGCAGATTCCCGTCCTTAGCCCTTCCATGTTTTTTCTCGGCCTCTACAGACGTAGCCAGGGCCCTGGGTGACGCAAAACCTAAAATAGCGGCCAGCGTTCAGTGACTGGATTTCGTTGATTTTTGGCACAGCGATCCCTTCGATCACTCTGTCACTGGTTTCTCAAATAAAACGACAACTGGAAATTTAGACGGCTGAAGGTGTTTTGATGCAACATTTTACACTGAATAGCCGAGACCGGCAACCATTTGTATAAAGATGGCCTTACAGAGACACAAATAACAGAGCTGAGAGGGTGCCACCTATAGTACACGCCACCCGAGTTTCTAGCGTGATCCACTAGTGGCACACGCCAGCGTTAACATACTAAAACTGAAAGATGGTTAAGTCAAATAATCTTCATATTCTGTAAATGTGCAATTTCATATTACGAAAACATGACCTGTCTTAGTAACTAGAGGGCAGGTAATTTGTAAACGGCAGTAAATAAAATTAAAAAATAAAGAACTAAAATGTAAAATAAGATATTCTTTGAGTTCCAGAAGGGTTTCTACACAGTTCTTCATTTCCATTTGATGATCAGATTTCCACACAGTTCTTCATTTCAATTTGGTGCCCAAACTGTGTATCAAATCATAGTTATTATTGAGTAATAGTTTTCTGAGTATCGTAGTGCGTCAAAATGTAAAAAAGTATAGTGGAGCAACAAATGTTTCGGCCACCATTACAATGCTACTGATGTGCTTTAGCTGTGCGAATCCACACACCTAAACACATAAGTAGATATTTTAAGCGTGACTCATAATCTTTTCACCTTTACAGCAATAAAAACCAAGTCAAGAAATAAATTGCATGAAACGCCACTGTAAATATTCCACATGGTCCATGTGTTGTGACGAAAGTTCCTTGTGGTGAACTGAACCCTCTTGACATGCAGGGTGTTTCAAAAAGGACGTTACAACTTTGAAAATTCACATAAATTAATTCATAGTGCCTGTAGAAGTGATTGTAGTGGCAATTTGTTGGGAAATACATCAAGTTTTGTCTCGCATAGATTGCTAGCGCCGAGTCGCATCGTAAGGAATGCTAGCGGCGACAACAGTTCAGCGTAATTTCAGCTCGAAGTACACTAAAGATCCTCCTAATTGGTCTACAGTTTATGAGTGGTATAAATGTCTTGTAGAAACAGGGTGCTCGGTAAGACATGGGAAATCACAAGGTCGTTCAAGGACATCTGACGTCGTCGTTGAGCTAGTGAAACAACGTCTTGTCAACAGCCCCACGAAAACGACCCGGCGTGCATCTGGCGAACTTCAAATCCCACATACGACTGTTTGGCGTGTGTTCAGAAACCGTTTGCATTTGAAACCGCACAGATTAACTGTCGTATAAGGAATAAAAGACACTGATAAACTGCTCACAAAAACTTCTGAGCGGATATGTTAAATCGACTATATGAGGATGAACATTTCGTGGAGAAAATCGTCTTTTCTGACGAATCGACTTCTCATTTAAGTGACAACATTAACACACACAAGTGTAGGATTTGAGGAAGTGAAAACCCACAGCAAACATTGCGATATGTTCGCGATAGACCTAAACTGAAAGTTGTTTGTGCATTGAACAAGAACAAAGTGTACGGACCTTTCTTTTCTGTGAGAGAACCATCAACGGGACAGTGTACCTGGATATGTTACAACAATTTTTGATGCCAGAGATCGATGAGGATGATGAACAAAATTTTTACCTCATGCAAGATGATGCACCACCCCACTACCTGGCTGACGTCCGGAACTTTGTCAATAATCGCTTTCCAGGTCAATATATTGGCCGTAGTGAGCAAATTGCATCATGGCCCCTACATTCCCCAGACCTGACACCAATCGATTTTTTATGGGTATTCATCAAGGATATCGTGTTTGTACCTCCTGTGCCGGCTTCTCTACCTGAACTTAGAGCAAGAATTTACGCCGCCACTGACTAAGTTACAACTGCAATGCTACAGCGAGTTTCGGAAGAAACTAGTTCAAGGTAAAAATACATGACGCGTTTCCCTACTAAATAACACTAAATCCAGCACTATATCTTCTTTCAATAAATGTACATGAATTTTTAAAGTTGTTAAGTCCTTTTTGAAAAACTATGTATAGTAAAACGGGAAGCGTATTTCCTTATGAGCCAAATTTGAAAAACGAATTTCTTGAGGTACTCTTCCTCTTCTCAAAAAGAAACAAAGAACGAAGGACAAAACCACAATGACTAACAGATGGACGAATCGACAGTTCGGCGGTAGAGTTTAAAGCCTGCAGCCTTACTTGGTTGGCGGACAGAAAAATAAAACATTCACTGGATGTTGCTGAAAGAAAATAATCATCCTCGAAGTACTTCGTCGCTAGCAAAATAATTGTCTTCTAAATCGAAAGCACCCGACGGAAATATCGAAAAAAATTAGAAATTGGAATCTGACATCCTCGCTGACACTCAAAGTAAATGTTCACCTCCTAAGGTTACATCCTGTTGTAAAATAAAATAAAATGAAATGTACCTGAAGATAAAGCCAGTAAAAGTTTCTTCCAGCTGCTCTACAGGTCCGATCTTAGGCAGTGTCGCTTAGTGCACACACCGCCTATTCGCATTACACAAGGAGTCATGTATGGGATTGCCACCACGACAAGCAAGTCCTGAAAACTCTTGAAACAAGGTTGTCTAAGTCTGTTTCCAGTTAGCGCTCTTCTAACAAACGTTACACATCGAAAATTCTCAGGAAATGGAGCATAGACAAGTAAATAAGGATTTTGAGACAGCACAGTAGATTACGAAATCATATTAAATGGAAAGAACAGAGAATAAAAATGAAAGAGTACAACAAATACATTTATACTTCCTTATCACCACATTTTTTTTGCAAAGCTATTCTCAGAAAATATGCAAAGGTGTTGCTATATTTCTGTCGTGATTGTTCCTTTCCATGTTCATTGCACAAATATTCCAGAAAATACAATTTATCAAACATCTTTACTGAGAATATTGCGTAAACTTGTGTCCCATAATCCAGGTCTTCTTTTTTCATGGATTGGGGTTCCATTGTAGTATGATGGCGTCTGACACTGTGACGTAATTCATAGCGACTCTGTATATCAATCGTACCATGTCCCTTGAAGATCCCAAATAATACGAAATTTGCGGCGCGCAGACCGATATTCGATTGTGTCCCCCTCCGCACACATCTCACAATCTCTGGAGTGGACTATCTGAACTGAATAAAGTTAGGTGTTTGTTGGAATAGTGCGATTGACAACATTGTACCACGTTGCGCGCGCACTCGCAGATAGAACCTTGCAGGCTAAATTTGGCCACACAATGTTCCACTTGTGTTGTGGCAGTCTCAACTCCCATTTATTCCGTGTTGGAGATCCGTGAGGAGCGGTAGCAATGTCGCTGATTCTGTAGCCTCTCAGGTCACTATACAGAGTGTTACAAAATGGTACGGCCAAACTTTCAGGAAACATTCCTCCCACACAAAAAAAAAAATATTTTATGTGGACATGCGCCCGGAAACGCTTACTTTCCATGTTAGAGCTCATTTTATTACTTCTCTTCAAATCACATTAATCATGGAATGGAAACACACAGCAACATAACGCACCAGCGTGACTTCAAACACTTTGTTACAAAAAATGTGTGTGAAATCTTATGGGGCTTAACTGCTAAGGTCATCAGTCCCTAAGCTTACACACTACTTAACCTAACCTATCCTAAGGACAAACACACACACCCATGTCCGAGGGAGGACACGAACCTCCGTCGGGACCAACCGCACAGACGATGACTGCAGCGCCCTAGACCGCACGGCTAATCCCGCGCGGCCACTTTGTTACAGGAAATGTTCAAAATAGCCTCCGTTAGAGATGATACATGCATCCACCCTCCGTCGCATGGAATCCCTGATGCGCTGATGCAGCCCTGGATAATGGCGTATTGTATCACAGCCGTCCACAATACGAGCACGAAGAGTCTCTACATTTGGTACCGGGGTTGCGTAGACAAGAGCTTTCAAATGCCCCCATAAATATAAGTCAAGAGGGTTGGGGTCAGAAGAGCGTGGATGCCATGGAATTGGTCCGCCTCTACCAATCCATCGGTCACCGAATCTGTTGTTGAGAAGCGTACGAACACTTCGACTGAAATGTGCAGGAGCTCCATCGTGCATGAACCACATGTTGTGTCGTACGTGTAAAGGCACATGTTCTAGCAGCACAGGTAGAGAATCCCGTATGAAATCATGGCGGTGAATCGAGGAAGTACAGTACATACTGACGAAACTAAAATTAGCTCTAACATGGAAATTAAGCGTTTCCGGACACATGTCCACATAACACCTTTTCTTTATTTGTGTGTGAGGAATGTTTCCTGAAAGTTTGGCCGTACCTTTTTGTAACACCCTGTATAGTAGGTAGCTGGTGTCAAGGTAAAACCGATAAAACCGATGCACGAAGTTGAAATGGTTCAAATGGCTCTGAGCACTATTGGACTTAACATCTGAAGTCATCAGTCGCCTAGAACTTACAACTACTTAAACCTAACTAACCTAAGGACATCACACACATCCATGCCCGAGGCAGGATTCAAACCTGCGACCGTAGCGGCCGTGCGTTCCAGACTGAAGCGCATAGAACCGCTCGGCCACACGCGAAGTTAAGCACGGAGGGGCTGCTGCTGATTTGGATGGAGGCAACCAGTGATTGTGGCCGGAAGTTACGAAATAACGTTGCTGTTGGACTGCAAGAACATTTTTCAATCACTGGTTTGGTGTATTTGATGAAAAGCACCCCACATTTGGCTTGGAAGTCTATTAAACCCAGTCCGCCATCTTCAAGTTTCAGTGTGCAAGTTTGCCTAGAGACCTTGAAAATGTGTCCCCTCCACAACATCCAATACATGCCTCTTTAATGAGGTCTGCTATTTTCTAGGCACTGGCATAACTTGACCCACACCACGCCTTCGCTAGGCTATAAGTGTTAATGATCACCTTTTTTTGTTTGTTTTAATGTCCAAGACCCTACCGGAGTGTATTTATGCAGAGTGTGACACCAGCTGAGCGCTTGCATTCTCTGCAGGTTATCCATCATCACAACTCCGAGGACGTTGTAGTGTGTGCGGACACCGAACCTGTTCCCCTTAATATTCGATCCGGGACGTTTGAGGGGAAGTAACGCTGTCTTCATAGGATTCACAGTCGCCCCTGCTACCTTCTCAAACTGGCGGAGCAGAGTGCATAGCCTGTCCACGTCTGCTGGCTGTTCCATGAAAACTCCGAGGTCGTCGACATAAGCCCTGCAAATCAGCTGGTCGTTGCCTATATCGATCACCGGCATCCGACAGTGAGCGTGCTTACCCTACTGACCAAGTGATCGGGATTTTATCACTTAGGCAGCCATTGATAATGACCCTCGAAGTGGCGTTCCGAAGCATATTCTCAATTACAGTCGTGAACTTGGTCCCAAATCCCAGTCTGTTCATTACCTTCTTCAAATAAGCGCGACTAATTCTGTCAAAAGCATTTTGGATGTCGATAAGTAAAATCGCTGAGTTCCGTATCGTTTCACTTTTAACACATGCGATACAGCTCCTGTATGGCACAAAAGTATCGAATATATTTCTATTCCGTACTGCGCACGTTTGGTGTTTCACTTCGCGTCTCTTTTATTATTTGTTTAGTTTTATTCGCGTAACTACTCATTAAATGAAATATGTTACTACGAAAAGAGACCCGAAATACCTTTTAGTGATGCTGTGCTATGCCTTTCTTTAGATCATTAATTTTCAACAAAACAAAATGTATTATGTTCCAATTGTTCTGTATCTGGCTTTCTATTAAGCAGTTATAGTATGCAATGATTGTTCAACATCAATTCTGCAGTGGATTTTTGTTAATAGTAAAACAATGAGTACCACGGCTCACACGAGAACATGAGACTATTATCGGAGAAAAAAGATGTTTTTACTGTAAGGTTGCCAGACCAGAACTACGCACAGCAAGATTTCTTTTATATGATGAAAATTAAATTATCTTTTTGCACTATTATTAATATATTATCAGCAGCCCGCGTCAACCTGTAAAACACATCATAAAATCTGCTGCTCTGCGACTTCGAAAGCTGAAACAATTTTTTTACTTCACTATTACCTGACCGCTTCCTTGCGGTATGATAGATTTCATTTACTGCAATGTAAATGAAACGCGGCAGCGGCTGGCTCGTTCGTAGCGCCGCTCTGCACCACGAATAATATTTAAACAACTGAAAATGTCTTAAAGGGATGGGATAAAACACCAGGCAAGCTTGACAGAAATTACGAGTATAATGCAAGGTTTCACTAAATAACTCTATTCAAAACAGTTAAATATCTTAATTATTACACCTTTTTAACGTCTCGCTTAATGGCGTCCCTCTTACAAACTTGACAAAAGAATGCTACGCTAGCATACAATATCACGTCACAGGCTATCCTTCTCACGTAACTCCAAGAAGAAGACAGAGAAATTAATGTCCGTTCTGTATTATTTATACTAGTCACATATTCTCATCTTTGATATTTATCGTCTGTGGCGGTTTCAGTACTCCCCGACACATATTATCTAAAAATAAATAATAAAAAAATACATAATTTTATACAATAACAAAACATGATACACAATGTTTTCTCTTTATCACATAATATGTCTTTTACTAAGAGACGTTACCGGTGTTGGCTGACAACCTTTTGCATTACCTGCTTCAGTCTACTGGTAACATACCGCGCCGTTATTTTGTAGCTGCTGTTGGTAGACTCCCAATGTTCGGTGAAGCGTTTGGCTTTGGTATGAGCGTGATACGATCTTCTTCAAATGCTGGTGGTATTTCTATCCCGCTCTGGATTTCGTTGGGGAATACGGGTAAATGTGTCTCAGTATGTTAAAATATTTAGCATAAAATTCAACAGGGATCCAGTCAAGTCCTGGGGATCTTCCCTTGAAACTCCGTTCGATAGCATTCTCCAAATGGTCTCGTGTACAAACTTCGTTGGTTTGTAATCGTTCAGCCGTATCTCCATATCACGGGTTGTCCGACCGTCCTGTTTCCTTCAGTCTTCTATGTATAATTTTTCGCGACGCCTGCATTCCCTGTGTGAGTTATGTATGGAGAGGCACTCCCTGTGTGCGGCACCGGCGAGTAGGCTCCTTGTGACTATCCTCACGACCTGTTGAGCTAGATCTTGTAAACAGCTCCGATAAAACTACGTCATTGTTCAGCGCCAGTGAACTTCCTGACAACTCTGATCAGAAATATCCAGTTGGCAGGCTTTGCTGTTGTGAACCCACCATTCAAGTTTACTCTTAGCGGAATGCTGCTCGTGGAGTAACGTTTGCCACAAGGTGTTACAATCTTCAGCTAAAAGGGCGTTGTCCAAAACACTACACATGAGCTACCAGGTGTTTTTGTGACGAGGCAGTCGATCATTTGGCGGAAGTAACTGCAATGATCCAGGAAGATGGCGGACAAGACTTCTGTGCAGTTTATGTATGCATTAAGTGTAGGCGACACTTATATTCTGTCTACCCGACTACGGTCCAAGTTATAAGAATAGATGTAGTGTGTTTTGTCTAAATTCAGTAAACGCCACGTGTCTTTAACCTGGAAATTGTCGACTAGAGCACGAGGTTCGGGAGATCTGTTGGGCCGTGGCATTTTATCCACATAACCGAGCACTGCATTAATATCACAACAGTGAACCGATGAGAATTAGGTCGTCGTTGCTTTTGTATCCCGCCTGAGAGGCGGTGCGTGGGTAGGAACGGGAAAGGGTAATCCAAGTCGGTACTGCAAGAACGTGGTTTACTGACGCAAAAACATGGCGGTAAACGATTACATAACTTTGTACGTAAGTTCAATGCTGAAGCGAAGTGTCCTGGCTGGCTGCTCCTGATCAAATGGGCTGAAGCAGTCGCGGAGCTCGTAGACCTCGACAGCACCGGCTAGAGGGCGCTGTCGTCTGTGTCTCTCGTAGTGCCAACTTGAGAAACTATTCCGTGGCATCGTTGCTATCGATACCAAATCCCTCCCCCCTGAAATGACAGACCATCGTTTAGTATGGTTTCCGACGGCGGGAGGAAGGGCCCAAGGGCGGTGTAGCTGAGGGGGCGGACAGCTGAACTGCGGGGTGGCTGTCCACCCGGGACCCCGAATTGCTAGCAAGGTGGAGGGGGGGAGGGGGGAGGGGGGGGCGAGGAAAACGCCCCGTGGAAAACCTGCCCCGGCCACGCACCACTAGGGTATGCTCGGAGGAGAAGGCGGAAGAGGAGGAGAAGGCGGAAGAGGAGGAGAAGGCGGAAGAGGAGGAGAAGGCGGAAGAGGAGGAGAAGGCGGAAGAGGAGGAGAAGGCGGAAGAGGAGGAGAAGGCGGAAGAGGAGAAGAAGGCGGAAGAGGAGAAGAAGGCGGAAGAGGAGAAGAAGGCGGAAGAGGAGAAGAAGGCGGAAGAGGAGAAGAAGGCGGAAGAGGAGAAGAAGGCGGAAGAGGAGAAGAAGGCGGAAGAGGAGAAGAAGGCGGAAGAGGAGAAGAAGGCGGAGGAGAAGAAGGCGGAGGAGAAGAAGGCGGAGGAGAAGAAGGCGGAGGAGAAGAAGGCGGAGGAGAAGAAGGCGGAGCAACGACCTCCATGGGCGATGGCGTCGTCGTCGTCGTCGTCGTCGGGAGGCGTCCGTCCGGAGCAGGTGACCGGACCAGCAGCGGCGACGACTGGAGGTGCGACGACTGGAGGTGCGCCCGCTGCGGAGGCGCCGTCGGTGGCGCCGTGGCGGCGGAAGCCGCGAAACCGCGAAGCCTCGAATTCTGCCAGAAAACAACCAGCGACAGAAAACCGAGGACGGCACAAACGAATCTGGTTCCGTTGTCACTTGACAGTGCCGGAGGGACCAGAAATGACAAACAAGGCGCAGCCAATCTGGCGAAGAATGCTCCTAGCGCTGCCTGCCAGAGAAAACGCAGTAGAACACTAAATAATGCGGCGCCAAGCCAGAACGATGCGAAGCAGCGGGAGCCTGCAGCGGCGGGGGCAATAGCTGCAGGAGCGACCGATGGGCGCGGCCATGTAGCAATTCCGCTGGGGAACGGGTGCCGCGCAGCTGAGAGCGATAGGAAGCAAGGAAAGTCCAGAGCGCGCGCTAGCGAGAGTGCGTGGCGTGTAACTTGCTCATCTGCGACTTAAACGTACGCACAAAGCGTTCAGCCTCGCCGTTCGACTGGGGGTGGAACAGGGCTGAGGTCAGATGGTGAATTCCATTAGCAGCACAGAACGCTTCAAACTCTGAGGACACGAATTGGGGGGGGCCGTTGTCGGAGACAACTTCAGGAAGGCCCTCAATGGAGAGAGAGAGAGAGAGAAGAGAGAAAAGAGAGAAAAGAGAGAGAGAGAGAGGAAAGAGAGAAAAAAGAGAAAAGAGAAAAAAGAAAAAGAAAAAAGAAAAAAAGCAGACGTAGTAGAGGACATAGGGACAACAAAAGGGAAATTGCTGTACGCATCAATAACTAGCAACCAGCGGGTGGCCTAGAAAGGACCTGCAAAATCAATATGAACGCGCTGCCAAGGCGCAGTAGGAGTTGGCCACGCAAAAAAGCGCTGGCGGGGAGCAGATTGATGCTCTGCGCAAGAGCGACAGTCAGCAAACAAATTCTCGATTTGTATATCAATGTCGACCCAAGTGAAGTGACGACGCGCTAATTGCTTCGTCCGCACTATACCTCAATGGCCAACGTGCAGCAGTCGGAGGATTTCCGACTGCAACGAACGATGTAAACCACACGAGACTAATCATTGTTAGTTCGTAACAAGATAACACCGTTGTGTACAGACAAGTTGTGACGTTGCGCAAAGTAACGTCGACCAAGTGGATCACGAATTTTCGTAGCAGATGGAGGGCATTGAGTACGAATATACTGCAAAAGAATCTGCAAAGAAGCATCGGCGGCTGTCGCGGCAGCAATGCGACGAAAATCCACCGGAAAACCATCAGCTAAGTCCTTATCTTGCGAATCAATAAACATACAGGAAAGTTCGGAAGAATCAAACACTGCGTCAGGACCGATAGGCAGACGAGACAAAGCATCAGCATTGCCATGCTGGGCCGTAGGCCGAAACAAAATTACGTAATTGTAGCTGGACAGAAACAGAGACCAACGTTGCAACTTTTGTGCAGTACGGGCTGGAACTGGCTTTGATGGTTGGAACAACGTCAAATAGAACATGCGACCGTATAAAAAATCATGAAACTTAGTCACTCCATTACAACAACTACAGCTTCCTTCTCGATTTGAGAATAGTTTTGCTGGGCAGAATTGAGCAATTTAGACGCAAAAGCGATCGGCCGATCGACAGAATTAATGCGGTGTGAGAGAACCGCGCCGATGCCGTGAGGAGATGCATCGACAGCCAAAACAACTAGTTTGGAGGGATCGAAAGGAATCAAACCGCGATCACTCAACAAAGCAGATTTGAGCTTGTGGAAAGCAGCGTCACATTCTGAAGACCAAACAAAAGGAACGTTAGTACGCCGAAGGCGCTGGAATCTGCGCTGCATTTGGTATGAACCGAATATAGTAAGTGATTTTGCCCAACACACCGAAGTTGTTTCAAGTTCCTGGGTGCTGGCAAGTGTCTTAATTGCTCTGATATGTGACGGTGAGGGGTGGGTACTCTGTCCGTTAATCACATGTCCTAAATATTGAATTCAGTTTGAAAAAAAATTGCACTTTCCCTGTTACACTTTAGTTCTGCCTGCAAAAGTACAGTAAACAAGGCACGCAAATTCTACAAATGATCGTCAGGGGTGCGACCTGATAGAACTATATCGTCCAGATAATTGGCACAACCAGGGATAGTGGCACACAAATGCTGCAAATAAGACTGAAAAATAGCAGGAGCCGAAGCACAACCGAACGGAAGGCGGCGAAACTTGAACAGTCCAAGGTGGGTGTTGATCACAAAATAACGCTGCGACTGTTCGTCGAGCGGAATCGAAGTATGCGTCCCGCAAGTCAATCGTGAAAAAGAATTTTCCCGCACCAAGCTTATCGAAAATGTATTCAGGACGCGGTAAGGGAAACGTAGTTACCACTATCTGGGGATTTACTGCAGACTTAACGTCAGCACAAATACGGAGACGACCGTTTGGTTTCTTCACACACACACACACACACACACACACACACACACACACACACACACACTATAGGCGAAGCCCATGGTGAAGCAGAAACAGGTTCAATTACACCACTGTCTTGCAAATGCTTAAGCTCAACAGCTACGGCGTCGCGCAGTGCGTGCGGTACCGGGCGTGCGCGCCAGATAATAGGCATGGCATTGTCTTTAACTACAACATGCGCTGCAATGTCTGTGGCACAACCAAGTACATCAGAAAAGAGTTCAGCAAAATAATCGCATAGTGCGGCAACACTGTCTGCATGGTCACTAGCGTTGATGCAAAGTACATTGTCCTGAATTGCGAGACCAAAAAGTTCAAATGCGTCCATGCCAAAAATGTTCGTAGCATCACTAGAGCGGAGCACGTGGAAAGACACTGTACGGGTCGCTGCACCATACGTGGCTTGCAAACTACACACGCCGAGCGCTGAGATTTCCTGTCCAGTGAATGCAGTCAGCGTGGAATGCGAACGACGCAGCGGGGGCGAACCAAGCAAGTCGTACGTAGATTTATTCAGTAAAGAAACTGACGCACCAGTGTCCAGCTGCTTGCGAACAGATCGTCCACAAATGTTCAAAGTCACATAAAGTTTCCTCTCATCGTGCTGAATGCGAGAGGAAGTGTCTGAAAAAACTTTATTCACACGACGAGCTATAGAAGCACGTCAACCAGCAGGTTTTGAATAAAGGGCATTAACGTCCATCGGCAGATGGCGAGTCACGCGAATGGGAAACAAATTCGGAATTATTGTTTCTCTTATTGCACACAGCCTGGACATGTCCTTTCTTATTACAAAAGTAACACTGTGCTTGACGGGATGGGCAACTGTCCCGTGCGTAGGCACGAAAGCAGTTCGGACATGATTTCAGTTTCTTAGTGGGTGCCTGGTTTGAGACGTGTTGAGGTGCGCGCGAGAGGCGTGGCGTGGCTGGCCGTGCTAGCGGGCGGGAGGGCACGTGTTGTGCCGCACTAACAGTACACACACCCGTGGTCACGTCGAACGCGGAAGTAGCCATGTCTAAAGTATCTTTTCTGTCTACCAAGTCCACAACTTCCTGCAAAGACGGGTTTTTAAATCTGAGTAGGTGTTCGCGGATGCGGTGATCCGCCACATTCTGCGCAGTAGCGTCTTTAATCATTAAATCAGCATATCAGCGTCCATTTCAGCAATTAAAATCACAATCAGAAGTTAGTCCCTGAAGGTCCGCTAACCAAGATTTATTAGACTGAGTAGGGCCACGCCGGAGACGAAACAATTTGTGACGTGCAGCTACTACATTTACGCTGTCGCGGAAGTGGGAGTTCAAAGCATTAATTACTTCGTCGTATGTTTTAGTTTTTGGGCGGGTGGTGGGAAACAATTTCACGAGCACAGGGTACAACACAACACGCGCGTTAGCAATGAAAAAAGCAAGCCGCTCTGTACCTGGTACGTTGTAAGCTGCGAAGTGCGCCTCGAGGTGGGCGATGTATTCTGGCCAGCGTTCAACGTCAGGATTGAAGGCACGAAATGGCGGCGCCGTCGGCGACGGTGTCGGTACCGGCGGTGGCGTCGGAGGCGCCGAAGTAGCTGCAGTTTGTAGTTTGACCAGTCCATTTATGACAGCAAGCAGCTGCGTCATTTGCTGAGCCTGGAAACGGACAAGATCGGACAGTGAAGCCCGTTCCTGTGGCGAAGCCATGGTTTACACAAATGAAAGGCTTATAGCGAATGGTGGGAACGCTCAAACCCACACGGTCACACTCGGAAATCACAAAAAAGCTAAAGCTGTACCGAGCAAAAAAAGGAAATCATAGGAGATGAAATGCGGCATCCTCGTCGCCAAAATTTTGTATCCTGCCTGGGAGGCGGAAACGGGAAAGGGTAATACAAGTCGGTACTGCAAGAACGTGGTTTACTGATGCAAAAACAAGGTGATAAACGATTACATAACTTTGTACGTAGGTGCGATGCTGAAGCGAAGTGTCCTGACTGGGTGGACCTGATCAAATGGGGTGAAGCAGTCGTGGAGCTCGTAGACCTCGACAGCACCGACTAGAGGGCGCTGTCGTCTGTGTCTCTCGTAGTGCCAACTTGAGAAACTATTCCGTGACATCGTTGCTATCGATACCACAGTTGCGGTGTAAAAGTTGACATAGTTCCTTACTGTAAAAGTGCTTTTTTGCCGCACTGTCGCTAGAACTGACCTAAACACTGACAAAGACGGTGCTGGATACTGTGCAAACAATCCCGAGACCAATCGGCAAGAGTTCAGATGGTTCAAATGGCTCTGAGCACTATGGGACTTAATATCTGAGGTCATCAGTCCCCTATAACTTAGAACTACTTAAACCTAACTAACCTAAGGACATCACACACATCCGTGACCGAGGCAGGATTCGAACCTGCGACCGTAGCGGTCGCGCGGTTCCAGGCTGAAGCGCCTAGAACCGCTCGGCCACAACGACCGGCGGCAAGAGTTCAATGTCTTTGACATCAACACCTGGCCGAATTGAAATAGTAGTGCTGTCTCCATTCCTGGGTCTGCATTTGCGATAACAATAAAACCAGTGATAAAATCGAGAGCTTCACAGGGTATTTCTTGGAGGATTGCTATGTCACACTTACTATACAGTAAAAGGGTATTTAGTGCCAATGCCTTATAGTCACTTCGCTTTTTGTTAACATTTGTAGGCAAATATTAAAGCAAAGGTTAACAGGTGCAACAGTTCCATTAAATGGATATGGCCTCGTCCCCGTCTACACGTATTTCCACCGCGGCTGCCTCAGTGTAATGCGGCATACTGCCCGGTGCCTGCGGTCGCCGCTCCTCCGTAGTTCGAAAAATGGCTCTGAGCACTATGGGACTCAACTGCTGAGGTCATTAGTCCCCTAGAACTTAGAACTAGTTAAACCTAACTAACCTAAGGACATCACACACATCCATGCCCGAGGCAGGATTCGAACCTGCGACCGTAGCGGTCTCGCGGTTCCAGACTGCAGCGCCAGAACCGCGCGGCCACTTCGGCCGGCTCCGTAGTTCGCTTCACGGGTTTGTCTGCCGGTGTGATTTCTTCATCTGTGCCGTGAACATCTGCACATTTCCTTTTGGCAACAAGAGACTGTGACAGTCCCCTGAATCGTCTGGTCAAATGACACACCTATAGGTGCAGGAGAGTAGGTGGTGGGCAGGTCTTTCGTAGTCGATCAGTTTTTCTTTCCAGGTCGGTTCAAATGGTTCAAATGGCTCTGAGCACTATGGGACTCAACTGCTGTGGTCATAAGTCCCCTAGAACTTAGAACTACTTAAACCTAACTAACCTAAGGACAGCAAACAACACCCAGCCATCACGAGGCAGAGAAAATCCCTGACCCCGCCGGGAATCGAACCCGGGAACCCGGGCGTGGGAAGCGAGAACGCTACCGCACGACCACGAGATGCGGGCACTTTCCAGGTCGTCTGCCTGATGCGGGACGTTGTGAAAGCGAATCCTGAGACAGATCTCTTTTGGAGTCATGACGAGTAACTGTCGCTGGAACTTCGCGAGAACTCTCGCTGTCTTCTGTGACTTTGCGGGGCTTATTTTTAGTGGGCAATTCATCAGTTACTCGGAAGTGACATCTAATCAGATTGTGCACCTATAGAGTATCGCCTCAGTTGTGCGACTGCATTTGTGATTGTCTGTCAGACAAGTCACAGTTCGTAGTAACTGATGGAAGGCCATCGACTAAAACAGAAGTGATATATGGCGTTCCACGATGAAGTGTTATAGGCTCTGTACGGGTGCCAAACTATATAAATAATTTAGGAGACAATCTGAGCGGTTCTCTTAGATTGTTTCCAAATGATGCTCTCACTTACTGTGTAACAAAGTCATCATAATATCAAAAATAAATGCAAAATGTCGTAGACAATATCTCAAAGTGGATGGGACCGTTTAAACAGTGAAGTCATCCAAGCGTATACTGAGAGGTGTCCGTTACATTTCTATTACACGGTACATTACTTAAGCATAAAAGCTGCCAACTCAACCAAACAGCTAGGAATTAGAATTACGAACAACTTCAGTTGGAACGATCACATAGATAATGTTGTGTAAAGCAAACCAAAGACTACGTTTTATTGGCAGAACACTCAGAAGGCGTTACAGGTACATTAAAGAGACTGTCTACACTACGCATGTTCGTCCTATGCTAGAATATTGCTGTGCTGCGTGGGATTCTTACCAAATAGGGTTCATGGAGGTTATAGAAAAAGTTGGAAGAAAGGCAGCTGGTTTGTATTACTGCAACACATGGGGGAGAGCGTCATATAGGATACGCGACCTGGGATGGATATCATAAAAAGAAAGGGATTTTAATTGCGGCAGGATATTTTCATGAAATTTCGATCAGCAATTTTCTCCTCCGAACGTGCATTTGCAGGTTACTCATGTAGATGTAGATGAGTACAGGATTGTCACCGAATTTCTAGATATGAGATTAAATAACGTGACACGCCTAATGTTCACTTCTGTATTACAGTGTAGGAGATCAGTATGAATTTCACATTTTTAATTAGCAGACAGGAACGTAGCAAAATACATATTTTTCTTTAAAAAAATGACGAACCTGTGAGGCTGCTGACCTGCTCATGAAAATACCTGATGATATTCCCAAACGGCCAAAACTCACTGACTTAAGGACAACAGCGTCATAAACAACTTTTCTTTCAAATAGAGGAAAAGTTATATAGTGATTGAATCCTATAATGATCTAATATGTGATGAGGTCTCTCATGTATTGTACTTGATATACAGTTGTGGCATAATGTGTAAGCAACCGTATGACATACGACTATCTCACTTGTGTTTAATCTTGTATATTCGAAATTGCAACTGTTTCATTAACGTTATGGTAATCTCATCTTTAAGGTTGCTCCATCAGATGGATAGCTGCATTTATCATCTCGTTCTTTCAATTTCCAGAAAGTAGTTATTTCTCCGCAGTAAAATTCGAATCAAAATTAAAAGACAATTACTTGTTGAGGAATGGCTGAGGAGCCTGATCAACGTATAGTAATGAATCCTCCCGAACAGTAAACAAGCCGAACTGCAGGAATCTGAGCACTATGCGACTTAACTTCTGAGGTCATCAGTCGCCTAGAACTTAGAACTAATTAAACCTAACTAGCCTGAGGACATCACACACATCCATGCCCGAGGCAGAATTCGAACCTGCGACCGTAGCGGTCGCTCGGCTCCAGACTGTAGCGCCTAGCACCGCACGGCCATGGGCATGATTAATCCACTTTAGAGAAAAATACAAGAATAGTTATATGCTGATGGCATAAGTGTACCTTATTTTACGACAGTCTTCGAATTTTAAATAAATCGCGGTCAAACTGTACGTATCGTTCGAGGTCGCAAATCGTCATAATCACGACTTAATATAGATGATGGCTGTGACACCAGCTGTTCATTAATAGTGAAGCTCTGCTCGTTCGTTTGCTTGTTTTAGCTTTTGCATTATTTAGGTGAAGTGGTATTCCTAAGCCAGCTCAACATTTTTCTAAAGTGGTGTAAGGAAATCCTACATTTCGACACTCGGGCTTGCTAGAATGCAACACCATTGGTTGTTAACATGAAGCTAAATCTCGATTCGAGAGCGGATAATTTTCGTGTCTTACTCTGACATATTTTACACGATGCACTATGCGAGCAAAGATGTAATTGAGAGCATTCAACTTTCAATATTCACGACAGTGAAATAATTTTGCCGCATTGCTACTGAACGTGTTTCGCATGTCACGCTGGCATTAAGTGCTTGTAAGAGGAGACATAATATCAGCAGCATTCGCTGACGTAAATCTGTGAAATGAGCTTCGGCCAAACGTAAAGAATAACTAAACATTACAGCTATATTCGACTGAACAAGCTAGACAGACAGAATCCGATTTCTTCTAAGCGACTTAAGTAGATTACGAACGCTGCAATCTGACAGTCCACCTGTGTAAGCTGTACCGAATACACAGCTATACAATCTCAATGTAAACACAAATGTTCGTCCGTTTGGTTTCTAAAAAAATGGCTCTGAGCACTATGGGACTTAACTTCTGAGGTCATCAGTCCCCTAGAACTTAGAACTAGTTAAACCTAACTAACCTAAGAACATCACACACATCCATGCCCGAGGCAGGATTCGAACCTGCGACCGTAGCGGTCACGCGGTTTCAGACTGTAGCGCCTTTAACCGCTTGGCCACCACGGCCGGCGGTTTCTAAAAGAATTTGTACGTAACATCGCAGTAAATTTTATGGGACCCTTTGCTATGGTCTGAACTTTAAGAAACGCAACGCACACTGAAGGCAACAAACGTTTTTTCACGTCCTGTCGGACATGTTTCACTATATAAACTGTAAAAAAGTGAGTACGAAGCAGTGTTGTGTCTCAATGCAGCAAACCTATCTGGCAAAACTATCCACGAAATACAAGTCAGTGTTCAGGTAATGTACAAATCTTTAACATATTGCAGCGTGTCAGCAACTGTGAAATGTACAACAATTAATTGTTCAGGTAATGTCATTATTTTTAAACCAAACCTATCTAAACCTAACTGATCTGCCAACGAAATACAAGTGAAGTGATTTTTCAGTTTTTTGTGATTTTTCAGTCTTTTTTCTAAGTGATTTTTCATTCTTTTTTGCTACGTTATTTTGAACTCTTTTTTGCTATATTTTTCTTTTTTGTTAAGTGATTTTTCAGTCTTTTTTGTTAAGCGACTTTTCAGTCTTTTGCTAGAATGTTGTCTTTTTTATTAAGTGATTTTTTAGTATTTTTTCTAAAACTTTGTGCATCAGCCAAAGACGTCCACTGATCTGTTTCTCTTCGTACTATGGCGATCAGATGAAGCTTCCTGCCTTAGGCAAAGTAAGTGGGTCATGTCATTTATTACTCAAAATAAACTGGTCAAAAATAATTAACACAAGGCATCTAAGCTTCAAGTATTTATTTCTTAATTTCTTATTTACAGGAATTATCTCTTAATCGATGGGAGGGGATAAACAGTTCCGGCATTCGCCTTACAACCAAGGAAAACCTCCCAAAAACCCTGGTCGGAACTGAGGAACCACGATGAGCTGTCATGCAGAGGCGTCGCCCTCAGGATCAGCGGTGCGTGGCAGGCGCGTAGAGTGGGTGGGGTGGGTAGAGTCGCTGCTTCGTTGTGGGGCCGACGCGTTGCGTAGAGTTGCCGATGCGAAGCCGAATCACGGATGCGTAGTCGCAGATGCGAAGCAGAGTCACGGATGCGTAGAGTCGCGGATGCGAAGCAGAGTCACGGATGCGTAGAGTCGCCAATGCGAAGCAGAGTCACGGATGCGTAGAGTCGCACATGCGAAGCAGAGTCACGGATGCGTAGAGTCGCAGATGCGAAGCAAGACTCAGGGATGCGTAGAGTCGCAGATGCGAAGCAGAGTCACGGATGCGTAGAGTCGCACATGCGAAGCAGAGTCACGGATGCGTAGAGTCGCAGATGCGAAGCAAGACTCAGGGATGCGTAGAGTCGCAGATGCGAAGCAGAGTCACGGATGCGTAGAGTCGCAGATGCGAAGCAGAGTCACGGATGCGTAGAGTCCACGCCAGACGTCCGACTAGACGCTACGCGTCCGCTCGCAGACGCCATACGCCCACTCGTCTGCGGCCTCGACTTCCCGAAGCTCTGAACCTGCAACATGACCTGCGCACAGCCTGAAAAGGCCGGCAGCAAAACCTTAAAAGGTCGGCAGGCCTCAGCAGGATACAGGGCCCGTCAGGCCGACGCGTGGCGCGGCCTGTCCTAGGAGGACCAACGACGGGCCAAGCCAGAGCTTAACTCGGCCGAGACAAATCGCAAACTCGTGGACGCATAGCGTAGTCGCGGGCGCGTAGCGTGGTGTAGTCTCGTGGACGTGCAGCATAGACTCGTGGATGCGAAGCGTAGACTCGTGGATGCGGAGCGTACACTCGTGGATGCGGAGCGTAGACTCGTGGATGCGGAGCGTAGACTCGTGGATGAAGAGCGTAGACTCGTAGATGCGGAGCGTAAACTTGCAGATGCGAAGCGTACACTCGGGGACGCGCAATGTACTGTCCCTGCCGAGTTGACTGGCAGATGAGAGAGTACGTAGCTTCTCCAGATGTGCAATCCTAGACACACAAAGTCACATATGTAGCACCAAATGCGAAGGAGTCACTGACGTGCAGGCCCAGACGCGGAAGAGAGATGCGTAGCCACAGGCGGCGTGTTGTCCTGCAGGTGTGTAGAGTCGCAGAGAAGAGTCGCAGATGAGAAGAGCCACAGAGGCGAAGAGTCGCAGACACGCGTTCGCCGATGCGATGCACCTGTGGAGAGACGTACTTACCTATACTTACGTGAGACGTTCTCGCCGTGAAAGCTGCCGTCGCCCCGTGTTGTCCTCTCCTGCTGCTGAAGTGGTCTGAATGTCAGGGGCGGCGCCTCTCCTTATATAGCCACTGCGGCTTTGTTGAGCAGCATTTCCGAGGAAACCGTCCGTGTACGGTATTGTTGTCCTGGTTCTAACTAACATTATAGTAATCGGCAATAAGGTTTGCATGTTTCCTTGCCACAATTTTTGTTAAGAGAGGCTCTACCCTAACATTTCTGAGAACGTCGCTTTTAGCTGTTTGGACGATTTTATCATTTGTAACCGCTAAGCAACTACAGAAATAAATTTCCGAACCTCGATTCTCATAATGATTATACGACAGCTACTGCGCTTTTCGCCACTAAAACAGCAACCTTACATCGACGCCCTTCTAAAATCCTTATCATCTCAATCTTTTGGTTGAAACCGAAAGCGACGTAAATCAGCTAGTAATATTTGTGAATCGGAATGTCCCAGTCGTTACTTAGAATGTTCGTCCCTGATTCATTCGTTTATATTCTGAAACTGTACTACAGTGAACATATGTGGGTCAATATCACTTTCCAAAACAATCACACAGTCAACATATTCACGGTTTCCTATCAGATCGTTGGAAATATTTATAGAAATTTCTGTGTGTGAGACGATCATAGTCTACTGAGGACGACGTCCAACGCTCTACCACCGAAATGATTTCTTGTGGGTCATCTACAGGGAGTGTAATGCGGTACGATGAGCATACAATAACGCCAGAATTCCAAGGAAACGATTCGACATAATTCATGTGCAGATAGTGGATAAATTTGCTACTTTATGTAACTTTGACAAAGTCAGACGGTTAGGAATTTGTGGCTCTATAGGAACACCACAAAAAGGTAAGGGCCATCGTATTTTTTTCTTGTATTTCCAAAGTAAGTGAATGACACGTGAGGGAGCTAATGGCCGTAAAGGTGTTGGATGTCTACACCTCATTGACGAAAGCGGGCGTTGACCCCCTGTAATGCAAAACTCGTAGCAATCTGAGAATAAACTGCCAGACAATAACATCTCTCGGGGTGGCACAAGCGTTTTGGATTAACTAATCACGGAATCTGACACATAACATTGATGACTCAGTCAAATACTACGTCTTCCATGCAGACATCTGGTCAATAAATGAGGCAGAGGCAGAGCAGTTGGTTGCCTTGTCACACGGTGGAAAACACTAAAATTTCTATTTCTGGCTGTTGTGTTGCTCTGACAAAGTAGCATGGAAGATGTGGAAAGTGCCAATAATACTTAACATTTCACAGTGATTACGTGCAGAACCAGAGACACGCACCAACTGGCTCAAGAGTAAAGGCTCCAGTCTTAGTTTGCCTCTGGTAGAAGGCGCTCATGCACGTCGTGTATTCGAGAAACTGCAATGACCTGCTTGTGTGATTTCACCAGTACACATTCAGTACCAGAATTAACATATTCACTAAAAGTTTAAAGGGGGATATGGGAGGGGGGTGATGACAGACGTACCATTAAAGTCATATGCCTTATAAAGAGCCCGCAGGCTCAGGCAGATATAGCAAGCTCTTTACAATATGGGCAAAAACGTCTGAGAAGCACATGCGGGTGAATAAGAAACTGTAACAAGCATAGATGTCGTAGCAAACACACCTCAAGGAAATATTACCAGTGTATAAGCTGCCCAATACCTGACGTATTACGTCGACCCCTGACATGAAGGTATACTATAAAAGGACACACTGTGACGGACAAACTGCAAGTATTGAAAGACAAATGCTCATTGGTGAAAGACACTGGAGACGAGAGGGGGTGGAAGGAGGGGGTGGATTCTCACTTGTGAAGCATGGTGCTAAGGGAAGGGGTCGTTCTGTTAAACCATACTGCATGAGCAAATATAGCAGAATGGGGGAATGTTCCAAAATGCCCAGTAAAATAATGAATAAACGAAGCTACACTATGCAGTGCACATATGCCTAGAAATTACGATGCTACAGGCAGAATAAAGGACGCTAAAAATTAAAAAGGAAGGGATGAGTCTAAAGTGATTCATTAATAAAATATTAAACAGCAACTTAATTGTGGGTGACGAGGTGTACGCTGTAAAGTAACAAATTAAAAGAGGTGTTATTACTGAACATAGAATTTTGAGGAAATCAAACATCACGCGGAGGCCAGCAACGACCTGCGAACTTGGCTGCTCTGCCAGAAGCAGAGGCGTAAAGCTTTCCAGGAAATATCTGCTTGTAAGTTGAAGCTGATCACTTAAAATGTAGCTATCGTTTTTCTCCAAGTGTTTGAAAATTTCGAGCTGTTCCCATAAATCTGATCTACGTTCTCTTAGTTCTTTGTATAACATTACGGTATCTTATAAACCCTCAGTAGCCATATGTCTTTAATGGGACACCTTTCTACCCCCTTTCCCCCCTCCCCCTATCATTTTTTCAGATAATAGGATGATTCTGGTCATGAATATGTAGTTGAGGAGTCACTCACACTGCTCACTGCAACTACGCGCCTACAGGACGTGCAAGAGCGCCACCTACCAGAGGCGTGCTGAGGCCTGTGCCTTTACTCTTCAGGCAGTCGGCGCATGTCACTCACTAGCTCTGTACGTATGTGGCTCTGTAAGATCCGATGCCACGTTGTATATTTAAGTGTCGTATACATACAAATTCTCCAAGTGACAAACTACATTTTATTGGCTGCACTGTCAAATGTATGGTATTTTAAAAAGTTTTAAGACAAAGCTCTACAGTAGAGAGCTACTACTTTGAAAACATCTACTTTAAGAGGTGATTAAGTAGATGACACGCACTTTTACTAGACAGTCAACGACTCCCACATCAGATACATATAATACGTGAAACTGCGTGAGTAAAATCATTTGTAGTCAGCCGATGTGGCCGAGCGGCTCTAGGCGCTTCAGTTCGGAACCGCGCTGCTGCTACTGTCGCAGGTTCGAATCTCGCCTCGGGCATGGATGTGTGTGATGTCAAATGGTTCAAATGGCTCTGAGCACTATGGGACTTAACTTTTGCGGTCATCAGTCTCCTAGAACTTAGAACTACTTAAACCTAACTAACCTAAGGACATCATACACATCCATGCCTGAGGCCGGATTCGAACCTGCGACCGTAGCGGTCGCACGGTTCCAGACTGTAGCGCCTATAACCACTCGGCCACCCCGGCCGGCTGTGTGACGTCATTAGGTTAGTTAGGCTTAAGTAATTCCAAGTCTAGGGGACTGGTGACCTCAGATGTTAAGTCCCATAGTTCTCAGAGCCATTCGAACCATTCGAAAATCAGAAGTAAACATTCCCTGTGGTTTTGTTTATTGTAATGATACCATCTCTGTTCCACACACAATTCATTTGGTAATGGGCACCACACCTTCTGAAGAAAACAGTTTTAAAACTATTAAAACCGTGGTCAAGGTTTAATAAACATGTATTTTTCAATTGGTTCACGGTTATTTCCAGTCTGCTGGAGCATCCAAAGAAGTTTGCATTAAGACATATACACGGTAGCCAAACTGAAACTAGCCGAGAAGTTTCAATGCAAAGACCCGTCTCAACATTACGCAGTGGCTTCTTAAAGTGCTGATGAGGACTTTCTTATGTTGTTCAGTTCACATACACTGACGGCCTGAACTAGAACTCGTCTGAAGAAATGAAACATTGAGGTTCTAAATGTCCCGACACCTCTTTAATCAAGGTTCTTTAAGCTCCAGTACACATTGGTCTGCAGACGTTTTCGAGAAACTGAGAATGTGTGGTTGTGAGCTGGCACTGGCTACATTATCAAACACTGATGCTCGTACTTTTAGTACGAAGGCATTTGAAATGTGAAGTCAACGTCTAAGTGGGCGTAAAGTTTGCGTAACGCCACATGTTTCCACACCTAGATATTCAATCTAAGCGGGTACATCAACCAGCATACCACTACTACTGTGTTTGAACATAACAGGACGTTTTCCGTAGTCATCTCAATCGACATCTACATGACTTCTCTGCAGTTCACACTTAAGTGCCTAACACAGGGTTCTTTGAACCACCTTCAGATAGTTTCTCTACCCTTCCATTCTATAACGGCGCGTGCGAAAGCGGAACCCTTATATCTTTCTGTGCGTGCTCTGATTTCTCTTATTTTATTACGATAATCATTTCCCCCCTATGTAGGTTCGAGACAACAAAACACTTTTACATTCAGAATAGAAAGATGGTAATCGAAATTACGTGAAACCATCTCTCAACCATGTTAGGCGGTTCGAGATTTCCGCTGGAACCCACTGACTGGTTTGTCTTCATAGGACGGCATTGGTGTGACTGGTGTGGCGGCGAGGCCAGCGACAGAGGGGCGCTCACGGGCAAGGAGAACAAGTGGCTCTGCACTCGCAGGAAGAGATGGAGCACGTAACGGCTGCTGGGAGCAGAGGAGCGTGAGTGTATGAAGGAAGAACACATGCTCAGACTTTCGCTAGTTCGGAGGAGGAAGACGGCACACTGTGGTAGCCATCTTGTCTACTCATAGAATGATGGTATGTCACTTTTGGTCATTGAAAACGAGGGGACTGGTTTAGTTTTCACCTGATGAAGTGCTCTTGGTGTAGAACTTCGTAGAGCTGTGTTTCGAAGGTGATATTCTAAGAGGTGGCGGGGATTATGGACAGTGTTGGTAACGAATAAGTTGATTTGGTTTGGTGGAAATAAGGCACGCTGCTGTATTAGTCGAGAAGGACCTGTTCTTCAGGTAGTCAGGCGTGAGAAGTTTGGTACGAGTAAGACAGTCCAAGGGGTGGGCAGATACTAAGTAATTTTAAGTAAGATTAATGTGTAACGCACATGGTACTTTGATAAAAGGTTGTCTTCTCTGTTCTTGTAATATCTCACTGTATACGGTTACATAGTACACACGATTTTGTCTTGTTTGAGGATTGTGTGTATTGGCACAGTGTAGTAATTACCGGAAATAGCGGAGAGCTTTCACGTTAACATATTGATAACTGTTCTTCGTAAATTGAATTTCATAAACTGCATTTTTTTTGGTTAACTAACTGCAAATGATTGCTTGAGAACTTAAGCTGATCATTTTGTGCTTGAGGTTTGGTTAAATTAGTGTTATCAAGTGCTCTCGTACCTGCATTTGGTAGACTGATTTACCTGCTGAAAATTTACTGGCAAGAGTTCTGGAATCGTTAGCTTATAGATTATTGTAAAAGAACCGTCCTATGATATAGTCTGAACTTTTTTAAATTTCAGATTATGGGATTAGAATGAAACTTTGTTCAATGGAGGTGGTTTCAAAAAAAATGTTTAAATATTGTCGTTTAATTTTTTGGGGTATTTTCTTTGCGTAAGCTCTTCTAAGACAATCTTAGAAAACAAAAGAACTTTAGTGTAAGATGGAACTGGTTAGCTAACGCTCGTTGAACCATAAATAAATGAAGAGACTAACACTTGCCTTTAGCAAAATAAATGAAATTGTAGGGCACGGTGCTGACTGTTCAGTCAATGTATTAAAGACCTTGTTGAGCTGCTGAAAAGTAATAAATTTTTGTAGTAAGGAGTGTTCGACTTTCAGTGTGCAACCAGAATGCTCCACTTCCCCCTCTAAATCCGTGCCTGTTTTTCATTAGTAGCAGAGAGTGGTTGGGAATGCATTTGCTGAACAGTCAAAAAAAGGGTAATTTGTTACTTTATGGCTGCATTTCCTTTTCTTGCGAGCAGCTGGTAAACATCACGCCGGAACAGATAGGTGAGATCAGTGTGGCTGTCTCCTCTGTTGTTTCTGCTTTCCGCGAGCTCGGCGATATGTCGGCCTGATTCAGATTTTGTGCGCCTTCCCGTAGACAGATTAAACATTTGTAGGTGCATCTTGCAAACAGTTGAGATAGATTCCAAACAAAAATTGGAATTGCAAAGGTTGCTGAGTGTGATTGTTCATTATCATGTCGAGGTTGCGAGAGTTTTGGAAGGGAGTGGTGAAGTTGAGGAAACCAGTTCAGATAAGCTGAGACGGAACCGTTGACCTGTTTCGTCTCAGATCAGTTTGCTAAGTTATAGAACCCGTTGCTACTAGTTTCGCAGAAGATAGGGACTTCGGCGGTAGAACCGCTTCTGCAATTGAAAGATACGTTACGGTGACTTGTGGAAGTAATGGAATCAGGTGACGTATATAATCTGAGGGACGCTATATGTGCTCAAAATTTAGTATCCCCTGAGCAGAGGAATATTTCGGGGTAGGATGCGCGAGATTATTCAGCAGCAGGAGTGTGTTAAACAATTGCAAGAAATTATTTGTTGTGAGTAATTCCCAAAAAGACTGATGCATCAACTCATTCATATTCATTATTCACGGTTTCAGGAGGCCACTAAGACTCTGTGTAACTACGTGCATGATATTAGTGGTTGGGGGAAGGTACTGCGAATGAATGTGCGCAAACGGAGATGGTAAAATATATTTTGGGAGGAATCAATCTTTTTTTTCTATAAACATAAACGTAGAACTTTGTTGGAAATGGAAAGACTTTATAGCCAACTTGAGTGTTAGGCGGGCAGATCAGCATTGGGCACCGGGCACAGACAAGTATAGAGAACCAGGAAGACAGACAAAAACGAGGTAGCAATGGGGAGTGGCGCATGTTTCCGGCAGGCAAAGAAAGGCATATGGCGCATGATTTCCCTCAGAAGGTAAAGAGAAATGAATCGGAATAATAACTAGAACGACGGGCTAAGAACAGTAGAAGGAATGTACCGCTTAAACAGTGTAATAGAATAGGAATTATTAGAAACAGTGGTTTGCCCTTTATACAAACCAGTATGTGCCTTGCTGGATTCGGGAAGTTTGGTTTTCATGATGGGGGGAGCAAAGATACACGGCTGATCTCGGGATGTGTAAAGTTCTGCAGTTACACTAAAGTAAAATGAAATGCGGGGCTACAGAAGGGTCATCACTGAGGATAGTTGGAGAAGTTGTTGTAAAAATTAGTATCCAGGCCTGTTCGTGGAAAGTTAAGATACTGGTGGCTGAAAAACTATCCAATGATTTGATATTAGGATACGACTTTGACCAAATGTGGGAGTAAATTGTGATTGGCGGCAAGGCTATTTTCATTTAGATTCCGGCCAGGAAATGTGCATCTGTTCTGTAACCATCAGCTGCCGAAGTGGATTAATGAGGTAAAAATAGGTAAGGGTTCGATTCTGGAGCAGGTTGATGCAGGGGAACTACTGCCCCAAGAAAAGGAAGAATTTAGTAAGCTCCTGGAGAAATAGGGGGAGAAGCACTGAAGGACAGATTGAGTGTAACTAACCGTATCGAATATAACATAAGGTGAATTGGTCAGTAAAGCCAGTGAAGCAGGTGCCGTACAGGTTGTCTCCTCCTAAAATGCTGAAACTGAAGAAGGTGTCCATAAATGACTGCAAGAAGTAGTTATTCGGACATCTAATTCGCCTCGAAGGTGACCTAAATTTCTGGTTCTTAAATCCGGGGGAGGGTGTTTCCGACCGGTAGTGGACTATAGACAGTTAAATAAGAAAGTGATTTTGCAATCAGTCCCGTTACCAGACCTACGAATGTGTTTTGACAGGTTTAAAGGAGCTAGATATTTTACCGTCTGAGATTCGAACCGACCATACTACCAAAGGTAGCCGCTGCCTTTTGTACATATTGGAATCTTCTTGAGTTCCAACCAGTTCCTTTCGTGTTGGCGATGGGTGCCATTGTATTCTCTCAGTTGTTAAACTCTGTATCTGATTGGTTAAAGTTTAAGCTTCTGTACCATTACTTGGATGATGTAATTATTTATAGTGCTTCCCTGGAATACCTGCAGCACGTAGGGCAAGAGCTAAAGCGTTTAAGGGAAGCTGGCCTCACTGTAGAGCCATCAAAGGCTAGCTTGGCGCATTCCCGGCTATCGTTCTGGGTCATATTATTTCGGAGAAGGGAGTTCAGATTGATCAAGGGCAAACAAGATATAATCAGCAATTTGCTCCTCCTATAACCGAGAAAGGGGGTAGCTAAATTTGTAAGGATGGTGAATTTTTTTAGAAAATTCGTGCCAAATTTTGCTCAGTTAGCGGCATCCCTCCATTAATTACGTAAAAAGGGAAAAATTCGTCTGGAGAGAGTAGCAGCAAGCCACCTTTGAAGGGCTTAAGCAGGCACTCCAGTACTAGCAGTTCCCGATTCTGAGAAGGAATTTATCTATGATGCCTCAATTACTGGCCCCGCTGCCTTTCTTTTACAAGACAGTAGTGTACGTTGACCTATTGGGTATGCGCCCCGAACAATGTCAGAGTTGTAAGCTCGGTACTGTGTGTATGAGCTGGAACTTTAGCTGTTTTATATGCGATGGAGACTTTCCGTTTCTGTCTTGAACATAAAAGCTTTACCTTGGAAATCGATAGACAGGGGCACTGAGTTGGGTACTGCCCCGCGCACGGAAAACAAGTGAAATTGTTCGATGGGCGGCCCGTTTATCAGCGTTCATATTTGAGGTGATGCACATCGGGGAAAGTCACAGTGTCACAGGGGACAATCTGACGGTTTGTTCTAGGAGGAGACAGAGGATGAGCTGGACAATGAAAATGGGGAAGTATGCCAGGAAAGTGATGAAGTTATTAAGATCAATAACATATTGGTGAGTCTGCCGGAGCTTTTCAAGAACGTGGGCGTCTGTCTGGATCAGGACAGGGAATTGAAGATGATAAAGGAACAACTTCAAATGGGAGAGAGTGTAAAGGACTATTTTCTCCGAAGTTCGATCTTGTGCTTCTGAGCACGCAATGACAAAAAGAAAACAGTACTGCCCAAGGAATTACTGGTATCTGTGTTTAAGTATTAGCATGAGTGTGTGGTCATTTAGGGATTTACAAAACACAAAGAAAAATCAAGGAATATTGTATGTTGAAGGGAATGGACAAGGATATACGGAAGTTGGTGGGACAATGCCAGGTTCGTAAAATTTGTAAACCTAGTGATGATAGACCTCAGGGCTGGCTGACGTCGACAAGGGAAAGGATAAATTGTTTACTGACTACTTGGGCCCGTTACTCAGGTCAATGGAAGGTAGCAGACATTTGTTTGTGGTTGTGGATGCTTTTTCTAGATTAGTATGGTTGATTCCATCTAGACGAAAACGGCTGATTTTAGTATAAGCGCCTTGCGGAACATTTTCACCAGCTTTGGGCCTCCAGGGAGCCTAGTTAGTGAGAATGCACCTTCATTCATTTCTAGTCAGTTCAGGAGATTTTGTTTCAACCAGGCCATTGACCACATAACCACTGCTCCTTATTATCCGCAGCAATCGTTTGCAGCAAGAGTTTACAGGAACCTTAAAGCAGCATAGATTCCATATCACCATCAAGATGAGACATGGTGGGATCAAACTATTCCGTGGCAGAGTTATGCTTTGAACACTGCCAACCACGAGAGTCAATAAGACGTCTCGATAAAGCTGACACTGGCATACACTACCAGTTCTCCGTTATCTAACCTGTGGCAAATTGACGATCTATTGCCAGAAAATTATGATCTTGCCACAGTAAAGGGGAACTGATGCAAGGCCAGGGCTGACTTACTAGACACGCACCGTAGAGAGGCGGAAGGATATAATCAGGGCAGACGGCCTACGACGGTGGAAGTCGCAGATAAGTTCTTCATTAAGAATTTGTGGGCCACAAGCAAAGGGTCTGATAAAGTAACAGGAAAAATGTTGCCCAGGTTTGTTGGTCCCTGTGAGGTTATTACAAAGCGAACCCATCTCTCTCCTGGTATGGGATTTGGCGTCTGGAAAGACTCACAGAGTGCACATGTCCGGGACTAAGGCGGCATAAGGCAGTCGGGTGGGTAAGAGTAGTGGTAAGGGGTGGGGGTGAGTCTTGTTCTGGGAGTCACTCTAACACATTGTTTGCTTAGTGAGTAGCCGGTCGATGTGGCCGAGCGGTTCTAGGTGCTTCAGTCCGGAACCGCGCTGTTGCTACGGTCCCAGGTTCGAATCCTATCTCGAGCATGGAAGTGTGTGATGTCCTTAGGTTAGTTACGTTTAAGTACTTATAAGTTCTAGGTGACTGATGACCTCAGATGTTAAGTCCCATAGTGCTCAGTGACACTTGAACCATTTGCTTAGTGAGTAAACGTACTGATTTCTGTTGTAATTAATGTAACCAGTTGTTTAATTATTGACAGAATTACTGATACAACTATAGCTGCTCTAGCAACCACGCAAAAAAAGCAAAGGGGATGACTTGAGATTTAATGGGGGGGGGGGGAGGGTGAGATAGAACCATGTTAGATGGTTCGAGGTTTCCGCTAGTGAGAGGGCGGGCGCGAGCGAGCAAGAGGAAGTAGCTCTGCACGCGCAAGAACAGATGGCGAGCGTAACGGCTGGCGAATGGACGGCTGGTGAGGCTGGTGGACGCAGAGGAGCGTGCGTGTGTGAAGGAAAGCACATGCCCAGACTTTCGTTAGTTCGGAGGAAGAAAAATGTTCAAATGTGTGTGAAATGTTGTGGGAATTAACTGCTAAGGTCATCAGTCCCTAAGCCTACACACTACTTCAGCTAAATTATCCGAAGGACAAACACACACACCCACGCCCGAGGGAGGACTCGAACCTCCGCCGGGACCACGCCTGCGACCGCTCGGCTAATCCCGCGCGGCTTGCATAGTGGAGGAAGAATAAGGCACGCCATAGTAGCCATCTTGTGAAGAATGATGACATGTCGTTTTTGGAACTTTTAAAACTTTGAGTCTTTGAAAACGAGAGACTGTTTTCGGTTTCACCCAGTAAAGTTATCTTTGTCTAGAACCTCGTAGAACTGTGTTGTGAAGCTGATCTTGTAAGACGGGGAGAAGTATGGACATCTCCGGTAACGAGTAAGATGATTTGATTTGGTGGAAATAAGGCATGAACTGTAACTTGCCGTATTGGTCGAGAAGGACCAGTTGTTCTGGTTGTCGGATTTCAGAAGTGTGTTACGAGTAGAGCAAAGGCACGACTGGTCCAAGTGGCGGGAAGACGTCAGTAATTTGAAGTAAGATTAGTCTGTACATGGTTCTTCGATAAAAAGTTGTCTTCTGTTACTGTAACATCTCGCTGTGTACAGTTATATAGTACACTAGATTTATTTCGTGTTTGAGGACTGTGTATATTTGCCCAGAGTAGTAATTACCGGAAATAGTGGAGAGCTCTCACGTTAATATGTTGGCAGCTCTTCTTGTTAAGCTGAATTTTATAAATTGCATTTTCTTTGGTTGTTGTTGTTGTTGTGGTCTTCAGTCCTGAGACTGGTTTGATGCAGCTCTCCATGCTACTCTATCCTGTGCAAGCTTCTTCATCTCCCAGTACCTACCGCTACCTACATCCATCTGAAACTGCTTAGTGTATTCATCTCTTGGTCTCCCTCTACGATTTTTACCCCCCACGCTGCCCTCCAATACTAAATTGGTGATCCCTTGATGCCTCAGAACATGTCCTACCAACCGATCCCTTCTTCTAGTCAAGTTGTGCCACAGACTTCTCTTCTCCCCAATCCTATTCAATACTTCCTCATTAGTTATGTGATCTACCCATCTAATGTTCAGCATTCTTCTGTAGCACCACATTTCAAAAGCTTCTATTCTCTTCTGGTCCAAACTATTTATCGTCCATGTTTCACTTCCATACATGGCTACACTCCATACAAATACTTTCAAAAATGATTTCCTGACACTTAAATCTATACTCGATGTTTACAAATTTCTCTTCTTCAGAAACTCTTTCCTTGCAATTGCCAGTCTACATTTTATATACTTTCTACTTTGACCATCATCACTTATTTTGCTCCCCAAATAGCAAAACTCCTTTACTACTTTAAGTGTCTCATTTCCTAATCTAATTCTCTCAGCATCACCCGACTTAATCGACTACATTCCATTATCCTCGTTTTCCTTTTGTTGATGTTCATCTTATACCCTCCTTTCAAGACACTATCCATTCCATTCACTGCTCCTCCAAGTCATTTGCTGTCTCTGACAGAATTACAATGTCATCGGCGAACCTCAAAGTTTTTATTTCTTGTCCATGGATTTTAATACCTACAGTTTCCTTCACTGCTTGCTCAATATGCAGATTGAATAACATCGGAGAGAGACTACAACCCTGTCTCACTCCCTTCCCAACCATTGCTCCCCTTTCCTGTCTCTCGACTCTTATAACTGCCATCCGGTTTCTGTACTAATAGTAAATAGCCTTTCGCTCCCTGTATTTTACCCCTGCCACCTTCAGAATTTGAAAGAGAGTATTCCACTCAACATTGTCAAAAGCTTTCTCTAAGTCTACAAATGGTAGAAACGTAGGTTTGCCCTTCCTTAATCTAGCTTCTAAGATAAGTCGTAGGGTCAGTATTGCCTCACGTGTTCCAACATTTCTGCGGAATCCAAACTGATCTTCCCCGAGGTCGGCTTCTACTAGTTTTCCCATTCGCCTGTAAAGAATTTGCGTTAGTATTTTGCAGCTGTGACTTATTAAACTGATAGTTCGGTAATTTTCGCATCTGTCAACACCTGCTTTCTTTGGGACTGGAATTATTATATTCTTCTTGAAGTCTGAGGGTATTTCGCCTGTTTCGTACATCTTGCTCACCAGACGGTAGAGTTTTGTCAGGACTGGCTCTCCCAAGGCCATCAGTAGTTCTAATGGAATGTTGTCTACTCCCGGGGCCTTCTTTCGACTCAGGTCTTTCACGCAGTATCGTATCTCCCATTTCATCTTCATCTACATCCTCTTCCATTTCCATAATATTGTCCTCAAGTACATCGTCCTTGTGTAGACCCTCTGTATACTCCTTCCACCTTTCTGCTTTCCCTTCTTTGCTTAGAACTGGGTTTCCATCTGAGCTCTTGATGTTCATGCAAGTGGTTCTCTTATCTCCAAAGGTCTCTTTAATTTTCCTGTAGGCAGTATCTGTCTTACCCATAGTGATACTCGCTTCTACATCCTTACATTTGTCCTCTAGCCATCCCTGCTTAGCAATTTTGCACTTCCGGTCGATCTCATTTTTGAGACTTTTGTATTCCTTTTTGCCTGCTTCATTTACTGCATTTTTATATTTTCTCCTTTCATCAATTTAATTCAACATATCTTCTGTTACCCAACGATTTCTACTAGCCCTCGTCGTTTTTATTGTAACTATTACGACTTCCATTAATTATTGTTGTCTTAATAGGTTGAATTGTTAGTGTGAATGATCATGTGAATACGAACTATTTGATAAGATAAAATGAATGTTTTTATGTCCATAAACTGATGGTTCAGATGGCTCTGAGCACTATGGGACTTAACATCTGAGGTCATCAGTCCCCTGACTTAGATCTACTTAAACCAAACTAACCTAAGGACATCACACACATCTATGCCCGAGGCAGGATTCGAACTTGCGACCGTAGCAGAAGCGCGGTTCCGGGCGGAAGCGCCCAGAACCCCTCGGCCACAGCGGTCGGCACTCCATAAACTGATTAGACATTAGCGTGAGAACTGGCTATACGTAGGAAGTGAATCATATTCTCGGGGGGAATTTATGAGGTGCAACTAGCCATTTTAAGTGACTGGGGTAGCAAGAAATTTTTTACGACAATTTTGTTTTTTAAAGAAGGAGTTATTTTGGTAATTGCGAATTTTCTGAGTGTGGTCATTTAATAAATTGTTCATGAAGCTATTAATCTGTGATTGATCAAATGTACTGTTTAATACTAATGTGAGACCGACAGTAGGTTCGCGGGTATTTTGTGGACCAAGGAACTGCCTTCTGAAGCCAGTTCTAAACTCAGCCATCATCATGTACAGACGCTTGTATAAGGAGCCCTGAGTTGATGTAATAATTTTGCGGAATAATTAGAATAACTTCACAATGGAGTGCCGCAAACTGAACGCTAACTTATAAGAAAGTCGAACACCCAAATTTTCAGATTATATAAGTAAACTGTGACTTTTGAAGACGCTAAAATCCGAGTGGAATATTGCACAAGTCGGGACCGAGAACGGAACGTCCAAAGAGATCGTTTTGTGTAATAGTAGAGGGAACATTCAATCACAAATAATACTTTTGTAATGATTTTAGGTTTGGTTTGATGCCAGTAGCTGGATGTGATGACTGACTGTGATTTTGTGCGTGTGTCAGGATATATGTTCAGATTATCACGGATTTAGTGACGTTCTTGTATCAAGCAAGTAACAATAAAAAAATAAAAAAAAAATAAAAGATCTTGTACAGTGCTACTAGTGCTGCTACAGTGGAACTGGAAACTAAATGACAGGGTACCCTTCGCCACGCACAGTATGGTGGCTTGCGCAGTAGATGTAGATGAGTGGACATTTACTGTTGGACGCACACCATTAACCACGCCGTTGAATCATGACTTGCCGTTTGGCACCGACAGTGGCACGGTGACGTACGACTGAAACGGGAGCATCAGTGTGCTTTGTAGTTGCAGACAGTCATGGACTTGGACGAGATGAGCAGGGCTTCACTAGTAAAAGTGTTTTATCAAAACAACAGCAGTAGTGCTGTACTCTTGGCTAGTATTCAACGCATTCCTCTTGACGTCACTCGATTACTCTGCAGCACATTTGCAGAAAACCGTATCATCGGTCGATCGCTCCAAACTGCGTGGCCACCAAGATCATCAGAACTAAACATGTGTGATTTCTGCCTGTGGGGTTACCTGAAGGACAGGGTTTAGTAATGGGACACCAACACACGTCGGAGGGTAAAAGAGAGCATAGCGAGGGGGGTAGCTAACATCATATGTGAAATGTTCCGGGCAGAAAAAGAGAAATCTTTAGTGCGATTCCAGGCTGTCGTAGACGCAAATCGTCGTTATATTGAGCAGCGTTTGTAACTAGAATATGAACAAGATAAACAATTAACAGAAGTTACCTTCTGAATGTGGCAAGTTAAATGTGTTTCTTTCAGTGGTTTATTCGTCATTTCTCTTCTGCAAATCCTTACAAATGTTTCTGTGCTGTGTGTCGAAACGTTCCGCAAAGTTTGGTACTGTTCGACTTTGTGCCCCTCTGGTGGTATCGCTGGTTGTGAGGAATCTTTTTACCAGAGACGATTGTGGTGCGAATGTGGTCCGCGAGGCGGTGTGGCTCGCGTAGCGAAGGAGTCTGGAGTTAACAGTGGCACAACGGGGGTGGCAACAGGGGCCCGTGTATGTGCCGGAAAACTTGGCCGGACATGGAGTGACAGCGCGGCTTAGTTGCGGTTCACAGCCGTTCTTTAGAAAGCTGAAATTTGGAAAGGAACTCGCCTTTTGAATGCAACACTGTTGTTGCCCGAAGGAGATAGGTAGTTAAAGCAACGGTTGGAGGTCTGTATAGCCGTCATACTGTCGCTGCGCCGTGATTGCACGAGTACTGGACAACGCCACGTGCAGCTGAGTAATTTTATTATTGAGTACATACCCATCTATGTCTTTTAGTTGTTCGTCTTGCAGAACTGTAATTGAGTCTGCCCTTATGGGGTGCCATTAGTTCCACTATTCCGTGACGAATCATTTGTTTGTTTTAATTGTTAATTTTACAATGTTGTCATTGAGTTTTCCCTGGTGCGGGCCATTTATTTGTATGCTTGTGTGGGACCAGTGGTAACTGATTTACATTTCAGGTCTTGTCACGTCCAATTTAATGGTGTTTGTATTGTCAGAAAGTGTACGCAAGACTGACAAGTGAAATAAAATAATATTGCAAGATTACGGCTCTGTAAACCCGATGAATTCTAACACCGCTGATTTATTTTGCAGTTAAGTAATTACCTTTTATAATTGAGCAGTTCACGTTTCTTAATGTGGTGTTCGTCGGAAGGAGTTTTGCACCTGCCGGCCGGCATGGCCGAGCGGTTCTAGGCGTTACAGCTGGAACCGCGCGACCGCTACGGTCGCTGGTTCGAATCCTGCCTCGGGCATGGATGTTTGTGATGTCCTTAGGTTAGTTAGGTTTAAGTAGTTCTAAGTTCTAGGGGACTGATGACCTCAGAAGTTAAGTCCCATAGTGCTCAGAGCCATTTGAACCATTTAGTTTTGCACCTAAACTTTTTTTTAAATTGTTTGGTACTTGTATACGAAACAAAAAATTGGTGTGTACAAAACTTGTGATGAGGGGGGTTCCGCTGTAACTTGCTGCTGTATGTTTTAATATTATTTTTTAGGTTTGAATCGCTGTCAGTTTTCTATTAAAAATTTGTTTAAGGCTTACTACACGCATTGCGGTTTTTAAATTTTTTTATCACAAGTAGTTATCGACCTCGAGTTTAAACTTTTAATTCAAGCTATAATTTATTTGGGCACAAATTTTACACTGCTGTGTCACCGGTATTTTACCCTTGATATTGGATCAGTGTAAATATTATCAATTAAGAGTAAGCCCTGTAATGACTGCTCTTTAAAAGAAAAACAGGAAAAGGGGTAGGACAATATGTTTTTAATAACTGTTGAGTAAGAGTTATTTGGTAATAAATGTGTTTTAATGGACGTCTGAATTAATGTTAGCCCGGCATCTTACCACTTCTTCGTAGTTCCTATCATACCAGTTTCCACAAAGTTTCATCGCCTTAAATTTCATTGTCCCTCTCAAGTAGCAAAAGCTTAATTATAATCAACCTCTACGATTTCTTGATGAGTGTGTTGTGGACACTCTCGTCATCCGAGAAGGCAACAGCTGTGTTTACAGGTCTGTAAGCAAGCAGGTTTCAAGAACACTCCGACATCTTACCACACATCCACTGGCTTAACACCTCAGGAAATGGGACTACGTGGATGAATGGGTGTAGCGAAGCAATCTGCGTTCCCACAATTTGATAGGTCTACTAATAGAGGCGATAAGCATTAGTGACCGGTAGGTGTTTAGGAACGGCATAGCAACAAACTCACGGCCCATACACGTGATGACTTCAGAAAGTAATTTACACGTCTTCCCACGCTAAGAGCATTGTGCTACAAGGGTGGTGCATTGTGAGACGAGAATATGTGTTATTATAAATTTCTTTAAGACTTAAGAATATGTGCTATTATAAATTTCTTTAAGACTTACAACATGCATTTTAAGATACCATTGGGGATTTACTGCAGACACACTTCTGCAACAGTATAGATCCAAGGCGCATCGCAATGAGGGAGCGAAATGGCGCAGCAACAAGAAACGTACACCCAAGCTGAAGTACCTGGTGATCAAAAAGTCAGTATATTTTGAAAACTTAATAAACCACGGAATAATGTAGATAGAGAGGTAAAAATTGACACACATGCTTGGAATGACATGGGACAAAAAAAAATATTGCTAGACGGGTGAAAGATCTCTTGCGCGCGAAGTTTGGTGATGATCGTGTGCTCAGTCGCCACTTTCGTCATGCTTGGCCTCCCAGGTCCCCAGACCTCAGTCCGTGCTATTATTGGCTTTGGGGTTACCTGAAGTCGCAAGTGTATCGTGATCGACCGACATCTCTAGGGATGCTGAAAGACAACATCCGACGCCAATTCCTCACCATAACTCCGGACATGCTTTACAGTGCTGTTCACAACATTATTTCACGACTACAGCTATTGTTGAGGAATGATGGTGGACATATTGAGCATTTCCTGTAAAGAACATCATCTTTGCTTTGCCTTACTTTTTTATGCTAATTATTGTTATCGTGATCAGATGATGCGCCATCTGTCGGAAATTTTTGAACGTTTGTATATTTTTTTTGTTCTAATAAAACCCCATGTCATTCCAAGCATGTGTGTCAATTTGTACCTCTCTATCTACATTATTCCGTGATTTATTCAGTTTTCAAATTTATACTGACTTTTTGATCACCCGCTATGAGGGACAGCACAATTCTTGTGGTCAAGACGTTTAAACTGCACACAGACACTCTGTGAAATTGTGACGTTATATGGACCAGACGTGATATCGCGTCCAGTTGGCATGAAATGGTGCCAACAATCTCACCAAGGTCGCATAGACTTGGATGGTGCTGATCCGCAATTCAGTCAAGATCTAGCATCCACATCTAGCACCACTTGCGTCTTTTCGGCAAGCTGACAGAACATCTGGGAGAAAATAGATTTTCTAACGATGAGGACGTTAAGTGGTTCTGGAATGGCTCCGCGAGCAAAGGGCGGATTTTCATGGTCCAGGAATTGAACAAATGATAAAAGTTCTGGCTGTTGTTTACAGAGACTTGGTGAATATATTGAAATGTAGTGTCCTCTACCTGTGCCACTCTGAAGTGGAGCGAAAAATTCAAAAAAATTACTTGTCCTGCCATAATGATGTGTAACATACTTTGTGAAATCCCCTCGCTCAGATGCTCGAGAATGAGAAATTTCGAGCGTCCTCGTAGCGCAACAGACCTGGGCGAAGTGCGAGAATGAGTGAGCTGCAATGAAACTTGCAAGCATGGAAAGTACACCTTTAATGAACGCATTACTTCAGCCTGACTATTTTTAACACAGTGAGGTAGTCTCCCGGCTCAGATTAAAAAAGGTGTACTACAGGAAAGTAGTCTTTCACCCCTACTGTTCAATATGCACATCGAAGAGACAATGATGGAAATATAACTAAGCCTCAAGAGTGGGATTAAAATTCAATGTGAAACGAGTTCAGTTATGAGCTTCGCTGATTATATTGCTATCCTCAGTGAAAATGAAGTACAGGAACTACTGAGCGTAATCAACACTGGAATGAGTACAGAATATGAACGGACAGTAAATAGAAGAAAGACGAAAGTAATGAAAAACAGTATAAATGAGAAAAGAAGAAACTTAACATTCGGATTGGTCATCTCGAAGTAGTAAAGGAATTCTGCTACATAGGTAGCAAAATAACCCATGACGGACGGAGTAAGGGGGACACAAAATGCGGACAAGCATAAGGAAAAAGGGCATTCCTGACCCAGGGACGTCTACATTATCAAACATAGCCCTCAATTCGAGGAAGAAATTTCTGAGAATGTACGCTTGGAACAAAGCACTGTATGGTAGTGACACATGGATTGTCGAAAAACCGGTAACGAAGAGAAACGAAGCATTTGAGATGTCGTCCTATGGAAGAATGTTCAACATTAGGTGGACTGATAAGGTAAGGAATAAGAAGGTTCTCCGGAGAATCAGTGAGGAAAGGAATATATGGAAAATATTTACAATAAGAAGGGAGAGAATGGAAGGACATCTGCTAAGACATCAGGGAATAACTTCCGTGGTGCTAGAGGAAGCTGTAGACGGCAAAAACTGTAGAGAAAGACAGAGACTGGAATACCAATGGGTGTAGTGTAGCAATCAGCGCCCCAACAATTTCATGACTCTACGGTGGAGTCGGTCAGAAGGCACAACAAGCTAATCTTTACTGATGACTTGGGCGGCAGGTCAGGAGCTGTGTAGGTTTGAAGTACTAATCTGATATGAAGAGGTTAGCACAAGAGAGGAATTCGTGGGGTGCCACTTCAAACCAGTCAGGAGAATGATGACCCAAGCAAAAAATATATCTAACCCATATGTTTCATTTGCAGAGCATGTGCCTAGAAGCTAATTTTTTTTTCTCGCACAATCATATTCAATTTATGAAATATCATGTCTGTTCAGAGAAACAAATTATGTTCTTTAAGATTTGACGAGCTTGGTAACCCCTTTGCATCCTTCTCTTTGGCACTGAACATAAACACATTACAGCAAATATCTGTACCACCAGTATCTTAAATTAAAGACAGCATTAATAAACATTCAGTCTGTCGCACAGAGTTCCTGTCTGTTCTTATCTCTTTACAATAATGAAACCAGTTTTTCGAAAGTAGGGCAAGGAAAAAGAAGCTTAGACTTAGTGGACAGTTCCTTCGGTAAATAAGACTTATTATTCGTATTTTCGATGTAATCAAAGGTACCCTTCTTCGAAGACCGCTCTCAAAATTTATTTTACGTGAAATCTGGTTTCGAAGGATAGAGAGGATCAGGTTATGGTTGTGGAGAGGGCCGAAATCAGTTACTGTCAGTCGCACAAAACACACAAACTTTTATTTTCCTAAGGACCAGTTAATTACACACTGCCTTAAAAGGTTCAAAATAAAACAATATGGCTGAAGGCCTAGTTAAGAAAACTTGAGATACCTCCTGAGCAGAAGGCCCAAAACTACACCAAAAATAAGAACGGCTGAAGGCCTCAACACAAGTTATAAAAAATTGATTTAAAGAATACACGCGGCTGAAGGCCTTACTTGAGAAAATATTTCACGTAAATACTCGGCTGAAGGCCGCGCTCAAGACATTGAACAACTCAGGGCATAGGGCCTGGATAACAAGAATTTCAGATAGAGCAATTTTTAAAAAAATTCGTTTTAAACAAATGAATCTTAAATTTCAATTTGCGACACCTGAACGCCTTATCTTAAAAATATTTCACGTAAAAGCACGGCTGAGGCTTCGCACAGTAGTTCAGACTAAAATGAAAATCACAATCTAAAACCAACAGTATAGTGGTGCTCAGGAGTGTTCCAATGGTCAGCCTGAGGAGGTAGCTCTAACATAAGGTGAAGTGAGACAAAAAAATGGTTCAAATGGCTCTGAGCACTATGGGACTCAACTGCTGTGGTCATAAGTCCGCTAGAACTTAGAACTACTTAAACCTAACTAACCTAAGGACAGCACACAACACCCAGCCATCACGAGGCAGAGAAAAATCTAACCCCGCCGGGAATCGAACCCGGGAACCAGGGCGTGGGAAGCGAGAACGCTACCGCACGACCACGAGATGCGGGCTGAAGTGAGACAGACAACCAAGAGTAAGGTTAAATAATCGGGTGGCAACCCGACCCAGAGATGGCTGAAGGACCGACCAACAATCTAATCAGTCCCCTTCCGCTCGACCAACACCACGACAATGAAAAATATCAGCTGAGGACTAAATATCAGCCGAACTCGTCTTCAAAACTGGCATCTAAAAACAGGCAAGTCACAACAACCACTATTAAGAAAAAAATATGATCAAAAAACTAAAAGGGTGTCGAACTGCATGCCGTGCTGGACAGCATTAACACAGCGAGGAAAAACACACTGCCAGAAAACTACGGTAACGGCCAGGTCATTAAAATAGCCGCTCAGTCAAAACCATAAGCTACACACGGTTCCACGAAAACACTTCCACAAACAATTCGAACAATAATAAAAGCAGTGACTGTGGAACAACAAGGACGAATCACAAGTTGACACACACAGAGAACCCAGAAGCGGTCGGCGACCAAATACACGTCGTCCGATAAGACGACCGACCAACCAAGGTCATCCCCACTCTAGTCATGTGTGTCGGAAACGGTCGGGCGAGTCATGGCTGTCCAGACCTCACTGCTGCTCGGTCTCGACTCAACTGCCAACACACGACGACCCGGAAATACTACCGGTCCCTCCAAAGATAGTACGACAGAGCTCTTATCGGTAAGCGTTGCTGCTGCCACTCACTGGCCGGTAAGCCAGCAACTTAGTGACGCCAGTAAATCGAATAAGAAATGGGACGGCAGTATCGCAAAGACAAGATGTCAAGCAATAAATGGCACGAACACGAGCCACGCATGGCTCAACCTACCCCTCTCAAACATCAACCCGGGGGTCACATGCCAAAAAGAAATTGACCGGTTGCTCCTTAACGAAAGCAAAGGACAATGGCCATGGAAAATCCGCAAGCGAGACACTCACTCGGACCCATCCATGCAGAGGGAACAAAAAAATGGTTCAAATGGCTCTGAGCACTATGGGACTCAACTGCTGTGGTCATAAGTCCGCTAGAACTTATGAACTACTTAAACCTAACTAACCTAAGGACATCACACACATTCATGCCCGAGGCAGGATTCGAACCTGCGACCGGAGCGGTCACGCGGTTCCAGACTGTACCGCCTAGAGCCGCTCGGCCACTTCGGCCGGCCAGAGGGAACACCTGGCCACTGAGCACCCGACGTCCCTGCACCAGGAAGGTACCCACTTAAGTCCCGCAAGGTGACCAATTCAAGTACCATTGCTAGGTCAACAACGAAAAGAAGCGAAATACCTATACGAAGTCAACCAGGCAGAGGGAACACATACCGATACGCAACCCGACATCCCTGCACTGAAATGGCTCTGAGCACTATGGGACTCAACTGCTGAGGTTATTAGTCCCCTAGAACTTAGAACTAGTTAAACCTAACTAACCTAAGGACATCACAAACAGCCAAGCCCGAGGCAGGATTCGAACCTGCGACCGTAGCGGTCTTGCGGTTCCAGACTGCAGCGCCTTTAACCGCACGGCCACTTCGGCCGGCCTCCCTGCACTGGAGAAGGTACCGAGCTAAGTCTCACAAGATGACCAACTTCAAGAACTATTGGATGCTGACAACGAAAAGAGCTACCAGAATTTAAGGCAATAAGATGAGGTCTCAGAACTAATGCATTAACTATGCCCGCACCCTGTCTAACTGACTGTCACTATGTTGACTGCCTTCCTAAACAAAAATGGTGTCCTCAAGGCAGCCTAAAAGCCTTAAACAAAACTCAATGGAGGCTTCTGTCTCACGCACCACATTCGGCGTGACGACAACCGGGTGAAGAACGGTAGCACGCAAATGGGCCACTAAGTCCAGAATACTGCCCTCAACAGACTGGCGCGTTACCGGCAACTCATAAACCAGGTCGTCCTTTCTTAAAAGGCAGATCCCCGGGCACTGCCTGAAACAATCAAGAACCAAGACAATATGGTGCAACACTAACAGAAATACATTTCCAACCAACAGTAACTGTAATGGCAATATCAGTATGATAACCACGCTCTGCTACCAGTTGAAATCTGGTTTCACAGCATAGAGCACATCAAGTTATGATTGTGGAGGGGGCCGTAATCAGTTACTGTCAGTTGCACAAAACAGAAACTTTTATTTTCCTAAGAACCACATAATTACACATTGCCTTAAAAGGATCAAAATAAAACAATATGGCTGAAGGCCTAGTTAAAAAAACTTGATATACCTCCTGGGCTGAAGGCCCAAAACTACAACAAAAACAAGAACGGCTCAAGACTTGAACACTAGTTATAAAAAATTGCTTTAAAGAATACACATAGCTGAAGGCCTTACTTAAAAAAATATATTTCACGTAAATACTCGGCTGGGGGCCACACACTGGACATTGAACAACTCAGGGATTAAGGCCTGGATAACAAGAATTTCAGATACTACAAACTTTCAAAACTTAGTTTTTAAACAAATCAATCTTCAGATTTTAATTTAAGTCAGCTGAAGCTCTTATTTTAAAATTAAAACAAAATTAATAAATAGACGACTGAAGGCCTCGCACAGTAGTTCACACTAAAATGAAAATCACAATCTAAAACCAACAGAACATTGGTGCTCAGAAGTGTTCCAAGGGTCTGCCTGAGGAGGTAGCTCTAACAAATGGTGAGGTGAGACAGTTAGCCAGGAGTAAGATTAAATAATCAGATGGCAACACAACCCAGGGACGGCTGAAGGACCGACCAACAATCTAATCAATTCTTTTCTGCCTGACCAATGGCACGACAGTGGAAAATATCAGCCGAGGAGGAAAATACCAACCGCACTACATCTTCAAAATTGGCATCTAAAAACAGGTGAAGCACAATAACCACTCTTAAGACAAAAATATGAGCAAACAACTACAAGGCTGGTGAACTACACACCATGCCAGGCAGCATCAACACGGCAAGGAAAAACACACTGCCAGAAAATTACACTAAAGACCAGGGCAGGTAACTGAGGCGATAACGGCAACAAGGCCGAAAATACTGATGGTTCACTTCACTGATAAGTAACAACCAATTTAATAGTTAAAGACCATACAGGAACATGCCTGCAAAATTTCGCCATCTCCAACACACCATACGTTGCTGCTAGCCAGAATGGCCCTGGAAGCAAAAACTGGCATGAACGAAGAGATGTCACAGCAGTTGAGGTTTCATAACAGGTTGACTTATCACTCAACTTCAGTGTCCACGTTTGGTCGGCAATGAACTTTGTAGCTCTCGCAGCTAGCGCCTCACAATACGACCACGCTTGCATGCCGGCAGCGGTCCTGGCCTGACCTTGCAACACAGAGACTTTCTCGCTGCTAAGTCCCAACCGACCGACTACATGCAGCATGCAGACAGCATTAAAACAGCTGCTCAGTCAAAACCACAAGCTACACACAGTTCCACGAAAAAACTTCCACAGACGGCTCGAACAATATTAATACCAATCTCAGTGGAACAACAAGGAGGATTGACAACTCGATACACATGGAGAACCCAGAAGCGGTCGGCGACCAAATACACGTTGTCCAATGAGACGACCGACCGGACGACCAACCAAGGTCGTCCCCACTCTAGTCCTGTGTGTCGGCAACTGTCGGGTGAGTCATGGCTGTCCGGACCTCACTGCTGCTCCATCCCGACTGAACTGCCAACACACGACGACCCAAAAATACTAGCGGTCGCTCCAAAGATAGTACAACAGTGCTGCTGCCACTCACGGGCGAGCAAGCCAGCAACTTAGTGACGCCAGTAAATCGAACAAGAAACGGGATGGCAGTACCGCAAAGACAAGATGTCAAGCAATAAACGGCATGGACACGTGACACGCATGGCTCATCATGTTTCATTTTCTGTTTTGTCTTTATTTTAATAGTGTGCCTCGCGACATTTCTAATCATTCAACCTTACATGTGAAACTTTTTTTGGAATCCTGTTAGTTTCAATAGATAAGACAAACAGCGAAAGAAATACATCAGATTTTGCAGATTCATCACGCCAGACCTATGAAAAAAAACTTCAGCACTCTTAGTTCAAATCGTTGTAACAGTGAAAACAGAAAACTATAGACATTGTAAAAACAGTTTTTCTTATTGGCTTTACCGATGCAATAGCACGTTCCTCTGTAGAGGCAATATCGATGGCCTCATAGAATGTTACTATCTCTCGACTAGCTCTTACTACTGTTTTAATTTTGTCATCGTAAAGTCCTTGTATGAATACTGCCCTGCCCAATTTCAGAACCAGAGTAATACTGTTAGCTAACCCACCTCCTGTCATTACACTTCTAACCTCCTGTGAAACGATACTGCAAGGCATGAATGCCGCGATCCCCTCTGTGCAATGGTTTCCCCACGTTATTGTCTACTTGCAAACACTTTAGAGCTGATAAGGGACCACTAACTCAAATGCACTGTCGAAATTATCTAGAAATTCATTTAATTGTGCTTTATTACCATCAAAAGATTCTGGCGATAGCTTCAGAACATCACTTAAACTAATGTAATGCCTAACTGATGATGTTCCCAAAACATTACTACTACACTACTGGCCATTAAAATTGCTACACCACGAGATGACGTGCTACAGACGCGACATTTAACCGACAGGAAGAAGATCTTGTGATATGCAAATGATTAGATTTTCAGAACATTCACACAAGGTTAGCGCCGGTGGCGACACCTACAATGTGCTAACATGAGAAAAGTTTCCAACCGATTTCTCATACACAAACAGCAGTTGACCGGCGTTGCCTGGTGAAACGTTGTTGTGATGCCTCGTGTAAGGAGGAGAAATGCGTACCATCACGTTTCCGACTTTATAGGTCGGATTGTAGTCTATCGCGATTGCGGTTTTTCGTTTCGCGACATTGCTGCTCGGGTTGGTCGAGATTCAATGACTGTTAGCGGAATATGGAATCAGTGGGTTCAGGACGGTAATACGGAACGCCGTGCTGGATCCCAACGGCCTCGTATCACTAGCAGTCGAGATGACAGGCATCTTATCCACATGGCCGTAACGGATCGTGCAGCCATGTCTCGATCCCTGATTCAACAGATGGGGACGTTTGCAAGACAACAACCATCTGCACGAACAGTTCGACGACGTTTGCAGCAGCATGGACTATCAGCTCGGAGACCATGGCTGCGGTTACCCTTGACGCTGCATCACAGACAGGAGCGCTTGCGATGGTGTACTCAATGACGAACCCGGATGCACGAATGGCAAAACGTCTTTTTTCGGATGAATCCAGGTTCTGTTTACAGCATCATGATGGTCGCATCCGTGTTTGGCGACATCGCCGTGAACGCACATTGGAAGCGTGTATCCGTCATCGCCTTACTCGCGTATCATCCGGCGTGATGGTATGGAGTGCCATTGGTTACACGTCTCGGTCACCTCTTGTTCGCATTGACGGCACTTTGAACAGTGGACGTTACATTTCCAATGTGTTACGATCCGTGGCTCTACCCTTCATTCGATCCCTGCGAAACCCTACATTTCAGCAGGATAATGCACGACCGCATGTTGCAGGTCCTGTACGGGCCTTTCTGGATACAGAAAATCTTCTACTGCTGCCCTGGCCAGTACATTCTCCAGATCTCTCACCAATTGAAAACGTCTGGTCAATGGTGGACGAGCAACTGGCTCGTCACAATACGACAGTCTTGATGAACTGTGGTAACGTGTTGAAGCTACATGGGCATTACCTGTACACGCCATCCAAGCTCTGTTTGACTCAATACCCAGGCGTATCAAGGCCGTTATTACGGTCACAGGTGGTTGTTCTGGGTACTGATTTCTCAGGATCTATGCACCCAAACTGCGTGAAAATGTCAGTTCTAGTATAATATATTTGTCCAATGAATACCCGTATATCATCTACATTTCTTCTTGGTGTAGCAATTTTGATGGCCAGTAGTGTACATAATTCCGCCTGTTTGTGTGTCGGCTTGCTGTACCAATAATATTTCTTACCTTATTTGAGTTTTCCTGGAGTCTGCGTTGTCTTCTGCGCCTGGCTCTCTCGTCATTTCGCCTCCCTGTCACGCTGTTAACGCTGCCAGCCCAGATCCGGCTGCCATGCGCTTCCGATTACGTTATTCTCTTTCTTGCTGCTGGAGGACCTCCCTGACCCATCTGCTGAGTGATGTCTCCCCGTCCCTCTCTGGAACGGTGTTCTTCAGCGCCTGCTGTCGACTCGCCTCCCACGAAGTCTGACCCGTGGCGGACCTCCCTGACACGTCCGAAGGTCTCACGCCGCTACATCCCTAGACTGGCGTGCAGTCATGCCTCGTCGTCGTCCCGCCTCTCACGTAGTCGAACCAGCGCTGTAACAGATCTCCCAACCTGTCACAATCGTCTTCATGTTTCTCGTCTTCTTCCTTCGCCTCAAGAGGCCTACTACATCTCGTATCAGTTTTGTTTCTCAAAGCCGTCAGTCCTTTCCTGACTTTACTCTGAGTACTGTCAGACGTTGACATCGTCCTACACCTGTTTCTCAAAATAACCACAGTCTAACCACAGAACGTGCAGAAACATAGGATATGGCTCTCTCTAATCAAACCTGACAGAAGGGACAACTAATGTGTGCCAACAGTTCAGAATAGGGTGCCAATTTTCAGCCAACCACACACATGGTACCAAATAATTTGTTGCGTCTGTAGTGTCCTGCGAGAGGATCAGGATCGGAGTCGAGGCTGTCTCCAGTTGTGAAATGACTCGGCAGACTAGTAGACCTGGTGCCTGAGGATACGCGGATACAAGTTCGAATATTTGTACATAATGAAAGTAAGAGCAAAAATAAAAAAAATAAAAAAACGAAGAATTCCGAGTAATACCTGAGACTGAACAACGAAGTGGGACTGAAAATTACTGTCGAATCTTACAAGACACAAACGCGTTGACTATGTTGTGCAATCCTGCAACTGCCGTGTGCAACTTAGTGCCACGAGAAACTAAGCCTCATCCCGTGGGCGCAGGTCCAGCGTCTGAGAACGGAATTGGAATCTTCAGCAGCGCCAGAAGGGCCGATTATACAGGCTCGCATGAAGCGCCTTCCACAAGCGATCACATGCTGTCCTCTTGGCTTCGGCACCTTCCAGAAGCTTCTGTGCTGCAGGTCACATAGCTCACACGACCCTTACTACGAAACCACCGTTCCTCCTGCTTACTTGCGTCCCTGCGGACTTTAGGTTACTGCTTTATTGGAACACCTTGTGCAACGTTACACGTTTAGCTTTATACTTGTAACACCGAAAACACAACTAAAATACTTTCTGCATCATCGAAAAATTTTCGCCATTTAATGTCCATTGATAACTTGTACTGTACTTACGATTCTGAAGCTGTAAGCTGTATCACAGAAACTATATTTAATAAGTAGTCGACGTAATAGTGTATTTATTTCTGACTGTACATAATTGATTGTATTTGTAATGAAAATATTGTAAGTTGCTGAAACTTTATTCAAATATATCGACAATAACGACGAAATGGCAGTGGCTGTGCCGTTGTTTATCTTTGCTTGTGGAGACTCTCTGTCACGTTGTGAACAGAGCAGCTTGAGTGATGAAAGAGTGAAGAAGTGTTTGTTGGCCGCTCTAGCAGACGCGGTGTGCAGCTATGCTCGCGCCCATTAGACGCGCCTGTTTCGTTAACCCGCGACAGCACGGTAGGAGTGAACAGGCGGAGGAAGCTGCAGTTCCAGCTATTGCCTGCCCCGTAATTATCCGAGGCTCTGGAGACGACTCGGGACTCTCTTCGAACAGCAGCAGCAGCAACAGCCACAACGACAGCTCAGCATTCTCATCGGCTACACTCTTCGTCGTCTGCGCAGCTACAACATCGTAAGACTGTTAAGTAGGCGTTACCTAGCGACATTTCCTTCACAAAATACGGCTAAGCTGAATAATAACCTGCAATAGTTAAAACTTGTAGGGCACCTGTGTTGTCGTTGCCCTCAGACAGTTATTACCAAACAGGGTCTCTTTTCTTTCCACGCAATCTCCGAGTGTCGCAAGAGTATGAAAATTGATTAACTACATGCTGTCAGTTTTGTGTCTTTGCTAATGACCAGTTTCAGTCTAAATTTTGTGTCTCAGTAACTGTTTATTCTTGTATTCCATAACAGAGGCTACGTAAAGTAAAGTAAAATTTCACTGGCTAAACTAATAACTAAAGCTGCAGCACAAATTAAGAGTGCCCAATTTCATTTATTCTGTATTTAGCTTAGCGAGTGACTTCTGCGGGCTTTGTATGTATTTTATTGTTGTTATTTTAAAATTAAAATCAATTCCTCATTCCCTTAAAATAAATTCAATTCACTCTTTCAATAATCAAAAGTAAACTGCTTGCGTCTTTCTAAATTTTGCATTACGTTACATTGAGGTTTCTGAAAGTAATTTTTTTTACCTAACAGAGTTTAAGTTAAGCCAGTCATTCATCTAACCAGTAATTTCATTTAACACTACTTTCAAAATTTAGTATTTCACAATAAGTAACTGCAAAGTCAGTGCTTTCTGATTCATTATTTTCTCGTGAACAGTTGTGTTGCGGAAAAGCGTGACAAATTTCCGTTGCCACGCCAGTGATTACTTCCATAAATTTCTTGGCCCTTGCCTTTTTCAAGATTCCGGAGATTCATTGCCCTAGTAGGCTGGCGACCGTTAAATATCTATTATTTTTGACTAATCAGTGTTTACGTTGTGTTATCAGTGATTTTTGTAGTAAGTATTACGTAGTACCCTTTTTTCCCCCTATGCGGTTCGTGAGCGATTGCAGTATATTCCATCCATTTCAAAATTAGAATCAGTATTTAGCTTAAGCGTAGACTAGATCATCCTTCATAAGAGTCTGTTGTACTCTTTCCTACAACTAAACGGTGTTATTTTACTTTGGTAACGATGGCCTTACTCACTGTAAAATTTCACTAGGCATATGCAATCACGGACAGTTACACTACTGGCCATTAAAATTGCTACACCACGAAGATGACGTGCTACAGACGCGAAATTTAACCGACAGGAAGAAGATACTGTGATATGCAAACGATTAACTATTCACAGCATTCACACAAGGTTGGCGCCGGGGCGACACCTACAACGTGCTGACATGAGGATCGTATCCAACCGATTTCTCATACACAAACAGCAGTTGACCGACGTTGCCTGGTGAAACGTTGTTGTGATGCCTCGTGGAAGGAGGAGAAATGCATACCATCACGTCCTGCTTTGATAAAGGTCGGATTGTAGCCTACCGCGATTGCGGTTTATCGTATCGCGACATTGCTGCTCGCGTTGGTCGAGATCCAAAGACTGTTAGCAGAATATGGAATCGGTGGGTTCAGGAGGGTAATACGGAACGCCGTGCTGGATCCCAAGGGCCTCGTATCAGTAGCAGTCGAGATGACAGGCATCTTATCCGCATGGCTGTAACGGATCGTGCAGCCACGTCTCGATCCCTGAGTCAACAGATGAGGACGTTTGCAAGACAACAACCATCTGCACGAACAGTTCGACGACGTTTGCAGCAGCATGGACTATCAGCTCGGAGACCATGGCTGCGGTTACCTTTAACGCTGCATCACAGACAGGAGCGCCTGCGATGGTGTACTCAACGACGAACCTGGGTGCACGTATGGCAAAACGTCATTTTTTCGGATGAATCCAGGTTCTGTTTACAGCATCATGATGGTCGCATCCGTGTTTGGCGACATCGCGGTGAACGCACATTGGAAGCGTGTATTCGTCATCGCCATACTGGCGTATCACCCTTCGTGATGGTATGGGATGCCATTGGTTACACGTCTCTGACACCTCCTGTTCGCATTGACGGCACTTTGAACAGTAGACGCTACATTTCAGATGTGTTACGACCCGTGGCTCTACCCTCCATTCGATCCCTGCGAAACCCTACATTTCAGCAGGATAATGCGCGACCGCATGTTTCCTTTCTGCTGCCCTGGCCCGCACATTCTCCAGATCTCTCACCAGTTGAAAACGTCTGGTCAATGGTGGACGAGCAACTGGCTCGTCACAATACGCCAGTCACTACTCTTGATGAACTGTGGTATCGTGTTGAAGCTGCATGGGCAACTGTACCTGTACACGCCATCCAAGCTCTGTTTGACCCAATGCCCAGGCGTATCAAGGTCGTTATTACGGCCAGAGGTGGTTGTTCTGGGTACTGATTTCTCAGGGTCTATGCACCCAAATTGCGTGAAAATGTAATCACATGTCAGTTCTAGTATTAAATATTTGTCCAATGAATACCCATTTATCATCTGCATTTCTTCTTGTTGTAGCAATTTTAATGGCCATTAGCGTATATCGCAATCCATTACGCCAATTTGGAAAGGGGAGGTTAGACTTCCTCAATATTTCATACTCCTCATTCGTGACAAATATGCAACACCCACACCTTGAAGCTAGGAATAACACTACTGTGCCTCTAAAACAGTGGAATAATATGATCTCCCTCCAGGTTGTCGCCGTACTCACCGATGATGGTCATTAAAGGTAGTGGAGGACCGCTGCTGAACATAATGCGACGGTATTCGTCATCAGTCCAAGCGTCCCGGGCACGGTCCCACTCCAAAAGCAACTGCTTAAGTTGTGGTTTCCATGGAAATGTACGCTTGTGACGGTAATTACAGAGTCCGGCTGCTACTAGCAGTGGTGTGGGATGACGCAGAGTGCTCCAGGGAATCCAGTGCTTGTTATCGGATGGCAGGCGCAGATGAGAAGGGCTTCAAAATGTGCTTGGCTCACAATACGACGATCCTCTCTTGTAGCGATCAGACGTGTTCGAATAGAACCTCGGCGACAAGTACGTCTGTCCTCAGGTTCCTATGTAGGCCAATACCGGACACTGATTCCACTATCCGATCAAATGGACACCCACAATTAGCCTCCTTGGAAACTCTGTCGAGTGCTGATAATGCTGTCCCTTACTAGTAGGCGGCATTCCGTATCCTGCACAGTGATCACGCAACATCTGACGCTGTTTATACCTCTTATATACGCTACGAGGCCTGGTAACAAAACTAAAGGCGAACGTGACTAACGCATTCTGGTGACTGTTCTACCTCTAACTCTTGTCACTTATATACCTGCTGACAGTGTATATTTACATCAAGTTTCGTCGGCATCCGCCAGTTAATACTCAATGATTAACTTTATTTGTCAGGCAGTGTATTTTTATGTATTTTATTCGTTCCTTAGACTATCTATAATATTGGACAATACATCTCGGTTGTGCAAACGTGGCGGATACGGTTGCTAGCTGATATTTCGCCCGTGAGCTGCCTGCGCTCACTTAAGGAAAAGATGAAGCCTACACTATGTCATCTAAAGTCTCGAGACACCTGGCTGAAAATGACTTACAATTGGTTCAAATGGCTCTGAGCACTATGGGACTTAACATATGTGGTCATCAGTGCCCTAGAACTTAAAAATACTTAAACCTAACAAACCTAAGAACATCACACACATCCATGCCCGAGGCAGGATTCGAACCTGCGACCGTAGCGGTTACGCGGTGCCAGACTGAAGCGCCTAGAAACGCACGGCCATCTATCGGTAATGCTGGAATTCAATATGTGTTGGCCAACCCTTAGCCTTGATGACAGCTTCCAGTCTCGCAGACACATGTTCAATCAGGTGCTGGAAGGTTTCTTGGGGAATTGCAGCTCATTCTTCACGGAGTGCTGCATTAAGGAGAGGTATCGATGTCGATCGCTGAGACCTGGCACGAAGTCGGCGTTCCAAAATATCTCAAATGCGTTAGGATTAAGGTCAGGAGTCTGTGCTGGCCAATCCTTTACAGGGATGTTATTGTCCTGTAACTACTCGGCCACAGACCGTGCATTATGAACAGGTATTCGATCGTGTTGAAAGATGCAATCGCCGTCTCCGAACGCTCTTCAACAGTGGGAAGCAAGAACGTGCTTAAAACATCAATGTAGGCCTGTGCTGTCATAGTGCCACGCAAAACAAGGGGTACAGCCGCCTCCATGAAAAACACGACCACACCATAACACCACCGCCTCCGAATTTTGCTGTTGTCACTACACACACTGGCAGATTTTCACCGGGCATTCGCCATACCCACAGCCTGCCATCGGATCGCCGCATTGTGTACCGTGATTCGTCACTCCACACAACGTTTTTTTCCACTCTTCAATCGTCCACAGTTTATGCTCCTTACACCAAGCGAGGCGTCGTTTGGCATTTACCGGAGTGATGTGGGGCAGCCGCTCGACCGTGAAATCCAAGTTTTCTCACCGTCCCCCTAACTGTCATAGTACTTGCAGTGGATCCTGATGCAATTTGGAATTCCTATGTGATGGCGTGGATAGATGTCTGCCTATTAGACATTACGACCTTCTTCAACTGTCGGCGGTCTCTTTCAGTCAACAGACGAGGTCAGCCTGTACGCTTTTGTGGTGTACACGTCCCTTCACGTTTCCACTTCACTATCACATGGGGATCTCGCGTACAGACGTATGACACAAGTGACACTCAATCACCTGACCACTTTCGAAGTCCTTGAGTTCCGCGGAACGCCCATTCTGCTGTCTCATGGTGTCTAATGGCTACTGAGGTCGCTAACAGTAGGTGGCAGCACAGTGCACCTAATATGAAAAACTTATGTTTTGGGGGGTGTCCGGATACTTTTGATCACATAATGTATATGAATGAGGGAATAGTACAGGAACAGAGCAAGAGTATCACTCGAAAATTTATTAAGTGGCTCGAGGATAAGAGAGCAGGACGATTTTGGGTACTTTTCGAGGACGGGCGCTCGTTCATTTGATATTCTGCAAATGGTTACACCTGTAACTGTGGTAATATCTGAGTAGTATTTATATATTTGGATACACAATTTATTTAAATTACAATAAAAAATTTTTTTGCCCTTGCAAAAATTCCCGGCATTCAAGTACGGAAGTTGTGGCTCCACTTCTCGTGGCACTCACAATTCTTTTCAGTACTTGCCTATAGGTTTTGTCCACAACGACTGTAATTTCTTTAGTAACTGAAACCTATCTGCTTCTGGGTGATAATATACTTATTTTTTTGTCTTGTTTTGACGGTTATTTTAGTCGTTTCGTGTAATACACCTTAAGCCTGGCAAATCTCTATACACTTGTCACACACTCTAAGACAAAAAAAAGCCGCATCACGAACGAATTATCCGAAAGGAACGGGAATCACTAGTTGTGACGTACATGTACAGACAAATAAATGGTAAAAATTTCAGAAAAACGCTTTGGTTTATTCGAGTTAGAGAACTCCACATATTGATCAAGTCAATAACGTTTTGCTTCACGTCTAGCCCTCATTCAAGCAAATAATCTGCTTGGTATCGATGTTTTCCTGAGGGATATTGTGCCGAATTCTATCCAATTGGCGCGTTAGATCATCAAAATCCCGAGATGTTTGGAGATCCCTCCCCATAATGCTCCGAACTTTCTCGAATGGTGGGAGATTCGACTACCTTCCTGGCCAAGGCAAGAACTGGCAAGCCCGAACACATGCAGTAGAAACTCTCCCCATTGGGCGGGGGGGGGGGGGAGGAGGAGAGGGCATTCTGCCGATACCTAAGCCCAGGATGGCTTGCTATGAAGGCCAAGATAACGGGGCGTACAAGATCGTCGTCGTATCTCTGTGCTGAAACGTTGTTGTAAATAACAATCAAAGGCGCCCTGCTATGGCAAGAAATGGCACCCTAGTGCATCACTCCCGGGTATCGGGCCGTATGGCGGTGACAGTGAGTTCGGTAACCCATCGGTGTTCAGGGTGCCTCCAGATACGTTTTCTGCCTAGAACTCATTAAATGGATTATAACTGCCTTCAGTGATGAGTCCCAGTTCGGACTGAGCCCGATGACCAGCTGACCACCGAAGACTTTCCTGGAGATGCCAACCAGACAGTGGTCCATCATACGGTCCGACAACCAGGACAGATAGTCTGGGTATATTCTACGCTCCATTTTGTTGCCCTTCGTGGCCAGTCATTCTGGGCTTGCATTTTACCCCAAGATAACGTCCGCCCGCACACCGCTTGTCTTCGTGCTCGCCAAACCCTGTTTTGGCCAGCAAGGTCGCCGGATCTCCCCCTGCTAAGAACTTTTCGACTATTATGGGGAGGGCCCTCAAACAGATGCGGGTTTTTGCTATCTAACTAGCCAATTGCACGTAGTTTGGCACGATGTCCCGTAGGAGGATTTACAACAACAATATCAGTTCAAATGTGTGTTAAATCTTATGGGACTTAACTGTTAAGGTCATCAGTCCCTAAGCTTACAACTACTTAACTTAAATTATCCTAAGGACAAACACACGCACCCATGCCCGTGGGAGGACTCGAAGCTCCGCCGGGAGCAGGCGCACAGATCATGACTGCAGCGCCCTAGACCGCTCGGCTAATCCCGCGCGGCTTGCATAATGGCCAGCGGTGAAACAACGATTTATTGACTTGCCCAATTTGCGAAGCTCCATCTTCTGATTAAATTATCCAGTACTTCTGAAATTGTAAAAATTGTTGGTCTCCACATGTACATCAGATCTACCGATTTCAATCCCACGCACATAATTCCTTCGTGGTGCGCCCTTGTTTTTGTCTCCGAATGTAATTCTCAAATGAAAGTGCGTTCCACTGATTTCGAAGCCATTTCCACTTCACAACAAATCATGCAAAATAAACAGTTTAGCGTACGATAATAAGCTGACAAAGACATACAATATCAACTAGAGATTGTACAATCGAAACAGGTTGTTCAATAAAATATGAATCGGTAGACATATCAATATTTTACACAAATATTGCACAGCCTAAAACTACAAATGATCGATAATATTACACAATATGAAATACTGAATATTGCGCAACATTATTGTCAGAATAGAGGCCGCTTTACAACTTCCGCAATACTTGTTGCACAGAAGAAGGAAAGGATACCCAACTAATAGAAAGTAACGCCGGATACTAGCCTCGCCGTGTAATGAGCCGAAGTGGACTCCACGTGCTGCGCAGAACTCAGCAGACGGTCTGTCGCCAGACAGAGCCAATAGCCAAGTAGCACCAATCTCTGTTAACGACTGCCATGTGTGGGCTATGACGATGCGCCGCGTTGTTACGCAGTGCAGCGCTGAACACGCCACAGTCGCATGCTCATAAACAGGCAGGTTGAGGAGCGGTATGTATTACGTTTCTGGGGAACGAAAACCTGCTTGTACACAAGAGCACTGATTTCGTCAACAGACATCTTACCTTACTGATCTCGCTCTGTTAGTGCATGGCGTACAGAGCACCGTAAACAGCACTGCTGGGTTTATACCGCGCTCCTCGAGAATCACAAATAATTCACCTAGGTCAGGATTTGAACCCAGCTCTCTTGCTCACTAGGCATATGCGTTTATCACTACGCTACCCTGGCGCAGTGGCTTTACAACGGCATGGATTACTCTCGCACACCTTTCTCCTCAGTCCAAATTCCCATTCACACGCCGGCCGTTGTGGCCGAGCGGTTCTAGGCGCTTCAGTCTAGAACCGCGCGACCGCTACGGTCGCAGATTCGAATCCTGCCTCGGGCATGGATGTGTGTGATGTCCTTAGGTTAGTTAGGTTTAAGTAGTTCTAAGTTCTAGGGGACGGATGACCTCAGATGTTATGTCCCATAGTGCTCAGAGCCATTTGAACCATTTGAACCCATTCACACCTAACCGTACTTGGTATTACCCCCTAAACTATAACAGAAATGCAGAGGCTCTCCAGCTGTTTTGGATTAGTACCTCAGCATCCAGGAAACGTGTTAGGATAGTCCGTGAACTTGGGTAAAGCCACTGTGCTAGGGTGAAGTAGTGGTTAGCGCATCTATCTAGTGAGCAGGAGATCTGGGGCCGAACCCTAGCTTTGGTGCAAATTTTCGTTCGTTGCTTCAGTCTGCATATGCAGGGTGATATTTTCCATTGTGAACAAACTCTATGGATTGATCAATGAGAGGATACGGAACGAAAGAAGTCTAATGAACTTTTGTCCAGATATTTATGTTTTCCATGGCTAGAGGGTATTTATTCAATCATACCATGTTATAGAGACTGCAGTCTAATACGCTCTGTACCATGCAGTCACAGTTACAGTATATGTTGCAAGTGCTTTCCATGTACCTCAAGGAATGTGTGTACACGCCGTAGCATGTTCTGTCTCATACGTTCATATCAGCCAGGCTGCATTCGAATAGTATCAAAGGTAGTATGCATATGCTGCTCCAGTGTCTCCACATCTGGATTACGCTCTGCATACACAATACTTTTTAGATGACCCCCTAACCAGAAATCACACGGGTTGAGATCCGGTGAATGAGCAGGCCAAGCAACTGGATCTCCTTGTCCGATCCATCGACCAGGATGCGTCCGGACGTTAATAGCGAAGTGGGCTGGAGCACCATTGTTTGGCAGCCACATACCCCTTCGAATCATCAGTGACACTTCTTCGAGCAGGGGAGGCAAAGTCACCCACAAGAAATTCCGATAGTTCCGGCCTCTTAGGCGACGTGGAAGGAAGACTGGTCCAGAAACACGATCGTCAATTATCCTGACCCACACATTCCGACTGCACCGATGCTGATGATTCGCTTTCACCATACCATAGGGGTTTTGCATATCATCCCAGGGCGATTTGTGAAAGCTGAAGATACCAGTTGCGTAAAGGTTTCCTCATCTGTGAATAGGATGGATGACACAAATCCCGGAATCGTAGTTGCCTGGTGAAGAAACCAATGACAGAACTGCTACAAGGGTGGAAATCTGTCGCTAGTGAGCCCTGCACACTCTGTAAATGATACGGGCAGTAACAATTGTCATGGAGAATGTTACATGGTCGTCTGGCCTACCCTGTACTGGCAGGCCAACTGCCTGGTACTGACGCGGCAGTCGCCATCCACAGTGTTAATCACATTTTCATTCAAGTCTGGCGTCCGAACGTTTCGGGTACTTCCTTCATGATTTGCTGCTTCCTCAAACAAACCTGTCTCAGACAAACGGCGAAACACTGTTGCAAACATTGAATGCTGTGGTTGTAGTCGGCGGGGATAAGTCTCCTGATACAATCTTGCTGTCCGCCGCCCGTTGCCATTTGCCTTTCCGTAAGTAAACATCGTGTCGGCAAGATCTCGATTCGAATACGGAACCATTGTGTACAACGCTGTATGACATCCACTAAGAAGTCAGTCAGCAGGAACGGTGAACCCAACACAATATTACGAATTACTATGGCAGAAGATGGCCCTAGGAAATGAGGAGGAAGCTATGCATACTGTAACTGTGGCTTCATGGTACAGCGCAGCCTCTGTAACAAAGTATGATTGAACAAATGGTATCGAGCATGAAAATCATACATTTCCGGACATAAGTTCATTAACCTTTCTTCTTCCGTATCCTCTCATCGATCAATCCCTAGAGTTTGTACACGGTGGAAAAAAATCACTCTGTACAGATCATGCAGAGTTCACATAGTTTCATCTGAAAACTACACAGCAACATATCGGTTCGAAACAGGCAGAGACGTCCTAGGGCAAGAAGTACAGACCCTGATAGACCTCATAACCTGGAGAGTGAATTCATGGTAGAGGCAGTGGGACAGTTTTAAAAGCTCCCGTAGGGTATATGCATTCTCCCCAGCATCACGGGACCACAGAGGATGAATCATGTCAATTCCAGCCCGTGCATGGTTCACTTCTCAACCGGCCGTGAGCCACACCGCACTCATTTGCTTCGTTTAAATCTCGGCCAGGAGTATGGTTGTGCCTATGGAGAGGGAGGGACCCCAAAACACATACTCTTGTACGGTGATCGCTGATCGCAGGAAAGGCGACTAGTGCGCCCACACGAAGACATAACACAATCACTTAGAGATGAGATCTTTTGAACCGATCTCAACTGTACAGAAACAATGTCTAGAGCGCTACTTACAGGGTACTTGCAGTGACGAGGGTGCAGGCGGCAACGAGCACATACAACAAGTGACTCCATGGACAATAGTGGCGAGGCAGGTGATAGTACTAGCGGTAGCAGACCAGACAGCAGCACCAGCAAAGACAGACAAACATAGAATAAGGCCTGATTGTGTAGTCAACGAACTGTCACAGCAAGTAGTCAACAGGCATTAGTATTAGACTGAGAAGTAGCGGCTCCGGTCACGAAAACTGGCAACCGCCGGGAGAGCTTTGTGCTTATCACATGCCCCTCCGTTTCCGCATCCAGTGACGCCCCTGGGCTGAGAGGATGACACGGTGGCCGGTCGGTACCATTGGCCCTTCCAAGGCGTGTTCGGGCGGAGATAAGTTTAGTGTTAGTATTAGACTGTAAGAGGACTGTAAAGACAGAGGACAACACAGACAAAGTAGCCTAGCATAAGTAGAGGATCACCCCATCAGAGAACGAGTCTCTGAGGTCCTCGCCGATCAGATGGCGAGTAGTAATGACTGTCCAGGACCGAGGGACTAAACGTGTCTCTGAGGCACTTCCTCCCAGACGACATCGGTGGTGGCGTTCTACAAATGAAAACTCTTTTCTCTTCACAATTTTTTATCCTCTTAATATGTCAATTGTTAAGTATAAGTATTTCCATTTCCTAATTAATTTTAAGTTTACAATTGTTTAACATGTTCACGCAGGTACTGAGAATTGTGTTTCTTGTTGTGGGGCAGACGCCTTAGACTACTATTTTAATATATTGATCACTTATCTTGAAACTGGCGTGATTCTGTTCTTTTGAAAGAAAGAGAGATAACATAAAATAATTTTTATGAAATTAATCACGAGTTATGTCATAAAGCTCTCTCGTTCAAGAGTCACACAACATCTACGTACTCTGCAAGACACAATACGTTGCTTGGACGAGAGTATTCTGTACCACTACTAGTAATTTCTTTCCTTTTACATACGCAAATAGAGTGAGGAAAAAAACGACTGCGTAAAAGCCTTCAAATGAGCCCTAACTTATCTTCGCTGTTCTTACGCGAAATCTCCGTTGGTAGAACGGTTCTGCAGCTAGCTTCAAATACCCGTTGTTTGAATTTTCTCAATAGTGTTCGTCGAAACCAACGTCTTCTTCACTCGAGGGATTACCATTTGAGTTCCCGAAGCAATTCCGTAATACTTACGTGTTATTCGAGCCTACCGGTAACAAATCTAGCAGCCCGCCTCTGAATTGCTGCGATGTCTTCCTTTAATCCGACTTGGTGTGGATCCAGAACTCTCTTGCAGTACTCAAGAATGGTTCACACTAGTGTCCTAAATACAGTCTATTTTACAGATGAACCACACTTTCCTAAAATTCTCCCAGTGAACCCAAGCCGACCACTCGCCTTCTCTACCACAATTCTCACATGCTTTTTCCATTTCATATACCTTAGAAACGTAACACCCAGATATTTAATAGATGGGACTCTGTCAAGCAGCAAGCTACTAATGCTGTATTGGAACATTACGAGTTTGTTCTTTTATACTCATATGCAGCGAAATACATTTTTCTACATATTGAAACGTCCCGCCAAAATAATATGTCGTAAATGTTCAGGCAATTTGATTAAGCAAATGCGGATGAGTTCTGAGGGGCTGTTTGGATTTGAAAGATACTGATTCTTATGCAACATGTCTTCAAAATATTTGACAAGACTGGAAAATTCAGATTGTTCAAAGTGTTTCATCATCATGATGCTCTGTTTTACTCGGTCTTGTGTAGCTTGAGACCAATATGCTGAGACGAAGGCATGTTAAAATTCTCCTTCACTGTGAGAATCGTGAACGACCGATCGCATTCTTACAGCTGGTTCATTCTCTAAATAGCCACACATAAATTCTAATCTGTGTTCTAACGACCAGTTGGGAGGAAAACAATGAGAGAATTGATGGAGCCATGCTTGTGGATGAATGTCGTTGCCAGAATTCTTAAATGTTTTGAATTTACGTGTAGTAATGAACAGCTTATAGTCAAAATCATCATGTCGGCGAGTCAAATGTCGGTCATTGTTACTTCGTTTCGGCGGTTCCATTTCAAAATTCGGTGTACCTTGCCAATTTCTTTCATAATTTCCGAAATTCCCTGTGTTATTATTTTGTGGCTTTTCCGTATTTCTAAGTTCCTCTTCCCGTGTTGGAGCGCGAGTGTCCTCTATAAGCTGTTCATTACTACACGTAAATTCAAAACGTTTAAGAATTCTGGCAACGACATTCATCCACAAGCATGGCTCCATCAATTCTCTCATTGTTTTCCTCCCAACTGGTCGTTAGAACACAGATTAGAATTTATGTGTGGCTATTTAGAGAATGAACCAGCTGTAAGAATGCGATCGGTCGTTCACGATTGTCACAGTGAAGGAGAATTTTAACATGCCTTCCTCTCAGCATATTGGTCTCAAGCTACACAAGACCGAGTAAAACATAGCATCATGATGATGAAACACTTTGAACAATCTGAATTTTCCAGTCTTGTCACATATTTTGAAGACATGTTGCATAAGAATCAGTATCTTTCAAACCCATACAGCCCCTCAGAACTCATCCGCATTTGCTTAATCAAATTGCCTGAACATTTACGACATATTATTTTGGCGGGACGTTTCAATATGAAACTAGCTATTCATCACACTGACTACAAATTTCGTCGAAGACATCTTGTATCCTCCTACAGTCACTAAACGACTACACCTTAGCGTACACCAAACAGGCACAGATTGCTGTTCACCCTGTCTTCTAGATCATTTACGTACACAGAAAGTAACAGCAGTCCTATCACACGTCCTGGGGCACTCCTAACAATACCCTTGTCTTTGATGAACACTCGCCATCGAGGAGAACATATCGAACTACGGACCTACCTAGGAACTTATTCCTTATGCTCATACCATCGTTAACAGTCTTCAGTGGAGGGCCGTGTCAAATGCATTTCGGAAATCTACGAATATGAAGACTTGCTGTTGCCGTTCGTCCATGGTTCGCAGGATATCATGTGAGAAAAGGGCGAGCTGAGTTTTGGACGAGAAATACTTTCTGAAACCGTATTGATTGGTGGACAGAAGTTTTTCTGTCTCTAGGAAATTTATTATATTCGAACTGAGAACATGTTTCAGAGTTCACAGCTGTTCATTGCACCTGGCTGATGGGTCAGCCATCATACCTCACCATGTTGCTGGTAGCATACTTGACAGAAAAATGAAAAAAGTCAAATCGAAACACCTTCAGCCACTAAATTTCCAGTTGTTATTTTATTCGCGTAAATAGTTTCAGCGCTACATTATGCCATCTTCAGGCCCACTGACCGATGTGTAGGAAGAATCCCATCTATGGTCCAATCAAAATAGGGGCCAGCATTCAGTGACTGGTATCCGTAGATTTTTGACACACCGATCCCTGGTTGTTCAAATAAAATAACAACTGGAAATGTAGATGGCTGAAGACGTTCTGGTGTGACATTTTATACTTAACCATCTGTATAAAGATGGACTTACAGAGACGTAAATGGTAGAGTTGAGCGGCAGGCATCTGTAGTACACGCCGCCCGATGGGAGATTCTAACGTGACCCACTGGTGGTACACGCCAGCGTTAACGTGTTAAAAGAGTAAGAGTGTTAAACATTGTTGAAATAAACAGAAGTCAAATAATCTTCATATTCTGTATGTGTACAATTTCATATTGCGAAAACATGACATGTCTCACTAACTAGGTGGCAGGTCATTTGCAAATGGCTGCAAAAAATTTAAAATAGTAAAAAATCAAAACAATTAATTATCTTTGAGTTACAGAAGGGTTAATGCATAGCCATTGCCATTTGATGAACAAACTGAATATCAGACCATCGTTATTACTGGCATACAAGTTTTCTTCTCTTCTTTCCTTTTCTTTATGACGCGGATGACACTCAAACTTTAATGTCAACTGACTCTTGCCGCGGAAGCCTACGCAGTTACATCGTTATTATTGTCAGGAAATCCGCGAGAATATAGCTAAATGCGCCATTCCTAAAGGCTCCCTTATACATTCAAACAATTTTACAGACATTACTACGTTTGCCAAACCCTTTGGCCGTGTACGGTGCTGTTTGAGATGTTTGACAAACATAGAGCGACTTTGACGCCTTTGGAAGAAATTTTGATTGATAGAAAAGTTGACGAGATAGATGACGTTTTTTGTGTAGTTTGTTTATGTTTCTGCCGCATGTGTATGGTAAAAAAGTTTTTCTACAAATTATCTCATTGTATCGTGAGTTCCTACAACTATCGAAACTACGAACAAGGATGAAAACAAAACAGCACTGGTAATTACCAAAACGATAGAGTTGTCGCATTTCCTCCAGCCATTTATTACGCAGAAAGCGGTTATGAAGGAAAACAATGTCCTCCGCACAACATACAAGCAAGAGTACAATAAAATAAAAATCAAAGTTCTCCGGTTCTTCCGTGGAAAAAGCAGACTAAACGTTCCCACGTTGCGGTATTTTAATGAGTTGTCATTTGAGGACCAAGTAGAAGAGAATAAATTTTCGCATTGTGGCTTCTCCTTTTTCAGTGTGAGGGAGAAGTAACTATGAATAAGTTTTAAAAGCTTCAGCGTCCATTCGGAGATGATGTAATCATCAGGTTCGGAATGTAACACTTCCTTTAACGTCATGTGTATATTTCTCTCTCTCTTTCTCATTTCAAACCATTGACTGGACCAGAGTCTTGTTTTCTACTCCTAGTTGAACACAGTGCTAGAGTCAATGTTACAAATGCTTTATCTGCATTTGTAACCATTCCCACTACTGTCAAAATACAGCACACACAAACAACGTCTGTTTCAAAAGTGAGGTTAAATTGACAAACTCGACGGATCGTGTACAGGTTTGTTTGACAAATCCGTGGACAGATAAGAGCGAATGTGACAAATAAGTCTGATTTTGTACTGCGACCCAACTTGACAATATCGACACATGTAAACGTAAATGCGGTAGTACCATTAGAAGGGCAATTGAGAGTTTATACGCTCCTATCGGCGTCAGCAACGCCCGACAGAATTATTTGATGACTTCACTGGTTTTGATATTTGAGATTTTTTACAGAAAATTCCGCCATTTGACTGTTAATTGCTCATTTATTTTACCCAATCATGACTGAGCTTTTGTAGACATTCTGCAATGCATGTCGAAATGTTAAAATATTTCTGACCTGTCTGTAACATGTCATCATCCAAAACAAATATTTCTGGTTGACAAATGCTGGTCTTACAGAGCAGCTGTCGGCCAGAAATATGTTTTTTCGACGATTCCATGTCACAGATAGGTCAGAAATATTTTAACATCACAACATGAACTTGAGAATTGCTACAAAATCTAAATCATGACTGTGTGAAACAAATGAGCAATTAACAGTCAAATGGTGGAAATTTCTTTCAAAAAATTCCATATGACTGTGGTCCCCCACGCAGTTGCCTATCATTGCATCTGTGTATTTATCGTGTGGCATACACTTAGAGTTTTTTAAAAACGAGAATAGTTACACAAATACGAAGACCACTAAATTATTATATATCACACATCTACACAGCTCTACATCATATTATAACACAAATGACAATAAGTATAGGCGAATATTAAGATCTTTTATGTAATTTGTCACTCGACACGTGATTGTCAGGAGATCTTCTAGAGAACCCTTGTAGGCACGAGCGGAACATGTTGATACAATATGAGCGGCTGTCTGTCGTTCAGCACCACAGCCACAAGACGGTGCAGAAAATTTGTGACACTGGGAGGTGAGGAGTGTCTGCACGTCTTCCGTGGCCAGTCCGGATGAGGTTCAGAGTAGTCCAAATTGTCCAAGACTGTAAAAATTCAAGGGGTCTCTCCTGTATGCATTGCTGTTCAGGCACTGTAGAGGACAGTCCTGTTGCCAGAATTGTTTCCATTCATCAATGCTACTGAGTTCGTTTTCACCAAGAATCTTGTATGTAATAAAAGTGGGATGTCTTGACCTTAACTTTTTCGCTTCACTGGGAATACATCATTTAATATTGGGAGATATGGGTTATCAGCTATCTTCCGATATTCACGTAGAAGCGCGTACTTCCGTCTGATATCAGGAGGTAGAATGTGATTCAAGATGGGGTGATATTCCTTAAGTCACACGTGTCTTCTGGTTGGTGTTCAACAAGTCACTTTGAGGCAAATATCTAACGCCGAAAAGCAGAAGCAGCCAAATAATCTCAAAGATCTCCTTGCCAAAATGAATTTGTCCCGAGACAGAACCCACCAGCTATAAACAGTGGACCTCTGCATTAAAACCCATACATTAAACACACAACTATTCCTTAAATGATTTAAGTAAATATGCCATTAGCAAACTAATATTTGTCTACAGTGTAATGCTTTAGACCTTGTGCATCCTCTGACTGAATTGATACTTTTATCTATTGCTCTCTTTCCTGCTTTTTATTTACAATTTTTTGTTGACCTTAAAATCATTTGTATATTTCTAAATTGAACACGTTTAAGAAGATTTAATTGTGGTAATATTCCGCGAGAGTGAAGGTTTAGATGTGTATTTGTAAGTAGTGAGCTTTGATATAACACTGGGATGACAGCAGTTATGATAGATTTGGTTGTTGGCCGGTGGATGGCTGTGATTTGATATATTACGAAGTGTGAAAATAATGGACAAAGCGTATTTAAGTGTTACACATCTTGTATTAATTCTCTATGCAATATTATAAAGGCTTGGGCATTGGAATAATGCAGATACGTCTATTTGTTCTGCCTCACCAACAACCAACGCTTCAACCAACAGGCGTCGGCACGCATTTTTTACCTCACCATCATACTGTCACTTTCAAGAGGAAAACTGCAGCTGCATCACAGTTAGTGGAGGACGTTTGTCGTCGCCAGTGTGTGCTAACGACTCGTCATTTCTTACAGTTAAGTTTCTTTCGCCGAAAATTATAACTGTTATGCAGGTCTCCCCAATATTCTGGCCATTATGATGTTTGACTTGATTTGTTTAGCTTAATTTGTATGCAGGGTTTCTCATTGTAATCCACTTCCTGTAACTTAGTAACAAAATCATTTGAATAATTCCTCCAGTAACTTCGAAGGCTTCACTATAACTGAATCCACTGTGTAATGCTTCTCAGTAAAATATTAGTCCCGGTGATGTCTGTGTACATTAAATTATTTTTAGCGTTTGCAATCATTACATATTCTTGACTTCCTGCAGTAACAAGAAATAACCAATTTTCCTTAAAATATTTTTAAAACATGGCTGCACTTCAGCAACTGTGCACGTAGAAACTTGATAGTGCTGGAAAATAACAGGCAACTAGTCACAGAATTAAAGGTTATCTATCTTTGCCATGGTTTAGACAAATGTAAAGTTGTCTTCTCTAGAAGGGAAATGGAACTGTTAAATAAATTAGCACAAATAGTTATAAATGCAATCAGAAAAGGAAACAAAATCGATAATCAATAATTTAAAAATATTTCTAGAATTTACCCACATGATCACATATTGACAAAAGAACGGATTTTGGCGCCAATAGGCTCATTTCTGGTATAATGTGCATGTCAACCACAAATAAGGATAACTGAAACAAAGCATACCTGAAAATAATAGTCCAATGCTGTAGGGCTTCGCTGTGAAACGTATAAAATAAAACACACGTACCCTTAGATCCAGCTGACTTTTAGTGTGGCACTCACATGGCTAGTGATATGAGGCAACTGACTTTTTACTTTCATCTTAGTTACGTACTGATATATTTGGCTCTAGGTATTTATGCCTGTTTTACATCATGTTTAACATGCTTTACGAGGTGTATTGGCTTCATATTTTGTTACTTAGCACAGTACCATGTCTATTTACAAGTTCTTCTCGTGCTGCCTTATGCACACATGTACAAATAATTAGCACTGGTGACCTGAGCCTGCTTGCTCTTTACATGCCATACGACTCCAACCTATACTTCTTCTCTCCCACCCCCTTTTCCTATTTCCATTACTCTTATTCTCTTTCAGTTTTAGCTATTACGTATTTTATATGCTGACTCAGGCATTGGCTGCTCATTGCGGCTACACACTCACTCGCTCGGGCAGTAAGCGCCACCTATTCTCAGTGGCTGCATGTCTTAGTGATCTTATGTCATGGGCCTTGTATGTACCATGCTAAAAGTCAGGTGGATCCAACGTCAAGTGTATTTCATTTTAAAAGTTTTACAACAAAGCCCTACAGTACTGGACTACGAGCTTCAATTATGCACTTGCAGCTATTGATATTTGTGGCCGACAAGCACATTGTACCAGAAGAGAGTCTTTTGAATCCAACATCCGATTTTCACCAATATATGATTCTTCAAATAAGTACGCTCTTCTAAAAAATAAATCGTTATTTTTTATTAATCGATTTTGGTTCCGTTTCTGGCTGACATTCGTGACTATTTACATTAATTAGGCCTGCTCATTCACGGTCATCTGGAATATCTTCAACATTTCTCGGCCCTGTCAGCAACTGTATAAATATTAATTTTAATTTTAATAAAGAACAGCCTCAGTTGTAGCTTTTACCTAGAATTTACCACTCAATCCATGATAAGAAGATTGCAGCACTGCATTGATACCAATGGTCATCACTTCGAACACCTTCTGTAAATGGATGTTCATGTCACCCTTCTGACTTTCGTTGACCTTCAAAGACCTTACTGTTACACAACATTGGATTCGTCTCGATAGCCACTATCAGAAAATAAGTGCCAAACTATAGCATCCCATTTAAAAAAACAAAGCTGACCTTCATTTCTCTGAAGCGGCCCCACCTAGCGACAAAAAACCAACGTCATATTATGGCCCCCATTATCCCATGCAACTTTTGTCCCAGAAACGTTTCAGCTCCTATCATACTATCGGAGTTATTCTTGGTCGCAGTAGTTAACTGACTCACCCTGTATATCGCTCACAGATGACCGTTGCGTCACATAGACACAGCACATTGTAGCACATCTGTTTACATAAGCTGGACATATGGCCATTCGCTGTTGTGGTTGTCTTCTGTAGTACTGTTGCAAATCCAGAAATGTAATGCTGGAAGACCTCAGAAACCAACGATTTGCGCGGCTATTAGCAGTTCACCCTAAATGTAAATATATGTAACTGTCTGCATACTATACGAAAAAATCGTCTACTGTTCGACTACACTTTAGGTGACAAATCACCGTAACATACGCATGAGTAGCCATCTGAAATGATACGAAGAGCAAGAACCACATAAAGCTAAATGTAGGAAAAGAAGATGCGAGGCTCAGATGCGTTGCCAGAATCTTAAGGACAAAATAAATCGCTTAGGAAACACTTCGACATATTGATGCGTACTGATCATTTGCCTGGGACCCTTAGCAGGTCAGATTAATAGAAGAAATAGAGGAGATACAACGCAGAGCGGTCTGTTTCTGTACGGAATAATTACTGAGAGAACGACCAACGAACTCCAGGGCAGAAGCTACAACAGAGTTCTTGTGCATCACGCTTATTGTTCCGCGAGTCGGGCAAATCACGTTGGTGCGTGAAAACTTCAGGACGAAACTAAGTTTTAGAAGATGTTTCACTGCGAAGTAACATTGCTCGATGAAACCATACCGAGGATTAACTGTTACAGTATAGTAGAGAACGTAACTGAAAGGAATGCGCAATGAGACAAACAGAAGTGACACCTTTATTCAAAGAAAGGATACTGAAGCCACAGTGTTTTACTATGGTCGCCTGGACGTTTCAAAAGGTGCGACATAATTCTTAGTATGGTATGTGTTCACCAAGGACTGCATTGCGTACTCTGCAACGTTCTCCAATGCTGAGCCACAAGTTGTTGCATGTGGACATGCTGCAGTACATCTTTCCGACACATCGCACACGTGCTCGATAGGATTCAAGTCGGCGGAGCTGACCGACTAATCCATTCGTTGAATATCGTCTCGTTGCAAGAGTTCCTACACCAGCGCTGTTGGCTGTGATAGTGCACCGGCATCCACAAAAATGAAGGCAGGCCCGAAAGCACCCATGAAAAGCACATAGGGAAGGAGTACAGTATCTCATAACCAGTCATGGTGAGTGTACCTTGTCCAGACATTTGGAGGTCACTCAGCCGATGCAACATTGTGCCTCCCAACTATCACGTTCGACAATTTTACGGGATGCAGTAATTGTTCCTACATCTCGCCATAGGAATGTATGTCCAGAATCACTACTCAGACTGAATCAGTTCAGCTGCGTGGAGTGGCCGCGCGGTTTGAGGCGCCATGTCACGGACTGCACGTCCCCTCTCACCGGAGGTTCGATTCCTCCCTCGGACATGGGTGTGTCTGTTGTCCTTAGCATAAGTTAGTTTAAGTAGAATGTAAGTCTATGGACCGATGATCTCAGCAGTTTGGTTCCTTAGAAATTCACTGACACTGAATCAGTTCTCTTTCGAGAAGAGCACGTGACTCCATTTGTCGTTGGTCCAGTTCCTGTGCTCTTGGCAGCATTGCAAACGTTTCCACCGATGTTCAAGCGTGAACGAAACACAACGTTCTGGTTGTTGATCAAAGAGTCCATCCCAATCCAGCCATCGTGCCATTGTAGGCCATATACTATGTCCCTTGCAATAGTGTTAAATGTGGTACCAATTGCACACGCTGTTTGATATGCACTCTTTCTTACCTGTTCCACAATTTAGTGCCCGTCTGCTGCTGTAGTTGATGGTGGCCAGTCACCTGCTGTCCTTTGGGTAGCAAGGCCTCTGGTTCGGAATGCTCTCCCATTTGCGTCAAGCAGTGCTGTAAGCAATACAAAACACCTGGGCTGCACTCGTCATACTTTGTCCACCTTACAATTCTCCGATGTTTCTTCGTCGTGTGGAGTTATCCAAATGTTGTCTTCGGGTGATGCTGCAATGAGGAACACTTCCACAGTCCATCGTCACTGCTCGCTAATTGGCGCACCCTGTCCTATTCTTTTAACTGCCCCATTTGGCGCTATAGTCTCGTTAACCTCAAATCATGTGACGCTCACCTGTCAGTAGACTGGGAGGCCTCTGGGGACATGCTCATGCACTTTCATTAACGCCCATCTAGTAGTTCATATTTTACTTTATCAGCCTCGTCCTTAAATTTGCAGAGGAGTATGTTACTTCCTCCCAAACTGTCACGAGATGGTCACGACCAGAACATTTGAGAAATTATTGTTCATATGGTCATTTTTACAGCGTACCATTTGAAAATGGATTGCAGAAGGGCACAAATATAGTTACAGTAAATGTAGTAGTACTGTAACTATCCACCACCACACACCGCACAACTTTAACTTGGACTGTACACTGTTTCTATTTTGCTTCTTTTTCCACAATTCAGTACACCTTCTTACAGTTTCCATGCTTGATCTGTGTTCAGTTTTTGACGGGCTATCCACTGAGCCATCTTACCACTAAATCTGAGGGAGGTGCGATGGCAGGTTTCCACTGCGAGTGGAGCTGTGGACGCCAGAAAATGGAGCGACAAGCGGAAAAATAGCAACATTTTGGACATATTCTTCTATTTGGGTTCAACAGAACAGCAGAGGAGGCAGTTAGGAACATTAGCGCCGTGTATCGGAAAAATGCCACTGGACAGAGAACGGCAAGAAAATGGTTTGCTCGCTTTAAAGAGGATCGTTTTGGAATTGGTGTCTCTCCACATTCAGGAAGGTCTTCGGGATTTGATGCAGATCGTTCAAACGCAATAAACCACAATGATCCGCGTCATTGTACTTGAGAGCTGACAAATATGATGAAGTGCGACATTCGCATGCAGTCGGGGAAGGTTCAAAAATCGGATTGATGGGTATCGCATGTCCTAAGCCAAAATCACAAAAATCGGTGTGTGGCCCTATGTGCATCTACCGCGGGACTGCTACGGTCGCAGGTTCGAATCCTGCCTCGGGCATGGGTGTGTGTGATGTCCTTAGGTTAGTTAGGTTTAAGTAGTTCTAAGTTCTAGGGGACTTATGACCTAAGATGTTGAGTCCCATAGTGCTCAGAGCCATTTGAACCATTTGAACCCTATGTGCATCTCTGCTTGCTCGTAATCAACTGGCTCATCAACAACGCCTGCCAATCCCATCCTGTATCATTACAGGTGAAGGGAAATGGTGTCTTTATGCTAACATAAGGAATGATAGAGCCCAAACAAAGCAGCAGCTCCCCGTACAAAGACCTGCGCGCATCCACAAAATATTCGTTATGCATCTGGTGGAACACAGAAGGTGTGGTGTACTACGGATTACTTCCCCGACATGTAACCATCGCTGCTGACATTTACTGTCAACAACTGAGACGTCTTCCAGACAGAAGTCATGGATGACGACCAGGAAGACTGAGTGAATTGATGCTACTCCACGATAACGCCCGCCCGCATTCTCCTAAACTGACAAAAAATGCTATAGAAGAGCTGACTTGGGAAGTCATTCCGCGCCCACGTTATTGGCCTGATCTTTTGCTCTCAGATTTTCACCTTCTTCGCTGTGTGTCGAACAGCTTTTACGGAACTGCCTTTCCAGATGAAGATGCTCTCCGAACGTGGCTCGACGAATTCTTCGCCTCAAAACCACGTGATTTCTGCAGTCGCCGAATCAAAGATTTACCTCAGCGTTCCTGGAATAAAAATTTTTGGAGATTGGGTCTGTCTCGGAAACTGCGTGCCCATGCGGAGAATATTCCCCACATTATCATTTTCCAGGGAAGAGAATAGTAGAAGCGCGTAGTTTGGACCATAGAGAGCACACTGGCGGAGACATGACATGAATTATTTTGCACCTCTATCTGCAGAGAATGCATTACCTACATGCCTCCTAGCTTACACGTCAGTCTGGAACGTGCAAAGTCCACAGGTCGCGAAAAGAGACGAATTAATCATGTGACTGACATGATGTGGACGCAGTGACATTCCTACCTGTGTCAGACAAATGCGTCTCTTTGTCTCTTCTGTGCCAGATGCAGCCTTCCAACGACAGTTCGTAACGCAACGACTGTGTGAGCTACCTAAATTTTTTTTCCTGCAATTTTAATTTCCTTAGTTTTCGACGTATTTTTCTGTGAATAAAAGTTTATAAATAAGTGTACTAACGTTTGTATGCTGAAATGAAATTTTTCCTCATTGTAAAAATAAATAAATTATGGTTGTGAGATGGTGTATTTATATAAGCGGGATTAGGGCGATACGATGTTGTCAGGGAGTATAGTGAATTTTTTCGGGATAAATTTCAGTCATCAGTTGAAAATTAATTTATAACGCTTTACCGGTTTGGACAAATTAATTTGTCATCTTCGGTAGCGTACAAAATTAGAGGTATTATAAATCCTTAAACATTGGCTATTTACGTGAAGTGTAAAAAGTATATTACAGAAACTTACTTAGTGTAGCAGACGTCAGTATCTTCTTAGTATAGGGACAACGCAAAACTAAGTAAGTTTCTGTAATATACTTTTTATACTTCCCATAATTTTACAGCCAAGGTCTAAAGATTAATAATATCCCTAATTTTGTTGGCTTATGAAGACGGCAAATTAATTTGTCGAAACTGGTGGAACATAATAAAATTTATTTACAACTGATGACTGAAATTTATCCTGAAAAAATAATACTACAATTGCTGAAAATAAAGGCCACGAATAAAATAGTGTAGTGAATTGGCAGTTGCATTATCGCTGGGCGCTCAACTTCGCCAAGACTTAGGAACAGTGCAGAGGAGAACGTAGGAGAGTGTTCAGAGAGACAGCCGAGTCGTCGCGCAGCGGCTCTTTTGTTGAGAAATGGTCGTAACGCATCGGTGCTATATAGCATGTAATAGCTCGGGGAATAATTTGGTATGGACAGGCTAAGTATATGGCATTAAATCGGCAGAGCATAATTATCACAAGAGGATGCAAATCAACACGAAGGGTATTGGTGCCCCAGTTTCATTTGTTATGGAGCTACAACATGAAGAGCCTGTGCCACACAACGTCAACGAAAAATACCCTACACTGAAGTGAGCTCCAACTAATTACTTATAATTGTGAACGGTAAGCCAGCATCGTAGTTGATTATGTTTTTGAATAATACCGAATTATGCTAAGGTATTGACCTTCAGTTTTACCTGAGACAAAATAGCTCAATAGGATCTGTCCTATCCATTATTGATCATCCGACAGAGTCCTGATGATTGAGGAACTGTTGCATTGTTCTATGAAAGAAATAATTTCAATAATTTGCAGGACTACAATTAATACAAGTGCTCAAGTCTAGTAAGCAGTAATTTGAAAGACAGTAGTTAACAGAGAATGATTCAGTAAAAGCTATTTTTGTGTATTTTTCATGGATAATTAAGATTTCAATTTCCAGCAGCTGCAGTCAGCATAAATGTTTGTTAACGTCTTGAGCCAATAACAGTAGTGCTATGGCGTAACGATAAGCGGTGGCACGAAGATGAAGAACGCAAGAGCAGAGAAGGGTGTGAGACGACGTCAGCCAACAGCACGCTGACTAGCACCGCACCACGACAGGAGCGCCCTCTAGCCAAAGAGAATACAAGCGCAGCTCGTGTCGGCTTCAGCCAGACAGTAGAAGACGGGCACTTGCAGACCCGGACTAGAAACCACGCCCTAGAACTGAATCACTAGAACTAACTGTTATACTGAGATTTGTGCCTTGTATTAACTGCTTATAGGACATTGTATATAGCGAAAAACATTGATTATTTGCATGTCGCCATTTGCTTGCGACCCAAAGTTAAGTACTGCCAATCGACTTCATTGTAATAAAAACCATTAATGCGATTTGCTTGAATTGTTGTATAGCTGTCCGAGACAGCAGCATCCTTTAGGCGCCCTATAAGAGACAAGTGGACAGGACACCACAAATAGTCATTGCACAGACTGATTAGCAGTAATTGTTAGAGAACAACATGTGGCGTTGGCTGTGTTATTCAGTGGTTTGGTATTTAACTAATTTGTAAATGAAAATGATAATGTTCTTTCATTACAGGGAGTAATTACAAAATAATTTTTTCTACCAGCTAAAGATTTGGCCAAGTCGCTAAGGAAATACAAGAAATCCAAGTCTTGTCTGTAAGTTGTGTAAGTGTCACTAAATCACAGTTCACACAACAGATCCTATACAACTATTGATTATGATAGAAAGTTATCTTCAGCAAAATGATCATTAAAACCGCCGAATATCAGTCGCACACAACACTGACGTATTTGTACCTGAAACAGTATTCTTCGCAACTCGGCAAGAAAAAGTTTGTTATATGGATCGTGCTATGAGCACTGTTTTTAAAGAACCAATCTGATTCGAATTCGGGACCATCGGTGCACATTTATTTTTACACATTTTTATTACCTTCGGCATTTATGTCTGCAGAGTTGCGTAATGTGAATTTGCCGCTGAGATAATTGTTAAGATGGCGGCAGACAATTGACAGAGACTTTATATTCTTAGATCAAATTTCCTTTTAACAGGATAAGTATTTGAATTAATTCTTATCAAACTTTACTTTTATATTGTGCGCTATTTAGACTAATTTTCATCCGGCAAACCTTTGATACATTCTTAAGAAACACTGATAAAAATGCGATACAAATCGTTATCATCAATGGGTGCGCTCCTTGCAGCGGAAAGAAATAATTAACACAGATAACGCTTATTGATTATTCACTCATATTTATAGTAATAATGAACTCCATTTCAAGTAATAATTAACAAATAATTACAATTTCGTAAAAGACCTCAGTTTGATATGCGTCTTGCGTCCGCAACCTACAAAAGCCAACCAAAAAAAGGTAAAAACAAAGGAAGACAAACGCAGATCATAAAAGGAATTTATATTTATCATTGTCTTTGTATGATACACAACGGTATGTCCAATTACATAGTAAAATATTATATAAATAAATAATATTTATCATCTTTTGTTTTATTTCACTGTTTTTCTGTATGTCGGATAGAAAATGTTTATAACTGCTAGAGTCATAATTTCCTCTCGTCGCACTGTAGCTAAAATTTATCTCGTAGATGTTACGAACAATTAAATTAAAGTGACATGAGGCGAAAAAGTCAGTAAAATCATATCACGAATTTGAACATTTTTTACAGCCGAAATTTGGACTTTGAAAATTACGTAACTGTAAGTCACAGAGAAGTTATTACTGAATGACGCTGTATCATTACGATTATTTTTAAGTTAAATGACAGTATTCAGTAATGAATAAACACAAATAGCTTTTCCAGTAACATTAAAGACAGTAAGCAATACAGCGAGTGATGTCACAAAATTTTTACATTTACGTAACTGTTTACTCCTGTTGAGATTTTGTTGTCTTTTCATTATTACTAATTGACTTCCATGAGTTGCTAATTAACTGAAAGGTATTTGTTCCCTGTGACAGATCCATCTGAAATTATGACAGGGCAATATTTACCAGTTTTGTGCTGGTTTTGAATTGCAACAAAACAAAGCATTCTTATGTAAGCTTCTGAGCATTAACAGACAGTAGTTATATAGACATAAATTTCACTCACGCAGTGAGCTAGCGACCTTTCATTTTCATTGATTCATCAATTAAATTTGTAACATTTTCCAAATTGAATTGACCACTGTAATTCCATCCAGCTAAATTTTGTATTCGTTTATTTTACCGAATTTTCCTTTTCTTGTCGTCATTGCTGCAAGTGCTGAATAATGACGATTAGGTTATAACTGCACCTACATTTCACGGATTTCATTTATTCTTCGGACTAGATGCCTTTCCAGCGCAACAGAGAACTTTAGATTCACGGCTCATTTAAGTTCTAATTAACCGGAAACGCAGGGAATGGTTATAACTTGATGATTAAATGGCAAAAGTCACAAGTATTACAACTCGTTCACGGAAAGTTGAAGCCTGTAGTAGAATATCAGATTGAAGAAAAGCAGCACATACAATGGATATACACTAGCAGTAAGTGTACCGAGAGTAATTTGTCGTGAAATCTCAACACTGTTTGAGCATTTGCAACTATTCACCTAACATCCGGACGAGCCAGATGGCTGTGTGTTCTAAGAGCGTAGCGTTTTCCCCAAAAGACGATTTTTTCCCTCGCGTTATCGTACAATCTCAAAAACTGCTAAAAATGTAAATATAGAAAGTAGTCACATGTATCTGAACCTTACCTGGCTGACAGAAAACTAATGTGAACCACTCTATGATCATCCAGTTAATTAATTAGCAGGTGTGAAGAACCCATTATAAAGTGGGGCCATTGGCATATTTGACGATTAGTAAAAAGAGTTTTCGTAGCTTTTGAACATTATTTTGTAACAAACTATGCTTTCCTTCATCCATCCTCATTCTTCGAAACTAATAAGAAGTAAAAAGATGTCCACAGTTCTAATGTTCAAACACCCGTGTCAATAACCTGATTTGCTTCACCACGTGAAAATAAAATTGGATTTAGAAGCGTGTTTGATCTGATGTAGAAAATCGAATTATGTACCGTTGGTTTTCTGAAAAAGTGAGACCTGTCGATCTGTGCATCTCAAGTCTGTTAACTGGTGTCCAGTGTAGTACTCGGAAACAGTGAACTAAAACTGAATTGTGTCTGGTAGGAGATACGTTGGATTGAAGAGTTACACATATCAGGAAGTTAAATAAGCATTTTCATTTAGTAATGGACACAAAAGTAAAATTTAAAAAATTAAAAGCAACAGGCTACTGTTTTAAGTGGACAAAGGCTTCCACAATACAAAGTGAAAAAATATTTTCAAATCGAAAGAGAAAACAGGTAAACAGGTAGTTCACAGAAACAATCACCATCTACAAAAGACATATGGAAGTAGTATAAGCGGAAATTCGGGAGAGATACGTTTGTATAACGTAATCCGCAAGGAAGACAGCATATTTTCACCGCTTTTATTTAGCTTCTAGTGGAAGAAGCAATGAAATAAACGAATAAAAATTTGAGCAAAGAGTCAAGGATAAAAGCTGGACAGAGCGCAATATAAGGTTGGTAGATGATACAACCCGCTGGGTCGAAGAAGAGAGAGGTTTAGAAATCAGTCGAATGGAATAGACAATTATTTCTTACATGACGTGAGATGAGAACAAGTAAAACTACAACGAAAATGAAGCTCTTAAAGAAATAGAAGAAGTATAGGTTTCGTCTTCCAGAAAAAAGAGAATAGCAATAAAGAGAAAAGGGAGAGAGAGAGAGAGAAAGAGAAAGAGACATACAGAGCAAATAACATCTTTTAACCCTTCTCATTAACAATAAACGCATTTTCTTTCGTAAGAATTTGTCTGTAATTTTACTAAGTCACAAAAGAGAATATTCACATGGTAAACATCACAACTAGCAACTTGCTGTAGGAGAGGGTAAATAATTCTTATGTAGTTTAAGGGTAGTTGATATGAAGAACATACACTCCTGGAAATGGAAAAAAGAACACATTGACACCGGGGTGTCAGACCCACCATACTTGCTCCGGACACTGCGAGAGGGCTGTACAAGCAATGATCACACGCACGGCACAGCGGACACACCAGGAACCGCGGTGTTGGCCGTCGAATGGCGCTAGCTGCGCAGCATTTGTGCACCGCCGCCGTCAGTGTCAGCCAGTTTGCCGTGGCATACGGAGCTCCATCGCAGTCTTTAACACTGGTAGCATGCCGCGACAGCGTGGACGTGAACCGTATGTGCAGTTGACGGACTTTGAGCGAGGGCGTATAGTGGGCATGCGGGAGGCCGGGTGGACGTACCGCCGAATTGCTCAACACGTGGGGCGTGAGGTCTCCACAGTACATCGATGTTGTCGCCAGAGGTCGGCGGAAGGTGCACGTGCCCGTCGACCTGGGACCGGACCGCAGCGACGCACGGATGCACGCCAAGACCGTAGGATCCTACGCAGTGCCGTAGGGGACCGCACCGCCACTTCCCAGCAAATTAGGGACACTGTTGCTCCTGGGGTATCGGCGAGGACCATTCGCAACCGTCTCCATGAAGCTGGGCCACGGTCCCGCACACCGTTAGGCCGTCTTCCGCTCACGCCCCAACATCGTGCAGCCCGCCTCCAGTGGTGTCGCGACAGGCGTGAATGGAGGGACGAATGGAGACATGTCGTCTTCAGCGATGAGAGTCGCTTCTGCCTTGGTGCCAATGATGGTCGTATGCGTGTTTGGCGCCGTGCAGGTGAGCGCCACAATCAGGACTGCATACGACCGAGGCACACAGGGCCAACACCCGGCATCATGGTGTGGGGAGCGATCTCCTACACTGGCCGTACACCACTGGTGATCGTCGAGGGGACACTGAATAGTGCACGGTACATCCAAACCGTCATCGAACCCATCGTTCTACCATTCCTAGACCGGCAAGGGAACTTGCTGTTCCAACAGGACAATGCACGTCCGCATGTATCCCGTGCCACCCAACGTGCTCTAGAAGGTGTAAGTCAACTACCCTGGCCAGCAAGATCTCCGGATCTGTCCCCCATTGAGCATGTTTGGGACTGGATGAAGCGTCGTCTCACGCGGTCTGCACGTCCAGCACGAATGCTGGTCCAACTGAGGCGCCAGGTGGAAATGGCATGGCAAGCCGTTCCACAGGACTACATCCAGCATCTCTACGATCGTCTCCATGGGAGAATAGCAGCCTGCATTGCTGCGAAAGGTGGATATACACTGTACTAGTGCCGACATTGTGCACGCTCTGTTGCCTGTGTCTATGTGCCTGTGGTTCTGTCAGTGTGATCATGTGATGTATCTGACCCCAGGAATGTGTCAATAAAGTTTCCCCTTCCTGGGACAATGAATTCACGGTGTTCTTATTTCAGTTTCCAGGAGTGTATGTTAGGAAACGCTAAGTGGAGTCGAAAGACAGTATCGCGATAATGGTAGTGGGTCAAGTAGAAAACATCCATATAAATGTGTTCACAACAATAACCATTCAATGATAATGTAAGCACACTGAAAATCTCAACCCATTCGAAAAATTCCATATCACATACTGCTGCGTCATTAGTTGACAAACGGCAATTAACTTGTTCTTTTTAAACGTATCAGTAGAAACTTTCAGCAATAACAAAGTTTTTATATTGTTAATGACCTTCAAATATGCATGTCCGGGGGGTTAGAAACATTCTCTCAAAGCAATACGATACAATAATTCGAGTTGCGAGAGAAACATAATATGCTGAGTGTAACGTTTTCAATCAACAGCGGCATAAAAAGGGATATCTACGTTTTTCATTTTTTTATAATTACCTGAAATTTCAAAATAATAGCTTCTTGAATATTTTTAAAGAAATACATTGGCAGCAACACTCGCAGAGTAACGAATAAGAGCAGTAGCGCTAGACAAAAACATCACGAATACCAACAACATAGAAATTATCTCATTTAAATTGTTCCTCTCTTTACACTTTTTGTCATGCTGTGTAACATACACACTTATACTTTAAATGTTCATTTAAATATGAGGCGAACAGAACTGAATATGACAATCTAATAATACTGAGCAGAGTAGTAGCTGATAAATTCTAGACTATAATTATTTCTTCCAGAAATGCAACAGATAATTTCTTTATAGCAAAACAGTTGTAGTATAATGAAAGTCGTGAATATGTAATTATCCACTACAAAAGTTGAATAACAGATATTAATAGTATTGTGTATGTTTGTAAATAAACAGCAATTTAACAAGTAGTTAACCGTTAGTTACAAGCAGCAGTATTTTCACTTTTTTCCTAAAATTCAATTTGGAAAGAAGGAGAAGATACTGTAATTACTGCTCGTTCTTCTACTGTGAGGAAGAACGTCTCTAAAGCAATGTGATGTCGTGGTATAGTTATTCGCATCGCCCTGAGGGCTCCTGTAATTAGTGTTCTTACTAAGAGGACCCACATTGGAACGTCGTTTACTAAGTTCGTTTGTTTTGTAACGACATACTGCAAAATTTATTCTTGATAACATTCTTTTCCCTTTCAGTCTGCACGCTCTTATTAATTATTGGAATAGTGCCCGCTGCTTCGCTCGCGTAGACTGTATGTACTGCAGAGATCCTTTGTTTTTATTTAATCGCATTTTTACGTTGCCAGCAAACTGCGCCACGTAGACTTTTCAAGATAATTAAGGCCATATAAGCATGGTCTTTTCAGAATGTACTTCTGAGCAAAAAGCGATTCTGGTAGCTGGAATCCAACATTTTTTTAATCATGTCTTTTGCGTTCTTGTGGAAATATTGCCATACCAACTTTCATTCCCTAACAAATATTTCTGTGTATCTAAGCGGGAAGTGAAATACCAATTTTCATAAATATACCTTTAAAATTCCCTTAATGTAACGAAATATTTTCTTAAAAATTTTCATCTCCTATTGCACTCCCTTAGGGGCTGAATTTCCAGAGACACTTACTTTTTTATTTGTAACCGAGAAGTCAAAAACCACTGTCATAGATATAACCTTACAAATCCTTTAGTAGTTCCTTAGTAATTATTAATTTTCAACGAAACTTTCACCCACTATTTTACCCCCTTAGGTGTTGAATTTCCAGAAACAGTGAAACGAGTATTTTTTTCGTCTCTAATCGAGCTTTAGCTTTAAAAATGCTTTCGCAATTAAATATTTTCATAAAACGTTTCACCCCCTACTCCACCCTCTTCGGTGTTGAATATTCAAAAACGGTTGAACACACAGTTTTTATTTCTGAGAAGCCAAATTTAATTTTTCATAGATTTAGCTTTAATAATGCTTTCATAATAAAATCTTTTTATAAAAATTCTCATCCCCTATTTCACTCCCTTAAGTGTTCAGTTTCCAAAAACACTAAAAGACCTATTTTTTAATTTGTAATCGAGAAGTCAAATACCAATGTTCATAGATGTGGTTTAAAAATTTTTGCTAGTTTTTTAACAGTGATATATTGTCAAAAAAATTCAGCCACTATTTCTAATCCATATGGGTTCTAAAAATGCTGAAACACGTATTCTTTATTTCTGGTCAAGAAACCAAATACCGATTTTCGTAGGTCTGGCTTTAAAATTGCGTTAATTGCGACATTTCCCAAAAAATTCATCCCTTATTTCACTCACTTCCGGCTGGAATTTCGAAAAGACCCTTCTTTAACCAGCTGTGCGGTGTAAGATGCACACTTTCTCCAAATTTCAGGTTTCTATAATTAGTGGTTTGGGCTGGGCGTTGATGAGTCTGTCAGCAGTCAGGACATTGCCTTTTATGCAGAGAGATTTCTGAATGTGAAGATGCAATTGCAATCACGAAAGGAAATGTAGACTGCTACGCCCACATGACATAACATAAAAATGAAAAAAAAAAAACACAAACCCGAAAAGTAGTCTGACAGTACGAGCTGTAGCTTAACATTGTATCTGAGATTTACTGTAGAATTATGACTAATGATTAACTGTCTTGAAATGTTTTGTTCTCCTATGTGACAGCAATCAAGCAGCTACACACTCGTCAAGAGATGAACATTCATATTTCAAACAATCATTATTTCTTCAGTCACATGTATAATGTCACCAAATGTATGACAACTTCGTGTACACCACAAGATTCTGTCAGACGTTGCGACCAGGAAGTGAAATTGTGTCTAAATCCACTATGCACCATTACAGATAAGTAAAGTCTTATAAAATTTCGTGACGTGAAAAGACGATTTCTTTGGGTGTGGTCGACAGAAATAATATCAGTCGCAATCATTTTCGGAAATAACTCACCAAACTGAACTAAAGTTTGCCGAGTCCAAAACCATGCAATAGGTATTATTTTTGGCATGAAGTCAAGAACTGCAGAGTCCTGTTCAAGAAACTGGGGTTACCGACTACTAATCCTGAGTCCTCAACACATTTATTCTTTAACGGAACGTGACACAAACAATGTATCTCATTTTCAAACAAATAGCTCAATTCGTGGAATTAATATTAAAAATAAGAATAATATTCCCCAACATTTGGTCACTTACTTTAATCCAGAAAGCTGTCTGTTATTCAGGAACACAAATATTCAATAAGTTAGTAGGAGCCAAAAAAATTTAACTTCCAATAAAGTTCGCCTTATGAGGAGACTAAAGGATGTGTTGGTGGCCAACTTCTACTCCACTACCATGTAGTGCGCATGTATATACAGTACTTAATTAATAACATCAAATTTTACATTTCCAGCCCGGTAATGTGAGTGTTGTAAATAAGTGCTTTAAGCCAATTTTCTGTTTAATGAGTCGTGGTTATAATAGCCTAAGAATTATCATATGCACAGCAGCTACATTTACGTGTTTTGCGACAGGTTTATAATTGTGTTTCGTATGAAAGTATGTACAAGACATATTGACTCATTCCACATTCATGAGGAACATTTGAGTTGGGGTATTTTTTTTTTTTTGTAATACACATTCTATAATTTTTTATGACGTGCCCTACATCGCTGACGACTTCCACACTACGGACCTACAGAACAAAGGTGTAACTAATATAATTGATCAGGATTAAGTATTGAAAGAGCTGCAGGGCATACATGGTTGTGGAAAGCTTTAAATGGGAATGCGAAGAGATGACTGAAAGTAACCTTGATCCAGCAGCGAGTTATTAATGACTGACATAATAATGATGATGAATATAATATGACTTATACTTTGTGATGTAAGTAATCAGTACAGTAAATTTCCAATATATCCATTAATTTTGAGTTCTACAATATTCACAAGCAGCAGTTTCAATTAGAAACGCTCATATATATTACAGACGTGCATTTAAAATATGAATGGCCCATTTAGTGGACTTGATTTAAAACAAAACGTCCGTTCAGGTGAGATAAAATCCCCTTGCGAACGATACTTAATCCCCTTATTGCAACGTAAATATCTCCGTGGATCGGACGGCCAATTATCTGTAGCTGGTGCTTTGTGTCATCACAAAAAGAGAAAGTTGTCCCCAGCTCTCAGCTGTGCCATTATCTCTTTCTGTCTCTGTATAGATAAAGCGCCGTTTACCTAGTATAAGGAAAAAAGGGTCGAGTCTTTTAAAACAGCCGAGGCAGACATAATCCCAGACAAAAAAGTTTAATTGAACCAGTCAGCCGATATAACGGAAGATGAACGACCGAAAGTCTCAAAATGGAAAAATTCTCATGACCTTTGACTTCAGAAAATTTGGAATGGTTATTTTCGATACATCACATTATTTTTTGCCGATCAGTCTGCAACGATGCCATGACGAAAAGACACACTGTTGTACCCATTTACATCGAACAAAGGAATGAATATTTATTTATTCTCCCATTCATAGTTTATTTGGCCTGACCAGATAAAGGTGTTAAGACTTTCTTACATCTGAGCAGGATCACACATACGAAGGTGTATTGCACAGAAATCACAATAAAAATTTGTACTATTAACGAAAATAATAACTGGCAATAATAATAATAATAATTACAATAATAATGATAATAATAATATTAATCATTAATATAATGGAGGAATTAAGAATAGTATTAATTAGTTACAACACATCAAACTCAATAAGAGTAATTTGTATTATTAAGAAAAGTAATAATTTACAGTAATAATAGTAAGAATACTAATAATTATAATAATAATAAAATTAATGGAGGAATTGAGAATGATATTAATTAGTATAACATCAGTTTAGCACTTTTGAAGCCTTTTTTGGCATTAGAAGAATTGGAAGGTATAATGAAAGAGAAGACTGAAATGAAAGTTTGCTAGGAAAGAAGATAATTTTCAGTGGAAAACTCTATACCCAAGGGGAGGGAAAAGAGGTGGTCGAGGGAGGATCGACGAGAGTGAGCTGCAAGAAGAGATACCTGCTGTAATAGAAGGTGGCCCTTTCTAGTTTGAAAGGATTCCAATTTCTCTAATATTTTGTGGAAGATTGTTCTAAAGTCGAGTGCCTGATGCAGAAAATGATTTGGAGAACATAGTAGTGTTTTGTAGGGAGACAAAGAGGGCTTTACTTTGTTGGAAACGAATATTTCTGCTGTGATGTTCAGACAATACAGCAAATGGAGCGTATGATAATCTCTACGCTTGTCAGCTTGTAGCCTTGATTGTTGTCATAGGCAAGAGTGATATGGTCAAAATAGGGTACACACAAGCATTCATCGTCAGTTCCAGCTGAGGTCAGCTCTCATACAAAAGTCCTTGGAGATCACGTTCACGATAAGCAGGAATAGAGAGTATTAGTGACCCTTAAAAGTTCCTTCTTAAGATTGAGATGAAATACTTTTTTTTATATTTCTGTAATAAATGAAGTGGTGCTGACACCTTCTTATAGAGTGCAGTTGTGTGTTCATTCCAGTCTGGTATTAATCCAAAACTACCCCCAAATTCTTTGCACAAGAAGAGGCGATATTTGTGCTTCTTGTGATTAGGAATTGAAGTGGTTCTCTGAAATGAACAGTAGCAAGTCTTTCTTGAGCGATTAAGATTGCTTGCGTTTTAAATGAGTTAAGTTTCAAATCTTTGTTCTACGCCCAGTCTGATAAAGCACGTAAGTTAGCATTTACGTTCTGAATGGGAGTGAGCAGATTTGTTGGGCTTGGGCTTTGATGTAACTGAAGATTGTCAATGTATAAATGACGCTGCAGTGGGAGATAATAGATGGCATATCATTAACATAAAATGAGAAAAGTAATGGGCCCAGTACCGATTCTTGTGGGACCCATGCTACTACATTCTTCCATTGTGACCTCTATGTTCCGATAACAACACACTGGTGGAAGTATGTAAAGTTTGAGTAGAACCATTCTATAGTACTTTAAGAAAAGTTTTAACTTTTGAGTTTAGCAAGCGCAATATTAAGACAACAGTGTCGAAAATTTGTTGAATTCCAAACAGCACATAATAGTCGCCGCTTTAGAGGATCAGACTTTCGCTCTGCAGCGGAGTGTTCTCTGATATGAAACTTCCTGGCAAATTAAAACTGTATGCCAGGCCGAGACTCGAACTCGGGGCCTTTGACATTCACAGCCGAGTGCTCTACCGTCTTCTGTGAAGTTTGGAAGGTAAGAGACGAAGTACTGGCAGAAGTAAAGCTGTGAGGACGGTCGTGAGTCGTGGCTGGATAGCTCAGACGTAGAGCACTTGCCCGCGAAAGGCAACGGTCCCGAGTTCAGTCTACCAGGAAGCTTCAGTCGCCTGTTTGTTTCCCATAGCTTGTTTCACTTTTTCAGTCACTTTTATGTCATTTTCCGATTTATTGTTAATGAAATTACTTTCAGGATTAGACATTTTTTCTGTGTGAATACGATTTACTTAATAGCATTTGTTTCTGTACCAAAAATATGCAAAGATATTCAGAACCACTTGAGCAGCTGAGTTAGGTTGCGGATAGTGGTGGGAAGGCTGAGTGGGAGGGGAGACGAGCACTTAGATACACATACTAGTTTCTGGGGAAGGGTGGAGGGAACGAAATATTCAAAGCTTTTTGGAAAATTGTTTATGAATCATCAGAGATCCTGAAGCTACCACTTTATATGACAGAACTACTATCGACTAAGTACACAATAACTTGTATGGTATTTATAAAGTACAATACTCAGCCGGCCGCGGTGTCCGAGCGGTTCTAGGCGCTCCAGTCCGGAGCCGCGCTGCTGCTACGGTCGCAGGTTCGAATCTTGCCTCGGGCATGGGTGTGTGTGATGTCCTTAGGTTAGTTAGGTTTAAGTAGTTCTAAGTTCTAGGGGACTGATGACCACAGCAGTTGAGTCCCATAGTGCTCAGAGCCATTTGAACCATTTGAACAATACTCATATCCACGTACTTTTTCGTAGATTTGTATGATACATTAAAATTGTAATAAATCAAAAAAGTAGTTAATCGAAGATAAAATGTTACTGGAAGCTTTTGTAATCTAGAACGATCTTATATGCTCACTTGTGAGGCTAATAGAAACGAATGGAGGAATAGTTTTGGGATTTCACGACTAACAGCCCTGGCTACCCTTACTACTATTGAGTAACTATTACATATTTTCTTTCTTTTATTAAACTGATGCTGAATGATACGTCTGTCAGTGTGGCATGGCAGAATGTGGAATTGAGTTTGCCAAGATTTTTTCTTCTAGGGCAGATAGTGGGGAAGCGATGGACCTTACTTCCCTGCCTAGTCCCACGTTGGAAAGCCCTTGTAAAACAATGAACGGAGAACAAGGTATAAAACGAGATAGAATAATAAATACATGACCTCCTTCATTGGACAAAGAGGACAGCAGCCGTGTATATAGTGCGGTCATTACGACATAATATCAGTAATGTTGGTGTTTATGCAAGATAAAGTAAGGACTCATCGGTGACTATGAACAGTAAAATTTGTGCTCTTTGGTGTGAGATGTGGCAGTGTTATGTCTGCCCACTGTCCACATTCATTTTACTCCTTGTCCATATTGGATAAATTCAAATAATGAAAGAGAGAATCAGCAAGTATAAGCATATCTAGCTGCATAGAGAATTTTATTTGTAAAATTGTGATGAAGTGAAGATTTAGAACATAGATAAAACTCTGGCAGATATCATTCTGCAAGGGTGTCACTGAAAGTTATCACTGGATGGTAGTCTAATATCAAAAACATTAGCGATTCTTGACATATCAATATTCAGTGTATGTAATTTTGAAATAACTGCATTGTTACAAATTTTCGTATGTGTTTCATGTACAATGGAAATGCTGAATAATGGAAGAAAACCTATATGAAGCTGAAGGATAGCAAATGATGTGGAAGGAAATCATGAAAGGTGTAACTAAAAATTGTAAGCTGCGTGAGTAAAGTATCAGTTTGGAAATAACATCTATGCACTTCAATACAATAGTACATACAAGGTAAGAACAACATCATTTATTCTCCTTTGCCAAAGAGTGATATCTTAGTTGGCTATCAATTATATCATTCAACTCCCCTCTCTTATTAAGAAGGTAATTATTCGAATTTTTGTAGTTATGTATAATAATTAGTAATTTGATTGTACAAGATAACTGACTTTGTGTCACGAGTGTGTGGGATGGTGCAGCCTTCTTTATTGTATCGTCAAATTAATGTTATCTTTCCAGAATATTTCAGTAACGTTGTATTTCTGTGCTAATATCAAACTGATATGATGTGTACTTTCAGCCGCTTTTAATGTTACGCTTAAACAGGGAAGCCTCCCAAAATGGACTCAGAAACGCCTAATGAGGTACAATCAAGTGCAGGACATAGGAACTGACTGATGCAGCTAATGAAAACAGTGAACCCTCATCTCACGAAACTGAGTGGAACACTGACGATGAGGGAGTTAACCCAACCACCAGCCCCATAATAGATCCATTTACCACAATCTGTCTTACTTTGGAGGCTTTGATAAAAATAAATTTCGAACAAATGTCATAGTAGATGTCACATAAAATATCAACCGATCAAAATGAAATGTCAACCCAGTTAAATGAAATGTCGTTAGCTGAGTGGCATGATATGTAACAAGAATGAAGTGTTACTAAGTTAGATTACATGTTGGCTAAGCAAAATACGGTGTCCACTGGCATCTAACCTAGCTATAATAGAAGATTAGATTCAGAACTGCCTCCTGTAATATAACAGTCTGCTGCTGGAGTCTTGTCTCAGAAACGCAGTTCAAAAGTATAGCTACAACCAAATAAAAACTATGTGAAACTGCCTTGGATAAAAGTATCAAGACAGAGTCACATCACAAATTAGTAGCATATAATAGAAACTGTCTGTTGCTATGCAGATGGTATATTATACAGAACCCTCTGTTGTTAGAATATATGAAAGAAATATTAGTCTCACATCACATGGTGAAATGTATAGAAATGGAAAAAAACCATGCAGGTCTGCTGTCCGACTGTACATCTAATGGGGCGAGGCAGCTGATTCCTTAATATCAATTTTATTAAGTGAAAGCTTATTCAAAAACAAACAATTTCAGCTGCTCACAGTCCATATGAGTAACAATAACAATAAGCTTTGTCTCTCAGCTCTGTCCTGTTTGCAGCACTGCCAATTTTGCAGTCACCACCACCAATGCCACGAGCAAAAAATAGTTGAAGCTACTGTACATGTCATGTCTAAGTACCAACTACAGTTGTTCTGGACACAGTGCTATTATAAAAGTGATGTCAGCCATTTCTTAACATTCGTGAGATCAAAACAGTACTAACATTCCATATGTAGAGCTGTAAGATTATTGGAGAAATGAGTGTCAGGTCACAAATTGTCAAAATGCTGTCACAGGTTGAAGCTCTAATAGGAAATGGAGCCATAGTCCGCCCATTCTTAAGTGAAAGTGGGTTAATTGTAAAGTGCATTTTTTCTACAGAATTCTTCAGGGAGAAGGATACAGCGATTGATTTCTCCTCAAGCAATTTATTTCTGAAAATTTATAAAAAACATTGATGTTGACATATTAAAAACAAAGACTCAGTGTGATACATACTGCCAAGTGTTAAAGGTAAGGTTCATTAAAATGAAAGCTGCGCACGGTGATAGTAAACGTGCTCAATGCAGTCCTGGTGAAAATGATGAAAATGAAATAAACGCTCAGGTTATAGGGTTTACAGTACTGTGATCTTGCAGCAAGTAGAGTTTCAAATATGTACATGTTTTTCAGAAAAATCTAGGTATTATTTGTACACACCGTTATCAAGTGGATGTTTACCCCGATGAAATACACTGTCAGAATAATAATCCATTCCAGGGACCAAACGAGAGGCAGTCGCAAAGGAAATATGACAAATGCTCAAGTGGAGAATTCCAGAACCCTCGATGTCACCATATTGTGGCTCCTTACTACTATTGGTGTAGACCAGTGGAATTGTATTGTTATTCCTGTTCGCTCTAGATCTCAGAATTTAGATGAACAGTTCCAAAAGTTTCATGGCTTTAAGTACCTTACCTGAAAGTTTATATTAGCAGGTGAGCCGGTCAAGAGAATTCAGGAAAATACTGCTTTCATATTTGGAGGAAAAGTTGTCAACTTTGAGTATTAAATTTAAGTTCAGGTTTATTCATTGCTACCTTGGACACAGCCTTACGGCCTGAATTACTAGATAAAGTAACCTTGTATGCTGATCTTCGACAGCAACACCAACAGAGGAAGAGCATCTAGATTTATTAGAAAGAGCATTACAAATATTTTCAGAAGCATGAGTTACAACAAATCTAAAGAAGTCGAAATTTGTTAGAGACAAGATTAAATTTCTAGGCCATATTATTTCTTCCACAAGAGTAACTCAAGATCTAGACAAAATCAGTTTTATGAAGAAATGTCCTCAGCGAAGAGCTAGAATACAAGACAAGGATAAAGCTCATTTTTCAGACGATTTGTGCCTAATAAACTTTTGAATGGCTCAGCTTTGTTTAACCTATTAAAGAAAAATGCTCTATGGGTCTAGTCTAGAGACTTCCAGGAGGATTTTGGTTCAGTTAAGTGTGCTTTAGTCAACTCTGAAATAATATGCTGTTACTGACCCCTCATTCAGAAATTTGGCAGCATGTTTATTCCAATTTAATGAAGAAGTTAAGCATGGTATTCTTGTTATACATTTTGCTAGCTGAACACTGTCAGAATTTAAAGGAGCCTACTATGCTACTGAACTGGATATTCTAGCTGTAGTTTTGGCCTTTGAGAAATTCAGTTACTATATTTACTGTAAAAATATCTAGGTATTCTGTTATCATCAAGCACTAAGCTTTCTGGTGACATCAAGTTAATCCATGCATACTTGGCACAGTGGTCACTATTTCTACCAGAGTATAGTTTTGAAATGATAGATATATCTGGAGAAGATAATATAGTAACTCATCATTCGCATTTACCTGTATGCTCAGAACTTATACACCAAACAACTGATTACCGAGTACTTCTAATGAAATAAAGTAATTACAACATTATTTCATAGATAAATGTAAAAATATGGATGATTTGCAGATTGATGAGTATTTTTCGTGGAAAGTTAAAACACTGATTTCATAAACTCATACTGAGAAATTAAAACATTATAAAATACATAATGAGGTCCTGTTCCATGGAATAAATGTAGAAACTGACACATGGTGTGTTTATATCCTAGCTGCATGAGAGGATGGCTTAATTTGGTATATATATCACGGTTGGAGACATACAGTGTAACAAAATTTACTAGACAAACCAATTTATACTATTATTTTCTCTATATGAGGAGGTATATAGAACAGCTATTTAAAACACCTGTCATATTTCAGAAAATAAAGCCATCAAACCAATGTATTCATATCAAACTACATCCTATCATAATCACAAATCTATTACAAATCTGCTCAGTTCACACTTCCAGACCTTTCCTTGAGCAATAGGTGATGTTAAATGCATACTAACATTGTACAATATTTTTCGAAATGTTACACTGTATGCCATGAGGTCTACCACAGCAGGTCTGATAATTAAAATAATTGTTCAAATGGTTCAAATGGCTCTGAGCACTATGCGACTTAACTTCTGAGGTCATCAGTCGCCTAGAACTTAGAACTAATTAAACCTAACTAACCTAAGGACATCACACACATCCATGCCCGGGCAGGATTCGAACCTGCGACCGTAGCGGTCGCTCGGTTCCAGACTGTAGCGCCTAGAACCGCACGGCCACAACGGCCGGCGAAAATAATTGTAAATAATTTCAGTCAACAGTTGGCAAGCATGTCAACTTGTTCTGAGAGTGCACTAGATTTCACTAGACACACATAGAAAACATTTCTTCATTATCACCAAATGAAACAAATACTAGTATCAAGATTTCATCAACAAACAAACCCCATGGTGAGAATTTTCGTTGAATTTAACAGATTTGTTCGCATATATGCTGCTAACCAGCAAACATACTCAAGCTAGACTTATTTGAACACATAGTAAACAATTTACCAATATACACAACACCATATATACCAGCTCAACTTCTAGGCAACGTAAAAGAACAAATGGGGAACAAAATGAATGGATAGATCTTCTTTATCGCCTCCCTAGAGAAAAGTATTCCTGGGAGGACAAAGTAAAACAAACCCTGATTACTTGTACAGCTCAAACTTTCTGGTCGGGCGTGCCGGTGACGTGCGTCACATGGAGGACTGATGCGTCTTACATAGCCTCTCCTTCCAGAGTAGCTTTTTCCGCCATCTCGTGGTGCCACACGTTATGCTCGGCATTTCCTAGGCCCGTCTGAATGTTGCCTTGCGTCAGAAGAGAGAGCTGTGACCAAACCCAATGCGAAAGTGAATGATGCGTGACACAGAGTGAGCTGTGTCCAGAGACCGAATGATCTGTCCTTTGTGGGAAGGGGAGGGTTGAACGGGCTGCTAGGCTAGAGGGTGTTGCTCACTCTGTGAGCGACTCCTCTGTGTTGGGCGCTGCTGTTCCCCTCCCTCCCTGTGCAGAGCACAGAACACCAGGTGCTCTGCATGCCGGCGACCTGGTTTGACGGCGTGGGATCTCGGCGCGAGTCGGCAAGGACGCTTCGCCGCGTCCGTGGGTGACCGGAGCGTCTTCTGCCAAACCCAGGAGGTGGTGACATCGTCTGGGCCAGGTTAGCTGGGTCCAGACCACTGAACGACTGGTTGACTAGCCCACCACCTGAGTAGGATTGGGTCCTCGGCAGAGAGGTGGAAGATCATTGCGGTTAACAATTCTCTCGCAGCTGTCAAATAGTCACTCCAACGTCGTGGAAATACAATCTCCTGCAGGAGTACTATCTGTTGTCAATATGTACTTTCAATATGGAGATGACATTAAGCAACATCTAATCCATCACACTCGGGTTGTTGTTGTTGTTTTTGGGGGAGAAGACCAGACAGCAAGGTCATCAGTCTCATCAGATTAGGGAAGGGTGGGGTAGGAAGACGGCCATGCCCTTTGAAAGGAGCCATCCCAACATTTGCCTGCAGCGATTTAGGGAAAACTTAAATCACCGCGCTTGGTCTCACTCGGGTAATCACAGCATTGCGGGGATGCAAAGTAATTGTGACTGCTGACATAAATGCAATACCCCCCCCCCCCGCTATACTTCAGTGGCACAAGAGACGCAAAAGGAGGGAAGGCAGAAGAATATGACCTTGCAACTTATGGTGGCCAACAAGCTTGGTAACCCTCCCACCTACACAGCAGGAGGTGTCAAGGCACAAACATCGATGTGACATCACACCTAATTCCGTCTGCTTTGTGAGAAATTGGAAGGTAGAAGACAATGTCACTGCAAGTGCGCCAGTGTGTCAGAAGCCTAAGGAGGCACTACCAGTCCAGTGTCGTCTGGTGGGAAAGGCAACGATGGTTTCAACAGTACAGGGAATTAAAGGAGGCATTCCAGAAGGAACTTCGGGCGCTTAGGGTTCGAAGTTGGGAAAGGTATGTGATAAATCAATTAACTACTGACGCATGGGGAGTGCTGTACAAACTGGTGAGAGAGAAGATCCGCTCTCCTATGATGAAATGTCAGACGTGAAAACAGGATGTTGGAGTCCTGGCAGTAAACTGCTGGTGTCCTCCTCCAGTCCCTGTTGCCTGATAGTGCGGGAGGGGAAACTGACGGCCAGCGCCAAATGAGAACGACGATCTTGTAAGGTATCCTCCTTCTTTGAAGAGGAGGTGGCTACCCAATCCACATGGGACAGTTTATGGACAGCTTACAACAGAGCCATGAGGTGCTAGAGGTGACAGCCTACGCAAATGACCACCTCCTGTAGGTTGGCGGCCGTTGCCGAGAAGTTATCGAGCCAAAGATTGAAAGGGCTATGGAAACGATCCAACTATGGTGCCAAAACACTAAAATGACAACATCACCAAACAAGTCCACTTAACTCTTATTAAAAGGATAATTAGTTAGGAACCCAACAGTGAGAATCGAGGGCTCACCAGTTCTCCTTCGGCGAGAGGCACGTTACCTGGGAGTCATCACTGATGAAAAGTGGAACGTAACCCAAAGTGCCCTAGAATGGCTTATTAACCTCATTTGCATTTGGACGTAAAAGATTCCACCTTTCATCCGAATTAATAAAATTATATCACAACAACATACTAAATTCAATAGTGGGTTACAGCTCTGGAGTCTGGGCCCACAGGCTCACGAGGGTGGTTCCCGCCACGGCGGTGAGAAAGGTGCAAAGAAACATGTTATTAAGGTCAGTTGGGGCCTACACGACATCTCCAGGTGGGGCCCTGTTGGTAATAATGAGGGTCTGACCCCTTAACATCAGAATAAGGGAACAAGCAGCATGGTTCTGGGCGAAGAAGGGGAAATCGGGAAAACAGGGGACATTCTGCGCATTCAGTCTGGGGATGATGGTGCGATCAAGAAAAGAGGTGAAGTGCTGTGGTAGGAAGCATGAGAAGCCGATGACACCGGGCGAAGAACTTTCTATTTCCTGGGATACTTCAAGCAAACACGGGGATTGTTCCATTTTCTCACTGGTCATGGGCCCTATCCGACATACCTGTGTCGGTTTGGGAGGAGGGCTACGCCATCGTGCGGCTGTGGTGCACCGGAGGGTACTCACGACCATGTGGTTTACGAGTGTCCCCTTTCCAACGATGTAGCAGCTGCGCTAGGACAGCAACTACCGAACAACGGGACTTTTACATTACTACGACAAGAGGATGCATTTCGAGTACTAAACAACCTGGCTAACGAGGTATCACGAAAAGTTCTTTTGGAATATCTAAGGGACAGTCGTGAGTAAAAACAAATAACAAAATGTATCCCAGTACCCCAATCCCATACCGAATGTGCGTGGTTAGGTCGACTCTCGTTACGGTAGGAATCAGCAACGTGCAGGACTAGATGAAGTGGAGTACAATAGTAGCGAACCAGACAAAGCACCGGAATTGACGTAGGTTAGATTTTCTAGTAAGTGGGACTTAGAATAAGGAAACATACAATAGGAACCTCCAGCGAAATAGTCAAGATATCTTGGGCCTGCCCAGTGTCAGGGGCACGCTCACCGGGATTCTCTAGGTGAGCAAGGCCATGAAAAGTAGGTTTATATACTCGACTGACACACCTGTGACGCTTCAGGCAGTGTAGAGGTTTAGTTCTTAAGTATACCACTAGAGGTACGTAGAATAACATCAACAGTAAAGTAACTTGCCCATTGTAACTAACACTACTTGTAGCTCACTTGTAAACTTTGTAAATCAGTTGCAAATATCATTGTAATAATTAAAGGACCCACTAAGATGGTGGGTTGTAAATATTATAAAAGATCAAGAACAAATAAACTTTTTTAATTAAAAAAATACCAGCAGACTATGGTGTCAGAATACTGAGCTCATTATTTTTGGACCATCCAGTAACCAGATCACCCCACAGCCATTGTTCCCTTTCTTCACGGTGGCGTCCTTTGCCACCGCAAGTGGCTACATCCTGTATATGTGTGCATGTACCAACCCGTCAAATCTGTCAACTAATGTATCCCCAAATACTGCAATATGACTGGTTTCTTCCAAATTAGTGGGCAGAGTTTGAGACTGTATACAACCTATCCCCTCCACCCCACGCCTCATTCTGCTATCATTCACAGTTGCGGCAGCTCACTTTCATTCCTCCCTCATGTGTTATTAGTCTGTTTGCTTCATCATCGTCTTCTCTGTGCCAACATGAAGCGTTCTGCAGCGACATCAGGCAACAGCAACGGTACTGTCAGTGACGGCAAATACCCACGGCAATGGGAATACCGGAACCTTTCCTATGCCAAGCTCTTCATATCAGAGTAGCAGTTGCAACCTACGTCCTCAGTTGTTTGCTCTACAGCTTTTGCCCTCTACAGCTCCCTCTAGTACCACGGAAGTCATTGTCTGATGTCTTTGCAGGTGTACCACATTCCTGTCCTTTCTCCCTGTCAGTATTTTCCACATAATCCTTTCCCCTTCGATTCTATGCAGAACCTCCTCATTCCTCACCTTATCAGTCCACCTAATTTTCAACATTCGTCTGTAGCATCACATCTCAAATGCTTCGATTCTCTTCTGCTCTGGTTTTCCCACAACCCAAGTTTAACTAACATACAACGCTGTGTTCCAAGCATAAATTATCAGAAATTTCTTCCTCAAATTAAGGCCTATGTTTGATACCAGTAGACTTCATCTGCTTCGTGACTATAAACCCTGATGTTAAATCTCTCCCTGTTCTCATTTCTCCTGCTTCTCATCACTTTCATCTTTCTTCAGTTTACTCCCAAGCCATATTCTGTACTCATTAGACTGTTCATTCCATTCAGCAGATCACGTAATTCTTCTTCACTTTCAGTCAGGAAAGCAAATCGTACCATTGATATCCTTTCACCTTGGAGTTTAATTCCACTACTGAAACTTTCTTTTATGTCCATCATTGCTTCTTCGATATACAGATTGAACAGTAGGGGCAGAAGACTACGTCCCTGTATTACGCCCTCTTTTAATCCGAGCACTTCGTTCTTGGTCGTCCACTTTCAGAATTTCCTCTTGGGTCTTGTACATATTGTATATTACCCATTTCTCCCTGTAGCTTACTCCTATTTTTCTCAGAATTTCGAACATCTTGCATCATTTTACATTGCTGAACGCTTTTTATAAGTCGACAAACCCTATGACCGTTCTTCATTCTTCTTCATTCTTGTTTCCATTATCAAACGAGGCGTCAGAATTCCCTATCTCGTGCCTTTATCTTTCCTAAAGCCAAACTGATCCTCAATTTTCTTTTGCATTCTTCTGCACATTATTATTCCTGTCAGCAATTTGGATGAATGAGCTGTTGAGCTGATTGTGCAATAGTTCTCGCACTTGCAATCTTAGGAATTGTGTGAATGATATTGAAACCTTCCTGTCTCCTCTATATCTCTTCTGTTTACTCAACAACCGTCTACTCTATATCTCTTTGTCACGCAATCTTCCCTTCTACAATAGCCTACGAAACCTTCCCTTTGGATTTCTTCCTCTTGCTTAATAATAACAAATGAAATCTTGCCTTTGAAATTTATTCTCTTTCTCAATCTCCGCATACAAATTTAATTGCTGCTTATTAAAAGTGATTTTCTGATTATTTCGACGAAACATAGAATGTGTCGTCGTCGTGGCCCTCAGTCGTTATCAGCAATAACCCAAAACTGTTCCTCACCTTTTCTACTGTTACTGGATCGCCATCTGACTGCTACATCGAAGTGCGACATGAATATACTTACTCTGGTTTACTATACTCCGTTAACTGCTGGTGGGCTGTCACAATAAGTGGCTGTATTTATTACCAAAGCTGACGTTATTCTTTAATAGCAAAGCTGACGTGACGATATTCTTTATTAGCAAAGCTGCCGTTATTGTTTAATTAATTTTACTGAGGTTACGTAATTCATAGTTACACTTTTTCTTGACAACAATAAAATTTTTGCAAAGTTTTACGTTGATGGTTTTTTGGTGCATTATAATCAGTAATGCAACATTGCTGCCAAAAATTAATTATATTCTGAAAACGTTTCTTCAAATATTTACTGCTGGTAATGAAATGATTTTACAAACGTACAAACGGGACTTTCTTTTTACAATAATCTTACAACTAGCATTGCGCAAACATACCTTCAGTAGTCTTGAGTTTAGCAAATAAAATAATTCAATAATATTAGCTCCTCTCATGATAATAGTTAGCTGATGTCTCTGTACAACCGTTAATAATCTCTTGTAAATCATGGCTGGTGGCTGGCAGGAACACTGCTCCTCTCAACCTCTCGCTTCAGACCTGCTACCAACTCGCTTCACCTCTCACTTACTACTGACTTCCTACGAACGCTAAAGTGCGGTCTCTGTGGTGTCACCGCTAGACACCACACTTGCTAGGTGGTAACTTAAATCGGCCGCGGTCCTGTAGTACATGTCGGACCCGCGTGTCGCCACTGTGTAATCGCAATCCTAGCGCCACCACATGGCAGGTCACAATACACGGACTAGACCTCGCCCCAGTTGTACGGACGAGATTGCTTGCGACCAGAAGTACGACGCCTTCCTCTCATTTGCCGAGAGACAGATAGAATAGCCTTCAGCTTAGTCCATAGCTACTACCTAGCAAGGCGCCATTTGTATCAGTGCTAATAGCGTACTAATATTCAAAAGAGATGTATTCCAACAAGAGAATAAAGATAAGTATTAAACGCATCTACGTACTTTTCCTCTTTTTCATTAATAAGTCTCATGTTCCAGAACTTCAAGCCCGTCTGCGTTAGTTTAGCGTGCACCTAGCTACCTCATTGTGTCTATGCTGTATGAAATAGACACAACAGTCTCTCCTGCCAACAATGCTTTCTGGTGCAGACAATCCCTGATGCCATTACAAAATGTATCAACGCGCGGTCTTTCCCGCTCTTTTCTTAGAATGTATCCGTACGCGGTTTCTCCCGCCATTTTTAAAATTATATGAATTTGCGGTCTCTCTTGCCAACAATACTTCGGTGCAGACATTCCCTGCTACCACAGTTATTTCCAACATGACAAATATTAATTATTCCTACTTAATCCTATTAATAAAATATAAACAGCTTTCATAAATTTTTGTTTGACAATAGACAATAGAAATATACACGTCTTAATATTTTTCCGAAAGTCAGATGATACGTCGTCAGTCGCATACATTCTACACACCAATGGGAGTAATCGTTCTGTTGCTGCGTCCCCAAACTATTTTAGAAAATCTGATGAAATGTTATCTATCCCTTCTGCCTTATTTCATCTTAAGTCGGTCAGAGCTCTCTTAAATTCTGATTCTAATACTCGACCACTTATTTCTTCTTAACTGATTCCGGTTTCTTCTTCTATCAGATCAGGCATATCTCTCCCCCCCCTCCCCCCATAGATGCCTTCAGTGTACTCTTTCACCTATTCGCTCTCTCCTCGGCATTTAACAGTGGAGTTTCTGTTGCACTCTTAATGTTACCACCCTTGTTCTTAATTTCACCGAAGGTTGTTTTGACTTTCCTATATGCTAAGTCAGTCCTTCCGACAATATTTCTTTTCTGATTTCTTCACGTTTTTCGTGCAGCCATTTAGTCTTAGTTTCCTGGATTTCTTGTTTATTTCAGTCCCCAGCCACTAGTATTTCTGTATTCTTGAATTTCCCTGAACATTTTTTTTTACTTCCTTCTTTCACCAACAACTGAAGTATTTCTTCTGGTACCCATGGTTTCTTCGCAGGTACCTTGTTTGTGCCTATGTTTTTCTTTCCAACTTCTATGATTACTCTTTTTGGATATAGCAATTCCTGTTCAAGTGTACTGACTATTGAGCTATTCCTTATTGCTGTATCTATAGCCTTAGAGAACTTCAAGCGTATCTCGTCATTCCTTAGTAGTTCTGTATCCCACGTCTTTGTGTATTGGTTCTTCCTGACTAAACTTTTAAACTTCAGCCTACTATTGATCACTACTAGATTTTTATCTGTATGCTGAGATTCAGCATACATCCATTAAACTGTGGATGAGCTGGAGGTGGAGAAGTTGCAGTGGCAGCAAAAGCTGCAACAGCATCATAAATTTATGAATGGTGGTCTCCATGTGGTTCCAAAGTCGTGCAGCGACCGTAAACCATAAAATTACCAAATAAGCAGCAACCAGTCGCTAAATCATGTTTTACTTATTTACTTTTGCAAATCGATTTCAATTGATTAACAGCCATCATCGGTGCTTTCAACGAATATGTGCCATGAGTAGTAACACTGTCTTAAGCAGAGGTCAAACGTAAAACATTTTATGTTTGACCTCTGCTTAAGACAGTGTTATACTCAGGGCACATATTCGTTGAAAGCACCAATGATGGCTGTTAATCAGTTGATATCGATTTGCAAAAGTAAATAAATAAAACTTGATTTTGCGACTGGTTGCTGCTTATTTGGTAATTTTAGCATCACAAATGGTATACATGTTCTTTTTCGTATACATAATATGCAGCTGTTATCTACTGGTCAGTCAGCGAGTATTTGCTGATGATTTCGAAAGTGAAACCCGATGACTGTTACTTCCCCACTACGAATCTTAGTACTGATTACTTATTATTAATACTGTGGTATACTTATAATACTCCGAATAGTCAAAGAAACTGGTACATCTGCCTCATATAGTGCAGGACTTTCGCAAGCACACAGAAGTGCCGCAAACGAAGTGGCATGGACTCGACTAATGTCTGAAGTAGTGCTGGAGGGAGCTGACACCATGAATCCTGCAGGGCTGTCCGTAAATCCGTAAGAGTACCATTGGGTGGAGATTTCTTCTGAACAACACGTTGCAAGGCATCCCAGATGTGCTCAATAATGTTCGTGTCTGGGGTGTTTGGCGCGTCCAGCGTAAGTGTTTAAACTCAGAAGAGTGTTCCTGGAGCCACTCTGTAGGAATTCTGGATGTGTGAGGTGTCGCATTGTCCTGCTGAAATTGCCTAAGCCCGTCGCAATGCACACCGGACATGAATGGATGCAGGTGATTAGACAGCAAACTTATGTACGTGTGTTCTGTCAGGGTCGTATCTAGACGTATCAGGGGTCCCATATCACTCCAACTACACACGGCCCACACCATTACAGAGCCTCCACCAGCTTGAACAGTCCCCTGCTGACAGGCAGGCTCCATGGATTCATGAGGTTGCCTCCAGCCCCTACACGTCCATCCGCTCGATACAATTTGAAACGAGACTCGTCCGACCAGGTAACATGTTCCCAGTCACCTACAGTTCAATGGCGTTGTTGAATGGCCCATGCAAGGCGTGAACTTTTGTGTCGCGCAGTCACCAAGGGTAAATGAGTGGGCCCTAGGCTCTGAAAGGCCTTACCGATGATGTTTCGTTGATTGATTCGCAAGCTGACACTGTTGATGGCCCAATATTTAAATCTGCAGCAATTTGTGGAAGGGTTGCTCTTCTGTCACGTTGAACGATTCTCTTCAGTCGTCGTGGTTCCGTTATTGCACGATCTTTTACGGCCACGTCGATATCGGAGATGTGATGTTTTACCAGATTCGTGATATTCACGGTACACTCGTGAAATGGTCGTACCGGAAAATCCCCACTTCATCGCTACCTTGGAGATACTGTGTCCATCGCTCGTGCACCGACTGTAACACCACGTTCAAACTCACTTAAATCTTGAGAACCTGCCATTGTAGCAGCAGTAACCGGCCTCAGAACGGCGCCAGACACTTGTTGTCTTATATAGGTTTGAATACCCATGTCTATACCAGTTTCTTTGGCGCTTCAGTATACTATACTGTACTATACTATACTTATTATTTTATTATACGTTTAACATATAATTCGTGAGCTGGCTGCTGAAAGCAAGCAACAGCAGCTGCATCGGTATTGTAAGTACTATATACATTTTTCTTCTTCGTAGTATCGGATATATGTAGTATGTTGTGTTTGGCACAAATTTCATCGTGTATGTAATATGGTGCATATTCTTTGTTGTTGTTGAAGACGTTTTCCTGGCAGAAGAAGAAGAGGAACGGAGAGGGGTGTCAAGGATAAGCAGGAGTCATTGTAGATATCCAGTAAGTACATGTTCTAAAATATACTTTCTTTTCTCGTAAGTTTTTTTGCGTGTGTATATGTTTTTATTATTAAGAAATTAATATTCGGTATTTGGTGATACTGGTGAGATGGATAAGTGGCTCTTCCCCAGTTCAGTCGAGCACGACATGCCATAGTGGGTGACGGTGATGGACAGAGGTCTTCATTCGAGTGAGGATATGTTGGATAACCTGAGAGAGATCCCAAGAGCGGAAAAGGTAATTTATATACTTGTACACATTCTACTTACACGGTAATCTGTGCTCTTTCTTTCTTTGCACCAACAGCAGCTAGCGATATTTGAAACGTTGTACTTAATTTTTTTTCTCGTTATTCCCTCCCTTCTTCGGCGGCCGCATCTGGTGGACAATTCCTCCAATACGCCATGGTGCGGGTACTGGGGCGTCGAAGCCTACTTCCCCAAAGCAGGATGTGGTGATGCAGGCCTAGCTGGCAAGGCAGCGCTATTCACTGTGCGAGACGCTGTGGGTGCGGCTGCGGCCGTCACTGCCGTAACGATCTCCCCCACTCCGGTCAAGCTCCATCACCGCTCTGGCGTCCATGAACCACCATCCCACCGGCAAGTGCGTAAGAGCTGCAGTAACTGCAGCTCCTGTCAGGCCAACTTTAATGGCCCGATATCGCAGCATCTCCTGTAACTCCACCATCTGGTCTTCGCCGATCTTGCAAGGTACATGCATGTCAACGCATACCCTCAACACCTCACCGCAACTACCTTCGCCAACAGGATGGGTGCAGTCAATATAGTATTAGTAATAGGAAGTATCCTTTGGCTAGCAGCAGATCTCTCTCCCGTTTTTTTAGTGAATAACGTAGGTCAGTGACACTGTACTGCATTTAGGATACTTGGTGATTGCAGAAGCCTTTGAGGAGTGAATCCCGTTCACTAGAATCAAGAATCCGGCTGGAGGATACCACGACCCTATTGGGGTTCCTAATAGTGTGCCTTTCTTTCATGGAAATGGAGCTCGTCAAGGTTGTTAATGATCAGCGGAGTTCCGACATTAAATGCTGTGCTGTGTATTGAATCCCCCCCCCCCCCCCCAAAGTGATTTCGTGAATCCACCTTGACTGCTATACTGGCCCGTTTTTCCGAGATGGACGTTAAGGAATCAGCTAAAGCACTCACGCTAATACTACGTACATCTAGACATCTATGATCCAGTAAATGGAGAGTCCAACTACATCAAGCACCCTAAAGATATAGCAGATCAGATTGCACGTATTAACGTCGAAAATAAAACCGACCAAGCTTGTTTTGTATGGTCGGTGCTGCCTTGCAAAATAAACTGCAATAATTATTGGGAGTATCCTCAGTACACATCTTGAGATGGCAGATACCTTGACATTAATAAGTATTACAACTTCGACGGTATCGAGTTCACCTAAATTTGATGTGCAGAATGACAGAATATCGATTCATGTATATGGCCTGGAGTAACGCAAGTCAGATGAGGGGGACGAGCACACAGTCGTGGGCTCCCTCCATTTCTCAACATTTGCCGGTGAGCGTGAGTTGCATGTAAACATGCTCTTATTCTCCGACGAGAAAAATGAGGAGAAAGGCAGTTATCATTATGTTTGCCTAAGGTGCCTAATCATTTTTCCTCAGACAAGTTATTAGCAGCTCATCAAGTAGATTGCGCTTGCAAAGACCAGGTACGTGTTATTATGCCTAATGAGGTAAACAAATTCATAAAGTTTAGAAATGCTCACCATCAGGGGATATGCCCTTGCGTGATGTACGGCGACTTTGAATGCCTCCTTGTCCTGTGACCCACTGTGAAGGTGACCCCACAATCTCACATACTATCCACACAGAAAAACACTTATTATACGCGGCACCGTACCAAACTGTATCGCCCTATGATTAAAGTCTTAACTGTCCTATGATTAAAGTCTTAACTGCTACAAATCTTATGTCGGAGATAATCCTGCAGTTTGGCTTCTCACTAAGCTCTAAAAACTTTCAAACTTTCATGGGAGGTTTATAAGTTTTACAGCGACAAGGTTCCTTCGACGAAATCGAAGGAGAATGAAGATTTGTGCAATAGCCCGGTTGACTGTCGTATTTGTGGGCTGCCGTTAGACAGAAAAGCGGGAACTTCTCTTGGGGACTACTGTCATTTTCCGTCACACAACTCATAATACATGCAATTTGAAGTACCAGCTGCAATGACACAAACCCAACTTCCATAATTTAAGCGGCTGTGACGCTCACTTTCTTGTTGAGCACTTGCCTGATTTTGGCTGGGAGAAACGTCAATGTCGTACCTGAAAGAGTTGAGAAATATATTTCATTCTCCGAACGAGTGACGACAAGAATTACGCTCCGCTTTCTTAACTCGCTCCGTTTTATGCATTTACCACTCCAGAAACTACTTGAAACTATGCCTCGGGAGAATATGCACATCACTCGAGCTGCAATTCCCGATGAGGAAAAGTTTCAACTTGTGACTAAAATGGTTCAAATGACTCTGAGCAATATGGGACTTAACTTCTGAGGTCATCAGTCACCCTAGAACTTAGAACTACTTAAACCTAACTAACATAAGGACATCACACACATCCATGCCCGAGGCAGGATTCGAACCTCCGTCCGTAGCGGACGCGCGGTTCCAGACTGTAGCGCCTAGAACCGCTCGGCCACCCCAGCCGGCCAACTTGTGACTAACAAGAGGGTTTTCCCATACGGCTGTTTGGATAGTACGGCAAATCTCAACGAAAACAGGCTATCCTACATAACTACATTCTCCAGCAACGTTACAGGCCATGCCATAACGGATACAGATTATAAGAATGCCACGAATGTCTGGCGGGAGTTCGTCATCTGAAGTTTAGGAGAGTATGCATAGCTTTACATGGACAAAGACGTGCGTGTACTTGCAGATGTTTTCTAGAAATGTCGGAGTCTATGCTTGACCACATATTCTTTGGATTCCGCCTTTTATTACACGGCACCTGGCTTATCTTGCGACGCGATGCTCAAGAAAACGAAGTGCAGCATCGAATTATTGACCGATCCTGACATGCTTCTTTTCTTTGAACGAGGGATCCATGGGGAACTTTTCCAATATGTACCTGGATGTAAATGACTTATACATGCACGCCATGAAACTATCACCGCTGATTGGTGAGTTTTGATGGGAGTCCAAAGACGAATTCAAGGGATTAGGTGGAAAAATCAAGGGAGGTATGGCGGCTGATTCTGACATAAGGTATGTGGTGGAGGCAAAACTCACATACCCTATTAGTTTGCATGATGTGCACGCCGATTTGCCGCTGTGCCCAGAGCAACTAGTTCTGCGAGGAGGCTTCACCCCAAAACTGATGACAATGCTGGGAAACTAGCAGAGATGTATTATTCACTATCGTAATCTGCGTCAGTGTCTAGCTTGGGGACTGAACTGGTTAGAATCAACTGGTTCAAATGGCTCTAAGCACTATGGGACTTAACATCTGAGGTCATCAGTCACCCTATAACTTAGAACTACTTAAACCTAACCAACCTACGGACATCACACATAACCATGCCCGAGGCAGGATTCGAACCTGCGACCATAGCAGCAGCGCGGTTCCGGACTGAAGTACCTAGAACCACTCGGCCACAGCGGGGTTAGAATCCCCCAGGCTATGTCCTTCAAGCAGTCCCCCTGGCTGTAGCAATATACTGATTTGAATGTGAGACAGAGAGCTTCCACGACGTATGACTTTGAGAAGGATTTTTATAAATACAATTTTTGGGAAAACAATGGAGCATTTGAGGGAACGGCTTTAAATTTTGATTATAGCCGAATGGGATGGGTGTTGAGGTGTAAGAAAATGCATCGCCAGACCAAATTTTAAATGGGTCACCATATTCAATGAGAACCTTACCTTGCTGTGTAGATGGCAAAGAGTGCAGTAAAGTTCACGAAGTCTATTTATGTGCATCCTAGACATATCAAAACTCCACATGTGCAGATTCCATTATGAATTTGCGAAAATTTATTTTGCAGATCCTAAATTACGTTATATGGACACAGTTAGCTTCGTCTGTTGGGTGAAGAACTTGTTCCACAGAACAAGAATGTTATTGGCCTTATGAAAGACGAGGCGAACGGATTACCCATTCTGGAGTTTGTAGGTTTGCGAGAAAAATGTATGCATCTCGCACATTGGAAGGCTCAACCCAGAGACGGGCTTAGTGTGTGCGTCATATGGCATCGAGAGTCCTCTATATCGAAGACTACACGCAGTGCCTGTACAGGGGTAATCGCAGAGCTGCACCGCAGCTGTTGCGTATGGTACGGAAAATTAGTATTCGATCGAGAGGACGCGAGGCGTACACTGTGCTTCTATCTAAAATCGACCTGTCACCTCATAATGATGAAAGGGTCATTTGTGACGAGAGGATTGAAACTCTCCCATGCTCACATTATTCTCTTGTACAGAGAGAGTGGGTGGGGGCTCTGATTGACTGACAAGGGGAGTATGAGATAGAGAGAGAGCACGTTTGTGTGTGTGCGTGTTCAGAATAGTATGGCCCATTTCATCATGTCTTAAATAACTATGTGTGTATGTGTGTGTGTGTGTGAGAGAGAGAGATGTAAATATTTGTTTATTTATTTATGTGTACTGTGTACACGTGTACATATACACACTCATCCCTTGTGGAAAAAGCATAAATAAACAAACAATAATATGTATATTTATTTAATCATAACCGCCTTACGAGTCATATATATATATATATATATATATATATATATATATATATATATATATATATATATATATAGTTTTTAAGTTTCACATGCCGCTAGCTGTCCAAGACTGAATAGTTTCTAAGTGTACACAGTTCATCATAATTATTGTAGTTGTTCAACCAGCGCCGTTGAGACTGTATAACTAAATTATAGTAGAAGTACCTCCCCTTTACTTTTTATTGCAGATTTCTGTATCTGTAAGTATCCTCACTACTTATTAGTAAGTTAAAAGCGTCTCTGCATTGAAATATCGCAAACAAATTGCAATATCAAGAACTGAACTCTACTTCAGAATTATTGATTTACTTGTGAAACATTCTCAATATTTATTAGAATCTCTGCATTGGTCTGTTAAAACCACATTGTAGTTCAGATTTACTGTTTGCTGTAAAATATTCTAACTGAAATATCAGAACTATACTGTAATCTCAATAACAGAACTGTACCTCAGGAAATAAATTGTAATGTTAAGAACTGAATTATTGCTTGCTGTAAAATATTGTAATTGAAATATTAGAATCTAACTGCAATCTCAATAACTGGTAACGATTTTCTTCAATTCTCACAGAGGTAATTCAGTTATTGAAATTGCAGTTAGATTCTGATATTTCAATTACAATATTTTACAGCAAGCAATAATTCAGTTCTTAACATTACAATTTATTTCCTGAGGTACAGTTCGGTTCTTGAGATTACAGTATAGTTCTGATATTTACATGAAAAATATATGTCTAAAACTGTATCTAGAGCAAAGTGTGTGTGAAGGAAATAAAGTACACAGATTGTGAGCTAAAAATTACTTACTTCTCATTCAACTTAAAATGAGACACAGCAGGACACCTATGGAATTCCAGGTCTTGAATAGCAGAAAACTTGAAGATTCGACGTATCAATGCGATCTTCTCCTTCCGCTTTACATAGATAATGGTATCCGTGTGGTTGAATTATCGAAGAGATGTCGCCATATCTTTATAGGGTATGCCAGGATCATCCCAGTGAATTCCATGGTAGAAACGTGTTAACCACTTTGCGTTCCTCCTTGTTTTAGCACACTTCATACCCTTAAAAGACCTCTGTGATCCATTGTTTTCTGAGAAAGTCTCTACTATCCCAGCATCTTCTGCGTATGCTATGAACGCAACATCTTTAAATATGAACTACCTACGCTGATCATCAAAGGAACCCTGAAGATCTGCTGTGATGTTCACACCTTGCGATACAATTGTGGAATGCTAAGGGGTATGCCGCAGCACCTGTATACAGCTCGTTGCACAGCACCAGTGAGCGGGCAGTAGTTAATCACATGGTCATGTAGAACTGGAGCATACGTTGCAGTATGATTCAGGAAATTTGCTGAAGATTCAAATCCAATTTGTATAAATTCGAATTTAACTATCTAATTCTGTTTTGAGCACTTTCAAATGTGTGTAAAATCTTATGGGACTTAACTGCTAAGGTCATCAGTCCCTAAGCTTACACACTACTTAACCTAAATTAAGGACAGACACACACACCCATGCCCGAGGGAGGACTCGAACCTCCGCCGGGACCTTGAGTACTTTATTACGATTATCTGCGCCAGCTCCTTGAATTTCCGTGGATTGGGTAGACATCCATCCTCTTCATAGTATGAAGCAGGGAACCTCACACTCACGTCATGTGGTAGACTTCTACATTTTCATTCCATTGCCGGTGTAAATTATCGTATGGGTAGAATTCGACGTTCAGGTAGGCTCTGGCATTATTTAACTTACAGTTATCAAATTTGGTGAAATCATTTGCTTTATTCCCTCTTCTATTGATCTGAAACGCAAGTACGATGAACCTGGGTTTCTCCAGTTTGAGCAAAGGTTTTAACAGATCACGTTTGTCTGCTTACAGTCGATAGCACTGGGTACTCGAAAACCTCTTGTGAATGGAAAGATAATGGTAGAAATACACTGTCATTCTGAACTTTTAAAAGCTTCAAATGCTACTCATCTAATACTGTGATGTGAGACATTTTTGACATTATTTTATTGATGCTGACCTCGTTCTCCTCTTGAGCTCCTTGGATGTATGAGTTGTTATCCGTAGCACACCCTATCAGCAGAAGTCTCTGTTTAGCATTCAGAATAATTCACCGCATGTCCTGAAAGTACCCCATAAGCAATTTTAAAGGTATACACGCAGTAAATCTCTTGTTCTATCCACTGGCTCGTCAAAGAAACATCCAGAATTTTCTAAAACGCTCAAATCTGAGGGAGAAGCAGAGACATACGTTTTACGGGTTGATGTTACGCTTACATTGCGTGTATGATCAATCTCGACCCCTTTAAGTTCATATTATATCTTACGAAACAGGAAAGCTAAAGCATTACAAGTAAGGTTTAATCCACTGTAGCAGTACCGTCCCTTTTCGTAAGCGATCCGTCAAGTTAAATGACAATATAGTCTGGGAGTGTTAAAGCGTCTTGGTGTTGGATGGCAATCGTAATTCAGTCGTTCTTGTTAAATGTGGTTGATGCACAAAGTTTACTCGAGAAATATTCCGGCGTATAATACACATGTCATAATCCACCAAGCTAGTTATATCGAACGATGTCATTGCGCGGCTTCAGACCTTATGATTTAAGAAATTCGTAGTTTGCATGTGGTTTACAAATTGCTGTTCTGTTGTGAAGTGCCACGCTGCGCGTTGTGCACTTTGGTTTTGTCTTACATGCATCCTGTCTTTATTGACAATACGGGGCTGCTGAGATCCGTGACAGATTGGAAGCTCGCCACCGAGACTTTTGGTCTTGCATGTTGAAGGTCGTTGATTCTGCCTCCAACAGGTTGTATGGCGCCACCGCTTTAGGATCTCTGCAAGTTCAGGGTTACTGCTGATTCCGCTTTAGATATAACCGCGCAACGATTTCCTCGTAGCGAAAATCGACAAGTTGATTATCCTGATCCACAATATGCAACTTCCGATAGTCCAGAGCCTGAACTGTTACTGAGAGGTAAATAGCGTTGGTAGGAGTCTCAACGATATTATACCCTGTTCCCACTAATAGGAAGAATCCGTAAATTGTATGAATCAATTTGTTGTTGAGATAACAGTTTGCTGCAATGTTACAGTCAACACAGGTCATGCTGACGGGGAGTGTATCCACTGACTGGTCAGATCTGTAGAATTTCTTGGATCCTTCTTCAAAAACTCTCCTTTTGTGAAACCCAGTAGCTGTCCTGTTAATCCTTTCTGGTTAAAGTCAGTCGTTGCGCTCGTTGTCTTAATTTCAGATTTAAGTGTATTGATGTTTTCACGTAGGGCAATCTCTTTTCTGGACCGTTTTAGAACTTCGTTTAAATCGGCAGTATCGTAAGCACCAGGTTCTACTTTCAAAGTTTATTTTCCATTATTAATTTCCAGATGAAGTTTCTTGTCAGCCTCTGTGATATTCGGAACACTGTTGTAAGTCTCCAGTCCAATCAGCGCAGTACTCCACTCCCTGTCGCTTAAATCAGTCGGTGGGCAATAATTCGTTCTTAGTGCTGACGACTGAACTTTTAAAGTCAGAATATACGACATCAGATCAAACGAATCTCGACTAACGGGTGGATGCTTAATGCATTTCCTTATTTCTTCTTTGTAAACGATAGCAGGAACATGAAACAAAGATGTCCGCATAAGTAGGTATTAAAGTCATGGTAGCAATGAAAATTGTAGAACACACGTCTCCTGTCGGTGAAGTATCGTTGTAACTCTTCTGGTGGCTCAGGTCCCCAAATGAGACGAAATAGTAGACGCTAATTGTATTTTTCTTAGCACATGGCAGCCAGGGTGTTCCTGTTTCCCAGCAGCAACTAAATTCACAATTCCACATTCTCAGGACTTCCCCATAGTCTTCAGTAATGTATCCCGCATAAACACACCATGCATTGTTTTATCAGCTACAAATGCTGCAACGTGTTGTCGTACAGCAATATCGTTTCTCGCACGTATTGCCTTTTCTTTATAAGCTAACGTTCGATCCGTAATATGATGCCCAGGGACATCTTTATGTTTTGCGCATGTAGTGTCGTGCTCCAAACGCGTCTCGTCAAGCACGTTAGTCCACTTATCATCACGAGCGAAACGCTTTTGAAGCTTTTTACCAGGTTCACAGTAATTATACCCCGGCGTGTGCAATTCTACGGCACGTTTGTCGAGAATACCTACAATGCGTCTATTATCACGCATGTTATGCTACTGTGCTTGTTGTGCTCTGTGCAGCTCATTATATAGCAAAAAGTCAGCGTCAATACAGCTATTTTGTGTTGCAGGAAAACCAAGCCATTTAAACTGTGCCCTATTCCCTCGACGTCTTATGACACGCTCTATAAGGAACATGTGTGGTTCTGAGCTCTTCTGCGTTTCCTCGGTGTAAAGGCATCCTGAAATTTCAGTGCCACTGCTATGGTTTAAGATGTAAGTTCTGGAATTTGTTCTCTCCACTTTGTAAACCGCGAATATCTCCCTCGACCATTTTGTAAGGTACGACTATGCAAATGCTGTCTTGTGTTTTGAAATACATACCAGATTACCCACATCAGATTTCTGTTTTCGTGTATCCAGCATTTTAATGCGATGATACACCGTATCCATGAGTCCATTATCACTAGCATCGATTGGTCTCAGCTTTTACTGTTACGTTTGGTTCGATTATATGCGCGATTATTTCTGGGAGGATATCCATCCATTTGAATGAGCCAGAAGATTAAAACGCATCCACATTTGACCTTTTATTGTATGTTCAGACGTTCCAAAATACAGGACTTTATGTGGGTGAATGTTGAGTAGCGATGTATTCCATACAGCTGCGTCACGGTCTTGAAATACCTATTGTAAAACTCTCCACCATTATCGGTTTGTAGGTTGTCCCGGCACCAACAAACAAATGCTCAAACACAGCAGCGTTATTTCTCGCTGTTTTTATTTTAACCGGTAATATACATGCAAATTTGGAGTATGCACCAATAAACATTAAAATAATCCATTACTCTCATGTGAATATTCATTCATATCTACATGATCAACCTGCCACAGTCATCCATATCTTTAATCATAGTATCTCTACGAGAGTATGTTTTGTGTGCTGGTTTGTGTAGTCCTCAAACTGCTGTGTCAATACTCATTCGATTATTCCTCACGCTCTAATATCTGAAATTACTGAGACAACGTCATTAGAATCGGTGGCACTGCCCACAGCAGCTGATGTCATGAGCAGTAGTAGTCGATCTATTATCTCAATGTGGTCGTTGTAGTATATATACTGAGGAGGCTGATTGCTGACTCTTTTATGATGGATGTCTGTGTTTTGGGCTGCTTTCCTGCGTATGCCAGCCGGTTGTAGTACTTCACCGTACTACTGTTTTTGATGGTTTCAGGAAAAAACGCTCAGTAGACCTCGTGTTATTTGAAATTTTCTGCCCCTTACTGTATTGTTTTATCATTGAAAATTGATAGCTGTGTGCTCAACATGTATGTTTCTTTACCACTGACACCAAATCTTTTGACCATCCCAGCGTCGTTGTGATGGTTAATGGAACTGGCAATAGCATCATCGTCATAGTTCTGTAATTCCGCTGAGAGTTCATTGACAGATTCAGTAACTGGTTTAAATGTTTCTGACAGTTTCTGCTCTCGATCCAAATGTCCTAACCTTAGCAAACGTAACTTCTCTCAACCAGCCTTCCATGCAGCGATGATTTTATGCTTGGTTGACATCTTGCTATATATTATGTGGGCTGCTTCACAGGCTGCAGCTTTTATACATTCGCTCAACCTTTACAGTTAAGTCATGTACTTTCGTTTCAGTTCCATCAACCTTTACAGCTAAGTCATCTACTTTCTGTCTCAGAATGATGTGGGTGTACATCTCTTGTTCCGTAACTCTAGCATCTAATTCGTTGATCAGTCTCAGAAGGGTCTGGGCATACGTCTCTAGTTCCTTAACTTTACGTTCGACAGACTGAAATTTTCCGTCTGTGTACAGACGCATTCTCTGTCTATGCACACCTATCCTCTCGAACTGAGTGCCTGACATATGTGTGAACATATCCATGGTGTGAAATATACTAACATACTCATAACTTTTTTCATAGCTATATATACAGAAACTCCTGGAAGTTCCGCCTATACCTACCGTCATTCAGTTTTCATGATTTATCAATAACAAGAAACCCATATTCCGTGTGATTCCAGCAATCTGCACATATCCTTACAGAATCATTCCTACATGAGCCTGATAAATGTGTCTTACTTTAAAATTGTCTTGTCTGAAAGCTGTAATGAGAGCGGCATTATCCCTCACCAACTATTTCGGGATACTGGAATATGTCTGACTCAAATAAAATACGTCAATACACATATGAAGTCAAAAATGGTTCAAATAGCTCTGAGCACTATGGGACTTAACTTCTGAGGTCATCAGTCCCCTAGAATTTAGAACTACTTAAACCTTTCCAGGCTGTAGCGTCTAGAACCGCTCGGTTACTCCCGCCGGCATATGAAGTCCAAAACAGAAATATCGTAGAATTTTATCTTGATTTTCCACAGCAATATCGTCAAATACGAAAGCGTGTTTGGCTTTACTGTTTCTAGTGGCAGAATTTGACTGCTTTGACTGATCGTTGTCTACGTTACATCATCAACACCCTGCAGTAAATTTTGCAGCAGCTGGCACTTGGATTGAAGCAGCGTTTTTGGAAATACACACACATGCTCAAAGCAGACTCCATCCAGTTGAATTAGTAGTGACATGAGAACAAATGTCTTGTCGAAGTTGGATGGATCCACAGTTATTACTCTTATGTTGTCGGGTAGGAGTACCCCATTCTTCCTCTTCCTCAGGTCTTCTTCACAGGACCAGTCGCTTGCAACGAATTCCTGATGCTTCACACACCCTGCAGTGGCTTTTATAGAAAAAATAAAACAGTTTAAGGTTGTATACAGTATATAGAAAACATACTGACAGTCTTTACAACAACAAGTGTTAGTACTCACATATGGGATTCACTGTTCCCAAGAAGTTAACTGGTTCCTAATTCAACATTCCTGTACATTATTTAGAGATTAAAGCCTTCTTACAGGCACGGAATTCGGCACGTATTTCATCTAAAGTCATTATCGACTGGGCCTTTGCGTCAGTTGGTGTTGTATTGATACACTGTTCTAAATCATCAATACACACAGTATGCATTTAAATATACGAGTAATCCACAATATAATTATACACTGTTGTAATACCAGCAAGTTTCTACTCAGTCTGTCCAGAACTAGGGATAGTAACTTTCACAGACTGAACAAGTTTGTGCTTGTTGGGTGATGTAGATAAACAGCTGCAGAGTCGGAATTCACACGGAGCACGGGTCATATACAGTTGTAGTGGACAGAGTTAGAGCAGCATAGTAAATGTCCAGGGCAGAATGAGACGGGTGACACTCGGTGGTCAGTTGTTGGATGATGTAGGACTCCATAAGACATAGTTCTTCCCATTTAAACTCTGTAAACCTCACTTTAACGTTTTAGACACATATTCAGTTTCTTTCTGCACACGCCATTCATTGGCTTCTAGAACTACGTGTATAACAACATTTAACCGTTTCGAGCCATTGAATGTTTAATTGTATGCTGAAGCGAAGAGTACTAGAGAGCTAGAGAGATTGGTAGCTTTAAGTACACAACAGTTTAACCGCGTTGTTGCAAGAGCACGAGGATCCACTGAGACGGCTCGTATGATGGTAACCAATACTGACGATTTCGAGCACACCTATTCACAGATTCAGGGACTGAGGAGGGTCTTCTTCGTTACAAAGGTCGATGAGTGGGATGAATAAAAGCACCTCCTTGTCCTGCTTCAACATGATGGCAACATGGTCCGCAGCTCGTGGTCGTGCGGTGGCGTTCTCGCTTCCCACACCCGGGTTCCAGGGTTCGATTCCCGGCGGGGTCAGGGATTTTCTCTGCCTCGTGATGACTGGGTGTTGTGTGCTGTCCTTAGGTTGGTTAGGTTTAAGTAGTTCTAAGTTCTAGGGGACTGATGACCATAGATGTTAAGTCCCATAGTGCTCAGAGCCATTTGAACCATTTGATGGCAACATGTACTGCAGAGTTCCTCAGATCCATCGCTGCAAGCTCCAGTAAGTTGGTGGCAGGAGAAGCAGCTGCAGATACTGGTCCAGACACGCTGGAGATAGCTGAAATAAAAGAATACAATAAACATCCGACATGAAACTTGATAAAAAAGCAATAGTACTAACTCTTCTGTTTCTTCCTATTCTGCTGAAATTTCCTGGACGTTCTCGCCTGCTGCTGTCGCTGTCTGATGGCTACTGACTCAATACTGACTGAGAGCAGAGGGCTACCACATTCGCCTTATATCCTCTACATTACGACCAAGCGACTGCATACAGCGTCCGTGCAGTCCTACTGGCTTCTGAGGGATGTGATGGAGGTGGACAACAGCGGCCTCTGATGGTGATAATATGAACTGACTCACTCACGACCTGAATACCTCCATTAATTTCAGAAAATGTAGGCAGTTCCAGCACAGGCATCCATCTGTATGTGTTCTGAAATGCATAGTCACCCCATCCCATCACATCGCCATTATTTGCCGATAAGTAGTCACCTACACTCAGCCATTATCTTTTCTTTACAGTCGTAATGTAGGAAGCTGTGGGAGCAGTCCTCAGTTGCATGCTTGCATCTAACGCACTTACTAAACTCCTCTCTGTTCATACCCAACATCTCCTCAATTGGACGCATTTTGCACACATGAGTGCTTGTCCCAGAGTGGGTTAACGTCTTGTCTCTTGCGCTTTGGAAGACTGACTGGGCTTTTCTCGAATGATCTACATTTCCAGCACAGACATTTACCCGCATGAGTTGCGAAGTGTAACTTGATTCCATCTTGCTACATCTTTATTATTTGATAAAGCTTATTCATGAAACTTTCCTGGCAGATTAAAACTGTGTGCTGGACCGAGACTCAAACTCGGGACTTTTGCTTCTCGCGGGCAAGTGTTCTACCATCTGAGCTACCCAAACAAGATTCACGACCCTTCCTCACAGCTTCAGTTCCGCCAGTTTTAATCTACCAGTAAGTTTCGTATCAGCGCACACTCCGCTGCAGAGTGAAAATATGATTCTGGAAACATCCTCCAGGCTGTAGCTAAGCCATGTCTCCGCAGTATCCTTTCTTCAAGGAGTGCTACTCCTGCAAGGTTCACAGAAGAGCTTCTGTGGAGTTTGGAAGGTAGGAGACGAGGTACTGGCAGAAATGAAGCTGTGAGGACGGGTCGTGAGCCGTGCTTGGGTAGCTCAGATGGTAGAGCACTTACACGCAAAAGGCAAAGATCCCGAGTTCGAGTCTCGATCCGCCACACAGTTTTAATCTCCCAGGAAAGTTTCATATCAGCGGACACTCCGCTGCAGAGTGAAAATCTCATTCAAGCTTATTCACGTCTCACCATATGCTCGTTCTGTATCATAGCCATCCAAGTAGTATTTAGGGAGCTACGGGCACAGTCCTCAACTATAAGATAACAGCTAATATAACCATTAAATTACTCCTTGAATGACACAGACATCTCGCCCATTGAAAAAGTACAGAGTGAAGACTTACGTCAGTGCTGTCTGACAGGTCAGCGTAGATTGAAGCCCACTCACAAGTAGAGGTGGAGAGGGGGAGAGGGGAAGTGGTAGGTGGTGATGTTGTGAACTAGGTTAGTTGGTCACCAAACCTCAAGGTCAACAAAAAAAGCTGATATTTTGGCCAATACATTTGAATTTCCCGTCATTTTGAGTTTACCAACAAAATTCAATTTCGTGGCATTTCCAGAGATAGGTTGCAAAGGGGACGGTGAGGGGTGGAGAGGGGAGGGAAGCAGAAAGGGACCCACATGCCAGCTGGGAAAAACCCGTGGCATCATCAGGTGTGGGAATGTGAGTAAATAATTGATCAATGCAATTAATTAATTTAATATCAATTTTATATCAAAAGTGCGCCAGAAAGGTTCAAACCCGCAGCCAACCATCCAGATTTAGCTGTTCCGTGATTCCCTTAAATCTGTCCAGGGAGATATTTGGGTGGGTCCTTTGAAAGCGCACAGCCGATTTCCTTTCCCATCTGTGACATAATCCGAGCTTGTGCTCCGTCTCTAATGACGTCGATGTCGACGGGACGTTAAAACTAATCTTCTTTCCTTCCTCTTGGTGCTGTCATAGGATTGCCAAAGTCAATGTTCTGTCCTAATATTGTAATTTCCAAAGAGATTTAGAGCAATATTCCTAAGACTTTCTCCTCCATGTGCATGAGAACAAAACACAAGAATATTTTGCGAACTTTCCCCTCGAAACAATACTCTACAACATCAAGCTGATCTTCATGTGCTACGTCTATCTTCGAATTTACAACTAGTCTGCATTATTTTTCTGTTATAATTTCGCTAAGTTGTATACTCGATACCTCGTTTCCCTTACGGTCGATGAATACTTCAGAAATAGTCTAGAAGAAAAATCACTTATGTCCACGACCTTTAGAGACATGCTCTTAGATGTATTGTTTAAAAAGGGGTCAAAATGAGCAGTTAGTTCAAGGGAACCTGAGTAGTTACCATTATTTGGGGATCCAAAAATTTCTTTATCACCACAAAAAGGAAGTCCTCTTATTGCGCAATGCTTAATGACTTCTACCACGGGCCGAAAGGCTTCTTTCCAGTAATTTTCCTCTGTTTTAATCATATGCTACAGTTCACTCTCGACCCGTCCCTTGTTCTTCGATCGCAGAACGCACGCCACTGAATTTTTGCTATGATAAGTGCTGCTTCCATGAGAAGTCACTTTCTCTTTCTTCTTCTTCTAGTCAGGAAAGCCACAGACTGAAATGTAGTACGCAAGTTGTCTAAGTTCTTACTGTCACTGTATAATTGACAGACATCCATAATAAATTTCCTGTAGATTCAGAATACAACAGCCATATACTGTCTTTATTCTCTGTTTTTAGTAGCTTTCTAAAGAACAAGTTACTAAATGTGTAGCTTTTTCTAATTTATTGACGCGTTCAGATTTATTTATCATCTAAATAGTTCACAAAGTCATCTAATCCTTTCCCTAAGCACAGTTCCCGAGTGTTCTTCAGAGGGATATCTTCGACCCACTCACATAAATGTGAACTTATTCCATACATGGCGCAAACGTCGCGGCTGCCTACGCTGTTGTCACCCCTCTTCTGAACTCAAACAGAAGAACATTTCAGAATTGTTCCTTTTACTCCACGTGACACTCAATATTTTAGCGTCCACAGCTACACTGACTACCTCCAAGTGACAAAATGACAACATGTAAACTCAAATAGCAACAATGAGCTACAAATAAAAAAAAAGGTAGTTGATAAATAAACACATAGTAATCTGAATAGCAACATGAAAAACAGAAACTTCACGAACTTATGCACCAATCGAATTTACTCATACCATTCTTCACCTACAAGAATGGCTTTTTTCTGTACTGAAATACTTAACTGAGCTCTCTTGAAGATGAATTTCTAATGAACATATCCTACAAATATACAGATACAAGAATATTAATTTGGGTCATTTGGACAAGGTGTTTACTGTTCTGAGAGAGTGTCAGTGTATTTACTTCTGTTTTCAAAGTAATCAATATTCAATATACAGAAAATATGTCATTCATTTCTTCTAGTACATGTTTTCACTCTTTATCTGTTTTGCCTAATGCAAATAATACGTTATAGCAAAATTTCTGACGTTTTGGCTAGGATTTCAAACAGTCTTCATCATGAAAACGATACCCCTGTAGTCTCATTATATCATGGAGCGGTCACACTGGGAGAAGTTTTATTGTAGTGGACTCCAGCTACAAAAGCTTTTGCTCAGACATACAAGGCCGGGAAAACATTAGTGTAATCTTTTAGAGGTTTCCAGTTCACTCAAGATCTATTGTTGCAAAAGTGCATATGGAGTACATGAAACGATTACATTTATAGATCAACAGCACAAACGGTTCTAAGATAGCAGGTATCGACCTGTGCTGAAACACTCATATTAGTATGTGGTGTAGCCTCAACGGGCAGCAATGCAGGCGCTGACTCTGGCAACCAGTCGACCGTAAAGACGGCGATTACTATCCTGCAGTACGTTACGCCTCGCCTGCTCGACCTGTTCACGTAGTTCTGTAAGAGTTGTTGGTTGGCGAGTCACACTAGTCACTTCTCGTCCCATCATATCCCACATGTACTCGGTTGGAGAAAAGTGTGGAGATCGTGTTGGCCAGAGAAGTTGCTACATGCCTTGCAGACGACGATGAGTTTGACGGACATTTTGTGGGCGAGCACTATCCTGCTGGAAAAATACATTTCCTTTCCGATGCAAGAAGGGCACAGAACAAGACTAACAACATTTTGCACATGACGAACGCTGGTTAACGACCCCTTCAGAAACACTAAAGGTAAACGGGCGATGTAGCTTATCGCATCCTTGACCATAAGGGCTGGGTTGGGGCAAGTGTGTCTTGGGCGAATGCATTCTACGAGACAGTGCGCACCCGGGCTACGTTATAAGCACAAACGACCATCACTTGGGTGCAGGCAGAATCTACTTTCATTGCTCAAGACCACTCCAAGCCATTCCGTCTTCCAAATGATCCTCTGACGGCGCCAGTCGAGCTGTGCACGTCGGTGCTGTGGCGTGAGTGGAAGACAGGCTAGAGGTGTGCGTGCCCGTAGTCCCACTGTTAATAATCCAATCGCAGCAGTTCGTTTTGACGCGTTTGGGCTGAGAAGCCCTCTCATCTGTGCTATGGTAATTGTACCATCCGTTACTGCTGCCCTTACGGCGATCCTGGTGGGAGTCTGTATTGGGTGGATAACCAGAACGTCGTCTACAGATGTGAGAATGTTCACGTGACCATTGATACCAGTGCTGTTGTACAACTGACACAGCACGACCGATTCTCCGAAAGGATCATCCCACACTCAGAAGACCACAATTTGTCCCCCTCCAAATTCACTCGCTTGGTTGTATGAAGCACGAATGCGTCTCCGTGGCATGGTTGCCTGCGTGCTCTACGCGTTTGCACCACACTGAACCTATGGGAGTGAGCATTCCCTATTAAATGGTAGACACATATGGCGCTGTGATAGCTGAGCTACTACGCTATTCGTTGGCGGACGAAGTTGAAACATTATCAATACATCTACTAACTCCCCCAGGTGGCATATGCCGTCATCGAATCGAAATAGACTTCGTCTTTCTACGTGTACTAATTTTTTTCCAGCAGTGCGTTTTAGTTTCACGCTTCAAATGGCGTCAATTTTGTAATTTTCAGTCTGCCCACTTACGAATGGTACTGTTCTGTGGACGGAAAATTTTGGAAAGTCTATTCTCATTGTGAGGCAACGGCCTTGCCGCAGTGGTTACATCGGTTCCCGTGAGATCATCGAAGTTATCGCTGTCGGGCGTGGTCGGCACTTGGATGGGTGACCGTCCAGGCCGCCATGCGCTTTTGCCATTTTTCGGGCCGCACTCAGCCTCGTGATGCCAATTGAGGAGCTACTCGACAGATTAGTAGCGGCTTCGGTCAAGAATACCATCATACCGACCGGGAGAGCGGTGTGCTGACCCCACACCCCTCCCATCCGCATCCTCTACGGAGGACGACACGGCGGTCGGATGGTCCCATTAGGCCTCTCGTGGCCTGACGACGGAGTGAGTGCTATTCTCATTTTGGACCTAAGTCTATATTATCTTGTTGTCTTCCATCAATCTTCGACTTGTTCGATGCAACCCGCCACGAATTCCTCGCTCGCGACAACATCTTCGTCTCAGAATAGCACTTGCACCCCACATCCTAAAATGTTTGTGAGATTTATTGCAAATTCTGTCTTACCTTCCAGTTTTATCCCCTACAGTTCGTCTAGTATTATGGTAGAGATTCTGTGATGTCTTAACAGACTCCTCTCAAATTGTCTTTCTAATCCATATCTTTCTATCTTTGCCGATTCTGCGGAGAACCTCCTGAGTCTTTACTTTACCAGTCCATCTTCCATTGCATTTCGTTTCAAAGGCTTCGATTCCCTTCTTTCCTGGTTTTCCCACAATCCATGGTTCGCTATCATAAAATGCTGCGCACAAAATGTGCTTTCTCAGAATTTCTTCCTCAATTTTAGACCAATGTTTGATACTGGCACATTTGCCTTGGTCATGAATGTCCATTTTGCCTGTGCTAATCTCTTTTTGATGTCCTCCTTCCAAGTGAGCAGAAATCCTTAACATCATTTACTTTTGATGTGAAGTGTATCGCTGAACTCATTTGCTATCCCTCCTTACTTTCTTCTTTGGTTTACTCTCTATCTATATTGTGTACTCACCAGACCGTTCATCCCATTCAACACGTTGTGTGATTCTTATTCACTTCCACTGAGAACAGCAGTGTCATTAGCGAATCCCTATATACTTCCACCCTGAATTTAAATGCCATCATGAACCTTTCTTTTATCTCCATCACTGCTTCTTTCGTGTATATATTGAATAGCAGGAGCGAAAGACTACATTCCTGTCTTACACCTGTTTTAATCCATGCACTTCGTTTACTGTTATAATCTATTCACTTTCGAAACTCGTCCGCCGCGCCATGAACTTCATAGTATAAAGATAGATTGGTACACAGTGCAGAATAAGCAATAATTTTAATTTTGTAGACGATGTCGCTGTGCTGTAAATTGACTACCGCTTCCATGTTACGCGTGATACTTTTTCGCGCGTGTTAACATCAGTACTGGTTTGTCAAAGCTAGTTTCTGACGACTGGTTTGACATTCAAATCCATTACGCTGGATGTTATTTCATGTCGTTGCTGTCAGCAATATTTTCATATTCCAAATGCTATACATTTATTCCAGTGTAAAATCATCAGAATGCGTCAAAAAGTAAATGCGCTGCAATGTGCATCAAATTCACATTGCTAAAGCAAATTAAATATCAATATAAATCGATTTCACTGTGCAGTAACATAAATAGAGATGGAGCTGATTCATTTGCTTTATATACACGCCGAAACCGTCGTACAAAGACAATGAAATTTCCGTTTCATTCTGTTTTTCCGGTAACAATAGCACATGAAGTTTTAATATAATACATTTACACCAGAATCTGCACGGTCAGTTTATGGATCCTTCTTCAAAGCGTTTTTTCCTTATGTGATGTGAAAGAGAGTAACTCTATCTGAAGCTCAAATACGACGAAATCGGTTTGTTACGCGATTGTTATTGTGAATAAAATTACTATGTGATAATTCAAGGCAGATATAAACAAAATAGCAACATTATATTTTTCCTGGATAATCAGAGGTTTGAATTATCTTGAAGTACCTGTGAACATCATGTTATCCTCTCAGTTTTTCTCAATTGTCGAGCGATCGAATGATTTGTTACCACCCTTTACTTCCCCATACAATGTATCGGTCTCTTTATTTCTGCACACTGTTCTTGAAATTATATTCTACATATTCTGTTCATCGTCTTTCATTCGTACTTGTCGTCCCATCATCTTCGTATTATCTAGTCAGCGAATCAGTAATACACTTCTCACCAACATACCTTACCTTCTGGTGCGAGCTCCCACAGTTTTTTCCTCTCCTATTTTTTTAATAGTATTTTATTTGCGAGGTACCGGGGCTAGCAGTGTATTTAACACTAAATTCTTCTAGCATCTACATATGTAAATGATGCTCTAAGCCCCCCCTATTCTAACTCCGACTTTTGCTGTTGCACAAGGATAAAAAAAAACACGCGAACTGACTAGTCAACCCTGCCAGTGGAGTAGAAGAGAGTTTGGCACCTGCAATAATTTAATTTGATAAATAAGTTAAATAAACGAAGGTTTCATTAATATAGTGAGAAATGATGGGTTGCTCTACCGATTAACAGAATGTAAGTTCTGTCCAAAATAACAATATGATTTATTAAGACTAAACACAAAATAATAAAAGAAACACATGAAATATTTATAATACATCAGATTGGCTCAAATTGGAGACTCATACAAACACTGTAAAGGTGAAGTTGTCCCTAAACTAGATCGTGAGGTTTAAGACGAAGTGGTATGTGGAGCCAATTCCTTGCCACTCAAATCTCAAGAGAGACACACAGCTAACCCAACAGTAATTGCTGCTACTCAAGACAGAACAAAGTTAGAAAAAGACGAACAGGCGCGCTCTGCTGAGCTCCGATTATCACCTAGGAAAATCCCTCTCTGCCGGTGCTGCGGACATACATTACCAAACTGTCTTCTTAACTGCCCTAACACGATCTTGCGTACCGGAGGCGATGGCTGGTTGCTTCGACGTCCTCGACCGAAAGGCGAGAGCCGACTACTTAGAGCACCCGTACAGGCCGAACACACAACATTCCCGCCCCCACGACAGTGGCCGTGGTTAAACGTTCCAATCAGCAACTCGAAAACCAGCGGAAAATTCCACTCCATTGCCGGAGCACTACCATTCCACCAATGGAGACTCTTGGCGCCAATTTCTGTGCTGATTTTGCTACGTCACGGAGCTATGCCCTGAGCAAGCCAATCACAGTTACTATTTTGCAGAAAGCGCGGGAATTTTCCCGCCACAACTGCCTGGGTACACAAGTCATTCCCACGCCTCGCTGGTAGCCCGCCAGAAAGTGTTTTCGCTAAGATTCTGCGAAGTAACGGAACCTCTAGCCCAGCCGCTACTTCAAACCCCTCCGGGCGTGTCTTTTGACAATGTCGGCGTCTGCAAAGCATTCACTCGACTTCCTCGCACCCGTCGGCTTAACCCTCTCCAGTTCAAAAGAGCCCGCCTGTCACCAGACCACCTGGGTGACGAGAGACGCTGCGTGGGAAGTCCGCGTGTGAGGGAATAGCAACTTTCCACCGCATGCAATTAGAGAGGAGAATCGTAAGATAGAAATATGAGAGGGGGCTCATGCCACCTCTCATTGCCCCTACGCCATTTTTAGATTGTAATTGGTGAGCGGTTGGCTCACTTAGGAGCAAGGTAGTGAGTCAATCGCCCAAGAACAATCTCGCAAACTGACTCCACATGCCGCACTCCATAAAGAAAATCACTGCAACTGAAAAATGCAGCTCATAGAGGGAGGATTATTTATGATGTAGCCAACTTCACCTTCTTAATATGGAACACTAACACTCACATCACACATCCATACCCAGGGAGCCCCTTCCAAACACCGATTCACGCAGACATTCACGATCTAAATATGGCCCGGGCATCTGAGCCAAATATGGAGCAGTTTATTCTTTACAATCAGAGTTGGAGTGCTCCGCAATTAAATGCCCAAGATGTTACAACAATTTGTATCATTAAACTAACCTGAACTCACTCACACATGATACTATTTCAGTTAACAATCTCCTTGTGAGATTTCAGAATCTAATTACATCCTCCGATTCATTCTGTCTCCCTGCAGCAAGAATAACCTTTACAAAATGTTCCCTGAACTGATGGTCCATTCACAATGACAGTGGTGGTATCTCCTTCAGTTTATGGGGACTTCAGGCACACTGTTTGCATACACACAACAATAAATACAAAATACAAAAAAAACATGGTGTGGAGAACAATACAGTAATTTGTAATAAGAATTACAGTGTAAAACACAAACACATACAAGGTATAACATACATTACAAAAACAACACTAGAGAATGAAATTTAAGAAAAAAAAACAAGGTTCATGGGGCATCAAGTTGTGCGTGCACATTGCACAAAGTTCACGACTGTGCTGAGAATGAGGCACTAAATCACATTGTTAGTAATATTCGAAGCACTTCACAAATTCCACCGTACTGACATCACATAGGGCTAAACGTCAGGTGTTGTTGCTATGTTGTTGCAACGGCAATGGGGTGTGCTGGAGCATCTGCAGTACTCTGTTGAGATTGCAGCAAGACCCACGCATATGATCACGGCAGTACGGTAGGAAGACACAGTGATAGGCTCTCCTCACGTCGATTAATTGTCTCTGAGGTCTACTTGTTGGGATACATCACTAGTCTAGGTCTCTTCTCTCGCTGGACAGTACTTTACGTTTCCCAATATTGCAGTTCGACGAGGGATGATGGCACGTGGAGTGACTCCACAAGTGTGTGAGGTCATCCATACAGGATCGAACTAGGAGCGACGCTTGCTAAAACTGCTCTCTAATAGAGAGGAGAAGTTAGAAATGAGACCATACATTTGTTAGTGTGGCACGATACTGCTTTGTGTATGCAGATCGGCCAATGCTAGTGAGTTGTAAAAACCCAAACAGGTGAGTATAGAGCGTCCCTTTCTGTCCTGAGGCACATGAGGCGCAGGTTCTAACACGATATGTGATCTTCTTCGTGTACTCACGACAACGTGGTCTGCCGCAGGGAATCCCTCCAAACGGCTGCCGCGTCCGGAGAGCTAGCAGGCTGTAGCGTGTGGGTCGCAAGTCAGGGTCAACGGCCAGCCTCACTTTCGCTTATGGCCCGGCGAGGGCTGTCTGCCGCCTGATCCCTCAGGTACACGGCCCGGTGCTGTCAGCTTGTAGGACCGGATGCTCTCCCGCCCTTCACGTCAGGTAGCGCGCTGACGCTTTCTTCTTGCAGGTAGCCGATGACCTCCGGCTGGCCCCTGCATTGCCACGATCCCCGTCATCTGCACAATTCTTACAAAAATCTTATGCCTAACTTTTCCCCATGACCTTCTATGTTATAATAAATTTACATCACGATAGATTGATGGTCTGTCATTTCAGACACTCTAATTTTAATTTTATAGTTATTTATCTGTAGCTATCATAACAAAAATCATGGAAATAATTTATCTTGATATTTGTGTAGAGACCGATCTCACTATTGTACATGGTGTGTGACGCTATATTGGATGAAGAACTAAAAGTGCGGTCCCGCACTAATATTACTATTAATTATATAGATAAACAGTAGACATGCTCAAGAATTAACTACCATTTGCCAACGATCTACATTCTATGTCTTTTAATTCAATTATGTTGTTATGCAGGTCTAAGTTTTACTGTGCTATAATGAACATGCAACTATGCTACGTTCGCTCGCCGGTCGTCCCTCCATCTCGGGTCTGTGATTTGATGACCTGAAAAATAACATCCCAACAGGCGCGCGCCAAACACTTGTGGTCGAAAATCCCCACAATATTAATCTAGTTATTGTTAAATCCTACAGTTTGACTTATCCTAGTATATCGTACCCTTTTTTTTATTTATTTATTTTTTTTTTGTTTACCTTATACAATACTCTTACATAATTCCTGTTGCGCTGAGATGTCTCGCTGCTCGCCGCTATTGACGACAGTGATGTGCGCGCCGTACGAAATGGCCTCCGAGTTCTCACTACGCCTCACTAACTCCAGAGACTGGGTTAGCCATGGCTATACAAGACAATAAATTTATAGTTGCAACTTCTTTTTCTATGTTATGCAGTATTCGCGATCAAAGCACACCTTTCCAGAGACAATGTAATATGACCAAGCCAGGACTGGTTCCTGTTGAGGATTCCGTCGCCCACCACACATCAGCTACACAGTATGTCACGAATTTCCAAGTATAATTCCTTGGTTATTCGTCTGTGACAGTCACAAGCAGCACGCTAAATCCCCAACCAGCACATTGACATGGTAGGCTTTATGCCCGCATTTCTACCGTCTAGGCCCTAGGGCACCATTGGAGTCAAACGCTCACAAGTTCATCCCGACTTGCAAGACAACGATGCTGGCGCATCACTGTAAAAACTATACTGCACATGTTCATCCTCGAAATCACGCAATATACCACAATCTTGTAGTGCACTGACGCGTGCCTGCAAGCATTGGTATGAACGTCTCACGAACTGGTTGTGGCCGCTATGGAGCGTATCACGACTTCTCAGAACGCTTCTAAGAGCACGTTCTTGTATGCGCCCGTTTGTGCGACATCTCGTCACTCATCTTTATCCCTTAACATGGACACCAGATAGGAAAGGACAAAAACATTGCTCATGGAAAGGTAGTGCCTCTTATCGCAACGACAGAGGAGATCCCGAACATAGACAAAAAAAGGATAGCAGCAGTAAATTCTTATGCGAGACAACGCAGCGTGTTAATACTTTAGCAATCTTAATCTATTACTGCAACGATTATCGTTCCCCGAAGAAAGGTTCATATATTTGTCTATTCTACTATGTACACCACTTACACTACTACTATAGCAAGGTTCATGTATTTGCCCATTCTACTATGTACACCACTTACACTACTACCTATTCCACGAACTTCTTTGTGTGAGAGATGTGGTGGAGTCCTATGGACTAGCGCCAATCCCTTGTCAGACTCCCCCTCCTCTGACGTGCCTTAGGATTTGCAGGTCTAATTTCAAACTCCTGGTTCTCCTGTGGTCCTTGATTTCGCTCTCTCCAGTTACGGTCGCTTTGCCGTTCGTTATTCCTCCTGTCCCAGATTCCTTGTCTAGATTGATCCTGTTCCCTAACGTTCTCGTTTCCGTGTCTCTGGTTTCCATAATCTTGAATTGCGTAACCTTGATTTCCGTAACCCTGATTTCCTAACTGACGAGCGCGATTATGCGATCTGTTGTCGTCTGCCCTTGCTGGCCCGTGGTATTTATTATTTTGCGCCTTCTTCCTGTCCTTTGCGTCTTGTTTATCGAAGACTACTTCGAGTTCGCGCAATAGACTCTTGAATGCTTCTATGTCAGATCCACACTTGCCGACAAGTGTCTGTTGATACCTAACAGGCAATTTGGAAAAACAAAATTTGATGATTTCTCCCTTGCTATATGGACTATCTAAAAATTGATTCTTCTTGAGTAAATCATCGCCGGCCGGGGTGGCCAAGCGGTTAAAGGCGCTACAGTCTGGAACCGCGCGACCGCTGCGGTCGCAGGTTCGAATCCTGCCTCGGGCATGGGTGTGTGTGATGTCCTTAGGTTAGTTAGGTTTAAGTAGTTCTAAGTTCTAGGGGCTGAAGACCGTAGATGTTAAGTCCCATAGTGCTCAGAGCCATTTGAACCATTTTTTTGAGTAAATCATCAAAAAATTTGGTTGCGCTCCTTTGCCCGGACACTTCCAGTTCAGGACAAAATATTATTTCCTCTTTAATCCTGTCTTGCGTTTCCTTTGACCAGTACATCCCCAGGAACGCATCAACAAATTCCTGATAAGTCTGACACGTCGCTGCCACATCCCGCATCTTTTCCGCGGCTTGGCCTTCGATGTTTCCACACATGAATTCTAATTTTGCCAGGTTTGGCCATGATGACGGTAATGAGTTTGTAAACTGCATCACCCAGCTCTTGGGATGCATCGACCCTCCATTATCTCTGAACTTTTGGAATTTTAGTATCGACAGGAAGTGATTGTGATCAAAATCCTGTCTGATCCTCGCACGGGTGTTGTCACTCGTTTCCGATATTTGCACGTCTGCTGAGTGTCCTGACCTATCTTGCTGATAACTGTGATGTGCTACCTCTGTATCACAGTGGCAGTGGCACTCAGAATTCACTCTCCTAAGTGGGCTACAATTATTGGAGCTATTACTAGGTGTTTCTGCGTGTGCATTGTTAGTTCCGCACTCTGTCACTGGGCTAGAGCACGGCGGGCTTTTCCTCGGAGACACAATTCTGTGTACTCCATCATTGGTATCCGAACGCGCAGTGCTCGTGTGCCCGTTTCGCTCTAGTTTCGCTATCCGACTCTCTACTTCTTTCATTCGTTTCGTGATGTTCGTAACCGCAATATTACCTTTGGTTTTGAAGAACGCTAGGGATTTTGAATGGGCTTGTGTCGCACGTCGCAAGCGACCTGCAAGTTGAGGAGTTACTTTTGCGATTTTCATTGCCCCTGTTGCTGCCGTTTGGGCTAGGCCTGCTACTTTTTGTGCTACCATTGACAATTGTTTTGCTTCTCCACATTCTTTCTTTATTGTTAGTAATTCCCCACGAATTTCCCCTATATGCGAAATTATTGCCTCAGTGTCCTTCTTACGCTGTTCGTCAGCTTCTTCCTTCTCCTTCTTACGTTGTTTCTCCTCTTCTTCCTTCTCCCTCTTACGCTGTTCGTCAGCTTCTTCCTTCTCCTTCTTACGTTGTTTCTCCTCTTCTTCCTTCTCCCTCTTACGCTGTTCGTCAGCTTCTTCCTTCTCCTTCTTACGTTGTTTCTCCTCTTCTTCCTTCTCCCTCTTACGCTGTTCGTCAGCTTCTTCTTTCATTGATCGTAGGAAGCTCAGTATTGGGTTTACGTCATCTTTTTGATCCTCTTCAAACGTGGGGGATGTAACTCTGGACACCTGGGCGCTAGAGCTCTGACGTGGCCGAACTAGCCCCTGTCTGCTCTCGTTCGTTTGATTATAAACTTCTGCTACCGTCTCGACCTGTGTGACTGTCTCTGTTTCATCCTCTACTTCACTATCATAATCACGGCCGCAACGCTGCTCTGAGATCGCGTCCAAATCACCTTCCTCATCAATGACCCTGGCGTCCTGTCCTGCTAAAAATGTGCCCATCTCATCTCCGAACCTATTCCCGTCAGTAAACTGCCCCTTATCCATTATGCTATCCTCTTTTGTTTTAGCTTCGCTCGATAATAGTCGTGCCTTACTTCTCGTTATCATTCAGGAAAAACAAATTTATCTAAAATGCATAATAAAATTAATCTACTCCATATATTTTTACACATAAACATAAAATTTCAACAACGCCGCTCCAACGCTGTAATTATACGCACGATTTGTTGTGGTACAGAAACCGCACTCAAACCCGACAAATTGTGATGTGGTACAGACACACCATCAAAGGAACACAAAAAAAAAACAATGAACAAAAAAAATATATACACTGAAAACAAAAACTGTAATCATGCGCCGCTACTTAAAACTAAATGGGGAACTACCAGAAAAAGAACTTGGGTATTAATCAATAAAAAATTAAGCAAAAAAAATTCTGAGTGTCCCTACTAATATTACTGCTTGCTTATCAGAAGATTCCAGGAAAGATCCGAGGCTAAGGGTCGCCATTTTATGCGAGGTGCCGGGGCTAGCAGTGTTTTTAACACTAAATTCTTCTAGCATCTACATATGTAAATGATGCTCTAAGACCCCCCCTATTCTAACTCCGACTTTTGCTGTTGCACAAGGATAAAAAAAACACGCGAACTGACTCTAGTCAACCCTGCCAGTGGAGTAGAAGAGAGTTTGGCACCTGCAATAATTTAATTTGATAAATAAGTTAAATAAACGAAGGTTTCATTAACATAGTGAGAAATGATGGGTTGCTCTCCCGATTAACAGAATGAAAGTTCTGTCCAAAATAACAATATGATTTATTAAGACTAAACACAAAATAATAAAAGAAACACATGAAATATTTATAATACATCAGATTGGCTCAAATTGGAGACTCATACAAACACTGTAAAGGTGAAGTTGTCCCTAAACTAGATCGTGAGGTTTAAGACGAAGTGGTATGTGGAGCCAATTCCTTGCCACTCAAATCTCAAGAGAGACACACAGCTAACCCAACAGTAATTGCTGCTACTCAAGACAGAACAAAGTTAGAAAAAGACGAACAGGCGCGCTCTGCTGAGCTCCGATTATCACCTAGGAAAATCCCTATCTGCCGGTGCTGCGGACATACATTACCAAACTGTCTTCTTAACTGCCCGAACACGATCTGGCGTACAGGAGGCGATGGCTGGTTGCTTCGACGTCCTCGAACGAAAGGTGAGAGCCGACTACTTAGAGCACCCGTACAGGCCGAACACACAACATTCCCGCCCCCACGACAGTGGCCGTGGTTAAACGTTCCAATCAGCAACTCGAAAACCGGCGGAAAATTCCACTCCATTGCCGGAGCACTACCATTCCACCAATGGAGACTCTTGGCGCCAATTTCTGTGCTGATTTTGCTACGTCACGGAGCTATGCCCTGAGCAAGCCAATCACAGTTACTATTTTGCAGAAAGCGCGGGAATTTTCCCGCCACAACTGCCTGGGTACACAAGTCATTCCCACGCCTCGCTGGTAGCCCGCCAGAAAGTGTTTTCGCTAAGATTCTGCGAAGTAACGGAACCTCTAGCCCAGCCGCTACTTCAAACCCCTCCGGGCGTGTCTTTTGACAATGTCGGCGTCTGCAAAGCATTCACTCGACTTCCTCGCACCCGTCGGCTTAACCCTCTCCAGTTCAACAGAGCCCGCCTGTCACCGGACCACCCGGGTGACGAGAGATGCTGCGTGGGAAGTCCGCATGTGAAGGAATAGCAACTTTCCACCGCATGCAATTAGAGAGGAGAATCGTAAGATAGAAATATGAGAGGGGGCTCATGCCACCTCTCATATTTACACGTCTAGTTCGGTGGGCCAAATTGAGGAGCAAATCTCCAAGGTCATGGAACGTATCAGTACATGAAATACAACATAAAAGTAGCAACAAATAAATGAAAATGTTTATGAACCCAAAAATTATCAAGCATTAAGTAAACGCAGTCAATACTATAACATAGGAATCAGGTTAATTTTCCAAGGAATTCCTCAAAAGAATAGGAGTGACCCATGAGGAAATTCTTCAGTTTACATTTGAAAGAGGATGGATTACTGCTAAGTTTTCTGAATTCTTGTGGTAGCTTATTGAAAATTGATGCAGCAGTATACTGCACGCCTTTCTGCACAAGCGTTAAGGAAGTGTGATCTAAATGCATATTGGATTTCTGATACCGCCTCATTTGCAGCGTCGTGGTTAAATGTTCCAGTTCCCTCTGTCGCGTCGATGCATTATAGAGAAGAAGTACTGACTTGTCGTTTAGGCAAGAAAGTACTCGAATAATGAGTGGTTTTAATTACCACAAGATATAAGGAGTAGAATAAAATGTTATACATTTTTTGGAGACATAAAATAATGGCAGATTATTTTTAACCGTTGAACGCGTTCGGAAACACGTTATTTGTAAAACGCAATCAGTACATGAAAGGCAATGTTACCAGAAGTTCACCTGGTTTACGAGTCTTCATTAACATGCACGGAAACTGCATTTCATAGGCCTGTTGTAAATTGTTCATTTACGGTCTACGGTAATGTTTGTTTCCTTTTACCTTCATTGGCATCACAGTCCTCTTGTCAACCACGTTCAATCATTAACTGCATAAAAAAAAAGATCGAGCACTCTCTGAAGGTCTCCCTTCAATACTACTCATCACAGCAATATGCTTCAATTGGCGTTCAAGTTAAAGTAACGGAACATTAAATATTAACTGACTTATGGGTCAATGTCATCATTACTGCACTCAATAATGACGTCACGAGCCACAGCTATATATGTCTGCCTCAGGTGAACTAGAGGAGTTGAATTTTGCGAAACGACGTATTAGAGATCTGTGAACTTGCCCGTGTCGCATGGGTCTTAAGTTGGTAACTCCAACTACAGCTATGTTTGTGTTTTGCAGGTAATGATAGTGACATTGTCTGTTTTTGCTTTGAAGTTGTGAACAGACACATATAAACGGAGCAAAGTATTCATTTTGAACGTTGGCCATAAAGGAACATGAACCTCAGACTTGATGAGAACCCAAAGTCACGCCACTCTAGATGAGACAATGGTGCAAAATAGTAGAGTATAATTATTTCATGCAAGAAAGTAATGGACTTGTTTTTGTTAATGAACTAATGAATTATAAATAAATATAGGTAAATTCATCTTGTCATCGGGCTCCTGATTGCTTTGATGTGGTACGCCACGACATCCTCTCCCGTCATAATCTCTTCATCTCATTTTAGTACTTACTCTCAATATCATTAATTATTTCTCGAATGTTTTCTAGTCTCTGTCTTTCACCATACGTCTTATCGCTTATGGCTCTCTCTTGAGCAAGCTCTCACATGTGTCTTAAAACACTCCCTTCTTCTAGTTAGTGGTTAACACATACCCTTTTCTTCCCCGCTTCTGTACAGTTTTTCCACATTTCTTATCAGTACAGTATTCGGCAGAAACATCCAAGTAAATTACTCATTAGTGTGTACGGACTGAAATTTTTCATCGCTCCGTAGTTAATGAGGCTGAACAAAGTCCAAAGAACAGTGACAAAAAGTTCACTCAGCCATGCTATTCACATTGGTTTTATTAATGTGTTGTCCATGTACATGTAACACACACCTACAGCTTATTATGTTAATATGTGCCTGTCGTGTGTGCTTGTAACGCTTTCACTCTTTTTCACAACTTAGTTTATCTGCAATTTTTTTATTGTTTATTATATTGTACAGCCACGTTTTCACAAACAAAAGTTCCTCATCTGTAAAGCTACAGCTTTCCATGACCACCTATGTCGACCACTTACACTAGTAACTCATTCAAACTTTTAAATATGTAATACATGTTTCACTCTGTTTATTTATTTATAACTTTTTGATCCATATCACATATATATTGCCAACGTATGGGCCCATCTGTTGTTACCATGTCCTTGTAAACATTTTATTCTGTAAGTTAATGCCCCTCATGTCAAACATTGCGATGTGGCACAATGTAATATCTTGCGTTCTCTCATTCTGTGTATTTATGTTCAGTGTTTGTTTGCTGTAAAAGAAAGTTCACAAAAACACTCTGTGTGTGTTGTAATCGCGATCGAAACGGTCGCGGGGTGGCAGCGAAGGAAGCGCGGCGGGATCAGACGGAGAGCGGACCGCGAACAAACAAACGAACGGAAAGGATGTATACTAAACAACGGCGGACGATCGAACGAGACCTTACGACAACACGCAAGAAGCAACGGGGTGACAGAGACAACCAAACGAATCCAAGACGTCCACTAGTAAAGAAAACAAAGAACGGTAAACACACTGTCTGTTGTCGAGGCTAGATGTCAATACACACACGCAAAGGTTAGACTGACTGGCTGAGCTTTTTTTTTTTTTTTTCTTTATTGATTTTCAATTCCCCCCGAAGGGGGCGGGCTGGCAGCAGCTCAGTACGCTGCTCTACAGCCTACAGACTTTCGTTTAAAAAAGGAAGAAGAAAGAAACAAGGAAAAACAGGCGATAAAACGGTGATACTGGCTGAGCGAGAGGCAGGCGCTTAAATACATGATCGGAGGCGCCGTTATTGGCCGCTGGGACCACGTGTTCCACTGAGGCGCCCCCACCCTAAATGTGGGCCAGGGGGCGCGCGCCCCCACGGCTTACGGCGCGATGGTGCAGAGACCTCTAGGGGCCTTCGACGTCCATGCCGTCTGGCGCGGATTCAAAATCCACGGCGCGCGGTGCCAGAGTGTGTGTGCTTGTGTGTGTGTTTCTGAGTGTGAGTGATTGCCTGTGTAAACCGGTTGAAACGTACATTATCGAAATGAATTTGTCATCGATATCAATATCCAATACTATGCAAGTAATTTAAAACGCAACAATCTTTTCGTTTCGTATGGATTTCGTTAACTTATGTGTAAAGTTCCGATATTTTACCAACACCTTAATGTTTACTTGCACATGATCCACAAAATAATATTTCTGTAATATCTCCATCTGACGACGTCAGGAGCGGTTCGAACATTAGTTTATGGTGCATATTCTAGCTACTTAAAACGGCTCTTCTTTTCCATTAACCTTGTCCCAGCACAACCTATGAAATCCAGAATCCTCAACACCGCTACTCCCCTCCCTCTCTCCCCACTCACACCTATTTTCCCCCTAATCCCAGGCACTTTAAAGAAGGGAATCACTCCGTTTTAAGAAAAGCTAATTCTCCAAGCATCTCAAGGATTATAATATAGTACTCCATAATTCAGTGTCGTACAACGCTATAACATTGCAGAAATTTCCAGTGTTATATGTGACTACTGTTTGTTATATGTGTTGCGGAAAGAATCAGTAGTAACGAAGAAAAAGATTAAAACTTCATGCTTCATGCTGAAGTTTTACTGAACGAACATCATAAATCTTTCCTTTCATTATTATGCGAGAAAAAGTTCAGAAAAGGTTTGCAATTATGTATAAAGTTTGTCTGAAGTCGATAAGTGATCTCATTGTCAAATACTACAACAAGATAATCTGCGTAATTTGCAGGCCATGAGCTGTGCTGCCTTAAGACAAACAAGCAGTTTCTGACTTTAATACTTGACTTACGTGTCAAAGCTTTAAAGCTATGTACCTCTTAATGAGCAGATTACGACAGCATTTTAAAAATTTAATTCGGTCTTTAGTTGTATGGAATACTGAAAGCCACATTTTTGTTGCCTCTGGAAGCCGTAAGACAGACAACTTGCAACTTGGCTTTGCGACCGGGTGAGCGTTTTAGTGGGTCTCTGATCCGCGACTACCTTTGTGGGTTCTACGTAAGCGGGCACAGTAGCGTGGAAGGAGGGTCTATGGAAGGAGGATCTACTAGGTGGAAACGTCGCCTCGCTTCGCCGAGGCAGTTGGGCTCGCTTTGATGTACGGCCGGCGACGCCGTAAAGCATTTCTCCATCGAACTGCAGGTCATCTCGCTGATGGACGGCACCGCCTCGCCAATGGCGAGTTTGAGAGACGCCGGGGGGACCCCAGAGAGGATCGATCTTCTGCGCGCTTTGTATCTCGGCGGGTCGCGCCGTACGTCAAGCATTGTGTTTCTTTCCGGAAGAGAGCGTATTTGGAACCCGGTCCGGAATTGGCGCAGCATTACTCTTACATGAGGGTTTTTTTTTTTTTTTGGCTGTTGTTGTCGGCGCCGTATTTTGGCAGTTCCGCGTATTTCTGTTCCAGTGCCTTTCAGTCTTTCAGTCTGACGGACGGACGAAAGACAACTTTACGAAAACATCTTATTCGCGATTTACCTGCAATATCTCCGTGTTCATCAATAAAAGTTTACGAATTTTGGAAATCCTTCTACATGTTGCTGTATACACCTCTCTGACGAAGGCAACTTGTAACAGTGGCCGAAACGTTGACACATACAGTAATTTCGTTACGCTGTCACAAACCCGGAAAAATCTCATTGAAGGTGAAGCCTTAGTTCGTGTACTTCCCCTGTTCCATAAAAATTACATACTGCTATGCTGTAACCCGACAATGTACCTCTGCTATATAGCCAGCCACGGGAATTCTAGAAAAATGTTCGGCAAAATTTCCGCCCACTCTTTCCCGACGATGTTAGCGGCAATATATATTAAAGTGCCAAAGAAACAGGCACACCTGCCCGATATTGCGTAGGGGCCCCGCGAGCATACAGGAGTGCCGTAACACGACGTGGAGTGGATTCGACTATCTGAAGTAGTGCCGGAGGGAACAGACACCATGAATCCTGTAGTATCCACCAATCTGTAAGAGTACGAGGGGATGGTGATCTCTTCTGAACAGCACTTAATGCAAGGCGTCCCAGATATGCTCAATAATGTTCGTGTCTGGGGAGTTACGTGGCCAGCGGAAGCGTTTAACTCACAAGAGTGTTCCTGGAGCCACTCTGTAGCAATTCTACACGTGTGGGATGTCGCATTGTCCTGCTAGAATTGCCCAAGTCCGTCGGAATGCACAATGAACGTGAATGGATGCAGGTGATCAGAAAGGACGGTCACTTATGTGTCATCTGTCAGACGCATCAGGAGTCCCAAATCACTCCCAACTGCACACGCCCTACACCATTACAGACCCTCCACAATCTTGAACAGCCCCTGCTGACATGCAGGGACGATGAATTCATAACGTTGTCTCCATATCCGTTCACGTCCATCCACTCGATACAATTTGAAACCAGGCGACATGCTTCCAGTCATCAACAGTTCAATTTCGTTGTCGATGGGCCCAGCCGAAACGTAAAGCTTGTGTCGTGCAGTCATCAAGGGTGAACTAGTGGGCCTTCGGCTCGGAACCGCGCGATCGCTACGGTCGCAGGTCCGAATTCTGCCTCGGGCATGGATGTGTGTGATGTACTTAGATTAGTTAGGTTTATGTAGTTCTAAGTTCTAGATGACTGATGACCTCAGAAGTTAAGACCAATAGTGCTCAGAGCCATTTGAACCATTTGAACTGACACCTGCAGCAAGTTGCGGAACGGCTGCACTTCTGTCTCGTTGAACGATTCTCTTCAGTCGTTGTTGGTCCCGTTCTTGCTGGATCTTTTTCTGGCCGCAGCGACGTCGGGGATTTGATGTTTTACCGGATTCCTGATATTCACGGTACACTCTTGAAATGGTCGTACGGGAAAATCCCCACTTCATCGCTACCTCGTAGATGCTGTGTCCCATAGCTTTAGCGGCGGCTATTACACCATGTTCAAACTCACTTAAATCTTGATAACCTGCCATCGTTAGCAACAGTGACCGATCTAAAAACTGCGCCAGACACTTGTTGCCTTATATAGGCATTGCTGACCGCAGCGTCGTATTTAGCCTGAATCTCTTTATTTGAATATGCATGCCTATACTAGATTCTTTGGCGCTTCAGTGTATTTCCAGACAAGGAGTGTTTAGCTGGGCAACTCTATGGCCGTGAAATGGACGAAAGAGGGCTATCTACATTACTAAGCGACTATCGCAGATCCCAGTAACACGGAATCCTATATCAGTTGCAGGTTACCTATCTAACGGCGCCAAGGGGCAACAAAAATTAGATTTTCAATGTTTCGCGTAATTATTGACCTGATCTAAAAATTTAAAATGCTGTCATAATCTAATCATTAAGACGTATAGTGTCGGGTTAAAAGCTTAACACAAGAGGACAAGTATTTCAGTTAGAAACATTGTGTCTCTCTTGAGGCTTGCCGGCCGCTGTGGTCTAGCGGTTCTAGGCGCTCAGTCCGGAACCGCGCGACTGCTACGGTCGCAGGTTCGAGTCCTGCCTCGGGCATGGATGTGTGTGATGTCCTTAGGTTAGTTAGGTTTAAGTAGTTCTAAGTTCTAGGGGACTGATGACCACAGATGTTAAGTCCCATAGTGCTCAGAGCCATTTGAACCATTTTTCTCTTGAGGCAACGTAACTGATGGGGCGCAAATAGCGGGAATTTATTCATTCATCACTTGAGAATGAGAGCAAGTAGCGAGTTCCAACAAACTTTATACATGCACTGATCAGCAGGACCATTATAATCACTGCCAACGTACTATCCACATAAACCCTTCCAGACGGTAGAAGCGTCACCTGGCGAGAAATAACTGCTAGTCAGAAACACGCAAAGTGCTTGCAGTATCAATGAGCGTGCTGGCCTTGTGTATAATGGGGAAGGAGAGCGATCTATCTAAGTTTGACCGAGGGCTGATTGTGATGACTCGGCACGAGCGTTTCGGAAACTGCACGACTTGGATGTTAAAGAAGTGCTGTGTTGAGTGTTTCAACACGTGGCGAAACGAACATGAAACCATGTCAAGACGTCTTGGGGTTAGGCGGCCACATCTCATTACAAATGTCGGACGTTTTAGCGTGGGCTGACTGGTAACACAGGACAGGCGGCGAACTGCGGCGGAACTAACATCAGACTTAAATGCCTGGCGGGGTACAAGTGTGAACCCTTAGTGTACCGAATTTTCCTAACGATGAGCCTCCTCAACCGATTACCCACGCATGTTAACAGCACGGCATCGGTAACTACCACCGAAATGGGCACGTGGCCATCGGCGCTGGACGTTGGCGCAGTGCCAGAACGTTGCATGGTCTGATGAATCCCAATACCGACTTCATCATGCCGACAGCAGGGCGCGAGTCCGTCGTCTTCCAGAGGAACAGCTTCACTACTGGCCATCAAAATTGCTACACCACGAAGATGACGTGCTACAGACGCGAAATTTAACCCACAGGGAGAAGATGCAGTGATATGCAAATGATTAGCTTTTCAGAACATTCACACAAGGTTGGCGCCGGTGGCGACGCCTACAACGTGTTGACATGAGGAAAGTTTCCAACCGATTTCTCATACACGAAAAGCAGTTGACCGGCGTTGCCTGGTGAAACGTTGTTGTGATGCCTCGTGTAAGGAGGAGAAATGCGTACCAGCACGTTTCCGACATTGATAAAGGTCGGATTGTAGCCTATCACGATTGCGGATTAACGTATCGCGACATTGCTGCTCGCGTTGGTCTAGATCCAATGACTGTTAGCAGAATATGAAATCGGTGGGTTCAGGAGGGTAATACGGAACGCCGTGCTGGATCCCAACGGCCTCGTATCACAAGCAGTCGAGATGACAGGCTTCTTATCCGCATGGCTGTAACGGATCGTGCAGCCACGTCTCGATCCCTGAGTCAACAGACGGGGACGTTTGCAAGAGATCAACCATCTGCACGAACAGTTCGACTATGTTTGCAGCAGCATGGACTATCAGCTCGGAGACCATGGCTGCGGTTACCTTTGACGCTGCATCACAGACAGGAGCGCCTGCGATGGTGTACTCAACGACGAACCTGGGTGCACGAATGGCAAAACGTCATTTTTTCGGATGAATCCAGGTTCTGTTTACAGCATCATGATGGTCGCATTCGTGTTTGGCGACATCGCGGTGAACGCACATAGGAAGCGTGTATTCGTCATCGCCATACTGCCGTATCACCCGGCGTGATGGTTTGAGGTCCCATTGGTTATACGTCTCGGTCACCTCTTGTTCGCACTGGCGGCACTTTGAACAGTGGACGTTACATTTCAGTTGTGTTACGATCCGTGGCTCTACCCTTCATTCGATCCCTGCGAAACCCTACATTTCAGCAGGATAATGCACGACCTCATGTTGCAGGTCTTGTACGGCCTTTCTGCTGCCCTGGCCAGGACATTCTCCAGATCTCTCACTAATGGAAAACGTCTGGTCAATGGTGGCGAGCAACTGGCTCGTCACAATACGCCAGTCACTACTCTTGATGAACTGTGGTATCGTGTTGAAGCTGCATGGGCAGCTGTACCTGTACACGCCATCCTAGCTCTGTTTGACTCAATGCCCAGGCTTATCAAGGCTGTTATTACGGCCAGAGGTGGTTGTTCTGGGTACTGATTTCTCAGGATCTATGCACCCAAATTGTTTGAAAATGTAATCACATGTCAGTTCTAGTATAATATATTGGTCCAATGAATACCCGTTTATCATCTGCGTTTCTTCTTGGTGTTGCTATTTTAATGGCCAGTAGTGTATTTTGACGCCTCTAGTGCAGGACGAAGAAAACCGGGTGGTGACTCCATTATGCTCTGGGGAACATTCACGTGGGCATCCATTGGTCCAGTGGAGCTCATGAAAAGCACCATGACGGCGAACGAGTGTCGTACACTGGTTTGCAGACCACGTACGCCCCTCCATTACGATCATGTTTCCCGACGGCAGTGGCATCTTTCAACAAAATAATGCGCCATGTCACAAGGCCAAGAGTGTGATGGAATGATTCGAGGAACGCAGTGGCGAGTTTCAATTGATGCTGACCATCCAGCTCACCAGATCTGAAACCGATCGAACACATCTGGGATGTGATTGAACATAGCGTCCGAGCTCATCGTCCCCTCCCCGGAATTTAGGGGAATTAGGTGACGTGTTTGTGCAGATGTGGTGTCAGGTCCCTCCAGCGACCTACCGAGGTTTGTTTACTTCCACGCCACGGCGTGTCGCTGTTGTTATCTGTGCCAAAGATGAACATACTGGCTACTAGGTAGGTGGTCATTATGTTCTGGCTGGTCGGTTTAACATTCTATCCGTCTTTGGCAACTGTAGTCGTATATAATGAAAAAAAAACAACCAGATGTATAAAAGGAGTTTAATTTCTTTACCGGTTTCGGGCATTTGGTGCCCTTCTTCAGTACGCAATAGTTATAACCTTCTGAAGCAGGGCACTAGGTGTAAGAAACGGTAAAGGAATTTCTATAATGTAACTGGTTGCTTATTATTTCATAATGGCTGATCATTGTATGTCACAACTGATAACAGCTCCGCACACCGACGTAACATGGACAGACAGATCAGTCCAAGTGCTCCACAATATATATCACTGCTGCCATACGTCCTTGTTCATAGAAGAATACAAAATAATTGCTCTGCTCCTTCACTAGTCTGCGAAATAATAACAACTAAAATCGCACATAAACAGTGTCTCTTGGGGCAGTCACTCATGCACAAAAAAGTGCTGCTCCTTGTAAATGTATAGCGTAAAACATAATCACTTTTAATGATCACTACACTGAAGCACACAATGTTTTGCATTGTGGTGAGAGAAAATTTTCTACAACGGACAACTTTGATAGACCCAGATCAATTTCTCTTGGTGAGATAAATGTCCTAAAAACTATTTTTGTTTGTTTACATATTCCGGTTAACTAAGTTCTGCGTCATTCCCATATTTTCGAATCGTTGCAATACTTCTATGATGGATGAATGTTCTTTCCACGTCAGTGTCGACACGAGGATACTGGCAATACATTTTGTCACCTTTCTTAATACTGCTTCTTCCAGCCCTTGATCTAATGCACGTATAAACGATGAAGCTGACGCATTTAATCCGAATGGCGTCACTTTCAATTAGTAACATAGGCTGTTAAAGAGAAAAGCCCTGTATTTGGAAACGTAAGGTCCAGTTCCAGCAGCCATCTGCTACTCATTAGAGTTTTTAAATTTTTGAAAACATAGTCAGCGATCTTAAAAGTAGTTAAAGTTAAAATTTAAAACAGTCTTGATCGTAGTCTTGTTAAAATATTTTTTATTGGAGTGAGTGACCGGTTTCGACTCTATGAAAGAGTCATCTTCAGACTCCACAGCGGCAGACGGACACTGCTAGATAAGTTCCGTCGACCCTCGATGCTCGTGTAACTGTTAGCAGTTAAAATGAAATATTAAATTTTAAAGTATGCCCAACATACACTCTCTCAATCATTCTCACGCACTCAGTCAAGAAAATACAATCAAATAATAATTTTGACTGATTTTTGTATTACGTAATGCAAAGTGATTGAAGTTTTAAAAAGAAAAATCTAAAGGCTTCAAATGATAATGAAAGTCAATCTGTTATTGTTCGTAACTTGGTTTAAAAAACAAGCGTAGGTTGTAGCACTTTTACGTAATTCTCTTCTTCTCCGGAACTATAATAATTAAAAATCTAAAATTTCGACAGCATCATTTCATTAACAAAAGGCTGTGTACTAAATTTGGACAAAATGGGATAATAACTAATTTAGCTTAAAATGATAATTAAATCGAACCCTTAGCTGCCGACAAGTGTTGTTGATATACATCAATAGGGGCAGTTGAAAAATGTGTGTCCCGACCGGGACTCGAACCCGGGATCTCCTACTTTCATAGCAGACGCTCTTTCCATATGGGCCACCGAGGGCACAGAGAACAGTGCGACTCCGGGGACTTATCCGTTGCACGCTTCCCGTGAGATCCGCATTCCCAACTGTCCACAACCTGCATTAGTAGTTTTCCTTATAGATATTTGCCCATTTACTCGTTACTCGCGGCAGACTAAACTGACGAGTCCCGCAAGAGTTCGGGCAAAGCGTGCGCATTCGCACAGAAGAAGGTCAATGGCCGGGTAGCCTTTAACTATATATGAAGATGATATCTGTCATCGAAAGAACAGATACCATTCATGACCGTGAACCCTCTCTAGAATGAAATGATAACTAAGCGTGCAAGGGATAAGTCCCTGCAGTCGAACTTTATCTGTGCCCACGGTGGCTCAGAGGCATATAGCGTCTTCCATGTAAGCAGGAGATCCCGGGTTTGAGTCCCGGTCAGGGCACACGTTTTCAACTGTCCCTACTGATGTATTCAACAACACCTGTCGATAGCTAAGGATTTCGATTTAATTATCATTTCATTCTAGAGAAAGTGCACGGTCATCAATGGTGTCTGTTGTTTCGGAAACAGATACCATCTTCATATATAATATGGCTTATTTAGATTCGTAGGGGGTATGAATCTTCGTATGCACTGAATGTTACGCTATGCAGTTCATATAATGGTAATGTTATTACTAAATTCTTTAACTGAACTGACAAATTTAGCTATGGGATTTGTAATGAAAATTGTTCCTACTTACAATTTTTTCAGATGAACGAAATATCTAAAAAACATCATAGTTTTCACGATGTTACATCAGATTTCAAAGGCTTAGACTTGATGAAGAATAATAAAATTGATTTACAGAATTTCCCTATTTCTTCAGAAAAATATTTTTCGTACAAAATTCCGCATTTTAACGTTATCCAAAAAAAAAAAAAGATAATACTTATCAAACCATTTACATTAGCAAATATTCAAGCTTTCCTCAGAATTAAATGTTACTTAAGCAATTACTTAACAAGTTTCTATATCGTTTTTAAATGAAATAAACCACTTAATGCTCTTTATATTCGCTATGCTAGCGTTCATTAAACCTAATATATTATTATACAAATGATTCTACTTAATTAGCGTTATTCCATAAGAATTTCTTGCAAGATAACACTAGCTTTAATCATCGCTGTGGATAAAATGTTTCTTTCGTATATTATTACAATGAACTTTTCTTCACTTATTCTTAACCTTCTTGTTTTCGGGAGCTTTTTTTTATATACTTTAGCAAGAAATCACTCACTTTCTTTAGCAGCACTGGGGTAGAACATTTTTCTTTCTCACACTTAACACTTCGGTTGCTTTAAAGGCGCTTCACTGTGGTACAGCGTACAGTCATCTGTCCTAGACCTAGTTTCTTATAGTCTCATATAGGTTTTTCAAAATTTCATACCTGCAAAATAGAGTACGTCTAAGCCACTCTGACTTTACACATATATACATATCATAATTCGTATTTTTGTTCTCAAATCTAAAGAGGAAACTTTGCGAGAAACCTTCCAAAATTTTAGTGTATGCAAAATTTACTGCTTGTTTTCACAAAACTCTTTTCCAAGAAAACTCAATATCCGTTGAAATTCAACATCTTTCACCAAATAGTCTTATACAGTACTAATTATTTTCAGTAAAGAGTGTATTAACCATTATTCAAATATAACAATAGTACCCAAATTGGCACTATTACTTTACTTTGTTTCAAAAAATCATTATATGCATTTTATAATGGAGAATTCCTAAGCTTGTTCCTGCTGAAAGCAATACTTATTACTATGTAAGCAAGCTAAAAAAACTTTTTTTTTAATTTACGAACTTTTCTTTAACTTTTCTTTTGAGAAAAAATATTTACCTTACAGTTCCTATTAAATATGTCATAACTTCACATAAAACAAGCTGTTATGAAAAGAGAATGCAAAATTACTGGAAATGTTGAAAATATTTACCCTGAGTTATGTGACTCTCAAATAAACACATAATCTATTTACTTACTTCTACTAGGCACTTTCCTTATGCCTCTTACCACAAAAATCTTCCAACATCATTTCTACATGTTCTGAAAATAGTTTAGAAATCACATATTAAGAAGTCACATTACATTATTTTTTTCAGTACACCTTTTTACATCACTTTCACTCCACATTCATTCGTGTTAGTCTTTTGTAATCATTTACCTCCAAAAACATCTTTCTTTTACAAGTTCTCTTATTTTCTTATGGCATTTGCTATGTACATTTTATATACATTACTTACTACGATAGGGAAGAAGGAAAGAAAATAGCAAAAAATTTCCGAATGATGAAGAGTTTGGTTGACAATACGAAACGAAAATGAAATTATATTGCCAACAACTCGGGATTCCTGGTGTTTGTCATACACCTGACGACACTAAGAATGCGTGTCCCCTGGGGCCTATCAACTACTACCGTCCCCATCATCCTTTTGTATGTACTACTTCACATCAATGATATTTCGCAATCCCAGAAGTTTGTGCGACTTGACATATTCTAATTTATATGTATTGGTATGACGCTTGGCCCCAATTTTTAAGGGTCTCACATTATCATCTGCAAACTTTTTGGTTTCTGGAGTAAGCTTTTCAGATTTTTCCTTGGTTTTCACCAGCACTAAATCGCCTACTTGAAAACTTGTAGGACACGCTCTCGCTTTGTGTCTTCTCTTTCTTTCCAGAGCCTTATTTTATTATTTGCCCGTGCTATCCTCTTTTTCTGTTCCATGGTCATTCCAGTAAAAGTGGAAAATTCAACAAAGTCAAATAATAAGTTATTTGGTCTGATTCCACACATAAACTCTACAGGTGCAAAACCAGTTGCTTCATGTTTCAGGTGATTAATCACCTCTTCAAAATTTCTAAGTATTTGGCCCAAGCTGAGTACTTCTTGTGACAATACATCCTACATAGACCATTTAGTTCTTTCATTATTCTTTCACACATATTTCCCTGGGGAAAACAGGCTGAAATCTTTATATGTTCTATTCTGGCTAAACTTTCCTCAAATCTCTTGGACACAAACTGTGGTCCATTATCTAATAACATGTCTATCGGCACCCCAGTGTTTACAAAAAAATCTTTCTCTAGTTTACTAACAATTACTTTGGAGTTTGCCTTTTTTATAGAATAAGATTTAACATACTTTACAACCCCCCCTTGAAACAGGTAAAGGGCCAAAAAGATCCACAGCTACAATATCTAGCCTACTTTGAGGTTCTGCAGAATAAATTTGTCCCTGTACGATCCTATTATCTGCTCGCACCTTCTCACATCTGTCACAAGATTCCAGCCTTTTCTATACCCTGCGCCACATGTTATCGAAAATTACTACCTCATTCAATTTCGCAATACTTTTCTGGTCCATAATGCCGGTACTTCCTAAGCACATAATCTATCAGCAAGTTCACCTGTTGTTCTGGGAAACAGATGCGCCATTTTTCCTCATCGTTCTTTCTTTGCCTAAGTAATATCTCCTGATGTATTTTGTAATATTCCACTTTTTTCGGAAAATCTTTATGACCTAGCCGTCTTTTTACCAGTTTAATATTGTCATATTGATTTTGTTCCCTCCTGAGATTCTTGCAAATGCGTTTAAGCGGCCCTTCTTCCTCTAATTGTATGGTTGCCAGTACAATTTCGCTCCATTCCTGTTTTCCTAAAGGATCTACTTCCTTCCCGTTTTCTTTCACATTTCTAGACAATACATCGGCTACAATGTTCTCTGAACCCTTTATGTACTTCATACCAAATTGCTGGAGATACAATGACCACCTCCTCAGTCTGCTGTGTTTTACTTGGCATGTCTGCAAATATGTTAAGGCCCGATGGTCACTGTAAACTATTACTTTGTGGCCTAATAGGTAATATTCACATTTCTGTAGCCCACATATAATTGCTAGATCTTTCAGCTCCGAAATGCCACAGTTCTTTTCCGCCTGTTGCAACGATCGACTAGCAAATGCGATCGATTTGTGAACTTGGTTTTCTCCTTCTGTTTCAATTTGGGACAGTTCCATCCCCAGACCACAACCTAATGCGTCTGATCCAAGACATAAAGGCTTGGCAAAGTAAGGATGGTTTAAGATCTGACTACTTAGCAGTGCCTCTTTAAGTTCTTCAAAGGCCCTCTGACACTTATTTGTCCATCTAAACGGTACATTTTTCTTTAATAGTTCTCTCAGACAAGGTACATTGACTAATTGTCCAGGTACAAATTTTCGATAGAATCCAAAAACGCCAAACATACCTTCTAATTCCTTGCGGGTAGTAGGTGCCAAATAATCCCTAATGGCTTTAATGTTTTCAGAATCGTTCATAATTTCGTTTCCACTAACAATATGTCCCAGGAATTTTGTTTCTTTCCTGATAAACTCCATTTTGCCTAATTTGAGGTCCATTCCACCACTTTCTATTGCCTTATCCAACAACATACCGTGTTCTTCCCAAGTGGGAGTTGAAATCAACACATCGTCCACATATACTGTAATTCTTCTTAATAACTGGTCACCTAACAATTGGGACATTGCCCTAACAAATGCACAAACGCTGATGCTTAACCCAAAGGCACAACCATGTACTGCTAGCACCTTTCCTCGAACAGGAAAGCTGTGTATTTCCTAGATTCTTTCGCTAAGGATAGGGTCCAGTAACGACAAGTTACATCCATCGATGTGAAAAGTTTGCACCTTTAACTTTTTGCAATAATTCTTCTATATTTTCAGGCCTTTCACTCTCTTGCAATATGATTTTGTTCAAAGCTCGAGCGTCCAAAAATAGCATAATCGAACCATCATTTTAGGCACCACAACCAATGGATTGTTACACACATTAATTCCCCTTTCTATAATGTCTCATTTAAGCATTTTCTGAATCATTTCTCTCACAGCTTCTTTAGGTACTTCCGCAATAGTGAATTGCTTTCGCAAGAAATTTCCCTCCTCTTTTACAGTTATATAACATTCGTAATCTCGAACTTGTCCTGGCTGATCAGAAAACACTTCCTGATGCCTACCCTAAATTTGTTTTAGCACATTCTTTTGTGTTTCTGTTAATTAAGGTAATCCCTCTACTATTTCATTAATTCTTATTTGGATGTTCTTTACTTCAGAAGGACCTACTTCTCCCCTTTCGCCATACTCATTATACCCCACAGTATACTCTTTCTTCCTGCAGTAACGTATAGGCATGTCACTTTGCTCGTCGGATTTATATTGCCTTTTACCAATAAAAGGAATAGCTACTATTCTTCCCTGCACAACAATGACCGATTCATTACGGCCAAAATCCACTTTTCCATTGTATTTTTGTAAGAAATCTGCTCCCACCAGCACGTATTATCAGAAAATTCTGGTCCAACTGTACATCACCGATCCTGACCGGTAGTATAACTTTTCCCTGTGGCTACAATAATGTTTATGCCATTCACTGGCATTATAACCACATCCTTACCAGCAGAGACGGTATTCACAAAACCCTGTGACAGTGCACATAAATCGGAACCACTATCCAGTAAACAAGAAATATTATCATTAAAAATACACTCCTGGAAATTGAAATAAGAACACCGTGAATTCATTGTCCCAGGAAGGGGAAACTTTATTGACACATTCCTGGGGTCAGACACATCACATGATCACACTGACAGAACCACAGGCACATAGACACAGGCAACAGAGCATGCACAATGTCGGCACTAGTACAGTGTATATCCACCTTTCGCAGCAATGCAGGCTGCTATTCTCCCATGGAGACGATCGTAGAGATGCTGGATGTAGTCCTGTGGAACGGCTTGCCATGCCATTTCCACCTGGCGCCTCAGTTGGACCAGCGTTCGTGCTGGACGTGCAGACCGCGTGAGACGACGCTTCATCCAGTCCCAAACATGCTCAATGGGGGACAGATCCGGAGCACGTTGGGTGGCACGGGATACATGCGGACGTGCATTGTCCTGTTGGAACAGCAAGTTCCCTTGCCGGTCTAGGAATGGTAGAACGATGGGTTCGATGACGGTTTGGATGTACCGTGCACTATTCAGTGTCCCCTCGACGATCACCAGTGGTGTACGGCCAGTGTAGGAGATCGCTCCCCACACCATGATGCCAGGTGTTGGCCCTGTGTGCCTCGGTCGTATGCAGTCCTGATTGTGGCGCTCACCTGCACGGCGCCAAACACGCATACGACCATCATTGGCACCAAGGCAGAAGCGACTCTCATCGCTGAAGACGACACGTCTCCATTCGTCCCTCCATTCACGCCTGTCGCGACACCACTGGAGGCGGGCTGCACGATGTTGGGGCGTGAGCGGAAGACGGCCTAACGGTGTGCGGGACCGTAGCCCAGCTTCATGGAGACGGTTGCGAATGGTCCTCGCCGATACCCCAGGAGCAACAGTGTCCCTAATTTGCTGGGAAGTGGCGGTGCGGTCCCCTACGGCACTGCGTAGGATCCTACGCTCTTGGCGTGCATCCGTGCGTCGCTGCGGTCCGGTCCCAGGTCGACGGGCACGTGCACCTTCCGCCGACCACTGGCGACAACATCGATGTACTGTGGAGACCTCACGCCCCACGTGTTGAGCAATTCGGCGGTACGTCCACCCGGCCTCCCGCATGCCCACTATATGCCCTCGCTCAAAGTCCGTCAACTGCACATACGGTTCACGTCCACGCTGTCGCGGCATGCTACCAGTGTTAAAGACTGCGATGGAGCTCCGTATGCCACGGCAAACTGGCTGACACTGACGGCGGCGGTGCACAAATGCTGCGCAGCTAGCGCCATTCGACGGCCAACACCGCGGTTCCTGGTGTGTCCGCTGTGCCGTGCGTGTGATCATTGCTTGTACAGCCCTCTCGCAGTGTCCGGAGCAAGTATGGTGGGTCTGACACACCGGTGTCAATGTGTTCTTTTTTCCATTTCCAGGAGTGTAATAACTTCTGTTATAGGCTATTCTGCAGTTTTCTCTCTGACTTCAGAATCAGGTTCGTCTAACAAATATTGCACTTCATCACGTCTATTGAATCCTACACCTTCTGTGGAAATTACACACATATTCACGGAGTCTGTCCACTACTGACAAATCAAACACTTCTCCAAACACTCTCCTTCTTTAATAATATCGGATTCTGCAACCCTTCCTACCGTGTTGTCAGAAATATCAAAATAACCCTCTGCTTCCTCCACTTCTGTTCCTTCTTCGTCACTATCAGACACTACTCCTCGTAATCTACGTAAAACTTCCTCTGTCCATCCATATTCTTCCTCAGATACCCCCAACATCCTGTTCTGAATCGTTATTTTCTAAAAGCTGTTCCTCATTGACGTGGTTCCTGGAATCGCTCTTGTGACCTTGTCTTTTCTTTCGCAAAAATCTACTATATTTCCATGAAAAACACATATTTGTCCCTCTCCTGTGCAACATCTGTTTCTACTATAACAACCCCAAGATGTTTAGCTGGTGGCTGCCTTACAAAATGTTTTGCTAGCGGATTTAACCTATGCTGTCGCAACCGGCAAACGCTAGCACCATTACAGACTACCATTAGTTTTCCCCCTCTCCTACGCGGTCATTGCCAGTGACATATCTTTCGCTGCCTGTCTAAGCCACTCCGCCCAGTCAGCGGACTGTTGCTGTCTGTATTCAACGTTTCGGTCTCTGTCATTATGTCTAGTTCCAACAGGACCCCCTCGCCCTCGGTACCTGCCTCTGTAATTACTGGATCTTTGCACTCCTATATTTATATGTGCCTCGGTTCTGTTTTCATTTTGCTTGACTGGAGGCCTATAATCCCTCTTAGCATTCTCCTCCTACTTTAGAAGATTTTCTACCTTCGCAAGATAACAAATAAATTTATCAATATCATCCCTAGGTGCCCAGATTATTTTATTACGCCAGTCAAAGGCAACTTATTCTGTATCCCCACAATGATCCGTTCCGAGTCCACTTTAGAAGTCATATATGACAAAGTTGTGACCCAATTTTGCACAAACCTCTTAATAGTATCTCTCTTCGAATCATATTTTTCACCTGACCAGAATTTGTTCAAAACTTCCATCTGCTTTCGTTTCCCCAATATTCCTAAAAAATGCCGATTTAAAATCCTCTATCTTGTCATATTTATCTACTGCCCAATCTCCCACACTCTAGCTTCACCCATCAAATTTGACGCTACGAAGCCAATTTTTTGCTTATTATTCCATGATTTGGGCACAATTCCTCAAAATCACCCCAAAATTCTTTAGGTTGTACATTTTTACTTCGATCAAATCGCAAAAACTGCCGATGTGTCACGCATGCGATTTCTGAGGATTCTACCACACCATTAGATACTACATAGCCTCTACCATTAGTAATACTTTTTTGTACTCTTTTTAGTCTACCATCATGGTTACACGTTTTCACCTACAGCTGTACCAAACTGAATTATGTTAGTTTCCAGGTTAGTATATTTAGTAGCTACTTGCACACCAAATTTCTCACACACATCCTTTCCTTCCTTGATTTGATTTCCCATTATAGTGTGTCTATTCTCACATTATTTTTCCAGATTATTTACTTGTTCCTGCGTTTTATTTAAACCTGCATTTATTTGTTCCCCTAACTGTTTCCTGTCATCAACAACTTGCTTAATCTGAAATGTCAGTTCATTTTTTTACTGTTACAACAGCATTATTACCTTCTTGTTTTACTTTACTAATTTCACTTTTTACACCGTCACTAAACAAAGTCATATCGTTTTTCCATGAATCTCTTAATTCAGAACTTTTGTTTTCCATTCTGTATTCCATTTCTACTGACATGTTAGTAAACCCTTGATTAACTTCAGAAACCAATGCATCAAATTCAGTAGGCAACCCATTTATTTCAGTGTGCTACCCATTTACCTCAGAACTTAAAAAATTCTTTATATCTGAACCCATTTCCTACATTTTAGTGTTAATATCAGAGCCTAATGAAATTTTAATTTCATAACCCAATCCATTCATTTTGATATTCATACCCCACATATGTTTCGAAATATTTGCTAACCTTTCTGAAGCACTATCTTTCTGCTCACAAGCAATTGACAATGGTTACTATTTTATCTCTGTAACAATAACAGGTGTAAGCTCAACATTAACTTCAGATTCTGCTTCACTTTCTTCCTCCCGAATAGGAATAGGTGTGGAGGTTTCAACCTTCGATTCCCTTTTTAGCCTTTGAACATGTAACTGTGTAAACTTGACGTCGGTTTCCACCGTTTACTGTTCACTGCCTGTCCCATAATTAGCATGCATTGAATCTGGCAAGCCACTGTCATTTGCTTGTGATGCATCAAAACTAAATTCACCAGTTACTGCATCATCTGCATGTATTCCTTTCTCCAAATCTACCCCCACATTCTCGTCTACTATAGCAGGATTATTATTTTCCGTCATGTTCACAAGTTCCTTTCCACACACACACATACACACACACACACATACACACACACACACACACCAAAAGAAGTAGAATATAACTTAGCTTGGAGTCGACTTGTAAGGTAGCAAGTTATTACGAGATAACATTCGTTGCAGTAAGGCACGCAGCCATCCAGTACGGTGGCTGCAGAACGGCTATGTTTCTTTCGCTCTGCTCACAACTGCATAGCGTAACATTCAGTTACTTAGCTTTCCTTTATCGTCGTCAGCAGGGATACATGTAACAGCAGTTCCGTTCACCAAGCTCTGCCCCTGTAGATGTAGTTTCTGGGTACACACTCCGTCCACTGCTGGCAACTGCCGCAGACTCCCGGCTGCTGTTGCTCGTTGTCGTGCCAAGTTCAGCTGTTGCCGACGTCGTCGGCTGCCTTCTCCATCGCTATTGCTGTCCTTTCTAAATCATCTTTCCCTTGATCACATGGTTCCTCTGTCTTTCTACCGAAGTTTATTTATGCACATGTGAGTCTTCCTATTGTCGGGTTAGCTACACTGCTGCTTTTAAAATTCGCACACTCTTGAACTTCACGATTCGCAGAAACTAAATGCACTAATTGCGGAGGGGCGGGGACGTTCGGCTGTGTTGTTGTTAACGTTGTCGTTCAGTCCACCTACCTCGTTATGATACTTGCCGATGTCCCTTCACTCTGTGGTAGCAGATACGTGCTAGGCAGTGTAAAGCAGCGTTGATGAAGCCACTATCTGATACCTACCACACAGAGGCCGCATAACTCTAGATGCAAAGTCAGTTCCTGAGAGTTCCTGAAAGTTCATGATTAAAAAAACCGAGCGGTCGGGATATTCAGTCTACTTGCAGAAAGGCGTTTAAAATTAGATTAACTCTGTTTTTTATTTGTACTGAAACACAGGAAATGGCTAACAAGTCCGTATTCAATATGGTGAAACGTTATCATTGAAAGTTCACTGCCTGTATAACAAATACTCACTCGAAATGCAGCCTGAATTTTAGCAAGTCCGGCCCGACTAATTTTTATGTTCTACCAGTCACAGAACCACAACTATTCGCGAGTTAAACATTCGGTCGTTTCAGTGGTCTTCTTTGTAAGAAGTGCTTGCCAAAATATTCCATACAGAGCCCAAAACACGCTCATAACTCTCAAACTATTTAACATCGAAACACTAAACTTTCATTAAAATGTTCGTAACTCCAGTCGCTTCATCCACGATATGTTCGAAACGAAATTAGCTCACTATTTCCGCATCTTACAGTTTATTTTTAAGGAACGATCTAACATCATCGTATTCGTAGGCCGGCTAGCGAGTGACTACCCCGAGGTACTCTCCTCTGCTCACTTCTCTATTCGCACGGGAACAAGGTAATTCTGGTTGGTCTAAGCGACCAACCAGAACTTTCCTTCCAGATCATTCTTGCAGCAGATCTTGCCTTATCCAATCACTAATTTGATAGTAATTAACGTCATCAGAACTTCAATTTTTTGTATTATGTTTAATCGAAGTAAGCAAAGTGCGAAATATTCTTCAACTTGATCAAAACCTTATTCTGCCCTCTAACTTCGGTTCTGGCTGCTTTTATACAAAAAGCATGCTACACAGACATACGTCACCTGAATCTTGGTCGCAACATAAACTTTCCCACGGTTCGTTTGTACGAGGTTTTACGCAAAATGAAATATTAAATTTTAATGTATCTTCAACGTAAACTCTCTCAATCATTATCATGCACTCACTCAACTAAACATAATCAAATAATAATTTTGTGTTAGCCTAGGGACCGATGACCTCAGCAGTTTGTTCCCATAGGAACTTACCACAAATTTCCAGTTTTTTTGTCTTAGCGCGCACTTCAATGGGAGACGCTTTTAATATCTTCCACAATGAAACTCTGTCTAGAAATGTGACAGGAAATCCAAAGAGATTCCGGTCGTATGTAAAGCGGTAAGACACAATCAGTATCTTCACTGGCGATTACAGTGGTGATACAACCGGTGACAGCGCTACTAAAGCGGAGTTATTGAAGACAGTTTTCGGAAATTCCTTTACATAAGAAAACGAAGAAAATATCCCAGGACTGGAATCGAGGACAACTGTCAAAGTGAGAAAAATTGTAAGCAGATATCCATGGTGTAGAGGAGCGGCTTGGAGCACTTAATAATGTCTTCCTGTCCGGAAAGAACACCAATAACGTTCCATTCAGAGTATGCTGATAGAATAGCCCTGTACTTAGCGATCATTTACAAACACTCGCTCGGCAAAGGTCGGTACCAAAAGAGTAGAAAGTTTCACAGGTCACACGCATACTGAAGAAAGCAAATAGGGGTAATCCGCTGACTTAAACACCCATATAGCTAACGTCGATTTGCAGCAGGATTTTAGAACACATGAATGGCTTATTTCAGTAGTGGTACAAGTCCATTTTTGTTCCTTCTGAGATACAGAGTCCTAAAGTTAAATGAGCGCTGAAATATCCGCAATTGAGACACCAGAAATATTCAAGTATATACATACGTGCATATTTCCGGTATCTCAATTGCGGATATTTCAGCGCTCATTTAACTTTAGGACTCTGTATCTCAGAAGGAACAAAAATGGACTTGTACCACTATTGAAATAAGCCCTTCACATAACGTATTCAAACATTAAGTTACCTCGCAAGTGACGGTCTATTGACACACGATCATCATGAACTCAGAAAATATGGTTCTTGTGAAACACAGCTAGTTCTTTATTCTCACGAAGTAATGAGTGCAAGCGACAAAGGATCTCAAACTGATTCAACATTTCTAGATTTCCAGAAGGATTCTGGCACCGTTCCTCACAAGTGTCTTCCAATGAAATTGCGTTCCTATTGATTACCGCTTCAGTTGTACCACTGGATCCAAGGTTTCCTCTCAGAAAGGTCACAGAAAAATGGAAAACTATCGTCTAAACAAAAGTGATATCCTGCCTTACCCAAGGATACGTTATAAGTCCTCTGCTGTTCCAAATATACATAAACGAATTAGGCGATAATCTGAGCAGTCATCTTAGGTTGTATGAGGTCACGCACATTAGTATAAAAAGAAATCCGTTAAATTTCCGTTACACTATAAATCACACAAATTTAAAGGCTATCTATTCGACTAAATACCTGTCAATTACAGTCACGAACAAATTAAATAGGAAGTATCAGATGGACGATGTCGTTGGGCAGGCAAACCAGAAACTGTGTTTCATTGGTAGGACACTTAGAAGATGAAATATGTCTGCTAAAGATACTGCCTACAATACACCTTTCCGTCCTCTGCTGTAGTACTGCAGTGCGGTATGAGATCTTTAGCAGATGGAACTGACGGATAACACCGAAAAAGTTCAAAGATGGGCTGCTCGTGTTGAATTATCGCGAAATGAAATAGGGGACAGAGTGTCAAGGATGAGCGAGTTCGGATAGCAATCATTATAACAAAGATTTTTTCGTTGCGGCGAGATCTTTTCACAAAAATTCAGTCACCAGCTTTCTCCTTTGGGTGTGGCAATATTTTATGGTCGCTCCTACATAGGGAGAAATGATCATCATAATAAAATAACTGAAATTAGAGCTCGTACGGAAAAATTTGAGTGTTCATTTTTCTCACGCGCTGTTGGAGAGGGGAACGCTAGAGAAATAGTCTGAAGGTGATTCGAAAAACCGTCTGCAGGCGCTTAAGTGTGAATTATAGAATATTCATATATATGTACTTGTACATACGTATGTCTGTGGTTATTATGTGGCAAGTTACCCAAGGACTTCTACTAGCTCTCGTCTTTTTACACTCTTGATTCTCTGTTGCATTCAGTATTTCATCTCTCAAAGCTTCCCATTCTTCTTCCACTGTATTCCTCTCATCCATTCTTGTGCATCTTTCCCTAATGGTCCCTCCGAAATTGTCTACAGCCTTTGATTCCTTCAGTGTACCCAGATCCCATCTCGTTAAATTCTCAACTATTTGCAGTTCCTTCAGTTTTAGTCTTCAGTTTATAACCAATACATTGAGGCCACAATCTACTTCTGCCTTTTGAAATGCCTTACAACTTTAAACCTAACTCCGAAATCTATGTCTTACCATTATATAATCAATCTGAAATTTTCCGGTGTGTCCATTCCTCTTCCAAGTGTAAAACTATCAGTGTTGATAACTATCCACATACACTCCTGGAAATTGAAATAAGAACACCGTGAATTCATTGTCCCAGGAAGGGGAAACTTTATTGACACATTCCTGGGGTCAGATACATCACATGATCACACTGACAGAACCACAGGCACATAGACACAGGCAACAGAGCATGCACAATGTCGGCACTAGTACAGTGTATATCCACCTTTCGCAGCAATGCAGGCTGCTATTCTCCCATGGAGACGATCGTAGAGATGCTGGATGTAGTCCTGTGGAACGGCTTGCCATGCCATTTCCACCTGGCGCCTCAGTTGGACCAGCGTTCGTGCTGGACGTGCAGACCGCGTGAGACGACGCTTCATCCAGTCCCAAACATGCTCAATGGGGGACAGATCCGGAGATCTTGCTGGCCAGGGTAGTTGACTTACACCTTCTAGAGCACGTTGGGTGGCACGGGATACATGCGGACGTGCATTGTCCTGTTGGAACAGCAAGTTCCCTTGCCGGTCTAGGAATGGTAGAACGATGGGTTCGATGACGGTTTGGATGTACCGTGCACTATTCAGTGTCCCCTCGACGATCACCAGTGGTGTACGGCCAGTGTAGGAGATCGCTCCCCACACCATGATGCCGGGTGTTGGCCCTTTGTGCCTCGGTCGTATGCAGTCCTGATTGTGGCGCTCACCTGCACGGCGCCAAACACGCATACGACCATCATTGGCACCAAGGCAGAAGCGACTCTCATCGCTGAAGACGACACGTCTCCATTCGTCCCTCCATTCACGCCTGTCGCGACATCACTGGAGGCGGGCTGCACGATGTTGGGGCGTGAGCTGAAGACGGCCTAACGGTGTGCGGGACCGTAGCCCAGCTTCATGGAGACGGTTGCGAATGGTCCTCGCCGATACCCCAGGAGCAACAGTGTCCCTAATTTGCTGGGAAGTGGCGGTGCGGTCCCCTACGGAACTGCGTAGGATCCTACGGTCTTGGCGTGCATCCGTGTGTCGCTGCGGTCCGGTCCCAGGTCGACGGGCACGTGCACCTTCCGCCGACCACTGGCGACAACATCGATGTACTGTGGAGACCTCACGCCCCACGTGTTGAGCAATTCGGCGGTACGTCCACCCGGCCTCCCACATGCCCACTATACGCCCTCGCTCAAAGTCCGTCAACTGCACATACGGTTCACGTCCACGCTGTCGCGGCATGCTACCAGTGTTAAAGACTGCGATGGAGCTCCGTATGCCACGGCAAACTGGCTGACACTGACGGCGGCGGTGCACAAATGCTGCGCAGCTAGCGCCATTCGACGGCCAACACCGCGGTTCCTGGTGTGTCCGCTGTGCCGTGCGTGTGATCATTGCTTGTACAGCCCTCTCGCAGTGTCCGGAGCAAGTATGGTGGGTCTGACACACCGGTGTCAATGTGTTCTTTTTTCCATTTCCAGGAGTGTAGTTAATTAAGTTTGTGCGGAACACTCAGAGGGCGAGTCCTTCTCGCACCTGGCCAGTCCTTTTTGATTCATTAGACTAAGTTTGTTTATCTTTGCAGGCGGTACCTTCTGCTTCACCATCGATAAGTCGCAGACGACAGTGCATTGGTCTTAAAAGTAACGCAACCACCTAGTATTTGCGTTCCATGTAAGGCGATCACTTTGCAAACGTCAGTTTCACACACATCACTCAATGAAGACTTCTTTCCGCCTGATATATCTCGAAGTGTTGTTTGTACATTCGATCATATGGATAATTTTGACCCTAACGGTTTAAAGACCCGGTATTCCAAAACAAAATATTTATTACGTAATATTTCTTTGAATCAGTATTCTACACATCATGTAATCAGCAACTTCTCCATAACCATATGACTGGAATGTTGTTAAGGAATCCGAGAAAATAAAACAAAGAAATACACTGAAGATAGTGTTGGCTTTCAGTCTCCATTTTAGCTACTGTTTAACACGTAAAGAAACGATGAGACATGTAAATCGTGTCTCTAAGATTCTGAGAGCAGACATCTTCGTGAAAGACAAAGGCCCCATTTCAAGTACCGCTCCGGCAAACATTTGGACGCTATCAGAAGATTTAGCTCCAGAGCTCACAGTAGAATGAGAGACCCATTCATAAATCAGAGCTCTAAATCGGATTTGCATCCTTCATCCGGTAGCGCATCACGTTAATGGCGCAGCCATTCGTCCAATAGGTGACGTTTGTCGGTGGGTGTGACGGATCACTGAGTTAGCATTAGGGAGCTCTGTCGATACATCAGCAACTTTGACAGATGCTAGAAGCGGAGCAGTGTATTTACTAATTAAACACAAGCTTTGATGTTAGTAATTATTGGCTGCACTTTAGGGGGGGTGGCTCTTGTTTCTCCGATTTTTTCGATGTGTTATCCCATTGTCTGGTTCATTTCACAAATAAATGAATTGTGTGTAATTTGGATTCAATGGAAAAAGGGAAAGCGGTGCCCTTGAGCGAAAAATTGTTTACAAATTTCGTAATTTTGCTGTGCATTTACTTGACCCCTGTGTCGGACGCGCAGTTAAATGCAATATGGCAAACTGTAAAAGTAAAACGTAAAAGTTTATCTGACAGATGGGATTTTCTCCCAGTTATTTGTAGTGAGAAGTACTGGAGCAAATAAATTATCACCGTAAGCGAACTGAAGACGAAGACTTTGTACTTGGTACAACTGCTGCCTCCCCTTGAAACTCTCTACGCTTCTTGGGGTCTCTGACTCATCAAGTCATCCGACCAATACGAACTGAGAAATGGCAACGCATTCAGTCAGGGCTACTGAAGCAAATAGTGTGCCTATATTAGATAATGAATTACACTGTCATGAAGAAATAATAGTTGACAGTTTTTTTCTGCATTTTTCGGATTGTTATGAACATGAAAGGTGTAAGCTGTACGAAAATCGGGTCGTTACGTATGTTTTATTGCCAGTTTTCCATTACAACTGATGTTCAAAAATATCACCGCTTTCATCGTTGCACTAGCTGCAGTATATGGTATTGCCCGGGTCACAAAATATCTCGCGATTCGTGGCACGAGGACCACTCGTTACATACAGACGTTCGTTACATTAAAAGTACGATCCTCCCCATGAACCATGGACCTTGCCGTTGGTGGGGAGGCTTGCGTGCCTCAGCGATACAGATAGCCGTACCGTAGGTACAACCACAACGGAGGGGTATCTGTTGAGAGGCCAGACAAACGTGTGGTTCCTGAAGAGGGGCAGCAGCCTTTTCAGTAGTTGCAAGGGCAACAGTCTGGATGATTGACTGATCTGGCCTTGTAACAATAACCAAAACGGCCTTGCTGTGCTGGTACTGCGAACGGCTGAAAGCAAGGGGAAACTACGGCCGTAATTTTTCCCGAGGGCATGCAGCTTTACTGTATGATTAAATGATGATGGCGTCCTCTTGGATAAAATATTCCGGAGGTAAAATAGTCCCCCATTCGGATCTCCGGGCGGGGACTACTAAGAGGATGTCGTTATCAGGAGAAAGAAAACTGGCGTTCTACGGATCGGAGCGTGGAATGTCAGGTCCCTTAATCGGGCAGGTAGGTTAGAAAATTTGAAAAGGGAAATGGATAGGTTAAAGTTAGATATAGTGGGAATTAGTGAAGTTCGGTGACAGGAGGAACAAGACTTTTGGTCAGGTGATTACAGAGTTATAAACACAAAATCAAATAGGGGTAATGCAGGAGTAGGTTTAATAATGAATAAAAAAATTGGAGTGCGGGTTAGCTACTACAAACAGCATAGTGAACGCATTATTGTGGCCAAGATAGACACAAAGCCCATGCCTACTACAGTAGTACAAGTTTTGGATTGGGGGGGAAGAAATGAAACAGGAAGCCGCCTTGTAGAATTTTGCACAGAGCGTAACTTAATCATAGCTAACACTTGATACAAGAATCATAAAAAAAGGTTGTGTACCTGGAAGAATCCTGGAGATACTAAAAGATATCAGATACATTATATAATGGTAGGACAGAGATTTAGGAACCAGGTTTTAAATTGTAAGACATTTCCAGGGGCAGATGTGGACTCTGACCACAATCTATTGGTTATGACCTGTAGATTAAAACTGAAGAAACTGCAAAAAGGTGGGAATTTAAGGACATAAGACCTGGATAAACTGAAAGAACCAGAGATTGTACAGAGTTTCAGGGAGATCATAAGGGAACAATTGACAGGAATGGGGGAAAGAAATACAGTAGAAGAAGAATGGGTAGCTTTGAGGGATGAAGTAGTGAAGGCAGCAGAGGATCAAGTGGGTAAAAAGACGAGGGCTAGTAGAAATCCTTGGGTAACAGAAGAAATATTGAGTTTAATTGATGAAAGGAGAAAATGTAAAAATGCAGTAAATGAAGCAGGCAAAAAGGAATACAAACGTCTCAAAAATGAGATAGACAGGAAGTGCAAAATGGCTAAGCAGGGATGGCTAGAGGACAAATGTAAGGATGTAGAGGCTTATCTCACTAGGGGTAAGATAGATACTGCCTACAGGAAAATTAAAGAGACCTTTGGAGAGAAGAGAACCACTTGCATGAACATCAAGAGCTCAGATGGAAACCCAGTTCTAAGCAAAGAAGGGAAAGCAGAAAGGTGGAAGGAGTATATAGAGGGTCTATACAAGGGCGATGTAGTTGAGGACAATATTATGGAAATGGAAGAGGATGTAGATGAAGATGAAATGGGAGATACGATACTGCGTGAAGAGTTTGACAGAGCACTGAAAGACCTGAGTCGAAACAAGGCCCCCGGAGTAGACAACATTCCATTGGAACTACTGACGGCCTTGGGAGAGCCAGTCCTGACAAAACTCTACCATCTGGTGAGCAAGATGTATGAAACAGGCGAAATACCTTCAGACTTCAAGAAGAATATAATAATTCCAATCCCAAAGAAAGCAGGTGTTGACAGATGTGAGAATTACCGAACAATCAGTTTAATAAGTCACAGCTGCAAAATACTAACGCGAATTCTTTACAGACGAATGGAAAAACTGGTAGAAGCCGACCTCAGGGAAGATCAGTTTGGATTCCGTAGAAATACTGGAACACGTGAGGCAATACTAACCTTACGACTTATCTTAGAAGAAAGATTAAGGAAAGGCAAACCTACGTTTCTAGCATTTGTAGACTTAGAGAAAGCTTTTGACAATGTTGACTGGAATACTCTCTTTCAAATTCTAAAGGTGGCAGGGGTAAAATACAGGGAGCGAAAGGCTATTTACAATTTGTACAGAAACCAGATGGCAGTTATAAGAGTCGAGGGACATGAAAGGGAAGCAGTGGTTGGGAAGGGAGTAAGACAGGATTGTAGCCTCTCCCCGATGTTATTTAATCTGTATATTGAGCAAGCAGTAAAGGAAACAAAAGAAAAATTCGGAGTAGGTATTAAAATCCATGGAGAAGAAATAAAAACTTTGAGGTTCGCCGATGACATTGTAATTCTGTCAGAGACAGCAAAGGACTTGGAAGAGCAGTTGAACGGAATGGACAGTGTCTTGAAATGAGGGTATAAGATGAACATCAACAAAAGTAAAACGAGGATAATGGAATGTAGTCGAATTAAGTCCGGTGATGTTGAGGGTATTAGATTAGGAAATGAGACACTTAAAGTAGTAAAGGAGTTTTGCTATTTGGGGAGCAAAATAACTGATGATGGTCGAAGTAGAGAGGATATAAAATGTAGACTGGCAATGGCAAGGAAAGCGTTTCTGAAGAAAAGAAATTTGTTAACATCGAGTATAGATTTAAGTGTCAGGAAGTCTTTTCTGAAAGTATTTGTATGGAGTGTAGCCATGTATGGAAGTGAAACATGGACGATAAATAGTTTGGACAAGAAGAGAATAGAAGCTTTCGAAATGTGGTGCTACAGAAGAATGCTGAAGATTAGATGGGTAGATCACATAACTAATGAGGAGGTACTGAATAGGATTGGGGAGAAGAGTAGTTTGTGGCACAACTTGACCAGAAGAAGGGATCGGTTGGTAGGACATGTTCTGAGGCATCAAGGGATCACCAATTTAGTATTGGAGGGCAGCGTGGAGGGTAAAAATCGTAGAGGGAGACCAAGAGATGCATACACTAAGCAGATTCAGAAGGATGTAGGTTGCAGTAGGTACTGGGAGATGAAAAACTTGCACAGGATAGAGTAGCATGGAGAGCTGCATCAAACCAGTCTCAGGACTGAAGACCACAACAACAACAACAACTAAATTAATAAATCAACAATGCAATAAAGGATAAAATAAAACAGGTCAGAATCATATGTTACTTAATTTAATAAGAAATTTAAGTTTTATTGTATGTTCATATTTATATTTTGATTTTTTCACAACACTATATTTGTAGTTTTGTAAATTAATAAATTTTGAGGTGACCCATCTTGTGGGCATTCGACCTAAAACTGGCCGTATGAATAGCATGATTCCCTTAAGCTAACGCATCAATAACGGAATATTTTGCCCTGTGATTTTTGAGAGTCATGCTGTAAGCCTATTTTATTAGAAATTACAATCGCCTTAAACTGAGGGGCAATCCAGTTGATATTTGGGGTATTCGAGATACAAATATCACCTGCCCTATTTATTGGCTAATAATTATACTGTCTTCGATGACGTTAGTCTGCAGTCGTTTGATGCAGAGTCTTGTTTCGTTACATTTTTAGGAGAAGTTAGATTCCTTAGCAAGATAACTGCCGACCTTCCCGTCAATTTGAGGCAGCGTAACGGCATTCCAGGAACATTTACCGAATTTAAAAATTCAGTAGGAAAGTTTACAGTTTCATCGTTCACAGTACTGATCGACATGTAAGTTTTCTCTGTCCTCGGAAATTCTCTTGCACGATGTTGTTCGCTAGAATATCTCGACCACGTAAATATTGTGAACTGGCGTCATTTTCAAGGAAATCTTGCTATATTTCGGTTACGAGTTGTTCAGGTGTTTAATGATATTACACAATTCGGTTGTTGGTACGATTTGGCCAGAATTTTCGTCTACTGGATACGTACCTTCTCCTATTTGTAACAGCTTTCACTCTTTCGTCTTCAGAGATCTCCATTCTCATACTTGTTGTTAAACTGATTATTTTCATGTGCTCCCATAAGAATGACTTTTTAAGCAGGTGTTTATTTCACCTGCTCTCGTTGATTTCGGACTGACAGGCAGCGTTTGACGAAAATCGCCTCGTAATATAACACCTTCAACTAAACTCCCGTCATTGGAATGTTGTATTCCTTGCTTCCAAAGACGTTCTGTGGACTACTGTGTTACGTCCTGTATGCTGGTCTTACACTGTTTCAATACCTGTGCACCCGCTGATAATTTTGTTAGGTCAGATTCGCTAGTTCATATTCAGCCACATTCAAAGGTAATTTTAATTCAGAATATGTTTTTCTCCCGCAATCCATAAGTGTATTTTTCTCTTTGATCCTCTCTCGATCTTTGTTCAAGTGTGACTGACGAGATGGCGCTGAGCTGCGATTTACGTCTATGATCGAAGTTTGTCATATTCGTTTGATATTCTACAACATTCGGATGTATTCGATTTCGCGAAGTGAAGAAATTGCTGGAGAATTTAGCCTTATACGTTTTCGAGTATGGGAATCTAAATTTTTTTAATATTATAGAATTTTTTGTGAGAGTAAATTTAGGAACTTACCAGGAAATTCTAGGAATTTTTTAAAAATGTGATTATATAGTTCTATTTACAGCTGATTTTAATAACTATAGTTATTAATAGACTAATTATTACAATTATACATATTAATGTTATTTTAGAAGCTACTGATAAACACATTGTGTGAGAAAACTATTTTTGTTACCCACACTCACACACTTCTACCAAAGAGACCGAACTCCGTGACAAGCAGCAGGAGATCAAGAGTTATCTACCATCTCAACCGCGAGTGGGTGGTAGTGGGTACTCGTGGAGAAAAGTGTGTCTTTACGAACACACACTTGCCTTTCATATGTAAACTAGCTGAGTACCCGGTATTGCATGGGTGTGTATTTATTCCAGTCTTCTATTAGCAAATCTCCTCCTCCCCTTCTCTCTATCCATTCTATCACTCCCACCCATGACTCTGCCCATCTGAACCTCACCCTCTCTCTATCCATCTACTCCGTCCCCAAGTCATTATTCATCAGCCCTCTTTTCTCTGTCTGTCCATTTCCTCCTCTTTCCATTCTCTATTTACTTCCCCCTCTCTCCCTGTCGGACTCCAACTCTTCCTTTTCTCTGCCCATTTCCTCTTCCCCTCTCTCTGTCCATCTCCTCCCCCCTCCCTCACTCTGCCCATTTAATCCTCCCCCCCTGTCTCTGCCAAACTCCTCCTCTTTCGTCTCTCTGTCCATTTGCTCTACCCTCTCCTGTCCATTTCCCTCTCCTTCTCTCTGTCTTCCTCCCTAGGTCTACATTCATCTCCTCCTTCCCCCTCTCTGTCCATCTCCTCCCCCCACGTTTTCTCTCCACCTTATCACCCCTACCCCAACAGGCGGCTAATGGTACTCACAGTCACAGTATTTCTTTCCATATAGTAATTAATCCGTGTACCAAATATGATGGAAATTGTCCCAGTGGTTTAGGACGAGCTTTCTACCCGTGGCATTGCCCGTGTATCCCCTTTTCAGATATACAGCATGCGATCAAAAGTATCCGGACGCCCCAAAAAACATACGTTTTTCATATGAGGTGCACTATGCTACCACCTGCTGCCAGGTACCCCATTTCAGCGACCTCAGTAGTCATTAGACATCGCGAGAGAGCAGAATGGCGCGCTCCGCGGAACTCACGGACTTAGAACGTGGTCAGGTGATTGGGTGTCACTTGCGTCATACGTCTGTACGCGAGGTTCCCACACTCATAAACATCCCTAGGTCCACTGTTTCCGATGCGATAGTGAAGTGGAAACGTGAAAGGACACGTACAGCACAAAAGCGTGCAGCCCGACCTCGTCTGCTGACTCACAGATACCGCCGTCAGTTGTAGAGAGTCATAATGTGTAATAGGTAGACATCTATCCACACCACCACACAGAAATGTCAAACTGCATCAGGATTCACTGCAAGTACTTTGACAGGCGGGAGGTGGGAAACCTTGGATTTCATGGTCGAGCGGCTGCTCATAAGCCACACATCACGCCGGTAAATGCCAAACGACGCCTCGCTTCGTGTAAGGGGCATAAACATTGGACGATTGAACAGTGATAAAACGTTGTGTGGCGTGACGAATCACGGTACACAATGTGGCGATCCGGTAGCAGGGTGTGGGTACGGCAAATGCCCGGTGAACGTCAACTAAAAATGGTTCAAATGGCTCTGAGCACTATGGGACTCAACATCTTAGGTCATAAGTCCCCTAGAAGAAATACTTAAAGCTAACTAACCTAAGGACATCACACACACCCATGCCCGAGGCAGGATGCGAACTTGCGACCGTAGCAGTCCCGCGGTTCCGGACTGCAGCGCCAGAACAGCTAGACCACCGCGGCCGGCGAACGTCAACTGCTAGCGTGTGTAGTGCCTACAGTAAAATTCGAAGGCGGTGGTGTTTTGGTGTGGTCGTGTTTTTGGTTCAAATGGCTCTGAGCACTATGGGACTCAACTGCTGTGGTCATAAGTCCCCTAGAACTTAGAACTACTTAAACCTAACTAACCTAAGGACAGCACACAACACCCAGCCATCACGAGGCAGAGAAAATCCCTGACCCCGCCGGGAGGTCGTGTTTTTCATGGAGGGAGCTTGCACCCGTTGTTTTGCATGGCACTATCACAGCATAGGCCTACATTAATGTTTTAAGCACATTCTTGCTTCCCACTGTCGAAGAGCAATTCGGGTATTACGATTGCATCTATCAACATGATCGAGCACCTGTTCATAATGCACGGCCTGTGGCGGAATACACTATAATAACGTCCCTGTAATGGACTGGCCTGCGCAGATTCCTGACCCGAATCCTGTAGAAAACCTTTGGTAAATTTTGGAAAGCCGACTTCGTGCCAGGCCTCACCGACCGACATCGATACCTCTCCTCAGTGCAGCACTCCGTGAAGAATGGGCTGTCATTCCCCAAGAAACCTTCGAGCACTTGATTGAACGTATGCCTGCGTGAGTGGAAGCTGTCATCAAGGCTAAGGGTGGGCCAGCACCATACTGAATTCCATCATTACGAACTGATAAGTCATTTTCAACCAGGTGTCCGGATACTTTTGATCACATAGTGTATTTCACTCATATTTAATATATTTCTCAGATATTTGTACACGTTTTTCACCTGTACCTCTACCGAATTCTGCCCTGTAGTTTTATTTTCACCAGAACTTAGTGTCGTAAAGTGATATAATTTTGCAGGCACATCCTATGGTATATGTGGCTACTGTCTGCGAAATGCGTCGTGAATCGATTTAATTATAAAGAACCAACAAATTAAAGCGACATACATGATACAAAACTTTTCAGAGATCTCAGTATTTATGACGTGGTATCCCCTCAACTATGTCTCGCAAGGATATGTTTTTCTACTTGCATCTTCAGCATACTGTCTAAGGAATGTGTTGCGAATATAGTAGCAAAGACCCTAATACGTTAAAACGTTGTACTTCATACGGCAGTTTTATTGCATGAATAGCGAAATGTAGTAAGCGATAAACTTTTTCCCTTCAGCGTTTTTTGGTGGTTGTCTGCATGAGAAAGTTCCGTAATGGTTTGAAATAATATGTAAAGTTTGTTGCAAATGCTCTCATCCCCAAATATTGGATGAACATAGTATAGCGATTCACATACTATTCGCTACACTGTTTTTTCACTCCCATTTCCACACCATTTATTCATGGGTGGTTCTTATCCCCCACAGCGATTGCTTCCAGATAGTCACACTATCACCAAATTTGGTTGAAATCGGTTCAGAGATTTAGGAGGGGATATGGAACATACATATGTACGTACCTCCATTGTTGTAGTGTATATGGATTTTGTCGCTTGTGTTGACAGATAGTGTGTTGACTCCTATTCAGAAGTGAGGCCTGCAATCTTTGAAGTAGGCACAAAATTTCAGAACATGAATAAGCAATGCGTTCCTAGTTATTTTATCTATGTTCGATCTTCCTGGACTACGAGGCTATCTTTCAGCTAAGGAATGTTAATGGAGAATAAAACCAGCCACAAATACTTTTAAAAAGTTTTACTTTAATGCCGTTACCAGTCTCTAGCTTTTCCTCTCAGACGACAAGCTGCTGTCCAGTTGTTACACTAATTAGACCAATCTAGTCATGAGAAGATGAGAAACCGGGAATTTCATTAAAACAGCGATTTGTAAAACTATCTGTGGCTGGTTATATTCTTTATCAGCAATATATAATTCGTTTTACAAATTGAAACACCTCTTTCTTGTTGCAGTCTTATTTACATTGCGGGTGCGTTGCGCCTTTTACAATAAGGCGTCCTCAGTGGATTTAATCTGGAAAAGAGTTGTCTTTTTATATGCGATGTTTGCAAATTATGAAACAGGTCATGTCATTATTTTTACGTTGATAAGTTACTACTTACAGTGATTAGTTTCCGAAATCTACGTTTCTTATCACCAGGCCATTGGTTAAGAGATCGTTCACGTTTAAAATATATACATATTAGTTCTCATGTATCGCAAAACAAAAACAAAACGAAAAGACAGCGATGTGAAAATGTCTATGTTTTGTAAGGAAAGTGACAGTGCGACCTGTCAACCTTAGTAGAAACGCTTATGTCGGCAGGAGAAACGAAAGCAGTAATTTATTAGTATGAAAATCAAGACGTCAACTTTTTTATTATCTACAAACGTCGTTCATAGCAAAGCTGTATTATTCCATATTGAATTAACTGAAGATATTTTAATCTAAAGGCGCACTGCGTCTGGAACTGAAAGAAATAGAGCTGAGAAAGGCCTTTCAGTTTAAAACGAATATTTATACTGTTGCGATCTGTGTTACATGCAATACCCCGTAGCCGTTAGCTCCTGGTGGGTCACCAGTTCAAACCAAACCAGCAACAACTATTAAGCATTATTATTTCAGGAAGTTTCTCGAAATTTCTTATTTTTATAATGTTTGTATACTCTGGAAAATTCGATTTTCTAACGAGAAAGCAGTGCTGCTCGTACAGAAGTTCGTTTCTCTTATATCTGTACATCGCTTTTCGTAATAAACGTCATTTCATTCATAAGTAGAGTATTGTATTTCAATGGCGACCCAGCTTTCGAATTTGGTTTTCATTGTGGCTACGACGTTAATACTTCAGTTGATCGACGAAAGAAGGAAGTACAACAGTGTTCATGGAGATTGATGGATGTAGAAATAAGTCACTTAAGAATTAAACAAATAGGAAGCGCGGGGAAGCTAAGGTGAAATGGTGCACGAGAAATGTGAAGAAATCGAAAACGAAATGATTGTCGAAAGGACTGACTCAGCACATAGAAAAGTAAAAACAACCATCTGTGAAATTAAAATCAATGGGAATAATATTAGTACTGCAACTCGAATTCAACTGTTAAGTGCAGAGGAAAGATCGGATAGGTGGAAATTTTATATTGACGACCTCTGTTATCTGATGAGATGATAGAAGAAGAAATGTGAGGATAGGGAAGAGAAAGGGGATCCGGAATTAGAATCGGAATTAAGAATGGCTTTGGTAGACTTAAAATCAAATATGGCAGAAGAGATAGATAACACTCCATCGGGATTTCTAGAACCATTGGGGGAAGTGGGAACAAAGCGACTATTCACATTGGCATGTACAGGGTGTTTCAAAAATGACCGGTATATTTGAAACGGCAATAAAAACTAAACGAGCAGCGATAGAAATACACCGTTTGTTGCAATATGCTTGGGACAACAGTACATTTTCAGGCGGACAAACTTTCGAAATTACAGTAGTTACAATTTTCAACAACAGATGGCGCTGCAAGTGATGTGAAAGATATAGAAGACAACGCAGTCTGTGGGTGCGCCATTCTGTACGTCGTCTTTCTGCTGTAAGCGTCTGCTGTTCACAACGTGCAAGTGTGCTGTAGACAACATGGTTTATTCCTTAGAACAGAGGATTTTTCTGGTGTTGGAATTCCACCGCCTAGAACACAGTGTTGTTGCAACAAGACGAAGTTTTCAACGGAGGTTTAATGTAACCAAAGGACCGAAAAGCGATACAATAAAGGATCTGTTTGAAAAATTTCAACGGACTGGGAACGTGACGGATGAACGTGCTGGAAAGGTAGGGCGACTGCGTACGGCAACCACAGAGGGCAACGCGCAGCTAGTGCAGCAGGTGATCCAACAGCGGCCTCGGGTTTCCGTTCGCCGTGTTGCAGCTGCGGTCCAAATGACGCCAACGTCCACGTATCGTCTCATGCGCCAGAGTTTACACCTCTATCCATACAAAATTCAAACGCGGCAACCCCTCAGCGCCGCTACCATTGCTGCACGAGAGACATTCGCTAACGATATAGTGCACAGGATTGATGACGGCGATATGCATGTGGGCAGCATTTGGTTTACTCACGAAGCTTATTTTTACCTGGACGGCTTCGTCAATAAACAGAACTGGCGCATATGGGGAACCGAAAAGCCCCATGTTGCAGTCCCATCGTCCCTGCATCCTCAAAAAGTACTGGTCTGGGCCGCCATTTCTTCCAAAGGAATCATTGGCCCGTTTTTCAGATCCGAAACGATTACTGCATCACGCTATCTGGACATTCTCCGTGAATTTGTGGCGGTACAAACTGCCTTAGACGACACTGCGAACACCTCGTGGTTTATGCAAGATGGTGCCCGGCCACATCGCACGGCCGACGTCTTTAATTTCCTGAATGAATATTTCGATGATCGTGTGATTGCTTTGGGCTATCCGAAACATACAGGAGGCGGCGTGGATTGGCCTCCCTATTCGCCAGACATGAACCCCTGTGACTTCTTTCTGTGGGGACACTTGAAAGACTAGGTGTACCGCCAGAATCCAGAAACAATTGAACAGCTGAAGCAGTACATCTCATATGCATGTGAAGCCATTCCGCCAGACACGTTGTCAAAGGTTTCAGGTAATTTCATTCAGAGACTGCGCCATATTATTGCTACGCATGGTGGATATGTGGAAAATATCGTACTATAGAGTTTCCCAGACCGCAGCGCCATCTGTTGTTGAAAATTGTAACTACTGTAATTTCGAAAGTTTGTCTGCCTGAAAATGTACTGTTGTCCCAAGCATATTGCAACAAACGGTGTATTTCTATCGCTGCTCGTTTAGTTTTTATTGCCGTTTCAAATATACCGGTCATTTTTGAAACACCCTGTAGAATGTATGAGATTGGCGATATACCATCAGACTTTCGGAAAAACATCATCCATCCCATTCCCAAGATTGCAAGAGCCAACAAGTGCGAGAATTACCGCACAATCAGCTTAACAGGCCGTGCATCTATGTCGCAGGCAAGAATAATATACACAAGAATGCAAAAGAAAATTGAGGATGTGTTAGATGACGATCACTTTGACTTTAGAAAATGTAAAGGCACCGAAGAGACTGTTCTAACGTTTTGGTTGATAATGGTAGCAAGACCGAAGAAAAATGAAGACATGTTTTAGGTTTTGTCGACCTGGAGAGAGCTTACGACTAAGTCAAATGGTGCAAAATGCTCAGAAAAATAGGGGTAAGTTATAGGGAACGACGGGTAATATACACCAAGAACGAACTGCACGGATTAAAAGGGTTATCTTTCGTCCCGACTATTCAAACTATACGTCAAAAAAGCAATGACGGAAATAAAAGAAAGGTTCAAGAAAGGGATTAAAATTCAAGGTGAAAGGATGTCAGTGTTAAGATTGGCTGATGACATTGTTATCCTCGGTGAACTTGAAGAATTACACGATCTGTTGAATGGAATTAACAGTCTACTGAATACAGATATGGATTGAGAGTAAATCGAAGAAAGGCAAAAGTAGCAGAAATGAGAACAGCGAGAATCTTAACACCAGGACTGATGGTCACTAAGGAGATGATGTTAAGGAGTTCTGCTACCTAGCCATCAAAATAAACCATGACGAGCGGAGTAAAAAGGGTCTAAAGCAGACTAGCTCTGGCAAAAAGGGCATTCCTGGCCATGAGAACTCTACTAGTAGCAAACATAGGTCTTAATTTGAGGAAGAAATTTCCAAGAATGTGCGTTTCATGCACAGAATTGTACGGCAGTGAAACATGAACTGTGGAAAAACTGGAACAGAAGAGAATAGAAGTATTTGATATGTGGTGCTACGGAAGAGTGTCGAAAATTAGGTGGACTGACAAGGTAAGGAATGAGGAGGTTCTCCGCAGAATGGACGAGGGACGGAATATGTGGAAAACGCTGACAAAAAGAAGGGACGGGACGATAGGACATCTGTTAAGACATCACGGAATAGCTTCCGTGGTACTAGAGGAAGCTGTAGAGGAAGGCAGAGATTTGGATACATACAGCAAATACAGTAATTGAGGACGTAGTTTGCAAATGCTACTCTGAGATGAAGAGGTTGACACAGGAGAGGAATTCTTGGCGGCCCGCATCAAACCAGTCAGAAGACTGAAGACTCAGAGGATAACGGCCACGCGAAAAGGCTCGATAATTCTGCATTCGTTCGTTGTTTCTAGACCTCCCCTCAACCTTTCAGACCTGAGGTCGAAAACATTGTTCAGGAACAACAACTCAGTTGATTTTTTTACCTGATTTTTAAAGAGAAGTGAGAAAGTTACTACAACTGGAAGGTTGATACTACAACTGGAAGGTTGACGTACGTATGGTCAACGATTACTGTATTTACGTAATAATAATTTTTAGATATCAGTAGAAGACGTTTCACACACACATTCATACTAAATATATAAGTAATCATGCACAGTAAAACATTACAAATAATACTGAAATGTATTGCGCAGTTAGTAGGATTCTGTGGCGTGACTGTAGTGGGTTTTAAATGTTGAATGTTGCCGTAATTCGTGAAGCGAAATAGAATTAACTTTAATGGAGACCAACGTTATTGAAGAAAGTTTGTCTTTACGTTTCGATGGAAAAACTAATGGAAGGCCGCAGCGGCCGAGCGGTTCTAGGAGCTTCAGTCTGGAACAGCCCGACCGCTACGGTCGCAGGTTCGAATCCTGCCTCGGGCATGGATGTGTGTGATGTCTTTGGTTAGTTAGGTTTAAGTAGTTCTAAGTTTTAGGGGACTGATGACCTCAGAAGTTAAGTCCCATAGTGCTCAGAGCCATTTGAACCATTTTTTAAAAACTAATATTGTTTTATTATGATGGGTAAAAGACTGATTAAAAAAAAGATTTATTGGAACTCACTTTCAATTACTGTCGGTCCAAAAACGTAAAAGCGAAATACTTTAAACAAATATCTTCCTCCCCTCTCTCATTACCTTGCCACCACACGTATATCAAAGCAATTGTTTTCCTCAGAACACCACAAGGATGCGCAGCTTTACCCTCAGAACACTTGCTCACTGCTAGCAACAGACTGCTAATGCCCGACTCTTTTACAACAAATAATAACTATGGCCTGTCTAGAGCAGTTGTCTGTCAAACGTTAACTGAATTCCTTATATATATTTTATATTCTAACACATATTATATTGCTTGCCCATTATTTAAGCCCTCAAAAAAAGTATCATAAAAATAATAAGAACTAAAATTGCAACTCTGCAAGCACAAAAGTAAAAGCAATTACAAAAATGGTTCTCCATGCCACTAACAGGCGGTACTACTTGTTACATTTACAGGACATTGGCTAATATGCTAAGGGACTTCGTAATAAATTATTTAACAGCATGATAAACAAAAGCAAGAAAATGAATTTGTGTTTATCTCGAACGAGGGTTATTGTCAAGAATTTGTTGTGTGATTATATCTTTTAAAAACTTCTTTCTCATTTTCTAATCAGTATCCGAGACCATTAGAGATGTTTTACTAAAGGATGTTTTCTTGCTTGTGCCAGTCTACTTCTGATATTTCCCTTGCATCAGCCATCCTACGTATTCTTGCTTCCTAGATAGAACTCTTTCACTTGTTCCATTAATGAATTGTTCCCAACTGTCAGACAGGGTGGGCAAAATGAAACTGGGAAAATACTTCAGGCACTTTGAGGTAGGCAGTCAAACTTGCAATCGCCTGCATCGGGGCGGATCATGCAATTTAGGTTGCCCATCTTAAGGTACCTGAAATATTTACCGGGGTAGTTTTATTTTACCCACTCTATCAATGAAGCGTTGGTTACCTTTCTACTATTCTTCCAACTCACTGATTTTTCATTGTTTATCCTTAGGCCATCTGCTACGTTAACTATGCTGCCTATTCCATGTAGAATGTCTTTTAAATCTTCTTAGGCTAAGAGTTAATTCACATGTGAACTTCAGTGTTAGTGTGTGTTCCCTTTTCAAGCTTTTACTCCTCTTCTAAAGCCTTATTATTGTGACGCAATGTCGGTTGGAGCCTTAACCAGTAACCCGGGTTTTCCTGACCGTACCCTGTTTTAATCACTTTTTGGCAACAATTGACTTCCAGGTAGTGCTGAAGTGAAAACTATTATTCTGCCTCCTCCAGGTACCCGAAACTCTACTATTTATTGGTCAGATGGAGGAGTGGAGCAAAAGCATGTCTCCGTAGATATTACACAATGGATTTTTCCGAATTTTCATAGTAAAATAGAGTGGGAATGGACAACTGGAGACTCAGATTGACCAGGGAGCGATCTAATTTTACAAAAAAAGGATTCATTGAAATTAATCAGCGTATTTAAGAAAAACCTAATTAGTGATTTGAGAAACATTTGAAATATTTCTCGAAAAACTGCTGCTAGCTGTGTAAATGATGTGTCCAATAGGTCTTCTCTTCAAGGCCTAGCTTTTTTTGGCTTAAAAAGTTATATTGCTGTAGAAATTGTCGAATTCTTATTTTCATGTTGAAAAAATTAAATTAGTATCAAATTGCAACATAAACCCAAACTTCCCTGCTTTCTCTTGGTCTATATAATATTAATAACAATAGAATATCGATCGACATATAAATGTATTTCAAATTTTATGATAAAAATTATAATATTTTAAAAAAATTAAAAAATACGATCAAATGTTTCGCGAGATAATGTGTCTGAAAGTAAGACATATAATACATTAGATAAACATTCGACGTGCCCTTGAATGATGCTCGAAATTAAATACAGCAAGTGAGGAACATGAGATGTTCCCTTAATATACTTTATTTCTTGATTTTAGGCAAATTATTTCACAAAGCATTTGACCTGTTTTGTTTTCAGAATTATTTTTTTATGAATGTGAATAGCTATGGCTGGAAAACTAATATCGTTGTTCTGCAAGTAATAACTCACCAGCTTGCACTACTGAGAAATTGTAGACCATGCGAACTACCTTTGATGTAATTTTTAATTCAACGGAAATACGATGGAGTTCGGAGACAGAGAATTTATCGCAGTTCCAATTCCTTTGGTATCACACACATGAAACGTTTCAAAGAATAGTCCCGCAATGAAGGCCTTTCGTTTTTTTGCGGCATGCGATGCGAAATATCTTCGTGTAATAATCTAGTTGTCTGTACTCTAATCCCGAAAAGCGATAAAAGGAAATATCCAGAGAACAGAAATGGAGAACTGAGATTTTCGCAAGTTTGGCACTTTTTATTTCGTCCGTAAATTTGTATAATTCAAAGGAAACGGCATGCGGCTTATTTTTTGTCGATTCGCAGAAATTCAGTCACGTCTTCGTTCGGTTAAATGACCAATATTCAAAGGGGACATCCATCTAACAATATCTAATCGACGCCCTATCCAATTTTTTTAAAGAATCTAACTTCCAAATAGATTACAAAAAAGCAGCTAAGAAGTTATTGTGACCTGGTAGTTAAGGGAAGGCAGGATTCTGTTACGATTGTGGACGGGGCCGTATTCAGTTACTATCGGTTGCCTTTTACACTTGCACACATTTATTTTGAATACAATAATTCCAGCTTTCGTTAATGAAGGAATAAACAACTGTGTAAATAATAGTGTTTTCAGTGCGTTACAATTTAGCAAATCACCATAAAATACAGATAATGTTTGAAAAACAAGCCACTGTGATCACAGCTGAAGGCTTTACACGCCAAGAATGACAATAAATTAAGAATATTTAAGAACTCGCTCCAATTACAAGTTACAGGTATTGAAATATTAAAAAGGAAGTGGCCACAATCACAGCAGAAGGTATCAGACGCCAGGATTCGCATCAAATAACGTTTTAAGGCTTACTGCTAAAATACAAATTTTTTTCAAGCAAATGACCACTATCACGGCTGAAGGCGTTACACACCAGGAACGGCAATTATATAAAAATTTTAGAAACCTGCCGTAAAACAGCAAATACAAGCAAAGGTTAGTTAAAAGAAACAAGCAACTGACCTCCAGACGGGTGAAATAAGATGATGATAACCTTGTAACACAACCCTTACACTGCTAGATTTAGTCCAGAAGACGACCGGAACTATTAACTATACATACATAACATTTAATGTAGGCATTAGAAGATATGGTAATAAATAATTCAATAATAAAACCCAAGGACCAGTCACAGACGGTGCTCCAGGAATCGACCTCTGAGGAGGTCCGGCAACAGACACTTTCGCGAGCGATGAGATAGGCAGCCAAGAGTTGCATTCACTTCACAAGATGGTAGCGCAGACTAGTGACAGTCCAACGAATGACTAATGATAATCTTGCTGAAGCTATCTGACACCCAATAAACCAAATGCAAGAATGGAACAACACGCCAAAGACGGAACTGGCATACAGCACTACGCCCCCATAATACTGTGCTTAGAGCGCCCGGAACGAGGAAGGAATCACTACCACAAGAGTAGAAGAATCACAAGTGACCTACAAGAAAAGAAACTGTCAAAACTACACACCTTACCGGACAGCAGCGGCAAGGCGAGGAAATGTACACTGCCGTTACATACACTAACCCCAGGGCAGGTAACTGGGGCGTTAGCGGCCACTAGGCAGAAAAAATACCGCTGGTTGAACTTAACAAATGTAACAAGCTGAACGCAGTAAATAGTAATAAGCAGTCGAGGAAAGCTAATCAGATCCGCTGTCCCCAAGCACTCCACTGGCTGCTCTTCACCTCGGCGACACTACGCACAGCAACACGAACCCAAGTCACAGGAGAATCGCAAGATGTCACAATGGTGGAGGTTTCTCTACTTTAATTGAAAATGCACTCATCTTAAGGCCTGCAGGATCTGGTTTGCATCGAGGTCGTGCACCCTCGTGACCACAGGCCCTCCATCTCGCAGTCCATGCGCGCCGCCAGCAGTCCCGGCGTGTTCCCGCACTGCACGGACCTGACTCCTCCTGAGTCCACAACCGAACTGCCCCACTCACACGACACGGAAAGACAACGACGTCGCCCCAAAGATAGGGCAAGTTACTACATATCGATAACTGCCGCTGCTGCCACTAGTGGACAGGCAATGCTTGCAAAACGAGTGGCATCAGTCAAGACGAGAAGACAAACAACCGCAACCATGCCAACTGAAGGATACGGTCTGGCCTCCAACAGAGGGCGGAAACCTACAGACAGCACCAATGCGAGCTGCAGCACGGCTCAACCTCCCCCTCTCAAGGAGAAACCCCGGGGTGTGTGTTAGGAGACCCAACTAGCGGCCTAACCAAACTTAATTTGATTAAGGTGGACCTGGTATTGCTTACTGGTACGGTTGTCCTTAACCAGAATATTAACTGCGCCTAAAATCCGCATAATCGTGCAAGGACCCAGAAAAAGTGGATTAAACTTACCAAGGTAGCCAACACGCATCTCCCTGCCGGGAAAATTACGGCCATACACCTGATGTCACGGCTTACCCCTGAAGGCTCACCGGTTACGGTTATAACGACCAGCTTGTCTATTGTGAGCCCTGAGAATATTGCGCCTTGCACGATTCCAGTTTTCTTTGACGACCTGAGGGGTATCTCCGCAGGGATTAGATCTTGAATCTCCCATAATTTCGAAAGGGGGGAATTAAATTAACAGTATAAGCAAACATCAAGGAAACCCGAGTAGCCTTCAAAGCCTCATGGCTGGTGGTATTGATGGCTAAGCTAAGTGAAGACAGACTAGAACGCCACCTACTGGGAGACTTCTGATGAAACATAATCAGTGCTGATTTAAGGTTACAATTGAACCTTTCCGCAAAGAACCCCTGCGGATAATATGGAGTGGTAGTTACATGCTTAGCACCGCTTTGAAAACCGAAAGCCTTGAAGGGAGCCGACAAAAGGCCGGCGTATTATCACTAAAGATTTGCTTAGAAGGTCCAAAAACACTTTATAGTTAAATGCGTAGTGGTGGTGGCAGCACTCACATTACGACTAGGAAGAAGCCAGGTAAACCTCGGAAACGCATCAATAATACACTCCTGGAAATTGAAATAAGAACACCGTGAATTCATTGTCCTAGGAAGGGGAAACTTTATTGACACATTCCTGGGGTCAGATACATCACATGATCACACTGACAGAACTACAGGCACATAGACACAGGCAACAGAGCATGCACAATGTCGGCACTAGTACAGTGTATATCCACCTTTCGCAGCAATGCAGGCTGCTATTCTCCCATGGAGACGATCGTAGAGATGCTGGATGTAGTCCTGTGGAACGGCTTGCCATGCCATTCCCACCTGGCGCCTCAGTTGGACCAGCGTTCGTACTGGACGTGCAGACCGCGTGAGACGACGCTTCATCCAGTCCCAAACATGCTCAATGGGGGACAGATCCGGAGATCTTGCTGGCCAGGGTAGTTGACTTACACCTTCTAGAGCACGTTGGGTGGCACGGGATACATGCGGACGTGCATTGTCCTGTTGGAACAGCAAGTTCCCTTGCCGGTCTAGGAATGGTAGAACGATGGGTTCGATGACGGTTTGGATGTACCGTGCACTATTCAGTGTCCCCTCGACGATCACCAGTGGTGTACAGCCAGTGTAGGAGATCGCTCCCCACACCATGATGCCGGGTGTTGGCCCTGTGTGCCTCGGTCGTATGCAGTCCTGATTGTGGCGCTCACCTGCACGGCGCCAAACACGCATACGACCATCATTGGCCCCAAGGCAGAAGCGACTCTCATCGCTGAAAACGACACGTCTCCATTCGTCCCTCCATTCACGCCTGTCGCGACACCACTGGAGGCGGGCTGCACGATGTTGGGGCGTGAGCGGAAGACGGCCTAACGGTGTGCGGGACCGTAGCCCAGCTTCATGGAGACGGTTGCGAATGGTCCTCGCCGATACCCCAGGAGCAACAGTGTCCCTAATTTGCTGGGAAGTGGCGGTGCGGTCCCCTACGGCACTGCGTGGGATCCTACGGTCTTGGCGTGCATCCGTGCGTCGCTGCGGTCCGGTCCCAGGTCGACGGGCACGTGCACCTTCCGCCGACCACTGGCGACAACATCGATGTACTGTGGAGACCTCACGCCCCACGTGTTGAGCAATTCGGCGGTACGTCCACCCGGCCTCCCGCATGCCCACTATACGCCCTCGCTCAAAGTCCGTCAACTGCACGTACGGTTCACGTCCACGCTGTCGCGGCATGCTACCAGTGTTAAAGACTGCGATGGAGCTCCGTATGCCACGGCAAACTGGCTGACACTGACGGCGGCGGTGCACAAATGCTGCGCAGCTAGCGCCATTCGACGGCCAACACCGCGGTTCCTGGTGTGTCCGCTGTGCCGTGCGTGTGATCATTGCTTGTACAGCCCTCTCGCAGTGTCCGGAGCAAGTATGGTGGGTCTGACACACCGGTGTCAATGTGTTCTTTTTTCCATTTCCAGGAGTGTAACTAATACATACCAATGGCATCTTTTGGTGCGAGATAAGGGGCCCACATAATCAATATAGAGTTTGTCCATGGGACAAGATTCAACCTCAGAAGTAAGGAACCCTTGGTTCAAATGGTTCAAATGGCTCTGAGCACTATGGGACTCAACTGCTGAGGTCATTAGTCCCCTAGAACTTAGAACTAGTTAAACCTAACTAACCTAAGGACATCACAAACATCCATGCCCGAGGCAGGATTCGAACCTGCGACCGTAGCGGTCTTGCGGTTCCAGACTGCAGCGCCTTTAACCGCACGGAACCCTTGTTGAAGAGCGTTATTCGTTTTGGCCACATGACAACTGACACCGAGAAACCATTTCTCTAACGTCTCGGTCAATATACGGCCAAGTCAGACGCTCCTTATCTTTTGCAAGGTCTTACAGGTTCCTAAATGCCCGCCAATCAACGAGTTGTGAAAATAATTAAAAACGGAGCGCATTAGGGTGCCTGATAGACAGATCTTAATCTCCTTGATACGTCCCACTCTTTTACACAAAATACCTTTCCTGATAATGGTTTCATTCAAACGCCATTTCTTGCCGGGTCCCCAAGTGGGGTCCTGATCCTGATGGTCGGCAATGTCACTAAAATGAGGAATATCGCCTAACACGACACAGCTAAGATTGCCTTCCGAAACTTCTTGGGCATCCTCACTAGATGGTTGTTCAGTAAACATACGGCTGAGGACGTCCGCAAGCACATTCTCAGCGCCTCTAATGTGCTTAACCTCGAACGGAAACGCCGAAATGCATACTGCCCACCTCGCGTTATGACCAGTTTTACGCCTCCTGGCTAGCACCCAGCTTAATGCTTGACTATCGGTCTCTAGTTGAAATACACTATGTTCGAGATAAAACCGGCACTTATCCAGTGCGAACAAGACGGCCAACGCCTCGCATTCGTAAACAGAATATCTAAGCTCTGCGCTGGTTAACCGACGCGATGCGTATGCTAATGGCTGCCTTTGAACCTCGAACTCCTGGGGGAGGACTGCCAAATTTCCCGCATTAGATGCGTCGTTTTGGACAATAAATTTCTTATTAAAATCAGGCACTCCGAGAACCGGAGGATTGGCTGTAGCTGCCTTAATGTGCTCGAACGTAGCCTCTTGAGCAGGCCACCACTTAAAACTCACCTCGTTTCGGCTCAGTTTATTTAAAGGAGCCGCCAACTAAGCAAAATTAGGGACAAAACGCCTAAAATAATTCGCCATCCCTATGAACTTGGCAATCCCTCGCTCATCATCGGGCGGTGGAAGGGCTCTCAAGGCTTTAGTCCGCTCCTGATCAATGCGAATACTGTCACCTGATACTAGGTGACCTAAGAAGGATACCTGCTGCCCGGCTAATGTCACCTCATTGGGTTTAACAGTCAAACCGGCCCCCTGCAACCTAGCAAAAACTTGCTGGATATGTTTCAAATGCTCTTGAAACGAACGACTATAAATTACCAAATCGTCCAGGTAAGTGTAAACCCAGACTAATTTCAAGTCTCCGAGAATATTATCCAGCAAACAAGTAAGGACGGCTCCGCCAGTAGCCAAACCAAAGGAGACCCTATTAAATTCAGATTCCAATCAGTACGAAATGCTGTAATATGTTTACATTCTTCGGATAAGGGATCTGATAATGGCCAGATTCAGGTTGAGAACAGTAAACCATATAGCCCCGGCAAACCAAGGAAAAGAGTTATGAAGATCAGGTAAAGGAACCGATCCGAGGACAACCTTCTTATTTAGGCGACGGTAGTCAACAACAGGTCGAAAGTCCCGGCCCTGATCCTTAGAGACGATGAATATAGGGGAGGCATAAGCGGATGTAGAAGGCCTGATAACTCCTTGCTCAAGCATTTTGGAGATCTTTCCCCTTAGTATCTTTCCCCTTAGTATCATCAGAGAAGCTCTGGAAACGTCTCTAACAAACCCCCTAGTTCAGAGGCCTGCTGGGAAGAAAAACGAGTGACATCAAACTCACTAACCTTAGCATCAAAAGCCAGCATTTCCACATCTCCATGCACCTTATGTTTAGCACACACACAGAACCCAAATTTCTGACCAGAAGCGAACTTAAAGAATAACGTGTACCCCGAGTAATCCAAGACAAGACCAGTTTTACTAATAATATCACATCCCAAAATCAAGTCGACTGGCAGCTCCTTAATCAAGGCCAAAGACAAGGTTCAAATGGCTCTGAGCACTATGGGACTCAACATCTTAGGTCATAAGTCCCCTAGAACTTAGAACTACTTAAACCACACACACCCATGCCCGAGGCAGGATTCGAACCTGCGACCGTAGCAGTCCCGCGGTTCCGGACTGCAGCGCCAGAACCGCTAGACCACCGCGGCCGGCCCAAAGACAAGGGCCACGAGAAATCCCCAACCGAGATACTCCCTCAGACCCAACAGTTGGCAACCCAACAACTCTGCACCGAAGAAGAGACCGGCCTAAGTCTCGCAAGATTACCAAATTCAAGAAACCATTCCAAGCTCAACAATGAAAAGGAGCTACCAGAATCCAAAAGGGCACAAATAGGTTCGCCACTTACTCAAGAACAAATATAAGGCAGTGGAGGTGATGATGGAGCAGCAACATGGGCACACCAGGGTTTAAAGGCTCGACCCCGGGTCGCTGCCCAGCCGGGCGGCATTCATTGACTCTGGGTGTCCGCAGCTGAACGCAAGTGCGAACTAAATGCCCTGTTCAACTGCACCTGAAACGACGCTGCGAGTCCCCTTTAGCACACTCAGCTGATACCAGAATGTGACTTCCACTCTGCAGCGGAGTGTGCGCTGATATGAAACTTCCTGGCAGATTAAAACTGTGTGCTGGACCGAGACTCGAACTCGGGACCTTTGCCTTTCGCGGGCAAGATCTCTACCAACTGAGCTACCCAAGCACGAGTCACAACCCGTCCTCAACTTTACTTCTGCCAGTACCTCGTCTCCTACCTTCCAAACTTTACAGAAGCTCTCCTGCGAACCTTGCAGAACTAGCACTCCTGAAAGAAAGGATATTGCGGAGACATGTAAGGAGACATGGAAGGTAGCAGACGAGGTACTGGCAGAAGTACAGTTGTGCTTATACAACTTACGTTTGTTCCTCTACCGTAGCCAGTTTGTACACGTTTGTTCCCCTACCGTAGCCAGTTTATACATTCAGCCAGTTTCAGTTTTTAGACATTTGCATTGTCTTTGTCATGCTTCTTTGGTTGCATTTTTATATTTTCTCCAATCTCATTTTGCCTTTTACAGTCCCAAAAGTGAAGATTTAGCATTCACTTCATGGCAGTTCTGGATAACAATCTAATCGCCTGTGCGTGAAGTAGTACAGTACAAATAGAGGTCACACTGCCAGAACGGGGAAGCAGCACTCCAATTACAAAAGAAGTTTTTTTATAAGGAAAACTGCACAGTCTGTAACCTTTTTCGTTGAGCGCCTGTAGCAAGAGGTGTGGTGATGAGAGGAAGCAATCCAGGTGCGGATCCAAGAGGGACTAGGGTGGAAGAGAGGGGAGTTTGGTGGTCCGAACCGCCCTAAACATTTTGTTAAAAGTATCTACATTTCTACAAATTTGTCAGCTCATTTTTTGGAACATAAGTTACGTAGCGTAAAATCTAATCTCGAAAACGTCCGGGATTTCTATTCTATTGAGGTGACAATCACGGGATCGTGTTGGACATCCTTCTGCCTTGGTATACTGCAACAACCCGCTGAGGCGTGGACTCAACAACTCGTTGGAAGTGCACTGCAGAGATATTGAGCCCTACTAATTCTACAGTCGTCCATAATTTCAAAAGTGTTATGGATGCAGAATGTTACGCATGAACTTACCTCACGATTACGTCTCTTAAGTTTTCGTTGGGATTCATGTCGACCGATCTGGGCGACCAGTCCTTTCTCTCGTATTGTCCAAAATGTTCTTCAAACCAATCGCGAACAATTGTGGCCCAGTGACATGTTGCATTGTCAACCATAAAACAATTACATCGTTGTTTGGGAACAAGTAGCCGAACATAACCATTTCCAATCAATGATCAGTTTAGTTGGTCCAGAGGGCCAAATCCATTCCTTGTGAACATAACATGCACCGTTATGGAGCCATCACAACTTCCACAGTGCCTTGTTGACAACTTGTGTCGATGGCTTCGTGGGGCTACGTCACACTCTAACCCTAACATCAGCTGTTACTGACTTCGGGTCTCATCTGACCAGGCAACGGTTTTCCAGTCGTCTAGGGCGATGCCGAGCAGTTAGCAAAGGCACTCCCGTCGGTCGTCTGCTGCCATACACCATTAACACCAAATTTCCCCGCGCTCTCCTAACCGGATCCGTCCGTCGTAGTTCCACATTGATTTCTGCAGTTATTTCACGCAGTGTTGCTTGTCTCCTAGCACTGACAGATCTAAGCAAATGCTACTGCTCTCTGTCGTTAAATGGAGGCCGTCGGCCACTGCGTTGCCCGTGGTAACGGATAATGCCTGAAATCTGGTATTGTCGGCATACTCTTGACACTGTGCATTACGGAATATTGAATTCCCTAATTTTCGAAATGGAATGTCCCATGCCTCTAGCTCCTATTAAGATTCCGCGTTCGAAGTCTATTAAAGCCCGTCGTGTGGCCATTGCCACGTTGGAAACCTTTTCACATGAATCAAATGAGTGAAAATGACAGCTCCACCAATGCACTGTCCTTTTATACCTTGTGTACGCGATACTACCGCGACCTGTATATGTGCATCTCGGTTTCCCATAACATTCTGTCAGCTCAGTATAAATTGAGCTACAGTTCCATTTCTTCCCTAAGCGGAAGGGCTCGTGTTCTGACGAACTGAGCCAGGTAAAGGCTCCCTTTCACAGGCTGACGGTACCTGCTGTTTACAACAAATCCGGCTCGACAGTCCAAAGGTATAACGGTTAAACGACAGGAAGTGGAAGAATCTCCACGCTACTAACAGAAAAATTTCGGAAAGCCTGACTTCCATTCTACAGCGGCCGCCGACTCGATACCATTTGCTGCATGGGTGGATGCTATCCGTGCACACCCGAACACGGCGTGTGTCCCACAGTATCTGTGACCCTCAGTCGATGGAGTGGCGTCCTGTATTTCGGTAACACTGCTGGTTGTCAAATGCTGGTAATATCGACGTGACGTGCTGGGGTCTGACTAGTAAGCGTAATGCTGAAGGAGCGGCTAATAGCGCTTCATAGCTGTTATGCGCCCATCGTGCGGTGTGACATCGTTTTAACTTACAGTGCGTTATTACGTTACGCAGGAGGTGTCCGACCATGATGCAGACATGACGAGACACATGACACTGATGAATAGGTTGCTAATATAAGTGCTCACTTTCTATTAAAAAATTCTTATTTATTAACGTGTTTCGGGCACAGTCCATATCCAGAACACCAAAAAGAATGGTTTTGATACACAATATGGACTCAAATGTGTCAGCCATCCAGTTCAGTTGTGACGCTGACAGCTGATACGTGTTATGTTAAAGTTGATATGTTAATTGCAGCATAATGTACTAGGTTGAAAAAAATGCCAGCTGGTTTTTCGTTTCCGTCAAATTGTTGGTCTTATTCTGAAGAAACACTGACGTTTACTTTTGTATCCCGCCTGGAAGGCGAAGCGTAGGTCTGCTCCTGAAATCTGTAACATAGGCCGAATTTAGGAAGCGAGTACGAGCAGGTGAGGTAAAGCTTTCAGTAGTGCAAGCAAAGTAAAAGTGGTCCAACCCGAATTATACACTTGGATACATAACTTGGTACAGGTGAGCATGTAGGTTCGTAGCCAAAGACCACATAAGAGTGTCTCAATAGCATGCTAAGCTAAAGTGATGGTTCTCAGCCGTCTGCTCTTCATGAACTGGGGCAAAGGGGAGCGGCGCTCTTAGAACTGCACAGCGTCAACTAGAGGGCGCTGTCGTCGGCAAAGATCTTCCGCTCTCGTAGTGTCAACCTACCCTCTGGCATCGGAACTGTTGATACCACATTCCTCCCGCCTGAAACGGCGTACCGTCATTGAGTAGGGCTTCCGACGGTGAGTGGAGGGACCCAGGGGCGGCGCAACAGAGCGGACGGATAGCGGACCTGCCAGGCCGGGCTTCCCACCCGCGTCCCCGAATCGCTCGCGAGGGGGCGAGGGAAACGCCCCATTGAAAACCCACCCACGACGCGCACCACCACTTTGTATGCTCAGATGAGGAGGCGGAGCAACAACCTCCATGGGCGACGGCGACGGCGGCGTGATGGCACCCTCAGCGTCCATCGGCTCCGGCACCGCGGAGGAACACGGCAGCGGCCGGAGGTGGGGCGTGGCAACGGCGAGAGGCGCCCGTCCGGCGCAGGAGACCGGACCAGCGGCGGCCGCGGCGGCAGGAGAGCCCGCGATGGAGGAGCGAGCAGCGAAGCTGACGTCGGCGGAGTCGTGGGCAAAGCCAGCGGAAGCCGAGAAGCCTCCAATTCTGCCGGAAAAGAACCAGCGGCAGAAAACTGAGGATGGCACAAACGCATCTGGTTCCTGTGTCGCTTGACAGTGCCGGAGGGATCAGAAATTACAAATAAGGCGCAGCCAAGCTGGCGAAGAATGCGCCCCTGCTCCCAGCGCTGCCTGCTAGAGAAAACGCGATAGAACACTAAATCACGCGGCGCCAAGCCAGAACGAGGCGAAGCAGCGGGAGCGTGCAGCGGCGGGCGCAATAGCTGCAAGAGTGACCGATGGGCGCGGCCACGTAGCAGTTCCGCTGGGGAACGAGTGCCGCGTGGCTGGGAGCAATAGGTTCAAATGGCTCTGAGCACTATGGGACTTAACATCTTTGGTCATCAGTCCCCTAGAACTTAGAACTACTTAAACCTAACTAACCTAAGGACATCATACACATCCATGCCCGAGGCAGGATTCGAACCTGCGACCGTAGCAGTCGCGCGGTTCAGGACTGAGCGTCTAGAACCGCGAGACCACCGCGGCCGGCGGGAGCAATAGGAATCAAGGAAAGTCCATAGCGCACGCTCGCGAGAGTGCGTGGCGTGCAATTTGCTCATCTGCGACTTCAAAGTGTTCAGCCTCGCTGTTCGACTGGGGCTGGAACGGGGCTCAGCTCAGATGGTGGACGCCATTAGCAGCATAGAACGCTTCAAACACGGAGGACACAAATTGGGGGCCATTGTCGGAGACAATAACTTCATGTAGGCCCTCAATGCAAAAAATAGACATCAAAGCCCGAATAGTACTGGCAGACGTAGTAGAAGACATAGGGACAACAAAAGGAAAGTTGCTGTATGCATCAATAACTATAAACGAGCGGGTGTCCGAGAAAGGACCCGCAAAATCAATATGAACACGCTGCCAGCGCGCAGTAGGAGTCGGCCACTCAAAGAAGCCCTGGCGAAGAGCAGATTGATGCTCCGCACAAGAGCGAGAATTAGCAAGCAAATTCTCAATTTTTTTATCAATGCCGACCCAAGTGCAGTGACGACGTGTTAATTGCTTCATCCGCACTGTACCCCAATGACCAACGTGCAGTAATAGGAGGATTTCCGACTGCAACGAACGAGTCGCAACCACACGAGACTGATCATTGTCATTTCGTAACAAAATAACACCGCCGGCCGCGGTGGCCGTGCGGTTCTAGCGCTGCAGTCCGGAACTGCGGGGCTGCTACGGTCGCAGGTTCGAATCCTGCCTCGGGCATGGATGTGTGTGATGTCCTTAGGTTAGTTAGGTTTAAGTATTTCTAGGGGACTGATGACCTAAGATGTTAAGTCCCATAGTGCTCAGAGCCATTTGAACCATTTGAACCAAAATAACACCGTGGTGTACAGGCAAGTTGTGACGTTGCGCAAAATAACGACGAACAAGGGGATCAAGAATCTGCGTAGTGGATGAAGGCCATTGAGTATGAATATACTGCAAAGTAATCTGCAAAGAAGCATCGGTGGCTGTGTGTGTGTGTGTGTGTGAAATCTTATGGGACTTAACTGCTATGGTCACCAGTCCCTAAGCTTACACACTACTTAACTTAAATTATCGTAAGGACAAACACACACACCCACGGCCGAGGGAGGACTCGAACCTCCGCCGGGACCAGCCGCACAGTCCATGACTCCAGTGCCCGAGACCGCTCGGCTAATCCGCGCGGCTGCATCGGTGGCTGTCGCGGATGTAATGCGACGAAAATCCACCGGAAAACCATCACCTAATTTCTTATCTTGCGAATCAATAAGCGTGCATGACAATTCGGAAGAATCAAAGGCTTCGTCAGGACCGCTAGGGAGGCGAGACACAGCATCGTCATTGTCATGCTGGACCGTAGGCTGCAACAAAATTTCGTAATTGTAGTTACACAAAAACAAAGACCAACATTAAAACTTTAGTGCAGTACAGGCTGGAACTAGCTTTGACAGGTGAAACAACGATGTCAAAGGCTTACGGTCAGTGACCAAATAGAACGTCCGACCGTACAAAAAAGTCATGAAACTTTGTCACTCCACATACAATAGCTAAAGCTTCTTCCTCGATTTGAGAATAGTTTTTCTGGCCAGAATTGAGTAACTTAGATGCAAAAGCGAACGGGCGATCGACAGAATTAATGCGGTGCGAGTGAACGGCTTCGATCTCGTGACAAGATGCATCGACAGCCAAAACAACTGGTTTGGAGGGATCGAAAGGAATCAAACAGCGATCGCTCAACAAACCAGATTTGAGCTTGTAGAAAGCAATGTCACATTCTGGAGACCAAACAAAAGGAATGTTCTCACGCCTAAGGCGATGCAAAGGCGCTGCATTTGGTATAAACCGAATATAATATGTAATTTTGCCCACACAGACTGAAGTTCTTTCAAGTTCCTGGGTGTCTGAAAGTCTCCAATCGCACTGAGATGTGACGAGGGGTTGATACCTTGTCCGTTAATCTTATGTCCTAAATACTGATTCTCAGTTTGAAAAAAATTTGCAGCTGTCTGCTACACTAGAGACCTGCCTGCAAAAGTACAGTAAATAAGGCACGTAAATTCGGCAAATGTTTGTGACCTGATACCACAATATCGTCCAGATAATTGGGAAAACAATGGACAGTGGCACACAACAGCTGCAAGTAAGACTGAAATATAACAGGAGCTGAAGCACAACCGAACGGAAGGCGGGGAAACTTGAACAATCCAAGGTGGGTGTTGATCACAAAATGGCGCTGCGACTGTTCGTCGAGCGGAATTTGAAAGTATGCGTCCCGCAAAGTAATCGTGGAAAAGAATTTTCCCGCACCAACCTTATCAAAAATGTCTTCAGCACACGGTAAGGGAAACGTAGCGACCACTGTCTGGGGATTTACTGTAGACTTAAAGTCAGTACAAATACGGAGACGACCATTTCATTTTTTCACACACACTATAGGTGAAGCCCATTGCGAAGCAGAAACAGGTTCAATGACACCACTGTCTTGCAAATACTTAAGTTCAGCTGCTATGGTGTCGCGCAGCGCGTGGGGTATTGGGCGTGCGCGCCGAAAAATAGGCGCTGCGAAGTCTGTGGCACAACCAAGGCCATCAGAAAAGAGTTCAGCAAAATCAGCGTATAGTGCGGCAAATCTGTGTGCATGCTCACTGGCGTTGATGCAAAGTACATTGTCCTGAATTGCGAGGCAAAAAAGTTCAAATGCGTTCATGCCAAAAATGTTCGTAGCATCACTAGAGCAAAACCCATGGAAAGACACTGTACGGGTCGTTGCACCATATGCGGCTTGCAAACTACACACGCCGAGCACTGAGATTTCCTGTCCAGTAAATTCAGTCAGTGTGGAATGTGAATGACGAAGCGGGGGCGAACCAAGCAAGTCACAAGTTGTTCCGTTCAGTAAAGAAACTGACGCACTAGCGTCGAGCTGCATGCGAACAAAAAATTGTTCAATTGGCTCTGAGCACTATGGGACTTAACTTCCGAGGTCATCAGTCCCCTAGAACCTAGAACTACTTAAACCTATCTAACCTTAGGACATCACACACATCCATGCCCGAGGCAGGATTCGAACCTGCGACCGTAGCGGTGGCGCGGTTTCAGACTGTGGCGCCTAGAACCGCTCGGCCACACTGGCCGCCGCATGCGAACAGAACGTCCACAAATGTTCAAAGTCACAAAAGGTTTCCTCGCATCGTGCTGAATGCGAGAGGAAGTGTCTGGCAAAATTTGTTTATTCACACGATGAGCTATAGAAGCATGGGAAACAGAAGGCTGTGAATAAATGGCATTAACGTCCATAGGCTGATGTGAATCATGATCACGGCGGTTAAGGTTGCGGTGACGCCCATGCGAGTCACGCGAACGAGAGACAGGGTGTGAGTTGGAGGTTCTCTTACTACACACAGCTTGCACATGTCCTTTCTTATTACAAAAATAACACTGTGGTTGACGGGATAGGCAACTGTCCCGTGAGTGTGCACGAGAACAGTTCGGACATGATTTCAGTTTCTTAGTGGGTGAAGAAACTGCAAAAAGGTGGGAATTTAAGGAGATGGGACCTGGTAAACTGAAAGAACCATAGGTTGTAGAGAGTTCCAGGGAGAGCATAAGGGAACAATTGACAGGAATGGGGGAAAGAAATACAGTAGAAGAAGAATGGGTAGCTCTGAGGGATGAAGTAGTGAAGGCAGCAGAGGATCAAGTAGGTAAAAAGACGAGGGCTAATAGAAATCCTTGAGTAACAGAAGAAATATTGAATTTAATTGATGAAAGGAGAAAATATAAAAATGCAGTAAATGAAGCAAGCAAAAAGGAATACAAACGCCTCAAAAATGAGATCGACAGGAAGTGCAAAATGGCTAAGCAGGGATGGCTAGAGGACAAATGTAAGGATGTAGAGGCTTGTCTCACTGAGGGTAAGATAGATACTGCCTACACGAAAATTAAAGAGACCTTTGGAGAGAAGAGAACCACTTGTATGAATATCAAGAGCTCAGATGGAAAACCAGTTCTAAGCAAAGAAGGGAAGGCAGAAAGGTGGAAGGAGTATATGGAGGGTTTATACAAGGGCGATGTACTTGAGGACAATATTATGGAAATGGAAGAGGATGTAGATGAAGATGAAATGGGAGATACGATACTGCGTGAAGAGTTTGACAGAGCACTGAAAGACCTGAGTCGAAACAAGGCCCCGGGAGTAGACAACATTCCATTAGAACTACTGATGGCCTTGGGAGAGCCAGTCATGACAAAACTCTACCATCTGGTGAGCAAGATGTATGAGACAGGCGAAATACCCTCAGACTTCAAGAAGAATATAATAATTCCAATCCCAAAGAAAGCAGGTGTTGACAGATGTGAAAATTACCGAACTATCAGTTTAATAAGTCACAGCTGCAAAATACTAACGCGAATTCTTTACAGACGAATGGAAAAACTACTAGAAGCGGACCTCGGGGAAGATCAGTTTGGATTCCGTAGAAATGTTGGAACACGTGAGGCAATACTAACCTTACGACGTATCTTACATGAAAGATTAAGAAAAGGCAAACCTACGTTTCTAGTATTTGTAGACTTAGAGAAAGCTTTTGACAACGTTAACTGGAATACTCTTCCAAATTCTGAAGGTGGCAGGAGTAAAATACAGGGAGCGAAAGGCTATTTACAATTTGTACAGAAACCAGATGGCAGTTATAAGAGTCGAGGGGCATGAAAGGGAAGCAGTGGTTGGGAAAGGAGTGAGACAGGGTTGTAGCCTCTCCCCGATGTTATTCAATCTGTATATTGAGCAAGCAGTAAAGGAAACAAAAGAAAAATTCGGAGTAGGTATTAAAATTCATGGAGAAGAAGTAAAAACTTTGAGGTTCGCCGATGACATTGTAATTCTGTCAGAGACAGCAAAGGACTTGGAAGAGCAGTTGAACGGAATGGACAGTGTCTTGAAAGGAGGATATAAGATGAACATCAACAAAAGCAAAACGAGGATAATGGAATGTAGTCAAATTAAATCGGTTGATGCTGAGGGGATTAGATTAGGAAATGAGACACTTAAAGTAGTAATGGACTTTTGCTATTTAGGGAGTAAAATAACTGATGATGGTCGAAGTAGAGAGGATATAAAATGTAGACTGGCAATGGCAAGGAAATCGTTTCTGAAGAAGAGAAATTTGTTAACATCGAGTATAGATTTAAGTGTCAGGAAGTCGTTTCTGAAAGTATTTGTATGGAGTGTAGCCATGTATGGAAGTGAAACATGGACGATAACCAGTTTGGACAAGAAGAGAATAGAAGCTTTCGAAATGTGGTGCTACAGCAGAATGCTGAAGATAAGGTGGGTAGATCACGTAACTAATGAGGAGGTATTGAATAGGATTGGGGAGAAGAGTAGTTTGTGGCACAACTTGACTAGAAGAAGGGATCGGTTGGTAGGACATGTTTTGAGGCATCAAGGGATCACAAATTTAGCATTGGAGGGCAGCGTGGAGGGTAAAAATCGTAGAGGGAGACCAAGAGATGCATACACTAAGCAGATTCAGAAGGATGTAGGTTGCAGTAGGTACTGGGAGATGAAGAAGCTTGCACAGGATAGAGTAGCATGGAGAGCTGCATCAAACCAGTCTCAGGACTGAAGACCACAACAACAACAGTGGGTGCCTGGTTCGAAACTTGTTTACTTGCATGTGAGCGGCGCAGCGTGGCTCGCTGTGCCATTGGCACGGCGGGACGGCACATGTTGTGCCGCGCTAACAATAGTCACACCCAGGGTCACGTCGAACGCGGAAGTAGCCATGTCTATGGTATCTTGTCTGTGTAGCAAGTCCACTGCTTCCTCTAAAGGAGGGTTTTTAAATCGTAAGATTTGCTCGCGCATGCGGTGGTCCGCCACATCCTGTGCAATAGAGTCTCTAATCATGATATCCGCATATTACCGTCCACAGAAGCAAGTAAATTCACAATCAGAAGTTAGTCCCTGAAGGTCCGCTAACCATGATTTATTTGACTGAGTAGGACCACGCCGGAGACGAAAGAATTTGTAGCTTTCAGCTACTACATTTACACTGTCACGGAAGTGGGAGTTCAATGCATCAATCACTTCGTCGTAAGTTTAAGTCTCTGCTCGGGTGGTGGAAAAGAATTTTACGAGCACAAGGTATAACACAACACCCGCATTGGCTATGAAAAAGGCAGGCCCCTCTGTACCTGGCATGTTGTAAGCTGTGAAGTGTGCCTCGAGCTGGGTGAAGTATTCCAGCCAGCGTTCAACGTGAGGATTGAATGCACGAAATGGCGGCGCCGGAGGCGTCGTCGGCGGTGGTACAGACGGAGGCATCAGAGGCGCCGTAGTAGCTGCAGTTTGTAGTGTGACCAGTCCATTTACAGCAGCAATCAGCTGCGTCATTTGCTGAGCCTGAAACAGTATGCTGAGCCTGAAACAGTGCAAGATCGGACAGCGAAGCCTGTTCCTGTGGCGAAGCCATCGTTGATACAAACTTAAAGTCTTATAGCGAAGGGTGGAAGTACTCATACACTGAATCACACAGATAAGTGGACAAAGCTAAAGCCATACTGAGGAAAAAAATTTTGAGTCCCTTCTCATCGCCAGTAATTTTGTATCCCACCTGGAAGGCGGTGCGTGGCTCTGCTCCTGAAATCTGTAACATAGGCCGAATGTAGGAAGCTCGTAGGAGCAGTTGTAAAGCTTTCGGTTCAAATGGTTCAAATGTCTCTGAGCACTATCTTAGGTCATCAGTCTCCTAGAACTTAGAACTACTTAAACCTAACTAACCTAAGGACATCACACACATCCATGCCAGAGGCAGGATTCGAACCTGCGACCGTAGCAGTCCCGCGGCTCCGGACTGCATCGCCTAGAACCGCACGGCCACAAAGCTTTCTGTAGTGCAAATAAAGTAAGAGCGGTTTTACTGTAGTCCAAACCGAATTATATACTTGGTACAGGTGAACACGTAGGTGCGAAGCCAAAGTCCAGATAAAAAAGCCTCAGTAGCAAGCTAAGCTAAAGCGATGATTCTTGGCCGTCTGCTCTTCATGAACTGGGACAAAGGGGATCGGCGCCTCTAGAGTTGCACAGCTTCGGCTAGAGGGCGCTGTCGTCGGCGAAGATCTTCCACTCTCGTAGTGCCAACCTACGCTGTGGCATCGGAACTATCGATACCACAATTGCTGTTTATATTTAGGCCAAAAATTCGGACTAAAAAACCAAACATCTTCAATTAGCAGAAACACAACTCAGATTAAAGTATACTTTAGACTTAATTTTTGGTTAGTGAAACAGGATTGCAAATTTGCGTGCTGCATACTTAAATTAAAACAACACAGATTGGTGTACACAAATAAAGTTCGAAACAAGCAAATTCAGCACCTTATCCGATGTTTGCCATAGAGTGAAGGAAACATAAACTGATAGGGTCACCAAATTTGAAATTCATAGTTTCCCTATTAGACTGGTTCCCTACCAACTTGGCCAACAAAACGTTTTGTCTGACATTCCCATTTGTCGTCTAACACGATAGAAAAGAACTTTTTTACAAGTTTCGTTTCTGTTCATCCCATTATTTCCATTAACCTCATTCCACAGTAGTACTTCCCTTATATTCCTTCGAACGAAATAATATAAGAAATGTGCTAGTCACATCCTAGCCCCTCAGAAGAGAGTAGGCACTGGTAGTCATTGGGTACCAGCGCATAGGGTTTCACTGGACAGTCTGGGATTGCAGCCGGCGGCGGTCATCCGCTTATTAATTAGATCACGGCGCGGCCCGTGTGCTGCCATAACGAGGCAAGCCGTTATGAATAATCATGGCGGCCGCGCGCAGCGAGCTCTGTTTGCGCATGCGCGGCGTGAGAGTTGAATTTATCGGCACGTGCGCGGGCAACAGTTGCCGGACCACACGCACCGCGCTTTGTTACGACTGATGAGATTAATTAGAGAGCACCGCGCGTCCTCTGTTAATGACAAAATTGCATCCGTAATGACACAATAGGGATTAGAGGCGAAACGCGTTACAGCCTAGGCGGCCTAGCTGCCGACCCGTAACCCTCCAACAATGCGCTGCCCTTGTAAACATTTGCGATTGCTCTTTTGAGATGCAGAATGCGTGAGGTCTCTGATTTGGTTGTGTCAGTATAACGAAGAAAGAATGTATGGAATCAGCTTTTATTTTTCCTTTGATTACCGAGTAATAATCCAGGCTGGTATCACGTACTTTACAAGCTAACTCAATGACAAACTCGGTTCCTAACAATCAGCATTTCCTAACAGTAATTCAGTTATTTATTCATCTGGCATCACTTCTCGATGTTTCTGTTATTATAAAAACGTTTCTCTGTACCACTGCCCTGCATATCTGGCGTCAGTCCTCGTTCCGATAACACTCCTATTTCCTTGAGCACCAAATCAGCTAGTCCCAGATACTTTGGCAAGTCTCCACAATCTTTCGTTTCTCCCCTTTGACTTCTTTTTCCTCTCGTATCTACCATTTTCTTAGTTCATCTATTTATTAAATTGTAGCATTTTTCTTTAACGCTATGTTTCAGAGGCTTCTATTGCCTCTCCACCATGTTTCGCTTTGAAATTTCTTTCCTACGAACATACTATGCCAAAGGATTCTTTCTTATTGTAGACCATTTTTTTGACATTGGGAAATTCTGCTACAGGCTAAAAGAGCATTTGCATGTATCAATCTGTTATTGGCATCTCAGTTTTATCAGATCACGTAAAAATGTTTTATTGATAACGGAAGTTTAATCATTCATCTTAAGCTTAAATTTTGGTGACCTGTAAAACTTTTGCTTTTCTAATAAATAAATCATCCACAGCTGCAGCTGACTTCTGTTTTGTTATAAAGAATTACGTAGTCAGTTTCAAAACGTCAGTATCAAATGCTCATCAGCATGCGGCCTCAAGAACCGCAAAGGTACAACATAATATAGACGTGAAGACAGTATGCTGAGGGCTTAATTTCTGTCGAAACGCGCCAGAACGGCGTTCCGGCACCTCCCAGGGAATTCTATTTGATCCTACTGGACCTAGTTGGCACAATAGATTTAAAATGGTACACGTGTATTAAATCGCAACGTAAGTGTTAATTTTCTTTCCAAAAGGCGTTCCGGCACCTCCTCGGGAATTTTATTTGAACTCACTGGAACTATTATCCACAATAGGTTTAAAACACTACATGTGTATTAAATCGCAACTTAACTGTAATCTGCTTTCTGAAGTTGTGATCCTTACATATCGGTAACGTTCACATATATTGCTAACTATTGCCAGCAATCCCAGCGACATAGTAGCGTGGCGACATCTCGTGTTCTGTGTGTCAATGAGAAACAAATAAAGTAAGGTTTGTTTGAACGTGAGCGGCTTTATAATGTACTTTCAAGAAATCTTGATTCTTCCGTACCGTAATTTTAGCCATAGCTGCTGATTAACTGCGCATTAGGGACGACGGTTATCGCTGAAAGAACCGGTTTTCGGTTATATCGGTTTCTTCCAACTCCAGTTTAATCGGACTGTCAAAACCGCTCAAAATAACCGGTTTATGAAATAACCGATTTTTGGACTTTTATTCCTATTAATCCCGTGTTAAAAGTAGAAATCGAACAAAGATTGAAAAACTGTGATTCAGTTTTAAGACACGTAGAATCAAAATATTTAACTAAACAGGCAAATAAAAGAAACTGCTTTGCACAAAAAGTGAGAAGTAGCTGAGTAAAGCAAAAATCACCAGTATTCTCCTACTAATTCTAATTTTTGAAACTCTGCTCAAAAATTATGTTGTAATCGGCGATTATAATACTATTTGCACATTACAAGTAGTCAGAGCTAAAGAGCGAAACTGAGGTAGAAGAACTCTGTTTTTCACGTTAATTTGTCCATTTTAAAGAGCTACAAGCAGATATATGTATGTTATGTAGATACAGGCAGCAGATCAACAGCTTCCTATTTTTATTGCCAACTATGAATGAACTCCTAGTTACATTATATCACAAAATTGTTATGGATCCTCCCGTTTTCAATCTTTTAAACCAAACACAGCACTGTACTTCACTGATACCACATTTTGTAAAAACTTCTAGGCTAGGGATGGTACCATTTTGTAGTATAGCCGGTGTCTGACGATGACATTGGGAATCTGCCATATAGAACAGATGGGTTCAGTATGGTTCAAATGGCTCTGAGCACTATGGGACTTAACTTCTGTGGTCATCAGTCCCCTAGAACTTAGAACTACTGAAACATAACCAACCTAAGGACATCACACACATCCATACCCGAGGCAGGATTAGAACCTGCGACCGTAGCTGTCGTGCGATTCCAGACTGTAGCGAGAACAGATGGGGCACGTCTTGCACACTGTATGTTCCATGCCATACGGTAACAGGCACATTCTTGTCTCAGCAACGCTGCTCCAATTTTTATGCCATGTGTTTGTTGTTCGTTTATGTAGGCATTGTTATTAAAATAGCACCACTTTTCTATAACAACGCAATATTTCAAGGCAATGCAATTCTTATTAATTAAAATTAATCGGTCTTTAAAAAAGGTTTATTTGAAAACGAAAAATTTTAGTGCTGCTGCTGTGACTAATTGCTATTTCGGTTTTCTTACCCAGTTACTAGTAAAAAATAAAATTACCTATTATAACAGCGGTCATTCAGGCCTAAAATACCGGTAACGGTTTGAAACTGTCGGTTTTTCCCATCATTCCCGCATGCACGGTGCACGCATGGCTAAAAGTTGATACCCTTCCGAATCGCTTCATAAACATCCTTCACCTGATAGGCATCCACAAGGGGGGGGGGGGGGAGGGGGCCCTTGCTTCCTCCCCGCCACACGCCCCCTCATTGAATGTGGAGTGCAGAAGTTTTATTCACTTCAGAATTCTCATACACTTCAAGAAGTGATTTCCAGTTATTCAACACAACCTCTAGTTTAGCCAATTGTAACAATATGTAGCTGATGCTAGTGAGGCAATACTGTAGCAGTTATAATTCTCGCTTTAGAAACTGCGTCACCAGAAACTGCGTCACCATAAACTCGATTATGGAACACTGGCTTCGTATGAGTGTCGTTCTCCCTTCCATAATGAGCACGTTACCGTACTGCGAACCAAACGAAGGTGCAATAAAAGCTGCGCTTGTATGCTGTGCCGACTCCCTTTATGAGCTTCTTTGAAGTACTGTTACGATGCCAACGAGGCTACCCCAACTGTTGCAGAATCAAATTCCCCGCAGCAGTCTCCAACATCAGTTAAATACAGCCCTTCGTGGAGCATAGTTTGGTTACATGGAACAACTGGTGCTGTACCGTGTGCACTGCGCTATGCCTTAATGATCGCTTTCACTGCACCTTTGTCGTCTTCATCACATGAAGACATCCAACAGCAGTTTCGCCATTTTTTTTTAATTCATTGGCTTTCGGAATATGCTCATACTACCATCTCAACACTGGAAATGCTACACCACAATTTGTTTTGGCAATACAGATTATACATTGTTTTTCGTCATAACCTGGTGCTTAAAAAAGGACAGATTCCAACATAAAACAAATTTCTTGTCCACGTTATACTGAAACCGGTAAGAAAGCCAAAGATGGAACACGGGATGCACAAAGCTAGTGTGCTAATAAAATCCATCTGGTAACACAATAAGAAATGATAAATCACCTTTGGTACACATTTGGGATAGCCCCAACTTCGCTGTTTCATAATGCTGGGAAAGAAGCTAGTAGCCACCTTAAAGGAGAAGCTTGGCGAGTTATTTTAGAATATTATGTTTGTTCAACAAGTGAACAACTACTGCCAGGTCTGGACATACAAACTCGAAATGAGGAACGACCATTAACTTTTTTGAAGGCTGGAGTGTCCAGACAGAAGTTAGCGACCAGTGTTCTAAATAGTAAACAGTTCGTCACTAGTCGTCAGGTGAACCCATTTCTAAATAAATCGGGTATATAGAAGAATGTAAGTAGGATGACAGTGAGAATTGAAGTGCAGATAACGATCTAATTTACGACTGGACCATTGACCCAGGTAGCAAGTAGATAATCGGCTAATTGGAAGTAAATGTGTTCCCTGCCCCTGTCTATTGTCGTCTCACTGTCTCCCTCCCCCATCCCCCTGTATCTAATGCTTGCCAATGGTGTTTGAGTGTTACCAGGACCGTGCGTGGAGGGATGTTTGATATTATCAAGTGGGCGGGCAATGTCGACACCACTTGCTTCCAGTACTTCCAGCAGTAAGGATCATCATGATGAAGCACGTCCAGCAGCAGTGAGCAGTTAGGGAGAATAAGACCGCGTCTGGAAGTAAATACTTGCTCGTTAGCACACTACCAGAAATAAATGGCCACCTGGAAAGAGGAGGTTGATTTTGATCCGATGACAGCATATGTCACGTGCAGGACAGGTAGTGTAGTGGCACAGCTACCAGAGTGCCATATGGGTCTCCACTTTAATAGGGAACGCTCACAGCCATAAGATTCAGTGTGGTGCAAACGCGTGAAGCAAGCAAGCAACCACGCAAATGAGAAACATTTGTGCTTCCTACAGCCAACTGAAACGAGTTTGAAGGACGTCAAATTGTGGCCTTCTGAGTGGCGGGATATTCCTTTTGGAGAACTGTCACACAAGTTGGATATGCTGCAACGTGCAACGATGCTGGTATTAGTCGACATGTGAATATTCTCACACCTCTGGACGAGGTTCCGGACGTCCAAAATGCACGGATGCCCGCCAGCACCGTCGTAAGAACAGCGGTGGCAGACCGTACAGATTCCAGAGAACTGATAAGAAGGCTTGTGAGCGCATGGGTATTATGACGAAATGTTGTGAATCAGCTAATAGCATGTACATCTCTAGCCCATCTTCCACTCACGCCACAGCACTGACGTGCATGATCGACTGATGCGGTCAGAGAATCACTTGGAAGATGGAATGGTGCGCCGTGGTCTTCAGCAATAAAAGCAGATTCTGCCTGCACGCTAATCGTGGTCGTTTGCACCTATGATGTAGACCTGGTGAAAGCAGTCTCAAACAGGGCATTCGTCAAAGACATAGTGGCCCCATCATAGGCCTTATGGTCTGGAATGCAATAAGCTACAACGCTCGTTTTTGATGTTTCTGGCGGGGACGCTAACCATTGCTCATTATGCACAGTAGGTTGTTAGACTCGTTCATTTACAGTTCTTTCATCAGGAAGATGATGTGTCATTCCAAAAGGATAATGCTCACCAACACACTTCCTGTGAAACACGATGTGCTCCACACGACGTGTAGCAACTTCCCTGACCAACATGATGGCTGGACTTGTCTCTAGTCGAGCACGAATGGGATATTATGGGACGAGAAGTGGCTCGTGTGACTTGGCAACCAACAACTCTTACAGAACCGCCTAAACAGGTGGAGCAGGTGTGGCATAATGTATCCCAGGACAGTATTCACCATCTGTACGACCGATGAGATGGCAGAGTCAGCGCCTGCATTGGCCCCTGTGCAGGCTACACAACGTACTAATATAGGTGATTCAGCGTGGATTGATACCTAGTACCTGAGAATCCCTCTTGCTGTTACTCTGTAGTACCTCAGAATCCCTCTTGCTGTTGCTCTGTAAATGTGATCATTTCATGTACCCCATATACACTTTTGCAACAATAAATCTTGAGTGAACAGGAAACCTACAAAAGCATATACTAACATTTTTAGCAGTGTATTTTTATTGCTGATGTTATTATGAGTGCTCATATTCTTACATTGTTGTATTATTGTTATTGTTGTAGACCTGCATGACTCCACACAACCACCAGTGACATTAGCAGCCACAACCTTAGCAGTTGACCCACAGACCAGTAGGCTTTCCAGTCACCCCAGCCAGCACCAGCATCAGAACTAAGCCAAGTGCTGCTACTACTACTACTACTACTACTACTACTGCTACCACTAGTAGCAGAGTGCTGCCTCTGCTTTTCACTAATACATACAATTTAACAGCAAGTGGTTTGTGTGAACATGGGGCTCACACCAGACAAGGAATTTGAAGCACGGTGAAGTGGTACTAAAGTGGGCTACACGTGGCTGGGATTAGACTAATTGTGTGGTATGAACGAATACATCGAAAGAAAAGTGACTGATCGGTACAGTCCACTGCTTACGTCAATAGATGCTAGAATAATAAAAGATGATGCAGCAGTAGTGAACATTTATGGAGGGGCTATACTTGTGTTAAGAAATGGTGGTGTAGTCATATACATCAAACATTTAAGTGCAATGAATTTATGAGAACTGCACTGTGGGTTAATAATCGTATCAGACGGACTGTGTTGCTGGCAGCAATATGCTGAAGCGGCAATCCATGACTTTATTACCTATTTCCACACAATTACAGTGAAGTTGGATCACATAGATCAGCATATTAATGTGTGTGTTCCTCATGTGCCTCATCCTATGAAAGTTGAACCTGTAAGTGCAAACTCAGCCAATGCTACAAATGTATGTATATATGTATGTATTTTTGCATGTGTGTGTGTGTGTGTGTGAAATAAAAAATATTATGTTAAAAATATTTTTTTCCTGGCACCTATATCATCAACGCATTAATATAAAACTTATAGTCTTAGAGGAAGAAGAACAACAGTATTGTGAATAAAACAGCTCATAGTAAGTACCACCCATTTTTCATACTTACATATACAAATTTTCATTTAAAAAATATATTCATATTTCTTACAACATACAATTAACTTGTAGTATTACAAATATTGTAATGTAGTCTGTTGTAAATAAATAAATATACACTGTTATTTTATTGAATAAAGTAATTTTTAATTAGCAATACATGTGGAACATATATATAGGGTGTCTAACCCAACTCTGCCACCTCAAAATATCTCTGGAACAACAGATATTCAAAAACAGTTTCACCAGCATGAACGTACGGCAGGGGCTTACGAAACCAAATACTATGCGGAATTTTAAAACGTAAACAAATACTATTTTCAACACAGACTTGTGTAGTTTTAAATGGACACCCCTATTATTTCGTATGCGATCAATAGCATGAAACATCACGAAAATAATGGCGTTGGTTGCATCGCAATACGTCAATTACATTCCGAGAAATTGGGAAGCGAAGTTGACGCTTGAAATAAAAGAAGGGCACAGCTAGCGCACATCCTGAGACTCAAGCGCGCTCCTCACTCTGCCTGTGTCAGGGGCTCACACAATGGATAGGTATGCACAAGCCACAAAAATAAACAAGTAACACGTCCAAACGCAAAGTTACGTTTTTCAAATTGTAAATGTATGTTTGTTCCAGTGAAATGACAACTAGGGCTACAATAACACACTTGAATTCACTTTCCTAAACACATTTTCTAGTGCCTTGTCGCCCACAGACTCTGTATTGTTGTGCACTACATCCAGCATAGAAAATACACCCACATCTTGACCAATTAAACTGTGTCACGTCAACATATTTTCGAAGTGCCCTCTGTTTGGATCAATACATGTTTGCAGACGGGTAACGAGAGAGTGTTGCAGAGATTGTAGACTTTCTACAGATATTGCTGCACACACCGCAGAAATACGGTGTTACATAGCCTCTACTGTCGCTGGGGGTTCTTCATACACTCTGTCTGTCACGGCGCCCCAGAGACAGAAGTCTAATGGTGTCAAGTCGGGGGACAGTGCTGGCCATCGCACAGTACCTCCCCGCCCCATCCACCTATTTGGAAATGTCGCATCTAGAACGTCTCTGGCAACTTTTTCATTGTGTGCAGGACATCCATCATGTTGGAACCACATTGATAGACGAGTTCCCAATCCTAGATCCTCCATGGGTAGGGCTGGTGTGTGTTGAAGAAATGATTCATAACGCTGTCCATTCAGTGTTCCACGGTAAAAATAGGGACCTACAATACAGTTAGCAATGATACCGCACCAAACATTGACAGTCCACTATCGTTGATGAGTAACTTGACGAATCCAGTGGGGATTTTCCACGGAACGGTAGTGCATGTTCCGCAGATTCACATTACCATGATTTGTAAATGAAGCGCCGGCCAGAGTGGCCGAGCGGTTCTAGGCGCTACAGTCTGGAACCGCGCGACCGCTACGGTCGCAGGTTCGAATCCTGCCTCGGGCATGGATGTGTGTAATGTCCTTAAGTTGGTTAGGTTTAAGTAGTTCTAAGTTCTAGGGGACTCATGACCTGAGAAGTTAAGTCCCATAGTGCTCAGAGTCATTTGAACCATTTTTTGTAAATGAAGCCTCGTCGGTACCTTGAAACTTCTGAAGTGCAAAACGACAGAATTCAATGCGTGATTCAAAGTCATTCCCGTACAGTTCTTGGTGCAGAACGTTATGAACGGATGAAACCGACGCCGATGCAAGATTCTGCACACGTTACGGTGGCTTATTCCTACACTTCGTGCAATTTCTCGTACACCCACCTGAGGATTGTGCACTACAGCGGCCAGAACAGTAGTTTCGTTCCCATTGACAGTCGCTGGCGTTGTACGTCGACGTTTTGTGGGAGCCCAGCTTCCTGTTTCCGTGAGTGTCTTGCAGATGTTGCCAATGGTTCGACGTGACGGACACCGTCAATCTGTGTAGCGTTCAGCATACAGTGGCACAGCTGCGGTTGCATTTCTGTGACATTCGCCATAAATTAAAATAATACCTAGTTTTTCATCTTTACTGAAGGCCGGCATATCGACTAGATGACGGCAAATGTAACGAGCTACAAGAAAACCGGTTTTAATGTGGCAACGTATGTGAATTACGTTACAGTATGAGAGCAGTTCAGCAGACCAGATTAGGAGACACTTGTACGCTGAAGGTAGAGCGTATATTGGTATGTTTACGGCAGGATACAGGCGCCAGTGCAGGCAACCCCTGCTGTGAGCACATTACTACGAGGGCAGTTCAATAAGTAATGCAACACATTTTTTTTCTCGGCCAATTTTGGTTGAAAAAACCGGAAATTTCTTGTGGAATATTTTCAAACATTCCCGCTTCGTCTCGTATAGTTTCATTGACTTCCGACAGGTGGCAGCGCTGTACGGAGCTGTTAAAATGGCGTCTGTAACGGATGTGCATTGCAAACAACGGGCAGTGATCGAGTTTCTTTTGGCGGAAAACCAGGGCATCTCAGATATTCATAGGCGCTTGCAGAATGTCTACGGTGATCTGGCAGTGGACAAAAGCACGGTGAGTCGTTGGGCAAAGCGTGTGTCATCATCGCCGCAAGGTCAAGCAAGACTGTCTGATCTCCCGCGTGCGGGCCGGCCGTGCACAGCTGTGACTCCTGCAATGGCGGAGCGTGCGAACACACTCGTTCGAGATGATCGACGGATCACCATCAAACAACTCAGTGCTCAACTTGACATCTCTGTTGGTAGTGCTGTCACAATTGTTCACCAGTTGGGATATTCAAAGGTTTGTTCCCGCTGGGTCCCTCGTTGTCTAACCGAACACCATAAAGAGCAAAGGAGAACCATCTGTGCTGAATTGCTTGCTCGTCATGTGGCTGAGGGTGACAATTTCTTGTCAAAGATTGTTACAGGCGATGAAACATGGGTTCATCACTTCGAACCTGAAACAAAACGGCAATCAATGGAGTGGCGCCACACCCACTCCCCTACCAAGAAAAAGTTTAAAGCCATACCCTCAGTCGGTAAAGTCATGGTTACAGTCTTCTGGGACGCTGAAGGGGTTATTCTGTTCGATGTCCTTCCCCATGGTCAAACGATCAACTCTGAAGTGTATTGTGCTACTCTTCAGAAATTGAAGAAACGACTTCAGCGTGTTCGTAGGCACAAAAATCAGAACGAACTTCTCCTTCTTCATGACAACGCAAGACCTCACACAAGTCTTCGCACCCGAGAGGAGCTCACAAAACTTCAGTGGACTGTTCTTCCTCATGCACCCTACAGCCCCGATCTCGCACCGTCGGATTTCCATATGTTTGGCCCAATGAACGACGCAATCCGTAGGACGCACTACGCGAATGATGAAGACGTTATTGATGCAGTACGACGTTGGCTCCGACATCGACCAGTGGAAAGGTACCGTGCAGGCATACAGGCCCTCATTTCAAGGTGGCGTAAGGCCGTAGCATTGAATGGAGATTACGTTGAAAAATAGTGTTGTGTAGCTAAAAGATTGGGGAATAACCTGGTGTATTTCAATGCTGAATAAAACAACCCCTGTTTCAGAAAAAAAATGTGTTGCATTACTTATTGAACTGCCCTCGTATATGCGATGCATTACGTCAGAAACAGTGACGCCGTTGCTATCCTTTACAAGCCACATATTTTTAAGACGTTTAGAAACGTGAAACCAAGTGTGTTTCCATTAATTGTACCTCTAGTTGTCATTTTTCAACAATAAACATTATGCGCAGGAGATCCATCATGCTGATGCCGCATTATTTGACACATTATGACAGGTGGACCGGTTCAAGTAAGGTACAGTTCAAGAAGGGGCAAAACCATCCCCCTTTCGACTGCCATCAATGAAATATGGTCCAATGATGTGTTGTCATACAATACCACACCATACATTAACACTCCACTGACGTAGTACGTCAATCGTATCACGATCAACGGCAGCGTGAGGTGCACGCCGGAGTTCCAGGACGTGCACTAGCTGTGTGCTTCATTTATTTCAAGCGTCAACTTCGCTTCGCTATTTCTCGGGATGTAATTAACGATGCAACCAACGCATTTATTTTTGTGATTTTTCATGCTATTGATTGCACACAAAATAATAGGGGGTGTCCATTTAAAAATATACAAGTTTGTGTTGAAAATAGTATTTGTTTACGTTTTAAAATATCGCATAGTATTTGGTTTCCTAAGCCCCTACGTTATTTCTGGTGAAAACCGTTTTCGAATATATACTGTTGTTCCAGAGATATTTTAGGTGGCAGACTTGGGCTTGTTTGCGCTCTTGTGTCCAAAGGACACCGTGTCTTCTTTCTGTTTGCTCGTCTCAGGTTATTCCGTTTGTCACTACCTTATTTCGAAATAGAACAGTGTCAAAAGCATCTTCGGGTTTGCTATGTAGCATCTGGAAGTCTTATTATGTGTTTTTAAACCAAGGCATCGTAGTTTTTGATTTTGAACCAAGAAAGAGAAATAAATTTTTGATTAACCTATTTCCGTCCAGATGTAGCATCTGGAGGAGTTCTTTGGTGTTTTTAAACCATGGCATCGTAGTTTTTGGTGTTGAATCAAGAAAGAGAAATATATTTTGATTAACCAACTATTTCCGTCCATTCGTTTGAGGTGACCATAACAACGTGCCCGTCTTTTACGGGTTGTGTCTGTAATTTGTTTCTATTTTACTGTAGAATTCCTTGTTGGATCTGTTTTGATCGATGCCATTCTTGAACTTGGATCTTAAGATTTTTCTAATGATATTGCGCTCTTTATTCTCCAGTTCTTGGAGGAGTCTTTTATCAGCGTTTAGCGGTAAGGTTTCGGACGCATACAAAACTACTGGCTTCAAAGCTGTTTCGTAGTGACGTATCTTAGTGTTCTGGGGAGGCATTTCTTGTTCGTGTGGGATGTTTCGTAAGCTGTTTCTACACTCCTGGAAATGGAAAAAAGAACACATTGACACCGGTGTGTCAGACCCACCATACTTGCTCCGGACACTGCGAGAGGGCTGTACAAGCAATGATCACACGCACGGCACAGCGGACACACGAGGAACCGCGGTGTTGGCCGTCGAATGGCGCTAGCTGCGCAGCATTTGTGCACCGCCGCCGTCAGTGTCAGCCAGTTTGCCGTGGCATACGGAGCTCCATCGCAGTCTTTAACACTGGTAGCATGCCGCGACAGCGTGGACGTGAACCGTATGTGCAGTTGACGGACTTTGAGCGAGGGCGTATAGTGGGCATGCGGGAGGCCGGGTGGACGTACCGCCGAATTGCTCAACACGTGGGGCGTGAGGTCTCCACAGTACATCGATGTTGTCGCCAGTGGTCGGCGGAAGGTGCACGTGCCCGTCGACCTGGGACCGGACCGCAGCGACGCACGGATGCACGCCAAGACCGTAGGATCCTACGCAGTGCCGTAGGGGACCGCACCGCCACTTCCCAGCAAATTAGGGACACTGTTGCTCCTGGGGTATCGGCGAGGACCATTCGCAACCGTCTCCATGAAGCTGGGCTACGGTCCCGCACACCGTTAGGCCGTCTTCCGCTCACGCCCCAACATCGTGCAGCCCGCCTCCAGTGGTGTCGCGACAGGCGTGAATGGAGGGACGAATGGAGACGTGCCGTCTTCAGCGATGAGAGTCGCTTCTGCCTTGGTGCCAATGATGGTCGTATGCGTGTTTGGCGCCGTGCAGGTGAGCGCCACAATCAGGACTGCATACGACCGAGGCACACAGGGCCAACACCCGGCATCATGGTGTGGGGAGCGATCTCCTACACTGGCCGTACACCACTGGTGATCGTCGAGGGGACACTGAATAGTGCACGGTACATCCAAACCGTCTTCGAACCCATCGTTCTACCATTCCTAGACCGGCAAGGGAACTTGCTGTTCCAACAGGACAATGCACGTCCGCATGTATCCCGTGCCACCCAACGTGCTCTAGAAGGTGTAAGTCAACTACCCTGGCCAGCAAGATCTCCGGGTCTGCCCCCATTGAGCATGTTTGGGACTGGATGAAGCGTCGTCTCACGCGGTCTGCACGTCCAGCACGAACGCTGGTCCACCTGAGGCGCCAGGTGGAAATGGCATGGCAAGCCGTTCCACAGGACTACATCCAGCATCTCTACGATCGTCTCCATGGGAGAATAGCAGCCTGCATTGCTGCGAAAGGTGGATATACACTGTACTAGTGCCGACATTGTGCATGCTCTGTTGCCTGTGTGTATGTGCCTGTGGTTCTGTCAGTGTGATCATGTGATGTATCTGACCCCAGGAATGTGTCAATAAAGTTTCCCCTTCCTGGGACAATGAATTCACGGTGTTCTTATTTCAATTTCCAGGAGTGTAGTTTGGTTATCCGTTTCCTATGCGCTTCCTTGTCCAGTCCATTTTTCATGATGATCTCATCTAGGTACCTGAATTTTTCTAACCGGGCAATGACCCTATATTTCTTATGAAGTTTTGATGGGGCGTCTTTAATGTTAGTCATGACTTCTGTTTTCTCAAATGATCTTTGCAGACCAGTTTGTTCAGCGATTTCTTTTAACAGTTCGAATTGGACTCTAGCGGTGTCTACGTCGTTTGACAGTATGGCATGTCATCAGCAAAAGCCAAGCAGTCTGCCTCGATCCCCTTCGATTTGGGTCCAGTTCGCAACGGGCTATAGTCGATTTTCATTAATCTTTCGCGCCAGGTTCTGACAATGTTTCCAAGGGCGCAGCTGAAAAGCATTGGAGACAGGCCATCACCTTTCCTGTCCCTGTTTTGACATGAAGGGGATCCGAGAGACAGCAGAGGAATTTTACTTTGGATTTTGTATCTGTTCCGGTGGCTCTAATTAGTGCCTACAGTTTAAGGTCAAATCCGAACTCATTTCGGATGTTCAGCAGGACCTCTCGGTCTATGGAGTCGTATGCCTTCTTGAAGTCCACAAAGACTGACACGTAGTGTCTAGACCTTAGAGTATAATATCTGATTATTGTTTTGAGGTTGTACATCTGTTCGGCTGTTGAGAGAATTTTTATGAAGCCCCCTTGGTATTCACCTATTTGATGTGCGACTTGGGTTTCTACACGCTCCAGAATGGCGAATGACAGACTTTTATAGGTTACCGGTAACAGGGATATTCCTCGGTAGTTGTTAATGTCTTTCATGCTGCCTTTCTTATGCAAGGGATGGATCAGGGCCGTGTTCCAATCTTCGGACAGTGTTTTCTCCTTCCAATTTTTTTCTGTTTGTTTTTGTAAGATTTCAAGTGATTCCTTTGGGGCATATTTCCACAGTTCAGCTACGACTGAGTCTTCTCAGGTGCTTTGTTGTTATTGAGACGGGCAATGTGGCGCTTGATTTCATCTGTGTCAGGTGGTCTTGACTCTAGGCACCTGAGCAATGCTTCTTTGGTCTCAATGGGGTTTGAGGGTTCATTACAGTTCAGTTGGTCCCGAAAGTATTCTGCGAGAATCTGACAATTTTCTTCATCTGAAGTCGCCAGTGTACCGTCTCCTTTCGCTGAAAGCATAGTGACGGCGGTTTGTAACTGGCCAGTCTGCGTTTGAAGGCTGGTTCCATTCTTCCTAAAATTTTGTTCTATTTTTTCAACGAGTGAGTTTTCGTACTTCCGTTTCTCAGTTCTGATTGCCCTATCTGTTTGGGTATCCTGGCTTTTGTAGGTTTCCCAGTTAGTTTCCAATTTAGTTGAGTAGTATAGTTTTAATGCACTGAACGTTTCCTTGAGGACTGACTCGCTTGTGTCATACCACCAGGCTTGCTTTTTGCTTCTTTTGATTTCTGCAACTTCTTTGGGAGCCTCTATAAGGCGCTATTTGGTGGTATGGAAGTCACAGTCGCTTGGTCTTGCCTTTTCTTCAAACTCCCTGACCCTCTGTCGAACCACTTTGTCGGAGTTTATCATTGTCAAAGCTTATAATCTTTTTGGTGGTGTTTCTAGTGTTTGTGGGTATAGGTTTGAATTTAATTGTGGACATGTAATGATCTGAAGCCACATTTACGTTTTTATGTATGTCGACATTCATAATTTCAGGGCTGTTCCTCCTGGAGATCACGACGTGGTCTATTTGGATCTCTCCGATGTTTTGGACGGGAGATTTCCAAGTGGTCTGCTTTCTGGGTAGATGGCGAAACTGGTTCGACATTACCTGCAGATTGTCATTTTCACAGATGGATTCAAATCTTTTACCGTTTTGGTTGGTTTTCTTATGGGCAGGGTAATCTCGTATAATTTACTCGGCGGAGTTCAGCAGTGCAGTTACGCACAAGGAGTTTCCAGTAGGTACCAGAAGTTATCCACTTCTTCAGGGTCAACTCTGTTTTTATCATTTGTAGGGGTATGCACGTTTACTAGGGCGTGGGTTTTGTTGGCACATTTGACTGTCAATATGGATAATCTGTCATCGACTGGTTCAAAGTTTATGAGCGACTTAAGGATAGTGGTTCTCACAGTAAACGCGGTTCCAAGCATCACAGCTCCATTGAGGGTCCGTTTCTGAGCTCCAGTCTTGAAACAACGGTAACAGTCGGATTCAAAGATCTCTTCATCTGGATATCTTATTTCTTGTAGGGCAATTATGGATATCTGATCTTCTTGTAGGGCTTTGGTGAGGCTTCTCAGCTTGCCACTTTGTGTGACTGAGTTTATGTTGAAGGTTGCTAGAAAGATTTTTGATTGAGTTCTGAGTTTTTGATTGCGTGGAATACACCGAGACGCTTCGATTCGTCTCATGCATGATGCCGAGTCTCCCCCAGAATCCGAATGAGACTCGTGCGCCTTGTCTTTCACGACGAGGCATTCATCCGAAGATTTACCCCCTGGGGTAATTTTCTTGAAATGTTGTGCCATCATGCTTCTAGAGTTGAGTTTGTTTTGAAAGCATACTCATCCTGGTTTCAGCTGGAGTTGTTAGCACTAGAGGTTGCCTAAAGATGTTTTCTGACTTCTGTGCGGTTATGTCTTCTCAAGGTTTTGTTCCTTTAGCCTATGATAAGCCAATAGCACACCACAAGGCAGCAGCCGCTAGTTTTGGTCCACCTCGGGTATTTTATTTCCCCGGTATCCACCATATCTGGTGAGCATTCACCTATCCGCCACCTGGGGAGCGCCTAATGGGAGACTAGCAACTCCACACAGGTGTATATGTATACGGGGTGATTCACAAAGAAATGCAAATATTTTAATGTGTTATTCTACAAGCAAAACTAAAGAGAAAAGTTCATATAAACATAGCTCCGCAAGTAGTCACGGAGTAACGACTAATAAAAGATTTCGCCTGAAATCTACCAACTCCGCTAATATGAAGCCATCGCAAAACTGTACGAGGTTAAAGTACAGCACGATTTCCATCTATTTTGTTGTTATTGATCTGGTGCAGCTAATAAAACATGACCCAGATATGCATCTGCAGTAGTTTTCCAAACATCCATTATATTACTTGTTAGTTACTAATAACATGTAATTATGGAAAATTTATTAACAACATTCAGTAATAACTAAATGACCATGAATGACTGCGTTTTGTATAGAGGGAAAAGGAGGGTTGATCCTACAATTAGTCGCAGCAATTACGGTAACTCAAATGTCTGTGATTTTTATAGGTCGTCACTCAACGATATTATAGCAAGACCTATGGTCATTACTATAATTCGATAGTCATTCAGACTTCGTACGCTTTAATTTCCGATTCCGTTCTTATATTCAATTTAACTTCCCTTCGTACAGTCCACAGATCCTATTATCAGTTATCCGGCGTGCAACAGAATTTAATACTGAGCGCTACTTTTCTCGCGCACACAATCCCTCAGAAATTCTTAGTCCGTGAAAGTCTGTTCCGTATAAATTAACTACAGTGAATTTTCTTACAATGTAACAAAATTGCCCTGATCCCTTCCGTAGCATATCACACGGAAATGTCTGCTATATCGCACGTCGCGGCTAGTAGGCTTATTCAGAGCGCAGAAAACAAGACAAGAGGGATAACAATACCCGCACATGGTTTATATAGTAGAATTTAGAAACAAAAGTAGGCGCATTAAATCCCCTTATCGGTCACTTCTCCCCTATATGAAAATAAGCCTGACAATATTGTTCTTAATCAAAAGAGCAGTTATAGGAAGAAGAGTCTCGCATAGGATCGAGTAGCAAGGAGAGCTGCGTCAAAGCAGTCTTCGGACTGAAGACCACAACAACAACAACCTTTTGCCCTCAGTGGGCATTTCCAGTATCGGCCAGGCGCAGCGGTGCATTTCGCTGCGCCTCGGCCTAACAGATAAATCGGAAGAGGCAGCGCACAGCCTTAACGAAGGTCATAGGTTTGATTTTGAACAGGCAGAGATGTTATGCCGGACGAACGTATTCTAGGGCTGAATCATCAAAGAGGCAGTGGTGAAATAGGTGCATGATGATCTTGTCAACCGGCATCGCAGTTTCCAACTGGGCTCCGCGTGGGATGTAGCGCTAGCAAGAATGCATCAAGAGCGATGTGTGACGAAAGCGCCAAAGACAGCACATGGAATACACAGGCGCCACCAGAATGGGACGCCAGGAGCCTTCATACGCCAGGAGTCCCCTCCACCACCGTCGCGACTTACATCCACCACCGCTGGCGACACTCCTTCCGGAGCCGCGAACTGGACATGAAGCCGACACTTCACCTGAAAATGACGAGTAGGAAGCTCAAGTTTGTTTACATTGTCAGCAGGAGATACATGACCTGTTGTAAATTTATTTATTTTAGGGACTGAAAACCCATGAAGTCAAGATCGCAAATGAAATTTTCTTTATTTGGAAACTTGTGGAAACGCTGCCGCAGAACGACATCTTGAGTCGGCTTATAACCCGAGAAGATATTATCGAAATTCACCGAGATGGTCTGCAGTCCCATATATAAATATATATAAAATATTTTATAAAGTAGTTGCATAAATGTTAGCACAAACTCTTGTAATATTTACGTCTCATTTTATTTCAGCATGATGAATAATTTGTTGAATGTGTGAAAAACTGAAATCTTTGGACTACATGTACATATATACACACATCAAAAAAGTTTTGCATCACCTCGGTTCCGAGAGTTCTGGAACCTGCGCAGAAAATTGGAATAGAGATCAACATAAACATCATTTCTGTCCTTTTTATCGCTCATGAAAACCAAACATTGCATGTTGAACCACCATAAAGCGAGAACTTCAGAGGTTGTGGTCCAGAATGCTGTAGACACCGGTACCTCTAATACCCAGTAGCACGTCCTCTTGCATTCATGGCTCTGAGCACTATGGGACTTAACATCTGTGGTCATCAGTCCCCTAGAACTTAGAACTACTTAAACCTAACTAACCTAAGGACATAAAACACATCCATTCCCGAGGCAGGAATCGAACCTGCGACAGTAGCGGTCGCGCGGTTCCAGACTGAAGTGCCTAGAGCCGCTTGCCACACCGGCCGGCTCTTGCATTCATGCATACCTGTATTCATCGTGGCATACTATCCGCAAGTTCATCAAGGCACTGTTGGTCAAGATTGTCCCACTCCTCAAAGGCGATTCGGCGTAGATCCCTCAGAGTGATTGGTGGGTCACGTCGTCCATAAACAGCCCTTTTAATTCGATCCCAGGCATGTTCGATAGGGTTAATGTCTGGAGAAGATGCTGGACACTCAAGTCTAGCGATGACATTATCCCGAAGGAAGTCATTCACAAGATGTGCATGATGGGGCGCGAATTGTCGTCCATGAAGACGAATGCCTCGCCAATACGCTGCCGATAGGGTTGCACCATCGGCCGGAGGATGGCATTCACGTATCGTACAACCGTTACGGCGCCTTCCATGTCCACCAGCGGCATACGTCGGTCCAACATAATGCCACCCCAAAACGGCAGGGAACCTCCACCTCTCTGCACTCGCTGGACAGTGTGTATAAGGCGTTCAGCCTGACCGGGTTGCCTCCAAACACGTCTCCGACGATTGTCTGGTTGAAGGCATATGCGATACTCATCGGTGAAGAGAACATGATGCCAATCCTGAGCAGTCCATTCGGCATGTTGTTTGGCCATCTGTACCGGGCTGCATGGTGTCGTGGCTGCAAAGATGGAAGTCGCCATGGACGTGGAAGTGAATTGCGCATCATGCAGGCTATTGGCGCACAGTTTGAGTCGTAACACGACGTCCTGTGGCTGCACGAAAAGCATTATTCAACATGATGCCGTTGCTGTAAGGGTTCCTCCGAGCAATAATCCGTAGGTAGCGGTAATCCACTGCAGTAGTAGCCCTTGGTCGGCCTGAGCGAGGCATGTCATCGACAGCCCCTGTCTCTCTGCATCTCGTCCATGGTTGAACAACATCGCTCTGGTTCAGTCCGAGACGCCTGGACACTTCCCTAGTCGAGAGCCCTTCCTTGCACAAAGTAACAATGCGGACGCGATCGAACCGCAGTATTGACCGTCTAGGCATGGTTGGTCTACAAACACGAGCCGTACTCGTCCTTCCTGGTGGAACTGATCGGCTGTTGGACCCCCTCCGTCTAATAGGCGCTGCTCATGCATGGTTGTTTACATTTTTGGGCGGGTTTAGTGACATCTCTGAACAGTCTATGATACAATATCTACAGTCAAAGTCTATCTTCAGGAGTTCTGGAAACCGCGGTGAAGCAAAACTTTTTTGATGTGTGTATAACCTCTGTCCCCGCTGCTCGAACTTGATGGGAAGATTATTATTATTCTTTACTTTCTCAGACGTTAAGTCTGGTTAAAAATGAAAAGTGACGCGGACCTCGATCAGGCGTCACTTCCTTTTAACTGTATGGTATGTGTTATATTGCATTTAGGAACTTTCGGGTAATTGAACATGTATCAATAATTACTGATTTCTGTAGTTGTATATATACGTTTGGATGTAGCTCTATTGCATTGATGTACTGGTGGATATTGTGTGGTATGACTCCTGTAGTTGATAGTATAATTGGTATGATGCCAACTTTATCCTGATGCCACATGTCTTTGACTTCCTCAGCCAGTTGGACGTATTTTTCAATTTTTTCTCCTGTTTTCTTTTGTATATTTGTTGTATTGGGTATGGATATTTCGATTAGTTGTGTTAATTTCTTATTTTTATTGGTGAGTATGATGTCAGGTTTGTTATGTGGCGTTGTTTTATCTGTTATAATGGTTCTGTTCCAGTATAATTTGTATTCATCATTCTCCAGTACATTTTGTGGTGCATACTTGTATGTAGGAACGTGTTGTTTTATAAGTTTATGTTGTAAGGCAAGCTGTTGATGTATTATTTTTGCGACATTGTCATGTCTTCTGGGGTATTCTGTATTTGCTAGTATTGTACATCCGCTTGTGATGTGATCTACTGTTTCTATTTGTTGTTTACAAAGTCTGCATTTATCTGTTGTGGTATTGGGATCTTTAATAATATGCTTGCTGTAATACCTGGTGTTTATTGTTTGATCCTGTATTGCAATCATGAATCCTTCTGTCTCACTGTATATATTGCCTTTCCTTAGCCATGTGTTGGATGCGTCTTGATCGATGTGTGGCTGTGTTAGATGATACGGGTGCTTGCCATGAAGTGTTTTCTTTTTCCAATTTACTTTCTTCGTATCTGTTGATGTTATGTGATCTAAAGGGTTGTAGAAGTGGTTATGAAATTGCAGTGGTGTAGCCGATGTATTTATATGAGTAATTGCTTTGTGTATTTTGCTAGTTTCTGCGCGTTCGAGAAAGAATTTTCTTAAATTGTCTACCTGTCCATAATGTAGGTTTTTTATGTCGATGAATCCCCTTCCTCCTTCCTTTCTGCTTAATGTGAATCTTTCTGTTGTTGAATGTATGTGATGTATTCTATATTTGTGGCATTGTGAACGTGTAAGTGTATTTAGTGCTTCTAGGTCTGTGTTACTCCATTTCACTACTCCAAATGAGTAGGTCAATATTGGTATAGCATAAGTATTTATAGCTTTTGTCTTGTTTCTTGCTGTCAAATCTGTTTTCAGTATTTTTGTTAGTCTTTGTCTATATTTTTCTTTTAGTTCTTCCCTAATATTTGTATTACCTATTCCTATTTTTTGTCTGTATCCTAGGTATTTATAGGCATCTGTCTTTTCCATCGCTTCTATGCAGTCGCTGTGGTTATCAAGTATGTAATCTTCTTGTTTAGTGTGTTTTCCCTTGACTATGCTATTTTTCTTACATTTGTCTGTTCCAAAAGCCATATTTATATCATTGCTGAATACTTCTGTTATCTTTAATAATTGGTTGAGTTGTTGATTGGTTGCTGCCAGTAGTTTTAGATCATCCATGTATAGCAAATGTGTGATTTTGTGTGGGTATGTTCCAGTAATATTATATCCATAATTTGAATTATTTAGCATGTTGGATAGTGGGTTCAGAGCAAGACAGAACCAGAAAGGACTTAATGAGTCTCCTTGGTATATTCCACGCTTAATCTGTATTGGCTGTGATGTGATATTATCTGAATTTGTTTGGATATTAAGTGTGGTTTTCCAGTTTTTCATTACTATGTTTAGGAACTGTATCAATTTAGGATCTACTTTGTATATTTCCAATATTTGTAGTAACCATGAGTGGGGTACACTATCAAAAGCTTTTTGGTAATCAATGTATGCGTAGTGTAGAGACCTTTCTTAAGTTTTAGCTTGATATGTCACCTCTGCATCTATTATCAGTTGCTCTTTACATCCTCGCGCTCCTTTGCAGCAGCCTTTTTGTTCTTCATTTATAATTTTGTTCTGTGTTGTATGTGTCATTAATTTCTGTTTAATGACTGAAGTTAATATTTTGTAGATTGTTGGTAGGCATGTTATGGGGCGATATTTCGCTGGGTTTGCTGTGTCTGCTTGATCTTTAGGTTTCAGATAAGTTATTCCATGTGTAAGTGTATCAGGGAATATGTATGGGTCTGCAATGTAACTGTTAAATAATTTAGTTAGATGTGAATGTGTTGAGGTGAACTTCTTTAGCCAGAAATTTGCTATTTTATCATTTCCAGGGGCTTTCCAATTGTGCGTAGAATTAATTGCTCGGGTGACTTCATGTTGCAAAATTATCACTTCAGGCATTTGTATGTATCTGTTTCTGCTTGTATCCACTGTGCATGCCTGTTATGTTGTACCGGGTTTGACCATATGCTGCTCCAGAAGTGTTCCATGTCTCTTATGTTTGGTGGATTGTCTATTTTTATGTGTGTGTTATCTATTGTTTGGTAAAATTTCTTTTGGTTTGTGTTAAATGTTTGGTTTTGTTTCCTTCTATTTTCACTTTTTTGTATCTTCTAAGTCGTTTCGCCAAAGCTTGTAATTTTTGCTTCTTTTCATCTAATTGCTCTATTGCTTCTTGTTGTGAGATTTTACCTAGCCTTTTTCGTTTTTTTGTCTGATATTTCATTTCTTATAAATTGTGTTAGCTGTCCGATGTCTTTTCTCAGTTTTTCTATTCTGATCTGTAGCCTGTGTTGCCATGCTGGTTTTGTGGGTTTCTTCTGTGTGTTGGTTGGTTCTGATATCTGCCTAGTGTGTATATTTAGTGTAGTGAGTGCTCCTACATAAACCAGTAGTTGTAACTCTTCCATAGTTGTGTATTCATTTATTTTGTTGTGTATGATTGTGTTGATAGTTTTTATTGTTGTTTCGACTTGCGGGCTATTTGGTGGACTATGCAAGAATGGTCTAATGTCTGTATTTGTGTCTTTGTATTCTATATATGTCAACTGAAATTTTTCTTCTATATCTAACATGTGTGTCACTTCGTGTTCTATTTGTGCTTGTGCTGGTGGCTGTCTTAAGATTTCATTTTCCTCTGATTGTTTAATTGATGCGTGTTGTTCTTTGTTTGTTTGCTCTGGGATGTTTGAGTCTATTACTGTATTTTCTTCTTCTTGTGACTGTACATTATTTTGTTCTAGTATTTGCTGTACTTGTTGTTTGATGTTTTCTAATTCTGACTGGGGTATCCTGTTATTTTTTATTATTACACGAATCTGATCAGCTAGACGTTGTTCTGTTAAAAATTTTAATTCTGGGTATCTGGTAATAAATGTTGTGTATACTTGTGATCTGTATCCAGTTGTGTTGGTTCCTAGGTTTGTTGCTTGGTAATAACAGAACATGAGGTGTCGATTAACTTCATCTGACCATCTCATCCTCTGTCTTTGTTTTCCTTCTAGGGTGGTTGCAGGAAGCATATCCTGCAAAACACCTGTATTTGGATTTAAATCATTTTCCAGTTGGCTAGCAGTGTCATTACCATTGTGGGCGGGCATAGGGTTCAAGCGCCGTCCCCGACCATGACGGCGCTTGTCCGAGGCTTCTTTAGTTCTGTCCTGAACCAAGTAATCACACTAAAAGGGGGGTTAGCCCTATTAGTGGTTTGTTCTTTTCGTCGCCTTTTACGACTGGCAGAACATACCGGAGGCCTATTCTTTTCCCGGGCCTCCACGGGGTTTATTATTATTATTATTATTACTATACACGTAGTAGACCCTTTTAGGATCATGTGAAGCTTCTACAGTTCTTTCTGCGGTTTTTCCATACGACTATTTTCTCGCTTTCTGGCTTTCTTTCTTTCATCCGTCCACTTTGTACCGGTCGCTTTGGCTCTTGTCTCTGGCTAGACTTCCTACTTGTCTATTTTGCTTCTTTAGATGTTACGGTATATAGTGTCCTGAATGAGCATCAGTAAGGTCTCTTCCTACTTGTTCAGCCCATGTAATACCTTTAAGGTTTTCAATGACTGTGAGTGTCCGCCCCTGGTAGCTGAGCGATCAGCGCGGCGGAATGTCATACCTAACGGCCCGGGTTCGATTCCCGGCTTGGTCGGAGATTTTCTCCGCTCAGGGACTGGGTGTAGTGTTGTCCTTATCATCACCATTTCATCCCCATCGACAAGCAAGTCGCCGAAGTGGCATCAACTGGAAAAACTGCACCAGGCGAACGGTCTACCCGACGGGAGGCCCTAGCCACATGGCATTTCCATGTCCAGTGACTGTGAGTATCTGGCGTGTGAGTCTACGCTCAGGGAGTCTGTGTATGTGTACATAGAATTTAAGGCGTCTTCTTCTAATGTCAGTAGCAATATTTGAAATTTATTCTGTAGTTTTGTTGGTTTGCAGTCTATATCCAGCTGCAGTTTTCTGTGGCCTAAGGATATTCCTAAGGATATTTCGTTCTTCTTTTTGTAGATTTGTAGTAGCATCTTGTGCCACAAGGTGGAGTGACAAGGTTTTTGCTGCGTATAGCACATTGGGTTTAATGACAGTGCTGTAGTATGTGATTTTTGCATGCGTAGACATGCACTTTTGTTGTAAAGTTAGTGTGTTCGACCGCAGGCTCTCTTTAGTTTCTATGCTCGAGTTTCTTCAGATTTTTTTTCTAGTCCAATGGCTTCCAATACTTCTCCCAGATATTTAAAATTTGAAACCCTCTTTATCCTTCCGTATTTTGTGGTGAGATTCTGTATGTTTAAGAGCGTATACATAAATTACGTTTTCTCAAAAGAAATTTGCAAGCCGTCCTTCTCTGCACATTGCTTCAGTATTTCTATTTGATGTATTGCATTTTGTTTATTGTCTTTCAAAATTGCAAGATCATCGGCAAAGGCTAGGCAGGTGACTTAAGTTTTCCTTCCAATCTTCGCTGGTTTCCATAAGCCACATTTTCTAAGCTCACTTTCCCATTCCCTTATGACCTTGTCCAAAATGATATTGAACGTCTCCTTGTCTTGCTCCAGTTCTGATCTGAAAACATTCGGAAATTTCCCCCGTGAATTGTACTTTAGAGGTTGTGTTGGAGAGTGTCTGTTCAATGAGCTTACTTTGTACTACAATTATTAATAAAGTGTGATCCCCGACTTTAGCAACCGGGGAGCGTACATCGCGAACCGGGGGCTCAAGGATGCAACAGTTCTATTAGAGTGTCGACAAGGGATTTACGGTCGAGTGAGTCATACGCCTTCTAGAAGTCGACGAATGTACAAATGGTGGGCATATGTCAAATAGCTCTGTATTTGTTTTTAGATTAAAACTTTGTTCAGGGCAGGAACGTCCGGGGCGGAAGCTTGATACTCCCCAATCTTCTGCTCAATTTGTTCCTGTGTTCTCTGCAATAGGCATGAAGAGAACATGTAGTATGTGACTGATAGTAGTGAAAAGCCTCGATAATTGTTGACATCCGTTCTGTCACCTTTTATGTGTAGGGGGTGGATAAGTGCACACTTACATTCGTCAGATAAATCTTCTGTTGTCCAAATCTCTTTGATAATTTCCGTTATCTCCTCAAGTTATTTAAGGCCTAATTTTTTCAGTAGTTCTGCTACTATGTTGTCGTTACCAGCCGCTGTGTTGTTTCTGAGATGGTGGATGTGCTTGAGGATTTCTTCTTTTGAGGGTGGTACTGAATCGTTGTTGGTGTTTGTGGGTTCAATAAGTGGGAATCTTTCTATGAATTCTGAGCAATTGAGTAAATTGGTGAAATAAACTGCGAGTTCTTCGCAGTTTTCTGTATTAGTAAGTGCTAATTTTCCATTTCTTTTTTTAAAGCAGAGATTTTGTGGTGCGTATCCTCGTATCCTATTTGCAAATGTCCTGTAGATATCTCTTATATTGTAATTTGGGGAGTCACCCTCCAGTTGTTCCAGTTGTTCATTTAGGTATCTTCTCTTGGTTGTCTGATGGTTCTGGCTGTTTCTTTGCGTACTTTCAAGAAATTTTGTTGTGGTTCTGGTGTTTTGTTGCTGCTGTAAATTTTAAAATACAAATATGTACCTAATAAGTACAAACGTATCCAAACAATTTTGCTTAAACTTGTGCTAACTTAGATAATGAGAGTAATGAGATACATAATGGGTTGTAAATGTATTTTAATTTTAGTTTGAAAGTGTATTTAGTGGAAGAAACAAGAGATGGAAATTTGACTTATCTATGATGTGACAGTTCTTCCCTTTATGCCCTCTCCGTGTATGGTTACACCTGTTAAAAAATGTGTTGTCTTGACAGCGGTAATATTTAATTTAATGTATTGATTAATTACTGAGAAGAGTTGTAAGAAGCAGTGAAATCTGAGTAGTAGTAAAAGTGAGTCTGGGGTGGCAGTGCAAATAGTGAGACATGTTTTGATCAGACGCCAGAAACAGAGATTTATATCTCATGTGAATAGATAAAATAATATTAATGTGGAAGTTATGTTATCATTGTGATCACTCATCTGAGTTATTTATGTTATAAAAAATTAAATGAAGAAACTGTTTTTATTTGGTAGTTAGTGAAGAACTGAAATGTAAAATCCTGAATATTGTACCATTTATTCGTACAAACAGAACCTGTGGACACTTAAACGCCCAAGAAGAGACAACGAAGCCAACATCGAGAAAATCTATACAATTTTTTTACTGTGTGCACGTCTTTTCAGTTTCATCCATAAATGAGAAACATCTGCCATTATATAATAGGTCTTGAAATAAGAGTGTTAGTGGATGTGCATTGTTTCTATCGTCATTACTTAAACCTCTGACTTAGATTATACCTGTTAATGAGTAGATTATGACAACTTTTTAAATTTGTAAATTCGGTTATTGATTACTTGGAATATTGAAAATCAAGTTTTTGTTGCCCCTGAAAGCTGTTAGAGGAACAACCTGCTACTGGGATCTGCACCGTTTTAACTACTTTGTAATGTGAAAATTGCTGGCTGGCTGTCATATTTTCTACCTCCATCATACTTATGTGCATAGTTTTTTTTTTTCGTTTTCACACAGTTCAGCAGAATGTCTATGTCCAAAACATTGTTTATTACGAACTGGCTTCCTTTGATTGCTTAAACCAGTTGCACTTCATATCTTTTCAATTCACATTGCATTAATTGTAGCATCTATGTCGTACGAATCTTTTGTCGCAGTATCTATGTTCATATTGTAACTTCTCTGATGGGCACAGTCATTGCCACATTTTTTTCATTGTAAATCGATATATTTGTACATAAAAAGCCCTGAGACCGAAATTGTGTGTTTGGTGCTCTTCTTAAGTCTTGCCTGTAATTCTATTAAATACGCCCTTTTCCGAAAGCAGTCAACAATGCAATTAAAAGACGAACCATTTCCCATGTAAGAAACTAATTCAGTTCTCACCATAGGAGGCTGTTTAACATCCGTTTTCCTTAGAACGTTTTTGATTTGGGGTACCACCACCGCAAGGAACTTTCGTCACAATCAACAAACATCACACAAACAACATACCTTAGTTTTAAATTCGAACAACCTTCTGAGGACGAACCTGTCTGTTATAAATGGCTAACAGGGTTTTTTTCCCTAAGAAATAGCGACTGTAATAGTGCCTGGTTGCTGTTTTTACTTTGTTTCAGAGATTGTCTAGATATTAATTTTACACTTACACATATTCTGCCTTATGCTCCATACAGTAAACGAATAAAGAAGGCCGACCGGGGTGGCCGAGCGGTTCTAGGCGCTATAGTCTGGAACCCCGCGACCCCTACGGTCGCAGGTTCGAATCCTGCCTCGGGCATGGATGTGTGTGATGTCCTTAGGTTAGTTAGCTTTAAGTAGTTCTAAGTTCTAGGGGACTGATGACCTTAGATGGTAAGTCCCATAGTGATCAGACCATTTTTTGGAATAAAGAAGTGTGCTTAGAAGTACCAAGTTACAACTGAGTTCCACTTTGGTTTTAATTATATTTGCAACACTTCCTGTCATAATATTTGTTATAAATTGTATAAAATGTAATTTTGATGTTCAAGCTGGGAAAAGGTAAAACAAGGAAAGGTAGTTTACGAAGTAGCAACTCCAAATCTAATGTCACTGATAGAGGACACGCAGAAGGCTATAAAAAGCACAGTGATAGTGCTATCAGAAAATGATACTGGTATCAGAAGACTTGATACTCTCACAGAAAATTTGGAATTCCGGTTTTCGAACCTAGTAATGTAGTCATAATGGAGATAAAAAGGACTAACAAATTTGACAGCTGTCGTGCTTCTCTTGCTCCTTTCACAACTGAAAGAGGAAGAAATTTGGTTATTTCGTTTAAATTAAAAGTAACCTTTCCCAAGAATAAGCAGTGGTATGGAAAATTTGAAATATGTAGGTGCTGTTTATACAATAACGCTGATATTATGAAAATGGCTGACAATTCTTATAAACCAATGTTCATTACGATGTCACAGTGAGTGGCGCAGCGCTAAGTGAAGGAACTCATGCACTCTGACACCGTAGTCAATAATTCCCTGTGGATCGAAGCAAGGCGCGTGTGCAGGGCAACTGAGGCACGCGCCGGCGCACAAACAGCTTCTACAAGCCTGCTTGCCTTCCCGGAACTCCTCGCTCCTTCCAGATCGTTACACGCCATATGAGTTCTGCAAATATTGTCTCCCGGAATTACACAGGACGGAAAGCCTAACGGCTGCCATTACTGCGCCGCCATTCGTCGTCTCCATCGAAGAATTTATCTGCCGGTGTTCTGAAAGCGCCATTCTCACTGCAAGTAATTATCTTTCTGTGGCTTCCGATTGATCGGCACAATACCTGTCATGTCTACATTAACGATAAAACTCTATACAGAGAGGCAGAGCGGACTGCTTAAAAAAACGAATGAAGCATGTTTTGGAAACTACACATGAATACATGCTCATGTTAGTATTATTCCCTGGATGCAACAGTTGAAACTGTCATACCGTGAGACATGAAATTCAGCTATCATTGATTCGGTTATTACATTTATGCTTATGGCAAGTTTCCGACACCACCTTTAACAGCAGCTACTGTAGACCTGAAGCCAACTGTCATACTTCGTTGTTAAGAGATGTGAATTCTATCTGCGACAGAAAAGAACGACTTTATTCTATTATTCGACACCGATGTGAAAATCAGTAGCGTTTCGACTATCAGACGATTCAATTGTTGATATTCGTACACTCTATGGGTATCAAATTATGTACAGTTTCTGGGTTTACTAAACCAGTTGTTAGCTTCAAGCATTAAATGATGAACATACGCCAAAGGCTGATAACACTACTCTGAATATTTTGAAAAGTTGAATACTATGACGAATTTATTTATTTGTTATGGGCGACAACCCAAAAGAGACGATTAATTTTTAACTAGCTCTGAGTTTTGAAGTAACTGCATCTTTTAAGAAAAGAAAAAATATGAAATTTTTTCAGCGCATGACCTATTGGCCCACCACTTTTGCTGTTTTGCAGGAGTGACTCTTACTATCATCCAACGATAATCACTTAACATGATAACACTCAGTTTAATATTTATATCTTTGCCCCATTAGTGAAATATGTCGGTGGAAATGCTCATCATATTCTTCGCTATCATCATCACAACTTCGTGGGATGAAGTCCAGCAGTGATTGCAAGAAGTGGATTGTTATTGTGTTTAGCTTCGTGGAGATTTTTCATTTATAGAGAGAGCGACTCAGAAGTCATTGTTATCGGTGGGTGCTTCCAGAAGTATCAAATACAGTTCAAATGACATTCAACATTCTTTTCAATTCATCCTTGCATTGAGGTTGAACGATCATACAGTAAAGCACATGTATAGTGTGAAATATGATTTTTTTTTTTTGACAGAACTGAACAATACCGAAAATCAAATATCGCTTCACTTCAAACACAGGAATTATCTGAATTGTTAATACATTTATGGGTCATTGTTTTACATGCCTGTTGATTCTATATGCCTACCAGCTGGAAGCATACCACAACTTAATACTCATGATATTGAGAGACTCCAATTCACTCTTTCACTTATTTCCATATTCAAGTCTATTCTTTAATATTGTTATTACACACTAGGTATCATTTCATCTGAAACGACAGGAGATTATCAACATGAGCTGGCACTGACGAAAGAATGTACGTTAAGGCATGCAGGAGCCTTATGGCAGCTCTCCTTCGAATATTATCTTCTAGATTTGAGAAGAAGCAGGTGGTTTGGTTATTTCACAGTAAATCTTGCAGGGGACATTTGGGGCTTGGAAGCCACGTGTAGCTGTTAGGAAGACCAACGTCTCATAGCACTTACCGAGGACCGAATGCTGGTCCCAAGAATTTCTCGCATCAGTGTGCAAATAATGCTTTCGTTCTAAGAGGCGAAAAACTGCCTACCTGGATCTACCTGTTGGGCTTTCTGGTCACGGTAAAGACAGGGGCGCAGTAGAGAAAGTGGGTCGCCCAGCCAAGGCGTTTCGACGGTTTTGTAAACTCCCATTGTGTAAACCGCTGGCATCCATAAAAGTCTGTGAGTTTCCATGTTCGCCTTCGACCAGACGCTACAGATGGAGCTATCAGGTGGCGTTGTCCCTTTGCCTGCTGATTTTTTTGGGAAGACTTGGGCCAAAGAATTTTAGGACAGAACACAACACTTACGGCAGTTCTGAAATGATTTTTGTTAGGACTCAAAAGCACTTCCCTTAGTTTATCTGAGACCCCTGGTCGGACATGCTGTGAAGTTCGGCTCCCTAACAGCTGCATCTCTGTGAGAAATGTTTTGTTCACTTTAGCCCAAAACAAAAACTCCTAAAACACAATGTCTAAAGTAGCTATGGGAAACGCAATTCATGAGTTTAACATCTTCTCCTCCCTGCATAGAAATTTATGAGTCACGGATTGGTTGCTTCTCCAGCAGGGAAAAGAATATTATTGACTTTGATTAAGACTGGCAGTCGAGCTAGAGGGGAGACGTACAGCACGTGGAGTCTATTCTCCGAGATAAGAGCTCTGATACCTGGCAGCGCAGTTGCTAGTATTCGACATGGACGAGCAGCGAGCTATGAGGGGGGGGGGGGGGGCGGGAGGGGGGGAAGAGAGGGGTGACAGGCCTTCCCGTCCCACACTTTGGCCCATGGCAACACTCGACTCCTTCAGAACCTAACAATGCCGCATCATTCAATGCAGCATTCCTGTAGGGGCAGCATTCGGCTGACCGATGTGTCCCTTGACGAAATATTTTTTCACATGTGCTACCAGTGTTTGTCACCTTACAGAAACACACACAGAAGTATTTTCTTTGATGATGTTGCAGCCATTTGGCTGCAACAATTTTTATTTTATTGTTATACAGTTCAGATTTCGCTGTATTTCATGCCAGTCTGATATTTTTTGACATGTAAATAAGGTACAGTACTTGACATTGGCCTATGGCCGAACTCTGGATTGTATAACCATAAAATAAAAATTGTTACCGTCAAACGGTGGTAACATCATTAAAAAAATTAGCATGACTATGGTTCCAGCCCAAATAAAAATTACACAAAATCAGATTTTCAACATTAACAAGGTAAAGCAAATTGCACAAATTGTACGTGTAAAATATCGAATAAGGACGTTACCTCTATTTTTCCTGTGGGAGAACGGAAACCCCAAGATCATCGTCATCTGATTGGTCATGTCTCGTCACGACCACATAGTCTTCTGCATCTTCGCTGCTGCTGTCATGGTCTGATCTCTTACACCATCTTCTATGTTTGACCTTATAATCTTGGTTCACGACGTGCTTCCAATTTTCTGGCTTTAGTCGTGTGACAGCCTTATTTACCAGCCCCTCGCAACGAAAGGTCTGTGGCTTGTATCGTTTCACTAATTCCAGAAGTTGCGCTTTCTGCATATTCCGTTCAAAGCCTATTTTATTATCCTTCAATCAGATGACTATTTCGTCTCTCCTTTCAGCAGCCGTTAGTTCCTTATTCAACTGCACAGAATGTTAAGGCGAATTTTCCATTACAAAAAGACCACCAGAACTGACATTTGCCGGCCGGTGTTGCCGTGCGGTTCTAGGCGCTTCAGTCTGGAACTGCGTGACCGCTACGGTCGCAGGTTCGAATCCTGCCTCGGGCATGGATGTGTGTGATGTCCTTAGGTTAGTTAGGTTTAAGTAGTTCTACGTTCTAGGGGACTGATGACCACATATGTTAAGTCCCATAGTGCTCAGAGCCATTTGAACCATTTTGAACTGACATTTGGTAGCAAACGAGTAATGAATTAGTCTTTGAATGTATCTGCATTCATCTCCTCGTGGTAGTCAACATTTTTTTTTTGACTGAAACATCATCATAGCATAGGGCACAAAGCCATTCATAGAGCCAGCATGAACTATAATTAGTCGCCCTCCCCTACCAGTTGGCACACTCATAGTTCTGTGGCGCGTGTCGTCTGTCCATGCGACGGAACGTGCATGACGCACTTTGACCCATGTTTCGTCAATCCATATTACATCTTCCGGATTCACTGCTAGCATCTCACACAGGAAACGACATCTCCATGCTACAATGTCTCCACGTTCCATTAATACCATTCGTCGTGAGAACTTTTTCCAACAGAAGCCAATTTTTTGCAAAACAATGGAGAGACTTGCCTTTCTGCCTGTGAACAAACCACTGTCCGACAGTGATGCCATCAACTTTTAAAGTGTCGGATACTTCTTCCTGCTGTAGTATGCATATATGTGTTGCCAGATAGCACTTTCGACAAAGTTGTCTGTTTCAGTCACACAACACGATCTCTTCCTTGACTTTACAGGCGTCACAATAGCACGGCTCGCAGCTGAATTGACAGCCTTTTTATCATTTGTGACTCTCTTCACTGTCATTCTGTCAACCACTCTACTCACTGATATCAAAGGTCCACCATTGCCCCTTTCCCTTTCAACGCAAACACGCAATTTGTAAATAAATTCGCGTGCTAGGGATTTCAGTGTAACTCCTTTCCCAAAAGCTCTCTTCTCTGCACTACAGGCAGCCATTTTCCAACTATACACACTAATCCACACTTACACGCACTTTTCCACTTACGCACATGGCAAGTAACTCACAGAAGTAGGAGAATGCACATATACACACACACACCTGAACGTAGCACATGGCGCAACTGATTGAAAGCAACGGTCGCCCAACACTACAGCAGCACTGGAGTTTCCCACAGTAACGTAAACAAGAGCTCACGATCTGATTGGCCATTGTGGATGCGCGAAGCAAGTGCGCCAAGGCCGCGTCAACTGTCAAAGCTCTTCTCTCACCACATGGAGTTTAGTGATTGCCACGAAACCCGTGTGGGGGCAGTTGCGTCCGTGCACGTTTGGAGTTTGCTGAGTCTGTATGGAAGGGGACTAGCAGAGAAAAGCTGTTTTTTCTGAGTCAGACTCCGATCTGTAGATTCTGGTCTTGTCTCTTGCTATGATCGGGTTGCACTTGGAACACTCGTCCTGAGTGTGACTTTACATTGGCACTCGTCTTGATTGGGGAGCCTATGGTGAAGTCTTAGCTGTACCGACAGTTTAGACCTCAGTCATCTCGGACAACTCTCTGTGTCAAGCACAGTTTTATTCATCTCACGTTTGCCACCTTGACGTCTTCTGAGACTCCACTCCTTTCACATTCGTCAGACTTCAGCAAAAACACCCTGTGAGTGCGTCAGCGTCACTTGAATAAATTACTGAGAGTAGGAGTGGATCTTTATTCTACGACAGAGCACATCGGTGTTAAGCTGTACAAAATTTGTTTAATTTCTGTATTGTTGTCAATGAAGCACACTGGTTTACATAGATTGTGACATGACAATTTCAGGACAGTTGTCAAGATAACGTATTATGTCCTGAGTAGCAGAAATAATACTGAACGCAACAATATCGAATCTAAGTAGAAGTGTCTCCACAAGATTTTTCTTACACCTAGACAATGAAGTACTGTCTGAGTTGGCCAATGTTACGTCAAATCATCTGATTCCAGTTCTGAGTTCGGTGCTATTTAGAATGATAATCAAGTCTACAGAGGATTGTTAGTTTTTGTGAGAAGATATGCAAACGATTACTCAGGATGCTCATGTTCACAGTGAATGCAAGTGGGTATCCAATAATTTTAGCCTCTGCCAGTGGCATTCACCTTTAGCTGCAACGTGTTGTCAGCTGCATGGCTGCTCTTGCCCTCTGAAAATTCTATAAAAAGCTAATCAAAACCTTTACCGATTTTATTAGTTGAAACTGCCCTGTGTTTCTCATTAGGGAAGAAAACATGCACTCATCCCTAATCTGGAAAATATGATGATGTACATGTGCATAGATGGAGCAGCATGTATACTTCAACACCCTCTCATTTCTCGCAAGAACAATTAATTACGTGGCTGTTTCATTTCTCCGCTATCGGAATCAATGATTCTTGAGCTAATATCTAGCTGAATTTCAGCCAAAGTGAATGCAGTGTTCACACAAAATTCCTCTTTCGGCGTCGTACAGTGTGTGATGTTCCCTGTTCTACACCTGACGCTGGTTCAGAGGAGAGTCCCCAAAGCTTTCAGTATTCTGCCTTTTGTAGCAAAACTGCCCCCCACCTGTGTCCTTTCGTGCTTCGTGTCATGGCATTTTCAGACCAATGGGAGCGTTCCTTTTCTCTCATGGAAACTACCCCCGCCAGTTGCAAAGTGTGTAACTTTAAACTGCGCCCTAATATCGGCACTTCTACTTTTTCCGAGTTTATTTCAGCCGATCGGACATTTTGTGCCGACTCCTGACGCTTAGAAGTTACACGCGTATATTATGAGAGCACCACGGACCTTTCACGTGATCAGTAAATGCGACTCTCTTTTAACTAGGTCTCAGGCCTGTTTGTATCCATCTGGAAATTCCCCAATGCAATTTTCTAAAGAATTTCACCATCGCAGGCAGCACTCGGCCACTACCTGCTGCCCTTGACGTATTGCCCGGCGCGTTCGTTGTTCCCTCGCTGCAGTCACCGACCCCTGTTAAAAGCCTTTCATTGTACGCGGGCCATGGCTGTGCAACTCGAGTCTGCCCCAAACTAAACCATTTCTTCCAGCAGCTTTTCTCATTTTCTGCTCATTGACATCCAGGATTTGGGTTTGGTATGTTAATACTGTCGAATCGAGTGTCACACCTGTTTGCACTACATACTGTACATTTTGACAGGCAAATCTGCTCACTATCACCGACGTACGTCAGATGACACATCCATCTACTTGTTATGACATATAAAATCTCATGTAAGGTGCGAAATTAATATTCATTCAAGCTGCCACCTTACAGTCTAATCTTATGGACACTGTCGTATAAGTGAGTTAAAATGGTCTGTGGACTGACCAGCGGACAGGAGTGTCACATGCTGTAATTTGACCAGATTTCAGGGCTCCATCAGAGAGTAATTGTGATCCATCTAAGAGATAGCATATTTGCATACTTCGTTCCCGTGATTACGAATTAGAGGCGCCTCACATCGCCACTCCACAGACACTTGCCCCACGACTGTCACCTGAGGCAGCGCTACACATCCAGAAACGAATATAGTATTGCAGCTCCAGCCTGTTAGGGCAAACAGAATCAGTCTCCTCACTCGTTCTCAGCTGCACCAGTGTAGTGTAACTTCCATGTAGAATAAATCCATGAAAGTCTACTCAGCGTTAGGTAGTTTCAGGCTGCATTATCCATGTTTTGAGCCAGGGCAAATAGATTAAACAGATAAATGTCATTCTTTGACAACTGTATGACACCCAGTGGAGTGCTAATTATCTGTTGCTTCTATTTGCATTACCAACAGTTCATAATACGCTTGTCATCTCGGTTAACTTATATTGTTTGTCCTATTTTATGATTAATATACTCTTGCCAATTTTTATACTCTGTTACTTCCATGTTGATATATTATTCATCCATCAGTAGTTGATTATAATAATGACAGGGCCACCATTTTCCAGCATCCAAGTTTTATTTAAGATTCTGATAAAAGTGATAACCTTCAATGCAGGCTAGCAATAACAACCACTGTCAGAGCGCAGAACCAGTGTAGCAGGATAATGGCCAGGTAGAAAAGTGGAAGATTTACTAGTTGAAAAATGGCTCTGAGCACTATGGGACTTAGCTTCTGAGGTCATCAGTCCCTTAGAACTTAGAACTACTTAAACGTAACTAACCTAAGGACATCACACACATCCATGCCCGAGAAAGGATTCGAACCTGCGACCGCAGCGGTCGCGCGGTTCCAGACTGTAGCTCCTAGAACCACTCAGCCACCCCGGCTGGCTACTAGTTAAAGTGTTTGCTGTTAGGGTGTAAACTTACAGTCACCTGCAATCTTTCAAATCAAACAGCAAGGCCAGTGAATTCGTGCAATAGCCCTTTCAGAACCGTTGAAATATTACCATTTAATTACAGTTCTTCATAACTGAAGAGGTTTCCCTGGCTGCAAAGTTACTTATCATGTTATGAACATGCCCAGAGCACTTACGTGATCATATACGAGTAACGCTATCAAGCCGTGAGAATTACATGCACCGGCACTGCTGCCAGCTGATTACATGCGCACCAAACTATTTAGTGAAAAGAAAATCGGATCTAATATGTGAATTTTAATGTCGATTTCGCGTTCAGTAACACCAAATTAACAAAGATTTGCTATTTCGTTGCCATAATATTTTGGGTTCTGAACAGTGTAATCAATCAATACTTTAGTTTTTATGCATATTTTGCCCCTTCCTGTGACAGCAAAGAGCTTTATAAAGTTATTAATTTTAATTTTAATTTTATTTCGAAATCATTGTTAACATACTACCTGGTTACCGTTCGTACGGACTTAAAAGTAAATTTGCGGTATTTGGCGGCTGACTAGGTTCGCATATACAGTAACCGTTATAGACTTTCCTCTACAGATTCTTGTTGCACCAGCTGTAACATTCCAGCGCGTCAGTTAATGCAATGATCTCAACGATATCAAGAGTTTAACAAAAGCACAAACATAATTAACGTGCGTGGGTACACGCACATGTATTCAAGAATTTATCAGAAAATTTTAAATGTGCTGCAGTTGACCTGGTGGAGTATAAAACTGAATTGAAGAACATTTTTGTTGACAACTGCTTCTACTTCACTGAAGAGAACAGTGGCAAGTTCTCTCTACATTTAAGTTTTAGATTATTCAGTAGGACTGAAACTGTAAAATAATAACATCTTATGCTTCTTTCCACATTCCAGAGACTTTTCTTAACTTTAATTTGGTGGTAAGTGGTGAGATGTGGCAGTCTTGGAAACATCATCTACCTGCAATCGTCCGCATGTGAAACGAAACTCCCTCGCATGCTTTTTGTTTCTAAATACCCGTGACCCATTAAACACATTGAAAAGTGGGTATGAGCCTCAATAAACTGGCAAACCATTAAGAAAGTTTTGTTTTATTATTGTTTTGGCCTAGGTATCAGTCGCATTACATGCTTCTTCAATAAACTTGAATTTATAGATATCGACAGCTGTCACAGCCATCGTCTCCAGAAGTTATAGCTGCAGTACCTTTAATTGATAGATCGGTACCTGCATTACGTTGTAACGCACGTGCCAGCCCTAATTAAGGCGAGTGCGGGAAAATTAGAGGGTCATTTCAGCATTCGCAGAGTTTGTAGACGGATTACGATGATTAATAGCTGCGCATAAACGGGGACTACACCCTAGGCAAACGCCTGGCTGTTGGTATAATTTCTGACATCTCATGGACGTATCTAAAAATTGCAAGTTGCAGCTGAAACTTAATTCATCATCATAATGATCATCTCCATCATCATTGACAATTTTATGACTGGTACTGCACCATCGTATTTCTCGATGCATTATGGGCCTCAGCTGTTGTCATATGCCCACTTGCCAACTTGGTCTCGGTCTTTTGATTCTTGGTATCCACCACAATCGTTACTCCGTCTGCATACACATTCTACCGGCTATATTTCTCAGCGGCAGTCCTTTATTTTTTATTATAGCTCTAATTGCAGCTTACACTCCACGCTATTAATCAGCCATTTATTTTGCGTAGTCCTCCACAGCCAGCTTCAATTTGAATGAAACCCTTTAGGGATTAAGCCTCATAATTGTGAGAAACTGAAACAAGTGTAACGCCCACTTTTCCGTTATTTTTGCAGCGGTCTCTTCAGAGCAGCTGTAATTGTTTTAGAGCTTCATTAAGTCACGGCCTAACACCCAAAACATCTATTTATTTTTCTACCTCTCCTAGTAATTCTCAACAGGAATCTCTGTATTATTCATTGAGGAACACATGCTTCTTGAATGGATTTCACTAGTCTATGTATCACGGTGACAACACAAAACTGGTAACAGACACTGATATTAACTTTCCATTTCAGACATTAGGTAGTTTTGTAAACCATTTCAATTTAACAGAAGCACTCCAAGGCGTTTTTACTCTTCTTTTCATCTACATCTACATCTCCTTCTAAAGTGCCTTTCAGAGGGTTCTTCGAACCACCTTCGGGCTATTTCTCTACCGCTCCACTTTCACACAGCGAGTGGGAAAATTGAACACTTAAATTTTACGGCAACAGCTCTGATTTATTTTATTACGCTGATCCTTCCTCCCTATTTCGCGGAAAGATCTCACCGCTATGAAAAACACCTTTGCTTTAATGACTGACACCGCAACTTGCTTATCATATCTGTGTGGCTCTCTCCATTATTTAGCGATGATAGGCCGGCCGGTGTGGCCGAGCGGTTCTAGGCGCTTCAGTCTGGAACCGGGCGACCGCTACGGTCGCAGGTTCGAATCCTGCCTCGGGCATGGATGTGTGATGCCCTTAGGTTAGTTAGGTTTAAGTAGTTCTAAATTCTAGGGGACTGATTACCTCAGACGTTAAGTCCCATAGTGCTCAGAGCCATTTGAACCATTTAGCGATAATACGAAACGTCTTTGGGCTTTTTCGATGTCCTCCGTCAATCCTGTCTGATAACGATCCTATGCCCGCAGAAATTCTGTACCAGAAGACTTAAAAGTATAGTGTAGGCAATCTCTTTAGCAGACCTGCTGCATCTTCTGCCAATAAAACGTAGTCCTTGGTGTGCCTTCTCCACACACCATAATCTATGTGATTGTTCCAATTTAAGTCATTCGTAATTGCAATTCCTAGATATTTAGTTGAATTAACAGCAGTTAGATTTCGTCTGGATCTTGAAAATGTTTAAGAACGACATGTTAATCTTCTACTTAATTTCAGTATTCTACTATAATTCTTTCCTCCAACACATTCGTCAATATTTCACAGCTGACTTGTTCTCAAAATGAAGTAATTGGGTATGAGTAAGATTTCTTCAAAATGAAACACCAATTAAAATCACCGTCGTACATATCCTCTCACTTATAAAGGAGCACAAAACAGTTTCTCACGTTTTTTCATACATCTACGATATATTTCATATCGGTGCGATGAAGGCTAGTTACAGTCACGTCTACTCAAGTCAGATCAACACAGTTGCAAAACGACCTCTTTCCTCCACAGCTCACTCCCAACTAGCTCCAGCAAGAGTAATATAAATCAAAGGCACAAAAGTCTTACATCGACGGATCATAGTCAGGCAGCAGTAGCCGGCCGAGACACAGGCAGCAACAAGGAAGTAACAGATTTTCTGACTTTTACGAGTTCCTAACCGGGAGCGAATTTTATAATATTATCTGTGTGCTTTAATAGTTCAGTTTCTTGAGTTTCTGTGTGTTTATTTAGTATCTAATAGCCACAGTTCCCGCGCTTTAGTTTGCGTCGGAAAGTAAACCAGTTTTGTGACATATTACAAGTTCGTAATCAGGGGCGAATTGTTTAGTTTCACCTGAGTGCTTCGGTAGTTAGGTTTTTTTTTTAATCTCTGCGTATTAATCTAATTTATTAGATACAGTTTCCGCGTTTTCGTCAGGATGTACAGTAGAGTTGCGTTGCACGTGCCGATAGTCCTTTAATCTCCATTGTTTAGTTTTCCATGGTCTTTAGTGTGGACAGGGACTGCGATTGTTGTGTGCGGATGCGAGCCGAGTTGGTGACACTTCGCTCACAGCTTCAGGCTGCGATGGCTTCGGTTACGCAGCTTGAGGCTGCAGTGGATGGGCACCACAGTTGTGGGCCGGCCACGGGGATCCAACGGGAGTCCAGCACGTCCAAGTCCTCCGATCAGTCCTCACCGCTGGCCAGCCCTGTTACTGCTCGCACTGAGGCTGACCCCTCACCTGTGGTCGAGTGGGAGGTCGCCCCAGGGCGAAGCAGGCGGCGAAAGACTTGCCAGGCGGCCGCACGTAAGCCCCCCCCCCTCCCCCTCCCCCCCCCCCCCGCCCCGGTTTTCTGATAAACAGATTCCAGAAGCTGTCTGTGGCTGACACTGTCGCTGAGCCACATGCTGTCGCCTCTCCTGTTTCAGGGGAAACCTCTCAGGCTACAAGATCCGGACAATCACAGAGGGTGGGATTATTGATAGTTTGTAGCTCCAACGTTAGGTGCGTTATGGGGCTCCTTAAGGACATGGCTGCCAAAAAGGGAAAGAAAACCAATGTCCACTCCGTGAGCATACCGGGTGGAGTCATTCCAGATGTGGAACGGGTTCTTCCAGATGCTTTGGAGAGCACAGTGTGCAGCCAGCTGCAGGTGGTTGCTCACGTCGGTACCAATGATGTGGGTCACTTTGGATGAGAAGAGATTCTTTCTAGTTTCGAGCGGCTAACAGAAGTGGTAAAGGCTGCCAGTCTTGCTCGCAAGATGAAAGCAGAGCTGACCATTTGCAGCATAGTCGCCAGGACCGATTGCAGACCTCTGGTACAGATCCGAGTGGAGGGTCTGAATCAGAGGCTCAGACGGTTCTGCGACCGTGTAGGCTGCAGATTCCTCGACTTGCGCCAAAGGGGGTTGGGTTTCGGGCTCCACTGAATACATCAGGTGTCCACTATACGCAGGAGGCGGCTACACGGGCACCAGCGGCTGTCTGGCGTGAACTGGGCGGTTTTTTAGGTTAGAGGGTCTCGGGAAAACGCAGGAAGGGCTCCAGTCACGAAAGGTTCAGGCCGAACACGGGAAGAACGTAGATACAGGAATCATCGGTATAACAGTTGTAAATTGTCGTAGCTGTGTTGGGAAAGTACCAGAGCTCCAAGCGCTAAAAGAAAGCACTGATGCTCAAATCTATATAGGTACTGAAAGGTGGCTAAAGCCGGAGATACGCTCAGCCGAAATTTTTGCGAAGAACCTAACGGTATTCCGAAAGGATAGGCTAAACAGGGTTTGTTGCTGTTAGAAGTACTTTATCTTGTCGCGAAATTGAAGTAGATAGTTCCTGTGAGTTATTATGGGTCATTGTTGGCAACCGTAATAAATAATAATTGGATCCTTTTAGCGACCTCCCAATTCAGATGACACAATTGCTGAAAGGTCCAAAGAAAACTTGAATTTGATTTCAAAGACGACTCATATGGTTATAGTGGGTGATGACTTTAATTTACCCTTTATATGTTGGCGAAAATACATGTTTAATTCCGGAATTTACGCGTAAAACATCATCCGAAATTGCGCTGAACGCCTTCTCTGAATATTATTTCGAGCAGTTAGTTCATGAGCACACCCGAATAGTAAATGGTTGTGAAAACCTCTTAACAACAAATAATCCTGAGTTAATAACGAGCATCAAAACGGAGACAGGGATTAGTGAACACAGGATTGTCGTAGCGAGATTGAATATTGTAATCACCAAATGCTCCAAAAATAAAAGAAAAATATACCCATCCAAAAAATAAAAACAGATAAAAATTCACTTAACTCCTTCCTCAGAGACAATCTCCAGTACTTCCAAATCAATGATATAGGTGTAGACCAGATGTGGCTTGAATTCAAGGTAATAGTACATGCAGAAATTGAGAGATTTATACCATATAAATTAACGAACGACAGAGCTGATCCTCCTTGGTACACAAAACGGGTTAGAGCACTCTTGCAGAAACAACGAAACAAACATGCCACATTTAAACAGGCGCAAAACCCCCAAGACTGGAGATCTTTTACAGAAGCTCAAAATTTAGCGCGTACTTCAATGCGAGAGGTTTGTAACAGATTCCACAACGAAACTTTGTCTCGAAACCTGGCAGAAAATCCAAAGAGATTCTGGTCGTATGTGAATATGTTAGGGGCAACAAACAATCGATGCCTTCTCTGCGCTGTAGCAATGGAGATACTATCGAAGACAGTGCTGCCAAAGCGGAGTTACTAAACACAGCCTTCCGAAATACCTTCACAAAAGATGACGAAGTAAATATTCCAGAATTTGAATCAAGAACGGCTGCCAACATGAGAACGTAGAAATAAATATCCCAGAGTGTAAGTAGGCTGTTTAGGGTTTCTTATTGGTAACGCCACGTAGCGCTCTGTATGAAAATCACTGGCTGTACTGTGTGCAGTCTGTGGTTAGTTTGCATTGTTGTCTGCCATTGTAGTGTTGGGCAGCTGGATGTTAACAGCGCGTAGCGTTGCGCAGTTGGAGGTGAGCCGCCAGCAGTGGTGAATGTGGGGAGAGAAATGGCGGAGTTTTGAAATTTGTAAGACTGGATGTCATGAACTGCTATATATATTATGACTTTTGATGACTATTAAAGTAAATACATTGTTTGTTCTCAATTAAAATCTTTCATTTGCTAACTATGCCTATCAGTAGTTAGTGCCTTCCGTAGTTTGAATCTTTTATTTAACTGGCAGTAGTGGCGCTCGCTGTATTGCAGTAGTTCGAGTAACTAAGATTTTTGTGAGGTAAGTGATTTGTGAAACGTATAGGTTAATGTTAGTCAGGGCCATTCTTTTGTAGGGATATTTGAAAGTCAGATTGCGTTGCGCTAAAAATATTGTGTGTCAGTTTAAGCACAGTCATATATAATTTTTCTAAGGGTACGTTTCAAGAGGAGTGAAGCAAGTTAAATCACTTAATAAAAGCAGACTATATACCAAATAGGATACTTTCAGAGTATGCTGATGCATTAGCTCCATACTTGACAATCTTATACAACCGTTCGCTCGACGAAAGATCCGTATCCAAAGACTGGAAAGTTGCATAGGTCACATCAATATTCAAGAAAGGTAGTAGGAGTAATCCACTTAATTACAGTCCCATATCATTAACGTCGATATGCAGCAGGATTGTGGAACATATATTGTGTTTGAACATTATGAATTACCTCGAAGAAAACGGTCAATAGACACACAGTCAACATGGGTTTAGAAAAAATCGTTCTTGTGAAACACAACTAAGTCTTTATTCGCATGAAGTGTTGAGTGCTATTGACAAGGGATTTCAGATCGACTCCGTATTTCTGGATTTCCAGAATACTTTTGACACTGTACCACACAAGCGGCTGGTAGTGAAATTGCGTGTTTATGGAATATCGTCTCTGTTATGTGCCTGGATTTGTGACTTCCTGTCGGAGAGGTCACAGCTCGTAGTAATTGACGGAAAGTCATCGAGTAAAACGGAAGTGATTTCTGGCGTTCCCGAAGGTAGTGTTATAGGCCCTTTGCTGTTCCTTGTCCATTTAAACGATTTTGGAGACACTCTGAGCAGCCAGTCATCAGAAGATCAAAACTAATTGCAAAAAGATTTAGTAAAGATATCTGAATGGTGCGAAAATTGGTAGTTGACCCTAAATAACGAAAAGAGTGAGGTCATCCTCATGATTGCTAAAAAGAATTCGTTAAACTTCTGTTTTTAATGTGTCAACAGGGTGGCGGGCTCACCCAAGTTTTTTGTAAGTGGTCACCCAGTCATATTTCTCTGTGCTGTTCTTTTAGCTCTTCTGTGTTTTGTTTTCCGTCTGTCTTAATCTTTTGATTAGCGATCTTGTCTCCTCATTGGTTTTAGTGCATGTCGGAGTGCCTGTGCGATAGAGTAACTGTGTGGTCATTTCGTGTGCTTGCGTCTACGACCGTTTTCCTTCTTATCCACATTCCTTTATTTTAATCATTGTTAGGGCGCTGATAACCTCGCCGTTGGGCGCCCACAGGATCCCCAAACCACACACACACACTGTTACACGACACATCACTCAAATCTAAAGGCCGTCAATTCAACTAAATACCTAGAAATTACAATTACGAACAACTTAAATTGGTAGGAACACATAGAAAATATTGGGGGGAAGGCTAACCAGAGACTGCGTTTTATTGGCAGGACACTTGGAAAATGGAACAGATCTACTAAGGAGACTGCCTACACTACGCTTGTCCGTCCTCATTTAGAATACTGCTGCACGGTGTGGGAACCTTACCAGACAGGACTGACGGAGTACATCGAAAAAGTTCAAAGAATGGCAGCACGTTTTGTATTATCGCGAAATATGGGAGAGAGTGTCACTGAAATGATACAGGATTTGGGTTTGACATCATTAAAAGAAAGTTGCGATGGAATCTTCTCACGAAATTCCAATCACCAACATTCTCCTCCGAATGCGAAAATATTTTGATGAAACCGAACTACATAGGGAAAAACGATCACCACTATAAAATAAGGGAAATCAGAGCTCGTACGGAAAGAAATAGGTGTTCTTTCTTTCCGCGCGCTATACGAGATTGGAATAATAGAGAATTGTGAAGGTGGTTCGATGAACCCTCTGCGAAGCACTTAAATGTGATTTGCAGAGTCTCCATGTAGATGTAGACGTAGATCATTCATATCGATATTCGTCAACAGATGGCATTGTATGTAGGATAGTTGACATCGAACACTAATTGCATTTTTGTTGAGCTTGAACAACCAATTATTTTTAGAAACAACCATTTTATATGTTGATAAGACCGAAGTTCTGTGCTGATAACTGGTAAGTGGAACCATAATTAGTCACATGTGATTATCAGTGTTTTACCCAGGTAACTCAAAAATACAAAGACATAGGCTTTCAGAAATATAGAAAGATAAGTAAACATGACTTATGACTGTCCACTACACTACCTCTCTTTGGGAAGGTAGAGTTACTGTATGGGATGTTTCGTATGGGTAGCGTGTGGTCCCATTACCGCGCTTAAGAAAACGCTAAATGAGCAAGGATATGAATATATTTTGCAGCATCATCGATTGCGTGCAGTAGAGGTAATTGTTTGTATCAACATGACAAAGCACTCTGTCATAAACCAGCATTTGAGAGACATTGGTTTGTGGACCGTAACATTCCTGAACTGTACTGGCCCACCCAGAGTCCTGACCCAGTGGAACATCTTTGGGGGCAGTTAGAACGTCGACGTCGGTCCAGAACCCAGCATCCGACGTCAGTAGTTTCTGTGGTGTCGGCTGTTGAGGAAGCCATTCCTTCACATATATTCAGACACTGCATTGAAAGTGTGCCTAACAGATTTCGAGCTATCTGATAGTCTAAAGGTGCACACCTCATATTACTGTACGCCTGTTTTTCATCACGTAGTATAACTAGATAAAAATGTATAAGTGAGCTATGTGGCTCACCCACGATGTATAGATTCGGCTATGTCTCCGTTGCGCGCTTTGGTGGGTCTGCAGCGCCATCTCCAGCCTTTTTCGCGCAGGGAAAAGGTTCTCGGAGCTGGCGAGGGCATTTGGAAATGGAGAGCTTTCAAGAGCAAACCTCGCTACCTTCAATCTGCAGCCTGTTGTTTAGATTCCCCACTACGCTGCGAAGAGAAGGCTGTAGCGCGAGCAGCTCTTCGTTATTTTCTTCAGTGGGCCAAGAGGCATGAGGGGCAGGTGTGGCTGTGTTTTCAGTGGGGCTGTTAGAGTGATTTGTTGAAAGCAGATAGTGTAGACTCCCGCAGGATTGCTGGAAGCTGTTTCTGTTAACTTGGTGCGGGTAAGAATACTGTGTTGAGTTGAGAGTTGCAGCCGGCCGGGGTGGCCGAGCTGTTCTAGAAGCTACAGTCTAGAACCGCGTGACCGCTACCGTCGCAGGTTCGAATCCTGCCTCGGGCATGGATGTGTGTGATGTCCTTAGGTTAGTTAGGTTTTAAGTAGTTCTAAGTTCTGGGGGACTGATGACCTCAGAAGTTAAGTCCCATAGTGCTAAGAGCCATGTGAACCTTTTTTTTTTTTTTTTTTTTTTTTTTTTTGCAACCGACTTAGTTTTATTCAGAATAACACAGAACTGTTTTTCTTTTTCCACGTTGTCAGAAGTGTTCTGGCGATGGAATTGTGAACTGTTAGTACGTGTACTTGGTGCCTTCTTCGCCATTCCTGTTGCACCTAAATTGATTGTATGTTTCGTTGACAGTGCCTTGTACATAACCTTAATTGAACATATACTTACAAGGTGCTGTAAGAGCGAGGTTTAAATGCCAGTCAATTTCTTTAAAAGACCCAGTGACAGATAATTGTCGTAAATATCTACCTGGCCTGTGTCGGCGTGGAGTATTTACCTGTGATTAATTGGATCATACCATGCGAGGACAAATTAGATTGACTTACGTTGTATCTTTAAATGAAGCGTCATAGTATTTCCTCTGTTATTTAATATCATCCTAATGAGTTACCCGTACTTGGCGCCAAGTTTATTTCGACCAGGCCTGGTTGCATCAAACCGTTAGTTGGCCGGCTGTTGCATCGTTAGGTGGACCGCTCTGTTTGCATTTAACGAGGGCCGGTCGGTAGTGGGCGTTGTGGTAGGTTTTCCCACTTCTCGCACTCACGTGTAAATCTTACCGGCCGCGCAAACTATGTTGCGCTTCCTTGTCACGTGTCCGCCTTCACTGACGCTTGTGGACAATCTATTCCTGGGCTTGTTGACTTCTACTCCGTATCTTGAAACAACTCTTTTGATAACCTGTTCTTATATGGGACTGAATCTGTGTAATTTGCTTTGGTATCCTGGTCATCATTGGTCGTTCATTAACAACCTTAGTATGTTGTAAATGTATCTCTTCATCAGTCCGGTCTTTCCAACTGTGGGGACAGTGACGGCACCTCGTCGTGCTGTTGAAGTGTTTGGTCGATCCACCTGGGGGTGATGGGGGATGGTCGTCTATTCAGTCGCTTGATTATTCTAATGCCGTTTTGCATAACTGGCTGACTGCCAAGGATTAATTTCCTGGAGTTACGATTTTAATATTTTTTAAACTTTTTGAATGAATACCCAAAATTTTCTATGATTAATTTTTGCTGTTTAGAATTAGAAGTTGTTGTTCTTACTGTTAGTGACGTAGGGGCATGGTATTTTATCACTGTCTAGGTTTCTCTTTTTTTTTTTTTTTTTTTTTTAATTGAAATTTTCATTGTAGTGTTAATTCGCAGTCAGCGGCACGGACGAAGAGTGGAGGCGTTGCCGAAGTATTGTGCAAAGCCCGCACCTCTCGGGTAAGTAATGAAATTTCGCGAGTGTCGCGCTCAACAGGCGAACAACGGCTAGCGCCCCCGCTGGAGTGGGCGGCGCTGCGACCGGCGCCGCAGACTTGGGCCATTTATCTCGATCACCTGCTCCCGGCGCGATACCCACCAACTTGGCCGCGCCTGTTGCTGCGACTAATGAAACTGCCGCTGCCTCCGCGACGGAACCTTCTAATTTTCTGACTCCTCGCTGCGCCGCAGCAGTTTGTATCGGCTCGGTCCTGCGTCTGCAACTTGAGACAATAAATCATGTGCGCCGCTCCAAACTTTTGTGCGGGCTGTTCCTCCCGTCCTTAGCCGCACGGTAATTATCATCCACGCGAGGTTAACTTCTGAACGAAACGATGTGGCGAGCACTATGCTACACCGCTTGCGGAAATTTTTGGCAGTGTTTAGAGGAATGGGGTCAATGTCTTCAAGTCTTATGCAAGAGGACAACCCACAACAGTACATCTACACATCTACATCTACAACGGCCAGCGAAATGGAAACCAGACAGATGGAAAGAAAGGAAGCTCTTGATAGTCTCCTCGTGTTTCCTGCCGGATCCTAAAACCAACATGATTCGATATTTCGGCGATCCATCTGACCGCCATCTTCAGGAGAGCGCTGGTGCTGCTGAGTCCTGCTGAAAACTGATGCCAAGTTCAACACTCCTCTTGCTTATGAAATGAACCGCTTTCTGCTGTACATGATGAGTTTCGTGATTTCAAATCACATTATCAGTTGTACATCTAGAAGACAGGAAACATACAGTCGACATTATGATTGTAAAAAAACATTCTTTGATAAACTATGCTCCGTGATAAGCAATATGAGACACTCACTCGCCAGTTAAACATTTCAGCGCCGATAAGTGAAGGAAGGGGCCTCAATCTTATCAAAATAAAATACTGTTTCCCACAACGAGCAGGGCGTCATAGTTCAGACTGACCAGTTCAAAAACCGGCATGTTAATAGCGCGTTCACCTACAATGAAAATAAGAAACGATAAAAGCCCCAGCTAGCAACATTGGAAGGCCATGGTTAAGATAACTCACTTCATACCAACCGCCTCGCCTCCCCGTCATTCTGTTCAAAAATGTTGCCATTTAATGAAAGAAACGTAAATGTCAGCAAATTACGACGAAGTTTCATCAACTCTTCATCCAGTTTAACCCAAACGAGGGACATAGGTGAAATTTGAGGATACTGTTATAGTTGCCGGTGTTTCCGGTTTTTGGAACAGTGTAATCGAAATTAGGTTGGCAGACAGTTTGATTAATAGAGGCAATGGTTTCCCTCTTACCAGGATGTGGAACCCTCTACCATCACGCATCACAACATAACGTTCTTTGGTGCGGCCTATCTGAATGAAAACAGTCTTCGAATACGATATACCGTTGCCACCGCTTTTCTACTAAAGGTGGCGCCATCAGCCCAGTCTTGTAGGGCAGCAACTGTAATGGCGGCGCATGCGTCGTGTACAGCACGGAAGCCCACGTAGGATGACGATTTGCAGCCTCAGCATCAGTTTTCATTAGGACTCAGCAGCAGCAGCTCCTGAAGTTGTCATGCAGAATCATGTTGATTTTAAGATCTGGCAGCAACCTCGAGGAAACGATCAAGGACTATTGCGCCATTAGAGCCTATGAAGTCACAGTAGGTAAACTGTTCGTTATTTCAAAAGCAATCTCCAGGGCACTCTCACTTCTGATTCGGTGTTATTTCACTTCATGTTCTTAGGGAATATGATCTTTATTGCAATTTGACCTCATACATCATGATGAAATAGTGGGCAGTAGTTAATGCTCTTGCTTGCGTGCCCTAGGGAAGGGACAACGGTAAGCTTTACCTGCGTTCAAAGGAATAGGGTGCCGATTTAAACTACTGCAGTAAAATCACGGCGACGGTGGGCTGAAGGAAGCACTTTTTTTTTTTTTTTTTTTTTATCAGACGCCCAAGTTCCGCAGTCTCATTGTGCAGACACATCGGTTGGCACCAGTCGGTAGGCAGCCGCGTCCAGGTAGACTAACTAGCGCCGAGAAGTCGCCGCTGCAATGGCCAGTGCATTGTAGACCAGCAATAAAGCAGAGGATGGGCCCTTGTTAGGCGGGAAGCTGACAAGACAACTGTGAGCGTTCTGCAAATTTCCGTGGGACTGGTCACTGGCGCCCAGACGCCCAGACTCTGCTACAAAACATATTTGTGAAGATATGAGGCTTTTAGCTAGTTCATGGCCTTTCTTTGGAAACTTCGAAATGGACGCAACAGAGGAGATAACAAGCTTATTATGGAGGGCTGTGGTTCCATCCTGGTCATGATTTTAGCAAAAGACACTGCGTAAACGTGTGGGAAAGAGGCCGTGAAGCTGAATCTTTTTTTTTTTTCTTTTTCCCAATTAACGTTAAAGTCTCTGACTGGTCAATTCGGTGTATGCTGAGCAAGGGGCGCTATCCGAACTTCGAATACCATGCTCCAGCTCATGATTGGCTTGTGCTAAAATGGGGGAAGTCTGAGATGTAAATGGGCTTTTGCTACCGAGCTGGGGGGGGGGGGGGGGGGGGGGAAAGCAGACATAAAGAGAATATCACTACTGCACTGGCGCTTCGCTAGTAAAGAACTGCAGGTCTCTACCGAAATAGTGAGCTTGTGTCCTTTGTTAGTGTGCCACTTAGAGCCTGTGCCAGTCACCTTCTAAGCAGTCAGAGGTACTGCTTCTAGCATGAGGCACACAACGAGTGATGTGTGGGTGTACTTATTTGTCTTAAGTCGGTCGTCTAAACATTTCACATATTCTATCACGCATAGTCATGGCATGGAGTCAAATTGGTTTGGCAGACCAGCAAATGGGTCCACGCGCACACTGGAATCAACTGGGGTTTCAGAGGCTCATAGGAAAGTATCTGCGTTCCGAATTAACCGCGCGAGACCCCGTACTTGCATTTTTCGGGCGCGCGCCGTTAATAACAGATTGCGGCCATCCACGACTTCAGTCGCCCATCGCATCGTGGTGTGCCGCCCTGACCAGCAGGAAGGTAAAGTACTCGCTGCTACGGCGTAGGGCTACAATATATGTTTCTCAGCACCATGTTCTTTCTAACCATGTTTTTCTTTTTGGAATGGTAGAGTATAGATGCTTTGAAACTTCCTGGCAGATTAAAACTGTGTGCCCGACCGAGACTCGAACTCGCGACCTTTGCCTTTCGCGGGCAAGTGCTCTACCATCTGAGCTACCGAAGCACGACTCACGCCCGGTACTCACAGCTTTACTTCTGCCAGTATCTCGTCTCCTACCTTCCAAACTTTACAGAAGCTCTCCTGCGAACCTTGCAGAACTAGCACTCCTGAAAGAAAGGATATAGCGGAGACATGGCCTAGCCACAGCCTGGGGGATGTTTCCAGAATGGTAGAGCACTTGCCCGCGAAAGGCAAAGGTCCCGAGTTTTAATCTGCCAGGAAGTTTCATATCAGCGCACACTCCGCTGCAGAGTGAAAATCTCATTCTATAGATGCTTTGATTGTGGGGTAGTTGTTGTGCCATACCCTCGATTCACGTGTATAAAGTCAGATAGAGCGATTAGTGTTCTGTTTAGAGTCGTGTGTCGATCCCCAGCTGGTCACTTTGTCCACCATACCCCATCTTAGTGAAAGCGTTTGTCAAATGATGATGTTCTTGTGACGTTTCTTTAGTCATTTTTTTGTCTTGTTACGTTAAGGATGAATAAATCTATGGTCATTTAGATCACAACTTCTCCTGTGTTCTGAGTAACATTACCGTGCCATTTTTATTAAAGTCCAGATTCTAAAGGAGAGTAACAAGCTTGCAATTGTTAATACATTTATCCAACTGTGAGACATCTGGACGGGCCCAAGTAGTGCCAAGATTGTTTCGATTACTTCGCAAAAATTTCGTTCGAAAGCCCTTACACATCCTCCATACGGTCCTGATCTCTCCCCGCATTTCCGTAGTTTTGGACGCCTGAAGAAAGACATTCATGGTCGCTGATTTTCTTCAGATGAAGAGATGCACACCTCTGTACTGTAATGGTTCCATAGGTAACCGTCAACACTTTTCTATGACGGCACTGACCTCTTGTCTCACAGAGGGATAAGTGTATTAACAGAGATGATGATTACTTTTCAGATAATAAACAGTTCAGTTATTTTATCGGTCTGCCTCACTTTTATTTGACTGTACCTTATACATAAATACTCCGCAAGCTACCTTGGCGAATGTCAGGAGAGAGTGTTGTATCTAGAGGACAGTGTGCATATCAACAGACTTTTTTTGTCGGTACTTTAGTCTACTGACAGAGACCACCATAAACCGGTTCCGGAATTTAAATTTTTTGTCGTTGTTAGACAGGATGTTGCGTTTTGCGCAGCATTTGTAAATATTCGGCGTTCTACATTTTTAACTGCTGTATAATACCCAGTCCATTACTGTCAGCCGCGCGGAGTGGCCGCACGGTTTAAGGCGCCATGTCGCGGATTGCGCGGCCTCTCCCGCCAGAGGCTCGAGTCCTCCCTCAGGCATGGGAGTGCGTGTTGTTCTTAGCATAAGTTAGTTTGAGTAGTGTGTAAGTCTAGGGACCAATAACGACAGCAGTTTAGTTCCTTTGGAATTCACACACACACACACACACACACACATATCACTGTCGCGTCCCACTGACGAGGAATGAGAAGGGATAGGAAGGCCTGCACGAACGCGCGTCATGGAACTTACCGATAAGATACGTCGAGAACAACTTCTGCTACTGGTCCGCCTGCTCTTCACTTGCTTGGCTGAAAAGTAGGCTGTTGGGTGGGTTAGAGTACGGAACTCGGCAGATATCTCAGGGATCCGAAGGATGATATCATAAATTACTATTAATGGAAGCACCCCCTGGCACATTCCCCATGCACAAGTCTGTCTACAAAGTGTCTTCATTTGGTTATAAGTCTTCCTATTCATCCATGAGCCCAAGTATCATGGTGCAGAGGCGAGCGTGCCGGCCTAAGTGTTCACTAAATTTGGGGTATTCTAAGTCCAGCTCCTGCCACACAGTGACATTCGTAATCCTGTTCCGGACAACTATGCAACAAAAGATCTAGGGTGGGTAGCCCTTTTATAGGCGTCTATGAACACGGTTCCATCCTTCTGGAGGTTTCTATCATTACGTGTACGGGTGGGGCTGATCACGCAGGAGTGCGTGATACCCGCATGTTGTATGTGCACGATATTTCCACACTCACTGTGTTCAAAGGTCACTTTTCCTCGCTTACTCCGAGCCTCGTGATACTACAGAGTCCGCCCTTGTTGGCAGAGCAAATAGTAAATAGTGGCTGCGTCCGGCCACGTTCGCGCCTCTGCTGCTCTGGCTAAGAATTTATGTTCTACTATTCTACTGAATTTAGCTTGCTTTTTCTGCTATTCTCTACACCTCCGTTCCCCCAGGGAAAAATTTTGTAAGCTCGGACCTCCGAGGTTGCAAAATTTTCGTTCTCTATATCGGGTTCCAGTGAAACTTACCAGCCTTTACTTTCAATTAGTTTTCCACATTACAGAGTTCCAAACCCACGCGTAAATTTACATGTGTATCTAAACTCTTACTTGCATGACATCACATACGTAAGGATCAAAATTTATATATACAGATATTTAGGTCGTTTTGACAGATTCATACAAAGTACATAATTTGATATAGGTTATTTTTCGACGTTTTGCGTTTATACACACGCTTGTCATATTATTTTTCAATATTTCACACTAGTGTATATATTATTACCTCGTTTTTACATACAACGTTACAGTTTTACACAGTATGTGTCAATACTCAAGGCTTCACACAACATTACTGTTTTACACAGTATATTTTAATGCTCATTTTATAATCTAATTACCTCAGCATCGCCCGACTTAATTCGACTACATTCCATTATCCTCGTTTTGCTTTTTTTGATGTTCATCTTATATCCTCCTTTCAAGACACTGTCCATTCCATTCAACTGCTCTTCCAGGTCCTTTGCTGTCTCTGAAAGAATTACAATGTCATCGGCGAACTCGTAGTAAAGGAGTTTTGCTGTTTGGGGAGCAAAATAACTGATGATGATCGAAGAAGAGAGGATATAAAATGTAGACGCGATGGCAAGGAAACCGTTTCTAAAGAAGAGAAATTTGTTAACATCGAGTATAGATTTAAGTGTTAGGAATTCGTTTCTGAAAGTATTTGTATGGAGTGTAGCCATGTAAGGAAGTGAAACATGGACGATAAATATTTTTGACAAGAAGAGAATGGAAGCTTTCGAAATGTGGTGCTGCAGAAGAATGCTGAAGATTAGATGGGTAGGTCACATAACTAATGAGGAGGTATTGACTAAAAATTGGGAAGAAGAGAAATTTGTGGCACAGCTTGACTAGAAGAAGGGATCGGTTGGTAGGATATGTTCCAAGGCATCAAGGGATCACCAATTTAGTATTGGAGAGCAGCGTGGAGGGTAAAAATCGTAGAGGGACACCAAGAGATGAATACACTAAGCAGATTCAGAAGGATGTAGGTTGCCGTAGGTACTGGGACATGAAGAAGCTTGCACAGGATAGAGTAGCATGGAGAGCTGCATCAAACCAGTCTCTGGACTGAAGACCACAACAACAACAACAATATTTTAATGCTAAAAATTTCACGAAACATTACATTTTTACACACGATATTTTCATGCTACGGATTTCACAAAACATATTTTTACACAGTATATCTTCCCCCTTCCTAATTTATGTTTCATCAGTGCTGGGTACTAATGACTGTAGTGTCGGCAGACTTGCCAACACTACGCACACTAATTGAAAGAGGCGGCCAAGATGCACGCGCTAACTCACGAAGGATGGAGTGAGGTCTGAAACAGGAGACTTAATGAATGTGATAAAGAAAATACGTATCTTTGGAATATACTTAACTTTTAATACATCCTTGTATACATCGTTCTTGATGAGACATCTGGAGATTGTGGCGATACAAGTGACTCTTTATATACAAGCTATTTAAGGCTAATGGCGCCTTGCTAAGTCGTAGCCATTAACTTAGCTGAAGGCTATTCTGTCTCTCGGCAAATGAGAGAAATGGCTTCGTCCGTATAGTCGCTAGCAACGTCGTCGTACAACTGGGGCGAGTTCTCGTAAGTCTCTCGAGACCTGCCGTGTGGTGGCGCTCGGTCTGCGATCACACAGTGGCGACACGCGGGTCCGACATGTACTAATGGACCGCGGCCGATTTAAGCTACCACCTAGCAAGTGTGGTGTCTGGCAGTGACACCACAGACTCCTATATAGGTACATGTGATTCGCTCTATTTAGTGAGTCGTGGTGTCTGTGGTCTCTCCACTGCACTCTGTCGGAGAGAGGCGTACGCTGTATATGTTTTAAACCATACTCTTCTACATCCTCTCTGCGTTGTTCAAAGTGTAGGGTAGGAGTGAATCGTACATTTCCTTTATAACGACTATCAGATACTACTGTATTTGTCACATACACTTTGGTACAACAACTTCCTCCCGCTTCACACTGTTTTCTACCGCACCTTCTGTAACATTTCCAAACGATACGTGAACAACTTTTTACAATCAGTATTCATATTATTACTGACCCCGAATATCCCCACATGGAATACATCCTCTGTGACCATCCTCGGAAGGTCGTTCGTTGCTGGTAATTTATTTCATCTTGTAGTTCATCTATTTTATGGCCTGCTATCTTTAGGTCATCTAAATGTATTACGATATGCTCTAAAGGTAACACTATAGGTATATGGGTACTTCTTGCCTCTCATCATATTATACAAAAATCTATGTCTAAATTTAACTTAGGTACTACGTCCCTCTTACTGATATTAGTACTAATAACATGGTACGGCTGTAGCATGATTTGAGCACCATACTCTTTACACTGGCTTGTAAAGGTTAGCTTCCCATTGCCTCTTATAGTAAGGTCGTTAGGGGGTAGTTCATAACACAATAGGGTCAGCCTCGTTCTTGGGTGCGAAATACAACCATTCATGGTCTTGTATCTGTGTCCAGATATTGTCGTTTAAGATAATGTATTTTAGATTGAAATCTTTTGGAATTTCTCGTGTTGGTTGTAGCATACGAGGTTCACATCGCTCGTGGTAATAATTGGACATTAGGACAAACCTTTGTTTGCAAATCTGATGTGTCAGCGTGACTGTTTTACAGTGTAATTGGTCACTGGATAGTAGTGCATACTGTCGTTTCGCATCATCGATAATTAGATAGTTTTTCTCAGGCGCTATGTAAGCGAACAATTTCTTTGCCTTTTCATACGCAGCGGGTAATGGCCATATTCTATACAATGTGTATACATTACTATCCACTCATGGTACATTTAAAATATGGCTTAACGCACTGCCGGCTAGAAATACATCCAAACCTAATATACGAAGTAACAAATACCCTTGGTCCTTAGTGAGTTCAACGGGAAATTTTTTGGGTTTCAAGTCCTCTTTTATTATTTTTAAATACTTGACTGCTTGTACTGGGTTGATTAAATGTGTCTCTAACAGACCTTCCTGCGCGTTCACGATTGCAGAGATCAATAAGTCATATTCCCGTTCAAGTCCATTAAACATTCTTGTAATCTGTATTAACTGTTCGGTGACGGTTATGAGAATCAGAGCCTGCTGTATCTGTCTGCTAGTACTATTCTCATAGTCCCCTACATTCATACTTAGTTTTCTTATCCCTTCTGCAATTATCGGAGTATCCTTGGTTACTACGATAAGCGTTTGATTTATCCCTGTCAGAAAAGCTCTTACTATTGTTACTTGTTCTTTGGACAGCCGCAACAGCTCTCCCTGTTGCTCTTCTGCCAGGTCTATTTTAGCTTATGCTGCATCGTCCTCATCTAATGTACCGAATAACACTTTACTTGTCTTTCGAATAAAGTTTAATATTCCTCTGTTCGTCCTCGTTTATCCATGCCTGGCCGACTGGTCAATCAACCCTTTCATCCTGTGAGTTTGCTTACATACCACTTCAACAGTTTTCTGTGCGTTCTCGCATCCTCCAGTGCTTATTTTCACCTGAGCCAGCTTACTTATGCAATGTGCGACTGCTTTGTTGGCAAGCACCTGTATTTGCTTAAACTTTTCATGCAACTCTAGGAGGTTAAAATAGCTAACAACTCTCAACGTTGTACTGTGCAAGCTAACTATACCCTGGGTATTGTAATAAGTCCCTGGAGGAGACTGTAATTTCTGTACTCGTACATCCTGCGGCGATACTTCTCGTCCCGCAAGGCCGGTGTGCAAGCTACTCCCGATAATGGCTGTCACCCACAGTGCCTTCTTCCCTGGCATCTGCAAGAGAAAAGCAGTTGTGACTCCTCTGCTCCTAAATTTTCTGCCCCCTCTCTTCTTTTACATTACGGCCCTCTAAGAAACTTCCCTATTCATCGCTAATAAAATTCCTTTAGTCTATTGGCATGCACTTTCATACATTTCGTTCCTTTGATCCTAATTATAACGTTAGGTCCCTGCACATCAAACACAGTAAATGGTCCTCTCCAATGGCCAGCTACTTTCTTTGATCGTCCCCTACGCACGCTCTCGTCATACAGCAATACACGATCATTCTTTCTAAATTTCTTCGCGTTTTGTGTTTTATCATAATTACTATTATATTGGTTGTTGTTGTTGCATGTGCTGACAGATGTGAAAATTACCGAAAAATCAGTTTAATAAGTCACGGATGCAAAATACTAACGCGAATTCTTTACAGACGAATGGAAAAACTGGTAGAAGCCAACCTTGGGGAAGATCAGTTTGGATTCCGTAGAAATATTGGAACACGTGAGGCAATACTGACCTTACGACTTATCTTAGAAGAAAGATTAAGGAAAGGCAAACCTGCGTTTCTAGCATTTGTAGACTTAGAGATAGCTTTTGACAATGTTGACTGGAATACTCTCTTTCAAATTCTGACGGTGGCAGGGGTAAAATACAGGGAGCGAAAGGCTATTTACAATTTGTACAGAAACCAGATGGCAGTTATAAGAGTCGAGGGGCATGAAAGGGAAGCAGTGGTTGGGAAGGGAGTGAGACAGGGTTGTACCCTCTCCCCGATGATATTCAATCTGTATATTGAGCAAGCAGTAAAGGAAACAAAAGAAAAATTTGGAGTAGGTATTGCAATCCATGGAGAAGAAATAAAAACGTTGAGGTTGGCCGACGACATTGTAATTGTGTCAAAGACAGCAAAGGACTTAGAAGAGCAATTGAACGGAATGGATAGTGTCTTGAAAGGAGGATATAAGATGAACATCAACAAAAGCAAAACGAGGATAATGGAGTGTAGTCCAATGAAGTCGGGTGATGCTGAGGGAATTAGACTAGGAAATGAGACACTTAAACTAGTGCATGAGTTTTGCTATTTGGGGAGCAAAATAACTGATGATGGTCGAAGAAGAGAGGATATAAAATGTAGATTGGCAATGGCAAGGAAAGCGTGTCTGAAGAAGAGAAATTTGTTAAAATTGAGTATAGATTTAAGTGTCAGGAAGTTGTTTGTGAACGTATTTGTATGGAGTGTACCCATGTATGGAAGTGAAACATGGACGATAACTAGTTTGGACAAGAAGAGAATAGAAGCTTTCGAAATGTGGTGCTACAGAAGAATGCTGAAGATTATATGCGTAGATCATATAACTAATGAGGAGGTATTGAATAGGATTGGGGAGAAGAGAAGTTTGTGGAACAACTTGACTAGAAGGACATGTTCTGAGGCATCAAGGGATCACCAATTTAGTATTGGAGGGCAGTGTGGAGGGTAAAAATCGTAGAGGGAGACCAAGAGATGAATACACTAAACAGATACAGAAGGATGTAGGTTGTAGTAGGTACTGGGAGATGAAGAAGCTTGCACAGGATAGAGTAGCATGGAGAGCTGCATCAAACCAGTCTCAGGACTGAAGACCACAACAACAACAACTATTATGTTTCTCCTTAAGTTCTAATGTTGCCATACGGACACCTGGTGCAACATTTGCATCTGCTGTAGGAGCTCGGTGTCATGATCCTCATAATAGTATATCACATTTGCTGGTTTCTTTTGTATCCATCTGGGTAAATTGCACTTTCTGCCAAGAAACAGCTCGAACGGGGTGTACCTCGTGGTACTGTGAGCGCTAGTGTTGTATACAAAAATTGTGAATACAATCAATTCGTCCCAAATCTTTTGATCTTTATTAATATAATGTCGTAGCATGTCGTTCAGGGTACAGTGTGTACACTCTAATGCTCCATTGGACTGAGACGCTGTCATCTGAATCTTTTCTATCCTCAATAACTTACAAACTCTCTTCATGGCATCTCCCCTGAAATTACTTCCCATGTCACTCAACAGAGCTGTCGGGATTTCAGACTTTATAATTATGCTCTCCACTAGTATATGCGCGGCCGTATCAGCATCTTAACGGTCGACAGAGTCGGTTATTACAAACTTCGTGAGGGAATCCTGAAATGTCAAAATATACCTATTTCCAGATTGGGTAATTGGTAATGGACCTACTAAACCAATGTGGCATCTTTGAAAGATGAATTAAGGGGTCGGAGTTAGCTCTAATGGCTGCTTAGTCCTTGCCTGTGTTATCTTGTTTTTCTGGCTTGTTTCACATGTCCTTATGAATTTTTCTGTGTCGGCTTTCATGCCGGGCCATGTACAGTACTGCTTTTTCGCTCATATGTTCTTCCCATTCCCTGATGTTCTCCTATTGGAGATATGTACATCTCCTTTAGTATTGCAAATTTATCGGCGGCGCTCAGGGCTGCTTCACCGCTTATCTCGCTCGCGTCAGCTGTCTCTCCCTGCCTCACTACTTTGTCTCTTCTGTTTCCGCTACCTCGCCGCTATTTGTCCCAGTGCTCATTGTCACAGGCGCTGTCTCTCCCTGCTTGTCTCCGCCCTTGTCCTTCCCATCCGCAGCCTCCTCAGTCGCTAGCTGTGGTTGTCTGTCGCCATTCATCACACTTTGAGTACGTGACAATGCATCTGCAATGCGGTTTTGTTTACCCTCGTTGTACAGGATCTGATAATTGTATTCTTCCACCTTCAAGAAAAACTTCATTAGTCTCGACGGCAGATCCGTAATACTTCCCAACCACACGAGTGGTTTATGGTCCATAATTATTTTGAACTTTCTTCCGAATAGATACGGTCGAAAGTATTTAACTGCCCACGCTATGGCAAGCAACTTCCGTTCTACCGTACTACAATTCAATTCTGCCTTGTTGAGCGTACGTGATGTATAAACGATTGGCACGTCCTTTCCCATTGAACCTTAGCTCAGGTACGCGCCCAGTGCATACTCGCTCGCGTCTGTAGTTACAATAAATTCTTTGGTGAAATCGGGTACTGTAGAATTGGTAGACTAACTAACTTCCCTTAGTTGTGGAAATACTTCTTCCTGTGCCACATCCCAAACATATGGAACTCCTTTCTTCAACAGCACGTGTAAGGGTTTTGCAATTTTACTAAAATTGGCCAAGAAACGTCGGTAATACCCGACCATTCCGGCTTTTACTCGGTAGTTGTCCTTGGTTAAGGATACTTCTCCACCGCCGCTACTTTGGAGGGATCGGGTTTCAGACCCTCCGCCGTTAATACATGCCCTAGAAACATAACTTCCATACGGAGAAACTCACATTTGTCAACTTGCAACTTCAGGTGAGCTTCTTGCAGACGATCAAGACGATCAAGCACTTCTTCGAGTCGGGCATTGTGCTCTTCTAGTGATGTACCCACTACTACAAAGCTGTCTAGTTATATGAATACTTCATTGCCTTGTAATCCCATCAGCACTGTATTCATTAGTCGTTGAAACGTGGATGGAGCAGTCTTCAGCCCAAATGCAATCTCATTGTATTCAAAGTGGCCGGTAGGTGTACTAAACGCCATCTTTTCTCGATCCTTTTCATCTATTAGTACTTGACAGTAACATTTAGCGAGGTCTAGTGTTGAGAAATACTTTGCTTTCCCTAAGCCATAGAGTATTTCATCGATTCTAGGCAACTTGTAAACCATATTCAATGATATACAAAAAAAAAAAAATGGTTCAAATGGCTCTGAGCACTATGGGACTCAACTGCTGAGGTCATTAGTCTCCTAGAACTTAGAACTAGTTAAACCTAACTAACCTAAGGACATCACAAACATCCATGCGCGAGGCAGGATTCGAACCTGCGACCGTAGCGGTCTTGCAGTTCCAGACTGCAGCGCCTTTAACCTTTAACCGCCAATGATTCCGCACCATACATACAGGTGTTAGCATGTGGACGTAATGTGCTGTTCCAGTCTCTTCTGTACCTAAGGTCCATCACCGTTCCCTTTGGATCCCTACGTAATTCGGTGCTCTCCGATACACACGATCGAACAGCGGAAGAGTGGTACTCAAGCGTCAACTTTAGGTTACAATATCTCCGGATGTAATTAACATTTTACAATGCAACAAACGGCACTGATTACGTATTTGTTTATATGTTCAGATGTGCTAACAAAACTAACGAGGTTCCATTTAAAAAAAACGTAGGTTTGTGTCAAAAAACATACTTCCGTGCATTTTTTGTATGGTTTGTATTAACCAATTACACTAGCCCCTCTCCTCACGTTCGGTCTGTGGAATCGATTCGCCAGTATTTGATGTGGTTTACGAAATATATCCAGCGGTAATGTTAGGTGACTCACCCTGTATAATCTAATTACCGATAATCGGCAACTACTGGCCACTTTTGTTTCCCACTTGTATCGGACTTCTTTGGCAATAATATCAGGGGAAAATTCCTAGGCGTAGTACTTGGAGAAATTATGCCGTCAGCTAACATTCCCTCTACCGCTGTCTGCAGCGCTTCTTGCTGCGCTTGGGGAATTCGATAAGGCCTCTGATTTATGATCTCGCCTTCCGCCTCAGGTATCAGCGGAATTTGATGCTTTAATACAGCAGTGTGCATTAGTACGTCTCCCAGTAACATAAACACATCATTGTATGCTAAACATAGCTCTTCTATTGCTACTCGCTCTTCCCAATTTAAGTGTGAGATACGCTTATTTTCTTTCAGTAAGCTCTGTCGGGTTTTCCATCCTTCTTTCATCTCCGGCGGTATACGTCGGATTTTATAATTGCTTGGGGGTGGGACCCTTTCTGCTCCGGCGCGGGAAACCGAACTTGTTCCGTGGTATTCATTACACTTGTAATGCACGTCCGTTTCGGACAATCACCATGGCTTCCGGTATATAGACACCTGGTCTAATTTCTTGTTTCGGGATTACCCCTTCTGTCCCTAGTCCTCACGTCCCTCATACTTTTTGAAATTTTTCTTCTCTTGTCCCGATCCTTATTTCCCGAAAGTCTTCTGGCACTTGAAATTTTGTCACCTACTCTTGTATTGACTGTACTCTGCTTTTCCTGTCCTCTAGTTTAGCATTCGATTCGTTCGCACTTATTTCTTCCGGGTTTTCTACTAGCTTTCTGGGACGCTTTGAGAGGTGTTCTGTTGGCTAATTGAGCCGTATATTTACCCTCACCTGTGCCCTCATTATCATCACTGGAGTGGCTGTTATCTTCTGCTTGCGGAGCGGCTATTGTCTCTGGGCTGTCTTTGCCGGCGCTTTACCATACTTTGTCACCTCTGTATAGCTCACTCGCTGGGACACTTCTTCTCTGCCACTTTGTATGGCGAGTTTACCGACGGTTGCCTGTTCGTATGTTTCTCCTGCACTCTCATTTTTCAATGGCCATAATCCAATACTACTTTATTCTTTTTCAGGAACTCTCGTCCCAACAATCTGCCAAATGGTAAATCGATACGATCATTTACGGCTTCGAATTGCGTAACTCAGTCGGTTCCTATCTTAGACCTCAAACATACTACCACAGAACCTTCTGTCCTAATTCCTTCATTCACAATAGTCCTTATCGCAACCGCCTTTCTGGGATCCCATTTCAGGTGATCTCTTAGAACCTTGGCCTTTATAAGATTAATATATGAGCAACTATCTATTACTAGTATTGTACCACCGCCCTTTACATCCTTACTCTGTACCCATATGCAGGGTGAGTCACTAACTATTGCCACCTAGAATAACTCCGGAAGTATGATAGTAGTTGAATAATTTGTCGAACAAATGTTGCATGGGACAATGGGGGCCATAATATGACGTTGGTTTTTTGTTACTGGGTGGGGTCATGTTAGAGATATGAAAGTCAACTTTATTTTTTCAAATGGGATGCTATAGTTTGGTACTTATTTTCTGATAGCGGTTACCTAGACGAATCCAATGATATGTAACAGTAAGGTCTTTGAAGGTCAACGAAGGTCAAAAAGGTGGCATCAACGTCCATTTACAGAAGGAGTTCGAAGTGATGACCATTGGTATCAATGCAGTGCTGCAATCTTCTTATCATGGATTTAGTGCTATTCCTTATCACTTCGGCACTTGATAAAACACATGCTCTTACAATTCTCTCTCGTGTATCGTGCAAATAGTAAATATAAGCCGAATACGGCGTATCCATCTAACGTGCCATTGACATGTAAACACCATTCGACGGTTTCGCAATACAACATTAATAGGAACGGTAAGACTAGTATCGTCATATCAAGCGAATGTGAATGACCTTTTCCTTCGACGAGCAAGTCGCTATGCTTCTTATTTATGGAGAATGCCTACGAAATTCAGTGAGAGCAGGAGACTTTTACGCTGAAAGATGTCCTCAACGTACTCAACCTACACGTCGTACATTTAAATACACTCCTGGAAATGGAAAAAAGAACACATTGACACCGGTGTGTCAGACCCACCATACTTGCTCCGGACACTGCGAGAGGGCTGTACAAGCAATGATCACACGCACGGCACAGCGGACACACCAGGAACCGCGGTGTTGGCCGTCGAATGGCGCTAGCTGCGCAGCATTTGTGCACCGCCGCCGTCAGTGTCAGCCAGTTTGCCGTGGCATACGGAGCTCCATCGCAGTCTTTAACACCGGTAGCATGCCGCGACAGCGTGGACGTGAACCGTATGTGCAGTTGACGGACTTTGAGCGAGGGCGTATAGTGGGCATGCGGGAGGCCGGGTGGACGTACCGCCGAATTGCTCAACATGTGGGGCGTGAGGTCTCCACAGTACATCGATGTTGTCGCCAGTGGTCGGCGGAAGGTGCACGTGCCCGTCGACCTGGGACCGGACAGCAGCGACGCACGGATGCACGCCAAGACCGTAGGATCCTACGCAGTGCCGTAGGGGACCGCACCGCCACTTCCCAGCAAATTAGGGACACTGTTGCTCCTGGGGTATCGGCGAGGACCATTCGCAACCGTCTCCATGAAGCTGGGCTACGGTCCCGCACACCGTTAGGCCGTCTTCTGCTCACGCCCCAACATCGTGCAGCCCGCCTCCAGTGGTGTCGCGACAGGCGTGAATGGAGGGACGAATGGAGACGTGTCGTCTTCAGCGATGAGAGTCGCTTCTGCCTTGGTGCCAATGATGGTCGTATGCGTGTTTGGCGCCGTGCAGGTGAGCGCCACAATCAGGACTGCATACGACCGAGGCACACAGGGCCAACACCCGGCATCATGGTGTGGGGAGCGATCTCCTACACTGTCCGTACACCACTAGTGATCGTCGAGGGGACACTGAATAGTGCACGGTACATCCAAACCGTCATCGAACCCATCGTTCTACCATTCCTAGACCGGCAAGGGAACTTGCTGTTCCAACAGGAGAATGCACGTCCGCATGTATCCCGTGCCACCCAACGTGCTCTAGAAGGTGTAAGTCAACTACCCTGGCCAGCAAGATCTCCGGATCTGTCCCCCATTGAGCATGTTTGGGACTGGATGAAGCGTCGTCTCACGCGGTCTGCACGTCCAGCACGAACGCTGGTCCAACTGAGGCGCCAGGTGGAAATGGCATGGCAAGCCGCTCCACAGGACTACATCCAGCATCTCTACGATCGTCTCCATGGGAGAATAGCAGCCTGCATTGCTGCGAAAGGTGGATATACACTGTACTAGTGCCGACATTGTGCATGCTCTGTTGCCTGTGTCTATGTGCCTGTGGTTCTGTCAGTGTGATCATGTGATGTATCTGACCCCAGGAATGTGTCAATAAAGTTTCCCCTTCCTGGGACAATAAATTCACGGTGTTCTTATTTCAATTTCCAGGAGTGTATGTGAAAGATAAATTGAGAGCAACTGGATCTTTAACGCATCGGAAACATATCCGGCAAAGGAAAGTTACTAACGAGGAAACGGAAATTGGTACTCTTGCCACTGTTAGTTCGCGTCAAATCGCAAGGGAGTCTGTCATGAGCCAGAGTAGTGTTGTTCGTGTCCTGCATCGCCATAAATATCATCCTTACCATATCAGTCTCCACCAAGAATTAACTGGTACGGATTTTATACGTCGCATTGAATTCTGCCGAAGGGCTCAACTTCACATTCAGAGGGATGATACATTTATTAATTTGATTTTATTTACTGACGAGGCTACATCCACGAACCATGGCAATGTTAATTTGCGTAACGTGCATTATTGGGCAACTAAAAATCCATGTTGGCTGCGGCAAGTTGCACACCAAAAACCGTGGTCGGTGAATGTATGATGTGGGATTCTGGAGGGCAGAATAATAGGCCCCTATTTCATCGAAGGAAATCTTAATGGTAGGAAGTACACCATGTTCCTGCAAGAAACATTAGGTCTGTTACTGGAAGAGATATCTTTAGGAACAAGGAACGGAATGTGGTATCAACACGATGGGTGACCGGAACATTTTTCGCTGATGGCTAGAAATGAGTTGCAGAGACAATTTCCAAAAAAATGGTTCAAATGGCTCTGAGTACTATGGGACTTAACATCTGAGGTCATCAGTCCCCTAGAACTTAGAACTACTTAAACTTAACTAACCTAAGGACGTCACACACATCCATGCCCGAGGCAGGATTCGAACCTGCGACCTTAGCGGTCGCGCGGTTCCAGACTGTAGCGTCTAGAACCGCTCGGCCACTCCGGCCGGCAGACAATTCCCAAATCGTTGTATTGGACCCGGAGGAAATGTGTCGTGGCCGGCTCGTTCGCCGGAGTTGACGCCTCTGGATTTTTTCTTGCGATGATTCGTAAAAGATATTGTTTATAAAGACGTTCCAACTACACCTGAAGATATGCGAGAGAGAATTGTCAGAGCATGTGCTTCGATAACTCCCGTTGTGATAAGGAAAACCACTCAATCCATGATAAGAAGATTGCAGCACTGCATTAATACCAGTGGTCATCACTTCTGTAAATGGACGTTCATGCCCCTTTTCTGACCTCTGTTGACCTTCAAAGACCTTTCTGTTACACATCAATGGATTCATCTCCATAGCCGCTAACAGAAAATAAGTACCAAACTACAGCATCCCCATGTAAAGAAAAAAAAATGTTGTCAAAGACGTGCATCTACCTTGCACTTCTTTCACTTATTTACGATTTACGATATTGTAATCATATTATTATCGTTACTAATATGGCAGTAGCATGCCTACTATTCTGATGATTTTTTCAGTATCGACAGCATAATGAAACTGGAGAGAGGATTGGAGCAAGATACTTTTATTTAATTTTCATATTCAGTGGTCTCCATCAGCTAGTCCTATTGGCTTTCCTTTTCCCGCGCTGACCCTTGAGCTTGGAAGCATGGGCCGGTAGTTTGAATGACTCGGAGAAGCCAAAGTAGTTCTTCTTCTTATTCTTCTAAGCAGTAGTGCCAACCTAAAACTCAGTTTCTCCTGCACGTTTGGCCTCTTTGACGACTCCCTGACTAAATTCTATCCAGTAACGAGTCACTCAGCCAAGTCAGGAATGTCTGCTTGAACGGCAGATCCGTGCCCATGATCGGCCGGCGAAAAGTGCGCAAATTCCCACCCCCACAAGGCGCGGCTCCGCTGGAGCAACGGCCGGTAGGCGGTTAGCAGTCGTGTGGAGTCGGTGGCGAGATCCAGAAGAAGATGATTGCAAGCTAGTAAGCATGCGTGCTCTTGTTAGTTTCAGAAGTGGATTGAGTCGCGAATACATATTAAAGTGTTAGGTGATCTTTAACTTCGGGAGGATTTGCGCCTCATTGCTTTGATTTCTTGCTCATTTTACAATTTTGTTCTTGGACTTGGCGTCAGAGCCTTGTCGGTTGCAGTATGCCAAATACACGTGGGACTCTCAGTCACCACGTTCGGTATAATTCAACCACCCATGTAACCACTTCGTCTTCAGCGAATGTCTTTCTTTCTCCAATACTCCGTGATATTAGTGAGCATTTCATAACGGCCGTTTGTGTGTTAGGTTTTCCCTCCTTTGTAGCCCCCGTGTGAGCACGTGGCGAGTAGTTCTGCACACGATATCTAAATTGAACCAGAAGTAGCATGGCCAGCGTTTCTTGTTATTCGTATTCGTAAATCAAGGTGTTGCAGAATGAGTTTTATGAATTTTATTAGTTTACAGACAGGAGGCCGCTTTAATAACGTGCATCCACCAGTAGTTCATAGTTTGCCTTTTCAATATATTTACGTATTGGATATGGGATCCCGTCTCTTACCTTTCACTAATTATTAGAGAAAATTCTTTCCTGGATGGTCAGCTCCCACAATTCCTTGTCCATTTCGAACGCTAGTATTGTCGGTGACTGCTGAATTTAGGCCATATCCCCCATGCCCCCCATTCTTGTATTAACATCCATAGGTGACGAAATATGTATGCACAATAATTACACTTCATGTGTACAAGAGTAATTTCGATTTATAATAAATTGTTGTGCTTTTAATCCGACTTTCAATGAAAAGTGTTAACCCCATTTATAGAGATATCAAAGAAATGCTAGCCCCTTATTGTAAATGCTCCTCTTAAGAAGGTAAGATTAATCGTGAATTCAATGAGTAGGTTTTGTTCGGTCGTGGTGGATATTTTTTATCCAGTCAGATAGAAGATACTTGCGCCAGGCCATGATCCTTTCTGAGGCGCCGACGACAGTTGTATGTGGTGATCTGTATGACATTCAACCAAAGTCCTCCGTTCTAGGTAAGGGAAAGACACACTGATAGGGCAGTTGTGAGCAAAATCCACGTTATGTGGTGAAAGAGGAGGCCCTGCCATTCCCGATCCCTTATAATGGGCAAGGCACCTCTTTTAGTTGACCCTCATATCTCTAAAGCGACCCCTCCTAGCAACATAAAACACACGTCATATTATGACCCCCCCCGTCCCATGCAACTTTTGCCCCACATACTTTTCACTACTATCATACTTTCGGAGTTATTCTTGGTGGCAACAGTTAGTGACTCAACCTGTATAATCAATTTTTTCCGAAGAGTCAGCTGCTCTTATTATCCCTGAAGGAGCAAAACAGGACTGCAGCATTACGCCTGCTGCACGTTCCCCTGCCCGTTTTTCTTGCATATGTTAGCCCATTTGCTCTCGTGACAATCACAGGCGTAGGGTCCGGTCCAGTGACCTGTGAAGCATGTCACTGGTTTTGCTCTAGTGGACGGGGGAGACTGTTCCACCAAAAAGTTGCTCTGCATACAATGTACTGGCGATAGACACTGAGCTCTGTGATGGCGCGAAGAGACAACCCTCTGGTTCTGCAATGGTGCGGTGTGCGCTCCTCTGGTTCTGCGATGGCACAGTACGACGCCCCTCTGGTTCTGCGATGGAGTGGTGCGACGCCCCTCTCATTCTGTGATGGAGCGGTGCGACGCCCCTCTGGTTCTGCGATGGAGTGGTGCGATGCCCCTCAGGTTCTGCGATGGAGCGGTGCAACACCCCTCTGGTTCTGCGATGGCGCAGTGCGATGCCCCTCTGGTTCTGCGATGGAGTGGTGCGACGCCCCCCTAGTTCTGGGATTAAGCCGTGCAACACCCCTCTGGTTCTGCTTTGGAGTGGAGCGACGCCCTCTGGTTCTGTGATGCAGTGGTGCGACGCCCCTCTGGTTCTGCGATGGAGTAGTGCGATGCCCCTCCGGTTCTGTGATGGAGCGGGGCGACGCACCTCTGGTTCTGCGATAGAGCAGTGCCACGCCCCTGCGATGGGGATGTGTGCGACGCCCTTCTGGTTCTGCGATGGAGTGGTCCCTTGCCCCTCTGGTTCTACGATGGACTGGTGCCTTGCCACTCTGGTTCTGCGATCGCGCAGTGTGACGCCCCTCTGGTTCTACGATGGAGCGGTGCGACACACCTCTGGTTCTGCGATGGAGCGGTGCGACGCCCCTCTGGTTCTGCCAAGGCATGGTGCAACGCCCCTCCAGTTCTGCGATGGAGCAGTGCGACGTCCCTCAGGTTCTGTGATGGAGCAGTGTGACGCCCCTCTGGTTCTGTGATGGAGTGGTGCAAGGCCCCTCTGGTTCTGCGATTGAGCGGTGCGACGCCCCTGTGGTTTTGCGATGGCATGGTGTGACGCCCCTCTGGTTCTGCGATGGAGCGGTGCGACACCCCTCTGGTTCTGCGATGGGACTGTGTGCGACGCCCTTCTGGTTCTGCGATGGAGTGGTGCGACGCCCCTCTGGTTGTGCGATGGAGTGGTGTGACGCCCCTCTGGTTCTGCGATGTAGTGGTGCGCCGCGTCTCTGGTTTTGCGATGGAGTGGTGCAACGCACCTCTGGTTCTGTGATGGCGCAGTGCGATAACCCTCTGGTTCTCCGATGGAGCAGTGCGACAAACCTCTGGTTCTGCAATGGAGCGGAGCGCTGGCCCTCTGGTTCTGTGATGGAGCAGTGCGACGCCCCTCTGGTTTTGCGATGGCGCGGTGTGACACCCCTCTGGTTCTGCGATGGAGCGGTGCGACACCCCTCTGGTTCTGCTATGGGACTGTGTGCGACGCCCTTCTGGTTCTGCGATGGAGTGGTGTGACGCCCCTCTGGTTGTGCGATGGCAGTGGTGCGACACGCCTCTGGTTTTGCGATGGCGCAGTGCGAAACTCCTCTCGTTCTGCGATGGCGCGGTGCGACGCCCCTCCGGTTCTGCGATGGCACATTGGGACGCCCCTCTGGTTCTGCCAAGGCACAGTGCAACGCCCCTCTGGTTCTGCGATGGAGTAGTGCGATGCCCCTCCGGTTCTGTGATGGCGCGGGGCGACGCACCTCTGGTTCTGCGATAGAGCAGTGCCACGCCCCTGAGATGGGGATGTGTGCGACGCCCTTCTGGTTCTGCGATGGAGTGGTCCCTTGCCCCTCTGGTTCTACGATGGACTGGTGCCTTGCCACTCTGGTTCTGCGATCGCGCAGTGTGACGCCCCTCTGGTTCTACGATGGAGCGGTGCGACACCCCTCTGGTTCTGCGATGGAGCGGTGCGACGCCCCTCTGGTTCTGCCAAGGCATGGTGCAATGCCCCTCCAGTTCTGCGATGGAGCAGTGCGACGTCCCTCAGGTTCTGTGATGGAGCAGTGTGACGCCCCTCTGGTTCTGTGATGGAGTGGTGCGATGCCCCTCTGGTTCTGCGATTGAGCGGTGCGACGCCCCTGTGGTTTTGTGATGGCATGGTGTGACGCCCCTCTGGTTCTGCGATGGAGCGGTGCGACACCCCTCTGGTTCTGCGATGGGACTGTGTGCGACGCCCTTCTGGTTCTGCGATGGAGTGGTGCGACGCCCCTCTGGTTGTGCGATGGAGTGGTGTGACGCCCCTCTGGTTCTGCGATGTAGTGGTGCACCGCGTCTCTGGTTTTGCGATGGAGTGGTGCAACGCACCTCTGGTTCTGTGATGGCGCAGTGCGATAACCCTCTGGTTCTCCGATGGAGCAGTGCGACAAACCTCTGGTTCTGCAATGGAGCGGAGCGCTGGCCCTCTGGTTCTGTGATGGAGCGGTGCGACGCCCCTCTGGTTTTGCGATGGCGCGGTGTGACACCCCTCTGGTTCTGCGATGGAGCGGTGCGACACCCCTCTGGTTCTGCTATGGGACTGTGTGCGACGCCCTTCTGGTTCTGCGATGGAGTGGTGTGACGCCCCTCTGGTTGTGCGATGGCAGCGGTGCGACACGCCTCTGGTTTTGCGATGGCGCAGGGCGAAACTCCTCTCGTTCTGCGATGGCGCGGTGCTACGCCCCTCCGGTTCTGCGATGGCACATTGGGACGCCCCTCTGGTTCTGCCAAGGCACAGTGCAACGCCCCTCTGGTTCTGCGATGGAGCGGTGCGACGTCCCTTTGGTTCTGTGATGGAGCAGTGTGAGGAAGTAACAGGTTCTCCAAGCAACTGTTGTTGTGAATTATTCTTCGGTGTAAGATTAAAGATGTCTACATTCTTGTACACTGGTAGTCTCGTTCTTCTTGTATATCTTCTCCTTCAGTAAGGCATGGCTGCCTGTACTGGTTAATGGCTGTCTTCATTTACACGCATCAGCTACGCAAGGCGGGTGACCTTGAACGAGCTTCGCCTCGCTGCCGCTAGGGCGGGAGTATCGCGCTCTAGTTCTAACAGAGCGCGATCCGCTGCTAAAAATAATTGACGGTATGGCAACGCCCTTCCTGCCGCGTTCTGATTGGCTGCAGTGTGTTCTTATCAGCAGTGCTGTCAGGCACTGCGGCTACTGAGGCAGCTGCATGTCATTTGACTCGAGGCAGCCGCACAGTACAGACAGTCATGCCTTACCGAAGGAGAAGATATACAATTAGAACGAGACTACCAGTGTACAAGAATGCAGACACCTTTAATCTTACACCGAAGAATACTTCACAACAACAGTTGCTTGGAGGACCTGTTACTTTTGTAGGATGCAAGATCAATTTTTCTTGTACTACTACAGAAGTTGTGAGTGGTAATTCTTGGTTTACCATTGCCATACTTGAACGAGCTTCGCCTCGCTGCCGCTAGGGCTGGAGGATCGCGCTCTAGTTCTAACAGAGCACGATCTGCTGCTAAAAATGACTTCCGGTGCGGCGACGCCTATCCGGTTGGGCTCTGATTGGCTGGTTGTGCGCTTATCAGTAGTGACGTAGCGCGCAGCTCTTATCAGGAACGTTTACCACGTGCTGGCTGCTACTGACGCCACTGCATCTCTGACTGTTCAGGAAGCAACAACATTGTACAGACAGCCATGCTTCACTCTAATTGAAGACACAGAAGCATGTTTATACATTTGTACATATCTTTCACTTTAGGTTAGGCCGCGGGAGTTACGACTCCCGGGGCGGTGGGTTGGTAGGGCTGCCGCTATGGCTGGAGGATCGCGCTCTAGTTCTAACAGACCGAGATCCGCTGCTAAAAATAACTTCCGGTGTGGCAACGGCCTTCCTGCTGCGTTCCGATTGGCTGCTGCGCATTCTTATCAGCAGCGCCATCAGGCGCTGCGGCTACTGAGGCAGCTGCATCTCATTTGACTCGAGGCAACCGCACATTTCAGACAGCCATGCCTTACGGAAGGGGAAGATATACAAGAAGGACAAGACTACCGATCTCTGGTTCTGCGATGGGACTGTGTGTGACGCACTTCTGGTTCTGCGATAGAGTGGTGCGACGCCCCTCTGGTTCTGCGATGGCCGGAGTGACACCCCTCTGGTTCTGCAATGGAGCGGTCCGACGCCCCTCTGGTTCTCCGATGTGGAGGTGCGACACCCCTGTGGTACTGCAATGGAGTGGTGCGACGCCCCTCTGGTTCTGCAATGGAGCAGTGCGGCACCCCTCTGGTTCTGCGATGGGGCAGTGTGCGACGCCCTTCTGGTTCTGTGATGCAGTGGTGCGACGCCCCTCTGGTTGTGCGATGGAGTGGTGCGATGCCCCTCTGGTTCTGCGATGGAGCGGTGCGAGGCCCCTCTGGTTCTGCGATAGCCCGGTGTGACACCCATCTGGTTCTGCGATGGAGCAGTGCGGCACCCCTCTGGTTCTGTGATGGAGCGGTGCGACGCCCCTCTGGTTCTGCGATCGAGTGGTGCAATGCCCCTCTTGGTCTGTGATGGAGCGGTGTGACGTTCCTCTGGTTCTGCGATGGAGTGGTGCGACGCCCATTTAGTTCCGCGATGGAGTGGTGCAACGCCTCTCTGGTTCTACGATGGCGTGGTGCGACGACCCTCTGGTTCTGCCATGGAGCAGTGCGACACCCCTCTGGTTCTGCAATGGAGCAGTGTGACGACCCTGTGGTTCTGCGATGGAGCGGTGCGACGCCCCTCTGGTTTTGCAATGGCGCGGTGTGACGCCAGTCTGGTTCTGTGATGGAGCAGTGCAACACCCATCTGGTTCTGCGATGGGACTGTGTGCGGCGCCCTTCTGGTTCTGCAGTGGAGTGGTGCCTCGCCCCTCTGGTTATGCGATGGAGTGGTGCAATGCCCTCTGTTCTGTGATGGAGCGGTGCGATGCCCCTCTTTTTGTGCGATGGCGCGGTGCGACTACCCTCTGGCTCTGCGATGGAGTAGTGCGACACCCCTCTGGTTCTGCGATGCAGCGGTGCGACGCCCCTCTGTTTCTGCGATGGAGCGTTGCGACGCCCCTCTGGTTTTGCGATTGCGCGGTGTGACGCCCCTCTAGTTCTCCGATTGACCGGTGTGACACCCCTGTGGTTCTGCAACGGAACTGTGTGCGACAACCTTCTGGTTCTGTGATGGTGCAGTGCGATGCCCCTCTGGTTCTGCAATGGAGCGGTGTGATACCCCTCTTGTTCTGCGATGGAGCGGTGCGACGCCCCTCTGGTTCTGCGAAGGTGCAGTGCGACGCCCCGCTGGTTCCGCGATGGAGCAGTGAGATACCCCTCTGGTTCTGCAATGGAGCGGTGTAATGCCCCTCTGGTTCTGCGATGGCGTCGGTTTGATGCCCCTCTGGTTCTGCGATGGAGTGGTGCGACACCCCCCTGGTTCTGCGATGGAGCAGTGCGACGCCCCTCTGTTTCTGCGATGGAGCAGTTCAACGCCCATCTGGTTCTGTGATGGAGTGGTACAATGCCCCTCTGGTTCTGCATTGTCGCGGTGCGACGACCCTCTGGTTCTGTGATGGAGCGGTGCGACGCCCCTCTGGTTCTGCGATGGCGTCGGTTCGACGCCCCTCTGGTTCTGCGATGGAGCGTTGCGACACCCCTCTGGTTCTGCGATGGAGCAGTGCGACACCCCTCTGGTTCTGCGATGGAGCAGTGCGACACCCCTCTGGTTCTGCGATGGAGTGGTGCAACGTCCCTCTGGTTCTGTGATGGAGTGGTACAACGCCCCTCTGGTTCTGCAATGGCGCGGTGGAACGACCCTCTGGTTCTGCGATGGAGCGGTGCGACACCCCTCTGGTTCTGCGATGGAGCAGCATGACACCCCCTCTGGTTCTTTGATGGAGCGGTGCGACGCCCCTCTGGTTCTGCGATGGAGCGGTGCAACACCCCTCTTGTTCTGCGATGGAGTGGTGCGACGCCCCTCTGGTTCTGCGATGCATCAGTGCGACGCCCCTCTGGTTCTGCGATGCATCAGTGCGACGCCCCTCTGGTTCTGCGATGGCGCAGTGTGACGCCCCTCTGGTTCTTCCAAGGCACGGTGCGACGCCCCTCTGGTTCTGTCGCACGGTGCAACGCCCCTCTGGTTCTGCGATGGCTCGATGCGACGCCCGTCTGCGTATTTCTGTATTCTGATTGCTTCACGCTACGGTACTAATGCTAACTCCACACCTAGCACCAAAAAGTTCTACCACTGTCGCATCCTACTGAAGAGTCCTGAGAAGAAGCAACAAGGACTGTGTAGATGTGCATCAGTGGAACTTACTGGTAAGGTACGTCACGAACAATTTCTACTACTGAGCCGCCTGCTCTTCACTTGCTTGGCTGAAAAGTAGGCTACTGAGCGGTTTGGAGTACAGAACTCGACAGGAATCTCAGGGATCCGAGGACGATACCATAAAGCAGTAGATAGGAGTACCATTACCGGAAGCACCCCTGGCACGTTTCCCAAGTACCAGTCTATCTACAAAGTGTCTTCATTTGGTTATAAGACTTACTATTCTTCCGTGAGCCTAAGTCTTGTGTTGAAGAGGCCAGATTGCCGGCCTGAGTGTCGACTACATCGGATTCTTCTAAGTCCAGCCCCTGCCATTCAGTGACACTCGCAATCCTCTTCCCGACAACTATGCAACAAAAGACCGTTCTAGTAGGCTGGGTAGCCCGTTTATAGGCGTCTATACAGATGGTCCCATCCTTCTGGAGGTTTCTACCATTACATGTACGGGTGGGGCTGATCACGCGGGAACGCGTGACACCCGCATGGCGTACGCGCATGATATTTGCATACTGACTGTGTTCAAAGGTCACTTTTCGTCGCTTACTTCGAGCCTCGTGATGCTACAGCGTCCGTCCTTGTTGGCAGAACAAATAATAAATAGTGGCTGCGTCCGGTCACGTTGGCGCCTCTGCTGCTCTGGCTAAAAGTTTATGTTCTACTATACTACTGAATTTAGCTTGTTTTTGCTGGTATTCGTGACATCACGTTAATGTGAGGACAGTCTATTTTCGATGTCAATGTGACAGTAAGCACTTATAGATGGCAGGTGTCAGTACTAGAAGTGGAAATTGCATGCAGTGTGTCTGTCATTGGCTTTTAGGTCGAGGGTGAAGGCATTTCCGAAACGGCTAAATCTGTAAACAGTTCGCGTGCTGCCGTGGTTAAAGTATACCGTGCATGGCAAAATGGCACTATCCAAAACTGGTGCCGAAGCAGTTATCGTGCACCCTGAATAAAGCTGCCGAGGTGTTTATGTGTGAATGGACGTGTAGCTACTGAGAAGCTGACGTCCCAGGTGAACCAAGGGGCTATAGACAGTGCCTCCTCAACGACATTTCAGCGAACGTTGCTGTGTGTGGACCACTGGAACACATGCTCGGTTCATGCACCCATGCTGAATGCTGTTGTTCAAATGTTCAAATGTGTGTCATCAGTCTACTGACTGGTTTGATGCGGCCCGCCACGAATTCCTTTCCTGTGCTAACCTCTTCATCTCAGAGTAGCACTTGCAACCTACGTCCTCAATTATTTGCTTGACGTATTCCAATCTCTGCCTTCCTCTACAGTTTTTGCCCTCTACAGGTCCCTCAAGTACCATGGAAGTCATTCCCTCATGTCTTAGCAGATGTCCTATCATCCTGTCCCTTCTCCTTATCAGTGTTTTCCACATATTCCTTTCCTCTCCGATTCTGCGTAGAACCTCCTCATTCCTTACCTTATCAGTCCACCTAATTTTCAACATTCGTCTATAGCACCACACTTCAAATGCTTCGATTCTCTTCTGTTCCGGTTTTCCCACAGTCCATGTTTCACTACCATACAATGCTGTACTCCAGACGTACATCCTCAGAAATTTCTTCCTCAAATTAAGGCCGGTATTTGATGTTAGTAGACTTCTGTTGGCCGGAAATGCCTTTTTTGCCATAGCGAGTCTGCTTTTGATGTCCTCCTTGCTCCGTCCGTCATTGGTTATTTTGCTGCCTAGGTAGCAGAATTCCTGAACTTCATTGACTTCGTGACCATCAATCCTGATGTTAAGTTTCTCGCTGTTCTCATTTCTACTACTTCTCATTACCTTCGTCTTTCTCCGATTTACTCTCAAACCATACTGTGTACTCATTAGACTGTTCTTTCCGTTCAGCAGATCATTTAATTCTTCTTCACTTTCACTCAGGATAGCAATGTCATCAGCGAATCGTATCATTCATATCCATTCACCTTGTATTTTAATTCCACTCCTGAACCTTTCTTTTATTTCTATCATTGCTTCCTCGATGTACAGATTGAAGAGTAGGGGCGAAAGGCTACAGCCTTGTCTTACACCCTTCTTAATACGAGCACTTCGTTCTTGATCGTCCACTCTTATTATTCCCTCTTGGTTGTTGTACATATTGTATATGACCCGTCTCTCCCTATAGATTACCCCTACTTTTTTCAGAATCTCGAAGGCTTTTTCCAGGTCGACAAATCCTAAGAAAGTGTCTTAATTTTTCTTTAGCCCTGCTTTCATTATTAGCCGTAACGTCAGAATTGCCTCTCACGTCCCTTTAATTTTCCTAAAGCCAAACTGATCGTCACCTAGCGCATTCTCAATTTTCTTTTCCATTCTTCTGTATATTATTCTTGTAAGCAGCTTCGATGCATGAGCTGTTAAGCTGATTGTGTGATAATTCTCGCACCTGTCAGCTCTTGCCGTCTTCGGAATTGTGTGGATGATGCTTTTCCGAAAGTCAGATGGTATGTCGCCAGACTCATATATTCTACACACCAACGTTAATAGTCGTTTTGTTGCCACTTCCCCCAATGATTTTAGAAATTCTGATAGAATGTTATCTATCCCTTCTGCCTTATTTGACCGTAAGTCCTCCAAAGCTCTTTTAAATTCCGATTCTAATACTGGATCCCCTTTCTCTTCTGAATCGACTCCTGTTTCTTCTTCTATCACATCAGACAAATCTTCACCCTCATAGAGGCTTTCAATGTATTCTTTCCACTTATCCGCTCTCTCCTCTGCATTTAACAGTGGAATTCCCGTTGCACTCTTAATGTTACCACCGTTGCTTTTAATGTCACCAAAGGTTCTTTTGACTTTCCTGTATGCTGAGTCTGTCCTTCCAACAATCATACCTTTTTCGATGTCTTCACATTTTTCCTGCAGCCATTTCTTCTCAGCTTCCCTGCACTTCCTATTTATTTCATTCCTCAGCGACTTGTATTTCTGTATTCCTGATTTTCCCGGAACATGTTTGTACTTCCTCCTTTCATCAATCAATGAAGTATTTCTTCTGTTACCCATGGTTTCTTCGCAGCTACCTTCTTTGTACCTATGTTTTCCTTCCTAACTTCTGTCATGGCCCTTTTTAGAGATGTCCATTCCTCTTCAACTGTACTGCCTACTGCACTATTCCTTATTGCTGTATCTATAGCGTTAGAGAACGTCAAACGTATCTCGTCATTTCTTAGTACTTCCGTATCCCACTTCTTTGCGTATGGATTCTTCCTGACTAATGTCTTGAACTTCAGCCTACTCTTCATCACTACTTTATTGTGATCTGAGTCTATATCTGCTCCTGGGTACGCCTTACAATCCAGTATCTGATTTCGGAATCTCTGTCTGACCATGATGTAATCTAATTGAAATCTTCCCATATCTCCCGGCCTTTTCCAAGTATACCTCCTCCTCTTGTGATTCTTGAACAGGGTATTCGCTATTACTAGCTGAAACTTGTTACAGAACTCAATTAGTCTTTCTCCTCTTTCATTCCTTGTCCCAAGCCCATATTCTAATGTAACCTTTTCTTCTACTCCTTCCCCTACAACTGCATTCCAGTCGCCCATGACTATTAGATTTTCGTCCCCCTTTACATACTGCATTACCCTTTCAATATCCTCATACACTTTCTCTATCTGTTCATCTTCAGCTTGCGACGTCGGCATGTATATCTGAACTATTGTTGTCGGTGTTGGTCTGCTGTCGATTCTGATTAGAACAACACGGTCACTGAACTGTTCACAGTAACACACCCTCTGCCCTACCTTCCTATTCATAACGAATCCTACACCTGTTATACCATTTTCTGCTGCTGTTGATATTACCCGATACTCATCTGATCAGAAATCCTTGTCTTCCTTCCACTTCACTTCACTGACCCCTACTATATCTAGATTGAGACTTTGCATTTCCCTTTTCAGATTTTCTAGTTTCCCTACCACGTTCAAGCTTCTGACATTCCACGCCCCGACTCGTAGAACGTTATCCTTTCGTTGATTATTCAATCTTTTTCTCATGGTAACCTCCCCCTTGGCAGTCTCCTCCCGGAGATCCGAATGGGGGACTATTTCGGAATCTTTTGCTAATGGAGAGATCATCATGACACTTCTTCAATTACAGGCCACATGTCCTGTGGATAAACGTTACGTGTCTTTAATTCGGTGGTTTCTTTTGCCTTCTCCATCCTCATGTCGTTGATCATTGCTGATTCTTCCACCTATAGGGGCAATTTCCCACCCCTAGGACAAGAGAGTGCCCTGAACCTCTATCCGCTCCTCCGCCCTCTATGACAAGGCCGTTGGCAGAATGAGGCTGACTTCTTATGCCGGAAGTCTTCGGCCGCCAATGCTGATTATTTATAAAAATTTTGGCAGTGGCGGGGATCGAATCCGGGACCGAAGACGTTTTGATTATGAATCAAAAACGCTACCCCTAGACTTTCACACTACTTAAACTAACTTATCCTATGGACAACATACACACCCAACCCCGAGGGAGGACTCGACCCTCCGGCGAGAGGGGCCGTGCAGTTTGTGATATGGTGCCTCTAACCGCGCAGCCACTTCGCGCTGCCTGACTGCTGTTCGTCGCCAACGATGGCTGGAATTTGCACACCAGTACTGCAGCTTGACGTCCACTGAGTCGCGCACATATGTCCTTTCCAGAGAAATCAGGTTTTACGCATGAATGCCGTGCAATGTCTCAAAGCAAACGCTCTGCTACAACCGTCAGAAGCGTCGGAGGAGATAGCCTTATGGCCTGGATGATGTATTCGTGAAATGCCCGGTGTGATATCGTCATTCTCGAAGACCCAACAGCTCAACACAAGTAAGCACCTATCCTTGGGGACCACGTCAACCCCTAAATGCGGTTTGTTTTTCTTCGGCACGTTGGCCAGAAAAATGGTTCAAATGGCTCTAAGCACTATGGGACTTAACGTCTGAGGTCATCAGTCCCCTAGAACTTAGAACTACTTAAACCTAACTATCCTAAGGACATCACACATATCCATGCCCGTGGCAGGATTCGCACCTGCGACCGTATCGGTCGCGCGGTTCCTGACTGTAGCGCCTAGAACCGCTCGGCCACCCCGGCCTGCCTCTACCAGCAGAACAACGCAATGTGTCACACAGCTCGCAGTGACGGGCGTGGTTCGAGATCAGGATGAATTTACCACACCCCTCTGGCCACCAGCCCCCCCCCCCCCCCCCCCGTATTGAAAATCAATCGAGAATCTGTGGAACCACCTCAATCGGGCTGTGCGCACCATGGATGTTCAGCCGAAAACCCTATCGCACCTGATCATGGCACTAGAGTCGACATGCTCCACATCCTCTCGGTATCTTCCAGAACCTCACAGACCATCTCGTCGGCCTTGTGGCCGTGCGGTTCTAGGCGCTTCGGTCCGGAACCGCACTGCTGCAACGGTCGCAGGTTCGAATCCTGCCTCGGGCATGGATGTGTGTGATGTCCTTAGGTTAGTTAGGTTTACGTAGTTCTAAGTCTAGGGGACTGATGACCTCAGATGTTAAGTCCCATAGTGCTCAGATCCATTTGAACCACTGACTATCTTCGTGCATGTTTCTCAGCGGTTCGTGCGGCGTAAGTGGTTATCCATACTTTTGAAAGTTAGTGACCTTAATGCCACTGGACAGTGTATAATGAAGCTCTTTCGAATATACTGTTAATTCTCTAGGTACAGTATTTTATGGTGAGTTAAATGCTATATATTTTAGAACTATTTAAGTAACACGTGGACAGTTAAGCAATATTTCGTTAGTCGTTCTCCATCCTGCACCTTGAAACCCAGTAAGCTCTTTCACAACAGAACATGTGATAGTTGCAAATGAACTGAGTTTCTTTCATTTCTTAATAATTTTACCTCTCTCGACAACAGAAATTTGTGCTACTTTCCAGTAGGTTTTATTTCGAAATGTATTTAACTTGTGACTGGTCTTTGTAATGCTTCTTCTTAATTTGTTATCTCTTACTGGTTTCTGGCGTGTAGTAGAGTACAAATGTACTAGACGGACTACTAAATACAGTATCGATAAAGTTTCTCGTTTGCTGTGGTTTAAAATTTTAAAGGAATATTTATTCCTAGGTACACTCTATGACATAAAGCCTGACTGGGAGCCGGCCGCCGCAGAGTCTAGGTCAGCACCGTTCGCGACGTGGGACAAACACTTTTTTATTTTTTTTATTGTCTCCTTGTAGCTCTTTCACAGAAGGGATAAAAACGTTATTGTCAGCGAGACTGGAACCGTGAACCATAACAACGCTTTTTCACAGGTTTTTTTCTTACCACTTTCTTTTTTTACAAGACGATAAGTATATGAACCTATTATCAATCCAACCTCTTCCACTTCAGGCGTTGGCCCCTATCACCCTTATCACCCCCAAAATCCTATCTAAACTAAAAATTAAAAAATAAATAAATAAAATTAAATAAGTAAATAAAAAAGAACAATCTGTTGCCACCGCCACTTTCGCCCTAACTTAACCTATTTCTTTTTTTATATATTTTTTTTATTTTTAAATAATATATAAAGAAACTGAATAAATCTTCTTTCCGTGACAAACTGTCCAATACCCGTAAAACAGAAGAACACTATATCAATGAAGCACTTCTGATTTGTTTTATGTTACGGCTTCTGGCAAAATTAGTTTTCCGGAGGCACTTTGACTTGCCGTACTATAAAAATAAATAAATAAATAAATGCCAACTTAATTATAATGAAGTAAAATTAATATCGACTCGCTGTAGTGTTGTGCACCAACCAAAAAATTACCGCTTCATTATGGCAAAGTGTGAAGTAAGAAATTTTGAAACAAAGCTTTGTATTTCCGACTCGTTTGAAGGTTGTAGTGCTCTTCCATAGTATACTGTATGTACTCGTCTATACTCGCATGTGTATTCGTAACTGCAAAATATGCAAACTGGCCGATAACCCAAGTGTAGCTATTGTGCTTTGTTGCAGGAAAGAAATGCCAGTCTGGTTGAAGTAGTAATTATTGCGAGTTTTTTTCTAGTCCAGTTCCATATTTGGTATTGGTCTCGGCAGATGAGAATGTGTGCCAAGGTATCTACAGTATGGCAATGATCGCAGTACGGACTCTGCTTCATTTTGATATTGTGCAGCTTTTCACCTGTGGGGACCTTCTCGTTTACAATGTCATACCACGTGGACACTACTTTGGAGTGGAGGATGGGATTGTTAATGTTTTCCCAGACGTTACTCCAGTTGACCGCTGGATATTTCGCTTCCATTGGGTTTTGCCTATGGTGTCTCGTGAGGTGGTAATAGGTCCTTTTGGTGATAAGCAGCTGTGCAGTATCTGGAATATAGCTCATTTCCAGGTAGTAAGTCCGGACGTGATCGAGTGGAGCGCTGATGTGACCAACATCGACTGGGGCCTTTTTGCTCGTTGGGGCTAACCTGTTGAATAACGTTTTCGTAAGTGTCGGATGGGGTGACTGCAGTATTTTGCGGATTCGGTCCATATATACGGCAGTGCATTGGTTCTTGATGTCTTTGACGCCCAAACCACCAGCGGCGCGGGTTAACACTATGGTTGGCATGGTGTCTTTAAAGATGTTTCCGCTCCATATGAACCAATACGCTGCAGTTAAAAGCTTTTGCGCTGTTTCCTTGGGTACTGGTAACACTGCTGCGATGTGATATATTTTGCTTAGCGCATAGCTGTTAATCAATAGAGCTCTCTGTATCCGATTGAGCGTTATAGTTTTGTGTTCACGGAGAGTAGCCCTGAATATATGTAGTTTATGGTCCCAGTTGGCTACTGTCATCTCTCTTGGGTTGGCCATTAGAATCATACCTAAGTGGTTCGTCTTCTCTGTCCTTTGTAGCCATGATCTTTGAAAGGTCTCCATATGGGGTCCGACAGGTAAAATTTTCGATTTTTGTTGATTGAGTTTGGCTCCGGAAGGAGTGGCGTAAGCGTGGATTATTTGTTGAACGACTTCCATTTCTGAGTGCGTGTTAACTACTACACTGACGTCATCAGCATAAGCGTGACACACGGTTTTTGTACCCAACACCTGTAGACCTTGTAACCTGTGATGCAGGTTTAACAGTAACGGTTCTACGGCGATTGCGTATAGTGCCACAGAAAGGGGGCAGCCTTCTCTCACTGATTGCTTGATCGGGACTGGTGAACTTAGCTGACCATTAATTTAGATTCGAGAGGAAGTTCCGACTATACATTTCCGTATGATCTGAATAAAATGAGCACTGAATCCCATCCGTTGCATTACAGTTTGTAGAAAGTGGTGGTTGATGCGGTCAAAAGCCTTATCGAAGTCTAAAAACATGAGACCAACATTGCATTTACATAGCCACGACAAATATATTATGTCTCTATATTCACATAATGCATTCGACATTGATCTCCCTGGGACAGCACTCATTTGATAAGGGCCAAGCACTTTCGGCAGTACCGTCTCCAGTCTACAGTTCATGAGGCGGGTGAAGATTTTATAGTCGGAATTGAGCAGTGTTAGTGGTCGAAAATCCTTCAGCGTAGTGCTACGTGGTTGTTTTGGGATCAGTTCAATCATTCCTTCGGTAAACTGAGATGGCATCTGCACGTCTCCCAATAATTCATTGCATACTTTGGTGAATTCCGGTCCTATGATGTGCCAGAAAGAAGCATAAAATTTTATGGGTAGGCCATCGAAACCAACAGATTTCTTTGTAGGCGAATCTTTGATTATGGCACATACTTCTTCCTCAGTTATGTGGGCTACAAGGTCGGCGCTGTCAGTCGGATGGACCGTGGATTGAATGTTGGATAAAAGCGGCTCACTTGCCGTCGCATCACTCGCCGATGCGGAGTAAAAATCTGTATAATGTTGCACCACGTAGTTTGTTACTGTGACTTGTTGATCGTATTCGTTCCCCTGTTCATCACTGAGAGTGTGGATTAACTTTTGTTTACCACTCTTGGCTTCCCGCATCACGTGATATACGGACGTATTCTCCTGCGTCAGTTCAATCGGAGGACGCGATCGAACTTTTTTCCCCTCTAGTGATTGTCGTACCAACGCCGTTATTCTTGCTTTAGTGCGTTTTATTCTAGAGCTGTTTGTTACTAATCCCATGGGGTCATCATATAGTTCGCGGAGGCAAAGGAAGTGATACTCCAAGGTGCGTTTTCGCCAGTACGCTTTCATGCGACCATACCGTGCGATGCATTTTTTTTTATCTGCGGTTTCGTAGACTGTAGCCACCGCATGATACGTGTTGGATATCTGGATTGCATCCGAAGACAACGCTGCCATGTATCATGGATCTCCTGTTTCAGTACTGCGTCCTCCAAAAGTGACACGTTTAGATGCCATACGCCCCTTCCCAGGAATGTTTTTGTTTAGTATGCTTCGCGGTTATATGAAATGCGCAGTGATCTGAGAAGTTAAGAGGCCAAATTTCACAGTCAGTTACATTATGGATAAAACCTTTCGTTGCATACAGCCTGTCTAGTCTGCTTGCCGAAGTACTGGATACGTACGTGTATCCTCGGGTGTGCGGGCGAAGGTGGCACCAAGCATCTATCATATGTAGTCCGTTAATTAACATCAGCAGCTCCTCACATAAGTTGAAGTTCGTGATTTGATCTTCTGGACGCAATACGCAGTTAAAATCTCCACCCAAAATTATGTGCAGTCGAGGATCCGTTATTAATGGGACAATTTCGTCCCGGAACAGGTTGCCCCTTGCTCGTTTTCCGCTGGATCCAGAGGGAGCATATATATTAACAAGAAGTAGATCATATATTTGTGCAGTTATGCCTCGTCCAGATTCAAGTATTGCTTTCGCTGTACATGGCATGCCGTGTTTGAACAATATTCCTGTTCCACATTCATTGCCTATGTTTAAGGTCGCCTCATATCCGTATACATCCGCTAGTTTGGTCGTAACTACCTCTTGGAACATCGCTATGTCAATGTCGGCGGCATATAAGTAATCCTTCACAGATTGTAACTTTTCGTCCGAAACTATTCTGTTTACATTGAGCGTGGCGGTTTTATACGCCTGCGTCATTCGGTAGTCCAACTAAGCGCATTCAGTGTCGCCAGACCATGCTGTCCCCGTATCAGTTCCGCAGCGGTCAACAGTGTCCATTGGTTCTTCAATTGTAGGGGCGAGGTTAATCTGTACGTCCTCATTCGGGTTGGGGATGTCTGGTTTTACGATGTCTACCACGCCTTGCTTTCCGTTTCGATCTGTTTTAAGAATTTTTTTGGTGCGGGAGAGTTTTTTCTCCAGTTCTTGAATCTCGTCAGGGCTCTGTTTTCGTGTTTGCCGTTTAGGTTTCACCGGCTGCTGTCTGATGTTGTCTTCCTCAGCATTCTTCAAATCTTCTAAGTGGGTGGTGTTTCGAGCCAAATTGCTCTTGGTGGATGATGGTGTCAATAGAGAAATCGGTTCACTATGAGGTTGCTCATTCCGGGATGGTTCTTGCATGTCATTCTTAACAGCGGAGGAATCGGAGAATTTGCTGTGACTCCCAATATCTTTCGGTGTCTGTTGTGTTGAAACCGTTACAGCTGTCACGATTTCCTTAGGTTCGGGTGGTCTAGTTTTTGCTGTGTCAGTGGTGGCAATCTGGGCTTCTTCTCGGGTTGGATGGTCCTCCGAATCCCCATCAGGGCTTGGGGTCAGGACTTGGCCGCGGGCAGCCGTAGCGTAAGTCGCTGGCAGCGCAGTCATAGGGGGCGGTCGCGGCGCCTCGCCAGCCGGCAGCTGCGCCACTCGCCGCTGTAAACACTCAGCGCGGACGTGGCCGGGAGAGTTGCACGCCGCGCACGTCCTCGGCTGGCCGTCGTATATAACGATACCTCGGTATCCACAGACGCTGATGTATGACGGTACATGTTTGTACAAATCGACCTTTAATTGTCTCACTCCGTTGAGAACTTGGAATTTGCGCGCGTTGGACCACCGTTCGGCAACATTGCTGAGAACTTTACCGTACGGCGCTATCACTGCGTTTATTTGTTCCGCCGGCACTTCGAATGGTAGTGCGAATATCCTGATAGTTCGTATTCCAAACCCTGCATGTGTTACGGTGACTTCGCCTACGTTTCCATCACAATGTTTAAACTTCATAATTCCTCCGCAAGACTCAACTATTTTGTCACATAAGTTAGCATTCCTCAATTTCACAAATACAACGCTGCTCACTATCGAAAGATGCATTCCAATGACATCCTCGGAATCAACTTTCACTTCGTATTCCAACCAATCTTCGATTTCGTGTAGTTTAGGTCGGGCGTAATTACGATCAAACGAGAATTTCAAAGTATCTTGTCTGTTCAAGTGGGCCATAACGGATTCATATTTCAAATTTCAATATATGTAGGATTTCTGCAACGATGCAAGAAGCACTGCGACTTAGCACGCCGAAGCTCAGCAGACCGCGGCGCACGAAACTCAGCACACGTCCGCACAGCACGGCTGACGCGGCGAGACTTGATGGAGCACCGTTGATAACTTTGAGGCAAGCTGTTTGCACTATTTGGCGATACTGTAAGCTGCAGGATTTTCTGGAGGAAGTCTTGTCTTCTGTTAGAGCAGTTGTCTGACATCCACACAGATAGTCTAGCGGTAAACTTGTTGTTGTCTGCATGCAAAGTCTGCCGGTCGAGACCACCGACTGACTAAAATTTTTGAAGCCTTTCTTCTGAGTTTTGAGATCATGTGTGTAATGGGAGGATTTCTTTTAATTGATCAGTGTTCTGACTAGTTTGATGTGGCTCACCATGAATTTCCGACTTGCAACCTACGTCCTCAATTATTTATTGGATTTATTCCATCTCTATCTTCCTCTACAGCTTTTTATCCTATACAGCATCTTCTAGTACCATGGAAGTTGTTCCCGGATGTCTTAGCAGATGTCCTGTCATCCTTCTTCTTGTCAGTGTTTTCCAGTTATTCCTTGCCTCCCCGTTTCTGCGTAGACCCTCCTCATTCCGCGCCTTATCCATGCACCTAATTTTCAATATTCTTCTCCAGCACCTCATCTAAAATGCTGCTATTCCGTTCCCATTTTCCCACAGACCGTATCTCACTGCTTACAATGCTGTGCTCCAAATGTACATTTTCAGAAACATCTCCCTCAAATTATGACCTATGATTGATACTTGTAGATTTCTTTTGGCCAGAAATGCCCTTTTTGCCAGTGCTAGTCTGGTTTTTATACCTTCATTGTCCCGTCCGTCAAGGGTTATTTTGCTGCCTAGGGTACACAATTGCGTAATTTCATCTACTTCGTGATCATCAATTATGATATTAAGTTTCACGCTGTTCTCATTTCTGCTACTTATCATTACTTTCGTTTTTGTTCTATTTGCTCTCACTCCATATTCTGTACTCACTACATTGTTCATTCCATTCAGCAGATCATGTAAGTCTTCTTCACTTTCACTAAGGATAGCAAAGTCATCAGCGAATCTTGTCACTGAAATCGTTACACCTTGAATTTTTATCTCACTCTTGAATGTTTCTTTTATTTCCTTCATTGCTTCTCGAGGTATAAATTAACAGCAGGGGCGGAAGACTACTTCGTTCTTGGTCTTCCAAGCGTATTGTTCTCTATTATTCTTCTACATATTGTGTATTACTTGTCTTTTTCTATAGCTTCCCCTATTTTTCTCGGGATTTCGAACATGTGCTCCATTTTACAACGTAGAACGCTTTTTCCAGTTCGACAAATCTTATGACATGTCTTCATTTTTCTTCAGCCTTGCTTCCATTATCAAGCGCAATGATAGAACTGCCTCTCTGGTGCCTTCACCTCTCCTGAAGCCTAACTGATAGTCATCTAACAGATCCTCAGTTTTCTTTTTCATTCATCTGTGTATTTTTCTTGTCAGCAACTTCGATGTGTTAGCTGTTAAGCTGATTGTGCGATAATTCTCCCACTTGCCGGCTCTTCAAATCCTGGTAATTGTGTGGATGATATTTTTTCTAAACGTTTGATGGTATATCGCCAGTCTCATGCGTTTATACACGAACCTTAATAGTCGTTTAGTAGCTACTTCCTCTTTAATTTCATAAATTTCGATGGAATGTTATCCATCCCTTCCACGTTATTTGATTTTAAGTCTTCCAAAGATCTTCTAAGTTTTGATTCTACTACTCGATCCCCAATCTCTTACCTATAGACTCCTGTTTCGTCTTCTATTACATCATCAGATAATTCCTTCCCCTCATGGTGGCCGTCAATGTACTCTTTCCACCTATTCGCTCTCTCCTCTGCATTTAACAGTGGAATTCCCATCGCAAAGCTACAGCGTATTCCACTTCTGATATGTCTGTAACAACACTTCCGGTCAATAATAAATTTGTTATAGATTTTTTGGCAGACTGTCTGTCAGTGAACGCCGCATGCGCCAGAGGTCTCCAGAAAGGGTTAGCTCGAATCCGGCAACGGCTGCGGCGTTGCTACGTTCATTCGTCTTCTGTCGAAAACGTCAGCTACCACCCGTCGCTCTGGAGAGTATAAAATGCTGTGGAACTAGTGTTGAATGATGCCCCACAAAAAAAGTCTGCTATCTGCATTTCTCACTCTACATCAACGGAGGCAGACGCCCCGTTTTAATGTAACTACTGTGTTACACTAATATAATAGACATGAGTATGACTCAAATTATTGTATAGTGTGTGACCCAAGCAGGATACACCACCACGTTGTTTAGTGTTATTGCTAATGCTTTGTATCTCGTTTCTTTTCCTTTTAGAAGCGATTCTTCGTGTAATTTGTCAGGAATTCGTATGTTTTCGGCAAGCCGCAGTAATGTGTTTTACTGTCATTATTTGATTCCTTACGGTAAACGTACGCATAAACTGTGTGAATACTTTGCTCTTTAGTAACGCAGGCAAACTCCACATTTTGAGTTCCATGTATGGGT